>NC_090384.1:87837350-89037350 GCF_036365525.1 Heterodontus francisci | reverse complement strand
TTTTCTATTGAATTTTGAAATTATCTTGATATGGTGGGTGCCCTTCATGCTTTCTTGCTTGTGGGGCTTTGGTTTTGTTTAGTCTGATTTGCTCTCCTGATCAACGCTGACTTCTTAATTCAAGATTTGTGTTGAATGTCCTGGATCCAGCTCAGCATCTGTTCCACAGTTTTCTGATGTTTTGAGCTTCAAACAATTGCAAAGCTTGTTCCAAGTGTAGCAAGAGGGTTTGGTGTGACAACTTTGTTTGCTGAATGTCTGAGCTTGATGGCCACAGGTGCGAGGAGACTTTGAGAGCTACACTAAAGAACGTACCCTTTCCATTCCAGGCCAAATGGGGAAGTGATTGGAGACAGGAATTATTCCTGTGAATGACCTACCATAAAGGTATAAACTGAGCAATGCCCTGTGATAACTTGAGCCGAGAGTCCTTCATGACTCAAGTCACTTGCTTTAGCATCAGTTGCAAGACTGCTAAATCCCAGAGTGATAGAAATGATTAATGCTTGTCTTGGACTTGAACCCCATTCAGATTACAGTTTCAAATTCTGGACCCAAGCATACACTGAATGTGGTGTTGATTAGCTGGAAAATTCCATCATTACATGCTCACAAACAATGTAAGAAATATAGGAGAACTTACTGTTGTATGTTTAGGGTTTAAAATGCAAAGTCATCTTTGGCTCATTTGAGTTGATCTCTGTTAGCCAAAGTAAATAATATTAAGTAAGGTTATATTCTTCCAAAAGCAATGATAAAACGTGACATTAGTTGAAAACCATTTAACTTGGGTCATCAGAGATCAGGAAAAGAATGGCAACAGAATTGCATCTTTAACATTACGTTCTTTCCTGAACTCTTTGAGTGCAAAGGTGTCTTGTTTATTGAGTAATTATCATAAATAGTATAATAATAGGATCATAGGAAAATGAGTAGGCCTTCAACACCCCACCCCTCTCTCGTGCATGTTCCTCCATTGAATTAGATCATGGCTGATCTGTATCTTAATCCCATTCACCTGCCTTGGTTCTGTATTCCTTAATACCATTGGCTAACAAAAATCTAGCAATCTCAGTTTTGAAATTTTCAGTTGACCCCCCAGCCTCAACAGCTTTTTGGAGAGATAGTCCAGGGCAATTGGGGATGGGCAATAAATGCTGGCCTAGCCAGCGAGACCCACATCCCATGAACGAATAAATAAAAAGATTTCCACTAACCTTTGTATGAAAAATGAAAATTGGTGGTGTCGTAAATCGTAAGGAGGAATGCCTTAGATTACAGGAAGATGTAGATGAGCTGGTAAGATGGGCAGAGCAGTGGCAAATGGAATTTAATCCTGAGAAGTGTGTGGTGATGCATTTTGGGAGGACTAACAAGGCAAGGGAATATTCAATGGGTGGTAGGACCCTAGGTAGTACAGAAGGTCAGAGGGACCTTGGTGTACTTGTGCATAGATCACTGAAGGCAGCAACACAGGTAGATAAGGTGGTTAAAAAGGAATATGGGATACTTGCCTTTATTAGCCGAGGCTTGGAATATAGGAGCAGGGAGGTTATGATGGAGCTGTATAAAACACTAGTTAGGCCACAGCTGGAGTACTGTGTACAGTTCTGGTTGCCACACTATAGGAAGGATGTGATTGCACTGGAGAGGGTGCAGAGGAGATTCACCAGGATGTTGCCTGGGCTGGAGCATTTCAGCTATGAAGAGAGACTGCATACGTTAGGGTTTTTTCCTTAGAGCAGAGAAGGGGGGACCTGATTGAAGTATACAGAATTATGAGGGGCAGAGATAGGGTAGATAGGAAGAAACTTTTTCCCTTAGCGGAGGGTTCAATAACCAGAGGGCATAGATTTAAGGTAAGGGGCAGGAGGTTTAGAGAGGACTTGAGGAAAATGTTTTCCCCCAGAGGGTTGTTGGAATCTGGAACACACTGTCTGAAGGCGTGGTAAAGGCAGGGACTCTCACGACATTTAAGAATTATTTAGATGAGCACTTGAAATGCCATAGCATACAAGGCTACGGGCCAAGTGCAGGAAAATGGGATTAGAATAGATAGGTGCTTGATGACCAGCACGGACACAATGGGCCAAAGGGCCTGTTTCTGTGCTGTATAACTCTACGACGCTATAACTCTTAAAAACTGCTTCCTGATATCACCCCTGACAAGGCTAGCTCTAATTTTAAAGTTATGTCCTCTTGTTCAGGACTCCCCCACCAGAGGAAACAGTTTCTCTCTGTCCACCCTACAAATCCTTTCATCATTTTAGACACCTCAATTAGATCACCATTTAATCTTCTGTACTCAATGAATTACAAGCCTGGTCAATGGAAACTGTCCCAATATTTTAATCCTTTTAAGCTCAGTATCATTCTGGTGAATCTGTGCTACACTCCTGCCAAGGCTAATATGTCCTTCCTGAAATGAGGTTCCTGGAACTGAACACAATACTCTAAATGGGGTCCAGCCAGAGCTTTATAAATCTCTAACATAATTTCCATCCCTTTGTCTTCCAGAGAGAGAGGCCCACATTTCAGTAGTCTTTTTAATTTTTGCACCTTTCTCTAGCTTTTAGTGGTTCCTGTACTTGGACCAATAAATCTCTCTGCTCCTTCACAGTTCCTAGCTTCTCACCAATTAGAAAATACTCAAACATCTTTCCTAGTCCAGAGTGGATGACCTCACCCTCTTCCACATTGAACTCCATCTGCTACAATTTTATCCATTCACTTAATCTATTAATGTGCTTTTGCAACTTTCTGCTCCCATCCACAATATTTACTGTGCTGTCTAACCTGCTGTCATCTGCAAACTTTGATATCCGGCTCTCTATTCCTTCATCTAAGTCATTTATAAATGTAGTGAAAGGCTAAGGCCCCAGTACAGATTCCTGGGGGATACCACTGGTGGCACAGTGGCGCAGTGGTTAGCACCGCAGCCTCACAGCTCCAGCGACCCGAGTTCAATTCTGGGTGCTGCCTGTGTGGAATTTGCAAGTTCTCCCTGTGTCTGCGTGGGTTTTCTCCGGGTGCTCCGGTTTCCTCCCACAAGCCAAAAGACTTGCAGATTGATAGGTAAATTGGCCATTATAAATTGCCCCTAGTATAGGTAGGTGGTAGGGAAATACAGGGACAGGTGGGGATGCGGTAGGAATATGGGATTAGTGTAGGATTAGTATAAAATGGGTTGTTGATGGTCGGCACAGACTCGGTGGGCCGAAGGGCCTGTTTCAGTGCTGTATCTCTAAACATAAACATTCTGCCCAACTTGAGTGCATGCCTGTAATAGCTACTCTGCCTCTTCTAATCTATTGCCTACCCATGTTAATAGGTTGCTTCCATGCATTCTCAATTTTTGTTAATAGTCTCTTAATAATTGAGTTTCAGAATGATAAAAGTACAGCCTTAGCTTGGTTTAACTTATGACATACAGCATCACACACACAGCATTAGTTGGGTTCAGGTTAATATGCTTCAGTGCAGAATATGGTTTGAAGAATTGCACCATGTGTGGTCTTTTACACATGTATAACAGCACAATTAATAGTAATCGCATGTTCATGATTTAAGCCTAGATGGTAAAAAATGACTTTCCTGCTCTGAAAATGCAATGTTAGTTAAATTTATATTGACGCTCCAGATGTCTTGGACAAGTGTCACATACCAGGCTTGCTCGTCACCACTTGCTTATTCCAGGTCTTCAATTGAGGGGCTTTAGCAAAATGATCTTCTAAGAGGCTAAACCCTTTCTTCTTAGTCCTTAATAGCAGATCAGTGCGCATTGGAGTCTTCCCTCCCTGAAACTGGTTCCCTTTTCACCCTAAATCCATCTCACATCTTGGTTATGAGCTAAAGGAGTGCCTTTTGTTGCATGCCTAGTCATTCTGGAACAGGAAGCAGAATTGTTTGAATATGTGTCTTGTACACCATAGGTAGCAAGAATATGCTCTTTGAAGGCCCAGATGAACCCCAATTTTGGTTTGCTGGAAACTTGCATTACTAATTCTTCATCTGAGGAATAAAATTCTCCTGTTACTGTCCAGTTGAACATTCAGATATACAGATTCTATCAGGGATCTGCTAGATGCGCGTTATCTGTATAATCATTTTCTGCCTTTCAGTTCCTTTTATATGAACAGCAACAAGAATACTTAAAAAAGTGGCACAGATTGCTTCAGCGGCAACAACAATAAGACATTGCAAGTTGTATAATGTTTCTATAGTAACAGTGAAAGCCCTGTTTATAGCTGTTTTGCTGCTTCTCCAGTGGCCTTCTAGCTGTAAAAAAAAGTATCGGCAATGTCCAATGCAACATGACATGTATACAGAGAGAAAGCCAAATATTGAAACTTGTGGGGTAAATGACTACAAATGCCCTCAATGCAGCCCAGCCTCTACCAGTCATGGATGAGCTGGACATACAGCCAACCAAATCGGAACTCAGTGATGCCATTGATTCCCTAGCCAGCGGAAAAGCCCCTGGGAAGGACAGCATTACCCCTGAAATAATCAAGAGTGCCAAGCCTGCTATACTCTCAGCACTACATGAACTGCTATGCCTGTGCTGGGACGAGGGAGCAGTACCCCAGGACATGCGCGATGCCAACATCATCACCCTCTATAAAAACAAAGGTGACCGCGGTGACTGCAACAACTACCGTGGAATCTCCCTGCTCAGCATAGTGGGGAAAGTCTTTGCTCGAGTCGCTCTGAACAGGCTCCAGAAGCTGGCCGAGCGCGTCTACCCTGAGGCACAGTGTGGCTTTCGTGCAGAGAGATCGACTATTGACATGCTGTTCTCCCTTCGTCAGATACAGGAGAAATGCCGTGAACAACAGATGCCCCTCTACATTGCTTTCATTGATCTCACCAAAGCCTTTGACCTCGTCAGCAGACGTGGTCTCTTCAGACTACTAGAAAAGATCGGATGTCCACCAAAGCTACTAAGTATCATCACCTCATTCCATGACAATATGAAAGGCACAATTCAACATGGTGGCTCCTCATCAGAGCCCTTTCCTGTCCTGAGTGGTGTGAAACAGGGCTGTGTTCTCGCACCCACACTTTTTGGGATTTTCTTCTCCCTGCTGCTTTCACATGCGTTCAAATCCTCTGAAGAAGGAATTTTCCTCCACACAAGATCAGGGGGCAGGTTGTTCAACCTTGCCCGTCTAAGAGCGAAGTCCAAAGTACGGAAAGTCCTCATCAGAGAACTCCTCTTTGCTGACGATGCTGCTTTAACATCTCACACTGAAAAATGCCTGCAGAGTCTCATCGACAGGTTTGCGTCTGCCTGCAATGAATTTGGCCTAACCATCAGCCTCAAGAAAACGAACATCATGGGGCAGGATGTCAGAAATGCTCCATCCATCAATATTGGCGACCACGCTCTGGAAGTGGTTCAAGAGTTCACCTACCTAGGCTCAACTATCACCAGTAACCTGTCTCTAAATGCAGAAATCAACAAGCGCATGGGTAAGGCTTCCACTGCTATGTTCAGACTGGCCAAGAGAGTGTGGGAAAATGGCGCACTGACACGGAACACAAAAGTCCGAGTGTATCAGGCCTGTGTCCTCAGTACCTTGCTCTACGGCAGCGAGGCCTGGACAACGTATGCCAGCCAAGAGCGACGTCTCAATTCATTCCATCTTCGCTGCCTTCGGAGAATACTTGGCATCAGGTGGCAGGACTATATCTCCAACACAGAAGTCCTTGAAGCGGCCAACATCCCCAGCTTATACACACTACTGAGTCAGCGGCGCTTGAGATGGCTTGGCCATGTGAGCCGCATGGAAGATGGCAGGATCCCCAAAGACACATTGTACAGCAAGCTCGCCACTGGTATCAGACCCACCGGCCGTCCATGTCTCCGTTATAAAGACGTCTGCAAACGCGACATGAAATCGTGTGACATTGATCACAAGTCGTGGGAGTCAGTTGCCAGCATTCGCCAGAGCTGGCGGGCAGCCATAAAGACAGGGCTAAATTGTGGCGAGTCGAAGAGACTTAGTAGTTGGCAGGAAAAAAGACAGAGGCGCAAGGGGAGAGCCAACTGTGCAACAGCCCCAACAAACAAATTTCTCTGCAGCACCTGTGGAAGAGCCTGTCACTCCAGAATTGGCCTTTATAGCCACTCCAGGCGCTGCTTCACAAACCACTGACCACCTCCAGGCGCGTATCCATTGTCTCTCGAGATAAGGAGGCCCGAAAGAAAGAAAGAAAAGAAAAAAAAGAAAATGACTACATGCTCAAGGGACTGAAGGCACTGGATAAAGCTCATTCACAATAACTTTCTCCATTTGATTTGGTTCAAGTTTCTTTAGTCACTAGGCATGACTTATTCCAGTGTGAAGAACATTGAAAAGACAGTGACATTATTGCAACAATCAGTTGGAGACGCGACTAATGTAGATGACAGAACAGAAGCTCAAGGGATCATTCTGTGCAGGTTTTCCTGGCTGAGAAATACATATTTTCTTCACAAAGGGCAATGGTTTTGTATTTCTGTTCGCACAGGCGGTTTCTTTCTACATTATTCAGCTAGCAACAGGCCCAGTAGACATTCAGCATGGTGTATTTTGAACCTAGCCCAACAGCCTTGACCTTTTTCTTAGAGTGCATGGAAAAATGAAATGACAATTCTTTTCTGCTAAGTGCTAATTATCACAGGAGACAAGAGGGTAATGTAGAGAGAGTTGGAGTAGAGAAAATTAACAAGAAGGAACCTTCTGCATTCTCTCCAACTGTCTCACAGCAATGATTCATCAAAGTAGCCTCCTGTCACTGGTCCCTGGATCCACTTGGGTGGGCAGATTGCATCTGATGTTTCTTGAGCGGTGATTTGTCTAACCAGACGAAAGGGTAAAAGAAAAAAAAACTATTAGAGGATTATATAATAAAAGCAAAATACTGCAGATGCTGGACATCTGAAATAAAAACAAAAAGTGCTGGAAATACTGAGCAGGTCTGGCAGCATCTGTGGAGAGAGAAGCAGAGTTAACATTTCAGGTCAATGACCTTTCATCAGAACTAGCAAAGGTTAGAAATGTAATAGGTTTTAAGCAAATAAGGCAGGGGTGGGGCAAAAGATAACAAAAGGGAAAGTGTTGATAGGACAGAGGTTTACAGGGAAGAACTGACCAGAAGGTCATATAGCAAAGGCAAAGGGTGTGTTCATGGTGTGGTGAAAGACAAAGCATTGGTGCAGAGAAGGTGTTAAATGACCAAATAATGAACAGGCCTGGCCAAAAGTACAAACGTGAAAAAAAAACTGTGGGCAGGCACCACTGTACATTTTCGATAATATTGTCAGACTGGGGGAGGGGGAGGTGCGGGGGAGGAGGACGTTGATGCATTAAGTTGCAAGTTCAGTTGTGAAAAAGTTTAGATTAGGTTCAAGTAGGATGTATGCTTACCTGAAGCATGATTAATCCAAGTTGGCCTATGAATAGAATACTGTTCCCTCTTCTGGTACTGTTTTGGTTTACGCCTGTGTGCACATGGAAGTTTAGAAAATAAGGATAATTATGTTTTATCCACCTTGAATGTAATCTTTCTCATTCTTCAAATGAGATACAATCTTCCTGCTCCATTCAATCGATCAACTCTTGTCGGAATTGGCCTGTATGGAATCAGTATTCACATAACTATATTTGTTTGACTGGAAATGTATTTAATATTCTTGATATTGCCCATTTTGGCTGAAGGTGCTGTGGAAGTGTTGAGTGGATCTGTACATGCAGCTGAGTGGTGTGCAATTGCTGTGTAAGCAACACTGGGAGAAGGTGTCCTCTTTGTGCCTTGTGTAACAAAATTATAAGCCCAGTTAAAAAGAGAAAGTTTACAATTTTTTTGCACATGGTGGACAGAGGAAATCTCTCCCCAGTATGTTTCCCTCCAACGTGCCCAGTTGATTATGTATAAATGACCAATTGTAGAGTTTGGCAATGATTTTACTGGACACCTCCCCCCTCCCCCCCCCCCCAAGGCCGGATTGGAGGCTGAGGGGCACGGAATATCGTGTTGTGGTGGGCAGCAGGGCGGAGGGCCCGTCACCTCCCCGTCGCCCAGCAATCTTCTTGGGGCGGGATAGGCCAATGACAGACTTCCCGCCCAGAGGCCAGTTGTGGCCCTCAAGTGGCCTATTAACAGCTAATTAAGGGCCTCTTCCTTGCCAGGGGTGGGGGGGGGGGGTGGTGGGGGGGAATGGGGGTGTGGTGGGCCTCCGCTGCATGGGGAGGATGCCTTGTAAAAAGCGGCGCCTGCCCTGTGGCCTTGGTGGGGTGGGTCGCTTCTCCGTAGGCAATTTGTGGCCCATGGAGGACCCCCACTGGGAACAACGGTACCCCCTGGGACCCCCCGCCCCCGCCATCCCCCTGGACTGGCTGAACAACCACCCCTCTGACTGCACCCCCCACTTCCCCCTCTGCACTGGGCCTTCTGGACTGACCCTGGCGACCCCACCTCACCTACCTCTGTTCTGGTGTTCCACCTTTGGGCCTGGGTCCGAGGCCTTTCTAGTACTGCTCCCAGTGGTGCTTCCAATACTGCTGAGCTGCCGGCCCTCTGATTGTCTGACAGCTCTTGAAGGCAGGATCCCCACCCCTTTAAAGTCTTTAAAGGGACAGGGATCCCATCTCCTAAAACTTTGAATCAAAAAGACTGGAAAATTGCTCGGATTGGGGGGTGGGAGGGTGGGGGGGAAGGGGGTGGTGGTGGGCGTCACGAAAAAGCAGAGGCGGGGATCTCCCCTGCCACTTCAGCCTGACGCCGGGAGCCCCACCTCCAACACAAAACCCAGCACTTAGTGTGTATGAACTGGACCACATTTGAAGAATTGGTAAAATTGGACTGATGGGGGTGGATTAACAATTAGTCTGGTTGATAGATTTAGCAAGATGGTAAATGCCTTCAAAAGGAACATGTTTACAATGTCTACACTTAGCAACCAGAACAAGTCATCCCCTATACTAAGGAATCTATCATTTTCTATCCATCTTGTTATGATTCCCGTGGAGATCAACAAACTAAAATAACCAAATTTACCAAACAACCCCAATAGAAAAACAAAATGGACAAGATTTCACTTTTATAACTTTTACTTTAACAATCAAACCAAAAGTAAAATAAATTAAACATGAATTAACAGACAAATCACAGTCAATATATATTTCCGAATTACACATTAACTGTTAGATACAACAAAGGTAGGTCTCACGGATTTACTGGGCAGTCCACTCAGCATATATGGTACACTTAACCCACTAAGTTCTTCAAAGCTCTGAACTTCCTCACGTAGATCTCCTTTCTTTCAAGATGCAACCATCGATTCTCTTCCAACATCAGTTATTCTTCAATCTGAACTCCACGGGTACGGTCTTCACCAAAAAAGGTGCACAACTCCTGAACCTCCTCAGCCCTGCTCACGACAGTCTTGATGACATAGATCCACCTGTATTACCTTAAGTAACCGGAACAACGCTAGTCGCTCATAATTGCCTAGGGCCAGCTCCTGGATTCAGCTTCCACTCTCTTCAACTTGCCTGCATGCTGCAGTCTTGTGATCTGAGCTTGGATGGCTCTGAGTCTGATTTATTTGCTTCCAACTAGGTAAGCAGATAACCAGATTCTGTCTTCTCAGAATCCTGAAGTTTTTAGTTTCACTTTTAGTTGGGGAATGTCTCCCAAAAAAAACAAGCTTTGAAACCAGAGTTAGTGCACCTAACAGAATTCAAAAAGTTATCTGTTCAGACAACAGCTTCCACAAGCTCCTCCACTGGTCTCGCAAACCCTGGGCTCCATCACAATCTGTACTTTATTCCAGCCCAATATGCTATTAAAAATCTGCTTTTGCAGAATATTACCAGAGACAAAATGACTTAGAATATCAGTTATTACCTGAAAATGGATGCAAATTCTATAAGTGTTAACTATAATGACATGACAATAACTCAAATCAGCTTTACTTTTAAGTTTTAAGTTGCACAGGAATTCAGTACTCATGGAAGGATCTCCACAGAGACTGTTTGAGACTGTGCAAGAATTTCTATACAGTGCATTAAAGTTTCACTTCTTACCGTGTGAGAGTGTATTGCTCTAATAATAGCTCTTATTCCTGCTTGACAGAACCGAACAATGGCCATTGTTCATGAGCCGTGTCCACCTCTGGATTGCCCACTGATTGAACAAATTCAGCCTGAAAACAAGTGCTGTAATGTATGTCGTGGTAAGTATAAATGCTTCAACTTATCACTCCAGTCACCCAGTTTGAGGCAGTTTAAAATTCAGATGTTTATTAGGATCCAATTATTTTGACAGCATTTGAAATGCTTTGGGCTGCAGTGGCATGCAGACAGCATAACAAAGCTTTCTCCAATAACCCCCATCAAGTATTGAGATTTCCATTGCATGCTAACTATAGCCATGTCACACAGCCATGCAGTGACTGGAGCTCTGACTGTGCCACTCAAGAACATATTCTACTTGAGAGCACATTTACCATTACCCTAAACTGCATGATAGAAAAAATTGGACATATGCCAGCTATTTTTAAGTTTTGTTTCCACTGCACTGAGCCCCAGTCATCTTCAAATGAATATGCAGGGTTTAAGATCCTTTAGTCTGCACCTCAGACTTTTTTTAAAAAGACAGAACTTGCTCTTACATCACACCTTTCATATCCTCAGGACATCCCAAGGTGCTTCACAGCATAGGAGGTGAAATTCAACATTAGTGGGGCACAAAATGGGTGAGAGCAGTTTGTCTGCCTATAATCACACAGGGTGTATAATAGGTGGACGATCCACTACCACGCATTTTGCACCTCTGCTGAAGTTGACTTCCATAGACATGGCTGTAATGTAGGCAATTGTGACAGCCAATTTGCACAGTGCAAGGTTTCATAGCTAGTAATGAGAAAAATGGCCAGTTAACTGTTTTAATATGTTAGTTGAATCATAAATGTTGACCAGGAAATGGCACTATGAGAGAAATTTGTAATAGAAGCACCTGATTGTAATAGAAACATGAAGTTGAAGAGTGGAGGGGTTGCTGACAGGAGTAATATTGCCTGTAAAGACTGTGATGGACACTAAGTTGGATTGTGGAGATTTCCACAGCCCTGAACAACCTGCCTTCATGCCTGAAGAAGAGAGGATGACAGTAGGAGACTACAATACGTGACGTTAAACAAAGTAATTAGTCTCTTCCTCCATATCCGTTTATTTGTTTTAATGGTTTTAATCTGTGATTTTTTTTTTCCCTTTTACATAGCATCTATATAATTGATTTTTTTTGTCTAAATTTCTAACTATGATAAAAGTTCAAGTGTTTCCCCCTTAAATAAAGAACAACTTCAGATTTTCTAGCTGGTTTATCTCAAGACTGTAAATGAACAGACTTTTATACAGTTCAGTACTTTGATGAGCTATATTTTGTGTGCCCTCAGAGGAGGGGTTGGGGATGGGGGAGGGGGTACAGAGTATCACAATGGGTGGCGGGGGCATGGTGGGGCGGGCCTGTTGCCAATTTATCTTCCTGGGGGTGGATAAGGCCAACAATAGCCTTCCTGCCCAGAGTCCAATTGAGGCCCTTAAGTAGCCTATTAATGGGCAATTAAGGGCCTCTTCCCGCTGCTGCTGGATTTTACCCATGGTGGTGGGGTTGTGGGGTGGCGGGGGGCTCTGCTACGTTGGGGTCACCTTGTAACACAAAGCGCACTCCTTGTGGGCTTGGTGAGGGGAGGCCTCCTCCATGGGCAATCTGTGGTCCAGGGAGGACCCCCACTGGGAACCAATTGCCCCCGTCCACCTGGAGTGCAAGACCATCCCCTCGCACCCTCTCACCGAGGCCTTTCGCACTGGCCCTGGTTGCTCCGCTGGGCCTGGGTCCAAGGTCTCTGCAGTACTGGCAGCGGCCACTGCTCTCAGCAGCGCTGCTGATACTGCTGAGCTGCTGGCCCTCTGATTGGCCGGCAGCTCATGGAGGCAGGATCTCCATCTTTAAAGGGATGGGGATCCCAGCTCGTGATTCTTTGATTTAAAAAGACCAGAGGATCCCTCCGGGGGTGGGTGTGTGTGAAAAGGCAGAGGTGGGGATCCCCCTGCCTTTTTGGCCGGGCACCGGGAGCCCTGCCTCCTACACAAAATCCAGCCCAATATGTCAGTAAAGGAGCAGTCTATTCCATGCCTTAGTATACATTGCAGTGTGTTCAAAGAGCAAGACAATCTATGCCATTGTTACACAACATTGTGTTAATGTTTTGTCCATATAACTGAGCCATTTTTTGCCAGCATTTAATCACCTCCAAAACCCTTGCTTGTGTTATTGTTTGCTCAATTCTGTTACAGAGTAAATGATGAGACACAGTATAGAGTAGCTGGCAAATTTTCTTTTTTGTAATGGATTTGAAAGGAGCTAATGACGATTATTGGTGCCAGCTTGCTGGAACTCAGGAAGAAAGGCACCCCTCAGGATTTATAGATGATTAGTTTTATTGATTGATCTGACAAGTGCTTTATTTTTGGAGAATTAGTTTTAATAAGAAAATGCTGCATGATGAGTTAAGAGGATTTGGAGAGTCTCGCACCAATTATTTCTCATTGGTGTCAGTGTACAGTGCTCACTTTGACCTTGAGGCACCTGCTAGAGCAGTTGTGGCTATCAGCCACTTACTGATATCTGAAGTTACTCCTTGAAACTCGTAGCTGTCTGTGTTCAGGAGGACGTGGCATCCCCGCAGCAAACCAAAAGGATGATGTCTTGAGCTGCTGACTTCCCCAATGCCTTGGGTCACATTGACATTCGTCAGATTATCACCCTTCTGGCTGAGAATGCTGACGTTTGTGTTAACAGGAAAGTCCCCTATGAATGTACAAATGAAGCGAAATGTAGACAGTATCTATATGTGTCTGTTACAAGGCTAATGCTCATAATTCATTGATTCTTGCCAAATGTAGGCTAGGTGGCAGCTTTTCCTTCACTGTGATTTGGCTTGTAGATGACTGTATATTAACTGAGTATCAGTGACTGGGTAGAGTATTTGTACCTTAACAAACTATCTCTTTCTCATATGTTTCTGAGAACTGTGTTCCTCCAACTCTTTTGCTATCCCCTACTCCCTTCACTTCACCATCAGGGAGACTAAAACTAGGGGACACAGTTGAAAAATTAGGGGTTTCCCTTTTAAGACAGAGATGAGGAGAACTTTTTCTCTCAGAGGGTCGTTAGTCTGTGGAATTCTCTTCCTCAGAGAGCAGTTAGATAGTTTTTTGATAGACAAGGGAGTCAAGGGTTATGGAGGACAGACAGGAAAGTAGAGTTGAGTCCACAACCAGATCAACCATGATCTTATCGAATGGTGGAGCAGGCTCGAAGGGCAGAATGGCCTACTATGCTCCTGTCCTATGCACCTTTGTTCCGATGTACCATTGGTGGCCATACCTTTCACCTGTCTAGGCCCTAAGCTCTGAAATTCCCTTCCTAAACCTATCTTCCTCTTCACCTCAGTCTTCTCATTTAAGAACCTCCGTAAAACATACATCTTTGACCAAACATTTAATTCATCCTTAGCTCTGTGTCAATTTTTGTCTGATTACACATCTGTGAAGCACTTTTTGCAAAGCTAAAGGCGCTATCTAAATGAAAGTTGTTATATTTGTACGAACTGCTGCCATTAATAATTAAGTGTTGAATAGAAAGTAGCCAAGGTAATGCTTACCCACACAAAGGGCTGGATTTAGTGGAGCTGGCGGGGCTCCCGGTGCCAGGTTAAAAAGGCCATGGGAACTCAGCCTCAGCCTTTCGGACCCCCACCCCCTGGCTCAACCTAATGACGCCAAACCAATTAATAGCCAACGCCGGGATCCCCATCCCTTTACAGATGGGGATCCTGCCTCCAAGAGCTGCTGGCCAATCAGAGGGCCAGCAGCTCAGTAGTATGGGCAGCGCCACTGGAAGCAGTGACCACTGCCGGTACTGCAGGAAGCCTGGGAGCAGGCCATCACTGGAGACCGGAACCACGGTAAGTAAGGTGGGGTCGCGGGGACCAGTCCAGCAGGCCCTGGCGATGGAGGGAGGGAAGGTGGGCATGGATTGCAGAGTTCAGGGAGGTGGGTTGGTTTCTGCTGGGGGCCGTTCATGGGACACAGATTGCCCATGGAGGAGGGCCCCTCCTCAAGCCGCAGGAGGTCGTCTTATTTCACTGGGTGACCTTTTCACATGACAGAGGAGCGGCGGCAGCAAGAGGCCCCTAATTGGCTGATAATAGGCCTCTGAAGGGCCTCAATTGGCCTCTGTCTTTAGCCTATCCTGCCCCCGACCAAATTGAGGTACAACAGGAAGGCGACGGGCCCTCCGTCCCCTGCCTCCTGCCGCAATTCTGTGGGCCACCCTGCCTCCTAGCCCGTCTCTGGGGGGGGGGGGGGCATTATGTCCAGCCCAAACTCTTGCTTTCTTTGTTTTTTTTTAAATGAGCTAGTGACCAAACTTTGCATGGTTTTCCTATTTTCCTACACTTCTTTTCTGCTGAATATGGCAAGCCTCTCCATAAGGTTTTGCACTCTCTTGTGCCTCAAAACCATAATAGAGGTGGTCATAAATACTCTAGTACAACTGTATTTGTGCATAGTTTACCTATTTCCTTAATATTGTGGTCTTTTCAAAAATAACTTTTTCCTCCCCCGCCCATTGATCCCATGAAGAAACCCCTGATTTTCACTTACCATCTCCTCCAAATGGCCTGTTGAATTGTGAATATGATGCAGTCCCGCCACTGGAGCGGACATGAAACAGAACTAAGAGTTCAGGGTTTCTTGGAGATATTCTTGGCATCTTCCAAGGAATTTCTGTTTACATAAACTCAGGGCTTGTGAAGAAGATAATGGCAAACTACTCATGCACAAATGGTGTTTCTGTTAGATTCTGCCAATTATTACTTTACGCTGCTTCTCATTGCTTATTAATTTTATTTTCTTATGCTTTGATTTCACAGTGTTGTGAATGAAGTTATATGCTTCCTGAATTTTTATTTGCCTAATATTTGCTTATTGCTGAGTGGGAGGAGGCTCATTTGGAGCTTAAGCACCAGCATAGTCCAGGAGAAGTAAATGGCCTGTTTCTGTGCCGTCAATTTGGTGTAATTCTCTGTAATAATAAAGGTTCCAAAAGAGTGACTCCATGATTCCAGAGTCAGCTGTCTGAATGGGAAATGCAGTAAGGTACACACACTCGAGACTTGATAAGTGCATTTCGTTAGGAAAATTACAATGCAGTCTGCAAAAAGGCTCCCTACTTGTCTTTTACATCTTGTACAGTGTACCACTCTTCACGTTTGGACTTAACTGAATAAAAATGCAAGCCCAGTAGAGTTAGGAACAAATTTATTTATCTGCCAGATATGTTCATAACATCACTCCTAGTTTTTGGGCAGTGGGCCAGATGCTTAATTACTGAAATAAAGTCAAAAAGTGTTGGAAGTACAGAGCAGGTCTGGCAGCATCTGTGGAGAGTGAAACCGAGTTAATGTTTTAGGTCTGTGACCTTTCATCAGAACGGGCAAAAGTTAGAAAAGAATTAGGTTTTAAGCAAGTGAAGGAGAGGGGTGGGGGTGGTGGGGGAGAGAGCAAAGGGGAAGGTGTTTGATAGGGCAGAGGGCAGGAGAGATTTAGGGCTGGATTTTATCATAGGCGGACGGGATCATGCTTGGGTGACTGCTTTACGGAACATCTCCATTCAGTCCAAAAGCATGACCCCGAACTATTGGTTGCTTGCCATTTCACCACTTTCCTCTACTCTCATGCCAACATTTCTGTCTTTGGCCTGCTCCAGGGTTGCAGTGAACATCAACCGCAAGCTCGAGGAACAGCACATGATCTCTCAATTAGGCACTCTACAGCCTTGCGGACTGAACATTGAGTTCAATAACTTCAGAGCATGACTGGCCTTTTTAAAAATTTTATTTTTTAACCAAGTTTTTCGTGTAGTCAGAGCTGCTCATTATTCTGCCATTAACACTCACTCTGGACTAATGCTTTATCTTCCACCACAAGCATTAACACACTCTTTGCCTTTGTCCCTGGACAGCTTTGTTATTTAATCTCTCTGCCCTCTTCCCTATCAAACACCTTCCCCTTTGTTCTCTCCCCACCCCCTCTGCAGCACTTGCTTAAAACCTAATTCTTTTCTAACCTTTGGCAGTTCTGATGAAAGGTCACAGACTTGGAACGTTAACTCTGCTCCTCTCTCTACAGATGCTGTCAGACCTGCTGTGTATTTCCATCACTTTTTGTTTTTATTTCAGATTTCCAGCATCCACAGTATTTTGCTTTTATTTGCTTAATTACTGAGCTGGCTGCAATTGATTAAGGGATCATTTACCCCACACAGCATGGGTGTGACGTCGTTTCCACGTTGTACTGAAAAAGAATCGTTTGTGAACCACACTCCTAATCTTCATTTCATGCAATGTAAAGCATCAGATTGCTGCATAGCTCCCCTACCTTCTTTAGCATTCAGTAGCACAACCAATCAACCAAAGCAAACAGTCAGAAAATAAACTCTAACGTAAGTAAATAAATATCCCCAAAGTAATGTTCCCGCAGTTCCACTCAAACGCAAATCAACGGAATTATTCATAATAGATGGTTAAACATCCATAAGCCATACAGAGCTAGATTTTGTGAGTTAGAGCTTCATGCAACAGGAAGGCAAACCAGGAATTCAGACATGAAGGTCAGCTTTAATGGATGGAAAATTGTGTAGGGTCTGCTGAACTCCACATCCCAATTCTCAATATGTGCTCCATAGCACAAAGCTCCACCTCAGCAGCAGTATTTCATAAAATCTACCCTCTAATGTTTAAGTAAGCTTCTGGCTTCTTCTACACAGGCAGTCTTTAGCTTCACAGCAGTAAAACCTGCCAATTCAACTTTGCAGTCTCCTGGACACAAATCCTTCTTAGTACAGTAACCAAATTCCTACATTTATTGAGATATCCTTCTGGCTATTCTTAGGATGCTGGCTTCCACAAAGTCAACCAATAAATTGTAAGAAATAACCAAATTATTCTTCCATGTTGAAATGTTTCTTCAACTCCCATTCTGTCCTTTTCACTTACTCCTTAATTGTGGAGTTCAAGTTTAATTCGTTTGGAGTAAGACCTGTTCGTTTAGATTTCCCCCTTGCAGCCTCTCTACACATTTCACATTGACATGCCAGATGGAGGCTAACTTACATTCATATTGCACCTTTAACATAGAAAACACCCCAGAATGTTCCACATAAGTAGTCGTCTTAGGCAATCTCTCGGGATCGAAGATGCTTTGCTTCCACTCTGGCTCAGTGCGTTCTAAGATGGCTAACGAGTCCAATTCATGATCCACAGACTCTACCCATGTGAGACGGGTGGTATTTGAAGGATCAAGTAGATGAGTTGCCTTGTGGGGGTGGGGTGGGGTGGGGGGGCGGGGGTGCTGTGCGCTCCTTCCACTGCCTGGGCTTGATTTCCGCATGCTCCCTTCAAAGTCTGTCGAGGTGCTCGGTGCCTTCCCGAATATTCCTTCTCCATTTTGAGCAGTTGTGGGCCAGAGATTCCCATGAATCAGTGGGTATGTTGGATCTCTTCTGGGATGGTTTGAGAATATCTCTAAATCGTTTTCTCTGTCCTGGGAATCTCTTGCCATGACAAAGTTCGAAGTAGAGCAGTTGTTTCGTGACTAATACAAAAACAAAATGCTGGAAATCTGAAACAAAAACAGAAAATGCTGGAAATACTCAGCAGGTCAGGCAGCATCAGTGGAGAGAAAAACAGAGTTAACATTTCAGGTTGATGACCTTCCATTAGCTCCCTGAAGACAGATTCAATTCCATTAGAAATGAGAGTCAGTGCTTTGTATTTTTTTACAGCTTTATCAACTTGTGTTGCTCCTTTAAAAAAAGGGAAGACTTGCATTTATATAGTGCCTTTCACAACTCTAGGACATTCCAAAGCACTTTGCAGCCAATGAAGTACTTTTGCAGTCACTGTTGTAATGTACGAAACACGGCAGCCAATTTATACACAGCAAGCTACCACAAACAGCAACGTGATAATGACCAGATAATCTCTCTTTTGTGATGATTCACAGGACAGTATCGGCCAGGACACTGGAGAGAGCTCCTCTGCTCTTCTTTGAAATAGGGTCACGAGATCTTTTACATCCACCTGAGAGAGCAGACAGGGCCTCGGTTTAATGTCTGATCCGAAAGTTGGCACTTCCAACAGCGTAGCACTTCTTCAGTACCGCACTGGAGTGTCAGCCGGGAATTTTGTGCTCAAGTGGAACTTAAACCCACAACCTTTTGACTCAGAGGCAAGAATGCTACTAATTGAGCTGTGCTGACACCATGTAGCAATTTATGTATCTATATTCCCAGAGCACTCTACTCGATTTAGATTCTTATAATTGATTGGAATAATAAATGTCTAAAATTACAATTGTTTTGTATTTAATTTTAATGTAGAAATATGATAAATATCCAAAGCATTATGCTTAAAAGTTCTGTACTTTGTTGTGGGTTGACCTAAAGAGTGAACCAACTTAAGGAGCAATAAGTGAAGATCACCAGAGGCAGTGGTATCATGTCACACATGACCAGTTAGTTGTGGGTGGAGCCCGACAGAGAAGGATGTTTTTCGATGTAGCTCGTGCAATAACTGTTTGTGTATATATAGGTTTCAGTTAAAGAATAATAAAACCCATGTTTTCTTTGAATATTACTTGTCGTCCTGTGAGTCTTACAATAGATCACACACCGAAGGATCAAGTAATATTATATGGTGTCAGTGTTTGGAATATATTTTTTCTGAAGACCACCACAAATTACATTGTGGCAACATTGGATTTTTCTGATGAACACACCAACAAAGAGCAAACAAATTGATGCAGTTCCATTACCTGCATGCTGAAGAAAGATGGCAATGTTAGGATTTGCTTAGACGGCAACAACTGAATTTAGCCCTCAAGAGATGTCCGGACAAAACCCCAACCCTGGAGGAGCTGATTCCTAAGTTTACTGGTGCTAAGTATTTTTCAAAGTTCGATGTGAAGCATGGCTCCTGGTCTGTCCACTTAGCCAAAAAGTCCTAGCTACTCACAACTTTTAGAATCCCATTCAGGAGATACTGTTTCAGATGGTTACCGTTTGGTCTGTGTGTCAGCAATACATGGAAAGGATAACTGAAAGTGTCCTGGGCTGTATCTGTATAGCCGACAATGTTGTGGTGATGGGGCGAACCAAGGCAGAGCATGACCGAAACTTGCATTTGTTAATGCTGGCTGCTCGTTGTGAGGGCCTTATGTTTAATAGTAAGAAATGTCAGGTCAACGTTGGACACATCAACTTCTTCGGGTCGATATATTCCAACACAGGAATATGCCCAGACCCAGATAAGATTGAAGATGTCAAAGCCATGCCAACTCCTCAGGACCAGGAAGACCTACAACGGTGTCTAGGGCTGTTCAACTTCTTGGCCCCGTACATCCCCAATTTTGCTGAGCGAGCAGCATTGCTTAGGGAATTGCTGCATAAAGATACCCCTTACTTGTGGCAGGAAGACCACCAACAGGTGTTTGAGTCTGTAAAGTAAGCTCTGTCAAGTCAAGACAGAGTGCTACAGTATTACAACCTGACCAAAGAGACCACGCTTGAGGTCAGTGCGTCCCAGAAGGGATTAGCCTGCATCAAGCAGGAAGGAAAGCCTTCGTGTCAAAGAGTTTGTTGTAAACCCAATCCAGTTACTCTAACATTGAACGTGAAACGTTAGCTCTGGTTTTTGGTATCATTAGGTTTCACACCTACTTGTTCAGAAAGCATTTTACTGTGGAGACTGATCACAAGCCACTTGAAACAATATGGTGTGGACTGCTCACGAGTGCTTCTCTGTGGTTGCAGTGACCTTTGGTGAAGGTCCAAGGCTATGATTGTGATGTCTGATATAAACCGGGCAGCAAAATGCTCTTATCGAACACACTGAGCAGGTTGCCTAACCCAAATAAAAATGCAGATGCCTCGCTAGATTTTCATGTCCAGGGGGTCGATACTGAGATTGAAGATGTTCTAAAAATCGACCTTATGAGTTTGGACCCCACAGATGCCAGCAACTAATAGATGAGACAGCACATGACCCTACCCTATCATTGTTGTGGAAGATGATTATGGAAGGATGGCCTGACACCATACAGGAAGTAACTGAACGTCTATGCTGTTTCTGGTTGTATCGAGACAAACTTGGTATATCACAGGGGTTGATTTTCAAACAGAAACAAGTCCTGATACCCTAGGTATATCCTAGGTCAACTGCATCAAGGAGATTTAGGAATAGAACGTACCAGACATCTTGCCAGAGAGATGGTCTACTGGCCAGGAATCAACAATGATGTTGAGATGGTGGTGAAATCCTGTGAGGCATGTCAAAGTTGTCAGCCAAATCAACAGAAGGAACCCTTGATCCCACATGAAATATTTTCACATCTATGGTCGAAGATCGGCACAGATTTATTTCACATTCAAGGTGATGATTTCCTCCTTGTCATGGATTACTTCACCAAGTTTCCGATCATCAGATTGCTATGAGATACGTCAAGTGCAGTGGTTGCTATTACAGTCAGTGCTCTGTTCAGCTTATTTGGTGTGCCAGAAAAGATCATCTCCGATAATGGGCCACAATATGTAAGAAGACTATTCTAAGACATGTGGGCCAAGTGGGGAGTCTGTCACGTGATACTGTTGCTGCATTATTCAAAGTCCAACAGCATGGCTGAACGTATGTTGCGCAACATCAAATCGCTAATTTTAAAGTGTCGGCAGACGGGACAAGATCTCAAGGTTGCAATGCTGCACCTCCGAGCCACTCCATCAGAAATGGGCTTACAGTCGCCTGCAGAGTTGATGTTTGGAAGGCAAGTAAAAACTATCCTGCCCAGTCATCATCTGTCTAAGTTTTCGACAGTAAAGGATATACTTCTGCCTATACAAGGGAAGATGAAGGCATCGTACGAAAGGCATATAGGACCGGAATTGCCATGATTATGAGTAGGACAGAAGGTCAGAGTCCTCAATCATCGTCAGGAACTTGGTATCCTGCAGAGGTTACGAGGTTGTGCGACCAGCCCAGATCATACGAGGTCCAGACACCCAATGGTGTGATTCTCAGATGGAACCGAAGTCAACTCAGAGAGATGTATGACAACACTACATGTGACAACCCTGTGGCATCGCAGACATGTTTAAAGACAAAATCTAATGATGAATGTACAGAGGCCATGAGTACAGAGGAATCATCAAGACAGGTTCAGCTGTGAGAAAGGATTCATGATGACAAGATCGGGATGAATAAACAAACCTCCTCTACATTTCTGGGAGTGTTAAATTTGCTGAGCTGTAAATAACGTTTTGTTTTAATCATGTATAGTTAGTCCGGACGGCAACATCATTGTTTATTTTACGTACGTTTTTATCTTTTGAAAAAATGGGTATGTTGTGTGCCGACCTTAATCGCGGACCACCTTAAAGAGCTGTAAGTGAAGATTACTGGAGGAAGTGATGTCGTCTCACACATGACCAATTAGTTGTGAGTGGAGCCCGACAGATCAAGACGTGTTTAGATGTAACTCATGCAATAACTGTGTGTGTGTATATATATATATATATATATATATATATATATATATATATATATATATACACACACAATGTTCCAGTTAAACTATAGTAAAATCCACATTTTCTTTGGATATTGCTTGTAATCCTGTGAGTCTTACAATACATCACACACCAAAGGATCAAGTAATATTATTCTCATTGCATAGGCCCATCTCGAGTATACATGTAGGCTTGAATGAAATGTTTCTCTTCAGTTTCCTGATATCCGTAGTGTGATGAGACTTTTATATGCTTCAGTACAGATGTCCATTTCATATCTGAACTTCTGCAAAACCTCTTCATTTGTAGCTGAAATTAAATGCAGTGGGGATAAAATTATAACACAAATAATAGAAAGTAGGGTTATCGACTTGGTGACCAACATCATTGAATTGGCAACCACTTAACTAGGTTTAGCAGAAACAAATGCCTAATCTTGTACATGTCCCCAACTTGTGTTGATTAGGCTTATTCAATAAATAATTTGGAATATGCAATTTGTGCATAATTACAGATAGTTTAAGAGACGCATTTCTCAGGTCAAAGACGTGAAGTGTGGGCCTCAGAGAGCTGGCAGAGGCTAGTTGCAGAAGAAAGAAAGTGAGTTTTAGAAAATCATAGAAACATGAGGTATTCTTGGTTTCTCAAAAAGAAATGTCAACATAAAGACAGTGGCTACTGTTCATAGAATCATATGGTGCAGGAAACCATTTGGCCCAACATGCCTGTGCAAGAATTAACCAATTACCCTACTCACCTTTCCCCATAGCCTTGCAAATGTCTCCGTTTCAAGTATATATCCATTTCGCTTTTGAAAGTTGCTATTGAATCCTGCAGTACATTTCAGAACGTAACAACTCGCTGCATTAAAAAAAAATTCTCCTAATTTTCCCCCTGGACTTTTGCCAATTACCTTAAATCTTTATCCTCTGGTTGCCGACGCTCTTAGCAGTGAAAACTGTTCATCCATAGCTATTCTATCAAAACCTCTCCTAGTTTTGAAAATCTCTATTAAATTCTTCCTTAACCTTTTCTGCTCTAAGGAGAAGTTCCTCATCCATGGTACCATTCTGGTAAATCTCCTCTGCACCCTCTCCAAGGCCTTGACATTCTTCTTAATGTGTGGTTCCCACAATTGGACACAATACTCTGAGTATTTTAAAGTAACCAGTGATCTATAAAAGTTTACCATAACATCGTTGCTTTTTAACTTATGGCTCTGTTTAGAAAGCCAATGATTCTATATGCTTTTTTAACAGCCTCATCAATTTGTCCTTCCATCTTCAAAGATTTGTATATATGAACCCTAGGTCTCTCTGTCCTGATCACTGAACATCTTCTCGTTGAATTTTAGAGAGGTTATTCCACTGCTTTAACACCCCAGCAACAGCAAAACGCCAGGCCCAACAGTAATAAGGGCCCTGTTGCGTTTCTATTATTAATTGCAATTACTAGTCAGAAGCTCCTATCCTCGATGTTCACACCGCCCACCATCAGATGCCATTGGGAATAATTAATCTCTTCAACAATAGCCAAGAATGACCGTTGTGTAAAATATAATGTTGAATACCTCCAGAGATTTCACTTCCAGAGAATTAACAAACCAAATATCTGGCTGAATATATGTAAGTAATTAACAGGAAAAGGGTTAATCCAAACACATTAGACATTTTTGAAATTTGACCTCTGGGACCGGATTTTCAGTCCAGGATCGGGTAATGGAAATCGGTCCAGTTCCGGGTTCCAACCCCGTGTGTTTTAGACATGCCCCACTGGATTTTTAAAGGGCCAGGCCAGTTAATGGCAGGCAGTAGGCTTGCCGTCCAATTAAGGATGGGGGGGGGGGGCCGGCTTTTGAGGCTAGAGGACCAATGGGAGGCCGTCCAGCACTGACAGAACAGCAACCCCACTGGCCGAGATGGGACCTGCCAATTTGTGGTGGAGCGAGAGAGAGAGGTGGAGCTCAGGATGTAGGTGCCCTCTGAAGAAAAGATCAGTTTTTTCTTAATATGAAATAGCCACAGCTGTTAATTGTGTGATTATATGCAGGTGAAGGGAGTTAATTGGGGATTTAGTTGAGCACTTAAAAGCAGACAAACATAGGGAGTGGGAGAGGGTTTTGAGTGAGGAGCTACATGTTTGTAATCCTTTTACTCTGCACAATAAATGTGAAACTGAGTAAATATAGGCTCCAGCATTATCCTTCCTTAACAAGCTTTCTGGAGTTTAACAACAGCTGCCTGGCCATGATCATGGAGGGGCAACCCCTTCATGGGACAGCCAACAGCTGCAGCTG
This sequence comes from Heterodontus francisci, assembly GCF_036365525.1. Classification (NCBI taxonomy): domain Eukaryota; kingdom Metazoa; phylum Chordata; class Chondrichthyes; order Heterodontiformes; family Heterodontidae; genus Heterodontus; species Heterodontus francisci. The sequence continues at coordinate 89,013,376 of NC_090384.1, read as the reverse complement.
TGGCCCGGCAGCCATGACTGGTGCGGATTGTCGGGAGTGTCCCTCGCACGATGAAGCGCAGCCTCACCACCCCCCCTTTCCTGATGTGAGCATGCCATGGTTGCTTGGCCATGGTCCAGGCAGATATCTCTGGCCCGCATTGCCAATTGGAAATCCCAGTTGGCGCAGGAACAGGGAATAAATAGGCCCTGTAACTGACCCTGTTTGCCTCTGACCCCGATCCAGCCTCTCCAAAAATGGCTCAGGATTGGGATTGCGGTGCCGAACAGGCACGATGGACGGTACTACCCACCTCTAATCCCGACCCTGAGCTGCTTTTAAAATCCAGCCCATGATCTCAGCATTCCAACTGCCTGTGAAGCAAATTTATACATTTAGATGTCATTTAATAATGTTAACAGATATAATTTCCATCCTTCTGTAAGCTGCACATTTCCAAAATATTTTCTATATTTCCATAGGTGCTCAGTCACAACAATTTTATATCCTTTTCTTTTCAAATACTCTAAACAAAGCATATGAAATTATTAGAAAACCAAAGGCTTACCAGTGAAATACGCAACTTATTTTTGATGATGGAACTGTGACTCACTTACAATTTTTCCATGCTGAATTATCCAGGCAGTGTCAATCAGTCTTTAATTGATGGGCACTGATATTTTAATATGTTCAGCAGCAGAAGGAAAATTCCAAGATGAAAATGTTCAAGCAGTAACAACCTAATAGGATATTCAGACCTTTTGTCTAATACAGTTACAGAGTTCAGAATGTTGCAAGTGATTTTGGCTCGTAACACCAAATGCTAAACCTTTGGACACTCCACTTCAGGCCTGAAATCGCAATCAACTAAATTAATAACTAAAATTGGGAGTGCCATAAATTGGATATGCTGACCTTTGTATCTGATTCTCTAGTCCCCATTTCTTCAAGTTGCACTAAATCTTGGATAAATAAATTGAACCAGTTCAAAGCCCAGATATCAATCACAGATACCAGTTCTTTGATAAACTCTTAGTTAACCACATGCGTTTTATGTTGGCAATAGCTGCATTTTGGTTTGGAATACAGAGCAGCGTGTTCATAAATTTAAATGATTTAGATCTCTTTTTGTCAGGTTCAGCTCTGTTGTGCTCTAACCATGCCCTTACATTGCAGGCCATGATTTCTGTGCGGAGGGGCATCACTGCGGTGAAAACTCTGAATGCTGGAATCTGAACACAAAAGCTATATGCATGTGCAAGAATGGCTTTATTCCCATACAGGGCGACACTGCGCATTGTGAAGGTAGGAGGTGGTTTTCATGGGCCCTTTTGACTGTGATAGAGCCTTTTCATTGTGGCTTGGAAAAGACAGTGATTTGGCTGTGCTTTCAAACAGATGGGAGTTCTGCAGCTAGTTGCATTCTGAAACTGAGTTGTAAGGGAGGCAGTCTTTTTATTTGGTAATCATTTGATGGAGAAGTAAAATAGTGGGTATCAATACTACCTCCCAGTTTTAAGAAGTAGTGTTAAATTAGTGGTTTTAAGATGTGACAGACCATCAAGTAGTCAATGTCAATTTGTTTGTATTTCAAGGATTTTTTAAAGAATTCATTTTCAGGATATGGGCATCACGAGTATTTATTGCCCATCCCTCGCTGCCCTTGAAGGTGGTGGTGAGCTTTCTTCCTGAATGCAGCATATTTTTGTGGCATAATATGATGGACCTGATCATAACATTGATGTTGTCTGCTGATACACTACCACTGTATAGGATGAGTGTTGTGAAGTATACAATATATTTTTTATTCATTATGTAGTCAGTAATATATTTGAGATAGGCTAATGCAAAAGATAGAAGTATATTTGAAGTCTTGTACAATTGATAAAATTTTGCATGCATGTTTGGCTGTTAAACAGCTCAGGGACAGTTTGGGAGAATTTTTCAGTGCATTGTGAGATGGCAAGCTGTTGTGAATTATCAGGGGTATCAGTACAAAAGTGTTTGAAGATAAATGTTGAAGTTTGTCTCAAGGTGAATTACCCACGTATTTGCAAGTTTTGCTGCTTTGCATCGGTGATTTTTCGATTTAAGATCATAAGCTGCCATATTGTACAATGGTACTTTTCCCTTAGAAACGGATGCATTTATTAAAATATATACAAGCCTTAGTTGTGTCTGATCCCAAGTGTTGCCTTGCGTTTAAGAAGTGTGTGTGCTGTCAGCTGCTCAAAATTGAAACATGGGCGGCACAGTGGCGCAGTGATTAGCACCGCAGCCTCACAGCTCCAGCGACCCGGGTTCAATTCCGGGTACTGCCTGTGTGGAGTTTGCAAGTTCTCCCTGTGTCTGCGTGGATTTTCTCCGGGTGCTCCGGTTTCCTCCCACAAGCCAAAAGACTTGCAGGTTGGTAGGTAAATTGGCCATTATAAATTGCCCCCAGTATAGGTAGGTGGTAGGGAAATATAGGAACAGGTGGGGATGTGGTAGGAATATGAGATTAGTGTAGGATTAGTAAAAATGGGTGGTTGATGGTTGGCACAGATTCGGTGGGCCGAAGGGCCTGTTTCAGTGCTGTATCTCTGAACTAAACTAAACATGAGTAATAATGCTGCACTTAATAAATGATAAGTAATGGTGGGAATAAAAATGACAACATTTTGTGGTAATAGTAATTGTGATCTCAGACACTGTGGCACTAATTGATAGGTGCTATACAGGGAATTGGGATGTTCCCAAACGGTCTAAACAGTTTTGAAAGCATTTTTAATGGTAGCAAAAATAAAATCAGTGAAAGATGAGTGTTTTTTAAAAAAAAGCAATAACAATTTCAAGGAAGTGGAAGTTAAAAATACAGAACCGAGAGGTAGCACTGCAGATCCATTAATGATCAGCAATTGGGGAAAATGTTACCGATATATTTACACTGACATGGCAACGGGAAATCAGTGAAGGAGTTTATTCCCACAGCACTGATCGTTTTTAACAATCTATTCTACTTTGATCACACTTATTTTTGCGTATGCATAAATTCGAGTCGACAAGACAGCGCACAACTAACTGTTTCCAGTGATGAAATATCATGAGCACCTCTTTGGGGCATTAGCACTGGTGGAGGTGGAGATTTTAATGGTTGGCAAATTTAATTTTGCTGTTGATTTCTGTATAACTATTTCATTGTGATATTACCTTCACTCTGTCACTAGGATTGTAAAAAGTGAAGGGAGGGTTGGGGAGTGTTGATTGTGCTTTTTAAAGGCAGTGCAGATATTTTGACTGTCTAGTGGTCTGAGGAACTGTGATGTCACAACAACGTGTATTTATCTAGAGCGTTTAATGTGGTAAAATGCCCTGAGATGTTTCACAGGAGGGTCATGAAACAATATTTGACACCGAGCCACATAAAGAGATATTAGGGAAGATGACCAAAAGCTTGGTCAAAGAGGTTGGTTTTAAAGAGTGTCTTCAAGGGGGAGAGAGGAGTGGTTTAGGGAGTGAATTCCAGAACTTAGGCCTAGGCATCTGAAGGCACTGCAGTTAATGGTGGAGCAATTAAAATTGGGGATGTGCAAAATACCAGAGAATTAGAGGAGCGCACACACCTTGAGTGCTTTTAACAGTTATCTTACATTGAGCTACTATGAATCAATTTTCAGTTAATTCACATTGTTCTTCAATCGAGACTTCTATGGGTGCTCTTGGTGGCTGGGGTTGAGGCATGGCGGGAGAGAGTGTTGTTAGGATTGGAACCGTTCTGGTTAGTATGTGTTCCTTTAAGATGAAACATTTCCTGTGAACCAGGGAAAAGATGACAGTAATTGCCATTTGGAATAATTGTCACTCTTTCTAGTTATACAAAAGATGAGTGCTTCATGTCACAGAGCTGTTGACTGTAAATGCTTCTGGGACCTGCCAGAATGGAATCTTCACTTATCTTTAGTAAGAGTGAGTGTTGAATGCATGCTGGAAAGCCAGTACTTAATTTTCATGGAGTTTTTTTTAAGAATAGATATGACATTTGACAGTAGCAGCTTCTTTCCTTTATCTTCCAATTACTTCCCCTCCTGCCCTGAAGGCACTGAGTTATGCTGACTAAGGTCCTATAGGCCCTCAAGCCTCCTTTGATACCTCTCCCAAGTCGCCATTCATCATGTGTGAACTAAGGTAGTGGGTGTTGGCAGGGCAAGTGACCATGGGAGCACCACGATTCATCCTAAACCTGCCCTCATCCATTTGCACCTTCCAGCAGGAGAAATGGCCTAGGAATTAAGTTTATCTCAGCTGACCCTGTTGCAACTTGAAACGCCCTTATTTTCATTCTGCTGATTTCAGTCAACCCAGTGACTGAAGCCTGTGGTCCAAGTAGCTCAGATCTCCATTGTACTACAAAGAGAGTCTCAGGCTAGTTCAAAGAACAAAGAACAGTACAGCACAGGAACAGGCCATTCGGCCCTCCAAGCCTGCGCCAATCTTGATGCCTGCCTAAACTAAAACCTTCTGCACTTCTGGGGACCATATCCCTCTATTCCCATCCTATTCATGTATTTGTCAAGATACCTCTTAAACGTTGCTATCGTACCTGCTTCCACCGCCTCCCCCGGCAGCAAGTTCCAGGCACTCACCACCCTCTGTGCTAAGAACTTGCCTCGCACATCCCCTCTAAACTTTGCCCCTCTCACCTTAAACCTATTTCCTTTGAAACAAACGTATTTCTGCAATCTTTTTGGCCTTGAAGTGACAAGATGCTGTCAGCTGTGAAGACTTTGCTTTAGTACTTACAGTGAGGTCATTTGAGGGACTAATCTACATCCTTGATCTTGCAGTCCTCCAGTAAACCGAATCAAAATGTAAAACAATTACATTCATTTCAGGAACTAATTGCTAACAAACAGTTATATCTGGAAACGACCATCTGTTCGAAACTCAGCAGCTGGCCATGAGCTTTTGTGGATCATGTTTCTACATGATCTGGTTTATATTAGAAACCATCAACAATAATGGGAGGAAAATAGACAAACTAATGGATAATAAGCACTCTCTCTGTCGAAATTCATTTACCAAGCAAAAGTAGACAACAATAGATAAATGAAAGCAATTGATTTTGAAATCATTATTTTAAGCATTGATTAATTGCCAGTTAGTCAATGAAGATGCCCCTAGTTGGAATGCAATTCATAATTTAGGATTGATTTCAATATTCCTGCTGAATTTTTGAACACTGGCAATCTCAAGGTAATTTCATGTTGAGGAAATCAAGGATGAAATAGCTATTTATGCTAACCACGACAACAACTGACCCATCGTCAACTTTTTAAAAAGGGATTCAAATATGTGATTAAATTATGTAACCAGGAAAAATGTAAATTAACCCTGAATAAATCCACCAGTTAGCGAGGTTCCTGAATTGGCCTCGCCTGGTTGCTTTTATTGGGAAAGCTCCAAATATGTTTTTAAAAGGGGAAAAATGTCAACAAAATCTAATCAGAACAAATTTATATGAATAACCTACCTCTTACCAATATTTATAGCCATTTTGATTAATATATTAAAATTCTATTTTGTTCAAAAAGTGTCATACTAAAACTTGACACAATTATCTGCGGATGAACTTTGTTTTATTAACAATCCTCATGCACAGGAAGTTCAGTGCAAAGAAACAGGAGAGAAAATGGAACGCATAACATTCAAAAAGATCTTGAGCGAGGGGAAAAATACAGCAGAATAGGTTTCTCAGGGAACAATTTAATATTATAAACTAGTTGGTACCAGGGGATAAACTCACCTGTAACCAATCATTAGATGTGCCATTCACTATGATCTCAACTGCTGTAGCCCCATTATTACTTCTTTGTCATCTTTCATTCATAGAACTACATGGAATTTTCAGCACAGAAACAGGCCATTTTGGCCCAACTGATCTATGCCAGTGAGAAGGCTCCACATGAGCGTCCAACACACCCTCCTTCATTTTGTTGTATGATTGCCTTTAGGAGTGATGTCCCTTTAAGATCCTAATATGCTAATGAGCTAAGTACCAGGATGCAGTCATGTGACTATAAGGCTGAGTCACTCTGCAACTATAACACCCAGAGTAACGTTCTGTAAATAGTTTGCTCTGTACTGTTCATAATAGTTTAGCTGTAATAAACGTGTTTGAGATCTTCAACCAACTGGACTCTACACATCTCGTTTATGTTGCATCAGACAACATAAAGAATTCATTACACATTTAACTCTATCAGCATATCCTAGAGGGATCTGCTGATAGGGGTTAGGTGATGCATTCCTTTGCCATCGTTCCAGGGTTACAATTGTGTAAAGATAAGTGTGTCAACTTGAACCTTCCAAGAAAGCTCTGGCTTTGGTCCATTCTGGCTTTTCATGCTACATATAATCGGGACTATATTGCTAGATGAATGCAACTCTGACTTTCTCAGGCTGGATCAGAACAAAGAGCCTTAAAACCAATCTTGCCCTGTTAGCTATAGATGCAGATATACTAGACAAACTAATAGAAAGCGGTCATCTGACAGAAAAGGAGAGGAAAGAAATTGACCAGATAATGTAATCCATCTTACAACATTACACATTTTAATTTCTTAGAATGCAACTTCTTTATAAATGTGACTAAAATCTGATAAGTGAATTTGTACAATACTGTGTGTGCAGGCAATCATCTTTAAGAAGGTCTACTTTTTGACACCTTTGTTAATGCACAGATTAGAACTAAGATGAGAGATTGGGAAAAATAAACAGTTTTGTCCAAGAGAAGGGTACAACAGTAAAATAAATCCTGCTTTGAATGTTATCACTTGTATCTATGTTTGTCTAAATCGTTCAGCTCTGTGACTGATTGCTTACATTTCCAATAGATCCTCTTTTTCTGTTTCCGGGTAACATTGATCTCCTTCACTCCCCCTCCCGCTCCATCTTTTCCCAGTGCCTTACTTTGCCTCCAAAAAGTTTTGGTAGCTGGTCGTGGCCCCTCTCGTTTTCTTCCTGGTGCCTGTTTTCTTTGTTCTTGCAGGGTATGGTAGTGTATTGGTTATGTGTATTGGACTGGTATAATTCAGAGGGCTGAACCAATAATCCAGAGAATGTGAGTTAAATCCCACTGTAGCAGTTTGAGAATATGAATTCAGTTTAAAAAAAAAACCTGAAAATTAAAAAAACTAGTATTGGTTAAAAGTGCCCAAAAAGCTGTTGGATTATTATAACATCCAACTGGGTTGTAAATTAGCTTGTTAACTGGTTTGGTGTTTATCTGACTCCAGTTGCATACCAACCTAGTTGACTCTTAACTCTTCTCTGCAGTGACCTAAGAAACCACTCGGTTGGCCCATAACCACCTTCTTTGGGCAATTAGGGATGGGCATAAATGCTGACCTTGCCAGCATTGCCCACATCTTGAGAATGACTATGTCAAACAAGAGTGGTGAATCAGATGGCTTGAGAAGATATGCAAGATTGCACCTCATCTCAGAGAATATCTGCAGCCTTTTTGATCATTTATTGGTAGCATAGAAATCCTGTTGGAATAGCAAATATTTCTAATCTCCATTTTGGGTCAGGGCTCAGATAAAATATGGGTTTGCCTTTGGAGATGAGAGACATTGCACGAGAATGAACTACGTGAAGATAAAAATGATATAAGTGCAGCAGGCTAATACACAATGGTGCCCGTCGTGTGCTGTGTTCCAGATTCTGAAAATGCTATTGTGTACTAAATAATACTGTGGTTCATTCAGTTGTGTAATTATCATCCTAAGTCGCTTGTTTTTGCATTTATATTCAATTATTCTAACGATGTCTACGGTTAAAATCTGGGAATTAGATCAGGAGTTCACTAATTTAATTAGACTCGAATGAGCACACGGTTTCTGTCGCCTGAACCTTGACTCCATTTCACTAACCGCGTTTATTACAAGTGCAAAGCTCATAGCATTTTACCACAGGAGGTCTCATTCAATCAAGTGTTGTCAGGCCAGTCCTGTGTGTCACTGGTGTCCAATTAAAAAAAAAATCAAGTATGAGTTTTACTATAATAAAATACAGAAATTTACATTTTAAGTGAACCTTCTAATCACTTGACATGTGGAAACCGAGCTAGGTAATTGTGTGTTTAAACTATGCAGTTAATCTATTTTTTTTACATCAAAATGTTTTCCTTGTTTTGTAAAATGTGAAATCTGTGCTGGATAATTCTGATTATGTTATAATCTGTGTGTTATTAGCTGTGCAGTTGGCTTCACCTCTGAAGTTTTTTCTTTGTTGCCTTTCCTTAGGTTTATGTCACAAACGATTAAAACAATAGCACTGACAGCAGCTTCATGGATTTTTACTGAAGTAGGGAGGTTTTCTGGAGGCCAGGCTTTTTTTCTGATGAAGTATGGTTCGATCTGAAAGAATACAAGGCCGTTCTTAGACTATAACCTGTTCTTTCATTGTAAATGTGAGCACATGAGGGAAACTGTTTGCTATTTTCACTGCTGCCATACATTTCCTACATTACAATGGTAACTATACTTCAAAATTACTTCATCAGCTGTACAGAGCTTTGGGACGTTCTGAGGTTGTGAAAAGTGCTATATAAACGTAAGACTTTCTTTTTCACAGCAGGTTGTTTAGAGTTGGGGTTTGTAACTAACGGTGGAATGTTTGGTGTTCTTAGTCTCGTTTTGAATTAAATCAAAATCAAACTTAGCCATCACAGTTGTTGCATGTCATTTTGATGGCTTATGTTGTAGCATTATTTGATTAGGATTGACTTTCTCATGAATTATCACCGCTAGTGAAGAACATGCATCTTGATTATTTCAGTCCGGTGTTGAATTATTCCTTAAGCCCATATTGTAACAGTTTGTTTCTGACACTAGATGCGGTTTGCAGTATTATTTGTTTATTTGTATCGACTAAGTCCAGATGTACACAATATGCTTAAGCAGTAGAAATACAGAGAAATAAACAGTATTACCCCATCTATATTTCTTGGGTAGAAATGTAGCTCTCATTGTTTCATTTTGAATCCAGCTCTCTCTCTACAACTTGTTAAGAAAGCGAGGGATCTTTATACACTGTTTCTCATGGATACTGTCAGGGATAATTTATTATGACCCCGAGAAAGGAATTATTTCTTTCAAAACAACAGATGCCAACTGTTTCCCGTCCTGTAGCCATTGTTCCATTTCTTATCTTAAAACTGTCTTGGCTAACTGTTTCACAATGTGACCAAGAAAACAAGTCAAGAGTCATGAATCTTATTGTCATTTCAGCAAACACCTCAACCACATTGTCAGCTAAATTGTAACCTGATACATTAAACCCTAAGGAATCCTGGGAATGAACAACTTTTAACCACTTCATTCAGTAAAAAGAAACTAGAAATTTTAATCATGGAGATTAAACCAAATCTTAATCCTGCATATATATGTATATAGCAGAAATGACCTGGTCATTTGTCGAATGGACAAATAACAACAATATAACAAATAACAATAGACTACTCTGCAGGATCTATGATCAATAAAATGCCACAAAAAAAGTAGAGCTGAACATTTATTATGTTTAGTATAGATCAAAGGGAGATTATGACCAGGATTTAATGTGGAGCTGGTGGAAATTCTGGGGGTGAGCCCACCTCCGCTGGCCCTGGAAGCCACAACTATATTTTACAGTTCTTAGGCAATTAACTCCCTGTCTTTGTGGCTTCTGCTCCTTGAAGACAGAATGTCCTGCCTCCAAGAGCTGCTGGCCAATCAGAGCACTGGCAGCTCTTCAGTCTCAGCAGCGTCACTGGGAGTGGTGGCCACTGCTGGGACTGTAGCAGTACCCAGAGCAGTAGCCATTGAGGAGGCCCAGAGTGCAGGTACATGGGGTTGGGGATTGCCTGGGCCAATCAGGCAGGCCTCGGTGGGGGTGGGGTGGGGGGTGGGGGGAAGGTGTGGTAGATTGCCAAATCAGGCGGAACTTCCCCACTGAGGCCACCAGGTTTTACTGGGCTGCCTTCCGAGGTGGTAAAGTGCCCATCTTCTGCTGGTAAAATAACAGAGGCTGCGGGAAGGGTCCCTTAGTGCCCATTAATTAGCCACTTAAGGGCCTCAATTAGCCCCTCCCCCACTTCCCAGTCTGCCCCTGGGGTGGGGGTGTAAAATTTCTGCCCATGAGCCGAAACAAAAACATATGGGCACAGTCCCACGGGGTCAAATAGCCTTCCCCTAGCTGTAATTTTTTGAGTCCATGAATAATATTTATAACTGTAACCTCAGTTCAGTTGCTACATCTTCTGAGCAGAATAACATTTTCAAAACTTCTGGTTTACCATTATCCTCATCCATTAATGGACTGATGCAGGTAGAATTTTACTGAAAGTCCCAGGTTCTTGGCATTCTTGGTGTGATTCCCAATAGGACACCTTGGATGAAAAGGTGTCTCACTACATTCCGAATACTAAGTAGTCCTCACTGATGTTTATTATTTAGTACAGGTTCCTTATTTAGTGCAGGTTTCTTTTGGTAATACGAGAGTTGCTGAGTCACTTGTTTATGCCAAAGGGTAATTAAGTAAAACATATATAAGGCTGTCTGGCCTTTAGAACGAGGACACTGCACAAGCAGTCAAAAGGCTGCAAAAGATAACAGACGACAGGGAGAAGTATTTCTGCCCAGGGCTGTAGGACAAAATGCAGAGAAGATAATTTTCGGAATTCAAGCGCGATGATTCACTGAATGGGATAATGTGTGTTCATCTATTTTGTTGCTCATTTTGAGGATGTGGTCGTTGCTAGCAAGGCCATCATTTATAGCCCATTCCTATTTGCTGTTATGTGGAGCTAGATTGTATCGTCAGAACTGAGTGAACCTGATTTTCACTTGTTCTGTTTGCTTACTTACTATGAGAAAGTGATTCAAACCTAGCATCCCCTCATGTAATGTTAGCTGTGTCTGACTTCAGAGATGTTGAAGAAATACATGAACAACAGTCAAAGATATTCAGTTCAGGTTACAGGGAGTTTTAAAAAATTCGTTCATGGGATGTGGGCGTCTGTGGCTAGACCTTCATTTGTTGCCCATCTCTAATTGCCCTTGAGAAGGTGGTGGTGAGCTGCTTTCTCGAACTGCTTCCATCCATGTGAGGTAGGTAGGAAGGTAGTTCCAGTATTTTGACGCGACAGTGAAGGAACGGCGATATAGTTCCAAGTCAGGATGGTGTGTGGCTTGGAGGGGAACTTGCAGGTGGTGGTGTTCCCATGCATCTGCTGCCCTTGTCCTTCTAGGTGGTAGAGTTCGTGAGTTTGGAAGGTGCTGCCTGAGTAGCCTTGGTGCGTTGCTGCAGTGCATCTTGTATATGGTACATACTACTGCCACAGTGCATCGGTGGTGGAGGGAGTGAATGTTTGTGAATGGGATGCCAATCAAGTGGGCTGCTTTGTCCTGGATGATGTCAAGCTTCTTGAGTGTTGTTGAAGCTGCACCCGTCCAGGCAAGTGGAAAGTATTCCATCACACTCCTGACTTGTGCCTTGCAAATGGTGGACAGGCTTTGGGGAGTCAGGAGGTGAGTTACTCACCACAGGATTCCTAGCCTCTGACCTGTTATTGTAGCCACAGTATTTATATGGCTACTCCAGTTCAGTTCCATTGTTACCCTATTCCCTGCTCTCTGAATTGCACAAGTAAACAGAGAACTATACAAGTCAACTCCTATGAAAGTAATATAAAAGCAAAATAGGATAAGAAGTGTCACTGATCTGAAACGTTAACTCTGCTTCTCTCTCCATAGATGCTGCCAGACTGCTGAGTATTTCTTGTTTTTATTCTTACGAAAGTAAGATGCTTAGACCATTCATGGGAGTGTCTGATGCCACTGAACCCAAGAACTAAATTTTAAATAATGAAAAATCACAGAATCCTAACAGCGCAGAAGGAAGTCATTCAGCTCATCGTGTTCACACCGGCTCTCTTAAAGAGCAACTCCCTCAGTTCCATTCTCCTGCCTTCTCCCCATAACCCTGCACATTCTTCCTTTTTACATAACTGTCTAATTCCCTTTTGAATGCTTCAATTGAACCTGCCTCCACCACGTTCTCAGGCAGTGCATTCCAAACCTTAACCGCTGATTGCGTGAAAAAGGTTTTCCTCATGTCACTTTTGCTTCTCTGACCAAATACTTTAAATTCATGCCCTCTCGTTCTCAATCCTTTCATGAGTGGGAACAGTTTCTCTCCATCTACTCTGTCCAGACCCCTCATGATTTTGAATACCTCTATCAAATCACCTCTCAGCCTTCTCTTCTCCGAGGAAAACAGTCCTAACTTCTCCAATCTATCTCCATAACTGAAATTCTTCATCCCTGGAACCATTCTCGTGAATCTTTTCTGTACTGTCTCCAGTGTCCTCACATCTTTCCTCAAGTGCGACACCCAGACTTGGACGCAATACTCCAGCTGAGGCTGACTAGTGTCTTATACAAGTTCAACATAACTTCCTTGCTCTTGTACTCTGTGCCCCTATTAATAAAGCCCAGGATACTGTATGCTTTATTAACTGCTCTCTCAACCTGTCATAGAGTCATAGAGAGATACAGCAGCGAAACAGGCCCTTCTGCCCAACGAGTCCGCGCCTACCATCAACCACCCATTTATACTAATCCTACATTAATCCCATTTTCCCTCTCACATCCCCACCTTCCCTCAATTCTCCTACTACCTACCTACACTCGGGGCAATTTTTACAATGGCCAATTTACCTATCAAAGCACAACTCTTTGGCTTGTGGGAGGAAACCAGAGCACCCGGAGGAAACCCACGCGGCCACAGGGAGAACTTGCAAACTCTGCACAGGCAGTACCCAGAACCGAACCCGGGTCGCTGGAGCTGTGAGGCTGCGATGCTAGCCACTGCGCCGCCCTGTCCTGCCACCTTCAATGACTTATGCACATATACACCGAGGTCCCTCTGCTCTTGCACCCCCTTTAGAATTGTACCCTATATTCTATATTGTTTCTCCATGTTCTTCCTACCAAAATGAATCATTTCACAAATCTCTGCATTGAACTTCATCTCTAGTTTATTTATTCATTCATGGAATGTGGGCATCGCTGGCTAGGCCAGCATTTATTGCCCATCCCTAATTGCCCTTGAGAAGGTGGTGGTGAGCTGCCTCCTTGAACCGCTGCAGTCCATGTGGGGTAGGTACACCCATAGTGCTATTAGGAAGGGAGATCCAGGATTTTGACCCAACCACCTATCTGCCCATTCCACCAACTTGTCTATGTCCTTCTGAAGTTCTACACTATCCTCCTCACAGTTCACAATGCTTCCAAGTTTCATATCATCTGCAAACTTTGAAATTGTGCCCTGTACACCAAGGCCTAGGTGATTGATATATATCAGGAATTGATCCCTGGGGAATTTCACTACAAGCCTTCCTCCAGCTTGAAAAATATCCAGTAACCACTGCTCTTTGTTTCCTGTCACTCAGCCAATTCCGTATCCATGTTGCTACTGTCCCTTTTATTCCATGAGCTACATGTTTGCTCACAAGTCTGTAGCACTGTGTCAAATGTCTTTTGAAAGTCCATGTACATATTGCCCTCATCAACCCTCTCAGTTACCTCTTCAAAAAACTCCAGCAGGTTAGTTAAACATGATTTTGCCTTAAGAAATCCATGCTGGCTTTCCTTAATTAACTCACATTTGTCCATGTGACTATTGATTTTGTCCCAAATTATTTTTTCTAGAAGCTTTCCCACCACCAAAGTTAAACTGACTGGCCTGTAATTACTGGGCTTATCTTTACACCCTTTTTTGAACAAAGGTGTATTGTTTGCAATTCTCCAGTCCTCTAGCACCATCCCCGAGTCTAAGGAAGACTGAAAAATTATGGCCAGTGCCTCTGCGATTTCCACCCTCACTTCTCTCAGTATCCTTGGATGCATCTCATCTGGCCCTGGTGCTTTATCCACTTTACGTACAGACAGCCTATCCAATACTTCCTCTTTATCAATTTTAAACCCCTCTGGTGTCTGACTTAACTCCTCTTTCAACATTGCCTGGGTTGCATTTTCTTCCTTGGTAAAGACAGATGCAAAGTATTCATTTAATACCTCAGCTGTGTCCTCTGCCTCCATGTGTAAATCCCCTTTCTGGTCCCTAATCAGCCCCACTCCTCCTTTCACCACCCTTTTACTATTTATATGCCTATAGAAAAGTTTAGGATTTTTTTATTGCTAGCTGCCAGAGTCTTTTCATGCTCTCTCTTTGCTTCTCTTGTTTGCTTTTTCAGTTTCCCTCTGGACATTCTATATTCAGTCTGGTTCTCAATAGTATTTTCTACCTGGCATCTGTTCAGAGGTCCGAGGCGTGACACTGGTGGGGATGGAGGAGGAGTGAAATTTTCAGGGTGGGAGGGGTGGGGGAGAGTGGGGAAAATTGTTTGCATTGGCTGAGGGGATGTTGGGAAGGGGATGAAGGGCAAAGATAATTGAAGTTTGGGGCTGAAAGGTTGGGACCATCAAAAATGTTTTTTCCAGGGGGAGAGGGAAATAAATATCTTGTTTAGTCATTGGGGGGAGGAGGGGTCGAAGAGGGACTTCAATGTTTAATTGACTGTTTACATTTGAAATTAAAAGTGCAGTACTCTTTCGAAATTTAAATTAGCTGTCAGGGCTTGAAGCCCTTTAAAAATGGCACCAGCGCAGTGGCACTGGATGCTGTTGCCTGGGATGGAGGGTTCACCCCCTTTACGTCATCAGGGGTGGGCACTCTGCCGCCTCCATGCTAATGAGCCGCTGTGTGCAATATCACAGCGGCTCCGCGGCGCACGTCTCGTGCAAGAGCTATTAAAATTCAGCCCATTATGTGGCCCTCTATCTCTCTGGGTGAGGAGGAGTGACTCTCAAACAATATTTCACTGCATTCCACTGCAGTTAAATGGGAGAGCCTGCTTAGCTGCAGCTAGAATGTGCAGGTTCCTTTGGACCATATTTATTTTTGTCGATCTCGTGAATGTCTTTGCACTGACAACAAGTGCCACAGCCCTTCCTGTGGAAACTAGCTGGTTGGAGTTATGCATTCTGGCAATGTGAAAGCTGAATTAGCTTCAGCAGATACACTTGTTAAATGCTGAGGTGCTTCAGTGACCTTGTTATTTTAATTGTGGGCATTCATTCATCTTTGTCGCACTGTCGGGCTCAGAAACTTCTCCTAGCCAGTACTAACAGTGGTGCTGAGAAATATAGGAGAAAATAAATAGAAAAGGATGTGAAGAATAATCACGTCAATATTTTTGTTTCTTTTGGCTTATTGATGGTCAGCCCATGTGTTCAGAAAAAAAACGAACTTGCACAGAGAGCATTTTGGAAAAGTGATGTGCTTTGAATAGGAATGAAACAGAAGGATGATTTACATGTCTGCCACAGTAATGACCTTGGGGAACAGTGGTAATCCAGGTTCTATTGAATCCTCTAAATTCTAAGGTTGTACCGACATCCCACAAATTCTCTCGCATCCAAATCCAATTTCATTTCATAAAGCAATATTGTTAATAGTAATACAAGTACTATTGCTAGAAAACATTGGCTAATGAATCCTTTACAGGGAAAGTACTTCCAGTATTTTGAATCAACATGAATTGTTTTTGCTTAGTAGGGACCATAATTCAGTGATCATCATTCAACTTAACAAATGGCAGTTGTGATGCTGTAATACATTTAAATAGAAGATAATCAGCATCAGAAGGAAAAGGGATATCGAAACCATTAAATGTGCTTCATCCAGTACTGTACAGTTTGCATGATTGGGGCCTCTGTCCAATCTGGTTAATTAGCACAGGCAAAGGTTATAGGAAAAGTGGAAGCCTGAGAAATGTTTTCCCTTTCTCTCCGAAAGATAACGTGCTGGATTTCCAGGAGATGACAGAAGCGGGAGGCGACCATGCTTGAAGGGCAGTGAAACCTGGGATGGTATACTGCCGGCAGCGGTCAATTAAGAAGCCACTGCCGGGGCTGCCGTCCAATTCGGGACCAGCACCTTGCTCCCAAGAGCTCCCAGCCCACTCAGGGCCGGCAGCTCAACAGCCTCAGAGCGGCACTGCCGAGGTGGCCATTGCTGAGGCTGCAGCTGCAGGGAGAGGGAGCCTCAATGGCCAGGCTCCCTCAGAGACAGGTAAGTTGGGATGGGAGTAATTCGGGCCAGGCAACCACGCCTGTGGATCGGAGGGTAGGGGAGGGGTCATGAAGCATCGGCAGTGCCATTGCCACAAGAGCGGACGTTGCCAATAGGCTGAGGGGGTGCTCTTTGTGGGCCAGGCAGTGCCCATAAAGGAGGTTCCCCCCCCCCACCAGACCCCGCTGGGAGGCCACCAGCTTTCACTGAGCCATCTCCCATGTGGCGGTGGGCACTCCATGTGGAGGCAGGAAGTAGCCCTTAATTGGCTTAAGTGACTCAATTGGCCTCCTGGTAGACATCTGAGCTACCAACTTTCCCACTGCAAACTGGCATGGCGGCAGAAAGATGTCGAGCACCACCCCTCCCCAACAACTTCCCGTGCCATCTTGCCAGCCTTCCCACCTCCCAGCCTGTCCCAAACGACCCAGAAAATTCTGCCAATGTTTTTATTGAATTGCCGGAACTATTGGGCTGACTCTATAATGGGTTCTCTCATGGGAAATCACTGGTCACTGGCATCGGTGCTCATTACATTTCAGGCCTGCAGTCCTGGATTTTTCATTTATCAATTCATATGGGTGGAAAATTGAGATCTGCAGGCCTCTGGTTTCCCAATCAGCTCTCCTTGAGTCCCACACTTCATCGGCAGCGTCTGACTAGGGAATTATCTCTTATGTCCACACTTAAAAAATTACAGTTCTGTTCCAGAAATTGGGTGTTTACACATAGATTGCTTAACTTCATTTCTAAGTCACACACAGCCAGCAAAGAAAATAACTTCTCATTGTAAGCTGAATTCGCCCAGAAGTGAATAGTCCACAGGCAAAGACAACACATTTCAGTATAGAATAAGTAGGAAGCTATTTGAAAAATTAACTGGGTGAATTGATGCAATTCCCTATGTTTGCCAGATTTATTTGACTTTAATGATGCTATTATTTCTCCTTAAGGAACAGGATTTGCTATCCCATAAAATGAGGGATAGTGACTTTAATATCATCTGTGATCTGAAAAGATTGTTTCTGATTTCATTGCTTTCAGATCACAGACAATATATCTTTATTTCAAGGTGACGCTGTGAACGTATTGAAGAATCATGGTAACATAATCTGAATAACACGAGAACATTACCTATTTCAAAGACTAATTCTTGCACACTATACCTAGAAAGAATGGCAAAGAAGTTGTGAATGCAAGTCAAAAAGCTGATGCACTAATTCCTTCGGTAAACAGAATGTAAGGAGTCCCTTGAGGTGCAGTGTGGGTACTCATGCCTCTTCTCATGGCTGGCACTGCCGTTGACATGCGTTTGGTTTGCTGGTTCTTTCTGCGACCCCATGGCATTTTTGTGGTGGTGCACGGTCAATTAAATTCTTGACGTTCGGAGACTATTCACTAAAGCGAGAGTGCAGGTGTGTGTGGGAAGTGCTACAGCGAGACGGGAACTTAGCATGTGAGTGTCTGAGGTGGTGGGGGGGGGGAAAGAGAGAGTGAATACGAGATGTTAATTGGGATTAAATGTCTAATCTATATTTAATGTTTGCTGGCAGCTGCTGTTGAGCCCTCGTTTGTCGTCACTTTAATGCAAACCAGTAAACTGGTTGCTGTGTCTCTTGTTCAGACCAAAATGACAGGATAAGAGGCAGCTGTTTGACTCCTTTTTAGAACACTTGCTTTGGTTTGCATTTTATTTCTAAGTAGAATTTTAGAAAACTCTGTGCAGAGAAGATTAATGTCAAGAATTAAGCAGAACAGTGTTCACTGTAACAGTAAAGGAATGTGATCCATTTTGATGGCTGTTCTCACAAAGCTGTATACAAATCAGGGAAAGATTGCAGTCCATTGAGCTCATCTTATAGTCCTCCTGATCACAACCTATAACTGCATCTCGAATAATTTCAGAGATTCTGATCCTGTTATCTTACCCAGAGGGCTAATCCTGCTTTTGGTCATGTTTTGTGGGGAGAAGTACTCCTTCATATCAGTTCCAATGTGAACAGTTTATACCCATGTCTTTTTGTTCTACAGTCATTTATTTATTTATAGATACAGCACTGAAACAGGCCCTTCAGCCCACCAAGTCTGTGCCGACCATCAACCAATTTATACTCATCCTACATTAATCCCATATTCCTACCACATCCTCACCTTCCCTCAATACCTACCTATACTAGGGGCAATTTATAATAGCCAATTTACCTATCAACCTGCAAGTCTTTGGCTGTGGGAGGAAACCCACGCAGTCACAGGGAGAACTTGCAAACTCCACACAGGCAGTACCCAGAATTGAACCCAGGTTGCTGGAGCTGTGAGGCTGCGGTGCTAACCACTGTGCCACTGTGCTGCCCAAACCTGTCATGGTTTAACTTAATTAGTGCTCTGGATTTACTTTCACTATTCAAACAGGTATCAGTAGAACCTGCCTCATTTATTCCCTACCTAATAATAGGTTGTAGGTTTCGACTACTTTGGACTTCCTGTATATACTGCTGTATTTCACTAATGCAGCCATTTCCATCCACTGCTTTGTGTCTTTCACCATCCACATTCCCCGACCACTTTCAACTTAACTTCCTTCAATGTCCATCCCTGGATAAAAACTCCTCCCCCAAGTCACTCATAACTGCACTTTCAAACTCCCAACTGCATAGCCTTTGGGTCTCTACTTAGCATAATACATCTGCAGCCATTGATTTGCTGAACTACTCCCTCATCCATGCCTTTGATGCCATTGTCCCTAACCTTGGGTGAGTCGCAATTTTCTCCAATTAAACTGTCACTGGGTCAAAATCCTGGAACAACCTTCCTGTGGGTGTACCTATCCCACATGGACTGCAGCGGTTCAAGAAGGCAGCTCACCATCACCTTCTCAAGGGCAATTAGGCATGGACAATAAATGCTAGCCTAGCCATTGATGTTCACATCCCATGAAATGAATAATAAAAAAAGAATTCATCTTCATGTTCTCACCCCTCCTTATTTCTGTTACTCACTCCCTCCCCACGCCCCACCAAGCTCTTCAATCTTCTGACTCTGGTCTCTTGTGCACCCCTTTTTCCTTCACTCAATGATTTGTGGCCGTGCCTATAGTCCTTCAAGTCCCATGGTCTGGAGTTCTCTCCCTAAACCCCTCTGCCTCTCATCATTCCTCTCCTGCTTTAAAATCTCACTCTTCCACAAGTATATCCTTCCTAGGCTCAGCATCCATTTTTTTCATTATGCCTCTTTGAAGCACTTTGGGATGTTTTTTCTATGTTAAACGTGCTATATCAATCGTTTGAGCTGGTCCAGGATCTCCATCTCAGTGATATTGATTTTGTTGCATTTAGTTAAGGAGCCTCTTGTGATGGGTGGCGTAACGAGCATCTCGGTGATTACTTTCGGGATGAATCATCTGGTTTGCTAACTATTTTAGTTCATCCTCAGTTGCAGACACCTCCTTCCCCTACCACTTGGCATCCTTAAGGGATTTGGTTCGTTCTCTGATAACTTGCTTACTGTCAGAACACTGACAGAGTTTCTTGACAATGCGTTTATCATCTACAGTTATGCTCATTGCCAGTTCTTCCTTTTATCTTGTAACAGGCTTTTCCTGCATTTTATTAAAGTTCCTTTATGTTTTTCTCAGTAATTTTCCTCCTCTTTCTTCTCATAAAAAAAAAGGAAGAACTTACATTTATGTAGCACCTTTCATAACCTCAGGACTTCCCAAAGTGCATTACAACCAGGAAGTATTTTGCAGCATAGTCTCTGTTGTAATTTAAGAACTGTGGCAGCCAATTTGCACACAGCAAGCTCCCACAAACAGTAGCGAAATAAATGACCACATCATCTGTTTTTAATGATGTTGGTAGAGGGACAAATATTGGCCAGGACATCGGAAAGAACTCCCCTGCCCTTCTTCACGTTAGTGACGTGGGGTCTTTTATGCCCAGGTGAGAGGCCAGAAGAGACCTTGGTTTAACATTTCATTTGAAAGACAATATCTTGACCATGTCAGACTCCCTCAGTACTGCTCTGAGATGTTATTCTGGATTATGGGCTGAATTTTAATCGCATGCTGTGCACTTTCAATTCGGCAGCCTTCCGACATGGAAGGGCCGTCGAGGGGCCCCTGCGATATTTCGGGTGGGGCTCATTTAAATAGTGGGGGCTGAGCGGCCGCCCCCGATGATGTGTAGGGGCGGTCTCCGTGTCCCCTGCAATGGTGTCACCGCGCCGGCACGGGCACCATTTTTAAAGGGCTTTAAGCCTTTAGGATTGCTGTTAATTTTTAAAGGTGCAGCAGCGTTAAATTTTTATTAAGAAATAAGATGTGGATGGTCCTTCCCCAATTCCTCCCAATGGTCATTTCAATGCCCGAAATGACCAACACGTGCCTTTTTCACTACCCGAACTTTACCACCTAAACTTCTAACATTCAGCCTAGAACCCCTTCCCACCGTCCCCACATCCAATAAAAATTGACTTCCCTGTTCCTCTACCCCTCCCGCCCTGAAATTTTTATTACTCCCCCCTCTTCACCAGGACTTCCGAAGGCGCGTGAAGGCCGAACGGAGACCGTAACATGGGCTTGGGACGGCAGGAAAGATAATTTGACTATAATTAATGTCAATTTACATGTGGAGACGAGGTCCCCCGCCGCTGGTAATATGTGGTGGGCCCTTCTCGATGTCGCGGGTCGAGGCTGGCCTCTGCCCGCAGAATTTTGCTGGCTCTCGTGCCGCAACCCGTGGCATCGAGGGGCCACTAAAATTCAGCCCTATATCCCCAAATGTCTGGAATTGGACCTGAACCTACAACCTGCAGACTTGGAGGCAGGATTGCTACCACTGAGTTGAAATTGGCACTTAAAAAAAAAATTAGATGGTGATCACCCAAACTAAAGTGAAATTGCTCTGGGTTTGTGCAACATAAAAGAAGGTAATTGAGAAAATGCTGGAAAACACTCAGTAAACCAGCTTCTGTGGAGAGAGAATCAGAATTAACAGCCTCGATATTAATCTCCTATGACAGTCCGGGATTGGAACAGGGGAGGGGTTTAAATCATCAAGTATGTGAAATGTGACCATGACCCGCTGCGCACCCGCCCGTTGTCATTTTTATGGTAGAGGATATTTGGACATCGGCATATCCCTCCATGGAGAGACAGGTCTTTCATTATCATATTTAAATTGAGTTCCCATCAATTTAAAAATCAATGCTGCTGCTTAGGCTTCCCAGGGATCAGGAAATCTGGCACTAAAAGGGAGGTGGGAACTCCCAGCTCCATAAAGTAAGTGCTTTTTCCACCAGTTCTTGAGAAGCAGGAGTGCTTTCTGTTTGCCTATTGTGGTCTTTGTCTCTCTCTATCGATAGGCAGCCTCCCCTCACCACTCCTCCTAGCCCGATGACCTTCCTTTCTCTTCCCCCTACCACAATTCCCTTTTTCCTGCCCTCCCCTAGCCCCACTGCCTTAGCTTCCCTTCTGCTGCAATGGCCAATCTTCTCCCCTCCCTAATGCTGGGAACCGGCCCCAAGGGTCCCTGCCTGCGGTCCTCAACCACGGGTTTTCCCAAATGGCCATAGGCCAGGTTGTCAATTAGGCTGGCTGCCAGGTGAGAAGTGGATTTAAAAAACGATAGCAATCCTGCCGCTAAGTTCAGCAGGGCCTCTGTGTTCCTAGCCTTGCTGGGTTCTTTAGCCGATTTTGGCCTCCTCAACATCCACACTGTAAATATTGGGGTCAGTGTTTCAGGTTGATGCCCTTTCTTCAAAACTGGAAGCTGTCAGAGACTAATAGTTTTTAAGCAAGTAAGAACGAGGGAAGGGTGAGGGCGTGGGAAAAGAAAGAACAAAGGGGAAGGTCTGTTAGAGGATGGAGAGCAGGAGTGAGTAAATGACAAAAGTGATGATGGTGCAAGGCAAACGTGGGGTGGGGTAATACGAGCATACAAATTAGGAGCAGGAGTAGGCCACTCGGCCCTTTGAGCCTGCTCCGCCATTCAATAAGTTCATGGCTGAACTGATTACTCCACATTTCCACCTACCCCCGATAACCTTCCACCCCCTTGCTCAACAAGAATCTATCTACCTCTGCCTCAAAAATATTCAAAGACTCTGCTTCCCCCGCCTTCAGAGGAAGAGAATTCCAAAGATTCACAATCCTCCGAGAGAAATTTTTTTTTCCTTATGGGCGACCACATATTTTTAAACAGTGACTCCTAGTTCGAGATTCTCCCACAAGGGGAAACATCCTTTCCACATCCACCCTGTCAGGACCCCTCAGGATCCAATATGTTTCAATCAAGTTGCCTCTTACTCTTCTAAATTCCAGCAGATACTAGCCTAGCCTGTCCAATCTTTCCTCATAAGGCAGCCCGCCCAATCCAGGTATTAGTATACTAAACCTTCTCTGAACTGCCTCCAATGCATTTACATCCTTCCTTAAATAAGGACACCAGTACTGTACACAGTACTCCAGATGTGGTCTCACCAATGCCCTGTATAAACTGAAGCATAACCTCCCTACTTTTGTATTCAATTCCCCCTGCGATAAACGATAACATTCTATTAGCTTTCTTAATTACGTGCTGTACCTGCATACTAACCATTTGTGATTCATGCACTAGGACACCCAGATCCCTCTGCATCTTAGAGCTCTGCAATCTCTCACCCTTTAGATAATATGCTTCTTTTTTATTCTTCCTGCCAAAGTGAATAATTTCCCACTTTCCCACATTATACTCCATTTGCCAGGTCTTTGCCCACTCACTTAACCTATCTATATCCCTTTGTAGCCCCCTTATGTCCTCTTCACAAGTTACTTTCCTACCTATCTTTGTGTCATCAGCAAATTTAGCAACCAAACCTTCAGTCCCTTCATCTAAGTCATTTATATAAATTGTAAAAAGTTGAGGCCCCACCACAGATCCCTGTGGCACACCACTTATTACCTCTTGCCATCCAGAAAATGACCCATTTATGCCAACTCTCTGTTTCCTGTTAGTTGCCAATTTTCTATCCATGCCAATATGTTACCCCCAACACCATGAGCTTTTATTTTCTGCAATAACCTTTGATGTGGCGCTTTAACAAATGCCTTCTGGAAATCTAAGTACAATACATCTACTGGTTCCCATTTAGCCACAGCATGTGTAACTCCCTCAAAGAACTCCAATAAATTGGTTAAACATGATTTCCCTTTCACAAAACAATGTTGACTCTGCTTGATTGCCTTGAATTTTTCTAAATGCCCTGCTATAATGTCTTTAATAATAGCTTCTAACATTTTCCCTAAGACAGATATTAAGCTAACTGGCCTGTAGTTTCCTGTTTTCTGTCTCCCTCCCGTTTTGAATAAAGGAGTTACATTCGCTATTTTCGAATCTAACGGAACCTTCGCCGAATCTACGGAATTTTGGAAAATGAAAACTAACTCCAACACTCGCCACTTCTTTTAACACCCTAGGATGAAGTCCACCAGGACTTGGGGACTTGTCAGCCCACAGCTCCAACAATTTGTTCAGTACCACTTTCCTCGTGATTATAATTTTCTGGAGTTCCTCCCTCCCTTCCATTTCCTGACTTACAGCTAATACTGGGATGTTACTTGTATCCTCAACAGTGAAGACCAATGCAAAATATCTGTTCAATTTATCTGCCATCTCCTTATTATCCATTATTAATTCCCCAGATTTATTTTCTACAGGACCAATGCTCACTTTGTTAATTTTTTTTTAAGTATCTATAGAAACTCTTACTATCTGTCTTTATATTTCTAGCTAGCTTTCTCTCGTACTCTAATTTTACCTTCCTTATCAATCTTTTAGTCATACTTTGCTGTTCTTTATATTCTGTCCAATCTTCTGACCTGCCTCCCATCTTTGCGCAATTATAGACTTCTTCTTTAAGTTTGATACTATCTTTAACTGTTTTCGTTAACCACAGATGGTGGGTCCCACCCTTGGAATTTTTCTTTCTCGTTGAAATGTATCTACTGTGTGCATTCTGAAATATCCCCTTAAATTTCTGCCACTGCATCTCTATTGACCTATCCCTTAACCTGATTTGCCAGATCACTTTATCTAGCTCTGCTTTCATTGCCCTTATTTAAGTTGAAAATACTAGTCTTGGACCCACTCTTCTCTCCCTCAAACTGAATGTAAAATTCAATCATATTATGATCGCTGCTACGTAGGAGCACCTTAACTATGAGGTCATTAATTAATCCTATCTCATTGCACAATACCAGGTCTAGTATAGTCTGCTCTCTGGTTGGCTCCAGAACGTATTGTTCCAAGAAATTATCCCCAAAACATTCTATGTACCCCTCATCTAGGCTACCTCTGCTTATCTGATTTTTCCAGTCTATATGTAGGTTAAAATCCCCCATGATTATCGCCGTACCCTTCTGACAGGCTGCCCTTATTTCTTCCTTTATACCCCGTCCTACAGTGTGGTTAATGTTAGGTGGCCTGTACACCACTCCCACAAGTTACTTCTTGCCTTTATGATTTCTCTACCCAAAATCCTTCTACGTCCTGGTGTCCTGAACTTAGTTCATCCCTCTCTATTGCGCTAATACCATCATTAATTAACAGAACTACCCCTCCACTTTTTCCTAGCTTCCTGTCCTTCCTAAATGCCATATACCCTTTAATATTCAGGTCCCAATCTATGTCATCCTGCAGCCATGTCTCTGTAATGGTTATCAGATTGGACTTATTTATTTCTATTTGCACTTTCAGTTCATCCGCTTTCTTTCAAATGCTATGTGCATTCAGATATAGAGCCTTTAGTTTTGTACTTTTATTATTTTTGTAACCTCTGGCCTTATCTATTGATTTACTCTTAGATTTGTATGCTCCGTCTCTTGATGTCACAGTCTTTTTATCATTTCCGATATTAATACCTTTCTCTCTTGCTTTGTAATGGTACAAGTAAAGAAACAATGGATGGGTCCAAAGGTAAGTGGTTACAATCTGGCAATGAGAACAAGGCTCCTGTGGCCCGGGAATGTGATGGAGAAAGGTAGGTAGTTCCCAGGTTACAGAAAATGGTGGTAAACACTCATCTGTGGAGGAAGAAACAGAATTTTTATTTGATTTCCAGCATCCATGGTATTTTGCTTTTGCTTGAGAAAGAGGTGAGTTGAAAAGGGATTTGCAGCACAGGTGGATTGGGATCAAGGATTGGCAGGTTAAACTTTAAACGAGCAACGGTTCAAAGTGGAGTTAGTTTGGGCACAGACTGTACACATTCCCACAAGGGTGAAAGGTAGGGTATCCACAGATAGAGCTCCTTGGAGGACTAAAGATATAGAAGTTAAAATGAAAAAGAAAACGGAGGCTCATGATAAACGTCAGTTTCATAATTCAGTAGAGAAACAAGCTGAATAAAAAAAAAATATAGGGGACAAATGAGAAAGGAAATCGGGGGCAAAGAGCGTGTAGAAGAATAGATGAGCACGTGACATAAAAGGAAACACAAAAGTGTTTTGTAGATATGTAAATAGTAAAAGAATAGTCAAAGGCAGGGTGGAGCCATTTTGGGATTAAAAAGGAGAACTACTTCTGGAGCCAGAGGATATGGTTGAGCCGTTAAATGAGTACTTTTCATCTATCTTCACTGAAGAAGAGGATGCTACTAATGTAGATGTAAAGGAGGAGACAGTAGAGAAATTGGATCGGATAAAAATAAAGAGGTACTTAAAAGATTGTCAGCACTTAGAGCAGAAATATCACCCAGTCCAGAGGGGATGCATCCTAGGTTGCTGAAGGTGGAAATTGTGGAGGCTCTGGGCACAATCTTTCAATTGTCTTTAGATATGTGAATGGTGCCAGAGGACAAGACTTTGCAAATGTTACACCCTTGTTCATCGAAGAGGAGGGGGATAAACCTTGCAACAACACACCAGTCAACTTAACATCAGTGGTTGGAGGGAAACTTGTAGAGACAATAACCTGGGACAAAATTAATTGACATTAGAAAAATATGGGTTAATGAGAATCAGTATGGATTTGTTGAAGGCAAATCATGTTTGACTAACTTGATTGAGTTCTTTGATGAAGGTAGTGTCATCAATGCTTTGTAATATGGACGTTCAAAAGGCGTTTGATAAGTCCTACATAATAAATTTATTCGCAAAATTGAAGCCTGTGAGATAAAAGGGGAAATAGCTGTTTGGCATGAAATTGCCTAAGGGACAGAAAGCAGAGAGTACTGATGAATGGTTTGCTTCAGACTGGATGGAAATGTGCAGCGGTGTTCCCAATGCGCCAATGCTCTTTTTGATTTTTTTAATGAAAATAAATGAAGTGGCATAGGCATGATGGGCTGAGTGGTTTCGCTTCGTGATGTATATCATTCAAGAAAGAAGGAATTTGCATTTTTATCACTCCTTACTATTCAAGCTGCACCAAATGCTTCACAGCCAATGAATGACTCCTTGAAGTGCAGTCACTGTTAAGAACAAAAGAAATAGGAGAATGAGTAGACCATATGGCTCGTCGAGCCTGCTGCTCCATACAATATAATCATGGATGATCTTCTGCCTCAGCTCCATTTTCCGCCTGCTCCCCATATCCTTGATTCAGTGAAGGACAAAAAATCTGTCGAGCTCAGCCTTAAATATGATGGTGCATCCACAACCCTCTGGGGTAGAGAATTCCAAAGATTCACAACCTTTTGAGTGAAGAAATTTCTCCTTATCTCAGTCCTGAATCGCCTTATCCTGAGACTGTGCTCCCATATTTTCGATTTCCCCAGCCAGGGGAACCTTTCAGTGTTTACCCTGTCAAGCCCCTTCAGAATCTTGTAAGTTTCGATGAGATCACCTCTCATTCTTCTAAACTCCAGAGAGTATCAGCCCAATTTACTCAGCCTCTCATCATAGGACCCAATCTAGTGAACCATCACTGATACCACCTCCAATTCAAGTATATCCTTCCTTCACTATGGAGACGAAAAGTATACACAGTAGTCTAGGTGTGGTCTCACCCTGTGCAATTGTAGCAAGACTTTCTTATATTCCAATCTCCTTGCAATAAAGGCCAACATGCCATTTGCCTTTATAATTTCTTGCTGTACCTGCATGCTAACTTTCTGTATTCCTTGTACGAATATACCAAGGTCCCTCCGAACATCATTTACAAGTTTCGTACCTTTTAAAAAAATTCTCCTTTTCTATTCTTACTACTGAAGTGAATAACCTCACACTTTCCCACATTATACTCCATCTGCCACCTTTTTGCCCACTCACTTAACCTGTCTATGCCCTTTGCAACCACTTTGTATCCTCCTCACAGCTTACATTCCCATCTAACTTTGTATTGTCAGCAAACTTAAATACGTTACTCTTGGTCTCTTCGTCTAAGTCATTAATATGGATTGCAAATAGCTGAGGCCCCAGCATTGATCCTTGTGGCACTCCACTCGTCACAGCCTGCCAACTTGAAAATGCCCTGTTTATTCCCACTCTTTACTTCCTGTCTGTTAATCAATCCTCTAATACGCCAACTCCATGAGCTCTTATCTTCCATATTCACCTTTTGTGTGGCACCTTATCGTATTCTCTTGGAGATCCAAATATACTACATCCACTGGTTCCCCATTATCTACCCTACTGAGTTGTATCCTCAAAACATTCGAATAAATTTGTCAAACATCATTTCCCTTTCATAAAACCATGTTGACTTTGTCTGGTCATGCTATGATTTTCTAAGTGCATTGTTAAGACTTCCTTAATAATGGATACCAGCATTTTCCTGATGACTGATGTCAGGCTAACTGGCCTGTAGTTCCCTGTTTTCTGTCACCCATTCTTGAATAGTGGTGCTACATTTGTTAACTTTCAATCCACTGGGACTGTTCTAAAATCTAGGAAATTTTGGAAAATCATAACCAGCGCTTCCACTATCTCTGCAGCTACCCCTTTTAGAACCCTAGGGTGTAGGAAATCAGGTCCTGGGAATTTGGCAGATTTTAGTCTCTTAAGTTTCTCCAATACTTTTTTTCTTCTGTTATTAATTACTTTAGGTTCCTCACTCTTATTAGCCCCTTGGGTTACCCTTTACTTCTTGTAAGTTATTTGTGTCTTCTATTGTGAAGACAGGCACAAAATATTTGTTCAATATCTCTGCCATTTCCTCATTCCCCATGATAATTTCTCCTGTCTTTGCCTCTAAGGGACCAAGGTTTACTTTAGCTACTCTCCTTTTTTTAAACTTGTAAAAGCTCTTGCAATCTGTTTCTATATTCCTGGCTGATATTCTATTTTTTCGCTTTTCATCAACTTTTTTGTCATCCTTTGCTGATTCTAAAACACTCTCAATCTTTAGACTTACTACTATTCTTATTCTTTGCAACATTATAAGCCTCTTCTTTTAATCTAAACAATCCTTAACTTCCCTAGTAAGTCAGGGATGCATCTTTCTTGCTGAGTTTTTGTTTTTAATGGAATATATTTTTGTTGAACATTTTGAATTGTTTCTTTAAATGTCTCCCACTGTTTATTTATCGCCATACTTTTTAGTCTATTTACCCAATCAACTTTAGCCAGCTCTCCCCTCATACCTATATAATTGGCTTTGTTTAAGTTTAAGATTCCTGTTTGCGATTGGCTAATGTCACTTTCAAACTTAACATGGGCCGAAATTTTTCCTTTGGCGGATGGGAGCTGTCCACTGAATAAAAAGTCGGTAGCGAACCCGCCTCTGCCTGGCCTGGGGATCCGATGCGCATTTTGCGGTTCCCAGGCTTTTAATTGGTCTGAGGTGGGACTTCCACCTCATTGAGGCAGGAAGTCCTGCCGAATAGAGCTGCCGGCCAGTCAGTGGACCGGCAGTTCTTAGTCCTAGCAGCGCTACCGGGAGCGGTGGCCACTGCTGGGACTACAACCCAGCTTCGAGAAGAAGATGTCAGGGAGCCCGGAACAAAGGTACGTTTTTGGTGCCTCGCTGGAGTGATCAATCGGGATGGGTGGCGTGTTGGGGGTGGTTAGGGCAGCAGGGGGTGGCCCTCCGTCGGGCACATGGTGCCCGATGATGAGGGCCCCCCTCCCCCCACCCCTCCAGGCCGTCAGAGAGCTGCCTGCTTTTGTCAGGCAGCTTCTCTTGGGCCTGGGCCACCCGACCAGCCATGGGTAAAATCCTCATGGCAATGAGACATGGTTAATTAGTAATCTCAGACTAAAAGATCTGCTGGGAAAAAGTAATCATAATACAATTGAATTCCATGGCCAGAATTCCGTGGCCACTTAAGGGCTTTGTTTGGCCTGGGGTTGGCGGGCCGTTTTTCGCTGCTGCCGCCCTGTGTAAAGTGGCGGCGGAGGCTGGAGCGGGTCGGGAAAGGCCCCCCTGAGCCTCCTGCTCAAGTTTACGATCCCCCCCCACCCCCGTCTGCCACCTTCCCACTCTTTGGGGGGGGGCATAAAATTCTGGCCACGGAATTCAATTGTATTATGATTACTTTTTCCCAGCAGATCTTTTAGTCTCAGATTACGAATTAACCGTGTCTCATTGCACAATACTAGATCTAAAATAGCTTTATCCCTAGTTGGTTCCACAATGTATTGTTCCAGAAAACTGTCATGAAAGCAATCTACAAACTCACCTTCCTGACCACCTTTGGAAATTTGATTGGTCCAGTCTATATGAAGATTAAAGTCCCATACAATTATTACATTGCCTTTGTTACAAGCTTGAATAATTTCTTTCTTAATGCTCTGTCCAAGAGTATAACTACTGTTATGGGGCCGATAAACTACTTCCACCAGTGTTTTCTGACCCTTGCTGTTCCTAATGTGGATAGCACATTTAGCGAATTGGTCACACCGCAGATTAGGATTGCTGAGGGAGAAAGGGAATGAGTGACCAAAAGGCAGAGAAAGAGCAAGAAGGCAGCGCAGGTGTCCCCTGCGGTCATCTCCCGCCACAACAGGTATACAGTTTTGGATACTGTTGGGGGAGATGGCTCACCAGGGGAAGGCAGCAGTAGCCAGGTTCATGGCACCGTGGCTGGCTCTGCTGTTCAGAAGGGCGGGAGAAAAAGTGGAAGGGCTATAGTCATAGGGGATTCGATTGTAAGGGGAGTAGATAGGCGGTTCTGTGGTCGAAAACGAGACTCCCGAATGGTATGTTGCCTCCCAGGTGCACGGGTCAGGGATGTCTCAGATCGGCTGCAGAACATTCTGAAGGGGGAGGGTGAACAGCCAGTTGTCGTTGTGCACATAGGCACCAATGATATAGGTAAAAAACGGGATGAGGTCCTACAAGCAGAATTTAGGGAGTTAGGAGCCAAGTTAAAAAGTAGGACCTCAGAGGTAGTAATCTCAGGATTGCTACCAGTGCCACGTGATAGTCAGAGTAGAAATGAAAGAATAGTCAGGATGAATGCGTGGCTTGAGAGATGGTGCAGGAGGGAGGGGTTCAGATTTTTGGGACATTGGGACCGGTTCTGGGGGAGGTGGGACTATTACAAATTGGACGGTCTACACCTGGGCCGGACTGGAACCAATGTCCTTGGGGGTGCTTTTGCTAACGCTGTTGGGGAGGGTTTAAACTAATGTGGCAGGGGGATGGGAACAAAATGAGGTCAGTGGAGAGTAAGGATGTAATAACTAAAGCCTGTAAGGAACTAGATAATGAAGTCAGCGTGACTAAGGGAAAGAGTAGGCAGGGAGCAGATGATGAAACCAAAGGGACTGGTGGTCTGAGGTGTATTTGTTTTAATGCAAGAAGTGTAATAGGTAAGGCAGATGAACTTAGGGCTTGGATTAGTACCAAGGAGTATGATGTTATTGCTATTACTGAGACTTGGTTAAGGGAAGGGCATGATTGGCAACTAAATATCCCAGGATACCGATGCTTCAGGCGGGATAGAGAGGGAGGTAAAAGGGGTGGCGGAGTTGCATTACTGGTCAAAGAGGATATCACAGCTGTGCTGAAGGAAGGCATTATGGAGGACTCGAGCTGTGAGGCAATATGGGCAGAACTCAGAAATAGGAAGGGTGCGGTAACAATGTTGGGGCTGTACTACAGGCCTCCCAACAGCGAGCGTGAGATAGAGGTACAAATATGTAAACAGATTATGGAAAGCTGTAGGAGCAACAGGGTGGTGCTGATAGGAGATTTTAATTTTCCCAACATTGACTGGGATTCACTTAGTGTTAGAGGTCTAGATGGAGCAGAATTTGTAGGGAGCATCCAGGAGGGTTTTCTAGAGCAGTATGTAAATAGTCCAACTCGGGAAGGGGCCATACTGGACCTGGTGTTGGGGAATGAGCCCGGCCAGGTGGTTGATGTTTCAGTAGGGGACTACTTTGGGAATAGTGATCACAATTCCGTAAGTTTTAGAATACTCATGGACAAAGACGAGAGTGGTCCTAAAGGAAGAGTGCTAAATTGGGGGAAGGCCAACTATACCAAAATTCGGCAGGAGCTGGGGAATGTAGATTGGGAGCAGCTGTTTGAAGGTAAACCCACATTTGATATGTGGGAGGCTGTTAAAGAGAGGTTGATTAGCGTGCAGGAGAGACATGTTCCTGTGAAAATGAGGGGTAGAAATGGCAATATTAGGGAACCATGGATGACAGGTGAAATTGTGAGACTAGCTAAGAGGAAAAAGGAAGCATACATAAGGTCTAGGCGGCTGAAGAAAGATGAAGCTTTGAAAGAATATCGGGATTGTAGGCGCAATCTGAAACAAGGAATTAAGAGGGCTAAAAGGGGTCATGAAATATCTTTAGCAAACAGGGTTAAGGAAAATCCCAAAGCCTTTTATTCATATATAAGGAGCAAGAGGGTAACTAGAGAAAGGGTTGGCCCACTCAAGGACAAAGGAGGAAATTTATGCGTGGAGTCAGAGAAAATGGGTGAGATTCTAAATGAGTACTTTGCATCGGTATTCAGCGAGGAGAGGGACATGACGGATGTTGAGGTTAGGGACAGATGTTTGATTACTCTAGGTGAAGTCGGCATAAGGAGGGAGGAAGTGTTGGGTATTCTAAAAGGCATTAAGGTTTACAAGTCCCCAGGTCCAGATGGGATCTATCCCAGGTTACTGTGGGAAGCGAGAGAGGAAATAGTTGGGGCCTTAACAGATATCTTTGCAACATCCTTAAACAGGGGTGAGGTCCCGGAGGACTGGAGAATTGCTAATGTTGTCCCCTTGTTTAAGAAGGGTAGCAGGGATAATCCAGGTAATTATAGACCGGTGAGCCTGACGTCAGTGGTAGGGAAGCTGCTGGAGAAGATACTGAGGGATAGGATCTATTCCCATCTGGAAGAAAATGGGCTTATCAGTGATAGGCAACATGGTTTTGTGCAGGGAAGGTCATGTCTTACCAACTTAATAGAATTCTTTGAGGAAGTGACAAAGTTGATTGATGAGGGAAGGGCTGTAGATGTCGTATACATGGACTTCTGTAAGGCGTTTGATAAGGTTCCCCATGGTAGGCTGATGGAGAAAGTGAAGGCGCATGGGGTCCAAGGTGTACTAGCTAGATGGATAAAGAACTGGCTGGGCAACAGGAGACAGAGGGTAGCAGTGGAAGGGAGTTTCTCAAAATGGAGACGTGTGACCAGTGGTGTTCCACAGGGATCCGTGCTGGGACCACTGTTGTTTGTGATATACATAAATGATTTGGAGGAAAGTATAGGTGGTCTGATTAGCAAGTTTGCAGACGACACTAAGATTGGTGGAGTAGCAGATAGTGAAGGGGACTGTCAGTGAATACAGCAGAATATAGATACACTGGAGAGTTGGGCAGAGAAATGGCAGATGGAGTTCAATCAGGGCAAATGCGAGGTGATGCATTTTGGAGGATCCAATTCAAGAGTGAACTATACAGTAAATGGAAAAGTCCTGGGGAAAATTGATGTACAGAGAGATTTGGGTGTTCAGGTCCATTGTTCCCTGAAGGTGGCAACGCAGGTCAATAGAGTGGTCAAGAAGGCATATGGCATGCTTTCCTTCATCGGACGGGGTATTGAGTACAAGAGTTGGCAGGTCATGTTACAGTTGTATAGGACTTTGGTTCGGCCACATTTGGAATACTGTGTGCAGTTCTGGTCGCCACATTACCAAAAGGATGTGGATGCTTTGGAGAGGGTGCAGAGGAGGTTCACCAGGATGTTGCCTGGTATGGAGGGCGCTAGCTATGAAGAGAGGTTGAGTAGATTAGGATTATTTTCATCAGAAAGACGGAGGTTGAGGGGGGACCTGATTGAGGTGTACAAAATCATGAGAGGTATAGACAGGGTGGATAGCAAGAAGCTTTTTCCCAGAGTGGGGGATTCAATTACAAGGGGACACGAGTTCAAAGTGAAAGGGGAAAAGTTTAGGGGGGATATGCGTGGAAAGTTCTTTACGCAGAGGGTGGTGGGTGCATGGAACGCATTGCCAGCGGAGGTGGTAGACGCGGGCACGATTGCGTCTTTTAAGATGTATCTAGACAGATACATGAATGGGCAGGAAGTAAAGAGATACAGACCCTTAGAAAATAGGCGACAGGTTTAGATAGAGGATTTGGAGCGGCGTAGGCTTGGAGGGCCGAAAGGCCTGTTCCTGTGCTGTAATTTTCTTTGTTCTTTGTAATCTCCACCTATACTGGTTCTAGTTCCTGATCTTCGAAGCCAGATCCTTTTTCACTACTGTCCTTATGTCATAATTTACTATCAGGGCTACTACTCCTCCTCCTTTTCCATTTTCTCTGTCTTTTTGAAATGTTGTGTAACCTAGAATATTTTTTCCCAACCTTGGTCGCCTTGTAACCATATCTCTAATGGTGATTAGTTCTTATCCATTTATCTATATTTGTACCGCTAGTTCATCTATTTTATTGTAAATGTTTCATGCATTCAGATAAAGAACCTTTAATACTTTTTTTAAAGTACTATTCTTTGCATGGACCTTATGTGCTGATGAACTATGACCATTAATTTCTCTGTCCCGACCTGTCCCACTCGGCTTGCCTTTATCCAAATTGCTGCAATGTTCTCCTGTCTCGACCTTTCTCTTTAGATTTCCAAATCTTACTTCACCGGAACCCTCCCCACACCATCCTCCCACACCCGCTTTTAACTTAAAGCTCTATCCACAGTTATAAGATTTGCCACGACAGTGATCCCAGCCCGATTTAAGTGGCGCTGATCCCAACTGTTACTATGTAGGCAAATGTAGCAACCAATTTGTGCACAGTGAGGTCCCAAAAACAGTAAATTAGATGAATGAATTTTCTGATTGGGAGATGAAAGTGTTGCCAACTAAGCTGAGCTGACAGCTTGGATGACATAAGAGATCCCTGTTTCTCCAAGTAATTGGTCATCCGAAGCTTGCTGTGTTCCAAAAGAACATAGAACAAAGAACAGTACAGCACAGTAACAGGCCATTCGGCCCTCCAAGCCTGCGCCGATCTTGATGCCTGCCTAAACTAAAACCTTCTGCACTTCCGGGGCCCATATCCCTCTATTCCCATCCTATTCATGTATTTATCAAGATGCCTCTTAAACGTCTGTATGGTACCTGCTTCCACCACCTCCCCCGGCAGCAACTTCCAGGCACTCACCACCCTCTGCGCAAAGAACTTGCCTCGCACATCCCCTCTAAACTTTGCCCCTCTCACCTTAAACCTATGTCCCCTAGTAACTGACTCTTCGACCCTGGGAAAAAGCTTCTGACTATCCACTCTGTCCATGCCGCTCATAACTTTGTAAACCTCTATCATGTTGCCCCTCCACCTCCGTCGTTCCAGTGAAAACAATCCGAGTTTATCCAACCTCTCCTCATAGCTAATGCCCTCCAGACCAGGCAACATCCTGGTAAACCTCTTCTGTACCCTCTCCAAAGCCTCCACGTCCTTCTGGTAGTGTGGCGACCAGAATTGCACGTAGTATTCTGAGTGTGGCCTAACTAAAGTTCTGTACAGCTGCAGCAGGACTTGCCTATTTTTATACTCTATGCCCCGACCGATGAAGGCAAGCATGCCGTGTGCCTTCTTGACTACCTTATCCACCTGCGTTGCCACTTTCAGTGACCTGTGGACCTGTACACCCAGTTCCTGCAGGAAGAGGGGAGCTGCAAGCTACATCCTGAATATTGATTGGAAAGGATATGATATACATAACAGCATGCCATTCCCTTGTAACAAAAGTAGACTTTTAAAATTATTCTTTCATTGGTGGGAGGCGGGGGTGTGGGGGTGGAGGTGATGAGCGTCACTGGCTAGGCTAGCATTTGTTGCCTAGCCCTCGTTGCCCTTGAGAAGGTGGTGGTGAGCCTCCTTCTTGAACTACTGCAGTTCATTTGGGGGTAGATACACCCACAGTGCTGTTAGGAAGGGAATTTCAGGTTGTTGTCTCAGTGACAGTGAGGAACGACGATGTAGTTCCAAGTCAGAATGGTGTATGGCTTTGTGCTGTAGTGTGAAAAACATTTTAAAAAAAAGGGAATAAACTGCAATTGAGATTGCTTTTTCACATCAGTGCACAGAAGATGAAGTGTCATTATATTGTAAAACCCTTTCCAGTTACAGCCAATAGTCCCTTCCTTCTTGTCAACGCTTCATTGCCTATTGACTGGATCCTTTACTTCAACTGATGAATCTTATATTAGTCTTAGCAGTTGCACTGGATCCAGGCCAAACTAAGGCAATCGTGGCAGTGACAGAAGCTCTTTTGTTTGCTAAATACATCCAGAAAAGTTGTGCTAAGCTGCCTTCTGTCACGCTCACAAGAAGTGTAAGAATGAAAATACAGAAACAAACTGAAAAGTTATAAAATTTAGAACAATTTTAAAAGATAGGCACATTGGATGGCAACAAAATGGAGGACAAGTCATGCCTCATACCACCCGCTGCACTGTAACCCACAACCATTGTCTATTAAGACTGAAAGCCAATCAACCTTGTCTGCATGGAAATAAGACAGATAATCACACATGGATATGAGCTATATTCAAACAAACTAAGACAAAGGCCTTCTCCAGACTTCTTATCTCCGACTAACATTTACTACAATGGGGTGTGAACAGCCTCCATATTCTCAAACTGGGGCCATCAAAAGGCCATTCCGCAGCCCAGCAAAAGCTGAAACCTAAAGTCACATGGGCAAAACTAACACTTGTAAGTTCACCTTAATGGTAATCATTTTGAGGAGCAAAGTGGGGTCTTGCCAGTTTCAGACATCAAGATCAGGCTGGTTTCTTCTCAACCACACAGAAAAATAGCTAAAGCCATCTTGAATTCCAGCAAGGCTGAGAGAGAGAGAGCAAGAGAGAGAGAGATCAGTTCCAGTCAACACAGCTGAACCTTGCTGTGACACTTTGGAAGCCAGCTATGGTAGAGACAAGAGAATGCCTTTGTAAAAACTACTCTTCTACCTGTGAGAATTGAACTAAGCCATCAGCACCGTCTTCGACGCGAAAAGGACTGCCACAAGGCTGCAATAGCCTAGCAATTACTAGACAACTAGCAATCAGGCCTGTGACTATAAAATTCACCATCCCACAGGTTTTCACTGGAACAACAGACATTTACACCTTGAACTCTTACCTTTACCTTCAATGTATCATCTCTTGAGAGTGCATGTCAGAGTGAATGCATACGTGAGTGGTGTTGTGAACATTGAGGAATGAACATTATTTAATAAATAGTTAATCTTTTTTAAACCTACTTATTTGGCAAGTAAAGCACAGGGGTTGAAACATGAGCAACACTAAAACACTGTCTGTGGTCAGATGGAAGGTGAGCAGTGAAAACCAGCCATGCCATCACCCACCTGCCCATAACAATTCCAATGTTCTCACTTCCCACCCTTATAGCACATAAGGGGAAAAGGAATAGAAGGATAGGCATGTTCCAAGTACATTGGTAGCCCAAGTAACCATTAGTTTTGTGAGAGTCTAGACTATTGGTGTCAACGGACTGTATAACCAGGGAAGATGTCACAGGATTCCAGTGAACCTGATCTTGTCCACGCATCTACACTTGGCAGCGGAGGTAACTGAACAGAAGTTGCCAATGTGAATCCTGGATGATTTCCTTTAGTTTACTGAAGAATACCAAGACCAAATGTCGCACCCCAACCACTGCCTAGCTCATATTACCAAACCTCAGATCAGTGCAGCAATAATTTCCAAAGTGGCCCTCTTGTACAAGAAGAGATCTCCAAGTGATTACAGAGTGGAAAGAAGCAATAGGTGGTGAACAGGAGGACAAAAGAGAAGAGGGAAAAAAATGGGTTTTGGCAGGTGAAGAGTTTAGGAGAAGCTACAGTCAAGAGAAGTGTTTTTAAGAGACAGGGAGGTGGTAAAGCAGAGGGATTGGGTAGGGCTTGGGGGAGTTCCTGAGGGCCTTTGTGGCTAAAAATAACAGCTATTAATAGTGGAACAGAGGAAGGACGGAAAAGGAGTAATTTACTGTCTGGTTGGAGGAGATTATTACATAAAATTGCATAGAATTTACAGCACAGAAGCGTGGCATTTGGTCCCAGTTGGCCCATGTTGCTGTTTAAGCTCCACATGAGCCTCCTCCCACCCTACTTCGCCGCACCCTATCTGCCTATCTTTCTATTCCTTTTCCCCTTATGTGCTTATCTAGTTTCCCCTTAATTTCATCTCAACTACTGCACATAGCAGCAGGTTCCACATTCTAACGACTTGAAGTATCATGGTCCAAGGCCAGAAAAGGGATTTGAGAGTATAGAGTGCAAAGGACGAAGATACTGAAATCAATTTGTTGAGACACAGCCAATGTGAATGCGGGTGTGTGGGACTTCATGCTAGTGAGGAGGTGGGCTGTGACATGTTGAATGAATTGTAATTTGTAAAGAATGGAGATATAGAAGCTGGTTAAGGCAAGCATCTAAACAGGTTGAGCATTGAGATGATACATGATTAGGGTTTTGGAAGCAGTAGGGCAGCTATAGGAATGGAGGTGGGCAATGTTACGGAGATGAAAGAAAATGGTTTTGATAAAGGAATGGATATTGGGAAGAAATCTCAACTCCAAATTGAACAGTTCAAGAAGCTCTTGCTCCTTTATCCTTAACCTGAGGCAAAGAAGGAGGTTAATGGAATCAAGAGCAGAGGAAAATTGCAGTGGAAAATAGCTTCAGTCTTGCCAATATTAACTGAGGAGAAAATTTGCAGAGTTCCTAATGTCAGACAGAAACTCACAAGGAATAAAATTCTGCACTCAATCTATGGTAATAAAGCAGATTGTTCAAAACAACCTTCAAGAAATTGTTGAACTTTACCTGAGTCTGTGAAGGCCTTCCTTACCTTAGTGTCCCTTATGCAGTGCCCTTTCTTGTTGATTCCAAGTTTGGTTTATCGCTTTTCAAAGAGAGAATCCTGTTTACAAGTATTTTTTTTTTCTTTATCACTTTTGAAGTTACTTGCCTGAATGTAGCCTTCCCTAGCCAGAAGAGTTTCTACTTCAAAGGTTGGTGTCAGGGGAGCCTCTATCCATCCCGTATTTGTTTGGTTGGTCTTTCTACAACAGCTCTCTCAAGCAAATTCACAGTTTCACTGAACATATTGACTGTCATGTTCTTTGCTTTGTGAGCCACTCACTTCAAAAGAGTGCAAAGGTACTATGTTCCAGTTAAATATTTCCATTTAATAAAAGGAGAAAGTAAGATTTAAAGGTGGGGGGGGGGGGGCTGAGGAGTGGGGGTGGCTCCAGGTTTAAACTGCTAGGATATGTTCTAAAAAAAAGAATTAAATTCTAAAAGAAAGACTTTGATTTATATAGCTTTTCACAACATCAGGACGTCCCAAATTACAACCAATGAAGTGCTTTTGAAGTGTAGTCTCGGTTGTAATGCAGGAAATGTGCAGCCAATATTTTCACAGCAAGCTCCCACAAACAGCAACGTGATAATGACCAGATAATCAGTTTTCTGTGATGTTGATTGAGGGATAAATATTGGCCAGGATAACAACAACAACTTACATTTATGTAACATCTTTAATGCAATAAAACGTCCAAAGGTGCTTCACAGGAGCATTATAAAACAAAGTATGACACCGAGCCACTTAAAGGGGTACTAGGTCTGTTGATCAAAAGCTTGGTCAAAGAGGTAGGTTTTGAGGAGTGTGTGAAAAGGAGGAAAGCAAGGTGGAGAGGTGTAGGGAGGGTATTCCAGAGCTTTGGGCCTAGGCAACTGAAGGCACGATCCCCAGTGGTGGAACGATTCAAATTGGGGATGCTCAAGAGGTCAGAATTAGAGGAGCACAGATACCTTCGAGGGTTGTGGTGCTGGAGGAGATTACAGAGATAGAGAGGGATGAGGCCATGGAGGGATTTGAAAACAAGGATGAGCATTTTAAAATTAAGACATTGCTTGACTGGGAGCCAATGTAGGTCAATGAACACAGGGGTGATAAGTGATTGGGACTTGGTGCGAGTTAAGACCACGGGCAGCAGAGTTTTGGATGACCTCAAGTTTACAGAGGGTAGAATTGTGAGACCAGCCAGGAGTGCTTTGGAATAGTCAAGTTGAGAGGTAATGATGGACACCTGGGATAACTCCCCTGCTCTTCTTCAAAATAATGCTGTGGGATCTTTTGAATCCGAGAGGGCAGATGGAGCCTCCAATGAATGTCTCATCCGAAAAATGGCATCTCTGACGGTGCATCACTCCCTCAGTACTGCACTAGAGTACTAGCCTGGATTTTTCTATGTGGAATCTTGCTTTGGCTGCCATGCTTCTCTCATTACAACAGTGACTGCCCTTCAACAGCCTGTAAAGCACTTTGGGACATCCTGAGGCCACAAACACACTATATAAATGCAAGTCTTTATTTTTACAAATCTTTTTCCCAAAAACAGTCTTGCAAGGAAACAGGAAAGGAGGAGAATTATTTTCAGGGTTCTATCATAATATGGGCCATCTATCATAATATCTCCACTGTGGCTCACTGTCCAATTTTGTTTGATAATGCTTTTGTGAAGTGCCTTGGGATGTTTTACTATGTTAACGCCTCCATATAAATGCAAACTGTCTTGTTAGGAGAGAAAAGAGGATAAGAAAAGGCAGATATGACTGCACCTCAGGCATTGTACATGCATACGCTATGACCACAAGACTCACTTTTACAGGCCATCTGTACTTCTTAGTAATTGAGATGGTTACAGAGCTATGTGGCATCTCTTCGAGTCTGACCTGCATACATGTTGTAATTCAGAGATGTCTCATTCTATGGACGTATAGGTCACCACGGCATTAAATCTTTATGTTACTCGATCCTTAAAAGGCAGCACCCAATGATGTATTCCAAAACAGTCAGCCAGCTCTCACGCTGCATCAAGTAATCAACAGAAGCCGTATTTGCCAGGGCAAAAGTTCATGATTTTCCCTGTGGAAAACAGGCATCGTCTGAACAGGATACAGAAGTTTTCCTAGTTGGCAAGGTTTCCAATAGCATAGTGCATCGTAGTTTGCCGATTTGGCCAGCAGGCTCCTCCTGTGCCATTCATTACCACTTGTTACCACTCCTCTTCCTCAACCAGCTTTACCTCATCAAACTCACAAACTCTGAGATGTGTATAGCTGTATTGCTGGTTTCAAACTTTGCTGCAGGGGATGATTGATTTAGGATTCTGTATGGTGCTGCCAATTTGGACTTCAATTTTACACTGTCGCGTCACGCGAGATTGAAAGTAGTCTTGAGAGGCTGTAAGTTGAAGGAGCATGTGCTCCATGTCAGTAATGCATCCTGTAGCTTGCATTTTGTTCGAATATTTTGATGTTTGAAACCCATGGAAGATGTGAATGTGCAAAGATTGTGAATTGTACCTTGATCTTGAACGTGCCCTGCTGAGATGTGGGTAATTAACAGAGCTGTAGGTTTGTACAATGGCTTGCCATGGATGAGCAATAAACGTGGAACAGGCTGATGGGTAACAATTTCTGGTAGAGAATCTTGGGTCATCTACCTACTTCTGGAGAGAGTGCCTTGAGTCACAAATAGGACAAACCCTATAGAGGCAAATAGGGCAGGGATCGCACATTTCTCCCACTTAAGGCCAATTAAAGTATTTAAAAAGCTCATTTGGAGGGGGAGGATAGAATTTTGAAAGGAGCATGGGTTTCAGGAGGTCTCTGCTGCAAATCTGCTGGAGGGAGATGGGTACAGAGTGGAGAGCCAGTCACAGTTGCCCCGGGCAGCACCCCAGCCCTATAAAGGGGATTTCGCATTTGGTAAGGAGGTCCCTTGGCACTGTGAAGGTGGCGGGGAGAGAGGGCACTCAGTGCTCTGTCATTGCAGGGGCAGAAGAGCAGGGGGCAAAGCTGCCAAGGATAATTGGGCAACCACCTGTCCAGAAGCAAGACTGCAACTGGCAATAGAGGCACAACTGTCCGATTTTGGGTCCTGTGGCAATGAGGGACAACATCTTCCACAGGAAAGGTGGAACCCCAAGTAGCAGGAGGGCACGGGAGAGGAAAGAAGGGCAGTGAGGCAACGGAGGCCATGCCGTCACCACAGGATTGACCGCTGAAGATGGAGCTACCTGGAGATGACTGAGACCCAATGCTGCAGGAGACTGTGACTCTCCAGGCAGATGGTCACAGACATCTGTGCCCTTGTCGCTGAAGGCCTCGCACCTCTAAGCACTGCTTGACATGCCCTGCCAGTGGCTGTCAAAGTCACCGTGGCCTTGAACTTCTTTGCTTCTGGCTCCTTCCAAGGATCAACTGCGGGCCTTAGTGGCATCTCTTCCTTCATCCTCCAGCAGTCCACGTTGTCTCAAAGATATTCACTCCAGTCCCCATACTGTGTGGATGGATTCTAGGGGACAAGGGATATCCTTGAAGAGATGGCTACTAACCCCTCTATGGAAGCCCCAGACAGAGGCACAGAGGAGATGCAACCAATGCCATTTGCTCAGTTGGGCAAACATTGAGCAGGTCATTGGGCTTCTGAAAATGTGATTACAGTTCCTGGACTGGTCAGATGATGTGCTTCAATACCCTTCTGCAAAGGTCTTGGTCATTGTGGTCATATGTAGCGTTCTCTATAACATGGTCCTCCAGAGAGGTGTGATTCTTGAGGAGACTGAGGCCCTGGAAGGGGACAGCTCATTGTGGGAGGAGCAGGAACAAGAGATAAGAGCGTAGGAGGAAGAGGAGGCGGTGGGAGATGATACTGAACAGAGAAGTTCCCTGCTGCATGATGAGGTGGCCTCCTCCTGCCATCATCTGGGAAGAGAACCTCCCTCCTCTCCCTCACGACCTCCAGAATTAGATCCAGGTCGGTATTGATGAAACAAGGAGCAGCCCTGCCCTTTGTGCCAGGCCTCTGGCTCCCCTGTGACTCACTTCCCTCTGGCACAATGGAAGGTTTTGGCACAAACTGCAGATCTCTCCCTCAGGACAACCAGCAGCCTCAGTGTTGGCTGCTGTGGGGAGTCTAAATGAGTCCCACACTTCATCTGAACCACTTCCATTCCCCCCCACCCTGCTCTATTTGAACAGGTAATTCATCTCCATATCAAAATCTGAGCTTTAATCAGTCTCCCACAAGAGGCAGGTTTCTGACACAAAAACAAACCCAGCTCCTGTTTCCCGCCTTTGTTGTGAAAATACAGCCCTATGTCTCTAGGTCAGAATTTCCATCCTTTCAACTTGGCTATTCATTTTCTTGCCCCATCCCCAATTCTATGCATCTTTTGCAAAGGCTTTCAATGTTTTGTAACCATATTTTAGCATTTGATAAAGACTCACTGTATTTTGTGCCTCGATCCGCTTTTCTTTAAATGACCACCAATCTTTTTAAAATTACAGCTGCAACCTTTTAAGTTTTGCAGATCCCTGTGATTTCCTGCCACTGCTCCCACTTAATCACACTCACTGTGAAGGCATCATTAGCACAGGAGGCTTATTTGATTTCAATGCAAGAGCAGGTCTCATAGTATCTACTGATCACTTTGTCAGCACACACTGTGGTATAGGTGGTACTTACACCAAGATGACAAGACCAACACACGAGATAGCACCTGGTTAGCTGCGATTCCGCGTCGATTGAGATAAAAATATGCTCAGCTGGAAATAACCCTATTTCCACCAGACTGATCTCGGTTAGTGTAGTTGGTGCATTAAAGAACTTTAACTGTGCCTACCTTACATCAGACTAGCTAGCCAGTGGTTAACCACAGCACAGCACAGGAGAGTGACAATTTGAGCCTGAAAAGTCCAATTCAATTCCTAAAGGCAGCAACAGTGGCAAACGAGGGATTAATTTGTTAGATCTGATAATTAGTGAGTTTGAAAGTGCCTATTCTAATCTGTTTCTATCTAGATGAGAATGCAGACAATTAACTCTTCCCTGTCGTAGCCTCCTATTTCTATAACCCCCCCCACTGAAACCATCTGGAGTAGCTGCCTTAGTTGGATCTCCTATTATTGTGAAGTATGAAGGATATGATCTAAAGACCTAACTCTGTGCCTACCCAGAATATACATTTGTGTTCAGACATTGTGTCCAGTTCCGGAATATACTTAGCCTGTATTATCATGTGTGTTAAATCTGCGTTTGAGGGCTGCTGTTTTTACGATAATTAAATTGAAATGCAGATCACAATTTGGCAGAAATGACAGCAAAATACAACTGTGTGACTGAGACTTTTGCGTCTTTACTGTTGACAGTGCACTAAGGGATACTTTGTATTGGATTCCTTGTCTATAGTGTTCTCAGCACACCCACCTACTGTTTTGTAAGGTGAGTTGCATCGGGAGCTTCTGTGGGGACTCACTATTTGTCGAACTGTTTAAAATGACCTGAGCAATTTAAGAAACAGTGGGTGGTGTGGTGTGGTGCATGCAGCGTAAGTGGCTTCAAAGTAGGCGCTGAACAAAAAGCGTTGCTGAATCTTGTAACCATTTAAACTGATTTGTTCAGATCCCTTTGGAGTAGGATTAGTCACAGTGAAAATTCAGTGTGATGGAGGGCTATATGCTGCTGCTTCTAATTGTGTAGTTATGCTGAATAAGCTTCTGTGTATCAATTTTGAGAAAAATGAATTACTTGCAGCTAATACATTGGAACAGGAGTAAGCCATTCAGTCTTCGAGCCTGTTCTGCCATTCTATTTACCCACCTTTACTCTATATCCCTTGATGCCCTTACCTAACAAAAATCTTACAATCTCAGTTTTCCAAATTTCAATGGGCCCAGCAGCCACAGCCTTTGGGGGTAGAAAGTTCCAGATTTCCACAATCCTTTGTGTGGAAAAAGTGCTTCCTGATTTCACTAGTAAATCGCCTAGCTTTCATTTTAAGCTTATACCTCCTTTTGCTGGATTCCCTCACCAGAGGAAATCATTTCTCACACATCTCCCCTATCAGATCTCTTTATAATTTCAAACCCCATGATTAGCTCACCTTTCAGCCTTGTAGATTTCGGGGAATACAACCCAAGTTTATGCAACCCATCCTTGTAATTTAACTATTTGAGCCATGGTACCGCCAGGCTTGGATGAAGTAAATGCATCCCAGGGTGTTTAGAGAAGCAAGGGTTGAAATAGCAGAGGCTCTGACCATCATTTTCCAATCCTCTCTGGTTACATGTGTGGTGCCAGCAGGCTGGAGGACTGCTAATATTGTCATGATGTTTCAAAAGGAAGAAAGGGATAAACCCTTAACTACAGACCAGTCAGCCTAACCTCAGCAGTGGGCAAGTTATTGGAAAATTTCTGAGGGACA
This sequence comes from Heterodontus francisci, assembly GCF_036365525.1. NCBI lineage: Eukaryota > Metazoa > Chordata > Chondrichthyes > Heterodontiformes > Heterodontidae > Heterodontus > Heterodontus francisci. The sequence goes on along the minus strand of NC_090384.1, from coordinate 88,968,546 downwards.
GTACTAATCATCATTTAGAAAGGCATGACTTAATCAAGGGGAGTCAGCTTGGATTTGTGAAGGGAAGGTCGTGTCTGACTAATGATTTAGACTTAAATGTAGGGGGCGTGATTAAGAAATTTGCGGATACAAAATTTGTTTGTATGTTTGATCATGGAGAAGAAAGCTGTAGACTGCTCTATATTTGCCTTTAAGTGTGATGTGCCTTTAAGATCTTAGTATGCTAATGAGCTAAGGACCAAAACACAGTCATGTGACTATAAGCCAGGTTCACTCTGCAACTGAGAGGAAAGTCTGTAAATAGTTTTCTCTGTACTCTAGATAATAGTTTAGCTGTAATAAACCTGTTTGAGATCTTCAACAAACGACTCCATGCATCTCATTTATGTTGCATCAGACAACATAAAAGAACTCATTACAGCTATAAATGAACTAGTCAGGTGGGCAGAAGATGGCAAATGGAATTTAATCCAGAGAAGTGTGAGGTAATACATTTAGGGAGGACAAAAAGGGCAAGGGAATACACAATAAATGGTAGGATACTGAGAGGGGAGAGGAACAGAGGACCCTTGAAGTGAATGTCCACAGATCCCTGAAGATACCAAATAAGTAGATAAAGTGGTTAGGAAGGCATAAGGGATACTTACCTTTACTAGCTGGGGCATAGAATATGGAGCAGGAAGATTATGCTAGAACTGTATAATACACTAGTTAGGTCACAGCTAAAGTACTGTGTACAGTTATGGTCACTGCAATACATGAAGGATGTGATCTCACTCGAGAGGGTGCAGAAGAGATTTACAAGACTGTTGCCAGGACTGGAGAACGTTAGCTATGAGGAAAGATTGGAGAAGCTGGGGTTGCTTTCTTCAGAACAGAGGAGGCTGAGGGGAGATTTAATTGAGGTGTATAAAATAATGAGGGGTTTAGATAGGATAGGAAGGACCTATTTCCCTTAGCAGAGCAGTCAATAACTAGGGGGCATAGATTTAAAGTAATTGGTAGAAGGATTAGAGGAGAGTTGGGGAGAAATTTTGTCACCCAGAGGGTGGTGGGGGTCTGGAACTCACAGTCTGAAAGGGTGGTAGAGGGAGAAACCCTCACCATATTTAAAAAGTACTTGGTATGCACATGTAGTAGCGTAACCTACAGATTAGATTAGATTAGAGATACAGCACTGAAACAGGCCCTTCAGCCCACCGAGTCTGTGCCGAACATCAACCACCCATTTATACTAATCCTACACTAATCCCATATTCCTACCAAACATCCCTACCTGTCCCTATATTTCCCTACCACCTACCTATACTAGTGACAATTTCTAATGGCCAATTTACCTATCAACCTGCAAGTCTTTTGGCTTGTGGGAGGAAACCGGAGCACCCGGAGAAAACCCACGCAGACACAGGGAGAACTTGCAAACTCCACACAGGCAGTACCCGGAATCGAACCCGGGTCCCTGGAGCTGTGAGGCTGCGGTGCTAACCACTGCGCCACTGTGCCGCCCTAATCAAGAGCTGGAACGTGCGATTGGGCTGGTGGCTGTTTCTCAGCTGGCAAAGACACAATGGGCCGAATGGCTTCCTTCTGTGCTGTAAATTTCTACGATTTAATGATCATCATCATCTTTCTTTGGCCAATAAATTATCCCTGAGATTTGGTGCCCAATACTGAACATAATACACGAGATGTGCTCTGCCAAGGCTCTGTACAGCTGAAGCATAACCTCCTCCCCTGAATATTCCAACCTCCTTGAGATGATAAAGGCCAACATTGCATTAGCCTTTTTGATTGCTTTTTTGTACCTGTGCATTAGCATTTTCTGATTTGTGTCCACAGACACCAACATTCTGTTGTTCCTCCACAGTTCCTAGTCTCTCACTATTTAGAAAATATTCTGATTTGTCTTTCTCAGACCCAAAGTAGATGACCTGATACTTCTCCACATTGAGCTCCAGCTGTCAAAGTTTTGTTCACTTTCCTTCCTGTAATGGCGTACCCAAATGGGTTCCAATTATGGCCGAACCAACATCTGGTGCCATTTCATTTTCTTGGTTTCATGCTCTGTATCACTACGAATAAAACCCAAGATTCCATTTGCCTTTCAAAAAAATAGTCTTTTCTTTCTGCATTCCCAATTCTCAATTCTTACATTGAGCGTAGAGCACAGAAACAAACCATTTGGCCTGTGCTGGCTTTTATGCTCCAGATGAACCTCCTCCCATCCCTCTTCATCTCATCCTATCAGTCAGAAATATACTGCCTGGCAGCGGGAATATGCGTCTGTGTGAATTGGAGCATGCAAAGAACAGGCACCTACCACAAATCACTGTCTCTTTCAGATTGAAGACTGGGCTGATGGCAAACACCACCTGCTGCACTTTTAAAGTGAAACTTTTCACTTTTAAGAATGTGCTGGCACTTCATTGCCAAATATCTACAAGGTTTTGCTATGTTGAAAATTCAATGTGAGAAACATTTCTGGGCTATCTTCTGTGGGGGTTTATGGACTAAAGTGGCAATATGCAAAGCTGTGGCTCAGACAAGGGTCACCAGGAACAACACTCACACGTGCAGCTCAGTGATTGAAGCAAATATTATACTGTCCCTGATGGAAGACATTTCATAATATATACAGATACAACCAGCAGGGAAAGAAAACCACTTGAACAAAAATGTACAAAAGAAATGTGTATAATTTATTAAACAGATCTAGGGGGATCATTTTAAAATTAACTAAATAGATGGCACAGCCATAAAAGGAATCTGAATGTGTCTTAAATTCAGATCTGACAATAAGTAAGGGGAAGTAAAGAATGAGATAAAGGATCTGATAAACAAAAGTAAAGAGCACAGCAGAATAAAGGAGCAAGAACCAGAGCTGTTTAAAAAGAGCCCCGAACTTTAATTCAATTTTAGTTACATAACTAATAAATTAAAAAAAAGAGGTAGTGGTTAGCACCGCAGCCTCACAGCTCCAGCGACCCGGGTTCGGTTCTGGGTACTGCCTGTGCGGAGTTTGCAAGTTCTCCCTGTGACTGTGTGGGTTTCCGCTGGGTGCTCTGGTTTCCTCCCACAGCCAAAGACTTGCAGGTTGACAGGTAAATTGTCCACTGTAAATTTCCCCTAGTGTAGGTAGGTGGTAGGAGAATGGTGGGGATGTGGTAAGGAATATGGGATTAATGTAGGATTAGTATAAATGGGTGGTTGTTGGTCGGCACAGACTCGGTGGGCCGAAGGGCCTGTTTCAGTGCTGTATCGCTCTATGACTCGAGAACAGCTAAAACAGCTCACATCCTATTTATGCGACAGTTTTTATGAGATGTGATAGGACTCTTGCAGCTAATCTGTGAAACCTAAAGAATTTCAGGTATTACCTGGGAATTGAGATTTGTTGGCCCCTTTATCCATTCACCACATAGCTGCTTCCCAACATGCCAGGATTAAGTCCTACATTAAGTCCCCAGTGCGGACTGCGACACCGACCACTCCCTGGTGTTCTTCAAAGTTAAACTCAAACCAAAGAAGCTACATCACTCCAAGCAGAAGGGCCGCCCGCGCATCAACACGAACAATTTCTTATCTATAGCTGTTACATAAGTTTCTAAATTCACTTGAAAAAACCCTTCAAAAGTCTCCTACAGGGGATGCAGAGACCAAGTGGGCCCACATCAGAGACGCCATCTATGACTCAGAAATGACCATCTTTGACAAACATGAGAAGCAGAATGCAGACTGGTTTCAATCTCACTTTGAAGAGCTGGAACCTGTCATAGCCGTTAAGCGCACTGCACTGTTGAACTACAAAAAAGCCCCCAGCAAGTTAACATCCATAGCACTTAAAGTAGCCAGAAGCGCTGCAAATGACTACACCTATGCAGTCGTATTCAGCTGGCCTCCGATACTGGAAACATCAGAGGAATGTATGATGGCATTATAGAGCTTTTGGGCCAACCATCAAGAAGATTGCCCCTCAAGTCTAAATCAGGGGACACGATCACTGACCAACGCAAGCAAATGGACCGCTGGGTGGAGCACCACCTAGAACTGTACTCCAGGGAAAATGTTGTCACTGAGACTGCCCTCAATGTACCCCAGTCTCTGCCAGTCATGGATGAGCTGGACGAACAGCCAACAAAATCGCAACTCAGTGATGCCATTGATTCTCTAGCCAGTGGAAAAGCCCCTGGGAAGGACGGCATTCCCTCTGAAATAATCAAGAGTGCCAAGCCTGCTATACTGTCGGCACTCCATGAACTGCTTTGCCTGTGCTGGGATGAGGGAGCAGTACCACAGGACATGCGCGATGCCAATATCATCACCCTCTATAAGAACAAGGGTGACCGCGGTGACTGCAACAACTACCGTGGAATCTCCCTGCTCAGCATAGTGGGGAAAGTCTTCGCTCAAGTCATTTTAAACAGGCTCCAGAAGCTGGCTGAGCATGTCTACCCTGAGGCACAGTGTGGCTTTCGAGTTGAGAGATCCACCATTGACGTGCTGTTCTCCCTTCGCCCTACAGAAGAAATGACGCGAAAAATAGATGCCCCTCTACGTTGCTTTCATAGATCTCACCAAAGCCTCTGACCTCGCTAGCAGACGTGGTCTCTTCAGACTACCTGCAAAGATCGGATGTCCACCAAAGCTACTAAGTATCATCACCTCATTCCATGACAATATGAAAGGCACAATTCAGCATAGCGGTGCCTCATTAGACCCCTTTCCTATCCTGAGTGACGTGAAGCAGGGCTGTGTTCTAGCACCTACACTGTTTGGGATCTTCTTCTCACTGCTGCTCTCACATGCGTTCAAGTCTTCAGAAGAAGGAATTTTCCTCCACATAAGTTCAGATGGCAGGTTGTTCAACCTTGCCCGTCTAAGAGCGAAGACCAAAGTATGAAATGTCCTCATCAGGGAACTCCTCTTTGCTGACGATGCTGCATTAACATCCCACACAGAAGAGTGTCTGCAGAGACTCATGGACAGGATTGCGGCTGCCTGCAATGAATTTGGCCTAACGATCAGCCTCAAGAAAACGAACATCATGGGACAGGACATCAGAAACGCTCCATCCATCAATATCGGCGACCACGCTCTGGAAGTGGTTCAAGAGTTCACCTACCTAGGCTCAACTATCACCAGTAACCTGTCTCTCAATGCAGAAATCAACAAGTGCATGGGAAAGGCGTCCACTGCGATGTCCAGACTGGCCAAGAGAGTGTGGGAAAATGGCGCACTGACACAGAACACAAAAGTCCGAGTGTATTAAGTCTGTGTCCTCAGTACCTTGCTCTATGGCAGCGAGGCCTGGACAACATATGTCAGCCAAGAGCGATATCTCAATTCATTCCATCTTCGCTGCCTCCAAAGAATCCTTGGCAACAGATGGCAGACCGTATCTCTAACACAGAAGCCCTCAAGGCGGCTAACATCCCCAGCATGTACACCCTACTGAGCCAGCGGCGCTTGAGATGGCTTGGCCATGTGAGCTGCATGGAAGATGGCAGGATCCCCAAGGATGCATTGTACAGCGAGCTCGTCGCTGGTATCAGACCCATCGACCGTCCATGTCTCTGCTTTAAAGACGTCTGCAAATGCGACATGAAGTCCTGTGACATTGACCACAAGTCGTGGGAGTCAGTTGCCAGTGATCGCCAGAGCTGGCGGACAGCCATAAAGGCGGGGCTAAAGAGTGGCGAGTTGAAGTGACTTAGCAGTTGGCAGGAAAAAAGACAGAAGCGCAAGGAGAGAGCCAACTGTGCAACAGCCCCGACATCCAATTTTATCTGCAGCACCTGTGGAAGAGTCTGTCTCTCTAGGATTGGCCTTTATAGCCACTCCAGACACTGCTTCACAAACCACTGACCGCCTCTAGGCGCTTACTCATTGTCTCTTGAGACAAGGAGGCCAAAGAAGAAGAAGACAACCAGCCAACCCGATTCATTGCATGTGATATCAAGAAACGACTGAAGGCTATGGGCCCTGACAACATTCCGGCCATAGGACTAAAGACTTGTGCTCCTGAAGTGGCCGTGCCCCTAGCCAAGCTGTTCCAGTACAGTTACAAACACTAGCATTGACTCGGCAATGTGGAAAATTTCCCAGGTACGTCCTGGATACAAAAAGCAGGACAAATACAAACTGGCCAGTTACTGCCCTATCAGTCTATTCTGGAACATAAGCAAAGTGATGGAAGGGGTCGTCGACTGTGCTATCAAGCAGCACACTTGCACAGCAGTAACCTGCTCACTGAACTCAGTTTGGCCAGGACCACTCACTTCCTGACCTCGTCACAGCCTTGGTTCAAACATGGGCAAAAGAGCTGAACTCCAGAGGTGAGGTGAGAGTGACTGCCCTTAACATCAAGGCAGCATTTAACTGAGTATGGCATCAAGAAGCCTTGGTATAACTGAAGTCAATGGGAATCAGGGGGAAAACTCTCCGCTCTTTGGAGTCATACCCAGCATAAAGGAAGGTGGTTGTGGTTGTTGGAGGTCAATCATCTGCAGTCCCAGAACATCACTGCAGAAGTTCCTCAGAGTAGTGTCCTAGGCCCAATCATCTTCAGTTGCTTCATCGATGACCTTCACACCATTGTAAGGTCAGAAGTGGGGATGTGCGCTGATGATTACACAATGTTTAGCACCATTCGCAACTCCTCAGATACTGTAGCAGCCCCATGTCCAGATGCAGCAAGACCTGGACAACATCCCGGCTTGGTCTGATAAGGGGCAAGTAACATTTGCGCCACACAAGTGCCAGGCAATGACTATCTCAAACAAGAGAGAATCTAACCATCTCCCCTTGGCGTTTAATGGCATTACCATTGCTGAATCCTCCACTATCAACATCCTGGGGATTGCCATTGACCAGAAACTCAACTAGAGCAGCCACATAAGTATTGTGGCTAGAAGAGCAGATCAGAGGCTGGCTATTCTGTGACGAGTAACTCACCTCCTGTCTCCCCAAAGTCTGTCCACCATCTACAAGGCACAAGTCAGGTTTGTGATGGAATACTCTGCACTTGCCTGGATGGGTGCAGCTCCAACAACACACAAGAAACTCGACACCATCCAGGACAAAGCAGCCCACTTGATTGGCACTCCATTTACCACCTTCAACATTCACTTCCTTCACCACCGATTGCACAGTGGCAGCAGTGTGTGCTACCTACAAGATGCACTGCAGCAACTCACCAAACCTCCTTCAACAACACCTTCCAAACCCGGCAACCACTACCACCTAGAAGGACAAGGGCAGCAGATGCAAGGGAACACCACCATCTGCAAGTTCCCCTCCAAACCACACATTATCTTGACTTGGAACTATATCGTAGTTCCTTCACTGTCACTGGGTCAACTTTCTGGAACTCCCTTCCTAACAGCACTGTGGGTGTACCAAGGAGTGCAGCAGTTCAAGAAGGCAACTCACCACCACCTTCTCAAGGGCAATTAGGGATGGGCAATAAATCCTAGCCAGTGACGCCCACATCCCACAAATGAATTAAGAAAACAAGGTTAATGTTGTTCAAGAGCCAATATTTGCCTTATTGACAGTCAATGGACCAAAACCTGCCCAGCATTTTCTTTTTAATTCATCACCTTTAATTCAAATTACATATGAACATATGAGTTAGGAGCAGGAGTAGGCCACTTGGCCCTTCGAGCCTGCTCCGCAATTCAATAAGTGCATGGCTGAACTGATTACTGCACATTTCCACCTACCCCCGATAACTTTCCACCCCCTTGCTTATCAAGAATCTATCTACCTCTCCCTTAAAAATATTCAAAGACTCTGCTTCCACCGCCTTTTGAGGAAGAGAATTCCACGACCCTCTGAGTGAAAACGTTTCTACTCATCTCTGTCTTAAATGGGTGATCCCTTATTTTTAAACAGTGACCCCTAGTTCGAGATTCTCCCACAAGGGGGAACATCCTTTCCACATCCACCCTGTCAAGACCACTCAGGATCTTATATGTTTCAATCAAGTCGCCTCTTACTCTTCTAAATTCCAGTGGATACCAGCCTAGCCTGTCCCATCTTCCCTCATAAGACACCCCACCCATTCCAGGTATTAGTCTAGTAAACCTTCTCTGTACTGCCTTTCTTACAAGTGTGTGTATTTAAAAATATTTTTTGTTATGTTACAGCTACACCTGAATGTTCTGACATGGATTCGATGGGCTGAATGGCCACCTCCTCTGCTGTAAATGACTCTCTGACTCGATATCGAATGTTCTTACAGTTTCAGAATCTTACCATTTAGGTTACACTTTCGCTGTTTTCACCCCCCCAAATGTTCTCTTATGTATCTCTGCCCTGAACTGTATCTGCCCACTCTGCTAACCTAAACCCTTCTACAGTAGGGTTGTCCAACCTTTTCAGGCGGAGGGCTGCATTACGATTTTTGTTCGGCCCAATGGGGCCAGTGAGCAAATTTCAAAAGATAAAGGCATTAAAAATTTATCTTACTAATGAAAACAACAACAAATGTGCATTTTTGTGAAGAAGCTTTAAATGAAAAGACTAATTTATTGACTTACTTTCTCGACACTACATCGAAAACTGATTTAGTGACATACCTGGCATTGTTTTTGCTTACATAAATAGTCATAAATAGCCTGCACACTTGATGTAGCGATGCAGAATATTCTGGATAGATGTCCATCTTTCAGGAATGAGATCTCTCTCTCTGTCTGTGTCTCTCCTGGTGTTCCCCCCTCTCTGTGTTCCCCCCGCCCTCTGTTCCCCCCGCCCTCTTTGTCCCCCCTCCTCTCTGTCCACCCCATCTCTTCCACCACTCTCTTTCTCTCTGTACCCCCCTCTCTCTGTCCCCCCACACTCTGTCCCCCCACACCCTGTCCCGCCCTTGCTGTCCTCCCTCCAACTGTCCGCCCCCTCTCTCTCTTCTCCTCCCTCTCTCTCTCTTCCCCCCTGCTCTGACACTCCCCCCCGCTCTGTCCCCCCCACTCTGTCCTGCATCTCTGCACCCCCCCGTCCACCCTGCTGTCTGATCCCCCTCTCTCTGGCCCCCCTCTCTCTGTTCCTCTCTTTCTCTCTGTCTGTTACCCCCTCTCTCTTTCTTCCCCACTCTCTCTCACTGTTCCTCCTCTCCATTTTCCCTTCTCTTTCTGTCGCACCCCCTCTCTGTCCCACCCCCTTTCTGCTCACCCCCCTCTCTGCCCCCATCTCTCTGTCCCCCCTCTCTCTCTCCCCCTCTGTCCCCCCTCCCTCTGTCCCCCCTCCCTCTGTTCCCATTCTCTGTCCCCCAGCTCTCTATGTCCCCCCAGCTCTCTCTGTCCCTCTCTCTCTCTCTCTTTTGCCCCTCTCTCTTTGTCCCCCCTTTCTGTTCCCCCACTCTTTCTATTCCCCCTTTCTCTCTGTGTACCCCTCTCTCTCTGTCCCCTCTCTCTCTCTGTTCCCCCCTCTCTCTCTCTCTGTTCCCCCACTCTCTCTCTATTCCTCCTTTCACACTGTGTTCCTTCTCTCTCTCTCTCTATTCCCCCACTCTCTCTCAGTTCCCCCACTCTCACTCTGTTCCCCCTCTCTCTCTCTCTGTTCTCCTCTGTCTGTTCCCCCCTCTCTCTCTCTGTTCCCCTCTCTTTGTTCCTCCCCTCTCTTTGTTCCTCCCCTCTCTTTGTTCCTCCTCCCCTCTCTTTGTTCCTCCTCTCTCTCTTTGCTTCCCCCTCTCTCTCTTTGCTTCCCCCTCTCTCTCTTTGCTTCCCCCTCTCTCTCTTTGCTTCCCCCTCTCTCTCTTTGTTTCCCCCCTCTCTTTCTTTGTTTCCCCCCTCTCTTTCTTTACTTCCCCCCTCTCTCTCTCTTTGCTTCCCCCCCTTTTCTTCCCCTCACCCCTCACTCACTCTCTGACAGTTGCATTGAGCGGGAGCACTCAGCACAGCAGCTTGTCAGTTTGTGAGTTTATTTAAAAACATAGCACTGAGTTTCATAGCTGAGAGCTGTTGAAGCAGGAACGTGCTTCTCAACCTCGGACAGATTTGGGATTTTCCAGTGGGCTTTTAAAAAAAAGTCGGAAAACCCCAAATCTGTCTGATGTTGGGAAGCGCTTTCCGGCTTCTGCAGCTGTCAGCTGTGAAACTGACAGCGCGATGTTTTTAAAAAGGCTGCTCTGCAGGAAGACAAAGGGAAATTTCCCATCTCCACTCCTGGAGCCCTGGCGAGGATGAGGAATGGCTGCGGGCCGGATGGAAACCTTTGGTGGGCCGGATTCTGGCCCGCAGACTGTATGTTGGACAACCCTGTTCTACCGTTTGAATCCTCCCCCCAGTTTGCCATGCTCACTAATTTGATATAATTGACAAACTTCAATGTCATTTTTCATCTAGCCAGACCTAAATCAGTTACAGGTTGCATCTGAACTGGAGGGGCACCAATATCTTGGGCGGGAGGTTTGCTAGAGCTCTTCGGGAGGGTTTAAACTAGTTTGGCAGGGGGATGGGAACCGGAGCCACGGATCAGTGGATGGGGTAGCTGTTGAACAGGCAGATACCGAGTGCAGAGAGTCTGTGAGGAAGGTTAGACAATTGACAGGGCAAAGTTGCAGCCAGTATGATGGTTTGAAGTGTGTCTATTTTAATGCAAGAAGTGTCAGGAATAAGGGTGATGAACTTAAAGCATGGATCAGTACTTGGAGCTACGATGTTGTGGCCTTTACGGAGACGTGGATATCACAGGGGCAGGAATGGATGTTGGATGTTCCGGGGTTTAGATGTTTCAAAAGGAATAGGGAGGGAGGTAAAAGAGGTGGGGGAGTGGCATTGTTAATCAGGGATAGTATCACAGCTGCAGAAAGGGAGGTCGTCGAGGAGGGTTTGTCTACTGAGTCATTATGGGTGTAAGTCAGAAACAGGAAAGGAGCAGTCACTTTGTTGGGAGTTTTCTATAGACCCCCCAATAGCAACAGAGACACGGAGGAACAGATTGGGAGGCAGATTTTGGAAAGGTGCAGAAGTAACAGGATTGTTGTCATGGGTGACTTCAATTTCCCTAATATTGATTGGAACCTCCTTAGTGCAAATAGTTTGGATGGAGCAGTTTTTGTCAGGTGTGTCCAGGAAGGTTTCCTGACTCAATATGTAGATAGGCCGACTAGAGGGGAGACTATGTTGGACTTGGTGCTTGGCAACGAACCAGGCCAGGTGGCAGATCTCTCGGTGGGAGAGCATTTCGGTGATAGTGATCACAACTACCTGACCTTTACGATAGTCATGGAGAGGGACAGGAGCAGACGGGATGGGAAAATATTTAATTGGGGGAGGGGGAATTACAATGCTATTAGGCAGGAACTGGGGAGCATAAATTGGGAACAGATGTTCTCAGGGAAATGCACGACAGAAATGTGGAGGTTGTTTAGGGAGCACTTGCTGTGACTGCTGGATAGGTTTGTCCCGATGAGGCAGGGAAGGAAGGGTGAAGGAACCTTGGATGACAAGAGATGTGGAACAGCTAGTCAAGAGGAAGAAGGAAGCTTACTTAAGCTTGAGGAAGCAAGGATCAGACAGGGCTCCAGAGGGTTACAAGGTAGCCAGGAAGGAACTGAAGAATGGACTTAGGAGAGCTAGAATGGTACATGAAAAAGTCTTGGCGGGTAGGATTAAGGAAAATCCCAAGGCGTTCTACACTTATGTGAGGAACAAGAGGATGGCCAGAGTGAGGGTAGGGCTGATCAGGGATATGGAGGGAACTTGTGCCTGGAGTCGGAGGAGGTAGGGGAGGTCCTAAATGAATACTTTGCTTCAGTATTCACTAGTGAGAGGGACCTGGTCGTTTGTGAGGACAGCGTGGAACAGGCTGATATGCTCGAACAGGTTGAGGTTAAGAGGGAGGATGTGCTGGAAATTTTGAATGATATGAGGACAGATAAGTCCCCGGGGCCAGACGGGATATACCCAAGGATATTACGGGAAGCGAGGGAAGAGATTGCTGCGCCTTTGGCGATGATCTTTGCGTCTTCACTGTCCATTGGAGTAGTACCGGATGATTGGAGGGTGGCAAATGTTGTTCCCTTGTTCAAGAAAGGGAATAGGGATAACCCTGGGAATTATAGACCAGTCAGTCTTACGTCAGTAGTGGGCAGATTATTGGAGAGGATTCTGAGAGACAAGATTTATGATTATTTGGAAAAGCATGGTTTGATTAGAGACAGTCAGCATGGCTTTGAGAGGGGCAGGTCATGCCTCACAAGCCTTATTGAATTCTTTGAAGATGTGACAAAACACATTGATGAAGGAAGAGTAGTGGATGTGGTGTATATGGATTTTAGCAAGGCGTTTGATAAGGTTCCCCATGGTAGGCTCATTCAGAAAGTAAGGAGGCATGGGATACAGGGAAAGTTGGCTGTCTGGATACAAAATTGGCTGGCCCATAGAAGTCAGAGGGTGGTAGGAGATGGAAAGTATTCAGCATGGAGCTCGGTGACCAGTGGTGTTCCACAAGGATCTGTTCTGGGACCTCTGCTCTTTGTGATTTTTATAAATGACTTGGATGAGGAAGTGGAAGGCTGGATTAGCAAGTTTGCCAATGACATGAAGGTTGCTGGAGTTGTGGATAGTGTGGAAGGCTGTTGTAGGTTGCAACGGGACATTGACAGGATGCAGAGCTGGGCTGAGAAGTGGCAGATGGAGTTCAACCTGGAAAAGTGTGAAGTGATTCATTTTGGAAGGTCAAATTTGAATGCGGAATACAGGCTTAAAGACAGGATTCTTGGTAGTGTGGAGGAACAGAGGGATCTTGGGGTCCATTTCCATAGATCGTTCAAAGTTGCCACCCAAGTTGATAGGGTTGTTAAGAAGGCGTATGGTGTGTTGGCTTTCATTAACAGGGGGATTGAGTTTAAGAGCCGCGAGGTTATGCTGCAGCTCTATAAGGCCCTGGTTCGACCACACTTGGAATATTGTGTTCAGTTCTGGTCGCCTCATTATAGGAAGGATGTGGAAGCTTTAGAGAGGGTGCAGAGGAGATTTACCAAGATGCTGCCTGGACTGGAGGGCATGTCCTACGAAGAAAGATTGAGGGAGTTAGGGCTTTTCTCATTGGAGCGAAGAAGGATGAGAGGTGACTTGATAGAGGGGTACAAGATGATGAGAGGCATAGATAGAGTGGATAGTCAGAGACTTTTTCCCAGGGTGGAAAGGGCTAACACCAGGGGGCATAATTTTAAGGTGATTGAAGGAAGGTTTCGGGGAGATGTCAGAGGTAGGTTCTTTACACAGAGAGTGGTGGGTGCGTGGAATGCGCTGCCAGCGGTGGTAGTAGAAGCAGATACATTAGGGGCATTGAAGCGACTCTTGGATAGGTACATGGATGATAGTAGAATGAAGGGTAGGTAGTTCGTTTGATCTTAGAGTAGGTTAAAGGTTCGGCACAACATCGTGGGCCGAAGGGCCTGTATTGTGCTGTACTGTTCTATGTTTTATAAAAACAAACAAGGTCCCAGCACATATTATCCACACTTTGCTAACCTGAAAAAACATCCATTTACCCGACTGTTTGCTTCCTGGCTCCATTCACTTACATTGGCCTTTAAGTTTCATAACTAGTGTCTTCGGTGGCACCTTGAACCTTCTGAAAATCCATATATACATTTGTCACATTGCCAGCATCTACGGAGTCCTAAAAAAAATCAATTACAATCAGTCAAGAACAACTTGTCTTTCACAAATTGATGCTGACAGTTCTTAATTAGCCCATGTCTTTTCAGGGGTTCATTGATTTTATTTTGTATTCTAGACATCTATCAACAACTGAGGTAAAATTAACTGGCCTATAAGATCCTGGCTTACCCCTTTCATCTTCCTTTATTGAACAAGGGTGTGACATTTGTTACACTCCAGTTCTTTGGTATAATTCCCATTATGGTTACTGCAATTCTCTTAAATCTCCCTCAGTAATCTGGAGTGCATACACTCTGGGTCCAGTGACCTTTCTATTTTTCATCCCAGTAACTTATTTTTGAATATTTATCTCCAGTAATGGTTCTTCCACAGCCTTCTCAGATATTCCTCTCGCTTTATTTTCATTTTCGACAGTAAAACTTGATGTGAAATATTAAGCTTCCTTACCATTCTCTGACTGTTCACTTTAACTCCCTTTGTCTCTAAGCAGTCCTACCCTTTCTTTGCCACTCGTGCTTATAAAGGTCCTTGTTATTCCCCTTTATGTTGTCTTTCATAGACCCTTTTGGAAATCATAATCTCCCCTTTCTATACATTTTTATATTGCCTGTAGTTTTTTTGCCGTACTCTCTGCATATATTTTTCAGGTATTTACTTTTATCCACATCTCATCTAACCTCTCTGTTTAGCGATATAAATCCTCCTTTTATGTGCCCTCTTTATTCCTCATTGTATCTTCTCCATTTTGTATTTAAATATTTTCCACTGCTAGCCTGCTGTTTGATCTGCCATTTGTTTCTTCCCTACCAATTAAACTGGGTCAGTTCGCCTTTCATTCCACAAATCAACACCCTTATCTTGGAGTCCCTTTATCTATTTTCAGAATAAATTGGATTAAATTATGGTCACTATTTTGAAAGTGTTCACTTACATTTTGGTTGCTTACTTGTCCTCATTCTACACATAACATTAGACTTCGTACTGCATCCTTCCTTATTCAATGCGTAATGGACTGAACAAAATACAATCTGCAAACTTTTATCTTATCCTAGTCTACTTTAGGATTGCTGCAGTCGTAATAATTACAACCTTGTTGCTGCTGCAGACCTTTCCAAATTTATTTGCAGATTTGATCCTCAATTTCCTTCCCATTCTTCATTTGTCTACAATGTCCAGCCAGTATGGTGATAGATTCCTTGCTATGCAGATAGATTCTGAACATTACCATCAATAAGAGTTTTCTTTTCTCTAGCTGAAATCATGGTTCCCTGTTTTCATAGAGTCATACAGCACAGAAGGAGACCATTTGGCCCAAGATGCTTGTGCTGGCGCTTTGAAATTGCTACCCAATTAATTCCACTACCCCCCCCACTCTTACACCTATAGTGCTGCAAGTTTTTCCTTTTCAAGTATATGCCCAATTTCTTTATTGCTCCTGAAAAATTTATTCCGGTGAATATTTAGTTCCTGGTCTTATGCTGGCTAAAGGCAAATTTCTGGCTGAATCATGAAGAATATTTTTGCAGCCTAGATATGTTGACAATTTCTAATGTTTTAAACGTTTTATAAATACAAGCAACTCTGATTTATTTCTTTTTTCTTACCTTTACTATCTCCTGCTTGCCCGAAAGTATGTCTCTGTACCCTCTCTGAACTTGCAATTTAAGTCTCCTTTGCCTTTTCATGATACTTCTGCTTGTCCCCTCTCCCATCTGCTCTAAGAAAACAATTATGCCATAATGGAGACTAGGTTTGTGAGTGAAATATCGCTGATTATCTAAGTCAGTGCTTTTACACTAGTTTTTACATATGAATACAATGAGGCAGTCCTACAAAAGGTGTGCAACGAAAATTGCTTCAATAGAAGCAACTATGGAAATGGTCTTGGCGAAGTTAAAACACTTAAACTTAATAGTGTAGCTGAACCCAATTCCATTTACCGTAGAGTGTTAAAGGGAACTGACTCATGTGTTCAATCATTTATTGAGGTCTGTGCTGTGCTTCATGGATTAGAGGGAGGCTCATGTGGTCTCAGAATTTATGGGGATGAAATAAGATTCTGTGAATTATAGGCTCATCAGTCTGACAATGGTTCTACGGAAGCTGATGAAACGTATTAAATGAGATGTGATTTATGATCATTTGGAAAGTTCAGCGGTTATTTGGAATTCCCAGCATGGCTTCAGGAAATGTAAGCCCTGCATCACTAACCTGATTGAATTACAAGTATAGTTGATAGTACTCCACTTGATGCTGAATACCTTGATTTTCAAAATAGCACTTGATAAAGTCCCATGTAAAAAGATATTAGATAAAATTAGATAATGTGACATTATTGGACAGATGTTATGCGGGATAGTTAATTCATTGAAAATCGCTTTGGCAGAGGATTATTATAAAGCAGAATGGATTTGAATGGGAACTGCCCATAAATAGAGTTCTACCAGGCTGTTTGATGGGCCCATTGCCATTCATAATTATTATTAATGATTTAGATGTGAGCATAAGTGAAACATTCCTTAAATTTGTGAGCAACATGAAAATGTGCACAGTGAGAGTAATTTAGACGAAATTCGGAGAATGCAGAGCAATTTAGACAAATTATGAGAATAGGTCACGTGTCATGAGTTTGGGGTTGAGAAATACCTTTCTGCTTATGGCAAGTAGCAGGTATTTATTAAGTGCAACAAATCAAGAAAAAGACTTGTGGGTAGCAGTTGATCATCAGGTAGTGTGATATACCCAATAGGGACCGCATATAAGGGTATTGTTGAGACTATTTGTTATGAAATGACAACAGTATACTTGAGCTGGATAAAGCTTTAGCACATCTGGACTTGGAATATTGTCTCCAGGTTTGGTCCCCCATGCACAATGAAATATATCATGGCTCTGGAGAAGTTGCAGATATGGATGACCAGAATGATACCTATTTTCAGAGCTCTAAATTTTGAGGAAATGTTTGAAGAGTTAGTGCTGTTTGGTTAAGAGAAGTGTAGGCTTGGAGGGGAAATGATTGAGGATCTGTCCACTTTTATTGCTCCTTTTAAAAGATTGAGAATAATAGAACTCAAGTGCACGCCTATAAAATTTGCAGGAAAAGAGAACATGGGTTGCAAGAGTTGGTTGCCCTCAAGCTAGTACAGAAGGGCAGAGGGAGGAAAATGGGAGCACTCGGGTGGAGCCAGTGCAGGGAAACTCCTGGGAGTCTCAAATTGTTTGATAGGTATACAGTGCTAAATACCTACAATGCAAACAAGAATGGAAACACAAAGGAGTGAAATGACTGACAACACCACAGTACCACGAAGTAAGTCATTATCCAATGCCCTATCATACTGGATGGAGTTAGAAAACCAACTGCACCTCAGTGTCAAACTGCAGCTCAGGGCAAGGTGTACCTATCTGGCCACCTTCTCTCTTTGTCCGCCTCTTGCAACTCATCTTGTGCAGCATTAAAATAGAGACAGCATGGATTTGTTAGCGGGATTTCACATATTTTAGTCGAACTGTAAGGTACCAATCGTATTTATAAGAGTTCAGCCGACTTTGATCTTTAATGAGTGAAATTCATTTCTGGAATTGGCAACTATATTAATATGACGGATAATAGCAAATGTTAACTATTTATTCAGTGACCCTCTCTTTGGATTGATTAACCTGGAGTAATAGCCCATAAAGTGTGTAATTTTTTTCCCCAGCCACAATCAATAATTATTTGCTTCACTTATGTGAAAGATTTCTCAACCCATAAACAATAATCATTATTTAACGTTCTGTCTGCTACCAGTATTTTTTTTGTTGTCAGCTTTAACACATTCATACAGCTTTTTTTTTATTCATGCAAGGAAACTTGGACTTGCAACTTCCAATTTCACACAATTGCCAAAACCATCTGTACTAATGATTTGACGATAACCAGCTTTAATTGTTAGTCTTTATATTAGCCTAAACTTAACGCACAACAGCTCACTGATATGTAAATATTTTTAACTTGAGTACAATTTGCCTTCAGTGATCAGCAATGAGATCACTTGCTGATACCAATAAAATTAAGGCCTGCTTCAGCATTTTGAATGCCAAAAATTCATAGAATTAAACTAGTCTAGACCTATGAGAATCTGTCATTAATGACTTTTAATGAGGACTTGACTCATTTAATTGGAGGTTCACAAATGCTCAGCTAAAGGACATAGCTGCTAGACTGGGTATGCGGCAGGTGGTGAGGGAACTAACAAGAGAGAAAAACAGACTTGACCTCGTCCTCACCAATCTGCCTGCCGCAGATACATGACAGTATTGGTAGGAGTGACCACCGCACAGGCCTTCTGGAGACCAAGTCCTGCCTTCACATTGAGGATACCCTCCATTGTGTTGTGGGGCACTACCACTGTGCTCAATGGGGTAGATTTCGAACAGAACTAGCAATGCAAAACTGGGCATCCATGAGGCACTGTGGGCCATCAGCAGCAGCTGAATTGTATTCAACCACAATCTGTAACCTCATGGCCCGGCATATTCCCCACTCTACCGTTACCATCAAGCCAGGAGACCAACCCTGGTTCAATGAAGAGTGCAGGAGGGCATGCCAGGAGCAGCACCAGGCATACCTCAAAATGAGGTGTCAACCTGATGAAGCTACAGCATAGGACTACCTGCGTGTCAAACTGCATAACCAGCATGCGATATACAGAGCTAAGTGATCCCATAACCAGCGGATCAGATCTAAGCTCTGCAGTCCTGCCACATCCAGCCATGAATGGTGGTGGACAATTAAACAACTAACTGGAGGAGGTGGCTCCACAAACATCCCCATCCTCAATGCTGGGGGAGCCCAGCACATCAGTATGAAAGATAAGGTTGAAGCATTTGCAACAGTCTTCAGCCAGAAGTGCCGAGTTGATGATCCATCTCGGCCTCTTCCTGAAGTCCTCAGCATCACAGATGCCAGACTTCAGCCAATTCGATTCACTCCGCCTGATATCAAGAAACGACTGAAGGCGCTGGATACTGCAAAGGCTATGGGCCCTGACAATATTCCGGCAATAGTACTGAAGACCTGTGCTCCAGAATTGCCACGCAGCTAGCCAAGCTGTTCGAGTACAGCTGCAACATTGGCATCTACTCTGCAATGTGGAAAATTGCCCAGGTATGTCCTGTACACAAAAAGCAGGACAAGTCCAACCCAGCCAATTACCGCCCCATCAGCCTGCTCTCAAACATCAGTAAAGTGATGGAAGGTGTCATCAACAGTGCCATCAAGCAGCACCTGCTTAGCAATAACCTGCTCAGTGACGCTCAGTTTGGGTTCCGCCGGGGCCACTCAGCTCCTGACCTCATTACATCCTTAGTTCAAACATGGACAAAAGAGCTGAGCTCAAGAGGTGAGGTGAGAGTGACTGTCCTTGACATCAAGGCAGCATTTGACTGAATATGGCATCAAGGAGCCTGAGCAAAACTGAAGTCAATGGGAATCAGGACGAAAACTCTCCGCTAGTTGGATTCATACCTAACACAAAGGAAGATGGTTATGGTTGTTGGAGGTCAATCATCTGAGCTCCAGGACATCACTGCAGGAGTTCCTCAGGGTAGTGTCCTAGACCCAACCATCTTCAGCTGCTTCATCAATGACCTTCCTTCAATCATAAGGTCAGAAGTGAGGGTGTTCGCTGATGATTGCACAATGTTCAGCACCATTCGCGACTCCTCAGATACTGAAGCAGTCCGTGTAGAAATGCAGCAAAACCTGGACAATATCCAGGCTTGGGCTGATAAGTGGCAAGTAACATTTGCGCCACACAAGTGCCAAGCAATGACCATCTCCAACAAGAGAGAATCTAACCATCGCCCCTTGACATTCAATGGCATTATCATCGCTGAATCCCTCACTATCAACATCCTAGGGGCTACCATTGACCAGAAACTGAACTGGAGTAGCCATATAAATACCATGGCTACAAGAACAGGTCAGAAGCTAGGAATCCTGTGGTGAGTAACTCACCTCCTGATTCCCCAAAGCCTGTCCTGGTGTGCCTAGTTGCAGCTCCAACAACACTCAAGAAGTTCATCACCATCCAGGACAAAGCAGTCCGCTTGACTCGCACCCCATCTACAAACATTCACTCTCTCCACCAACGATGCACAGTGGCAGCAGTATGTACCGTCTACAAGATGCACTGCAGCAACGCACCAAGGCTCCTTAGATAGCACCTTTCCAAACCCACGACCTCTAGCAACTAGAAGGACAAAGGCAGCAAATGCATGGGAACACCACCACCTGCAAGTTCCCCTCCAAGCCACACACCATCCTGACTTCAAACTATATCGTTGTCCCTTCACTGTCGCTGGGTCAAAATCCTGGAACTCCCTTCCTAACAGCCCTGTGGGTGTACCTACCTCCCATGGACTGCAGCAGTTCAAGAAGGCGGCTTACCCCCACCTTCTCAAGGGCAATTAGGGATGGGCAATAACTGCTGGCCTAGCCAGCGATGCCTACATCCCATGAACGAATAAAAAAAACAAAAAAAGCTCAGTGCTAAACTCGTCCAGTGACACCTCCACCCAGCACTTCACTACTTGTTATTCATATCTACTTTTTTGCTTTCGTTTGTAATACAAGGAATGTACTTTAGGCCCGAAAGATTGGTGATGGGTTTTAGGCAGGCTGAAATGGAGCTGTTCATCGGGGGGAATTTTTTGGAGATGGCAGCAGTCGCGGCTGCCGGCTGGAGAGCCAGTGAGAGACTCCTGTTGCCTCCTCCCGGAAAGGCTCACCACATTACGAGCCAATCTGTAATGAGTTCTTTTGTGTTGTCTGATGCAACATATGTGAGATGCGTTGGGTCCAGTTTTCTGAAGATCTCTAACAGGTTTATTAACAGCTAAACTATTATACAGTACAGAGCTAACTATTTACAGAACCTTACTCTGGGTGTTACAGTTGCAGAGTAACAGGCTTGTAGTCACATGACTGTGTCCTGGTACTTAGCTCACTCTTAAAGGCAATCATACAACATCCCCCTTCTTTCCGAAGATAAGTCTCATATGCTAAAAGTAAAAATATATAATATTGGATAACATCAAAATTATTTACACAGGTATGGAGATTATGAACTTTACATATGCAGAAGCTTAAGAGTTCATATATCGTTTCAGTGGCCTGATAACTCTTGCTTGGGGAGTATGCATCTCATTTGTTGTTCTTTCTGAAGTTTCTCTCTCTCTGCATTCAGTCTCTGTTGCTCTGCTTTCAGCCTGCTAACATACTCTGTTGCTTTTCTCAAGATGACCACCTTTGAGGCCTTGTCATTCTTGGAAAGTTCCGGCACCTCATCTCAAAGAGCTAACAGACAATGCTTCAACTCATTCCTCCTCTGCTTCTTCAGGAGATTGTGTGTCCTTCGCCTCACCTCATCTTCCGTGTCTGAAGGCTTGGGGCTCAAGGTCGAGGACTTGTTGGGGGAGGAGTACTTGGCCTCATGGAAGTACCTGTCTGTTATGGCTCTTAGTGGTGCTGGTGGTTCTCTACGGAGCAGAAGTGAAGGAGCAGCATAGTTGTGCTGTTGCTGGATTTCTGGACTGCACCATTTAATGTTGGCCAGAGTCTGCAAGCTGGTTCCAGTCCTTGGAGATTCCCCCTTGGAATTGCTCTCATAGATAGTTATGATGTTGATGTTCTCAGATGATGGTACTTCTGCCACTACTGGTCTGCTCGTGCCTACTAGGTAGAACGTTTGTGGTTTCTGTGCCGACTTTACTTATCTGCATTGCATTGTCAGTGTACCATTGCAAGGGATG
Organism: Heterodontus francisci; assembly: GCF_036365525.1. Lineage (NCBI taxonomy): Eukaryota > Metazoa > Chordata > Chondrichthyes > Heterodontiformes > Heterodontidae > Heterodontus > Heterodontus francisci. The sequence goes on along the minus strand of NC_090384.1, from coordinate 88,947,118 downwards.
GGTGACCCGTTGTATGCAGATAACTTTGGATTTGTCGGTTGTATCATTGATTTCCAATGACTCCAGTACACGTTGCAGATTCAGACTGGTAGGATATTTGCACTAGTGCAGGTGTCAGTCTTGACCCTACTTGTATGTTTGCCAGCTTTCTTTGGGCACGTAATGTTAATAATGACGAAAGCTACCAGTTGTTTGACTTCATCAATGTGATGTGTCGGGTTCACAATGTGAAATGCCCGTTTGTCTTCTCTCTGAGTCTTGTTTGAGGTTGTTTTGCTGTGGGCTTTGTGTATCGGCTTGCGTTTATGCAGGTCTCTGATGCTCTCTTTGCTGCTGTTGCCCTGTTGCTGAGCCTGTCTTCTGTTTGTTTTTGTCCTACTGTGACTTCTGGCTGTGTCTTTTGAGCCCGAATTCCTACACAGGGAGGCCCAGTGTCCTTTTGTATTGCACGCCTTGCACAGGTCTCGAAATGTCGGACAATTTTGTGGTGCTTGGCATCAACCACACTTACCACACAGCTTGCTTCCCCTTTTTGACCTGGTTATCATGCCGATACGGTTGGCTGCACCTAATGCTTGCCGGTGCTGTTGTTGTTGTTCTTCTTCTTCCTCTTCTTCGTCCTCTTCTTCTTCCTCTTCTTCATCTTCTTCTTCTTCCTCTTCTTCTTCTTCTTCCTCCTCCTTGTCTTGAGAGACAATGGGTTAGCACCTGGAGGTGGTCAGTAGTTTCTGAAGCAGCGCCTGGAGTGGCTATAAAGGCCAATTCTAGAGTGACAAACTCTTCCACAGGCACTGCAGATAAAATTGGTTGTCGGGGCTATTACACAGTTGGCTCTCTTCTTGCGCTTCTGTCTTTTTTCCTGCCAACAGCTAAGTCTCTTCGACTCTCCACTCTTTAGCCCCGCATTTATGGCTATCTGCTGGCTCTGGCGATCACTGGCAACTGACTCCCACGACTTGTGATCAATGTCACAGGACCTCATGTCGCGTTTGCAGACGTCTTTAAAGCGGAGACATGGACAGCCGGTGGGTCTGATGCCATTTACGAGCTTGCTGTACAATGTGTCCTTGGGGATCCTTCCATCTTCCATGCGGCTCACATGGCCAAGCCATCTCAAGTGCCACTGGCTCAGTAGGGTGTATATGTTGGGGATGTTGGCCGCTACAAAGGCTTCGTATTTCCTGACATCTTCCGGCAGTGCATCAATGCTGTGACCTTTCTTTTTCCCCTAGAGGTCTTTCTGAAATGCTTCAATGGGTGTTGATACAACACCAGCACCGTTATTCAGTCTGACAGCTCAGCTTCTGAGAAATCGCATTCGTTGCTCTTACTATGGTATCTACTAATGAACTGGTCTATTGATTCCTGTGGTTGTTGCCTGCAGGACATCAATTCCAGATGGTGAATTCTAAAATTCACTCTTAATTGAAGCTGATCTTCTAGCACTTTCCATATCTTTGCAGGATCTTTCTGGTCCACGTCAGATAATCCAGAGGTGTTGATTCTGTATAATCGCTTATTTCCAATTGCGATCAGTACTTTTAGAGCTTGTTTCTCTTGTTCGACCATTACTTGGTCTGTGAAGCATAAATGCATTCTTTGTTTGAACAGTTGGAACTCGGATAGGATATGCAAGGCATTCCAGTTCATGCTGGGAAATTTGGTATCCATCTTCCTGCTGTTCTTTTGCTTAGAAACTTGCTTTAAGACTTGTTCTATGACTCAGCACTGTTTCCCTTTAAGAAACACTATTATTTAGACGAGCTGCTTTGATTGACAAGAGCAGGTGTTTGCTAGTGCTATGCATTTACCTTGCTTCCAGCACTTAAGCCTGTTCTGTTTACACAGCTGTTCAATAGCCTTTTTTTAGAGTTTGTTTATGTTCTTTAAGGTTCCAATCGTTTTATGTTTGTTTTTAAAACTTTGGCTGGCGGATGAAGGCTCTGCAGTGATTGGGTTTCCCCACGCTTTTTGCTGTCGGGCGTCTCCTGTCATGATGCTAATCTCGATCAGCTTGGGAGAGGAGTCAGGTTTTCTCTGTTTTTTTGACACAGAGCTTATGAAAAAAAATTGATCTGTCCAAGGATTTCAAAGCATTTTTTTAAGGCAGTATCCCATAACCATCGGAACAATGACTCACTCAATTTACTTGCAACCTGTTGTTCTGTGCTGTCTTCTCCAGCTTGAGGTATTTTTTTTTTTACTGTTTGAGCCAGTATTTTTTTTTAATTTCTCTCCAGTGGCTGTAGGAAAGTAATTTTCAAAGCTGTTTTACCTGTGGTCTTCAATCTCAGACTTTGTCTTCTCAGTACAGATGCCACCATGTAATGAGTTCTTTTATGTTGTCTGATGCAGCATAAATGCATGGAGTCCAGTTGAAGATCTCAAACAGGTTTATTATAGCTGAACTATTATACAGTACAGAGCTAACTATTTACAGAGCCATACTCTGGGTTTTACAGTTGTAGTGTGATGCAGGCTTGTAGTCAAAGAGACTCAACACAGAGGTGCGTGATGATGGGAGGGGTTTCATGGGGTGGGGGTCAGAGGGGAGGGGGCTGTTGGGGGGGGTCAGCAGCAAAGCGAGCTCCCCCATTTCCCAATGCCGGGTCTCTCGATTAGGCACTGTGTGCATTTGAATGAGTGACCGCCCCCCACCCCCCCACCCCTCGGGAAACCACAAACATCCCTGCATGGGTTTGCATGTCATACTCCCCGAGTGGCGACAGGTCCGCCTGCTGCTTGGTTATTACCAGTAGCGGTGGGAAGAGGCCTGATTAAATGCCCTTCCTACCTCCAAACTTGCCACGGGGAGAGCATAAAACACTGCCCAAAGCATCCAATTTTGCAAGGATAGCTCATTTTCCGAGCTTCAAGTATAGGGAGCACGCTAGTGGTGACATGGAAAATTGCGGTAAGTGAAATTTAAAGGGGAGAATAGAATGGAGGGGCAACATTTCTTAAAGTCTTTGGAGAGGCTCGAAAGCCAATATCACCCATTGGCATGCTTTGCCAAGGCTGTGGGGAGTGTACTAACCATCAACAAGCTGAAAAGAAGATAAAGGAAACTGAAGATGTAGACATGAGATGTCAGGCCAGTGCTAGAGGAGTTCAGCTTCAGACCCCCTTGTTTGATGTCTGCTGAAGTGAAGTTGGTGGTACGTGTGGTCGATCTGAGGGAGGTGAACCATGAACCATTCAACAAATCCTGAAGGACAGCATTGCCAAATACCTGCAGTGATCCGGAGCGAGGTTTCAGGTCACAGCTAACTGTTACTTATAATGGATATGCTGTCTGAAACTCACTGCCTATGAAGCTGGTGGAAGTGAAGACAATGGCTGGAATTTTACCCCTGGTGGACAGGAACAATCCTCTGACAGAAAAGTCGGTGGCAAACTCACCTCCATCTGGCCTGGGGATCTGATCTGCATTTTGCGGTCCCCAAGTCTTTAATTGGTCTGAGGCGGGACTTACACCTCATTGAGGCAGGAAGTCCCGCCTAATGGAGCTACCGGGCAATCAGCGGGCTGACAACTCTCTGTCTCAGCAGCGCCACCGGGAGCGGTGGCCATTGATGGGACTGCAACCCAGCCATCGCAAAGAAGATGTCAGGGAGCCCTGGAACCAAGGTAAGTGATCGGTCGGGCCCCGGCAAGGCAAGGGTGGTCGACTGGGCAGATGGAGGGGCATGATGATGCTGGGGTGGTTGGGGCAGCGGGGGCGGCCCTCCAACAGGCATAGGGTGCCTGATCATGAGGCCCCCCACCCAGGCCGTAAGAGAGCCGCCTGCTTTAGACAGATGGCTTTTCGTGGACCTGGGCCGCCCGAATAAGCATAGGTAAAATCCCCGTGGCGGCAGGCGGAGGTCTTTAAGTGGCCAATAAGTGGCCACTTAAGGGTCTTGAGTACTCTGGGGCAGGTGGGCCGTTTTTCACCGCTGCCACCCTGCGTAAAGTGGCGGGGGGAGTGGGTCGGGAAGGGTTCCCCGAGCCTCCCGCTCCATTTTACGCCCCCCACCACCTTCCCGATCTTTGGGGGGTGGGGGGCGTAAAACTCCGGCCAATGAATTATTTCAAAAGAAAATTGGATGAGCACATGAGGGAAATAAACTTAGAGCTACGGCAATAGATGGGACTGATTGGATTGTTCTACAGAGAGCTGGCATGGACTCGATGGGTTGAATGGGCACCTTCTGTGCCATTATGACTCAATGACCCAATGGTTGCTGGTGTCCTTGTAGAAATTCAACCCTTATGCTGAACACAGTGGAACAAGTTCACCTAGCCAGCTAGGTACAACAATACCTCCATCTATGAAGGCTTAGTCAATCAGGCTCACATCTTTCAAGAATACAAACAACAGAATACAGCATTGTGAAAAATAATAGTGAAAATGCTAGTTCAGGCAAGACATATTATTCTTGTCCTTTTCCATTTCAACTGCATACCAGAAATGTTTGAGCCACCAGCTTGATGTTGCTCTGTTTGTTAAGATGCTGAGCTGACTGACTGCTCATTATACAGCCCACCTATCTTTCCGTTGACTTTGCTCCACTAGCCGATCCACTACTGCCTGATTTCTGGCACTGCCAAAAGTCACAAGAGTTTGAGCAGTGCTGTTCTGTTTACATAAATGCTTTGAAACTGTCTATTGTATGATTAAGATACGTAATGTGTACACAACACTCATAAAACACAACGGAACAGACCTCTTTTAAAAATCGCGCATGTACTGGACAGAAATTTCAATGAAGTGAACATTGGGCGGGGTTCCACATTGAGCCGTGACAGTAAAAATCTGCCGCGTGTCATTCCTGACTGTTATTCCTCAATTTAAAAATTGAAAAGAGAATTTTATTGAAAGCAAATGAGGCCAGTTTTTCTTTTTGCTTTTGTAAATACAGATAACTATTTCTTTCATTTATCAGGAGTCACAGCACGGGGACCAGTTTCATGCTTAATTAAATAGTGTCCCTGAGGTGATGTGAATTTTTCTGATAAAAATCGCACATCTGGGCATAAGCAGAAATGCGTTGCCACACTGTATTCATAATATTTTCCTCTGGCAGGCAAAAATAACTTTCTCCCCCCAGCAGGATAGTGCAATTCCTCTAATGATAAAGTTTAAAACATGTCAATTTAATACTGCAGGCTCTATTTGACACTGGAATCTGCTTTCAGAGTGGCGTCAGTCTGCAGACTGAGTTATAATAGCCTGTTCCCATTGCACTAGGGTTACCAACTCTGGTTGGATGCATTCCTGGAGATTTCATCACATGAACTCCCGTCTCCAATTGCCCCGCCCACTCAGTCATTTTGTCCCATGTACTAACCTTTTTGTGACTATTAAATGTAAGTGTTCAAACAAAATCAAGAAAAGTACAATACGATCTTTCCCCTGGGTTGTAGAGCAGCAGTGTCCAGGAAATTAATCTTTAATTCCTGGAGGTTCCAGGGCATGCTGGAAGGTTGGCAACACTACACTGCCCTCTGTTCAGAGAAACTGTACCTCTCAGCATGCTCATCTAAATGAGTGTACAGTGCTCCACTCACCAGACAAATAACAGACAAATAAATCTTCCTTTCTTCATCCTTCATCAACACATCATGTCTAGGGTTTTATATCTGATGCTCACAATGGAGGCACCCTCTGAAGACCAGGTAAAGAAAATTGATTTAAAGCTGGCCACAGCTGCCAGGCTGTGATTGTGGAGGGTAACCGCTCCCCTGGGCAGCCGGCAGCCGCGGCCCGGTGGCCATAACGCATGCAGATGTGGGGTTCCTTTGTGGCATCTTCCCGTTCTCTATCTATGACGTGGTTGATGGTTCTGGTATGTGCCTCTAATATCGTATTTCCGTCTAATTGTGTCTCCGTGCCCTCTTCTCCCAGATTGGTCTGATACTCCTGATTTTTCTCTGCTCTCTTTAAGAGTCCCTTCATTACTCCTTTAAGGTGTTCCATCTTTTCATTCAGACCTTGTATATCTAATGAGTTTATTATGGAGGCACCGGCATTGAATCTGGTAGCAACATCATTAACTATCCCCCTTTTTGTTCTATAAAGCTGATCCTGGCCTCTAAATCTAGTGGCACCCATGGCATCGGCAGCCTGCTGCATTACAATCTTCCTTAATACACTATACATATTTCTTGCCTGTTCCGTACAATATCCTGGCATTTGCATCCCTGAGATATTGACCAGGACAGGCACAATTTCATGTTTTACATTATCATACAACGCTTCCCCTGGGCTCGATGTACCCACACACATCCATGTTCCTTTCAACTTTCCTTATCATCTGTTGCCCAATGGGAGGGGCACAAACAATTCCAAAGACACAGCTCTCAGTTACCCCTTCCCCTTTCTGTCTGGTCACGCAGTCATCTGTGGAACACCGTACACATACAGCATCTTTGCCCGGATTCACCGTAAGCCATGCAGTCAAGTAGGTTTACTCGCCGTTATACACTTCCCATCCAACATTTTGTGCAATGCCCCATAGTTCATATAGTCCATATTAATACTCCTTTCATTAATCCGTGTGCATCCATTACCGGGTCTTTGTTCTTCCTCTCCGGATATTAGCATCAGGCCCCACAGCCACTGCAGTCCGGTTCTTTCCCATTCGCCACTAGTGGTTATATCTGTAATTTAAACACACTGCCCTGGTGGTCACCAGGTGTTAGTACTTGTCCATGTTGTGAGTATCCCCTGATGAGGGATACATGTCTACCTGTGGGGACCGAACATGTCCTGGGGAATCCAGGAGTTAATTTATATTCTTATCATCTCTACTCTTTCGAAATTATCTATATGATCCCGTCACGCTCGGGCTTCGTTCCCCACAATCCTTGCCCAGTTAGTAGCCCATCTAATAATAATCCAAATGCCTATCAACACTACCATTATTCCCAGCCCCCCCAAGGAGTCCATTCTCAAGTGTATTCTACCATTCCCGGTATCTCTTTGCGTACCAGGTGGTGTTTATTTTGGAGGCTATCATTTGCTGTTGTCTTTATATACGGGCGGCACAGTGGCGCAGTGGTTAGCACCGCAGCCTCACAGCTCCAGTGACCCGGGTTCAATTCTGGGTACTGCCTGTGTGGAGTTTGCAAGTTCTCCCTGTGTTTGCGTGGGTTTCCTCCGGGTGCTCCGGTTTCCTCCCACATGCCAAAGACTTGCAGGTTGATAGGTAAATTGGCCATTAGCAATTGCCCCTAGTGTAGGTAGGTGGTAGGGAAATATAGGGACAGGTGGGGATGTGATAGGAATATGGGATTAGTGTAGCATTAGTAAAAAAAAATGGGCGGTTGATGGTCGGCACAGACTCGGTGGGCCGAGGGGCCTGTTTCAGTGCTGTATCTCTAAACTAAACTAAACTAAACTAAGTTGGGACCAATGTTTCCATCGGCCCTTCCCTTTACCATTACTTTGTCTCCCACAACAGGCACCTTTGTCTGTTCCTCTATCATGTTTCTATCGAACCTCCTGCCTCACCTTGTGCAGTTGTCTGCACAACTCCTTCAAAAATCTTTCAACCCTTTCTCTTGCGGGTCCTATTTCCTCACTACCTGCTATGACATCCCCTGGCAACCTCATTGCCCTTCCTGTCATTATTAAGGTGTTTAATTTATCCTGATTATTATCAAGTCATTTTCTCTATGTGAGTTGTCTCACTGCACCGGCTGCATTAAACATTTAAACATTTCATGCCATGCTGTTTCTCAAGTCAGTAAACATGTTTGAGACCCGTTCGTCAGGTGATCTTATCAAAAGATCAAAAATGGCCAGACTTTCAAATGTAGCTCTCCTAAAAACTCATATCTCCAAGAGAAAACTAACAATTGCCAGTCTTATCTACACTTTCCTGACTTTCACTGTAAAATTCTAGTCTTCTTGGAAATTTCACACGATATTATTTTAGCTGTTTGAATTCTAATTTCACCATTTGTTTATACCCAGAATTCCTTTATTAGCTCTTGCATCAGCCAGATCTAATTGCCAATTCCTATTAATTATAATTCTATTTCATTTTGAGCCCTGGAAAACCTTTACAATCAATATTCATAATTCCTTAAAACAGAAATCAAACATTTCTATTTGATTCCAGGCATTACTATGTATTGTTTTTTTTTTTACCTTAGATGACATTTTAATTCCTTAAATAACTTGCCAAATTAAACTGGATTTTCGACATCTCAGATTATTCCAATTTCAAATAACAGTAAATTTCCCTTTGAATGCTTTAATTAACCACTCATATCAATTTAATTTTGTTTATCGATTCCAATTTCTTATGCCCAGACTTGGTGATATTGCATTTTTTTTTAGTAAAGACAGAAGTGCTTGCAACTATTTCTCCTTCTCAAGCACTTTGTCTCATTGATAAAGATAGTTGCAGCAAGGTTAATTTCTTGCTTGTCTCCAAGGGGGCGGAGCAAAGCATTCTCCGCTGCGTCGCTTTACGTAAGCCTTTTTTTTAATGGAAAAGAACTAAACTCCATTTTAAATGTTTTTTGGTATCCTTAGGATTTTCAAACAACAAAATCTTTAGTAACATTATCAACTTCAAAGGAAACCATCTCCATCAGGAAAGACAGCATTTTAGATTAAATTTCAATTGTTTCCAAACTTTTAGCATCTTTTGTAAGAGGTTTCTAATCCAAGGATTTTTTTTTTAATAACAAAGATGATTCCAAATTCCAATTCACTGCAATAAATATTTAAAAATCAAAACTGCCGATGTTATATGAGTGAGTCCTATGTCTGGAACCTAAGACTCCCCCAAAAATCGACATGCTAAACTTGAAAGTTCATTGTGGTTGCAAATGACATTTCCAGTTTTTTTTTCAACTAAACAGGTCAATTAACCTTAACAGTATTAATTTAATTCAGACTTATTAACTTATAATACTTATTAACTACACACATAACAGAATAGCACGTGCTTTTTTTTTAAAGATAGGTAAGTTACGTCATTTTTTTCTTGTTCTTCGGGCGCCTTTTCAAATGACTGTAATAAAACCAAAAACTAAAGAAAAAGTTATTTAACATTCTTACAACAAAAGACTTAACACCAGCTCCTTACACAAACTTTAATCTTTCCCATTACCTCTTTTGCTTATCCTTCTCTCCCTTAAAACCAATATCCAATTCCTGACATTTGCTCCTTAAAACAGTCAGTAAAACATGTCTTTAATTTAAACGCCAAAAAAACTAGAACAGATTTTAAACTGGAACTCCAATTAAAGCAGGAGTTGTAAACTTCAAATTGGATTTCTGCCAAACATCTTCAGACCTTCAAGGCTGAAGCTTATCTCTTAGAAAATTGTTCATTGCTTTTTCACAGTTGCAAAACCAACTTTTAAAATAATAAAACTTTAACTTAAAATATAATTCAAGTTTATATCCCATTCCTGGGTGCACAATCTTAAATCGAAATGAACACACTCAACAATCACTTTTCGCACTCATTCAATTCCAAACAACTTAATAGACTGTTGTCTGGCTTTAATGTTGAAAGCATCAAAGAGTTAACGACAGTCAGTTCTACAGAACACAAGTTCCACAGAACACAAGCTGTACATCCCAGACATTCAATTCATTCATGGACGCTTCCAACAATCTCACAGTCGAATCAAAGACAGTAACTTGTTTTTACTCTAAAACATAGTCTTTTATGTCGCTCTGCCATAAACTTAGTGAATGCTTTTCTTCTTTTTGTCACCACTCCCTTTGTTTTGCGGCAGGGTCGTGGAGATTCCAATTAGATTTAATCATCTTATCGATCAACATTTTATGTTTCTCTGCCAGGTGGCAGGTAAGGGACCCCTCTGGTCCCCGCTCGAGCTCTATCTTTTTACTGGCCAGGCTTGGGTAGGATTAGAACCATTAGAATCTACTCTCAGAGGTCCGCTTTTAACCTAGCGCAACTTGTAGTAGACCGTCTCCTGGCTAACTGTCGGGTCACAAGTCTGTCCGTATTTCATACAACAAGCTTATGATATATATACGCATACATATATTCCAAACCCTCCTTGACAGTGCCTACATCTCTTAACGAACTACCTACCACCATTTGACCACTGTTCAGATCCTGTTCACAAACTTGGCATTCGTCGGTCGCGAAACACCACCCGGCCCCGGGATAAGCTTTAAAGATGCTCACCCGGTATTCCTGATGGCATTAACGACTGCCGAATCCTGTTCTCAAGTTCGGGATCAGGCTTCAGCCAACTCCCCCTTGCCCCTTTACGTTCCCTTCGCCCACTAAATTCCTGGCCTTAATGTGCGACTCAGTCCTCTTAATTTCCGGCTCAGGCTGGGTGATTGGGATATCAGGGTCGCAGAAGAGTTGACTTACACCTGATCCTGCTGACTACGCCAATTGTTAGCGAGAATGAATCTAGAAGAATCACTCGACACTCAGGTCTGCTCCAATGTCAAACAGTTTATTTAGTTACACCAGCGGGGAGCAGGTCACTGGGCTGTCCAGGTGCCTCTCCACTGAACAAAGGAAAATCATCCATACTTATACATTTTCAAACAGTTACTCAGCCCATCCCGGCCAGACATGGTCCAATCACAATGATTATCGATTATATACATTGATTATTAGAGCCAATAGAAGCGGTTACTCGGCTGCATGACCGGCCCATACACAGATAGGGGATTACTCATGATGTTTTCCATACCACCTTATCTTCACCTCGTTACCGGCCCATACATAGATAGGAGACTACTCATGATGTTTTCACCTCGTTATCTTCACTTTGTTACCGGCCCATACATAGATAGGAGACTACTCATAATGTTTTCACCTCGTTACAGGCTAGCACCTTTGTCTGCATTCCACAAGGGTGTCTGCTTTTCATTTTAATTAGCCTTTTGTTTGAGATTGGATTACTCAGCTCCTGTGGAATGTGGTCAAGTTCACTGAGCCCCATGGTGCTTTGCAACCTCCTCACTGTTCACTAATATTATATGTTACTGGTTACTCAAATAATATTTAAACAGTATGGTATTTACTGCAGGTGCCTCAGCGCTTGGGAATACCCTACAACAGAGTGTTATTTATTTTAATTACAGTCCTGAAAGATATAGAGACCAACGTTGCCATTTTATCAAAAAAAGTAGACACAAGTAGAAATTAGTGAACTGTAGAGGGAAATTATCTCCCGATTATTCAACCATATTTATCACAGATCTGCGCATTCACACCCTTCCAGAAAAGGGTCAGGAATGCTTGAGAAATGAGAGGGAAAAAGTTTGATTTTTGGTACTATGTCCATATTAAAAGGTCATTAATGTTAAACTTGTGAAACATTCCACAAATTGAAAAGGTACATATTTTATCTCATGGGAGGCCAAGCATTCAATCTGGATGTGAAGAGAGATGTGGAAATAATACCACCGCAATGTTGAAATGAATAAGTAGATGCAAGTTGTTGTTATTCTTACATACATCCTTAACAATTACCACCTTCCTATGTTATCAGTATATATCCTGTTCTGTTACTTTATAATAAAGTTTATGCATTAACATGTGATCTTTGGTCAGTTATGCAGCTTTTTCTCCACTCCCAGTTAGGCCCTCCGATTCATTGATACTGTAGCTAAACTGGTGGTGTGAAGTGGTTTGGCCCTGCATCATAACTACAGTTACTGTGCAAATGCAGCCTGAATCATCCATCACTGATCGACCTGACACTTCCGATAGTGTTAAGGAAGACTCCCTGGAAAGGGCTGTCTCCCTCTACCCTGTTTTGGAGTCAGTTCATGCCTTTGCATCCAATTTGCATTCAATGTGTCATGTTGGCGCAAAGTGATTTTGGCTTTGTACAGCACTACACTTGTGCAGTGTGATATTTGTACATTTAAGTTATTCTGCTCCATTGCAAATTTGCTCACATTGTTCCATTGCAGAGATTACCAGCACTTGCATGGCTTCATTGTTAAGCTAAATGTTTTTCGTTTGGCACGGAGACATTTTCACAGTTGGTTTACCAACCCTATGGACAGTTGTACCACACAAAAGGCTCAACAGCGGCTTGTGTTAAAGGACAGTTATTTTAGCTCTGTCATGATTGACTGCTGATTTTTGATTGAGAGTAACAAGATGACATTCTCAGAGGGTGCATTTTATGAAGTTATATATTGCTGCAATTTTGTCAGCTGTTTATTAATGATGGAGGTTTGGGCATTTCTCTTGACATTTTTTGTCAAGAAAAATGTCGCGCTTTACTGATTCTAAAAATTTAAGAGCAGTTTGGATTATCCAACTGTCAATCAAGAGAGTCTTTAATTAAACTTAGATTTGGATATGATTTGATTAAGAAGGTCTTTGAAAGTCAGACAAATGTCAAATCTGCTCCTTGCAACTCATACAAAATGAAACAGGAAACAAGGATGTGAAAAACACACTGCAGACTATAGATGGCAAATGTCATGCTCGAACATTCAAGATGTTTTCTACATTTTCCTTCTAATCGTTCTGTGTTTACAGCACGCCAGATCTTAAATTTGAAGGTAAACTGAGGATGTTTGCTTTACACATGAAAATTGACCTTCAAAGCACAAAGCAACAGAACCATTTTGTTTAGTTTGGCAAAGCTGATTAATTCCATAACAATGTTCTCTGCTCGAGCTCATCATTGCTTGTGTCAGAAACATAATCCCCTTGCACATGCTAAAAGACTTAGGCCTTGGAAATACATGCTGAGATAATAGTTATACATCCTGACTGCATTTATCTTAATTTTCTCTCCCCGCTATTTTAGCAGAGACACTGAAACATTTATTTTAAACGGGTTGATGGATCCTCAAGGCAAAGAGAGGAAAGAAAGAAACAAATACTTGCATTTATATAGTGCCTTTCACAACCACCAGATGCCCCAAAGCTCTTTACAGCCAATGAAGTGTTTTTTGAACTGTAGTCATTGTTGTAATGTAGGAAACATGTCAGCCAGTTTGCACACAGCAAGCTCTCGCAAGCAGCAATGTGTTAATGACCAGCTAATCTTTTCTGTGATGTTGATTGAGAGGGTGGTAGCATAGTGGTAATGTCACTGGACTAGTAATCCAGAGGCCTGGACTAATGTTCCAGCCACATGAGTTCAAATCCCACCATGCTGGGGGAATTTAAATCCAGTTAATAAACCTGGAATTAAAATGCTAGTCTTAGAAGCCATGAAACTACTGGATTATCGTAAAACCCCATCTGGTTCACTAATGCCCTTCAGGGGAGGAAATCTGCTGCCCTTACCTGGTCTGGTCTACACCCACAGCAATGTGGTTAACTCTAAACTGCCATCTGAAATGGCCTAGCAAGCCACTCAGTTGTATAGGCAATTAGGGATGGGCAATAATGTTGGCCTTGTCAGCAACGCTGACATCCCAAGAACGAATTAAAAAAAATACTGTCCCAGACACTGTGGATGCTCTGCTCTTCTTCAAAATAATGTCATCGGACATTTTATATCCACCTGAAAGGGCAGATGGGGCTTTGGTTTAATGTCTCATCCGAAAGATGGCACCTCCAACAGTGCAAGACTGGCTCAGTACTGCACTGGATTGCCAGCCGAGATTATTGTACCTGATTCAGAAGTGAGAGTGCTACCAACTGAGCCATGGATGATGTCCTACTGAGCCACGGCTAACACATTGGCCTGGAGTGTGTGGTCAGTGGTGAAACAGGGGCACTCGCCATTGACCATGAAGAAAGCCTCGCTGAGGTATCTAGCGATCTCCGTGGTGTGAACATTACCTCTGCTCATCATGCAGTTGATTGCAGCATTCTTTAATGGGGATTCCCATCGTGGAGTTGCAGTGATATCATCAAACTGTCCAAGCAGCCAATCACATTAAAGAATTTGCACAGACAGCTAACCAGGAAATGAAAAACACCAAAATCACATTTAAAAAATTTTACACAGAGCACAATAAAGATTGGGACATATACGTGGGGTGAAGCTGGAAGCTGAAATATTCTGAAAAATCTTTTTTAAAAATCTCTTTTAAAAAAGGTTAAAAAATCTCGTAATTAATCATAATGGAGACATTTAACGACATGCAATAAATCTAAAATGATTCTTTTCAGGGCCAGATCTGTTGTTCAGCAATAGTTTTTGCTCGTATTGCTGTTAAAATCCTAGTTACACCTGAATAAAAAAGTGAAACTTTTTATGGGGTTTCTAACAGCAATGTGTTGTGGGAAGAGAGTGATAAGGCAGAAGTTCTCACTCCATCAACTGATTCCAGTGATTGCTGGCTCCAGGGGGCAGAGGTGGGGAATGGGGAGGGGTGGTGGGGGATGTCCACTGTGCATCCTGTGGTATATGCTGACAGTTTGCCGTCAAGACCCCCCTCCTTGCACCCCGCCGCCACCCATCCATCACCCTCCTGAACACTGAGCCCTTGCAAAATCTGGGCCAGTATGAATTCAGACCGATTATCCCACAGCCTAATTTCAAGACCCTAGAACAACTGCATCAAAACTGGACCAGCAGACGATGACTGATCTCTGCCTGTAACCTCCAACTTGCCAAAACTGCTCTGGAGTGTTATTTCTATGCAGATGGTTTCAGTTTCTGAAGAATGTCCAATTCAATCCGGCTGTCAATTATCATAGTGTTAAGAGTGACAAACATCTTTTTTGGCAGAGGTTTTATTAAATGAGAATGTGCAATCAGTGATAGCTAGACAACCTTTCATCAGGCAAGCAATCTGTAATTGTTCTTTAACAAAAAGGATTTTAGTTATTTAGAAAAGACAACCAGCATAATTTAATATCAGTATGCTCAGTACTCAAGCAGTAGTCTATCGGTTTATTATGCTTGATACCACAATACAGGGTAATAAATTAGCCATTGGAGTTTTGAGTGCATTCATCCTTGTCGAGCTTTATTAACCTGTGCAGGTAGCTAATAACTCCCAAATCAGCGTTCATTGTCTAATGATTGACATTACACAATCTTTTCTCGCTGACCCTAAATTGTTTGAAAAGGTGGACTTGGACTAATTGAAATCAAAAATAATCATTCCGATTTATGGGTTTTTATAATTCTTTTCTGACTTAGAAGAGGGACACCTTGCTATTTGCCTATGATTTCTTTCCATTCTACGAAAATGCACTGCAACTCTCAGATTATCCTGTCACTTTAAAAAGCCCCTGAATGTGGTACATATGTGCATGTAATGTTTCGTGTTGCCGTCCCCTTTCTTGGGACAGTAGGAGAAAACAGGTTGTCTATTGCCATTTCACCACCATGTGCGAACATGGAAAACCTTTCCCTCAGTGTCAGATCATGTTAATGGATCATGCAAAGTTAGCAGATTGGCATAACCAGAATGTGAATCATTTAAATACACTAATAGGTAAAACAGAGGCACTCTCTTCTCACAGATTATATTAGAGTCTTGCAGGAAAAGGTCACTGGCTTCGTTATCTTGATTAGGAAACTGCCACCTCATTCTGTCACTGGCATTTTGCAATGAAAAAACAGATGTTCTCGGGAAAATTGGATCAAAGCTATGAGATAATGGACTGTTGGTTGCTCTGTTTTCTGCCTGACAGACGAGTGTTACTTTTATCCTTTTTTTTTACAAATTCGAAGACAACAAATTTGCTGATCCAAGGTAAATGAATTGAAGGGGACAATGGATCTGCATTGTAAACAAAATCAATGTAACCAAGTGAGGTCTGGTAATGAGCATTATTCTCGCCATTCTCACTGAAAGGTATTGCTATGACTGTCTAAATATCACCCTATCCCACAGCGCGATATGAATCACAACATAAAAGGCCTCCCTCCTACTTAGCTGCCTTGCGCTAATGATAATACTGTGATCTGTCATTATTATCTCTCTGTCAGTCTACTGTAGGTCATTGCACAGTAAGTTGAACGCTAACCAAATAAAGATGGGCTTCATTGAACCTATGGTACTCCAAGTGATATGAGGAACTCTGCATGAGGAATAGCAAGCACAAGCCCATGTCCTATCTCTGAACAAGTGATGGATTTTAAAAAAGAGGGTAGCAGCAGATAAATAAGCAAGGTACTTATGTAGGATTATGTAGAAATTACAGCAATGCAACAGGCCACATGGCCCAACCAGTCCATGTTGGGGTTTATCCTCCACATGAGCAGTAGTCCTATACCATGCTCTATTACCATATTCTGTAACTCTCCTTTCCTTCAACTATCTAACCTATTCTTAAAAGTTGATATGGTCTCTGCTTCAAGCTCTGATGGTGCATTCCATAGCCTCACAACCCTCGATGTAAAAAGGTTTCTCCTGATCGCTCCTAAATCTCTAGCATTTAGTCGTACATTTATATCCCCTTGTTCCAAACCCTACTGGAAATAGTCAATTCCTATCTACTCTGTTGCACCCCTTCATAATTTTAAACACCTCGATCACTCATTAATATCTTATGTTCAAGAAAACACTCCCAGTTTATCAAGAAATAAAAACAGAAAATGCTGGAAATATTCATCAGGTCCGGTAGTACTTGTGGAGAGAGAAACAGGGTTTCTGTTTCAGGTTTATGACCTTTCGTCAGAATTCAGTCCCAGTTTTTCAAGTTTTTCTTCTAATCTTCATTTCCTCATACAGCAACTGAGTGATTCTGTGCGATATGCTCAGTGTCCTATTTATATTGTGGAGCCCAAAACTGCACAGACTACGCCAACTGTGGTCTTACTAAGATTTTATACAGATTCATTGTTACTTCATCTTTTGCTTTAAAACCCAGTATTCCATTAGGTCTGATTGGCTTGAGGTTCTGCTTTTAATATCTTGTGAATGTGAATCCCCAAATCCCTTTGCCCTTCCACATCACTCAGCTTTTATTTTTGTGACCAAAATGTACTTCACATTTCCTTCTTCTTCTTTGGCCTCTTTATCTCGAGAGACAATGGATAAGCGCCTGGAGGTGGTCAGTGGTTTGTGAAGCAGCGCCTGGAGTGGCTATAAAGGCCAATTCTAGAGCGACAGGCTCTTCCACAGGTGCTGCAGAGAAATTTGTTTGTCGGGGCTGTTGCACAGTTGGCTCTCCCCTTGCGCCTCTGTCTTTTTTCCTGCCAACTACTAAGTCTCTTCGACTCGCCACACTTTATCCCCGCCTTTATGGCTGCCTGCCATCTCTGGCGAATGCTGGCAACTGACTCCCACGACTTGTGATCAATGTCACAGGATTTCATGTCGCGTTTGCAGACGTCTTTAAAGCGGAGACGTGGACGGCCGGTGGGTCTGATACCAGTGGCGAGCTCGCTGTACAATGTGTCTTTGGGGATCCTGCCATCTTCCATGCGGCTCACATGGCCAAGCTCCTTCACATTTACTGATATTGAATTCCATCTGCCCCTTTCTGGCCTTTCTACTGTCTTATCAATATTTTATTGCAGCTTCCTGTGATCCTCATAATTATTTACTATGCTTCCTATTTTAGCATTATCTGCAAATTTGGATAACAACCCTCTAGCCCTACATTCAAATTATTGATGCAGGCAACGGACAGGAGTGGTTCCAGAACAGAACCCTGTAGAACACTGCTAAACACTTCCAACCGATTTGAGAAACTGCCTTTAACTCCTATCACTCTTTCCTTCTTTCTAATCAGCTTTTAATATAATCTTCTACCATCTTGAACTGGTTAGGCAACAACTGGAGTATTGCATCTAGTTCTGGTGACCAAACTTTAGGAAGGATGTGAGGGTGCTTGAGAGGGTGTAGAAGAGATTTACCAGAATGGTTCCAGAGATGAGAGATTTTAGCTACAAGGTTAGATTAAAGAAGGTGGGGCTGTTCTTGGAGCAAAGGAGATTGAGGGGAGATTTGATAGTAGTGTATAAGATTATGACTAGCTTAGACAAGGCAAAGAAAAGCTGTTCCCATTCGCTGATTGTACAAGGACTAGGAGACACAGGGCAGAATTTTCACCATGATATGGCGGCGAGAATGTAATTTTGCGCTACTGGCATTGTGCCAATTAGTTGGCACCATCCCAACCCCCACCCCCATTTTCCTGGAGGCGGGATTGAGGGCAAGTGCAGTTGAGATGAGTTAAAGGCTAATTAAGGCCAATTATTAGAGGCGGACTGGAATTTTCCTGCAGGTCCCCGCGGTATCAGAAACAATCCAGCTGACTGGAGGTGACCTCCTGGTAGCAGACCAGGGGCCAGTGCACCCAGGGGTCGGCAATGTGTCTGTGCATGGACACCAGTTTCCATGGTAAAAAATTTTGAGTTCCGTGGTTTCCATCCGGTCCACGAATCCTCTGTGACTGACAGCGGGCTGCCGGTGGCTCGGTTTTGATTGACGGCTCTAATATTAAAGTGTATGTCAGGCACAGGGGTAGGGGAGACCTTGGTCTGACAGCGGCCGCCTGTCTGTAATTGGTCTCTGTCTGTGACTGACAGCAGGCTTCCTGGGCGGGATGAGCACTAATTGGGACACAGGAAGAGATATGGACACAGAGAGCGGGGATAGAGAGAGAGAGACAGGGAGGGGGAAAGAGAGAGAGAGACAGGGAGCAGGAGAGAGAGACAGGAAGGGAGAGAGAGAGATGACAGGGAAGGGGAGAGAGAGTGACAAGGAAGGGGAGAGAGAGAGAGAGAGAGAGACAGGGATGGGGAGAGAGACAGACAGGGAGGGGAAGAGAGAGAGAGACGGGGGGAGGGAGAGAGACAGGGAGCAAAAGAGAGAGAGAGTCAGGAAGGGGGAGAGAGAGAAAGAGACGGAGGAGGAGAGAGAGAGAGAGAGATGGGGGGGTGGAAAGAGAGAGAGCGAGACAGGGAGGGGGAGAGAGAGAGAGAGAGAGTCGGGGGGAGAGAGAGAGAGTCGGGGGGGGGGGGAGAGAGGGAGAGATGGGGAGGGGGAGAAGGGAGAGAGACAGGGAGGGGGCAGAGGGGTCAGGGAAGAGTGAGCAAGGGGAGAGACGGGTGGGAGAGACGGAGACAGGGAGGGGGGAAAGAGAGAGAGAGACAGGGAGCAGGAGAGAGAGACAGGAAGGGAGAGAGAGAGATGACAGGGAAGGGGAGAGAGAGTGACAAGGAAGGGGAGAGAGAGAGAGAGAGAGAGACAGGGATGGGGAGAGAGACAGACAGGGAGGGGAAGAGAGAGAGAGACGGGGGAGGGAGAGAGACAGGGAGCAAAAGAGAGAGAGAGTCAGGAAGGGGGAGAGAGAGAAAGAGACGGAGGAGGAGAGAGAGAGAGAGAGATGGGGGGGTGGAAAGAGAGAGAGCGAGACAGGGAGGGGGAGAGAGAGAGAGAGAGAGTCGGGGGGAGAGAGAGAGAGTCGGGGGGGGGGAGAGAGGGAGAGATGGGGAGGGGGAGAAGGGAGAGAGACAGGGAGGGGGCAGAGGGGTCAGGGAAGAGTGAGCAAGGGGAGAGACGGGTGGGAGAGACGGAGACAGGGAGGGGGGAAAGAGGCGGGAGAAAGAGATCAAGATCACCCCTGACAGATGACCATCTGTCCAAATTCTCTGCACTGCTACATCAAGTGTGCAGGCAGACATTGACTACTTGTGCAAGCAAAATCAATGCCGGTTATATCACGTGGGAGAAATGTGTTTAAATTGGACTGTGTTTTGATGGCATTTGGTTTGCTATACACATTATATACAGGTTAATTGCCCCCATGTTTGTGGCCGAGTCAATAAGTTTGTCAAATGTCCGTGGCGCAACATGTTGGTGTCTATCCCTGAGCACCAGGATATCTTTGAGGTCCTCCCCACCTACCTGGCCACAGTTGTTGGCCACAGACTGCCATGCAGAGGAGCTTTCTGTCCACATGGTGAAATTTGTGAAAGTTGCAGAGACGGCGCTTCAAGATGGGGGCTTCCCCTCTCTCTCTCTTACCTGTAACAGCAGACTGCTGCTCCTGCCATGCTGGAGCCCCTCCTGTTGGCCCTCCAGCTTTGCGAGACCGTCCTTAATTGGATGGTGAGCACGCCGTCTATTGGCCAATCAAGGGAAAATTACTGCTGGTTGACTGCTCTCGACAAAGTGCGGGGTCAGGGCCCACCCTTTGACCCCGATATCAGAATCCCAACCCAAAACACAAAATCCTATCCCCAGATTTAAGGTTTTGGGCAAGAGATGCACGGGGGGTGAGGAAGTATTCTTTTTACGCAGCAAGTGATAATGATCTGGAACTCTTTGCCTACGAGGGTAGTGGAAGCGGAGACAATCAATGATTTCAAAAGGAAATTGGATGGGCTCTTCGGGAAATAAACTTGCAGGGCCAAGGGGATAGTGGGTGAATGAGATTGACAGGATTGATCCAAAGAGAGCCAGCATGGACTCAATGACTGAATGGCTTTCTCCTCTGTCATAATGACTGTGTGACTATGATTCCACTCGCCTTAATTTTCACTAATAGTCTCCTGAGTGGTACCCTGTCAACGACTTTCCAATATTGCAAACTCACTGCATTTCCCCCTTTTGCCAAATCTGTCATTTCGACCTAGAACTTGATCAAGTTGGTCAAGCATGGTTTTCCATTCTGAACTGCATGCTACTTCTTCTAATTATTTTGACTTCCACTGGGTATTCATTAATTTAATCTTTCACGAAAGATTTTAAAATTTTCTTTCCCACAGATATTGAACTAATTACCCAGGTTAGCTCTGTCTCCCGTTTGAAAATGGCGATTACATTGGGCAGGATTTTCAGGCCCCGCTGAGGTCTGGGACGGAGGTGGACAGGGCCCGAAAATACTAGAACTGGCCAGCCTGTCGGTTTCCCGACCCCGTTCCTGGTATCGGCCATTTTGGCCAAGGTGGGCTCTGGGCCAGCAAGGCTGCCTGCCCCATGAGGCGGGCAGTCAATTAGGCTCAGTAAGAGCCTTGGTAAAGGTAAATTAAGGAGGCCAGCTGGGATTTTCCAGTCAGACCCCAGAATCCCAGCACTACGGGGGCAGATCAACTGCCTGGAGGCGGGCACCCAGCAGCAGGCCGGGTGCCAGCTCTACATGTAGGCCTACAGGTCCTGTCTGCCTGGGTGGGGGGGGGGAGTTTGCAGCCAAAGGCCATCCTGTTCGGGAGGCTCCACCCCCCCTCCAAAGTGTTGTCCTGGCTGCTTTCTCTATTTTTTAAATACATTTTTTAAAAAGTAGCTGTGAGAGCACTTTCATGTTGAAGCACCCTCTCAGTTACTTACCTTTTACTGCAGTTGTGTGCTCGCCTGAAGCTGGAAGGCCTCTGATTGGCCCTTCAACTTTAAGAGCCCTCCCACTGTCCTTATTTGGACAGGGAACCTGTATCCATGCCAATTAAGGGGGCGCCCCAGTCAAAATCTGAACGAGCAACTGTTTCCCCCCAGCGGTGGGTACGGAAACCGGAAACAGTCCTTGCTCCTGTTACCCACCCCCAAAGCGAAGATTAAGCCTATTGCCAGCTCTCCTGCCTCCCAGCACATCTCCAACTGGCTGGGAATATTCAGCTGATACTTTCTAGAGTCTCTGCTATTTCTACCTTCATTTCCATCAGGATCCTTGGATGTATCCCCTCACATCTCAATACTTTGTTCTTCTTTAGCTTTGGTAACTCCCTTAATACTTCCCTTTTATTGATTGTAATATTTCACACCTCATGATTAATCGATTCAGTATTCCTCAATGTCCTTCCTTTTGTAAAAACTGAAGTGAAACACTTGTTAAATAACTCTGCCAATTTGTACCTATCCTCCACTAACTCACTCTTCTTTCCGTCTCTTTTAACTGATATATTTAGAGATTACATGACTGGTTTGGGCAGCACAGTGGAGCTGTGGTTAGCACCGAAGCCTTGCAGCTCCAGCGACCCCAGTTTGGTTCTGGGTACTGCCTGTGCAGAGTTTGCAAGTTCTCCTTGTGACCGTGTGGGTTTCTGCTGGATGCTCCTGTTTCCTCCCACAGCCAAAGACCTGCAGGTTGCTAGGTAAATTGGCCATTGTAAATTGCCCCTAGTGTAGGTAGGTGGTAAGATAATTGAGGGAAGTCGGGGATGTGGTAGGGAACATGGGGTTAATGTAGGATTAGTATAAATGGGTGGCTGTTGGTTGGCACAGACTCGAAGGGCCTGTTTCAGTACTGTATCTCTCTATGATTATATATTTCAGATATTCTCCATTCTTGCTGTCCTTATTCATTTCTGAATGTCTTATTTTCTCCTGTTGTCTCTTTTACTTTAATAATTTTTATTATACCTATCATGCCCTCCTCTTCAATTTTAGTTCTTTCCTCAGCTCCTTATTTATCTGCAGCATTCTGAAACTTGAATCAGTTTCCTTTTTTTACTGCTATGAATTTATTCTGCAACTATGCAACCTCTTTTTTAAAGACACCCCATTGCTAATCTGCAGCCCTGTATACCAATATATTTTCCACCTGATTTCAGATAGCTTACTCCAAGTCTTTCTAAAATCTGCCCTGATTCAATCTGGTGCCCTTGTTTTTTTTTTGTATGGATATATTTTCCTTTCTATTTGGATCTTAACCATATCATATAAATATCGGAACAGGAGGAGACCATTTGGTAACTCGAGCCTTTTCTGCCTTTCAATTATGGCTGATCTGCAGTCGAACTCCATATGGCCGCCTTTGTCCCATATCTCTTAATACTTTGGTTATCAAAAATCCAGCAATCTCAGATATAAAATTAACAATTGACCTGTCATCAATTGCCATTTGCGAAAGAGACTTCCAAACTTCTACCACACTTTGGGATGAATTTTATTCTCCCACCTCCGGGAGTGGCAGCAGGTGGAAAATATGGCAGCTCCGCGACACCGGCAATGGTGTCAGCTGCCTCTGTGACGGCGCTGCCGCCATTTTGAAAAGGCAGCCAGACCTTCTGCTAAATTTAAATATTTAATACCGTATCCCCCCCAGTACAGCGTGAAGAAAAAAAAAATCACCCCTTCCTCACCTCCCCAGTAACACTCACATATGATAGTTGCCCTCTTCCCCACCCCAAAACACTTAGCTGGAAGATTTGACCTTCCCCCTGACCCCCCCCCCACCAACTCAAAGTGCAGAGGTCACCCCTTCCTCCTCTCCCCTACACTACACATGCTGATTGGACCCCATACCACCACCCCCCCCCGCTGCCCCCCACACTGAAAAACCTATGTACCCACTTCCCCACCTCGTTGATGCCAGTTTTCCCTGGAACGGAAAGTGAAGTGCTGGCTGCCGCAGGGAAGATCCTCGGCAGCCTGTAAGATTGGTGTGAATTTTATTTAAATTTATTCATGTGCTTAATTTACATACGTAAAGTCGGGTCCCATCGCCCAGCGGTGGGGGGGGGGGTGGGTGGTGGGGTTCACCACAGAGCCTCTCCCGGCACCCCCCGCCACAGAGCCCAATGTTGGGACTGCAACAAAAATCAACCCTTTGTGTGTAAAAATGTTCCCTAATTTCATTCCTGAAAGGCCTGGCTCGAATTTATAGACTATTCCCTCTCGTCCTGGACTCCCCAAGCAACTAAATAGTTTTTCTCATATATTTTACTCAACTACCTGATCTATTTCCTTTTGCATAAATATCTCTCACAATGTTTCTGCCTTGTAAACACTGCTCAAATAAAGGAGACCTTCCCATATAGAAACTCCATTCGTTTTTCTCTGTTTACTCCCTCCCTGTCCCAGTCAATAAGTGGGGAATTGAAATACGCTAGAGCAATAATTTTCGAACTCCTACTCATCTAGTTTTAAAGTGGAGTTAAATAGAGTCTTGATTGACAAGGGAGTCAAAGATTATAGTAGATAGACAGGAAAGTATAATTGAGGCCACAATCAGATCAGCCACAATCTGATCAAATGGCGGAGCAGGCTCGAGGGGCCCAATGGCCTACTCCTCCTAACTCATATGTTCATATGTATCTCATGATCTGTCGGCAGATCGCCTCTGTATTACATCCCGTCCGATGTGACAATCCCTTCTAAATCTTTAATCCCTAATCATAACTGGTTAAATTTTACCATGGGCATCTAGGATAAACTGGATGGTAATTGGCCAAAAATGATTTACTTTCCTGCTTACACTGGTGTTATGGCTACTCCCACTTTCAAAGGGACCTACTGCTGTTCAGCCAAAGTGCATGCTTGCTTCCATCAATTGGCCCTTTTAATATGCAAATCTGAGTCCTATTCTACACATCGTTTCCCAATTGTCATTTTACAGCAAAGCGAGGTGCAGCATTCCCTATGCACTCGCTGACTTGTTTCAGCTGGTGACCAATTCAAAGAATATCCTAAAAGTAAGTTGTTTATTTTTGGAATCCAGGAGGAGCAGGGATGCTCCTGTGGGCTCCATTAAATAACCTGGGCTGCCAATACAAAATGGACCAAGCCTCCCACTGGCACTATGAGATGGCCAGCTGGTGGTCTTTTTTGTTCTTCTTTCATGGGATGTGGGCATCACTGGCAAGACCGGCATTTGTTGCCCATCCCTAATTGCTCTTGAGAAGGTCGTGGTGAGCCAGCTTCTTGAAGCGCTGCAGTCCATCTGGTGTAGGTACTCCCACAGTGCTGTTAGGAAGGAAGTTCCAAGATTTTGATCCAGCGACAGTGAAGGAACAGTGATATATTTCCAAGTCAGGATGGTGTGTGACTTGGAGGGGAACTTGCAGGTGGTGGTGTCTTCCATGCGTCTGCTGCCCTTGTCCTTCGCGGTGGTGGAGGTCACAGGTTTAGAGGTTGCTGCCAAAGGAGGCTTGGCGAGTTACTGCAGTGTATCTTGTAGATCAGGGTTGTCCAACATACGGCCCGCGGGCCAAGATCCGGCCCGCCAAAGGTTTCCATCCAGCCCGCGGGTGTAAACTGTTCCCAGGGCCATTCCTCATCCTTGCAGGGCTTCGTGACTGGAGATGGGAAATTTCCCATTGTTGTCTTCTTGCAGAGCGGCCTTTTTAAAAACATTGCAATGTCAGTTTCACAGCCGACAGCTGCTGAAGCAGGAGCAGCTTCCCAATTTTGACAGATTTGAGGTTTACTAACTTTTTTAAAAAGCCTGGCGGAAAGCCCGAATCTGTCCGATGTTGGGAAGCGCGTACCTGCTTCATAGGAGCATAGGAGCAGGAATAAGCCATTCAGCCCATCGAGCCTGCTCTGCCTTTCAATACGATTGTGGCTGATCATCAACTTCAAAGCCTTTTTTCTACACTATCCTTATATCCCTTTATGTCATTGGCATTTAGAAATCTGCTTTAAACATACTGAATGACTGAGCTTCCACAGCCTTCTGGGGTAGAGAATTCCAAAGATTCACAACCCTCTGAGTAGAGAAATTTCTCCTCACCTCTGTCCTAAGTGGCTTCCTCCATATTTTGATATTGTGTCCACTGGTTCTAGACTCCCCAAGCAGGGGAGACATCTTACCTGAATCTACCCTGTCTATCCCTTGAAGTATTTTGCAGGTTTCAATGAGATCACCTCTCATTCTTCGAAACTCTAGAGAATACAGGCCCAGTTTCCCCAATCTCTCTTCATAGGACAATCCTGCCATCCCGGGAACAAGTCTGGTGAACCGTCATTGCACTCTCTCTATGGCAATAATATTCTTCCTAAGGTAAGGGGACCAAAACTGCCCACAGCACTCCAGGTGTGGTCTAACCAAGGTTCTATACAGTTGAAGCTGTCAACTGTGAAACTCAGTGCAATGTTTTTAAACAAACTGAGCAACCACAAAGCTGCTGTTCTGAGCGCCTCCGCTCAGTGCAACTGTCAGAGAGAGGGGGAGAGAGAGGTGGGGGGGGGAGCAAAGAGAAAGAGGGGGTGAAACAAAGAGAGAGAGGAGGGAACAGAGAGAGAGGGGAAAAACAGAGAGGGGGGATCCAGGAGGAGGAGGCAGAGAAAGGTGGGTGGACGGGGAGGAACACAGAGAGCGAGGATGACACAGAGGGGGGAGCAACACAGAGAGGGGGAAACACAGGGAGGGAGGCAGCGACAGAGAGATGGATATCTATTCAGAATACTCTGCATCACTACATCAAGTGTGCGGGCAGAGACTGACTACTTATGTAAGCAAAAACAATGCCAGGTATGTCAGTAAATCAGTTTTCAATATAGTGACGAGAACTTAACTCAATAAATTAGTCTTCTTATTTAAAGCTTCTTCACAAAAATGCACACTTGTAGTTGTTTTTAGTAGTAAGATAAATTTTTAATGCCTTTATCTCTTGAAATTTGCTCACCGGCCCCCTGAGCCGAGCAAAAATCATAATGTGGTTCTCTGCCCGGAAAGGTTGGACAACCCTGTTGTAGATGGTACACACTGCTGCCACTGTGTGTTGCTGGTGAAGGGAGTGAATGTTTGTGGATGGATCAAGCAGGCTGCTGTGTCCTGGATGGCGTCAAGCTTCTTGAGTGTTGTTGGAGCTGCACTCATCCAGGAAGTGGAGAATATTCCATCACACTCCTGACTTATGCATTGTAGATGGTGGACAGACATTGGGGATTCTGGAGGTGAGTAACTCACTGCACAATGCCTAGTCTCTGTATTGCTCTTGTAGCTACAGTATTTATATGGCTGGTCCAGTTAAGTTTCTTAACTGCAAGTGCTAACCCTCAGGATGTTGATGGTGGGGGAATTCAGTGATGGCAATGCCATTGAATGTCAAGGGGAGATGGTTAGATTTATTTTGTTGGAGATGGTCATTGCCTGACACTTGTATGGCATGAATATTACTAGCCACTTTTCAACCCAAGTTTGAATGTTGTCCAGGTCTTGCTGCATATGGACACGGACTGCTTCAGTATCTGAGAAGTTGCAAATGGTACTGAACATTGTCATCAACGAACATCCCCACTTCTGACCTTGTGATGGAGGGATAGTCATGGATCAAGCAAATGAAGATAGTTGGGCATAGGGCACTACCCTGAGGAAGCCCTGCAGCCATGTCCAATAGGCTGCCTGTCTGACAAAATCTAGCCCCTGGATTTTGCCTGAACCTCTTTTATGTGTATGCAACTCTTCATAGCATGCATTCCTTCCTTTAACAAAAACCACACTTCTTTCTTACCTATTCTGTCCCTGCTAAAGATATTATAACCTGATAAAATTATTAACCATTCCTGCCCAGTTTGCTGAGATCTAACCCTCTCTTGTTGCTTTTGTTTCTGCTTTCTCAGTGGAGCTACAAGTATGCTCCCCAAAAAGTATCATTGCAGTCCTGTTTTTCATTGTGTGAATCTTTATTCAGTGGTTATCTATTTTCCATTTTGAAGCACAACCTAATCTGAATCTTAAAAGTACCCATGTAAGTAGACTGAAGTATGACCATTTGACTTGTTTCTGTTTGTAACCAGCTGAATAATAATGCATTGTGCTTTAAATCACATGTTTGGGAAGCTGGGCTCACAGTCCATGAAAGCTGTAAACATATTCACTCCTGATTCATTAGACTGAAACATGGAAGTATTTTCTTCCAGTGTTTGAAACTTTGTTTCATATTCTCTTCGAACTTCAAGGTTTGGTGAGACAATGCAGGTCCAAGTGGTATAGCAAATGGAATTGGATGATTTTAATTAACTGAAGTGGCTCAAATTCATTTTTCTACCCAGTCCTTTGATAACTTGTGTGTGATGCCTTTGTTGAAGCCATGTAGAAATTCATTTCTGCTGTTTCTATAGAGACAGGTTACTCCAGATGTGCTGTCCATCACAATGAGCATTTTATTTGATTCTGAGTAACCTTGAGATGTTGCTATTCAGGCATCTCTCTCTATTAACTTCATTTATCCTCGTTTATTGGAAGGGCTCATCTTCATAGCACTTGACAGGTTGAATTTACCCTCATTAAAAAAACTTCATTAACTCACAATCAGAAGGACTTTTCACATTAAGGCACTTGTGCATATGTGTGGATGCATGTGACATTACAGTAGTTCCAACTCATATTGTACTTGACATAACACAGTACTATCTTTTCTAAAAAGGTAATAGTTTTTACCTCATTATATAGCCTTCCGTAATCAGCTATTGCTTTCCTGTGCTCTGCTCACTGTTCTCACTCACCATTTGATCAAAAGTATTGGAGGCATTGAAATTAGAATAATGATGTTTTTGCAAATAAATCTTCAGGGACAAGAACTAGTCAATGAGTTTCTCTCTGATGGGAGAATGTGCTGAGCATGCAGTTTTCAGTAATGAGGAAAATCAAATTACAGATTTTTTTTCTGCAGTTTTGTGGATTGCACAGAACCATCTGAAAATGTTGAAACTGGCAGAATTACTGACAACATATGGACTTGTGTTTGCAATGGTCGAAATATTATTTCATTGGTGGGCAATTCACAATCTAATCCACAACTCGAAAGGCAGTGTTACATTTTGCAGGTTTTCCATGACTATTTGTCAGTTCCTGCCAGGATGGTCAGTGCTGGGGCTCAATGGTATACAGGCTGCAGAAACATCTCTTCAGCCGTGATTTGATAGTGCAGGGTCCAGTAGTAAGTTCCAGTTGGCCAACCTACGATTGGAGAAGAGAAAATTGAGAGGAGACACGATCCAGGTTATTGAACTGTTTTGAGAAATGGATTCTGTGATTGAACAGTCTACTAACCTTAAGGTTCAGACTCAGATGTTAATGTTAACGCTGATGTATTTGCATCACAATTTGTGGCCAGTAATAGGATTTGCAAGCTTGGGATACAGATCAAATGCATCTGCAAGAAAGGCAATTAATATTTCATCAATAAGCTCTATTTCCTGAGAAGGAGCTGGTTAGGAACAGCTCTTGAGATTATCTATTTTTTTGTTAATTTTTCCCCCTTTTCCTCTTCAGAGGTACTGACTTACTGTGGGGAGTACAATGGATCAATTATCGGTGTCAGCCGTCAATCATTAGTAGCACTTTCGCATCTGAGTCAGAACGTCAGCAGTTCAAGTCCCACTCCAGACACTTGAGCACATAATCTAGGCTGACACTACAGTGCAGCACTGAGGGAGTGCTACACCGTTGGATGTATTATCTTTTGGATGAGACATTAAACCCATCTGCCCTCCAAGGTGGATGTTAAAGATCCTCTGGTACTATTGACCTGGCCAAGATTTACCCTTTAATCAACACCTAAAACATATAATCTTGTTATTTATCTCATTGGTGTTTGTGGAAGCTTCCTGCTCACTAATTGCCTTCTGCATTTCCTACATTACAACAGTGCATTTCAAAAGCATGCCATTGTAAAGCACTTTGGGCTTCCTGAGGTCATGAAAAGCAACATAAAAATGCAAGTTCTAGCTTTCATTATCTTTTCTTTATGTCTGTGTCTCAAATATTTGGCTAACCAACCCTGTTATTAATAAAATATTCCATCTGAACTCAGCGAGATTCTAACCTTTCACTTCCTTCTTGGATGTCTGACTCGTATGCAAATCTAATGGCAAATACTACCTGCCTGGCAGGCGGGGCGGGTTTTTGGTTGAGAGGAGGCTGCTGCCTGGTATCCAAGGGAATGACCCCCGTCCCTAAGTTGAATAAAATTGGAGTGGGGGAGGGCGGTATGGAGGAGATCTCAGTCGGGGTAAAAGGAGGGAGGCCTGGGGCAGAGGAGCTTCAAAGTTTCCTTGTGTGGTCTGGAGGATCACTCCTGCTTCTCCTGGCCCACAAGGAAACCTTAACAAGTAAGCTTCTGGCACTGCTGTTCCTTGCCACTGAGTTTCACTGGAGGGTGCACCACTGTGTGATCAGGAGTCACAATCGCATTGGGATCCACATTGCATCAGAGAGCCCTGCTACTTACATATTAATGAGGCCGCTGCCAATATGTGGTGAGCACCTTTCCCAAGTCCAAAAATTGTGTGGTTAAAATGGCAGCAAGTAGGTGTGTGTTGTGCAGCGGGAAGGGCGTGACTGTCATTTTAACCACCCCTCTGGCCTGTTGTGCACTGGGTTACAATTGGGCCTTAAAACAAATGATGCTGGCAGTACTGAGGGGTTGCCAAAGCCAAGAAGATTTTTTTTAAAATTCATTCATGGGATGTGGGCATCACTGGCTATGCCAGCATTTATTGCCCATCCCTAATTGCCCTTGAGAAGGTGGTGGTGAGCTGCCTTCTTGAAGCGCTGCAGTCCATGTGGGGTAGGTACACCCACAGTGTTGTTAGGAAGGGAGTTCCAGGATTTTGACCCAGCGACAGTAAAGGAACGGCGATATAGTTCCAAGTCAGGATGGTGTGTGACTTGGATGGGAACTTGCAGGTGGTGAGGTTCCCATGCATCTGCTGCTCTTGTCCTTCGAGGTGGTACAGGTCGCGGGTTTGGAAGGTGCTGTCTAAGGAGCCTTGGTGCGTTGCTGCAGTCCATCTTGTGGATGGTACACACTGCTGCCACTGTGCGTCGGTGGTAAAGGGAGTGAATGTTTGTGGATGGTGTGTAAATCAAATGGGCTGCTTTGTTCTGGAGGGTGTCGAGCTTCTTGAGTGTTGTTGGAGCTGCACCCATCCAGGCAAATGGAGAGTATTCCATCACACTCCTGACTTGTGCCTTGTAGATGGTGGACAGGCTTTGGGGAGTCAGGAGGTGAGTTACCCGCCGCAGGATTCATAGGCTCTGACCTGCTTTTGTAGCTACGGTATTTATATGGCTACTCCAGTTCAGTTTCTGGTCAATGGTAGCCCCTAGGATGTTGATAGTGGGGGATTCAGCGATGGCAATGCCATTGAATGTCAAGGGGAGAGCGTTAGATTCTCTCTTGTTGGAGATAGTCATTGCCTGGCACTTGTGTGGCACAAATGTTACTTGCCACTTATCAGCCCAAGCCTGGATATTGTCCAGGTCTTGCTGCATTTCTACATGGACTGCTTCAGTATTTGAGGAGTCGCGAATGGTGCTGAATGTTGTGTAATCATCTGTGAACATCCCCACTTCTGACCTTATGATTGAAGGAAGGTCATTGATGAAGCAGCTGAAGATGGTTGGGCCTAGGACACTGCCCTGAGGAACTCCTGCAGTGATGTTCTGGAGCTCAGATGATTGATCTCCAACAACCTCAGCCATCTTTCTTTGTGCTAGGTATGTCTTCAACCAGCAGAGAGTTTTCCCCCTGATTCCCATTGACTCCAGTTTTGCTAGGGCTCCTTGATGCCATACTCGGTCAAATGCTGCCTTGATGTCAAGGGCAGTCACTCTCACCTCACCTTCAAGATGAAGAACAGATCAACAGAGCGAGGCAGCACCATGTTCTGACAAAGGGCCTCCCTCTTCCCAAACTGCCAAACTATCTTTCACCATCCTGCACCTCCCCCCCCCCCGCTGCCCCAAACCCCAGGTTGGGGAGGAGGAATGGGTTATGGGAGGGCAGGTGGCAGTGTTTTCTAGGTCATGATTTGTAAACTCCACAACATGACACTAGACGTCCAGCATTGTTAGTGATAGACCTGTATCATCATATATATTGTTTTGATTTGGTATTTATGGGAACTTATTTTTATCCTGAAAAGTTGTTAGTTTTTTGAACCTGTGGTGGTGTGAGGAGAATGAATAAGTTGTGTGCTCTTTTGTTGTGATTTATGTTGCTGTGTATGTTTAGGGAGATTCCCATTTTAGCTGTGCATTCAAATGTGGATGACGAGAAGATGTTTTGAATCCTTGTTGCACTGAATTCAAGATTTCCATTGTTTTTCTGTAGCAAGGATGATTGGTGGTTTTCCAGTTTCTCAAAATAAAAGACCTCTGCATTTAGGTATTGGGCTTCCCTGCTCTGTGCCTCTCACTCCACTTGGGCCTGCAGCCTTGCTCAATCAAGGTAGCATTCCTGAACTGGCCCTGGGCTGTGTACCCTTCCCACCTGCCTCTGCCATTGTGTGTGTTGTTGAATATCATTTATCAATAATATAAAATAGAATTCATCCTTATCTTAAGTTAAATATTTAAAACAAATTGCTTTGTATAAACAAAATCCTTCCGTGGAGGTTCATGCGTGACTAGCCTCAAAAACATTTGCTCCGAATTATTTGGAGGTGCTTTGGAAAAGGACTTATAAAATACGTTTATCATTATTACCTGTATCAGACATATGCCTGGGGTATACTTTTTAATGAAATATACTTACTTTTATATCACTTGAATGCTTGATTTGGTTCTAATGCTACGTAGAATTGCAATTAAATATTCTCATTGTAATAGTCCATCCCCAGGGTGTTTTAATTGGATCCTTTTTAATATGGCGGTAATGAAATGTTAAGTTATTGACTGCATATTCGTGACATTCAATCCCATGTATCTTCCCTCCACATCTCACCACTGTCAGCTTCTCATTCACATCCAATTATCCAATACTGCATTTCTCGACTGCCAGCCAATTTGCCCTATTACCTGAACACAGAGGAGGAGAAGGGAGCACAAAGACTTCTTTCTTTTTTCTTTTGGGCCTCCTTATCTCGAGAGACAATGGATACGCGCCTGGAGGTGGTCAGTGGTTTGTGAAGCAGCGCCTGGAGTGGCTATAAAGGCCAATTCTAGAGCGACAGGCTCTTCCACAGGTGCTGCAGAGAAATTTGTTTGTCGGGGCTGTTGCACAGTTGGCTCTCCCCTTGCGCCTCTGTCTTTTTTCCTGCCAACTACTAACTCTCTTCGACTCGCCACATTTTAGCCCTGTCTTTATGGCAAAGACATCACAAAGACTGCGGGTGAGTATTTCTACGTATGTAGAGAGGGAGATACTGCTAGCTACCTCCATTAGGGTCAGCTGTCCTGTTCTCATGCTTCGTCATGTGTAATTTCACATCTGTGTTCATTCGGAACAGGTTAACATTGCACGTCTCTGCAGTTATTTTGACTCAAGTCAGCATTCAGTCTTTCAAAAGTGACAAGTCGCCACTTAAATATATTTCCTCTAAAAAGCTGTTATTTTAAAACATTCAGAAACATTTTACTTTCTCTAATGTACAGGAGCCCTGGAGTCATTTATTCTTCCTTCCAGATATTATAGAGCAAAAATGACGAAGGGTGGTCTTGATTAAGTTTTTAAAGAACACTTAATTGGTTCTACACCCCGATGGGCAGTGTGATTATCTCCCTGATTGAAAGGTCTTAATGTGAGCAGCATAGCAAAAACAAGTAACAACTCTAAATTTAATGTGGCATACTTTCTATTTTTAACATCTGAGGAACAAAATGCATTTCCAGTCAGATTGTGACTGGAGCTGTTTACTTTTTAAAGGATTTTTTGATTGAATCAAAGCCATTTGGGGAGTTTTTGAAACACTGGAGCGTTCTGTTATGTCCCTGAAGATGATGAGAACTGGAGCTTAGCTTGTTCTTTATGTTTGTCCATGAAATTATACAAAAGGTACAAAGGAAAAGAGATGTTCTTTTTGTGACCAAATCTCAGTTCTACCATCAACCACCACCACACACAGACAGACACAGACAGACACACACACACACACATTCCTGTGTTGCAATATTTATACTGTCTGTAGCCAGAATTTGTGAGAATGAATTATTCCAGTAATTATTTTGAAGGTTATGTAGAATACAAATTTAAAAAAAAGGACCCAATGACTACTTATCGAATTTTCCAACCCTGAAGGAGGCCATTTGGTGTAGTATATCTATGCTAGCTCTCCAAAAGACCCATTCACTTAGTGGCAACATTTTAGAGATAATCTCATTTGGCATATGTTTGCAAAAGTACATAACAATGAGACAAATGAAAATCAAACACCATATTTTAATTGATTTCAAAATAAGGGGGAAGCCATTTAGGACAGAGATGGGGAGAAATTTCTTTACTCAGAGGGTTGTGAATCTTTGGAATTCTCTACCCCAGAGGGCTGTGGAAGCTCAGTCATTGAGTATGTTTAAAGCAGAGATTGACAGATTTCTAAATACAAATGACATAAGGGATATGAGGGTAGTGTGGGAAAAAGGCATTGAAGTGGATGATTAGCCATGATTGTATTGAATGGCGGGGCAGGCTTGATGGGCTGAATGGCCTACTCCTGCTCCTATGTTCCTATTCCGAACGGTTGTTTATCAAGGGTATAATTTTCAGTCTTCCAGTTTCCTGCAACTCATGATTGTTTTATGCTGAAGATAAATATCCATAGAACTGTGATTAATAGTACAGTACTTCATTCAAAGGAAAATTATATTAGGTACCATCATTAGCTCTGAGCATAAGAACTCATTTTTTAACATTGAGACACTTGATTCAAATAGACTTTGACAGAAGCCAAATTTCCTCCACAAACTGAAGAGTCCATGAACATTTTGAACTTTAAGCTTCCATTGTAATTAATAATGCAGGGGTGTAGACTCTCTATGTAAACTTTTGATAAATCCTTTCCTTCTCTTTATGGGCTTTTCACATGTCACACACCATCCCCTACCCAGATGGAAGAGGACACAACCTGCTCCCAGGTTTTATCTACATTTACTCTCCAGCTAGTTACACAGTGGTGCACTAAATTTACTCTCCTTCCCTGTGGGTCAGCATTTGCCAATGATTGGTTGTGGCTTTTGCCTACATAACAGTGATTACACTTTTAAAAATTAATTTACTAGATCTAAGATCATCCTGCTGTGGGGGAGACCGAAATAGGGACTATAAAAGAGTCACTAATAAATCCAATTGGGAATTTGGGAGAAACATCTTTACTCAGAGAGTGGTTAGAATGTAGGACTCACTACAAAAAGGAGCAGTTGAGGGAAATGACATGGATGTTTATATGGGGAAGCCAGATAAGCACATGACGGGGAAAGGAATCGAAGCCTATCTTGAAATGAAGAAGGATAGTGAAGGGTCTTGTGTAGTATAAACATGGGCATGTACCTGTGCTGTACATTCTGTGTAATTCTTTAGCATGTGATGCAGTGTTAGATAAATGCAAACTCCTTTTTGTGTTCGCCGCTCCCCGAAATTAGATTTTTTTTAGCTCTGCATTCTACAGTAACTCGTCTACAATTAAATACATCTCACATTTGTTATGAACTGAAATGCTTTGTCTATTCCATTTGAAATCTTGAGTTTAAGTCATAATTTTGGACAAGGGATCTAACTGTAATTAATGCAAATATATTTAGTTAATAGCCAGACTCTTACACTATGGACCATAGGTGTTCAAAATTATACAATAGGGCCTCATACAAATTCTGCATAAAGTTTAATACAATTTAACTTTACATTTTGACATTACTGGAATCCCAAAGAATGACCAAGAGGAACAAAGTTAAAGAACCTATTTAACTTCATTAATCTAATCCTAGTAATGGTGGGTGTTGCACCTGTCATGGAACTATTTATTTTTCTCATCTGATTAAGACAGTGTGCCTTTAAGACTCTGCTTAAAAACAGTGTGTTTTAAAGTCGAAGAGACACAGTGTGCCACAGTTACCTAGGAAACAGCAGGAGAGTGGAGAGGTCATATGGTGTAATGTAACTTTTAACTGTGGGTGAAAACCAGCTAAAGCCAGTTTTGAGACACCAGTGAAGTGTGCGTGCCTTGAAAGAAGAGAATTCTCTCTGCAGAAATTCTACAATGAGCCACAGGCTGTGTTAATTGCCTAAGAAGAAAAAAAATCCCTTTTGAAGAGAACATTCATATTGTTGGAGGTAGCAAAATTCCTTTTTCTTTACTTCTAATGGAAGGAGTTTTTGCTTCAAGATTGAATCTCTCTTGACTGATGTTTTCTGGAATTCGCAGTAAAGCTTTGACTGAAGTCTACCAATTTTAAAATCCAAACATAGGCCTGTCGTTATACCCCGTCTTGAAAGAACTGTTTGACGCCTGCTGCAGCTGAAGTGTCTATCAAGAAAAGACTTTCATCAAGTCTGCGTGGAGACTTCAAGTGGCATCTGATTATTTTTACACTGGGGTACCTCACCTATCAGAAACGTAACCAACAAAGAATAACAACCCAGTTATTTATTTATTCTTAAAAAACAGATGATTTTTAAAATATCATTTTAAAAAAAGGCTAACTGTTGATTTTTGAGTGGATGTGTGTGAATGGGGGAGTTAGCTTAAAACAAGAAGTTATAAGGTCTTTAGACATAGGTTTATCGTAATAGTGTTTAAGATTTAGTTTGAATAAATAGTTAATTTGTTGTTGTCTAAAGATACCTGGTTTGGTCTGTTTTATATAAGGGGGTTACGGGAAAACTTTTATAATATGCTGTGACATGTGAAGTGATGGGACTGAACTGACAGTGCTTGCTCCCGCCTCGGTAGTAACACACCACATTATCATATTCTCAATGGAACCAAGTACCCAGCCTAAAGTTGAATGCATGTGAATATATCATTATAGTGAAACCTGTAGAAATGGACTCTTCTTCAAAATGGACACTTATTGACAACTCCAAATAACTTGCTTTGTAAAATATACAAGAGACACTCTGAAATTATTTTATGATACAGCACTGAAACAGGCCCTTTGGCCCACCAACAACCACCCATTTATACTAATCCTACATTAACCCCATATTCCTACCACATCCCCACAATTCCCCTACCAACACTAGGGGCAATTTATAATGGCCAATTTATCTATCAACCTGCAAGTCTTTGGCTGTGGGAGGAAACTGGAGCACCCGGCAGAAACCCACGCAGTCACAGGGAGAATTTGCAAACTCCACACAGACAGGACCCAGAATTGAACCCGGGTCGCTGGAGCTGTGAGGCTGCGGTGCTAACCACTGCACTACTGTGCTGCTGGATACTTACAAATTATGAACTATGGACAGCCTCTGTGCACCAAGCCTTTTTCCACATTAAAATGCAGGATGCAGCTTGATGTCGCATTTCATAATATTCAAAGTAGATACTGATGACCGATGAATTGTTATTGGATTCCATTTAGTCAATGCCAGTAGCAGGCTTTGAATCACACCCTGCAGCCGAGGTCCCAGCATCTAAGCGTTGTTAACAGTGAAATGGCAGAAGATGTGTGTGCACAGGATGCCAAGTGGATCCAGAAGATGTGCACCTGCCCAATCCCATGTGGACCCAGAAGATATGCATGTACCTGATCCTACACGGACCCATAAGATGCGCACAAACCCAACCCCAGTTGGACCTAGACGATATGCAAGCACCCGACCCTACAAAGGCCCTGAGGATGTGCATACACCTGACTCCAAGTGGTATGGTTGTCTGTCGTCTGAGGGAATTGTCAGGAACATGTTTCCCCGTACAGGTAATGTACGTGGCACATCAGTATTGTTGTCATATCTGCTTCCCCAAACCTAATTTCTTACTATTGTTGCAATTGATTATAATCTCAGCTGCTTCTTCAAGATTGCTGAGAAAATATTTACACTGCACACAATCACCATTTTGAAAATAAGGACACCTGCAACAAAAGGACACCTTACGCTAGTTCCTTACGAGTCCATAATTTACAGGATTCACCGTATATAAATAGAACTGTATAAATAGAATTTATATTTATCATATAAATATGATATCACATTCATCTTGTCACACTTTTAGGTCAACTTTTTCCCATTAGAAACTCTTATCTCCACATTTAACAGAGAAACCGCCTATGCAAACTTGTCATGCTGTAATTACACTCTCCCTGCAATTGTGGCATTGTAGCATCTCAGTGTTTTGTATAAGAACAAAAAAAATAGGAACAGGAGTAGTCCATTTGTGTCTGCTCCGCCATTCAGTAAGATATGAGCTGATCTGATCTTGGCTTCAACTCCACTTTCCTGTCTGTTCCCATAACCCTTGACTCCCCTGTAGTTCAAAAATCAGTCTAACTCAGCCTTGAATATATTCAATGACCCAGCCTCCACTGCTGTCTGGGTAAATAATTCCAAAGATTCATGAACCTCTGCCTCTTATTCTGAAACTAGACCTTCCCCCCCACCCCCCCCAACCCCAACAGTTCTAGATTCCCCCACGAGGGGAAACATCCTCTCAGCATCCACCCTGTCACGCCCCCTCAGAATCTTGTATGTTTCAATAAGATCACCCCTCATTCTTCTCAATGCTAATGAATATAGGCCTAACCTGTTCAATCTTTCCTCATAAGACAACCCCTTCATCCCAGGAATCAACCTAATGAACCTTCTCTGAACTGCCTCCAATGCAAGTATATCCCTCCTTAAATAAGGAGATCAAAACTGTATGCAGTAGTCTAGGTGTAGTCTCATCAATGTCCTGTACAGTTGCAGCAAGACTTCCCTACCTTTATACTCCACCTTCCTTGCAATAAAGGCCAACATTCTATTTGCCTTCTTAATTACTTACTGTAACTGCATGCTAACTCTTTGTGTTTCATGTACAAGGACACCCAGATCCCTCTGTACTGCAGTATTCTGTAGTCTCTGTCTATCTGAAAATTATTTTGCTTTTCTATTGTTCCTACCAAAGTGGATAACTGCACATTTTCCCACATTAAACTCCATATTCCAAATTTTTACCGACTCACTTAACCTATCTGTATCCTTTTGCAGACTCTTTTACGGGGCCACCAGCTTCATGGAGGTGTCCGCCCTGTGGCAGCCCCTGTGGCCCCAACGATTCCCCCAAAGGGGCTTCCCCTCCGTCCTACAGGGCCCTGTGCCCTAGGCCCATTAAATTTTAATTTGTAGTTCCCTATTTGAGGGCACCTCCGTTTTGAGATGCCCTGAGTCTGTGAACTGCCTCAGCAGCACCCAATTCTTCCAGTGCAGCTGAGCCTTCAGAGCTGCCAGCCCACTGATTAGGTAGTAGCATCGGGAGCCCGTCCACTGTCCCGATTTGGCCTGCAGGTGGACAATTAGGAGGCTGCCTGTGGTAAAATCACCGAGCCATTCCTGCTACCGGCAAGTTCAGGCTTGGGATCCACTTTTCAGCGTGACGTCAGGGTCCTGAAGAACAGGGTAAAATTCAGCCCTTTCTGTCCTCCTTGCAACTTGCATTTTGTCAGCAATGGTGCCTTCATCCAAGTCAGTTATATAATTTGTAAATTGTTGAGGACCCAGCACTGATCCCTCCGGCTCCTCACTCGTTACAGTTTGCCAACCTGAAAATGATCCATTTATCCTGACTCTCTGTTTTCTGTTAGTTAATCAATCCTCTATTCGTGCTAATATATTACCCTCAGCACCATGAGCTCTTACCTTATGTTGTAACTTTTTATGTGGCACCTTATCAAATGCCTTTTGGATGTCCAAATGCACTACAACTACTGGTTCCCTTTTATCCACTCTGCTCATTACAACCTCAAAGAACTCTAATAAATTTGTCAAACATGATTTCCCTTTCATACAACCATGTTGACTGTGCTTGATTGTATTATAGTTTTCCAAGTGGCCTGCTACGACTTCCTTAATAATGGATTCCAACATTTTTCCATTTTCTCGATAGTTTCCTGCTTTCTGTCTTCCTCTTTTCTTGAATAGGGGCGTTATATTTTTGGTTTTCCAATCTACTGGGACCTTTCCTGAATCTGGGGAATTTTGGAAGATTATGGATTTTAAGAAAGTGTTTGATAAAGGACCACATAAAAGGCTGGTTAACAAAATTGAGGCTCATAGAATAGGAGGGTCAGTGTCCAATTGGATGGAAAAAATGACTTAAGGACAGAAAACAGCGAGTCATGATAAATAGTTGATTTTCAGACTGGAGGTTGGTTGACAGTGGTGTTCCCCAAGGGTCAGTGCTAGGACCACGGCTTTTTCTCCTATATATAAATGACTTGGACCTTGGAATATAGAGTAGAATTTCAAATTTTGCCAATGATACCATTCTTGGAGGAGTGGCAAACAGTGAGGATGATACCAACCGCTTGCAACAGGACATAGATAGGCTAGCAGAATGGGCAAACCAAGTAGCAGATGGGATTTAATGCAGACAAGTGTGAGTGGTGCAGTTTGGCAGAAGGGATAGGGTGAGGCAATGTAGACTTAATGGCGTAGTTCGAAAGAATGTGCAGGAACGGAGGGACCTGGAGGTGCATGTGCACTGATCTTTGAAGGTGGCAGGACATATTGAGAGACTGGTTAGTAAAACATATGGGATCTTGCGGTTCATCAATAGAGGTGTTGAATACAAAAGCTGGGAAGTTATGGTGAACCTTTATAAAGCTCTGGTTAGGCCCCAATTGGAGTATTGCATCCAGTTCTGGTCAACACAATTTAGGAAGGATGTGAGAGTCCTTGAGAGTGTGCAGAGGAGGTTTACCAGAATGGTTCTAGGAAGAGGAATTTTAATTACAAAGTTAGGTTGGAAAAGCTGGTGTTGTTCACCCTGGAGCAAAGAAGATTGAGGGGAGATTGGATAGAGGTGTACAAGATTATGACAAGCTCAAATAAGTTAGACAAGGAAAAACTGTTCTCATTAACTGATGGTACAAGGATTGGGGGTCACAGATTGAAAGCTTTGGGCAAGAGATGCAGGGGGAATGTGAGGAAGAACTTTTTTACGCAGCGGGTGGTAATGACCTGGAACTCGCTGCTCCCAAGGGTGGTGGAACTGGAGACAACCAATGATTTCAATAGGAAATTGGATGGGCCATTGAAAGAAATAAACTTGCAGGGCCGTGGGGATTGAGTGGGCGGGTGGGACTGATTGGATTGCTTCATGGAGAGCCAACTTAGACTCGATGGACCAAATGGCCTCCTTCTGTGCCATAAATGATTCTATAACTCTATTAAAACCAATACATCCATTATCTATATAGCCACTTCTATTGCAGCTGCTCAGAGAAGAGAACTGTAGAAAAACACTGAAACTCCAACCAACTCTACTTCCTAAATTTCTTGAAGTTTTTTTTATTGTAAACAGCATGAAATGAAAGTATTTAAAAAAAAGACAGAATGTGCACCTTTAAAATGAAGACTAAAGAAGCTGGGATTGTTCTCAGAGCAGAGTGGGTTACAAGGAGATTGGATAGAGGTGTTGAAAATCATGAAAGGTTTTGATAGAGTAAATATGGAGAAATTGCTTTCAGTGACAGAAGGGTCAATAACCAGCGGTCACAGATTTAACATAATTGGCAAAAGAGCCAGAAGCAAGATGAGGAGAATTATTTTCACACAACAAGTTGTTATGGTCTGGAATGCACTTCCTGAAAGGATGGTGGAAGCAGATTCAATTACAACTTTCAAAAGGGAATTTGAGAAATACTTGAAGGGGAACAATTTGCAGGGCTATGGAGAAAGGGACTAATAGCTCCTTCACAGAGCCTGCACAGGCATAGTGGACTGAATGCCCTCCTTCTGTGTTGTATGATTTTATGACTGAATTATGTTTGCATGTCATGACCCAACTATCCCTGTCCTCTAACCCCATTTCACTTGAATACTAGACTTGGCAACACCATAGGAGGTCACCTTGCATCCGTGTACAAATAGAACAGCATGCGGCATCCAGAATTATGCATCTCTGAGACTAGAGTGGATATAAAACATTGATGATTTTGTCACTTAAGTCACGTGGTGGGGTATGCTTGTATTATTGTGGATTTACACAAAGATCCACAAAGTATTCCTCTAATTTTTATTTATTCTTAAGTAAAGTAGATGAAAGAACAGTATTCATGGTGGAGGACACCACCAAGATTGACAAGAGTGAAAGAGGTGAGGCAAATCAGGGAGTTGTGATTAAATGGCCCTTTGGTTTTAAAAGCCTGAAGGTTGCAGATGGAAGAACAGCAGTGGAAGGTAAACACAGTGGATGTATAGTTTACACCTGGTACTAAATAAAAATCCTTGAGATAAATCCATTCCCACAAAGCACTATGTGTAGTTATCAGAGCAGAGAGAGTGGGGGCGTTTTAAAAAATTTCTCCAGGTTGTCAGAATAACACTTGGGAAAATGGAGTTACTTCTGTGCGATCTAATCTAATGGTATTTGACAGAATGTTATGTGGGCATAATTTTAACATAGTGCATAGCTCCTGGGGCCTCTACTGTAGTACTGAAGATATTTTTTTCAAGGAGCTGTTCCAAAAATCCAATTGCTGTACCCAAGTTGTAGACCTCACTGAAGGCTTTTTTAAATATGTCTTTACCTATAATCTGTCACTGTCATTGTCTTTAAATACTATTTACTTTGAGCAATACTTAATGCCCTCAGGGAATTCCTATTAATATCCGAATAATAATTATAATTGTGACAGCAGGATCTGCCAATTTCAAATTAAATAAAACTCTGCAGCAATGAGAAATATTAATTATATAATGTTTCAGCCTTTGCTGTAACCTTTAATAAACTGAAGCCTCCAGACATGTTCTGAAGTGACCTGAAAAGACATCATTTACTTGTGAAATATCAGGCTCGATGTAATTGACTTAAGTCTTATTAATCCTATATCAGGAGACAACATGAATTTTTACAGCCAAAAATCTATTAATATATGTCAAAGTCCTATTGACACAACACCAATTCCTCCAAATGAAATAATTTCACGCCTTTTATGATAACAGCACTACAGGAACTTGCTTTCAAACCTTTTTTTATTCAACTGACTTTCTAACTGTAATTAGATTTAGGATTTACCTACTATCCATTAAAATGGAGCAGTGAGGTGGCTTGCCAGTCAACAGAATTTCTCTGCCTTATGTTTCACCCATCCCATACACTTTGTGTTGAATGGAGATCTGCATCAATCATTCAAAGGGAGGCACATGCTGCAATACCATCTAACCTCAAATACAGAACCTACAGCATCAGTCCGATTTTGAAAGAGACTTCTAATGAGTTCTGAATTGTGGGCCGCTTTGAACTGTGGTCTAGCATCCACTGACACTCAAGGCCGTGAGATTGGAACT
Organism: Heterodontus francisci; assembly: GCF_036365525.1. Classification (NCBI taxonomy): domain Eukaryota; kingdom Metazoa; phylum Chordata; class Chondrichthyes; order Heterodontiformes; family Heterodontidae; genus Heterodontus; species Heterodontus francisci. The sequence goes on along the minus strand of NC_090384.1, from coordinate 88,904,413 downwards.
GCCTAACTTTATTTCACTTGGGTTTATTACAGTTGTCAGAAGGAACCTAGATTGGATTCAAACTCTTGAAACCATCCATGAAATCCAACTCACTGTATTACCGAGCTACACACTAGGTTGTAAATCTGGCACTAGTCCAGTTACAATGGCTTATTGGTCAGAATTCCCAGAGGAGTCGATGAATGGTCCAAATGTTTTTGCCAGACAGAGGAAGAACAGGTTGTTGACTCTCCTCCCCTCAAATGGAATTTGGGATGGAGCAGAAGCAGGGCAGAAACACAGTGGATCTGGGTTCTGTTTCAAATTCCTCCATGTTAAGAGTTACTACAGGATAAATAATGAACCTCAATATATTTACAGTGTCAAATGGGCCAAAAGACCTCAAAACAAGTTCTTACATTGGTGCTGTAGTTAGGTTGTATTTCTAGTGCAGGACCATTTACAATGCAGATACTATGGTATGGAAACCATTTCATTTTCACAGTTATTGCTAAATCCAGGCCTGAATAACTTAGTAAGTGGGCAGAAAATTGATGGTAGATTCAATTAACTAATATTTGGTGCATTGGGAGTAGCTAACTAAAATACTGATATGACTGCTCAACAATGTTCTGAGCTATGATGGAAAATTTACCTAAGTATGGCCAATGGTAAGGACAAGGCACAACGAAGACTTGAGCCATGAGCCAGAGCTGGGTTTCAACAAGGGAAATTTATTCTTCTACCCCAAATTATAGTTCAGGCACACAGTGGAAATCTTGCCCTATTGATTATATGACTTCAGCTATGTTAGAGGGATAATGAGACCTATTGATCAAAAACCAATCAAGCTGATTACAGGGCAGATTCCTGGGGTAGCCAATGAATCGTTCAAAGCCTTTGCTGGATGGAAAGTGAAGCAAACAAAAGTCACTGGTGGAACTGACCAGGATTTGGGATGGAGAGGAAGCAGAGTAGAAAGCTAGTGGTTCCGGGATCGGCTCCAAATTCCTACTTCCATCCCCTATCCTCAGTGGGCAATCCATGATGTCACACCCTCTCCCATCTCAGGAATTTAGGTCCTCAGGAGCTTAGTCAATAATGCCATCCACCCATTGGCTGCGAAATTGAGCTCCGTAGCGCCTGAAGCCCCAAGTCTGTAAATGGCGTGTGTCATGCTTCCAACCACTTCCCGCGCAGCCCAAGCTCTGCCCCATACTGGGAAGGGCGCTAAAGTGGACATGCCTCGAATGTACCAGAAGCATTGGGAATGGTTGGATTGTAATGGGAAATAGCCGTTGTGGCTGATTTGACACATATTTTTGAAACTACACCATGTGGTCAATTGAACATCTGTGCTAATCACTAACAGCTGAACATGCGCTCAGCTGCATGAGAGACCCTTCACAAGTGCTATCTAAAGGGCAGCCATCCAACTTGTCGGTGAGGTGCTTTTGACTTACTTCTTCTATGTCAAAGTTTGTGAAAGTATTGTGGTTTGTTTTTGGCAATCTTTGGGAGAGTTGGTACATTCATTCAGTGAGGATAGAGGATTTGCAGCAAGGTCAGGATTTTATCCGGGCGACGGGGTCTCGACTTTTGGCAAAAGCGTCACTGAGAACCCAGTGTTGTCCCTTCTGTGGGAGGCCTGCCGTATCACGTGACAATTAGATACTTAAGTGGACAGCAGTGGGCCTGCCACAGGAGCCACAGGATCAAGGACACTGGAGACAGAAGTCCCACCCTCTGAGAGGTGCCAGTAGCTGCTGCCAGTGGAGGCCTAGGAGTGGCGCTGGACCCAGTCCATGGGTAGGTCAGGGCAGGAGGGGTCTCGTGGGCTGGAATCGCAAGGGGGAGGGAGGTGTAGCGGGATCAGCAGCAAGGGCAGGGGTGTGGCTTTCAGCAGACCCCTTCCCCCTCCCCGATGATGGGTCCATCGTTCAGGCACGAAATGCCTGTTAATGACAAAGCCCCCACCCCGGAGCAGGCATGCAACCGACATGGTTTTTCTTGCCGTGCTTCCCGTGCAGTGACAGGCCCGCCCGCTTCTGGGCTAATTGCGGCAGCGGTAGGATGAGGCCCTTAATTGGGCATTAATTGCCCACTTAAGGGCCTCAATTGGTGGTGGGGCAGGAAGGCCATTCACAGGCCTTCCCGCCCCGGACTTAATTTTGGTGGAGGCGGGAAGATGGCAGGGTCAGCCTCCCACCACCATCCCACTTGATTGCATGCTCTCACCGTCTCCAAACCCGCTGCAGGGGAGACCATAAAATTCCCCCCATCCAAGTCTGCAAGAGGTATGGGGGTTGTAGTTGCAGTGCTTCTGAGTCTGCAGTGGGACCAAGTAGTGTAGCATAGGTTGCAGAGAGGGGAAGCTCTGCAGAGGAAGGAGGAGGGTTCTCCACAGAAGGCCTTACCCACCACGGGTTTTCAAAGAGCACTTTTCATACCTCCACTTCAGTCAGCGGCAATGCCCGAGGCGACTAAGGTTCAACAAAGAGGTGACTACGGAACTGTGCCACCTCTTTCAGAATGACCTGCCGCCTCACACCAGTGCAAGGATGGCGCTGCCAATGGCCATAAAAGTCACCTTCAAGTTAAATTTCTACGTGCAACATAGCAAGCATCTTCCAGTACGCCATCCATCGCTGCATCCCGGAGGTGAAGAAGACTCTATATGAGAAGAGAGGTGATTTCATCATATTCTCTTTAAGCAGGGAGATGCAGGATGAGAGGGCATATAGCTTTGCAAGGATAACTGGATACCCAATGGTGCAGGGAGCCATCAACTGCACGCATGTGTCTCTGCAGACCGAATGGGGAGAGATACAGGAACCGCAAGAGCTACGGTTCCATCACTGTGCAGTTGGTGTGAAACGATGCAAAAGCTCTCACTTCAAAGAATGCCTGCTATTCTGGCAGCAGCCGAGATGTCTTCTTCCTGAGACAGGCTGCCGTTCCTGCCGTCTTTGAGCCTGCAAGAACCAAAGGCTGGCTGCTCAGAGATAAGGAATACCCGTCTCCACCTGGGTGGTGAGCCCCCTCCCCATCCCCCACCCGCCACCTGAGTTCGTACTTTTCCTGCAGGGCTTTTATCATACCTGTGGTAAGTAGAGAGAGCAGTGATACGCAGAGTGGCACAGTGGTTAGCACTGCAGCCTCACAGCTCTGGGGAGCTGTGGGTTCAATTCTGGGTACTGCCTGTGCGGAGTTTGCAAGTTCTCCCTGTGACCGCGTGGGTTTCCTCCGGGTGCTCCGGTTTCTTCCCACAGCCAAAAGACTTGCAGGTGATAGGTAAATTGGCTGTTGTAAATTGCCCCTAGTGTAGGTAGGTAGGGAATATGGGATTACTGTAATGTTAGTATAAATGGGTGGTTGTTGGTCGGCACAGAATCGGTGGGCCGAAGGGCCTGTTTCAGTGCTGTATCTCTAAATAAAAAAAAAATAAAAAAGTGAACTGTCTGTCTATGTTGACTTGTGTTTCATTGTAGTTGAGAATCTTTCATCCCCTGGCAGTTTAACACTGGTGTAAGGTAGCAGCTATTGAAACAGTACTGATATAAAACTGTCACTATAAACCAATGGAACTGGATTTCCTTCATTTAACATGAATAGGGGAATTCTAGGCCACAACGATGAACTTTTGAATATGAATTCCTCTCTTTTGATTAGGGCTTTATACCAACATAAAATGAATATCTGCAGAGTATAAAAATAACCTGCATTTGAAATGGTGTCAATATGCCTTCTCAGCCTCACACATATTTTTCAACATCTAGTCAATGTGTTTAGGGTTATATCATGGATTTGCATTATAATGTGCATATTTATCGTAAAGCAATTTGATAATTTTGAAATAAGGGTATATATGGGAGGCCATTGTTAGAGAACACGCTGCTGTGCAGAGTTAGTGTAACAGAGCCAATTTATATCTGGATACTTTGTGCATTTTCTCAGAATGTAAATGGAACACAGTGGGCTGAAATTTATGCTTCCATTTCGGCGGCGGGTGAAAACTATGGTGGCCGGCTGGTGTGGGCTACACGTCGCGGAGCGCGGTGGCTCATTTAAATAGCCAGGGTGGACCCCCCTCCCCCCATGACGTGGAGGGGGCAGGCTGTCTGTCCCCAGCAATGGCATCAGCTGCTTGCGTGCAGGCGCTGACGCCATTTTTAAAGGGCTTTGAGCCCTATCGTTCCATTTAAATATTTAAAGAAACATTAATTTAATAAAATAAAAAAACATTTCTTGCCCCTCTTCCAGCCCCCCAATAACCACAGAATTAATTACTTGCCCTCTCCCCCTCCAAAAACCTTGTCCAGTTGACCTTCCTCTTGAACGTGCATAAACTTTACACGACAACCCTTCCCACCATCACCTACACCAATGATATGGCTTTGACCCTGCTCCCCCCACCCCCGTACTGAGAAACCTACTTGCTCCCCTATCCTCCCCAGTGTTCTGCCTCGGTTCCCCAGACGGGGATCCGAAGGCGCAGTAGTGCCGGCCACTGGCACGATGATCACACAGGGGCAGACGGCGGGAGCATAACGGTAATTAATTTGTTTATTCTAATTAAGTTGAATATTTAAATGGGGCTCCCATCGCCGAGCAGCAGGGGGGCCGCCACATGGTCTCTCCGTCGCTGGCACTATCGGGCTGGGCTTTCCCGGCATCAAGGTCCATGGCTGGCCTCTCCCAGAGGCATTTTCCGCCCCCCCACCCTCCACGACCTCTGATGTTGGGGAGTTCGTAAAATTCGGCCCAGTATCTTTTGGCAATATAATTCAATTTAGCTGCTCCATTTTATGAAGAAATTTATGTGTACAACATGTCTCAGAATGCTGCAATTTACCTGATTTTAGCTGTTGTCAGCTGAGTGGACTGCATTTCTTCAGCTACATCAAGTATTCCTTTTGAATTCCTGTTCCTTTTCATCTTTATAATTTTCCTTCCTTTGCTTTGGTGTGCTTTTGGTTGCTAACGAATGCATCAAATTGCTTCGTAAATTTTTTCAATAAAGCTAATGCAACGTGCCTGGATGTTCCCAACATTTTTACAGAAATATTTGATGATTCTGTTCTCATGGCACGCAAGTATAGATGGTGAAGTAAAATGGCTCGCGGAAGCGCACGACTAAGCTATTTTCTGAAATACTCAATGCCTAAAATTATGATTATTCATATTTTTTAAAAAAACATCCTACATTTCAGCTGGACTTTAAACTACCAGGTCTCAAGTTGGTCAATTAATCAGCCAATTGGTTGCTATAATTGGCGGCATACTGCTGGCTTATAGAGATTCCATCTCTGGGTTTGTGTGATGACAACATCCATGGCATTACAGTTATCAATATATAAAAGAAAAAAGAAAGACACACATTTATATGGCACCTTTCACAACTACCGGATGTCCCAAAGTGTTTTACAACCAATAAAGTACTTTTGAAGTGTAGTCACTGTTGTAATGTAAGAAACGTGACAGCCTATTTGCACACAGTAAGATCCCACAATCTGCGATGTGATAATGACCCGATTATCTGTTTTTGTGATGTTAATTGAGGGATAAAAATTGGTCAGGAAACTGGGGATAACTGCCTTACTCTTCTTCAAAGTAGTGCCATGGAATCCTTTACATCCACCTGAGAAGCAGACAGGATCTCAGTTCAATGTCTCATCTGAAAGCCTGTCATGAAAACCCCACCTGCCAAGAATGAGGCATATTAATTTCGTCATATGAACATTAAGTTTAAATTGTTGCTGGACTGAAGAGATGAATTGTTTAAAGAGATCAGCTGTGGCTGGAAAAATTTTCATACTAAGAGACAGTTGCCTAGAGAGACAACAGAACTGCTACCTGATCCAATTAACCCAAATGGATTTTGATCACCAGATATTGAATGTGGAACAATCAAGCATTCCATTCCCCCCGCCCTCCCACTGCGGGTGTCTACTAAGATGAAAGAAATCCACAAAAACACAGGGGAGTTTTTAAAAAAAATAACTAGTCACATGACTAACCTACCAGCTCAGGTTTGGTTTTGAACTGTTCACAGAACAGTTTGGGCCAGACTGCAATTGAACTTGAAGAAAGAGCCTCTCTCCTGCCTGTCTCTCTCTCTCTCTCTCTCTGTCATGAATTTGAATTTCCAGATCCACTGAAGACACTTAAACCTTAAGAGAGAAGACTGCTACATCGAAACAAGTTTGAAAGCGTCCACTGAGCCCCAACGAAACGGCAAGATTTACCTACAATCAAAGACTCTACAGTGAAGTCAAAGGGCAGTAAATAAACCCCAGCTATTGCTTCAAACTTTTCCCCTTTATTCTTTCTACTTTTCTGTCTCTATCTGTGTGTGTGTTTATTGTGTATGCATGCTCGCACGGTCGCGTCACGTATTCGTGGTCGTTTTAATGAAATTAGAGTTTTGAGGTTAATAAACATCACCTTTCTGGTTTAATTCTAAGAAAACCTGTCTGGTTTATTTCTTTGCCTTACAATTGGAGAGCAGTGAACAAGGGTTCACTGAGGGGGAGCTAAAAACATGGTGTTTTAAAAATTAAACCCTGTTACGATCAACCCAGGCAAAGGCTGAGAGGGAACCCCTAGACCCCTTTCTCACCTAGTCGTAACAAGACAAATTCATGATTCTAAAAAAGTGAAAGGTTTCTTTTCGCCTGAAGTTAGAATGATAGATTTGTGGAACTAGCATTGAATAAAAGCGGCTGAATTGTGTTAATTACTTGCTTCAAAAATGAACTGGATATGTAACTGTTTGGAAGTTGTTGGGATAGGTATTAGCTGGTACCCATGGGAATTGCAGACTCTTGCAACGCTTGGGTTACAAGTGTGGTGATAGCAGTGGAAGGAAGCAGTCTACAGTCAACAACGGGGCTGTGGAAAGTGCAAACAGTGTACAGTACTGTCAGTTAACTGTGTGGATAAGAGAGGACTTGTGCAAAACTTTGACTTAGGAGTTTAAATGAATCGGGTTGTCCATCATAGGCTGGAGTCTGCTTGAAATGTTGAAGGAATAATCTTCATGGCATGGATTGCCATTTTTCATTCCATGTTTTCTTATATTACAGCAGTCATACTTCTGTTTGGATATATTATTAGTCCATGATGCACAGCTCAAGTGGTCCAGTGATTAGTAATTCTGGCTCACATCTCTAAAACTAATCTTCCCAACACACACATTTGCAGAGTAAACCCACATGCTGATCAACTATCTTGGGAAGTGTCACCATTTGACACATTGCAGCTCAATGAGACTGTAATAGCACTGTGTTAACATCAATCATCTTACATTCTGTCCAAAATCACGTATTAGACTCAAAAGTATTTTGTACGGCTCAGTTCAAATGGCGCCATTACATTTTTAGCTGTTGATCACAAGGTGGAGAGGACATGCCCCATTAAGTTTGTAGTTGTGTTGTAGTATGGAGAAAGGTCAACAAAATTGTAAGGGAAAGAAAAGGGAGACGAAAGAGTGAAAAGAATAAATAAGGAAAAGAAAGGATAAAAAAGTTAGCAGAAGCAGTAAAAAAAAACAAGAAAAGGAGGGTTTAAGTTGAACTGGATCCAAATCCACCTCTCTTCATTGTGTAGACATGCACAGTTTGTATTCTACATGTGACACTTTTAAATAAAACTCATTTTGAACGTGTAAACAATTATGGCATTGATTTTCATTGAGCTTATGAGCTTTAAAGCAGTATCTGCTTCTGCTAAAGGCATTCTGAGCAAGTGGAAAATCTGGCTGTACCCTCTCTACATTTAGGTCAAGGTCTTCCGTCTTCTGTGCTGCAGTTTCAGACTGCTGCCAATGTAAATCATTAAAGTTAGCATCACGAGAGTGCTCTGGAGGTTTGTGGTTCTGGTATACAGATCTTTGTTAACACTTGATTGTGAACATCCTCCCAGTAGCATTTAAAACAAACACTACTTGCAGAAGCAATGAGAGCAGTTCCTTAGCATTCATCTCCTATAGATTCCTAAGGGAGTGTAGGATTATATCGCCCAGTACACATCATCTGGGTTTTAGTAAGGGCTTTAAAATTAACAGAAATCATTAATAACAAAAGAAAAATCAATTTGCCACTCTAGCTATTAGGATACAGCTGCTCCACAGTTCAAGTTCTAAAGTGCTGCACTACAGTAAGTGGATTGAATTGTGGCAGTTACTTCTCAGACCTGTGCATTTGGAAGTATTCAAGCCAAGTGTTCAAGATTTACAAGAATGTTGCCAGGGCTTGAAAATTGCAGCTATGAAGAAAGATTGGATAGGCTAGGGTTGTTTTCCTTAGAACAGAGGAGGCTGAGGGATGACTTAATTGAGGTGTACAAAATTATGAGAGATCTAGATTGAGTTGACAGGAAGGACCTATTTCCCCTAGCAGAGAGGTCAATTACCAGGGGGCACAGACTTAAGGTGGAAGGATTAGAAGGGACATGAGGAAAAACCTTTTCACCCTGGTGCTGGAAGGTGGGATTAGATTGGGCGGCTAGTTTTTTTAGGCCGGCACGGACACGACGGGCTGAATGGCCTCCTTCTGTGCCAATATTTTTCTATGGTTCTATGGCATGAGGGTGCATAGAAGACCTTCCAACAGCATTGCACAACCCAGCAAATGACTACCCTTTAAGCTTTGCTGTTTCCTCTTTTCCCTACATTGCTCCATCATCCACATTTGACAGCAGCACCAGCCATAGCCCTGATGCTCAGCTCTGCTGTGCAGCAGACCCAGGCATCCTTTCTCTCAGGTCCTACTTTCAGCACCACACTTTCCTAGTTCCAGATCATCTCAGCTTCTGCATCTGATACAACCCTTATGACTTCTTAAAAAGAACGTCACTTTAAAAGATAGCTCTAATATAATCTCTCTCTGTGCATGAACTGGAAAAACAGCTACAAATTAATTAACTATATTCACATTGTATTTTATTTCTGCGTTGAGATGTGTCTTGCAGTAATCCTGATTGCAAATCAGTTATTAGCAATTCCTAGTTACCAGTCAGCTTTCTATTCCTTCCCCGCCCAGGCTGGATGCACCTGCCATCCAGAAGTTATTTATGCTGCACAACCATTTCATGAATGTCCACTTTATTAGCATTACCATTGCTATCTATTCTGGACCTATCCGCTAATTCCCATCAGAGAATCTTGCCATATTTTGCTGCAGAGTTGTCTTCTCTATTGCTCATTCATCAGAGTAACTATCACCCTCTCCAACTCATCCTGCTCATAAGTGGTACAGCAAAAGAAAATTCTATTAAATATTATCAGAATGGTACAATTTCCATAATGGAAGCAAAATGTTCATCATAAGCTCTACAAGCTCTGCTTAAATCCTTGGAGGGCAAGGGACACTACAAAGTTGCCAAATGTATTTGATGATTTCTATCACTCTCAGCCAGACGATGAAAACCCATGGAGAAAACTTTACATCATGCCTGATATATCTGTGGCACCTGCCAAATGATTCCTGGAATTAGTCGCAATGGCCACTTCACTTTCTGATGAACTCTCATCTATTCACTCAAAACGCGGATTATTGACTCAGCCACAGACATGGCGGCAATTAATTTGTATATAAACTGTGTAGCCAACCTAATGCCATCAAAACACAGCCCCATTTAAAACACATTCCTCCCTATTTAGTGAGATACCTGGCATTGTTTTTGCTTGCACACACTTGATGTAGCGACGGGAAGAATCCAGATAGATGTCCATTTGTTAGGTGTGATCTTGATCTCTTTTTTCCCCCTCTCACTCTCTCTCTTTCTCTCTCTCTCTCCCACCTCTCTCTCCCCCCCCTCTCTCTCTCTCTCTCCCCCTCTCTCTCTCCCTCTCTCTCTCCCCTCTCTCTCCCCCCTCTCCCCTTCTCTGTCCTCCCTCTCCCCCCTCTCTCTCTCCCACCTCTCTTTGTGTCCATCCCTTTCCCCTCTCTCTCTCCCCCCTCTCTCTCCCCTCTCTCTGTCCTCCCTCTCCCTCTCTCCCCTCTCTCTCTCCCACCTCTCTTTGTGTCCATCCCTTTCCCCTCTCTCTCTCCATTCTCTCTCTCTCTCTCTCTCTCTCTCTCTCTCTGTCTGCCCCCTCTCCCTCTTGCCCTTTCTCTCTTCCCCCCTCTCTTTCTCCCCCCCTCTGTGTCCATCACTCTCCCCTCTCTCCCTCCTCTCTCTCCTCTCCCTCTCCCTCCTCTCTCTTTTCCTCTGTCCCCCTCCCTCTCTCTCTCTGCCCCCCTCTCTGGCTCTCTCTCTCTCCCTCTTTCACTCTAACCCCCTCTCTGTCTCTCCCCTCTCCCTCTCTGTAACAGTTGCAGAGAGTGGGAACTCTCCCAGAGCAGCTTTGTGATTGGTTAGTTTTTTAAAAAAAATTCTTGGCTGTCAGTTTCAGTTTCACAGCTGACTGGTGCTGGGAGCGGGAGCAGTGACTTCCGAACTCAGGACAAGTTCTGGGTTTTTGGTGGGCTTTTTATAAATAAATTGGAACCCACTGGAAAACCCCGAACTTGTCCTGAGTTTGGAATCTGCTGTCACCTGTCAGCTATGAAACTGATGGCTGCGAATTTTTTTAAAGTCAGTCTGGTCTGGAAAGAAGAAGTCAGTGGGAAGTTTCTAATTCCTGAAATTACCAGTCACGGACCACAAAACTTTTACCACTGACACTGGTGTTTGTGTACGGGCACACTGCTGACCCGACTCAAATTAACAACAGCTTGTGTTTATGGAGCACCTTTAACGTAAGTAAATATCCCAAGGCACTTCACAGGGGTATTATAAAACAAAATATGCCAACGAGCCATATCAGGAGATATTAGGACAGATGATGAAAAGGTTGGGCAAAGATATAAGGTTTAAAGAGTGTCTTAAAGAAGAAAAGCAAGTTAGAGAGGCAGAGAGGTTTAGAGAGGAAATTCCTGAGCTTCGGGCCCAGGCAGCTGAAGACATACCCTCTATGGGTGAAGCAATTAAAATAAGGGTGTGCGAGAGGCCAGAATTAAAGAAGTCGAGATCAGAAATCTCAGAGGGTTGTGGGGCTGGAGGAGTTACAGAGATAGGGAAGGGCAAAGCCATGGAGAGGTTTGAAAAAAGGATGAGAATTTTAAAATTGAGGCATTGCTTAACTGAGAGCCAGTGTAGATCTGCGAGCACAGGGGTGATGGGTGAATGGGATGGAAATCAATTTAAAGCCAGTTATATTTATGTATAAACTGGTAAATATTTTAAGACCACAACTGCTTTGCCAAGGGAATAACAGCATAGATGCTAACATGTGAAAAAATGCGTGCACACGTTTGGTGTGAGGACTGCAAATAAATAAATTTAACAAATCCCTCAGTGAGATTTTCAAGCTCCTCGGCGAATAATAGAGATGACAGTTCGAGAATGAAATTTGAGGATGCCCCTAGACTATTGAACATGCTATCGCTCCACTCAGTTGTCCACCTCCGCAGATTCCATTTAAGAATACAGGAGCAAAGGATTGCAATATTCAGGTGTTTTTGCGGGACACAATCTTAGCTGCCTCTCCACAATGGTGGCCCATCACCTGTGGCCATTTTTAATTTCAATTTATTTAAATTGCTGAGAGGGCACCTCAAGATGGAGGCATCCTTTCCCTTCCCTGCAACAGCAGCCTGCAGCTCCTTCTATGCTCGAAGGCTGTCCAGCTTCGAGAGCCCGCCTGAGTCCTTAATTGGACGATGCGCATGCCCTCTGGCCACTGTGGCTAATCCAGGCAAACTCACTGTCAAGTTGCTGCTCCCAACATCGTATGGGGTTGGGACCTGCATTTGTTGCCATGGTTGGGGTCCCAACCCGAGACAGAAAATCCTGCCCTAAGTCTCTGGGATGGGGCTCGAATCCATGACTTTCTGATTCAGGGAAGAGTGCTACCACTGAGTCACAGCTGGCACATCAAAAAAAAACTGTTAAGAGGGGAAATTTGGAGGGAGAGAACCACAACGTTTCTCAGGAAAATTTGGTGACAGTAAAATGTCTGCTTGTTTTAACCCAGTGTTGATAAATTGTAAGGAAATGTTCCAAATGTTAATTTTGTAAACTGCTTTGTTTATGCATCTTCATTGAAGCAGAAGATTTACGATTATACATCCTATTGCATTTCTTATTGGTTAATCAATACTTTTGTAGAAGGTATCGATAGACTTTGTCTTATAGAACTGTGGCTGTTTTTCCTACTGGATAAAATATCATTGAAGTGCTGCACACTTGGAACAAACTCGAGTACAGTAGTTCATTCAATAGCATGAGTTATTATCACTTTTATGGGCATAAATGGAGAATTGGATTAGGGGCTTCAGGGCATTTTGTATCACTGAAATTTTGTGTCTAAATTTCTTTGTGATCTGTACATGAAACTATTCACAGAAAAGAAAACCTTTTATTGCAGGCTCATTTGTAGGAGTTATTAGAACCCAGCTGCCTGAATTTCTGTCTCAATTCGATGCAGAAGTAGCAGCTTTTGTTTAAACACAAATGGTCTGATAAAGAGGAGGTGGAAAGAAGTTCCTTGTTTCTCATCAGGTAAAACATCATAGGTTAAATCTTTTGAGATCCTGTATCACAGGTAAAGCCTTGTATGCACCAGGCAGCTTATCAGAAAAATCACGTGTCCTGTCCCGATTTTCCATCCACAATGAATGGAAAATGGCACCTGTGCAGAATTGGCAAATGTGGCCCCAAAAAAATATACAGACAATCCTACTTTGCATTTCCTCTACAAATTAAGCACCCCTTGCAGATAACATGACAAGTGCTGTGATTAGCACTTGTGTCATCTTAGTTGTTCACGAATAGAAAAGAGCGATTGTTGTCCCTTCAGCCCCCATTTTGCAGCAGTTAAATATTGTACTGTCAAAATTGCCAGAGAAAATTAAATAACATAAGATGCAAATATTTATGATGCAGGAGCTGAAGGCTATTAAAGCTGAGAAATAAATGGCAAAACATTGGAATGCCAAAGTAAGCAAAAGGAAAATTGTTTTTAAAAGAATCAGAAAGGGAAGAGGTTTGGCAAATTTACATAATCATTTCAATATTAAACAAATAACAGCTTGCCAAGATGAACTGTCATTAGGACTGCCTGTATTTGTATAAATTATACATTAAAAGTGCTCATCTGACACTCCTTTGCAACCCACTGTGATGGTGCACCACCCAGCTTCTAAAAGCATCTCGACCCTGTTAAAACAAAAATGTTCTTTCATCTTGGAACCAGCACAGCTTAGCTGACACATTTGTGGAATTCCTGCCGTGCAAGACGCTGTCGGCACTGGTTTTTGAGAATGAAGAGCTATCTAGGTATGTGCATTATGAGAGGTTAAGGAGGAGCAGCTGGGCACTGGAGGTGATGAAGAGAGGGAGGAGGTGGTAAGGGAACTGATGGTGGTGAGTCAATGGTCTGCCAACAGGAGGAGTGGCATAACTGCTCTAAATTGATTTGTAAGGTTAGCTACCTATAATGTAGTCTGAAACAATAACCTGCCCACCAGCCAGGTAGTGATTCTGGGTTCAGGCAGGAGTCCCACTTCCAAACTTGAAATAGGGCATGAGGAATGAAATTTCCTGGGCCGCCTCCTGCTGAGGACTCAATGGTTTGCTGCCTGCCTTGGTTCCTGGTTGCACCGGTCCAGTTAAGATCCAGGCTCATATCAGGTAAATGGAAGCATAGAGGGATATAGGAACAGGAGTAGGCCATTGGTACCCATTGAACCTGTTCTAGCATTCACTTAGATCAAGGCTGATCTGTATCTTAACACCATTTCCTTTAGTATCTTTGCTTAATGGAAATCTATTAAGCTCAGTTTTTAAGTTTTGAATTGGCCTAGCATCAACAGTATTTTGGAGGAAGAAAGTTCCGCGTTTCCACCGCCCTTTATGTGAAGAAGTGTTTCCTGACATCACCCCTGAATGTCCTAGACATGTTTGGGATACTTTGCCAAGACTTTACAATACTTTACCAAGGCTACGGGCCGAGTGCTGGAAAATGGGATTAGAATAGATAGGTGCTTGATGGCTGGCATGGACACGATGGGCCGAAGGGCCTGTTTCTGTGCTGTATAACTCTATGACTTCACCAACACTCTATCACATTTATTCTGGAAATTCTCTGAGGACTTCACCTAAAGAAGTGTAAATACGGTGCTACTCCCTTTTATTGGACACCTTATACAAGTCAAAACAGAAAATGCTGGAAATACTCGGCATGGTCAGGCAGCATCTGCAGAGAGATAGACAGAGTTAATGGGCTGGATTTTGTTACTGCGTTGAGGGGTCCCGCTGATGGGCTCAAAAATGAGGGCCTTCAGCAGTCTGCGGGAACCGGGGTCACAATTTGTCAAGTGGCAGCCAACTAATTGGCTGCCGCTGGGGCGGTCATCCCTATTAAGGATGGCCGTCTGCCCCCAGGAGCTATGAGCCTATGGGAGAGCCGTCAGTTCAGAAACCTCACCGGGAGTGGGACTGTACCTGGAGAAGATGACGTGGATGGATGGTGCCCTCACAACCAGGTAAGTGGCGTCTTGGGGTGCCAGGGCCAGTCAGGCAGGCCCTGGTGAGGGGGCAGATGGGGCTGTGAGGGTAGGTGGCGCCATTACTGGTGGGAGGGTGACTACTGCTGCTAGGGTCCCCTTCTTGGGCCAAAGATTACTCAAATAGGAGGTTAAACCACACCCACCAATGCATGCTGGGAGGCCCCAGGGTTTCCCTGGTGATTTCCCCAAGCAGTGGAGGCCCCCCCATCCACATCTCCTGGTCAGATGCCAGCAGCTGTGGAAAGAGGCCCTTATTTGGCCACCTAAGTGGCTCAATTGGTCTCTGGGCGGGAGGGCCAACTTCCACCTTCTCTGCCACTAGCAAGATAGCATAGTGGCGGTAGAACGATAGGCACTCCGCCCCCCCACCTCCACCTTCCCTCACCATTTTACACACCCTCCTGCCTCTCAGCCCAGCCCCCAGAGGGCTGGTAAAATTCAATCCAATGTTTCAGGTCTGTGACCTTTCATCAGAAGTAAACTATTGGATTTTTTGGGGGTTGGAACCTCGATGTTGGATGAATTTCCAGATCCCGACCCTGTGTTGTGTTGGTGTCAGATGCCCGATGCAATTTCTGTAGGGATGGTCAATTAGTGGCTAATTGAGGACGGCGGGTGGATTCCTGAGGCTGGACGGCCAATAGGAGGCCCTCCAGCAATGTCGTATTGGCAGTGCCGCCATCTGAGGTGGGAGCTGCCATGATGGAGGCACCCTCTGAAGAGAAGTTAGAACATTTTAACTTAAAAAAGGCCACAGCTGCCTAGGCTGTCATCTTGGAGGACGCAGCCCCTCCTCTGGACAGCCAGAAGCTACCTCTGTGGCTCAACGACCATGACGGGTGCTGGGGGGAACAGTGTACCCAGTGGGATGGAGTGCTACCCCACCCACCCCTTTGTTGGTCTGCAGCCAAGAAGCCGTATCCATCCTCTGGCCATGTGAGGCCCGCAAGCCAACTGGAAAATTCCAGTTGGTTTCTGCTGAGTGGCCTTAATAGGCCATTTAATTGTTCTAATAAACAACCCATAGCCGACAACCCCTCTCCCCCTCCCCCCCCCTCCCCCCCACCACCACCACCCCCCACCCCCCATCCTGGAATGAAAATGGCCCGGAGGCGGGAACATGCCAACAACCTGGCACGTCGCTCACCGATGCCAATTTTCAGGCTTTCGTACCTCCGACAGAAATTGAAAATTCTGCCTGTTAACTCAGTTCATCTCTCCACAGGTGCTGTCTAACTTGCTGAGTATCTGCAGCGTGTTCTGTTTTTATTTCAGATTTCCAGCAGCCGCCGTATTTTGCTTTTGGCCTTGTAGGAGTCACCTGGAGAAATGAGTACTTGGCCATGAACACCTTGCTAGGGGTACCCCTTGGTCCGGAGGCATGTGTTCAGGCAGAGCAGCGCCAGCTGCTGCAGGAGAGAGGGCCAGGAGGGCAAGATGGGACCCTTTCCCCTCAACGAGTAGAGGACATCGTTCCTCGTCTGGACCTCCTCCACCAGCACGTTCAATGCTACATTGAGAACCTGTGCAGCTGCTCCCTGAGTCGTTCTGAGATATGCCACTGCGTGCCAGCCAGATCACTTCAGTGGAAGTGGGGGTGAGGAGCCCAAAGATACTGCTCCATGAAAATTGCTTCTAATCTGCACTTGAACGGTAAACCTGCAGGTGCCTGTTTAGAAGCGGCTCCAGGCAAGTTTAAATCATGGTTAGCAGCAACTAGTCCCAAAATTGCAAACTAAAACCAGACTTTCAAACAGGCATGTCCTACTAGCACGGCATCCACTTACAGGTCCCATCACCCCCAGAACTGGTCACAGTGTCACAGGAATGTAAAACTATCCTCCTGCAGCATTTCTCCAGCTACACACCAGTTCAAGCTCCTCCAGCTCATGTCACTTCCTGCACATGTAGTTGTCCAAGACACGGGACATATCCTAGGGTTCCCATCATGGAACAGAATGTGCATTCCATGGGACTGAGATGTCCTGCCATACCTCTATTTATTAGACTATAAACTGACTTAACAGAAATAAACTTAAGACTTCAATAAATAAAGACTCACCAATCAGCTGTTTCACGTCACATTATTTATAGCGTGTTAACTTAAATGGTTTACTTAACTCCTTTACGCTGCTCCACTCCACTCTGCTCTGCACCTTCTTTATGCTGCTCCACTCTGCTCCTGGCCTCCTTTATGCTGCTTTCACCTGCAGGGCGAAGTTAAGATCACTATAGATGCCCGATGGCATCATTAGCCCCCGATGTGTATAATTGAATTACGACCCCGTCGGCCTTGGGTGGATATCTTAGCCGCCTGTTTAGAAGTGTCTGTTAAAATCAAAAACAGTAGCTTTCTGCCAAAGAGGATTAATTATATTCTATGCAGCTGTAATCATTAGAATACAGCAGGGATTTCATCATTGAAGCTCTGCTGAACCATAATATGATTTAATGAACTTGGTGGTATTATCAGTAATAACACTTAAGAGAAACTATTTTAAATTAACAATGAATCAAACCTGGCTGTTAACCTTTTTTAAAATTAGAAAAGAATGAAAAAGCTAATGATCAACCATGTTTTTCAATAGGATTCTGTTGCTTTAACCAGGAAGGTGTGGATCTCTGATACTCAGCTTCATTTCCCCATTATTGGGAACTGGCTGAGTGACAGCCTTATAAAGTCTCTGCCAGATCAACAACAGAGGATGTATTTATACAAGAGTTTAAATACAGAGCAAGGTGGGGGAAATGTAAAGGGAAGCTATTTATATTGTATTTGAAGATTGAAGTGCTTTTTCTGAAGATTGACCAGCATCGACCTAACACACACACATACATGTGTATATAAAATGTTAATTCGGGAGACTTTTAATTAAAATGATGGGACAGCTGAGACTTGTTGCCTACAATTCCTGTGCCATGTGGGATCTCTAGGATGCTTCATGTGTCATGGATAACCACATGAGCAGCAAGTGCCTCCAGTTGCTCAAACTCAAGCTCAGGGATTCTGAGTTTGAGGAGCAGCTGGAGTCACTGCAGGATGCTGGAGGGACCTGTTCAAGGTTTATAGGTTGCACCTCAACAGTGCTGGGACCAATGTCCTCGTGGTGAGGTTAACTGGTACGATGTGAGGGTTCAAACTAATTTGGCATGGGCATAGGTGCCAGGCTGAAACATGAGAGGAGAAACAAGGTGCACAGTGGGAGAGGCAAATAGCATGAGAGTAAAGAAGGGATTAGACAGTGGACAAATGTAAAGCAGTCTAAGATTAGTTTAGTGCGTGTGTTCTCAGTTAGCTCAATTGGCTAAACAGCTAGAGTATGATGCAGAAAAATGCTAACAGTGTGGGTTCAATCCCTGTACTGGCTGTGGTAGTTCATGGAGGCTTGTCTCCTTGCCTTGCCCCCTACTTGAGGAGTGGTGACCCTCAATCTATATGTTACCAACCCTCTCCTAATGGGAAGGGATGTCTATAGTCCTTTGGGACTATGGCTACAACAACTCATAAATGTATAGGATATTGTACATAAGGACTGGTCAATAGAACTATTATAGCACTGGAGAGAGATGTGTTTGACAGGCTAAACTCAGAGTCTGTTCGGTTAACATTAAGAAACAAGGGTTGGTATTTGAACCACTGCTCTTTTTGATATATATTAATGACCTGGAATTGGGCATATAGACATAATTTCCAAGTTGGTAGATGACTTGAAACTCAGAATGTAGTAAACAATGTGAAGGATAGTAACAGAATTCAGGAGGACGTTGACAGGCTGGTGAAATGGGCAGTCGTGTGGCAGATGAAATTTAATGCGGAAAGTGTGAAGTGATACCTTTTGGTAGAAAAAAATGAGGAGATGCAATTTAAATTAAATGATACAATTCTTAAAGAGGTGCTGGAACAGAGAATTGGGGTGTATGCATATAAATCTTTGAAGCTGGCAGGATATGTTGAGAAGACTTTTTTAAAAAGGCATATGGGATCCTTGGCTTTATTAATAGAGGCATTGAGTACAAAGAACTTTATGCTAAACCTTTATAAAATACTGGTCAGGCCCCAGCTGCAGTATTGTGGCCAATTATGGGTATTTCACATTGGGAAGGATATCAAGGCCATAGCGTGGGTGCAAAAGAGATTGACTAGAATGGAACCAGGGATGAGGGCTTTGAGAGTCTGCAGAAGTTGGGGTTGTTCTCCTTAGAGAATGCCAAGAGGCGATTTGATAGAGGTGTTCAAAATAATGAGTGGTTTTGGTACTGTAAATAAGGTGAAACTGTTTCCAGTGGCAGAAGAGTCAGTAACTAGAGGACACAGTCTAAGGTAATTGGCAAAAGAGCCAGAGGTGACATGAGGAAACAGGGTTATTGAGGTAAGGGCAAGGGAATGGGACAAATTGAATAGCTCTACCAAAGGTCCAGCACAGGCACAATGAGCTGAATGTCTTCCTTCTGTGGTGTACCATTCTACTATTTTCTACTAAGCATGAAAGATAGAACTTCCATTGATATAGCTCTTTACACAACATCAAGATGACCCAAAGGGCTTTACAACTCATGAAGTATTTTTGAAAGGAAGTTACTGTTGTAATGTATGGACAAACAGATTCCATGAAACAGGCTCAGAACTGAGCCAAATATTTATGAAGCACAGTTCCAAAGTAGAAACTTGTCTCTTATGAAGAGAGATTGAGCAGTTTAGGCCTTTACTCTCTGGAGTTTAGAAGAATGAGAGGAGATCTAATTGAGGTATATAAGATAATTAAGGGGATTGACAAAGTAGACATAGAGAGGATGTTTCCTCTTGTGGGGCAATCTGGAACGAGAGGTCATAGTTTTAGGATAAGGGGTAGCAGATTTAAAACAGAGATGAGGAGAAATTACTTCTTTCAAAGGGTCGTGAATCTGTGGAATTCACTACCCCAGAGTGCGGTGGATGCCGGGACATTGGGTAAATTTAAGGAGGAGATAGAGAGAATTTTAATTAGAAATGGGTTGAAGGGTTATTGAGAATGGGCAGGAAGGTGGAGTTGAGGCCAAGATGAGATCAGCCATGATCGTATTGAATGGTGGAGCAGGCTCGAGGGCTGTATTGGCTACTCCTGCTCCTAGTTCTTATGTTCTTATGTTTTTATGTCTTTTAACTTCTGCTGCAGCACTGAAACAACATGAGTTCTGTTGAAAACCAGTTCTATTAAATTGGACAATTTGATAAAATGAGAGCGCAGAGCCTCATTGTGAGATCATCCTACTGCTTCTAGAAATAAAACTGGATGTTGATTAATCAGTATCTCACAAGGTTTTCATTTACGCTATCTATCCTGCTTTTTACAGCAAACATGTTCAAATGACAACATAGGGATTTTCTTTTGGTACGGGATTCACAAAGAGAATTCAGACAAATGCATAGGAGGGAGAAAGACTGGGAATAACTTAATCCATTCACTTGATCCTTAATCTTTCAGCTTGTTGCAAAAATATCCATAATAACATAAAGGACTTTTTAATCTGGGATAGCACTAGATAGATAGTATCAGTTTTTGTTCAGCCTAATGGTTTTAAAAGGGAACGTGGGAGTGTCATGGTGATGAATTTACTTCTATGTTTGGAGTTGTGTAGCACATGATTTAGTAGCACAGGATAATATTATAGTTGAAGTACTTTGGAAAGATAGACCAGTGTCAAATCGTGACTGATGAGCTAATTTACAGTCAAGGATTCCAATGAACAAATTGGGCTTTGGTTTACAGCTTTGATTTTTTTTTCTAGTTTCCTTCATTTTCTAACTTTTGACAAGAGTTCACAGCAGGTATAGGTCAAAATATCGTGGCATCCATCCACTCTGCTAGTAAATAAAGATCCATGACACAGGTCAGTTCCTGAAAGGCTAATTTGTACATGAGTTTAACAAAACAAAGTGTTCGCTGAGTAGTTTCTCGACTCATGTTGCATTCATTTATCTCTGCATGTTTATAGGTGAATGCAAATCACTTTTAGTCTTTATCTGCATATAATCCCAAGGCTTCACAGAAAGCTTTCATTTTTGTACTTTTAAAACTGCAAGTGCTTACCAGAATTTAGCCTCGGAATTTTATAATGCAGAAAAAAGTATCAAACTGCTTTATAACCCCTTGCCCTCAATTCTATAAATCAGTTATTATGATGGTGTAATAAATTGTTATACTAGCTGACAAAGTATATAAAATGTCACACTCATATGCCAGTTGCCTCCTCCAATTGTAGAGTAACAAGAATAGTTCAGTACACAAAAGCTGTTTTCCAAGTCTGCCCCCATCTGTCCAAGCCCCCATTCCCACCCTACTCTGCTGCTGCTTTTATGGATTTCTCTTTTTTTTTCTATCACCAGTTTTCTCCCATCTCTTCATTTCCTGCAGTTGTTTATTCCGCACTGGAAATTTGGCCCAGGGTATAATCCCCTCTGACATTATGCTTAGCTGGCTATTATTCAAGCTTGAGCCTTGGTGTGAGTATGATTAAGCCATTTGACCATGGCAGCATTAACGTAACATAGTGGTTATTTACTGGACTAGTAATCCAGAGACCTGGTCTAATGATTTGAGTTAAAATCCCATCAAATCAGCTAAGGAATTTAAATTCAGTTAATTAAATAAATCTGAATTAAAAATCTAGGGCTAAACTTTTACCACAGAGGTGGGAAACAGGAGCCAGATTTGTTTTTGGGTCAAAAACCCACCTCGTGGGAAACTGATTAGAGTTAAGATTTTCATGTGAGTAAGTCCTTAATTGGTATGGCGATAGGTTTCTTGTCCAATTAGAGCCAGTAGAGGTGGGAACAGAGGCAGGTCAGATGAAATGTGGGGCTGATTTAGATACCCCATGGCAGCCATCACTGAGGCCGCTGGTCATCCTAAGGGAGAGATCTGCTAAGTGCACCAAAGCCTTCCTTTGAGGGAAGCATGATTTCACAGGAGAGTCAGAGACCTGGCAGCTGAGACAGGGCTGCCCCTTGCTTCATCGACCTGGATCTAATGCTGGAGGCCATGTTGGAGAGGCGGGAGGTCCTCTTTCCGGAGGGTGGCAGGAGGAGGCCATATTTGGAAGTCTAATAGCCTAGTCAATATTTTTCCTACTGAGCAAGTGGCATTGGTTGTATCACCTCCATGCTTTTGTCTGGGCTTCCTTAGAGGGGTGAGTAACCATCGCTTCAAGGATATCCCTTGTCCTGTGGGATCCTGTTATGACCTCACTGAGACCGTTAACATTAAAACACGAGGTATGAACTCCCCAGACCAATTTAAAGAATGACACAAGATTTCATGTTTTAAGACTTTTATTTTAACTAAATTAAAAATTCCCATTAACTAAATAGTGCTTTGTAAGTGGTTAATACACTAAAATACAGAGAAAGGTATTTTCTTCACTTATGAACACACTTGAAAACCTCACACCACACCTAAACGTTACACAGTCCTTTTTGATGGTGAAATCTTTGCAGGCAAAAGTCCCAAACTCCTCCCAGTTGCAATGGTTAGGATCTCCCAGACCTTTCTCAAAGTCAATGTCCTCTTTGCTCACTTCTTCCGAGCACTTTGGACCTGAACTTCCTTGAATAGGGTGCTCTCTAGTTATCCTGTTGGTCTTTTCCTTCTCTGAAAACCTCAATTTTCAAATCAGGTTCAAGCCTTCGCAGCCTTGCACTGTATCAGTCTTCAGAGAGCAGGTGTTACCTCTTTCTCTCCCTTGAGGCTGCCACCACTGGTCACTGTCTCCCTTACCACCTGCACATTTCTCAAAGTGCGTAGAATTTATCCAGAATCAGAAGGTCAGTAGCCATTTGTGTTTTTTTCAATATGCAGAGTCCACAAATCTGGCCACAGCAGAGCCACCTGGACTTTCCTTTGTTTCTAGGTCTTAGCAATTGCAATTTGTATTTGCATTTTCAGAGCCACTGGCTCCTTGTTTATGATCTGAAAGTTTGGGAGGGTTCTTCAGGTGTTACAACCTTGCCTTCTGCTTTTCAAAAAAGTCTTTGATCTGGGCTCCTTGTTGTCCAGGTAACCAAGATCCCTGTCTTGCCTTTAAGCAGAGTTGATGTGAGGTCACATGACTTCTCTGACTCCATCTTACACTACATTAAAAATCACATTTTTTAAACCCTAGTCATGCTACAAAGTTTAGCGTTCATAACTGATCCGTCCATGCACCTTGGGGGTTGGAGTGAAGATCTGAGGCAGCCTGGACTGCCGGAGAATGAAGGAATCATGGCAGCTGCCATGAAAGTGAGTGCACACATGGAGGAAGCTTTTGTTGTGATCACATACCAGTTGAACGTTGAGTGGAAGCCCTTCATGTTGATGAATCTGAAAGAGCAGTCACTGGGTAGCTAGATGGCCACATGGGTGCAATTGATGATGCCTTGCACCTGGGAGAATCCAGCAGCGTCAATGACCTGCGAGATGCAGTGGTGGGCAGACATTTGTGAGATGCCATTAAAGTTCACAGCTCCTTCAAAGGAGCCAGTAGTGAAGAAGTTCAAGGCCACAGTACCTTTGATGGCCTCTGGCAGGGCATGGCGATCAGTGGTCTTTGGTCTTTGGTGATGAGGTCAGATGTCTGTGACCATCTGCCCTGAGAGTCACAATCTCCTGTGGCACTGGGTCTCGGTCATCCCCAGGTAGTGCCGTCTTCGGTGTTAGATCCTTTGTTGAGGGTATGGCCTCTGTTGACAGCCTACTCCTTTTTCCTCTCCCATGCCCTCCTTCTGCTAGGGGCTCCACCTTTCCTGGGGAGGGTGTTGCCCCTCCTTGCTACTTGGCCCAAAATCTGACAATTGTGCCCCCATTTTTTAAAATTCATTCGTGGGATGTGGGCATTGCTGGCTAGGCCAGCATTTATTGCCCAATCCATTGCCAGCTCTATCCTTCCTTTTGGAAAGGTGGCTGTCCAATTGTCCTTGACAGCCTTGCCTCCTGCTCTTCTGCTGGGGTGGGGGGGTGGGGTAGTGATGACCCCATTCAGTGCCTGAGCGCTGAGTGCCCACCTGCCCTGCCACTTGCAAAGTGCCGAGGGCACCTCCTTATCAAATTCCAAATCTCCCTTTGCCCTGCTGACCCTCTTATGGAACCTGGGTGGGGACCTGGGGCAGCCTTGACTGGCTCCCCACCCTGTACCCACCTCCCTTCAGCTGGTCAGAAACTGGAACCTGTGCGTCCTTTCAAATATTCCACCCACCCCTCTCCAACAAGCTCTTAACAAGCTTTTTAACTTATTGAATTGGCCTTAATAGGGAGGGGAGTGGGATCTCTGTCCCATCCTACCCCCACCCTGATTAACATTGCCGGTGATGGGAATGATGTCCTGAAGTTGACATGACAGTCAGCGCTGGCATCTTCGGGACCCCCCCTCCAGCCTCTGTTCCTGACCTTGTGGTGGGGGGGGTCCTGAAAATTCAGCCCCTAGAACCAGTAACAGCGACTGTGAAACTGTCAGGTTGTCAAAAGTTGTTTGAAGATTTTCATGGTGAGTTCAGTAACGTTGAGTAAGATGAATAAGATGATTTTTTTGTTCACATTACCCCATCTCATAATGGCATACTGCCATTCCAAGTCTACAGCAAGCCTACTTGTACTGATAGATACCCAAGCTGCCATTCTTTTCATCATCCCTCTACTCTTCAATCAGTCTCCAACACCCTCATCAGAAGAGCCTATTACATGAGCGATATGAAACATTTACAACAACAGCTACACCATATCAAGTTTGCACTTCAACTCAATGGGTTTCCTTCCCACGAGATCAACACACATTCACCTGTAACTCACACTGCAACAACTACCTCAACCAAAACAAGAAAAGAGTCAGCCTCCCATACATGGTTCCACCTCAAACAGACTACAATGCATACTTAAGTCAGCGGACATAGAAGTCCATCATAAGTCATCCAAGAAGTTCCACTTCATTCTTCATAACTGACCACGAGACACATAGCTGACCAATCAGCTGTAAGAACAATAGCATGCACTGACCTATCACGGAACACAATTAGCCAACCAGTAGCAGCAAGAACAAGAGTATGTAATAACCTATCAGCAGTAAGATCCCACCACATTCTCATTCTCCACACATATAAAGAGTCATAGAGTTATACAGCACAGAAACAGGCCCTTAGGCCCATCGTGTCTGTGCTACCTAACTATTCTTATCCCATTTTCCAGCACTTGGCCCGTAGCCTTGTATGCTATGATGTTTCAAATGCTCATCTAAATACTTCTTAAATGTTGTGAGGGTTCCTGCCTCTACCACCCCTTCAGGCAGTGTGTTCCAGATTCAAACCACCCTCTGGGTGAAAAGATTGTTCCTCAAATCCCCTCTAAACCTCCTACCCCTTACCTTAAATCTATGCCTCCTGGCTTTTGACCCCTCCGCGAAGGGAAAAAGTCTCTTCCTATCTAACCTATCAATGCCCCTCATAATTTTGTATACCTCAATCATGTCCCCCCTCAGTCTTCTCTGCTCTAACCCTAGCCTTTTCAGTCTCTCTTCATAGCTGAAATGCTCCAGCCCAGGCAACATCCTGGTGAGTCTCCTCTGCACCCTCTCCAGTGCAATCACATCCTTCCTATAGTGTGGTGCCCAGAACTGTACACAGTACTCCAGCTGTGGCCTAACGAGTGTTTTATACAGCTCCATCATAACCTCCCTGCTCTTATATTCTATGCCTCGGCTAATAAAGGCAAGTATCCCATTTGCCTTCCTATCCACCTTATCTACCTGTGCTGCTGCCTTCAGTGATCTATGGACAAGTACACCAAGGTCCCTCTGACCTTCTGTACTTCCGAGGGTCCTACCACCCATTGTATATTCCCTTGCTTTGTTAGTCCTCCCAAAATGCATCACCTCATACTTCTCAGGATTAAATTCCATTTGCCACTACTCCACCCATCTTACCAACCCATCTATATCATCCTGTAATCTAAGGCTTTCCTCCTCACTATTTATGACACCATGAGTTTTCATGTCGTCTGCGAACTTACTTATCATACCTCCTATATTCACGTCTAAACCATTAATGTACATTACAAACAGCAAGAGTCCCAGCACCGATCCCTGCGGTACACCACTCGCAAAAACAACCCTCGACCATTACCCTCTGTTTCCTGCCAGTAAGCCAATTTTGGATCCAGTTTGCCAAATTGCCCTGGATCCCATGGGCTCTTACCTTCTTAATCAATCTCCCATGCAGGACCGTGTCAAAAGATTTACTGAAGTCCATGTAGACTACATCAACTGCTTTACCCTCATCGACACATCTAGCCATCTCCTCGGAAAATTCAATCAAGTTAGTTAGACACGATCTCCCCCTGACAAAACCGTGCTGACTATTCCTGATTAATCCCTGCCTCTCCAAGTGGAGATTAATCCTGTCCCTCACAACTTTTTCCAATAGTTTCCGAACCACTGATGTTAGACTCACCGGCCTGTAATTACCTGGTCTATCCCTGCTACCCTTCTTGAATAATGGTACCATATTTGCTGTTCTCCAGTCCTCTGGCACCTCTCCCGTGGCCAGAGAGGATCTGAAAATTTGTGTCAGAGCCCCTGCTATCTCCGCTCTTTCCTCACATAACAGCCTGGGAAACTCTCATCCGGGCCT
Source organism: Heterodontus francisci (assembly GCF_036365525.1). Taxonomy (NCBI): domain Eukaryota; kingdom Metazoa; phylum Chordata; class Chondrichthyes; order Heterodontiformes; family Heterodontidae; genus Heterodontus; species Heterodontus francisci. Next base: position 88,878,244 of record NC_090384.1, on the reverse strand, counting down.
GGGGATTTATCCACTTTTAAGCCCACTAAGACATACTTCCTCCCTTTCAATGCTAATATGTGCAAGTATTTCCACCCGTTCCAGTTATTCTTGCAGACGATGGGCAGAGTAGGTTGCCTGAAACGTCGAGGCCTGCCAGTTCTTCTAAGAACTCCTTTTTCAAGGAGTTCAACTGCTCTTTTTAGAGCAAATTCACACGGTGTAAAACCGTAAAAGTTGTCTTACTCACGTTAAAAACCTATCTGGTTCATAAGTGTGCTATAGGGAAGGAAATCTGCCATTCAAGCCCGGTCTGGCCTTTATGTGACTCCTGACCCACAACAATGTGATTGACTCTTAAGTGCTCTCTGAAATGGCCTTAGCAAGCCACTCAGTGGTATTCAAGAACGCGGCTCACCACCACCTTCTCGAGGGCAATTAGGGATGGGCGATAAATGTTGGCATAGCCAGTGACGCCCACATCCTGTGAATGTTGAAAATAAAATGATATACTACATTTCTTTTCTCTCACCTCCACAGATACACACTTCCAATGATGGTTGCCAGAAAGCGATCAGTAATGAAATTCCTACCTGTTTTGTTTTCCTTCTTAACCCAGGATCTCTGAGCTGGTGATATTGCCCCAGCATTGGTCCAGTGAAGACTCAGTACAGACCTGGGATACATACGAATATAACAAATGATGAGGAAAGATTGTTGGATACAACAAACCCACCTCATCCAGGCATTGTGCAGCCCATGTACACCAATGACCCATTCCCTAACCACTCCATTTTCCTGAAAATGCAAAAGATCCATAGCTAAATTCAGGGAGAAGTATGGGCAATTCCTCTCTGACTCGCTAATGTGTTCAGGCAAGCCTCCAATGGGTCACTGTAGCCCATAATTATTTGTAATAATTAGTAACCTAACCTCTAAAAATGATCCCTGGCTAACTTAGCACAGAATTAGTTTAAATTTGGATCTTTCTGGCCCATATGGCTCAGTTGCTGATTAAATTACCAAGTTGTTCAATAAGCCATTATTACCCTTTCATTTTCAGCACCATTTAATCAGGGGCAATTCACAAACTACTTTCTGAACAACAGAAACGTTCAAACAAAATAGTTACCTTTTGCCAGGTTTCCTTCACAATTCCTCAATTCCTTTGTCGTTCCATTGGTGGCCTTGCCTTTCAGTCATCTAGGCCTCAAGCTCTTGGATTCTCTCCCTAAACCTCTTTGCTTCTCCATCTCTCAATTCTCCTTTCAGGCAGTCTTTAAAACTTACTTCTTTGACTAATCTTTTGGTCATAGCCCTAATATCTTATTATGTGGCTCAGTATCAACTCTGTTGGATAACGCCCCTGTGAAGTGCCTTGGGATGTTTTACTCTGTTAAAGTCTATTGAACTTAATTCATCTCTAACACTGCTTTGATCACTCAGCTTGTTGCAATGTGAAGTAGAGACTCAAAGATTCAGGTGTTAAAAAATGAAGTAACTGACAGAGTTTGTATGCTCCTGCAAATCCTATGTAGGCAAAATGTGCAATTACATCAGTATGAAGCTTCTAAGAGTTGGAAGTGCTACCACTGAGCCAAGGCTGACACCTTGAAGATGAACATATGTGTGGAGTAAGAGGGTGGTGTTGCAGGGGGGCTAAACTGGAAATGAAAGCATTTACCATTCTACAAAGGCATATCCTACTGTACAAAATGAACCAGAGAATAGTCCAATTTTCTAAGTGTAAAGTATTTGACAGGATATTAACCTGACTACTATTTATTCCAAACGTAGAATCATAGAATAGTTACAGCATAGAAGGAGGCCAATCGGCCCCTTGCGCCTTCTCTCTACAAGAGCAATTTAGCTAGTCCCACTCTCCAGTCCCTTCCCCGTAGCCCTGTAATTTATTTTCCCTTCAGGTGTTCATCGAATTTCCTTTTGAAAGCCATGATTGAATCTATCTCTGCCATCTTTTCATGTAGTGCATTCCAGATCATAACCACCCACTGTGTAAAAAGCTTTTCCTCATGTCACCTTTAATTCTTTTGCCAATCACTTTAAATCTATTTCCTCTGTTTCTTGACCCTTCTGCCAATGGGAACAATTTCTGTCTGACTCTCTAGACCCATCATGATTTTGAACACCTCTATCAAATCACCTCTTAAACTTCTCTTTTCTAAGGAGAGCACCCCCAGCTTTTCCAGTTTATCCACATAACTGAAGCCCCTCATCCCTGGAACCATTCTCGTAAATCTTTTCTGCACCTTCTCTAAAGCCTCAGCATCCTTCCTAAAGTGCAGTGCGCAGAATTGTACACAATACTACAGATGAGGCCAAACCAGTATTTTATAAAGGTTCGTCATAACATCCTTGCAAGCCCTAGATTCTAAATGCCTTTTTAACCACTTTCTCAACCTGGCCTCCTACCTTCAATGATTTGTGCACATATTCTCTCAAGTCTCTCTGTTCTTGCATCCCCTTTAGAATTGTACCCTTTTGTTTATATTGACTCTCCATGTTTTTCTGATCAAAATGTACTTCTCCATGTTAAATTTCATCTGCCATGTGTCTGTCCATTCCACCAGCCTGCCTATACCCTCTTGAATTATTTCACTCTCCTTCTCACAGTTCACTATACCACCAAGTTTTGTGTCATCTGCAAATTTTGAAATTGTGCCTTGCACACCCAAGTCTAAGTCACTAATATATATCAAGAAAAGCAGTGGTCCTAGTACTGACCCCTAGGGTACCCCACTGTATACCTTCCTCCAGTCCTAAAACAACACTCTGTTTCCTGTCACTCGGCCATCTTTGAACCATGCTGCCACTGTCCCTTTTATTCCATGGGCTTCCACTTTGCTGGCATGTTATCAAATGCCTTTGGAAGTCCATATACACCACATCAACTTCATTACCCTCATCAACCCTCTCTGTTACCTCATTAAAAGACACAATCAAGTTAGTTAAACACAATTTTAGTTCAACAAATCTATGCTGGTTTTCTTTAATTAATCTAAAACTGTCTAAGTGACTGTTAATTTTGTCCCAGATTATTGTTTCGAAAAGCATTCCCACCACCGTGGTGAAACTGACTGGCCTATAGTTGCTGGGTAATCCTTAGGCCCTTTTTTGAACAAGTTGCTAAAGCATTGGTTACTTCATAAAACAGCAGTCCAAAAACATCAAAATTCATGATTATTTTAAGTCATGAGCAACTGGCTGCTCTACATGTACCACTTACAATGTGTGATCTCTAACTGCAATATATTTGGTGTTACGCCTCATTCCCTTTAGCGCTCTTCTTGTGATACAAATTTGCATCATAGTATCTCGCACCATTCCTGCCAGGCCCGTCACCATCTGTTGCTAAAATTTTAGCTGCTCTATTCTTGGTCTGCAAGATTATTTGTGCTCTTGTGTAATTTCTTTCCAGCAGGTTGGTTGGCATTCTTCCATCTATGAAAGCTGATGGACACGGAGCAAACAATACATTTCAGTGGGGTATCTTCTCTTGGTGCAGCACAGTCTCCAAAATAGTTGGTGGCATCATGCATTTGCCCTCCTACGACACCTGTCTTGGATCTGTTCAAACCACACCTGTGATTTGATGCTGCTGTCCTTTAACTCCCTGCAACTGTGTTTCCCTATTAAGTGGTGAATTTGCTATGTAATAAATTTTTTAAAATGAAATATTTCACAATTACATGATTAAAGTTGCCTTTTGTATTTTTCTGTAGTTCTATTAATATTTTTACATGTCTTCATAAAAAGTCTGGTCTTGAAGTTAATATTGTGACCAACAGCTTTCACAGTGCTAACTTCAGTCAGTTGTTGCAGTCAGTAAGGCACACAGTTTCCCAGCATTCTTCAATGAGATTGTAAGTGGGAGATGGTGGTGTAATGGCAATGTCACTGAAATAGTAATCCAGAGGACAAGCCTAATGCCCTGGGGACATGGATTCAAATCCCACCATGGCAGCTGGTGGAATTTAAATTCAATTAATTCATAGAAATATGGAATCGAAAGCTAGTCCCAGTAATGGTACCATGAAACTATCTTCAATTGTTGTAAAAACCCATCTGGTTCACTAATGTCCTTTAGGGAAGGAAATCTGCCATCCTTACCTGGTCAGGAGGTTTTGACTTGCTGTTGGGGTGTGGACTGTTTTGAAGGCAGTCGGGTTTGTAGCCTGCTGAAAGAAAGACCCAGCTCATCTTTCCTCCACCTCTCTAAGAGACGCTGGAAAATCCAGTGTGTGATTGCTAAAATCCCTGATGCTGCATTTCTCCTGAGAAACTCCTGGAAAGCCTGCCAGATTAATTCTCGACACTGCCTCAAAAGAACTGCTCCAGAAAAGATCCCAGTGACCCGTCTCCATGTATCTGGACACCAGACCAAAGGACATCTGATATCTTTCCATATCTTCTCCTTTTCCTTCAAGAATGAATAAGTATTTGGCCAAAGTATTTTTTTTTCTTTTTGTAAAGAGAATCTCTGCAGAGAAAACAATTTTCTTATCTAACCAGTGTGTGAGTGAGTGTGTGTGTGTTGAGTATCTAGAAGGAAATATCTATTTACATTCATATTTCAAACTATGTGTTAATACTTTGCATCTTTACTGGCTAAGTCCTGTTTTATAATAGACTGATAATTTTGTTGTTTACTAACGAAACCTGATTTGTGTATTTTATTCTGGGATAAAAAGTAAAGTAAAGGATGGGCCGAATCGGTAACTGGGTAAACATTTAAATATATGTTGTGACCTGTGGAGAAGTGGAACTAGAGAAAGACAGTGAACTCCTCCAGCCTCGATTGGAACAATAAAAATACTCCTCGGGAGGCACATCACTGCTGCAGGATGAAATATAAAAACGTACATGTGGAAGAGAAAATAAGATAATCAATGCAGCTCATTTATAGTTTTCAAAGAAAAATGGGCAGAGCCATGGAATTTGGTTGTCATATCAAGGGTTAAAATGCCACGATTCATTGAATCATAAAATGATACAGCAAAGAAGGAGGGCATTCGGCCCATTGTGCCCGTGCCAGCTCTTTGAAAGAGCTGTCTAATTAATCCCATTCCCCTGCCTTTTCCCATAGCCCAGTGTTTTTCCTTGCAATAAATATGGAGCTTGACATTCAGTCAGTGTAAATCAATGACCCAGATAATAGATTGTGTGTAACATGGCATAACATTTTCTCTCCTACCATGCACAACAGTGCAGGACATCTGTTAGCTTTTTTTTAGAAAAGGAAAATATCTGGAAGATGAACAGAGCTGCTGTATATTTGGACTTACATTTTGGTATTTATACAGAATAGTCAAGCTGAGCCTGAGCCCTGTTTTACATTCTTGGCCTGACAGTGACTAGTTTAAATGTTTTTGAGTGCATTTTAAGTGCTTTGATAGATGAGATCTTTCTTTTCCAGTTGATAACTGTGCTGACTCTTTCTAAGCCAAGGAAAGATTCTGAAGTGTCCCCGAAATGTTGGTATTTTGTGATCTTTTCCTGCATTTTGAGTGGAATACCTACATACTTCATGGAACAGATGAGATGACGCTTCCTTTCAGGATTCAACTTCATGTCAAAGATATTTCTGAAGTAATCAAAAGTATTCTTGATAGTCTCGTCATTGCATGCCAAATAAAGAAGTGATTGGAACAGGTGATTCGATTGAAAAATGCTTTCAGTTGTGATTTAGTGTAGAGCCTGATTTTTTTATTCATTCATCGCATGTGGGTATCATAGGCAAGACCAGTATTTATTGCCCATCCTTAATTTCCCATTGGAAGGTGCTGGTGAGCCATCTGGGTTTTGATACAACTGAGTGAGTGGCTTGTTAAGGATGTCAGAGGGCAGTTAAGAGTCAGCCACATTTCTGTGGGTCTGGGTTTAAACTAACTTGGCAGTGTTATGGGAACCAGGAGTAAATATTAGAGAGAAATACCAAGGTGCACAGAATACAGGGAGCGATAGATAGCACTAGAGTAGGGAATAGTAAGTTATTAGGTGGGGTCACAGTAAGGGAGAAAGCAATAAGTCTAAATCAGGGTTAATGTGCATGATGTGAATGCATGGCGTGTTGCTAATAAGATTGGTGAGTTACATGTGCAGATTGACATGTGGAACTATGATGTTGTGGCTATAACAAAGACCTGGCTCAAAGAAGGGGCGGCACAGTGGCGCAGTGGTTAGCACCGCAGCCTCACAGCTCCAGTGACCTGGGTTCAATTCTGGGTACTGCCTGTGCGGAGTTTGCAAGTTCTCCCTGTGACCGCGTGGGTTTCCTCCGGGTGCTCCGGTTTCCTCCCACATGCCAAAGACTTGCAGGTTGATAGGTAAATTGGCCATTATAAATTGCCCCCAGTATAGGTAGGTGGTAGGGGTATATAGGGAAGGTGGGGATGTGGTAGGAATATGGGATTAGTGTCGATTAGTATAAATGGGTGGTTGATGGTCGGCACAGACTCGGTGGGCCGAAGGGCCTGTTTCAGTGCTGTATCTCTCTAAAAGGGCATGACTGGATGTTAAATATTCCTGCATACAAGGTGTTCAGAAAAGATAGGAAAGGGAAAAAAGGGGCAAGGATGGCAGTATTGATTAAGAAGAGCACTGCCCAGAGAGGTTGAGGACAGAATCTATTTGGCGAGAGCTAAGGAACAAAATAGGTGCAGTTACATTGCTCAGTGTTGTCTATAGGCCACCAAATAGTGGGAAGGATGTAGAGGAACAAATCTGCAAGGAAACTACAGAGAGTTGCAAAAAATATAGGTACTTATAATGGGGGACGTTAATTATCCATACATAGACTGGGATAGTAGTAGTGTAAAGGGCAGTGAAGGGCAAGAGTTCTTGGAGTATGTTCAGGAAAATTTTCATCAGTGGTATGTTTCTAGGCCAATGAGAAAGGAGGCACTGCTAGACCTGGTTCTTGGGAATGAGGTGGGTCAAGTGAATCAGGTAACAGTAGGAGAACATTTAGGGGACAGTAATCATTGACTATGGAAAAGGACAAAGAATGATCCAGAGTAAGGATAATTAACTGGGGGAAAGCCAACTTCAATGGGGTAAGAATGTAGCTGAACAATGGGCTGCTTTCAAAGAAGAGATAGTTCGGGCACAGTTAAGGTATGTTCCCTTGAAGGGGAAAGGTAGGGCAAACAAATCCAGAGCTCCCTGGATGACAAAAGGTAGAGATTAAGATAAAGAAGAAAAAGCTTGCTTGTAGCAGATGCCAGGTAGAAAATACTACTGAGAACCAGGCTAAATATAGAAAGTTCAGAGGGGAAGTGAAAAAGCAAATAAGAGAAGCAAAGAGAGAGTATGAAAAGAGACTGACAGTTAACATAAAGGTGAATCCCAAAGTTTTTTATCAACATATAAATAGTAAAAAGGGGTAAAAGGAGGAGTGAGGCCGATTAGGGACCATAAAGGGGATTTGCACATGGAGGCAGAGGGCACAGCTGAGGTATTAAATGAATACTTTGCATCTGTCTTTGCTAAGGAAGAAGATGCAACCCAGGCAATGGTGAAAGAGGAGGAAATTCAGACACTAGAGGGGTTTAAAATTGATTAGGAGGAGGTATTGGATAGGCTGTCTGTACTTAAAGTGGATAAGGCGCCAGCAATGGATGAGATGTATCCAAGGATACTGAGGGAAGTGAGATTGGAAATTTCGGAGGCACTGGCCATAATTTTTCAGTCTTCCATAAACTCGGGGTGGTGCCAGAGGACTGGAGAATTGCAAACGTTACGCCTTTGTTCAAAAAATGATGTAAAGATAAGCCCAGCAACTACAGGCCAGTCAGTTTAACTTTAGTGGTGAGGGAAATTCTAGAAAGAATATTTCAGGACAAAATTAATAGTCACAGGGACAAATGGGGGTTAATTAAAGCAAACCAACATGGATTTCTTAAGGGAAAATCATTTTTAACTAACTTGCTGGAATTTTTTGAAGAAGTAATAGAGAGGGTTGATGAGGGCAATGCAGTTGATGTGGTGGATATGGACTTCCAAAAGGCGTTTGTACAGTGCCACTCAACAGACTTGTGAGCAAATTTATAGCTCATGGAATGAATGGGACGGTAGCAACATGGATATGGAATTGGCTAAGTGACAGGAAACAAAGAGTAGTGGTTAATGGATATTTTTTGGGCTGGAGGAAGGTTTGTAGTGGAGTTCCCCAGGGATCAGTGTTGGGCCTCTTGCTTTTCCTAATATATATATTAATGACCTAGACTTTGGTGTACAGGGCACAATTTCAAAGTTTGCAGATGATACAAAATTTGAAAGCATTGTGAACTGTGAGGAGGATAGTGTAGAACTTCAAAAGGACATAGATAAGTTAGTGGAATGGGCAGACAGGTGGCAGATAAAGTTCAGTGTGGAGAAATGTAAAGTGATACATTTTGGTAGGAAGAACAAAGAACAAAGAAAATTACAGCACAGGAACAGGCCCTTCGGCCATCCAAGCCTGCGCCGATCCAGATCCTCTATCTAAACCTGTCGCCTATTTTCTAAGGGTCTGTATCTCTTTGCTTCCTGCCCATTCATGTATCTGTCTAGATACATCTTAAAAGACGCTATCGTGCCCGCGTCTACCACCTCCGCTGGCAACGCGTTCCAGGCACCCACCACCCTCTGCGTAAAGAACTTTCCACGCATATCCCCCCTAAACTTTTCCCCTCTCACTTTGAACTCGTGACCCCTAGAACATGGAGAGACAATATAGAATAACGTCTCCAATTCCAAAGGGGGTTCAGTAGCAGAGGGACCGAGGTGTATTTGTGCATAAGTCATTGAAGGTGGCAGGACAGGTTGAGAGAGTGGTTAACAAAGCATACAGTATCCTGGGATTTATTAATAGGGGCATAGAATACAAGAGCAAGGAGGTAATGTTGGACTTGTATAAGACACTAGTTAGGCCTCAGCTGGAGTAATACGTCCAGTTCTGGGCGCCGCACTTGAGGAAAGATGTGAGAGCATTGGAGAGAGTACAGAAAAGATTCATGGGAATGGTTTGGTTTTAGTTTTAGAGATACAGCACTGAAACAGGCCCTTCAGCCCACCGAGTCTGTGCCGACCATCAACCACCCATTTATACTAATCCTACACTAATCCCATATTCCTACCACATCCCCACCTGTCCCTATATTTCCCTACCATCTACCTATACTAAGGGCAATTTATAATCGCCAATTTACCTACCAACCTGCAAGTCCTTTGGCTTGTGGGAGGAAACCGGAGCACCCAAAGAAAACCCACACAGACACAGGGAGAACTTGCAAACTCCACACAGGCAGTACCCAGAATTGAACCCGGGTCGCTGAAGCTGTGAGGCTGCGGTGCTAACCACTGCGCCACTGTGCCGCCCTATTATTGGTCCAGTAACATAACCACTATGCTATCGTACCCAAAATGATGTTCTTTGGCTTAATGTGGTAGCGTTTCCATTTGGCAAACATCCAGCTATCTGAACAGGAAGACTGGAGTTCTGTCATTTCCAAACTCTGCAAGCTACTGAGAATACAGTACATGAGCACACCAGAGAAGAGGCAGCTGTAAAAAGCCAGGGGAATGGAAAAACTGCTTTGTTGCTCATTATAAAATTCAAAAGGAGAACACTTTCTGCATTGGACTTTCTTTTGGGCCTCCTTATCTCGAGAGACAATGGATACGCGCCTGGAGGTGGTCAGTGGTTTGTGAAGCAGCGCCTGGAGTGGCTATAAAGGCCAATTCTGGAGTGACAGGCTCTTCCACAGGTGCTGCAGAGAAATTTGTTTGTCGGGGCTGTTGCACAGTTGGCTCTCCCCTTGCGCCTCTGTCTTTTTTCCTGCCAACTACTAAGTCTCTGCGACTCGCCACAATTTAGCCCTGTCTTTATGGCTGCCCGCCAGCTCTGGCGAATGCTGGCAACTGACTCCCACGACTTGTGATCAATGTCACACGATTTCATGTCGCGTTTGCAGACGTCTTTATAGAGGAGACATGGACGGCCGATGGGTCTGATACCAGTGGCGAGCTCGCTGTACAATGTGTCTTTGGGGATCCTGCCATCTTCCATGCGGCTCACATGGCCAAGCCATCTCAAGCGTCGCTGACTCAGTAGTGTGTATAAGCTGGGGGTGTTGGCCGCTTCAAGGACTTCTGTGTTGGAGATATAGTCCTGCCACCTGATGCCACGTATTCTCCGAAGGCAGCGAAGATGGAATGAATTGAGACGTCGCTCTTGGCTGGCATACGTTGTCCAGGCCTCGCTGCCGTAGAGCAAGGTACTGAGGACACAGGCCTGATACACTCGGACTTTTGTGTTCCGTGTCAGTGCGCCATTCTCCCACACTCTCTTGGCCAGTCTGGACATAGCAGTGGAAGCCTTACCCATGCGCTTGTTGATTTCTGCATCTAGAGACAGGTTACTGGTGATAGTTGAGCCTAGGTAGGTGAACTCTTGAACTACTTCCAGAGTGTGGTCGCCAATATTGATGGATGGAGCATTTCTGACGTCCTGCCCCATGATGTTCGTTTTCTTGAGGCTGATGGTTAGGCCAAATTCATTGCAGGCAGCCGCAAACCTGTCGATGAGAATCTGCAGGCACTCTTCAGTGTGAGATGTTAAAGCAGCATCGTCAGCAAAGAGGAGTTCTCTGATGAGGACTTTCCGTACTTTGGACTTCGCTCTTAGACGGGCAAGGTTGAACAACCTGCCCCCTGATCGTGTGTGGAGGAAAATTCATTGGACTAGAACTAGGATAATCAGGGAAAATGAAAAGTCCATCTTGTTGCCTGAAATCCTTTAGTACAAGTTTGTACAGTCTTAAAGGATTAGTTGCACAATGGCTGTTTCTGAGGTGATGGAATCAGCACAGCCTTGTTTGAAGCAGGGAAAGTCTCAAGTGCCATGTGATCTCTGCAATGGAACAATTTGAAACTTTAACTGAACCGCAAGAATGTCAAAAAATATTAATACATACCTTTGCAAATTTGTAGCCAAAACCACAGTAAAGCCCCTTAAATATTTACCACTTATATTCCCTCTGGTTGTGGCAGAAACTGATGCTTATTCTAGATTCTTACATCAATTCTGGCTTAAACTGCAGACCTCTTTCTTAAGAACATTTAAGTATTGAATGAGACACAGTCATTCGGCCCATCAAGCACACTGTTTCCACAAGTTTAGAATAATTTGCCCTGTCACAGATGGTACCTGATGCAGTTAGAGTGAAGGAAAGTTTTGCAGTTTGATTCGCTGATCGCCAAAAGTAATCGAGCAAAACTGCAGAATATTAATCTAACCGTCTTTAATGCATGACATTTCCACTGTCACAGCAGCACAGGAACCATCAAAAATTCCAGCATCATTGTTGATCCTCCCTATTTGTGCTTATCCCTATAACCTTCAGTTCCGTCTCTGTCTAGGTACTGTGGGCAGAAACATCAACTTTGGAGAGGATGCAAAATGGATTCACTGTCTGTTATCCACCCTGATTCACTATCCCTCATGTTGCTTCCCCTTTGAAGTTAAAAGATTCCCCTTACCCCCCAGCCCTTATTTATCCAACTTGAAATAAGTTTATCAGCACAACATTTATGCTAAGGATTTATTTCATTGCTCCTGCCACGTTGGCCTAACTTTGATAGAAGTTTTGGCAGAAACTCTACTTACGATGTGTAAATGGAGTTCCTGCTGAAATTACGGCCCAAAGTGGGAGATGTTCTAAGGAAAGTCACCCTCTTCCCTACAGTTTTGCGAAGATTCTGATCCTTTGCTCTGTGGTTACAACTTTCTTCTAGTTTGCCTTGTATTTTTGAATTTATAGCCTTTAGTTTGGCACACATGACCCCAATTACTTATTTGCACTGTTGATTCCCATCATTAATTTGAAGACCTGCATCACATCTTCTCTTAGTTGTTTCTTCTTTGGTGAAAACAATGGAACAGTTGGTAGCATTGAAGGTTGTGGATTTAAGTTCCACTCTAGGGGAATACTCCAATGCAGTACTGCAGGAGTGCTGCGCTGCTGGCAGTACTGGCTTTTGGATGGAACATTAAAGTGAGGCCCCTTCTTCCCTCTCAGGTGGATGTAATAGATCCCATAGCACTGTTTCTTTAGAATTTAGATTTAGAACATTACAGCGCAGTACAGGCCCTTCGGCCCTCGATGTTGCGCCGACCTGTGAAACCATCTGACCTACACTATTCCATTTTCATCCATATGTCTATCCAATGACCACTTAAATGCCCTTAAAGTTGGCGAGTCTACTACTGTTGCAGGCAGGGCGTTCCATGCCCCTACTACTCTCTGAGTAAAGAAACTACCTCTAACATCTGTCCTATATCTATCACCCCTCAACTTAAAGCTATGTCCCCTCATGTTTGTCATCACCATCCGAGGAAAAAGACTCTCACTATCCACCCTATCTAACCCTCTGATTATCTTATATGTCTCTATTAAGTCACCTCTCCTCCTCCTTCTCTCCAACGAAAACAACCTCAAGTCCCTCAGCCTTTCCTCGTAAGACCTTCCCTCCATACCAGGCAACATCCTAGTAAATCTCCTCTGCACCCTTTCCAAAGCTTCCACATCCTTCCTATAATGCGGTGACCAGAACTGCACGCAATATTCCAGGTGCGGCCTCACCAGAGTTTTGTACAGCTGCAGCATGACCTCGTGGCTCCGCAACTCGATCCCCCTACTAATAAAAGCTAACACACCATATGCCTTCTTAACAGCCCTATTAACCTGGGTAGCAACTTTCATGGATTTATGTACCTGGACACCAAGATCTCTCTGTTCATCTACACTACCAAGAATCTTCCTATTAGCCCAGTACTCTGCATTCCTGTTACTCCTTCCAAAGTGAATCACCTCACACTTTTCCGCATTAAACACCATTTGCCATCTCTCAGCCCAGCTCTGCAGCCTATCGATGTTCCTCTGTACCCTACAACATCCTTCGGCACTATCCACAACTCCACCGACCTTCGTGTCATCCGCAAATTTACTAACCCACCCTTCTACACCCTCTTCCAGGTCATTTATAAAAATGACAAACAGCAGCTGCCCCAAAACAGATCCTTGCGGTTCAGCACTAGTAACTAAACTCCAGGATGAACATTTGCCATCAACCACCACCCTCTGTCTTCTTTCAGCTAGCCAATTTCTGATCCAAAGCTCTAAATCACCTTCAACCCCATACTTCCGTATTTTCTGCAATAGCCTACCGTGGGGAAGCTTATCAAACGCCTTACTGAAATCCATATACACCACATCCACTGCTTTACCTTCATCCACCTGTTTGGTCACCTTCTCGAAAAACTCAATAAGGTTTGTGAGGCACGACCTACCCTTCACAAAACCATGCTGACTATCGCTAATGAACTTATTCTTTTCAAGATGATTATAAATCCTGTCTCTTATAACCTTTTCCAACATTTTACCCACAATCGAAGTAAGGCTCACAGGTCTATAATTACTAGGGCTGTCTCTACTCCCCTTCTTGAACAAGGGGACAACATTTGCTATCCTCCAGTCTTCCGGCACTATTCCTGTCGACAATGACGACATAAAGATCAAGGACAAAGGCTCTGCAATCTCCTCCCTGGCTTCCCAGAGAATCCTACGATAAATCTCATCTGGCCCAGGGGACTTATCTATTTTCACACTTTCCAAAATTGCTAACACCTCCTCCTTGTGAACCTCAATCCCATCTAGCCAAGTTTCGAAGAAGAGCAGGAGAGTTCTCCCCGGTGTCCTGGCCAATATTTATCCCTCAACCAGCATCGCTTAATAAAAGATTATCTGGTCACTATCTCATTGCTGTTTGTGGGAACTTGCAATGTGCAAGTTGGCTGCTACGTTTCCTACATTACAACAGCGACTGTATTTCAAAAGTACTTTAATGGCTGGAAAACACTTTGGGATAACCTGGGGTAATAAAAGCTGCTTTATTAACGCAAGTCTTTCTTTTGTTCTTTCTCTTCTTCGCTAATCCTTCATCCATCCATCAATGCCCTTTCAAGGTATTACAAACAATTTTCCGGATCTGCAAAAACAAAGTATCGTGGAAACTGGAAAGCTGAAATAAAAACATAAAATGATGGAATTACTCAGCAGATTAGGCAGCATCAGGGCGGCGCAGTGGTTAGCACCACAGCCTCACAGCTCCAGCAACTCGGGTTCAATTCTGGGTACTGCCTATGCGGAGTTTGCAAGTTCTCCCTGTGTCTGCGTGGGTTTTTGCCGGGTGCTCCGGTTTCCTCCCACAACCAAAGACTTGCAGGTTGATAGGTAGATTGGCCATTATAAATTGCCCCTAGTATAGGTAGGTGATTGGGACAGGTGGGGATGTGGTAAGAATATGGGATTAGTGTAGGATTAATATAAATGGGTAGTTGATGGTCGGCACAGACTCGGTGGGCCGAAGGGCCTGTTTCAGTGCTGTATCTCTAAATATAAAATATAAATCTGTGGAGAGAGAAATAGAGTTAACAGCTGGGATTTTACGCCCCCCCCCCTCACAGGAATGGGCTGGAGGCGGGTTTTGGGGGGGTGTTGGGTTAAATTGAGTGGGAGGCGGAGGCGGGCAGGCGGGAAGGTGCCATTCCCGTCACCTTCCTGCCCCCACTGCAATTTTACAAGTGGCAGTCGCGGCGAGAAGTGGCCTGCCCACCCCAGGCCAATTAAGGCCCTTAAGTGGGCAATTACTGCCAATTAAGGGCCTCCTCCTGACGCCACTGGTATATTACCAGTGGCAGGTGTCGGCTCAGGACCCCCAGGAAGCCGCTCAGTAAAACCTGGTGGTCTCCTTGTTGGCTGCGGGTGGGCCCTTCTGATCAGGCACTCTTTGCCCCAGGAAGGGCCACCCCCTGCGGCACAAGTCAACCCCTCTGCACTACATTCTGTCCCCCCCTCCCCATAACCGACACCTCCGTTGCCTTGCTGGGGACTGACCGATTGTCCCCGGCGAGGCCCCACACACTTACCTTCATTATGGGGCTAGCGTCCCTCTTACTGTTCTGACTGTGTGCATTCTAAGCAGTGGCCACCACTCCTGGTGGCGCTGCAGGGACTGAGAGCAGCCAGCCCTCTGATTGGCCAGCATTTCTTGGAAGCGGGACTGCCTGCCTCAGAAGGGCGTAATTCCCCCGCCCCTCCCCACCCGAGGGCAATTAAGGGCCTGAGCCACAGAAAACCATTGCGTGGCTTTCTAACCCAGCAGAGGCGGACTCGCCTCCGACTTTTTGGTCTGTGGGCGGGGCCTCTTGCCAAAAGTAAAATTCTGGCCAATGTTTTAGGTCGATGATCTGAGACAGTAGCTCTGTTTCTCTCTGCACAGATGCTGCCTGACCTTCTGAATATTTCCAGCATTTTCTGCTTTTATTTAACATTCCAGATGTGTCCAGACCAGTGATCTGTACAAGGTTACAAAACTAATTTTGACTTTTCATCAAATATCCTCAAGTTGCATTGAGTGCTTAATTGGTTTTATCGAAAGGCACCGCATTGGATTTTGTTATGTGAACTAGATAAGCTCTGCCTTCTGGCTTGTGCTTCCTTATCTAACACAGTGTATTCTTTTTACCTAATGCACCACCCAGGCATTTCAATTTGAAACGAATTGAATTTTCTTACGTAGTGTTTGCATTTTATTTTAGGGAATGTAGCAGAAAAATACAAAAAAGAATATCTCACTGTGTGAAAGCTATAGATTCTGTCACTCACAATACCCAGCTGGCACTGTGCTCTGTGAGATATTCTGTCTCTCATTTGAAGGGCCTTTTATTGACCGAACACAGTCCTCATATTCATATTGCTGTTTTCTCTAACAAGTATCTTTAGTGGGCACACTGACTGAAATTAGGTTAGTTCAGATGAACTAGCTACACATTTGAAGTTGGCCCTATGTAGACTTTGGTTCACATGCGATCATTTTAGAGAGAAAAGGGGCTAAATTCGATCGCCGTAAAAACCAGGCATGGGGATCTTGATGCACGACTAACCCGGGCCTCTTGGCTGTAAAACAGGCAGCTTGTCAACTTTGTGCTGCCTGCTGTTTCAAATGATTGCAGCATCCAGCCAGAATTAACTGTGCGTTTATTGGTCTGGGCGCCTGAGAAGGGGGCTAATGTTGTGAGTGGCTAGAACTAATTAAAGCTAGCCTGCACCTCTTAAAGGGGAGGCACTTTGTGGAGCAGGTGCTTTGTAACCTGAATCTGATCTTGGCAACAGTGGTTAATGGCACAACATGGAAGACAGTGGGGTCCAAGGACTTGGTAGAGGAGGTGCAAAGGTGGTGAGATGTCCTGTACCCACAGGACCAGGAAGCCCTCCAAACACACGCTCAGGAGGCAGTGAGAACAGATAGCTCTGGAGGTCAATGCCAGGAGTCAAGATCCGAGAACTTGGATGGAGTGCCACAAAAAGGTTCAATGCCCTCACAAGCTCAGTGAATGCATTGTACCAACTGCACCATGAGCTTCAGACACTGCATAAATCATCACACCCCCATCACTCAGCGACCAACTATCTGCATCAGTCAGGACTCTTTCCGGACATTCATGTGCTCCATTGCATCCTCAGATGCTTAGCACGGCTCCAAACCTCACATCCACATCTCAGAGCTGGCACACACTGCCAGCTATTCAACCAGGACAGCCACATCAGCCAAACAGATCACACGACACTCACTGATAAGCTCCCTCTTTCTCGCAGGACAAGGTTGCGCAGGAAGCTAACCCGAGGGGGGGTAGGCACGCCTGCATATCCTGACCCTGTGGAGACAACGGTGCTGGCCATTGCTGAGGCCGTGGCCAGTGGAGGGGCTGGAACCATTGACTTAATCCTCCTTCTCACATCCTACCTCCTCCTCCCACACTCTCTTCTGATTTACAAGCTGCAGATGCTGTAAATATGTATCTTTTACTCCCCCCCACCCCTCCACCCGCCTGCCCTGTCACATTATACCATGTGCATTTCTCCTTTCAGATGGCAAAAAAGCTGCAACCTGGCCACGCAGTGGAGGAACAGCAAGAAGGCAGTGATGAGGACATAGCACCGTCAGTCGATTTCACACTTGCAACAACCAGCTCAGATACTGATATTGATACAGATACTGTACGTAATTTAAGGGATAGCATAGAGGCTGCATCTGCATGTGGTGAGACACCAGGCACGACTGGCTTACAGTCAGGGCAGGGAGCAAGGATATCGCAGGCCCCAGCTCATCGGAGGGTGGGCTCACACATGGGTTCTGCAGCGGAAGACTCAGCTGAGCACATTGATGGGACAACTTACAGAAGAAGGCTGATGGGTATGCACAATGCAATGCTTGCTCCATTGGGAAACCTGCCTGAAAGCTTGCAGTCAATGTCAAGGGGAACTTAGGAACATAGGAAATAGGAGCAGGTGTTGGCCATTCGGCCCATATGAGCCTGCTCCACCATTCAAACAAATCATGGCTGATCATCTACCTCTACGCCATTTTTCCCCACTATCCCATATCCCTTGATGTCATTTGTATCCAGAAATCTATTGATTTCTGTCTTGAACATGCTCAATAATTAAGCTTCCACAGCCCTCTGGGGTAGAGAATTCCACAGATTCATCGCCCTCCGAGTAAAGGAATTCCTCCTCATCTCAGTCTTAAATGGCCTGCCCCTTATTCTGAGACTATTTCCCCTTGTTCTAGACTCACCAGGCAGAAGAAATATCCTATCCACATCTATCCTGTCACACCCTGTAAGAATTTTGTAAGTTTCAATGCGATCACCTCTCATTCTTTGAAACTCTAGAGAATACAGGCCCAGTTTCTGAAGTCTCTCCTCATAAAACAATCCTGCCATCCCAGGGATTAGTCTAGTGAACGTCCGTTGCACTCCCTCTATGGTAAGGAGATCAAAACTGTACACAATACACCAGGTGCGTTCTCACCGAGGCTTTATGCAATTTCAGCAAGACATCTTTACTCCTGTACTCAAATCCTCTTGCGATGAAAGCTAAAATACCATTTACCTTCCTAATTGCTTGCTGCACCTGCATACTAGCTTTTAGTGACTCATGAACAAGGACAGCCAGGTCCCTTTGGACATCAACACTTCCCTGTCACCATTTAAGAAATACTCTGCCTTTCTGTTTTTTTCTACCAAAGCGAATCACTTCACACTTATTCACATTATATTCCATCTACCATGTTCTTGCCCATTCACTTAACCTATCCAAATCTCCTTCAAGACTCCTTTCATCCTCCTCACAACTTACATTCCTACCTAGTTTTGTGTCAACAGCAAATTTGGAAATATTACGCTTGGTCTCCACATCCAAATCATTATATAGATTGTGAACAGCTGTGGCCCAAGTACAGATCCTTGCAGTACCCCACTAGAAATAGCCTGCCATCCTGAGAATGACACATTTATTCCTACTCTGCTTTCTGTCTGTTGTCATGGTCCTGTAGTTTTTTTTTTTGGAATGTGCAGTTTGCCTTTAAGGCTTGCAAGGGATCAGTATTGCTTTAAGAGCCGGCAAGCCTTAGGAGTTATAGCAAGGTGCATTTTCGTTGCCTTGGAAACAGGCATTTGGAGACTGCGATTCAAAGGGTGCATTCTCGATACCATGAAAACAGCCACTGGGAGTGAGCCTGATGGGATACATTTGTTACAATTCAGTTTGAACTGGCAGTTAGTAAGACAGTTAGAACACACACAGAGAAGACACAGAGGATACAGCTGTGATGAGCACACCTGCAAAAGAGCTCTCTACCATTTAAACTGAAGGAAGAGGATTTTAGTCTGATTATTATTATCGCTCAAAATTCTAAAAACATCAAGCAAAGACAGAGATCTCTGTTAATTTAAATTGAAGAAAGGGAAGTTAGACTGTGACAATCTTTTATCCCTTAAAAAACTCTAAAGTCAGATTGATTCCATTGAAAGTGTTTGCAAGTTGTTAATTGTTGAAATTCACTGGAGGAGGAAAGCACCACCTACTGAAGTTAGACTATGAACTGTTCTACTGTGGAAGAACCTCTTTTCCCGCATCGGATGACTGTGAGGACTTCAAGCAACCTCGGACTGTAAATTTGCAAGGACTCTAATTTTTTCGATTTTAAGTGTTGTTTATATTTTCATAGTGTTTAAGAATTTAGTTCTTTTAATTAAAGAGTTAATTTGTTCATTTGAAGACACCAGGTTTGGTTAGCCTCATTCAGGTGTTAATAGATGGTACAATTTGGCTGGGTCTTTCTTTAATTTGGAAAGTTTTTGAATGATATGTTAGCCGATCTGTGGAACGACGGGATTGAATTAACAGTGCATTGGTCCCACCACAATCAGAATCGTATATTTTGAGTGGATGCTTGGACATGAGCGGTCAGTCGTAACATATTTATTGGGGAATCATTTGGGATTTGAATAATATATTAATTGGGGGCTCGCTCAAGATTTGAATCACATATTAATTGGGTTTCTGGATTTAAATCATATCTTAACTGGGGGCTCACTCGCAGTTGAATCATATTTAATTCGGTGGCTCGCATCTGGGATCACAATCAGACAAATTTGGAGGTCTCACATTTGGAATCATAGTAATTGCTCATCTCTGGGATAACATTTTTAAATTGGGGTCTTGCATTTGGCATCAGATTAATTGTTCTCGAGTCTGGGATCTTCTCAATTGGCAACTTGATTGTTGGGATCTAAATCTGACACCAATTACAAAGAAATTAAAAGAATCAGGTCTCTTGTATAATAAGGTACAGTCTATACCATTGTTATGGCATTAGTGGTTGTAGCAGAGTTTTTGGGAAAACAGAAGGTTTCCCTGAGTGACTTGATAATTTTAACTAAGAACAAATTAAAATAATTGGCAGTAAAATTGGGGTTGGAATTGAAATCAGGTTCCATAAAAAGCAGAGATAATTGAAACAATGGCCGAAGATCTGGAATTGGTAGAAGAAGATGATAAGGGTAATACAGATGAGGGCCAATACGAGGAACACGAAAACGAATATGAAAGACAAGAGGGTGGTAGGTCTGAGAGTGATGCAGTGGAATTGTCTAGGATTCAGTTAAAAATGAAAAAACTGGAGTTTCAGCAGGAAAAAGAAACAAAAAACTTGAGGCAGAAAAAGAATTAAGAAAACTTGAATTGGAAAAAGAGGAAAGGGAAGAAGAAAAAGCAATAGCAATAAGAACATTTGAACTTCAGAGAGAGTGAAAGAGAAGATAGGAAATTTAAATTAAAAGAGATTGAACTAAGACAAAGGGGTAGTCTTAAATCCAGGGAAAATTCGGGTCAGGAGGAATCTGAATTTAGATCAGGACCTAGCGAGAAATTGTTCAAATTTATACAGGCTCTTCCTAAGTTTGAGGAAAGGGACGTAGAGGTGTTTTTCATATCTTTTGAAAAAATGGCTAAACAGGTGAAATGGCCGAAAGAAAGCTGGACACTGCTTATTCAGGGCAGGCTCATAGGCAGAACTCATGAAGCTTATGCCATGCTTTCTGAAGAGGCTTCTGCAGATTATGAGAGGCTATTATCGCTTGTGTATGAGTTAGTCCCTGAAACTTACCGTTAGAAGATTAGGAATTTACGGAGATTGACTGGGCAGACATATTTGGAATTTGAGAGGGTGAAGCAAGTGAATTTTGACCAAATAGACTACATCCACTGGTTCTCCTTTATCTATGCTACAAGTACCATCCTTAAAAAACTCCAACACATTTGTCAAACATGATTTGCCTTTCATAAATCCATGCTGACTCTGCCCAATCATATCATTATTTACCAAGTGTCCAGTTATGTCATCCTTTATAATAAATTCTAACATTTTCCCTACTACTGACGTTGCACTAACAGGTCTGTAGTTCTCTGTTTTCTCTCTCTTGCTCCCTTCTTAAATAATGGGGTTACATTTGCTACTTTCCAGTCAGCAGGAACCCTTCCAGAATCTATAGAGTTTTGAAAGACAACCACCAATGCATCCACTATCTCTATAGCCACCTATGGAAATCCAGCACCAACTTGGCACAGGACATTACACAGAGCTTGGAGCATGGAGGTGGTGGTCAAATCCATCAGCACATTTGTGCATGCAACCTTGATGCAGCATCTGATGACTGATGTCTCAGCTTTCATTGCAGCACAAGCAGCTTCCTCCAGAGGTCTACCTAAGATTAACCATGATCTTATTGAATGGCGGGGCAGGCTTGGGGGCTGAATGGCCTATTTCTGCTCCTAATTCGTATGTTCATATGTTCTAAGTGCTGCAGTGGAAGCTCAGACTGAATTCATGCAAGGTCAGCTTACTGCCATGCAAGCTCAGACTGCGATGAGGCAAAGTCAGCTGCTGCCATCATGGCTGTGGATTATCGTGTTCAAAGGGGCTTGCAGGGTGTCAGAGCAGTCCAGCAATCTATCCTACAAGAGGTTATTAGGATTGCTGAGATTGCTCTGGGGCAGTGGCAATGGCTCCAAGACGGGATGGTGCAGTCCCCAGCCGGGTGCTCTAGGCCTAAAACTGCTCGAGGTGGTCCTCAAAAGGCCATTTGCAGTCTCCTCCACTGAAAGTCAGTCCCCTTCCATCAGCCATGCTGCACCCACAGTGGGAGCACTGTGTAGGAACACCAGGACAGACAAAGGCACATGGTTGATAAGCACTAAAGAAATGCACAAGGGTAATTAGTTGACTTTTTATCATTACATTTATAATATTGTTTTGGAATGTTTACTTGTGGTTTTTATTCTTGCATTATGGCTAAGCGGACAGTGACAGAGAGAAGGGAATGTATGGGGCTATTGATGAATGAGGAATTGGGGTTGCGGTTACTGGTATACCACTAGGATGAGTTCTTCACAGACAATTGTCTAGATTGCCTCTCTTCCTCCTCCTCCTCATTTTCCTGGACCTTGGCTGCTCACTGTGCAACTAGTGGCAAGGGCTGTCCTCCTCATGACGTCAAGGTGGTATAACATGCAGACCACCTTGAATCTTGACATCAGATCTGTCGACTACTTCAGGGCTTTCTATTCATTCAGTTATGGAATGTGGGCATTGCTAGCAAGGTCAGAATTTATTGCCCATCCCTATTTTACAGCACAAAACCAATGACATCATGACTTTTATCACATGCTTGCTGCGAATGTGTGCATGGGTTGCACACCGGAGTCATCAACCACATGGTCAGTGGATATCCCTTGTTGCCTAGTAGCTGCCCTTGGGTTTTCCCGGTGGATCAAATGCAGTTGGCATAGTGGACTGCTGAATGAAGCTGCCAGAATACCACACACCAGCTGAATGTTGAGGGAATGAAACCCCTCTTGGTTATCGTATAGGGCAAGGTTGCCTTAGAACCTTGCACCATGAGATGCTGCAATCCTAGCAAAGCCACGTGCTCACCCCACCTACTTCTCTCTGGCAAGAGAGAATGAAAGACAGCATCAGTGACCTCCTTCATGTAACAAACTGCGAGATGTTGCAAATATCTCCAGCTCCAGCATGGAAGAAGCGACGGACAGCAAAGTTCATCGCCATGGTCACCTTTACAGCCACTGGGAATGCAGTCCTTGCCCTGCTCTGAGGTTGCAGTTGTGGCTGCAACAGGTGACAGATTTCAGTGAGGACATCCTTACTGAAGCACAGACGTCTCACACATTGTTCCTCACTGAGGTTCAGGTGGGACAATTGCTCCCTGAACACTCTGGGTGCATATGGCCTCCTGCTGAGTACCCTTCTCCCCTCCTCCTTCCTCTTCTAGCAGCTCTTTTTCATCTCTGCTCATTCTCTCTATCATACTGTATTCCAAGGGGAATACCTACTAGTGCACCCATATCTGAGAGCAAGTGGTTTATTCATAAGTCTTGAAGTCAGCAAGAAGTACTTCAGCACCTGCCACACCACTCCATGTAGACTTTGGCAATTTGAAACAACTATAGAACGTCCCAAACACTTACAGAAGCAAAGCAACAGCCAAACAAAATTAACCAGCAACTCGCCTGTAAGTAATTGATGATCCCTGCAAATATTGCTTGTGCTGGGTTCAACTTGATGCGTGTTCAGGTATGTGAGGTTAAAAGAGGTCATTAGCTGGCGTGTCAAGCTCCAAAATGGCACCACTGGTGTCAAATCAGTGTTACACACTGACTAACATCATGATCTGCCTGCTCTGCATACTTCCAACAGCTGTTCACTATGCACATGCTGACAGCCTCACCAATATGGTGTCCAGTACAACTTGCCCCAAAAGTGTGCACGTGCGTGCTGCGGACTCCATTTTGGGCACCAAATGCCACCTGTAGCGCCCAAACAGAGGTGTTACCAATCCAAGTTTTGCAATGACCAGCTCTTACTTTATTTTGCAATCAACGTCGCTAAAATGTTCTTTATCAGGAGATCTGATGATTTACTAAAATTGACAACAATTGCAAAGCAAGTGGTTTCTGCTTTTGTTTAAAATTATTATATTTCCCCACTTTATAATTTTAAAGATGTACAACCTTTTTAAGAAATGTCCAGAGCAAGTTATTTTTAACGTGGGCAGAAACAAGAGCTATAAAAGCCATGTGCCATTTTAGTCATGATCTAACTTACAAATGACAGGTTATATGTTTCAACAAAATTTTCTTCATTGAATTTCAGGTTTTCAAAGATTTGTCAAATTTCAAGGTGATAGTGCTGTTCTCTGGTGTAGAAGGTTGGCTGGGCTGATACTTGGTGCAGATGTTTTTGTGTTTTCTGCTGGTGTAGATGTCCCAGGGAAGGGTCAAGTAAATGTGCACCTAATCTCTTGCCATCTAGTGAGGTGGTGGAATCTGATCTTTTTTTGTTGGCAGGTTAAGATTATGCTCTGGTTTCTCAAATATCCAAATATTAAGCCTAATAATAAACAAACAAGTGAATGCTCATGTTAAGGGTCTTCAAACCTCAAACAGTAACTGGAATGGGTTCAAATTGTTCAGTTGTTTGTTGGTTATTATCTGTTCAGAAGATGTGTAAGGATGGGAAAGGCCATTTAGTTTATCTTAGATCATACATCCAGAAAGAAAACTAATGTCTTTCCTTTGTGAATTATTTCTTAAATATTTCAATGTTTTTGCTTCCACCACCCTACCCAGAAATCTATTCCACATGTGCTCCATCATTGGGTGAAGAATGACTCCCTCATATCAATGCTAAATTTACCTTTAAATCTGTGCCCCCTTGCCTTCTTGCTAAATGTAAGGGCCTGGATTTACTTTTTCTCTACCATCTAGTTACCTCTTAGTAACTGCCTTACATTGCTGAAGTGTTTTAAATTTCAGCAGTATCTATTCATAATGCAGTCCTCTGTTGGTATGGATGAGTCTGATTATTCTTGTCTGCACCACTTCCAGTGCTTCAGTATATCTTTTTTTACTTTTAAGGTAAAAACTTGGCACTCTATTCAAGTATTGTTTTACTGTATTCTTGGCAATTTAATGTTTTTTTTAAATTCCCAAGTCAGCTACTGGAGATAAAAGTGAAGATTAGGTATCGGATTTTAAATGTTTAATATGGATATATGCCTCTTGAAACACCTTCTATGTTAAAGACGCTATATAAATGCACTTTGTTGTTCTTGCTCTTGTGGGTGCATCCTATACTCCTGCTGATAATTTTCTTCGTTATTTGGAAGTTCAAATTCAAGGGGTCCGACATCTGAAACTTCCAAATCTCGAGGTTTTGGCATTCGTCCTTAATAATAATAAGATAAAAATCTTAAAATGCTAGCAGTTTACAAACTCTGAGCAGGTCCTTAAGAATGCCAGTGTGGAAAAGAAGCCTGGAGCAGAGACACTGCAGATCAATTGAATGGGCAGCCTGGAATAATTTATTATTTGGAGATAGCATCTGTGTGGAATTGAAAGGCAGAATTAGTCAATATCATTTGGAGAACTGTGGAAGGACAGAGCAAAGCTGGGCATTGACACTTCCAGATAAAAATAGGCCAGCGAGAGTTAAAGCGTGGGGGGTGGCAGAAGATGCACGCTGATAAGATCTGGTATTTTAGAATAATCTTGCTGGGTTCTTTAGTGATTAATTGGTTGTTGAGAGACATCTATTTCTGTTAAAACAATCTGGCTCCCAAAAGAATATCCTTGTATAATACTTGCTAAAGTGGCAATTTTGATGATAATGATAGTAGCTATTTCAAATGATTCTTTTAAACTGCTGATAAAATTCTTAGCCAAGATGAATTCATTCAATTGGGTATGTGCTTTACAGTTAGCAATTAAGGAGGTTGGCACTAAAGTGGGCAGGGGGTGGGGTTGGAATGGGGGAGGGGGTGGGGGCGGGTGTGAAAGATGAGGCAAATAGCCCTGGCATTGTCAGAGGACTGTTTTACTAGTATTCTTTGATATTCAAACGGTATATAACCCCAATTAAGGGTTATTTACTGCCTCATTTCCAGAGAGTAACCAGGCTACTTGCTTTCATGGAAAAATGAATGGAATCATGGAATATGATCCTCAAAATACTGGTAAATCCCAGTAATGTCACATAATAAAAATAGAAGTTGACTTATTTAGTCACCATAAACTAATGGATCTAATTATAATGCAATCCTCAAAACATTGGTAAAACTCCAGAGTCATTTACAACAAGTTGCATTTCTAGCATGGCCCTGACATGCAGGAAGACATCTTCAAAGTGGTTTACATCGTGGAGGAGAAACAATGGGCACCCGGCAGGAGGCTGGATGCCTGGAGCATGGAATCAGGCACCTACAGGAATTGCAACAGTTGCTTTGCAGAGGTTGATCTACAATCTTGCTTCTAATGATCCAAAACCGGCCCGTGTACCTTTTGCCATTTTGTCACTTGGGACTTGCAGGATGAGATGCATTCTGAACTTGTGGCATTGTTCACTGAGACTTCATTGGCATAGGAACATAGGAGCAGGAGTAGACCATTCAGCCCATTGAGCCTGCTGCACCATTCAACACAATCATGGCTGATCTTCCACTTCAATGCCTTTTTCCCACACTACATTAGCATTAACATTAACATCCCACACTGAAGAGTGTCTGCAGAGACTCATTGACAGGATTGCGGCTGCCTACACTGAATTTGGCAGAACCATCAGCCTCAAGAAAACGAACATCATGGGACATGATGTCAGAAATGCTCCATCCATCAATATCGGAGACCACTCTCTGGAAGTGGTTCAAGAGTTCACCTACCTAGGCTTAACTATCACCAGTAACCTGTCTCTCGATGCAGAAATCAACAAGCGCGTGGGAAAGGCTTCCGCTGCTATGTCCAGACTGGCCAAGAGAGTGTGGGAAAATGGCGCACTGACACGGAACACAAAACTCCGAGTGTATCAATTCTGCATCCTCAGTACCTTGCTCTATGGCAGCGAGGCCCGGACAACGTATGTCAGCCAAGAGCGACGTCTCAATTCATTCCATCTTCGCTGCCTCCGGAGAATCCTTGGCATCAGGTGGCAGGACCGTATCTCCAACACAGAAGTCCTCGAGGCGGCCAACATCCCCAGCTTATACACACTACTGAGCTAGCAGCGCTTGAGATGGCTTGGCCATGTGAGCGGCATGGAAAATGGCAGGATCCCCAAGGACACATTGTACAGCGAGCTCGTCACTGGTATCAGACCCACCGGCCGTCCATGTCTCCGCTTTAAAGACATCTGCAAACGTGACATGAAGTCCTGTGATATTGATCACAAGTCGTGGGAGTCAGTTGCCAGCGATCGCCAGAGCTGGCGGGCAGCCATAAAGGCGGGGCTAAAGTGTGGCGAGTCGAAGAGACTTAGCAGTTGGCAGGAAAAAAGTCAGAAGCGCAAGGCGAGAGCCAATTGTGTAACAGCCCCGACAACCAATTTTATCTGCAGCACCTGTGGAAGAGTCTGTCACTCTAGAATTGGCCTTTATAGCCACTCCAGGCGCTGCTTCACAAACCACTGACCACCTCCAGGCGCTTACCCATTGTCTCTCGAGACAAGGAGGCCAAAGAAGAAGAAGACCCTCTTATCCCCTTACGTCATTTGTATTTAGAAATATGTCAATCTCTGCTTTAAACATACTCAATGACTGAGCTTCCACAGCCCTCTGGGGTAGAGAATTCCAAAGATTCACAACCTTCTGAGTAAAGAAATTTCTCCTCATCTCTGTCCTAAGTAGCTTCCCCCTTATTTTGAAGTTGTGTTCCCTGGTTCTAGACTCCCCAGCCAGAGGAAACATCTTACCTGCATCTACCCTGTCTCTCCCTTTAAGTATTTTGCAGGTTTCAATGAGATTACCTCTCATTCTTTGAAACTCTGGAGAATACAGGCCCAGTTTCTCCAATCTCTGTTCATAGGACAGTGCCACCATCCCGGGAACAAGTCTGGTGAACCTTCGTTGCACTCCTTCTATGACAATAATATCCTCCCTAAAGGACCAAAACTGCGTACAGTACTCCAGGTATGGTCTAACCAAGGTTCTGTACAATTGAAGCAACAATTGGCCTGTACCACAATGACTGGCATCTGCTAAACTTTAGGCTGGAGAAGCTTTTGCCAATGGCCTTACCCCATAATCTGTTCAAAATGTTGAACAGAGTCTCATTTTGAGCATGCACACCTTGTTTGCAAAGAGCACCTCATGGATTCAAATTAAATGGACACACTATAGTCAAAGCTGCTCAAAGGCATCCATGGAGAAGCTGACATCTTCAGGTAATGTCTGGGGCTGGTTTCTGCAATACCTAGCTCCTCTGAACATCTCTCTGCTGACAGCCACTCGCGATAGTGCTGTTACCTTGTCCAAGCACCTGCCTATTCCTGTGAATAAGCTCATTCTATGCCATTGCAGGCAGACAGCTGGCCCTGCTATTAATGACTACCATGTGGGAGGGCCACTGACATCCCCAGCTTTCTGCTCAGGAGTTAAAATCCACCCTCGTAACTTTCTCTCTCATGTTTGGCTAGCTTCCCCTAAATGCAGCTATGTGTGAAGCTTAGCGACATTTCTTAATAAGCTTTACAGAATATAAAATCAGTGTTTTATTCACAAAGATAAAATCTAAAGTATAGTTATCAACTTTGACAAAGCATTCATTCATATTTAAAGGTGCAGTGGCTTCTCTCTGTGTAAAAAACTTACTTTAAGTATCTGTGACTCAGTATAGAACTGGGCTATGCCATCCATATAACCTCATTATCTGGTGTATGCACATTCTATTATATGAAATTCTGATGCATTTTCTTGCAAATCATGTATCATTCCCTGAAAGCTGGATACATTTTATTATATAATATGCATTCCCTATGAGATTTATGATGAATATAACTTATGAGTTCAAGTATTAATATTCTAAGTGTCCCACAGCATCCTCACATCATCAGTTATCTTAGCACTTTGCTTTGGAAGAAATTAAGGCTGTGAAATTTGGCTGCATAAAACTCAATTTTTTGGTGTTACCAGTGCCATTTTGCCTCCAAACTGGTAACTGCAGCATGGCACACATTTCTGGTGCTAGCCGCGTTGGACGCCATTTTGGCGAGGGCATTAATGTGCAAGCAGTGAGCATCCGCCACACATGTTCAACAGCATGAGGACCCCAACTCCACCTACCCCACTTTTCCACCAATGCCAGTTAAAGGGATGATCAACTACTTTCAGGTTGGTTACTGATTGATTTCTACTGGCTTTTGTTGTGATTGTAGAAGTGTTTGGTGGCTTCCCGACTTGTTTAAAGATGCTGAAGTCTACAGGGAATAGTTTGGCACGTGCTGTGCGACTTTTTCCTAACTTCAAGGACTCTGTACAAGTCACTTGCTCCCAGACATGGTGCAGTTGTGTGCACCCCTTGGCCTATGGCATGTTAGGGGAATGAGCAGTGATGATGTCTGCTGGAAGAGGGAGGAGGAGGGGGAGAAGGGCTCTCTGATGAAGACCGTATCCGCTTAGGGTGTTCAGAGATCAATTCTCCTATCTGAACCACAACGACAAAGAGTGGGCTGAATTTTACCAGCCCTCTAGGGATGGGCAGAGGGTGGGGGGGGCCTGTTGCCTTCCCAATGCCATTCAATTTAGTCAAGAGTGGGGAAGGCTGAGAATGGCCGTCCCACCAGAGGCCAATTGAGGCCTTTAAGTGGTCAACTATGGACACTTAAGGGCGTCATCCTGTCGCCGTTGGAATCTTACCAGCAGCGAGGGGTGCCTCTGTCACCTGGGGAGGTGGCCCAGTAAAACCAGGCAGCCTCCCTGGGAGCTAGGGTGGCCCTCCTGCAATCTGTGGCCTACAGAGGGCCCCTGGCGGCAAAGGCCACCCCTATGTCAAAACCCACCAGCCCTCCCTGCGCTCAACAAGCCACCCCTCCCATCCTTTGCCAGGGCCTGCCTGACTGGCCCCTGCAAGGCTTCCCCCACTTACCTCCTCTCCAAGGCTCCAATGCCGCTTCAGGTCCTGGGCCTCGTGCAGTACCAGCAGTCGCCACCCCTCCCAGTGGCACTGCTGGGACTGCTGAACTGCTGTCCCACTGATTGGCTGGCAGCAGATCTTGGAGGCGGGATCTCTGCCTTTAAAAAGGAACAGGGACCCTGGCGCCGTGCAGTTAACTGCCTCTGCGCTGTAAAATGCAGCTGGAGTTCCCCAGAATGGCTGAGGTGGGGGTTCCCTTCACCTTTCTGACCCAGCATCAGGGTCCCCACCAGCTGTGTAAAATTCAGCCCAGTGTGTCAGATGACTCTGTTGCACTCCCTCAATGTCTGTCTGGTGTGTGACCATTGTCACGAAAACATGCTAGATCGAATGATTTATTTTTAATTCACCGGCTGGAAACCTATGTATTAAACTGGTGGAAACAAGCCACTCAAACTTTGCAAGCTTTGAACTCTGTCTGCTGACTGTGAGCACTGAGACATATTCCCTGCTGCAGACTGTCGTGTTCAGTGGTTAAATTGATCTGTGTTTGATTGTATGAGTCTGTTCATCAATCGATGTTCATTGTGCTTCATGACTTAAGCCCGACGGGGGAGTTAGAGAGCAGAGGACTTTCTAGAAAGAGCAGACAGAGATCTCCCTTGAAGGAATTCAGACACATTGCTATCTCCCGAAGAACCACTGAATCAGCATCCACTTCTTCAAACTGGAAGCTGGGGAAGTACCGAATCAGCATTCATGTCTTCATACAGAAAGTCTCAGGATCACCAAAGGAAAGTCGTGTGACCATCAAATTCAGCCTGAAGCCGGCCGAGCCACAAACCTCCACAGACTGTATCCCCCTTTTATTTCTCTGGACTCTAATTCGACCAAACTATCCTTCCTCACTCTGTAACCTAGGTGTGTGTATGTGTGTGTGAATGAAAGTGGGAGTGTATTTTATCATTTTAACTTAGATCGGTTTAAGTACAATAAAGTTAGCCTCTTTTTTTTGTTAAACTCGAGAAAACCTGCCCAATTGGCTCTTTTTATGATCACAGCACATAGATAGTGAAACACTCACTGATTTTGGCAAGTATATCCAGTTAAAAAACAAGGAGAGGGAAAACAGGGGAGCCCTTTGACCCTTCCTCACCTGATCATAACACCATACATAGTGTGTCATGCAGGCCAATGCCTGGTATCCTAGCAGCAGTCATGATGTCTTCATTCTATGGCAGTCCGCTGTGCCACCTGCATTTGAACGACACAAAAGATGATAGAGCAGACCATTGGGGTGCTTAAACAATGCTTTTGCTTGCCTGGACCAAAGTGGATGTGCCCTACAGTATATGGCAGAGCACGTGTCAAGATTCCTGGTGGTCTGCTGCGTGCTGAATAACATCGTCATCAGGAGGGCACAGCCCTTGTAACCAGGTAAACAGTGACCAGCTGAGGAGGAGGAAAAGAGGAGGAAAGCAACATAATCCCTTTCTGGCTGGCCTGCCCACAATCAACTCATCCACTAATAACAGTAAATGCAATCCTAATTTCCCACGCACCAATAGACACACATCTTAACTTCCCTTTGTTACTGGCCATCACACTGTTCACTTGGCTACAATACAAAAATCAAAGCGAGCACAAAATAAACAGACCAAACCAAATTAATAAATCAAGCCATGCTATATTGCGTAGAAACCACCCTTACGGCCTGTCTAGCTGATGACTTTGTCTCTCTTTTTTTTATTCATTCATGGGATGTGGGTGTCGCTGGCCAGGCCAGCATTTATTGCCCATCCCTAATTGCCCTTGAGAAGGTGGTGGTAAGCTGCCTTCTTGAACCGCTGCAGTCCACTTGGGGTAGGTACACCCACAGTGCTGTTAGGAAGGGTGTTCCAGGATTTTGACCCAGCGACAGTGAAGGAACGGCGATATAGTTCCAAGTCAGGATGGTGTCTGACTTGGAGGGGAACTTGCAGGTGG
Organism: Heterodontus francisci; assembly: GCF_036365525.1. Lineage (NCBI taxonomy): Eukaryota > Metazoa > Chordata > Chondrichthyes > Heterodontiformes > Heterodontidae > Heterodontus > Heterodontus francisci. The sequence goes on along the minus strand of NC_090384.1, from coordinate 88,846,889 downwards.
TGGTGTTCCCATGTATTTGCTGCCCTTGTCCTTCTAGTTGGTAGAGGTCGCGGGTTTGGAAGATGCTGTCTAAGGAGCCTTGGTGCATCGCTGCAGTGCATCTTGTAGATGGTACACACTGCTGCCACTGTGTGTCGGTGGTGGAGGGAGTGAATGGTTGTAGATGGTGTGCCAATCAAGTGGACTGCTTTGTCCTGGATGGTGTCGGGCTTCTTGAGTGTTGTTGGAGCTGCACCCATCCAGGCAAGTGGAGAGTATTCCATCGCACTCCTGACTTGTGCCTTGTAGATGGTGGACAGGCTTTGGGGAGTCAGGAGGTGAGTTACTCGCCTCAGGATTCCTAGCCTCTGACCTGCTCTTGTAGCCACGGTATTTATATGGCTATTCCAGTTCAGTTTCTGGTCAATGGTAGCCCCTAGGATGTTGATAGTGGGGGATTCAGCGATGGTAATGCCGTTGAATGTCAAGGGGAGATGGTTAGATTCTCTCTTGTTGGAGATGGTCATTGCCTGGCACTTGTGTGGCACGAATGTTACTTGCCACTTATCAGCCCAAGCCTGGATATTGTCCAGGTCTTGCTGCATTTCTACACGGACTGCTTCAGTATCTGAGGAGTCACGAATGGTGCTGAATATTGTGCAATCATCAACGAACATCCCCACTTCTGACCTTATGATTGAAGGAAGGTCATTGATGAAACAGCTGAAGATGGTTGGGCCTAGGACACTACCCTGAGGAACTCCTGCAGTGATGTCCTGGAGCTCAGATGATTGACCTCCAACAACCACAACTATCTTCCTTCGCACTAGGTATGACTCCAACCAGCAGAGGGCTTTCCCCCGGATTCCCATTGACCTCAGTTTGGCTAGGGCTCCTTGATGCCATACTCGGTCAAATACTCACCTCGCCTCATGAGTTCAGCTCTTTTGTCCATGTTTGAACCAAGGCTGTAATGAGGTCAGGAGCTGAGCGGCCCTGGCGGAACCCAAACTGAGCGTCACTGAGCAGGTTATTGTTAAGCAAGTGCCACTTGATGGCACTGTTGATGACACCTTCCATCACTTTACTGATGATTGAGAGGAGGCTGATGGGGCGGTAATTGGCTGGGTTGGACTTGTCCTGCTTTTTGTGTACAGGACATACCTGGGAAATTTTCCACATTGCAGGGTAGATGCCAGTGTTGTAGCTGTACTGGAACAGCTTGGCTAGGGACTGTTATGCAATGCAACCTGAGTGGCTGAGCATGGCTGGTGGAAGGCTGTTGACTTTCAGAGGCAGAGACTGCAGGTGGCTGTGCAAGATGACCTCGAGCATTTCTGGCTCTAGAAGGACTGGCTTCGGACTGTGCCATCTTGGCATGGGCAGCAGCAGTCTGGTTTCTGATGAAAGGTCACAGATCCGAGACATTAATTCTGTTTCTGTTTCCACAGTTGCTGCCAGATCTGCTGAGTGCATCCAGCAGTTTCTGTTTTTATTTCAGATTTCCAGCACCTGCAGTATTTTGCTTTTGTATTATTTTAGCAGTCTGGGCTGGAGGGCTGGCTGACAGGCAACAGCAAGGGAACTGGTGGAGTAGTAGAGGTGGGAGAACAAATGCTGACATCCTGAGAGTGGACACCTGGTAGTGCTGGAGCAGTAAGAGGTGACATTGCCTCTCCCCTGGGGCAGCGCTTCAGTGATCTGAATAATGTGTTGGAGGAGAGATTGTTGTACTACTGTGACACCCTGCTCCCCCCTTTGAACACTGGCATCTGCAGCCATAATAGCATAACTGAGCTTGCATGTCTTCAGTTTGAGTTTCCACTGCAGCACCCAGAAGTTGGGTGGCTTCTGCTTGTGCTGCAATGGAAGCTGAGACATCGGCGATCAGAAGTTGCATCATGGTTGGGACAGCAAATGTGCTAATGGAGTTGGCCACCACTGGAAGAACAGGTTTCAATCTCTGAAAATGCCCTGTGCCAAGTTGGTGCCAGACTCCTCCATGCTCCTTGACATTGACCATAGACTTTCTGGCAGGTTTGCCAAGGCACCAAGCATTTCATTGTGCATATCCATCGGTCTTCTTACATATGCCACCCCATTGAATTCCTCATCTGTAACCTCTGCAGCAGAACTCATGCGCGACCTCGCCCCCTGGATAGCAAGCATCTGTGCTACAAACAAAAACAAGAAATGCTGGATTCACTCAGCAGGTCTGGCAGCATCTGTGGAAAGAGAAGCAGAGTTAACGTTTCGGGTCAGTGACCCTTCTTCGGAACTGACAAATATTAGAAAAGTCACAGATTATAAACAAGTGAGGTGGGGGTTGGGCAAGAGATAACAAAGGAGAAGGTGCAGATTGGACCAGGCCACATAGCTGACCAAAAGGTCACGGAGCAAAGGCATGGTTAATGGTGTGTTGAAAGACAAAGCATCAGTACAGATTAGGTGTGAATATACTGAATATTGAACAGCAGCAAGTGCAAACCTGAAGAAAAACAACCTGAAAAAAACAGTGGGTAAGCAAACTGAACAAACTAAGATGAAATGAAATAAATGCAAAAAAAGATTGTAAAAAATGTAAAAAGGAATGCAAAAAAAAGGAAGAAAAAATAACTAAAAATGAAAGTAAAGTGGGGGGCTGTCATGCTCTGAAATTATTGAACTCAATGTTCAGTCCGGCAGGCTGTAGTGTGCCTAATCGGTAGATGAGATGCTGTTCCTCGAGCTTGCGTTGATGTTCACTGGAACACTGCAGCAATCCCAGGACAGAGATGTGAGCATGAGAGCAGGGGGGAGTGTTGAAATGGCAAGCAACCGGAAGCTCAGGGTCCTGCTTGCGGACTGAGCGGAGATGTTCCGCAAAGCGGTCACCCAGTCTGCGCTTGGTCTCCCCAATGTAGAGGAGACCACACTGTGAGCAGCGAATACAGTATACTACATTGAAAGAAGTACAAGTAAATCGCTGCTTCACCTGAAAGGAGTGTTTGGGGCCTGGGATAGTGAGGAGAGAGGAGGTAAATGGGCAGGTATTACACCTCCTGCGATTGCAAGGGAAGGTGCCCTGGGACGTGGACGAGGTGGTGGGGGTAATGGAGGAGTGGACCAGGGTGTCGCGGAGAGAACGATCCCTTCGGAATGCTGACAGGGGAAGGGAGGGGAAGATGCGACTGGTAGTGGCATCACGCTGGAGGTGGCGAAAATGGTGGAGGATGATCCTTTGGATATGGAGGCTGGTGGGATGAAAAGTGAGGACAAGGGGAACCCTGTCACGGTTCTGGGAGGGAGGGGAAGGGGTGAGGGTAGAGGTGCGGGGAATGGGTCGGACACGGTTGAGGGCCCTGTCAACCACAGTGGGGGGAAATCAGTGGGGTAGCATCTGTGCTACCCTTGTCCCCTGCTCTGACTGCTGGCCATACTTGCCCAGTGTCTCACTACATGCAGATCCCAATTCTAAGCTATCCTCTAAATTAGGCGCCGTGTCAGTATCTGAACTGATGGCTGCAAGTGGGAGAGCAAGTGATGGTGCTTCCTCTTCATCACTGTCTTCCTTGGACTTGTTGGTCCTACCCTTCACCTTTACGGGAACATGTTGGCCCTGAACTCTCACTATTTCCTTTTTGAATGACTCCCACAGGTCTGATGTAGGCTTTCCTACAAGTAGCTGCTCCCAGTCCACTTTGGCTAGATCCTGTTTTATCGTATTGAAATTGGCCTTCCCCCAATTCAATGCCTTTATTTCTGGTCCATCTTTCTCCTTTTTCATAACCACTTTAAATCTTACAGAGTTATGGTCACTATCCCTGAAATGCTCCCCCACTAACACTTCTACCACTTGTCCTGCTTCATTCCCTAGGATGAGGTCCAGTACTGCCCCTACTCTTGTAGGACTTTCAACGTGCTGGCTTAAAAAGCTCTCCACTTTAAGAACTCTGCCCCCTTTAAGTCTTTTGCACTAAGACTATCCCAGTTAATATTGGGGAAGTTGAAACCCTCTACTATTATTACCCTATTATTTTTGCACCTCTCTGAGGTTTGCCTACATATCTGCTCCTCTGTCTCTGACTATTTGGAGGCCCGAAGTACACTTCCAGCAAAGTGATTGCCCCCTTTTTGTTTTTAAGTTCTACCAACATGGCCTCATTTGAGGAACCTTCTAAGATATCATCCCTCCTTACTGCAGTAATTGACTTCCTTGATCAATAGTGCAATGCCACCTCCTCTTTTACACCTCCCCACCTCACCCCCCACCATGCCTGAAGATTCTGTACCCCGGAATATTGAACTGCCAGTTCTGCTCTTCCCTCAACCATGTCTCTGTGATAGCAATAATATCACATTCCCATGTGTTAATCAACGCCCTCAATTCATCTGCCTTACCAGAAAGACTCCTTACATTAAAATAGATGCAATCTAGCCTTGCATTATTCGCTTGTGCCTTAACAGGTCTATATTTGCTGTGGCTTCCAGACTGACTTAATTTATCTTCTATATTTGGCTGTGCATCACCCCCTACTGTATCTCCACTCTGTATCCCATCCCCCTGCCAAATTAGTTTAAACGCCACCCCCCCCCCCCACCCCCCCAACAGGCAGAAGTGTCAATAACCAGGCAGCATAGATTTAAAGTAAGGGGCAGGAGATTTAGAATTAGAATTAGAATTAGAACATTACAGCGCAGTACAGGCCCTTCGGCCCTCGATATTGCGCCGACCTGTGAAACCATCTGACCTACACTATTCCATTTTCATCCATATGTCTATCCAATGACTACTTAAATGCCCTTAAAGTTGGCGAGTCTACTACTGTTGCAGGCAGGGCATTCCACATCCCTACTACTCTCTGAGTAAAGAAACTACCTCTAACATCTGTCCTATATCTATCACCCCTCAACTTAAAGCTATGTCCCCTCGTGTTTGTCATCACCATCCGAGGAAAAAGTCTCTCACTATCCACCCTATCTAACCCTCTGATTATCTTATATGTCTCTATTAAGTCACCTCTCCTCCTCCTTCTCTCCAACGAAAACAACCTCAAGTCCCTCAGCCTTTCCTCGTAAGACCTTCCCTCCATACCAGGCAACATCCTAGTAAATCTCCTCTGCACCCTTTCCAAAGCTTCCACATCCTTCCTATAATGCGGTGACCAGAACTGCACGCAATACTCCAGGTGCGGCCTCACCAGAGTTTTGTGCAGCTGCAGCATGACCTCGTGGCTCCGAAACTCGATCCCCCTACTAATAAAAGCTTTTTAAGCCAGCACGTTGAAAGTCCTACAAGAGTAGGGGCAGTACTGGACCTCATCCTAGGGAATGAAGCAGGACAAGTGGTAGAAGTGTTCGTGGGGGAGCATTTCAGGGATAGTGACCATAACTCTGTAAGATTTAGAGGGGATTTGAGGAAAATAAATTTCACTCAGAGGGTGGTTGGAATCTGGAACACACTGCCTGAGGGAATGGTAGAGACAGGAACCCTCGCAACATTTAAGAAGTATTTAGATGAGCACTTGGAACACCTAGCATACAAGGTTACGGGCCAAGTGCTGGAAAATGGGATTAGAATAGATAGGTGCTTGATGGCTGGCGTGGACACAGTGGCCGGAGGGCCTGTTTCTGTGCTGTATAACACTATGACTCTAAAATTAACTTCTTTGACCCAAGCTTTTGGTCACCTTTTGTCATATCGTCTTCTGTGCCTTGGTGTCAAATTTTGTCTGACAACACTCCTGCAGAGCCAGATTTGGAGGAGTGCGGAGATCTTGGAGCATTGGAGTGTTGGAGGACATTACAGAGAGAGGAAGGAGCGAGGCAATAAAAGGATTTGAACATAAGGATGATAATTTTAAAATTGAGGGGTTGCCAGACTGGGAGTCAATGTAGGTCAGCAAGCAAAGAGTGAAGAACGAATGGGAATTGGTGCAAGTTCAGATACAGGCAACAGTGTTCTAGATGAGCATAACTTCACAGAGGGTGGAAGATAGCAGGCTGGCCATGAGTGCTTTGGAATAGTTGAGTCTGGAGGTAACGCAGGCAAAGATGGAGGTTTCAGCACAGATGAGCTGAGTCAGGGGTGGAGATGAGTGATGTTATGGAGATGGAAGTAGGTGATTCTACAATAAAGGTTGATCATCTCCAAAGAAAATCTACAATATATAATGTACACTTCATGTATCAAAATATTCACTGATTCAGTCATGAATTGAACGCATACAAGTACTGCTGATTATTGAAATAGCACAGATTGGTGAGGCTTTGAGTGAAGCCAGCTTGGACTTGGGCAGGATAATCAGTGTCTTGCTTTTTCCTTTCTGGTGGTCTTTTTCTGGTTATCAAGTTTGTTCATGCCAAGGAATGACATGTTTTCTACTTTTGACAAGTGTTGCTTATTGCTACTTCAATGGACACATCCATGGAAGAGATCTGCTATTTGGGTTGCATGTTACCTGGCAAAGTATCCAAAAGAATCCTGTTGCAGTTTTACCAATGTCTTCAGGACAGATTTTGCCAATGCAAAGTGTTTTTTTTTCACTATCAATAAATTTAACAACCTTGTTTGAAGTTTCATGTTGAGTGACAGACACAATCTGGCTGTACGTACCTGCATATTAACAGAAAACATGGGAGATGGTGAATTTTGAAATTGTTTAGGAAGAGTTGATGTTTAGCTTTGCTTTGGAAGCAGCTTGATGATGTGGGAGAACCTGTGTATCTGTCCAAGTGGACTTGTACAAAACTGAATTATTTTAATGCACAGAAGAAAGACTGTTGAGTGTATGTAAATAAATAAATTGTCTATAAGGATTCCAGATCCTGTTTTTTTTTGGCCAGTAGATATGTAAACAGACTTAACTACAGTATTTCCCTACAATTGTTTCACCCTGTCTATATTCACAAGAGTGTTGTGGTAGTTTTAAAAATCCTTTTCCATTGACCCACTATGTTTACTAGTTAAAATAAAGAGCCTTTTGGAAATGATTTATGTCCCTGTTACAGGACTTTAAAGTGATTTTCTGATTACTTTCTCTTTCAAATGAACTCTTTTGATTGTTGCTGTTGCAGTGAAACCTCAAGCTGTTTTCATTTGTTAAAGATAAATGGTGCAGGAGGAAAGGGGTGATGAGATACATTAACATGCTGTGTCTGTGAAGTGGCACATTGTTCTTGACAAGGGAAGCATTTGAATTAGTAGTGGGTTCTATTAACTGACCACTGCCATTGCCCTCCTGTGGTGTGATTATAGGTTGCTGAGTTTGCACTTTTGGATTAATATCTCATGTTTGCGTCTGCAATATAATAGTGTGCTGGAAGCAATATCATGGCAGATATCTCAGGTTGAAGCTCATGGCAGTTTAATCTTCTCCATTCTATCCTTTCATGTGGACTAATCAAACATCCAAATCAATGAGCAATCATTTATCTGCTGGATCCATGTGGTATTGCTAGACGTGGGAATTACCCTGAATGTTTACTGTACAATGTGTTAACTGAATGTTTGAATTCACTACACCTAATTAAGCCTGTATAGATGTAAGTGTTTGATTTTAGGTTTCATAGCCGAATGACATGCTCTGATCCAAATAGCATTCTGCACATGTGAATAATCTGTGAAAGGTAAAGTATTTGCTAAAATCCCTGAAAAATTACTGTATTTCTATAATTCAAGATTATTTTACATTTGAACATTCAAACATACGAATTAGGAGCAGGAGTAGGCCACTCAGCCCCTTGAGCCTGCTCCGCCATTCAAGAAGATCATGGCTGATCTGATTGTAACCTCGACTCCACATTCCTGCCTACCCCCATAACCTTTCACCCCCTTGCTTATCAAGAATCTATCTACCTCTGCCTTAAAAATATTAAAAGACTCTGCTTCCACCACCTTTTGAGGAAGAGAATTCCAAAGTCTCACGGCCCTCTGAGAGAAAAAATTTCTCCTCATCTCTTTCTTAAATGGGCAACCACTTATTTTTAAAAGTGACCCCTCGTTCTAGATTCTCCCACAAGAGGAAACATCCTTTCCACATCTACCCTGTCAAGACCCCTCAGAATCTTATGTGTTTCAATCAAGTCACCTCTTACTCTTCTAAACTCTAGTGGAGACTACAAGCCAAGCTTGCCAACCTTTCCTCATAATACAACCTGGTTGATAGGTAAATTGCCCCTAGTGTAGGTAGGTGGTAGGAGAATGGTGGGAATGTGGTAGAGAATATGGGGTTAATGTAGGATTAGTATAAATGGGTGGTTGTTGGTCGGCACAGACTCGGTGGGCCGAAGGGCCTGTTTCAGTGCTGTATCTCTAAATAAAAAAAAAATAAAATAACCTGCCCATTCCAGGTATTAGTCTAGTAAACCTTCTCTGAACCGCTTCCAATGCATTTGCATCCTTCCTTAAATAAGGAGACCAATACTTTAAAACAAAAACAAGAAATGCTGGAATCACTCAGCAGGTCTGGCAGCATCTGTGGAAAGAGAAGCAGAGTTAACGTTTCGGGTCAGTGACCCTTCTTTGGTTCCGAAGAAGGGTCACTGACCCGAAACGTTAACTCTGCTTCTCTTTCCACAGATGCTGCCAGACCTGCTGAGTGATTCCAGCATTTCTTGTTTTTGTTTCAGATTTCCAGCATCCGCAGTATTTTGCTTTTATTTTAGACCAATACTTTACATGGTACTCCAGATGTGGTCTCATAAATGCCTTGTATAACTGAAGCATAACCTCCCTACTATTGTTTTCAATTCCCCTCACAATAAATGATAACATTCTATTAGCTTTCCTAATTACTTGCTGTGCCTGCAGACTAACTTTTTGCGATTTATGCATTAGGACACCCAGATCCTTCTGCATCTCAGAGCTTTGCAATGTCTCACCATTTAGATAATATGCTTATTTTTTATTCTTCCTGCCAAAATGGACAATTTCACTTTCCCACATTATACTTCATTTGCCAAATATTTGCTCTTAACCTATCTATATCCCTTTGTAGCCTCCTTATTTCCTCTTCACAACTTATTATTACTATTTTTGGTATATAGTTTGGCAGAATGTAAAGGCTTCTTGACATTAATTGGGGTCAGATGCCAGAAATTGATTTAATGTGTGGAAAAAAACACCAGTTTGTCTGGGCTAAGGTTGGATTCAGACACAAGAGATTCTGCAGTAACGTCTTATCCAAGAACATGTCCTTTCACTTAATCACATACCTTTGCTTTGACTTACACTATTATTCATATTTGCCATATTTTAACTGCAATATCCTTTCCTCGATTCTTCTGCAAATGCATCACTTTCATGGATTACAGAGCACTCTGTATACTTTTAAAAAGATTTTTGAAGGAAATTGCGAGTTATTATTCTTAATTTGCCTAATGGAAGTAAATATAAGTTATTTAAGGATGCCATTTCGAAATTACAATTGCCTGTGGCTACCTGAAGCTTAACATGAGTGAGCTGTCTCTTTTATTTATGCCAATAGAATCAACAGATGTCTGGTTGGAAAAATGTATATTTGTTAAGTATAAAATAAGAGGTGTGGCAACTAATTAAATTAGATATCATATTGTGAAGACATATGGAAAAAATATCTCTGCATATTTGTTAATTTTTAGAGCCCCAGCTGACTCTTTACTTCCTTTGAAAGTGAGTGTCCCTGTCATCGCCTTACGTAAAGGGTGAAGCTCACAGTCAAATGTGAAACATATATATATATTAAAAAAATGGTCAGTGATGTGATCTCATTTTGGAAAAATCATTGTGTACAAAAGTGTAAGAGAAGATGATTTACCAACAGAAAGGATTGTTATTAACCCGGCATGCATTACTTGAACTGTAGCGCTCAAAATTCAATCGCTGATAAGTGCACAATGTTCAATACCATTCACAACTTCTCAGTTACTAAAGCAGTCTGTGTTCAAATGTAACGAGACCTGGACAACATTCAGCCATGGGCTGATAAGTGACAAGTTACATTCACGCCAATCAATGACCATCTCCAACAAGAGAGAATATAACCATTGCCATTTGACATTCAATGGCATTGCCATCACTGAAGCCCCCGCTATCAACATCCTGGGGATACCGTTGATCAAAAACTGAAATGGACTAGGCTTATAAATACCGTGGCTACAAGAGCAGGTTAGAGGCTAGGAATCCTGCGGTGAGTAACTCACCTCCTATCTCCCCAAAGCCTGTCCACCATCTACAAGGCACAAGTCAGGAGTGTGATGGAGTATTGTGTGTGGTGTGATGGAGTGATGGAGTGTTAGGAGTGTGGTGGGCGGCATAGTGGCGCAGTGGTTAGCACCGCAGCCTCACAGCTCCAGCGACCCGGGTTCAAGTCTGGGTACTGCCTGTGTGGAGTTTGCAAGTTCTCCCTGTGTCTGCGTGGGTTTCCTCCGGGTGCTCCGGTTTCCTCCCACAGCCAATAAAAGACTTGCAGGTTGATAGGTGAATTGGCTGTTATAAATTGTCACTAGTATAGGTAGGTGGTAGGGGAATATAGGGACAGGTGAGGATGTGGTAGGAATATGGGATTAGTGTAGGATTAGTATAAATGAGTGGTTAATGGTCGGCACAGACTCGGTGGGCAGAAGGGCCTGTTTCAGTGCTGTATCTCTAAATCTAAAAAAAAAATCTATTCTCCACTTGCCTGGATGGTGCATCTCCAACAGCACTCAAGAAGCTCAACACCATCCAGGACAAAGCAGGCCACTTGATTGGCACCCCATCCACCACATTCAACATTCACTCCCTCCACCACCGGCGCATAGTAGCAGCAGTGTGTACCATATACAAGATGCACTGCAGCAACTCACCAAGACTCCTTTGACAGCACCTTCCAACTCCATGGCCACTATCAACTAGAAGGGCAAGGGCATCAATGGGGCTCAGGAGATGCAGACATCCTTGTCCTCTGCCAGGTCTGCTTTACTCTCTTCTATTGTCCTGCAAGAGAGAGGGCAGAATGTCAGTGGTTGAGAGGTGCTGTGTTTGGGTGATGTACCTTTCATAGTTGAATAGCTGGAGATATGTGGAGGTAGAAAAAGGTGAGTGTGAGGCTGGCAGCATTGTTAAGTATGTGAGAATGAGCTGGAGTGTCTGGATGCTGGGCCTGAGTCCTGATTGCTAGTGAGTGCTGTTGGGTGAGTGATGGGGGAATGATACATTGAGCAGAGTGAGGGATTGGTGAAGCAGTGGATCAGAGATGTCATGTGAAGATGCAATCACTGACCTTGACCACTCGTGTGAGGTCGTTAGACGTCGTGTGCTGCTGCTGCCAGCTCCTCGGGTCCAGACTCCAGCAGTTGACCTCCCTGGCCACCTGCTCTCACTCCCTTCTGAGGGCGGTCCATGAGGGTCTCCTGGCCCACTATGGGACCAGGGTGTCACTCCTCCCTGATCTCCACCTGCACACTATTGCCTCTAATGCTGTATCTGACAGTCTGGGATCCCTCTGTCTGGTGTTCACTTGGCAAGAATTTCCATTGTGGCTATCTTTTTTTGTGCAGCTTCCCTTTAATAGGCAGCCTGCCTTTAAGAAAAAGCATGCTGCCTGTATCACATGGTCTGCAACAATTCTGCTGTGGCCTCCTGCTGTGTGCAGCAATTACAGCAGCGTTGCGGTGAGAGCAGCATTGGAGGCGTACCAGTCAGCACTGACATCATACAGATGAGGTGGATACACAAATTTTGTGTCTTACCCTCCTCCATCTGAAATCTGAATGGGCACAGGCAGGCCACGAATTACGACCCCTGCGTCCAAATATTTGGCAGACAATTTTTGAGCCCTATGTACGTCAACTCACTTTCAGGTCCTTGGCACTTTTTGGGGTGGTGAGCAAGTTTGGGTTGTGTTGTGCACGGGGATGGGGGGTTGGTTAATGTTTTAAAAACCAGATTCCCCACCCAAATCTGCCTCCAATTGACCCACTTCCAGTTTTAACCGAGGCGGGAAGGTGAACGGCGACCAACCCATGCTAAGGAGGTGGGTTGGCACTTTAAATAGGATAATGAGGCTGCAAGTCTCATTTTCATTCTACTTTTCAACATTAACTCTGCTCAGCTGGGTTTTGCGAGCCTCAGGAAACCTGGCAGCTACATCCAGGTAAGTGCCAAATTCAGGAGGTGAGTGCCTTTATACCTACCTCCTGGATCCAGCCTGAGCAAACCCCACGAGGCATTCAACTCCACCCCCCCCACCCCAGCCTGAGGTCCAAGAATTGTTGCCCCCAGGCCTCCGACCTCTGAACTCCACCTCTAGCCTTCCCCCACAATTTACCCCCACAGGCCTCTGATCATTCCCCCCACCTCCCCCAGGACCTTAGGATTGGCAGCTGTCCTGGGATTGCCACCCCACCCTCATTGACCTGACCCCCTCGTTCGATCCCCCTTTCCCCTTGGCATCTAATCCACTCCCCATTGAGATCGCACCTTTGGTATGCAACTGTCTTGTCCTACGGCCTTCATCGACTGGCTCCCCATCTGACTGGAAAGTAAGCCAATCAATCAGGCTGGCTTCTGGGCAGTGATCTGATCGGTGACATCACACGCATGCTGTGCAAGTAGAACTCTATAGCGGGCTAGGGAATCCCGATTCCTGGGTTTCCCATGCCTGTCCAACCACTACCACCCCCCCAACACCCACAGCCCCACTTTTCTCCCCGCAGGTCAGGTAAATAAAATCCAGGACTCAGATTCAACAACCTCTCTGGCCAATCTGCCAGAGAAGTCAAGAGCATACACCACTTAAAGCAAAGAATGTACATTTTTATGATCTAAGAGATACAGAAATAAGAAATGAGGGTGTTCAGATATGCTACGATGTCACCAACTCCATTATCATGGTATCATGACTCAGGATGGTAGATGGCAAACTTAGATGGACCTTGGATATTTTTTCTTGGTCCAGTAATTCCTAGGTTCCTAAGTAAATTCTAATTCTAAATGCTTTTACAACACAGTAGTCAAAACTGAGATGTTCCACAATGGTTTAGCCCCAAATAAATAGTGAACAGCATATAAATAGCTCATGAATCCTGAGATTAGATTTCAGTCTTGAAGTTACTCCTTGGTTTACAATAATATATAATAGATGTGTGCTTTTAATTATGTTTGGAAGTCTTGGTCGGTTTTGATAACTACCAGTGCTACCTGCCTGCTCACCTCAAGTAGCTGGTGCCTGATAGCATTCATGTGAGAGGATTGACAATTGTGATGTTTCACTTATCAGCGATTTGAGAAAAAAACATCTTCAGAACCCTTTCAGTGCCTCAAAGTTAAGTTTCGGAAAGCTTAGATTCTGTTTGTAATGGCATGGTACATTAACACAGAATAAAACACTTTTATGTTCTATTCAGATCATCCATCTTCAAAATTTGAATCAATGTTATCACTCTCCCAAGAGCTCATTATTTTAATGAGCATTCTCAATATTGAAAGCCAAGCTATAAATAAAATAAGTATGTCATATATATTGTTAAAAAAAAATCTCATTTCTTCCAACAGAAAAGAAATCTCTTCATAGTCTTCGAAAGATTTTCAATTACTGTGCACTCTTGGACTTTAAAATGCAACACAGCTGCAATTACAAAGATGATGGGGAGCCTTTGTTCAGCTGTTGATCTCTTATTGCCCATGAGGGGGTGACAATATTTATGAAACCAGATTCATCATCTACTACCTCCTTCTCTCCTGAACATGTTAATTTAAGCTAAGGTGGCAGCGTCACTGCAGTAAACTGCCCAACTGGCTAGTCTTCAAGTGTCAGCTGGAGTTCTACATAGGATGATATAGAATTTGCAGCTTGGAAACAGGCCATTCAGCCAAACTGGCCTCTTCTGCTCCATATGAACCTCCTCCCACCCTAATTTTAAATTTCAGCAGCAAGATTTGCCTGGTATCTTCACACACACTCTTTTCATTAGTCAATGAATAGAAATCAACAGGTTGAAACTTGACTAATATTCCTGTTTCTCCACCCCTCCCTCCCCCCACCTCAGTAAACTCCAGCATTGATTGTATCACTTCCACAGCAATCCCAGAAGTGAACAACCAATTGAGGGATTTCATCTTTGTTCAGTCTGCATGGTTCGTTTCCGTATTAAGTGTTGCCGAAACTCTCAGCCATCAATGAGAAAAACTAGCTTAGTTGAAGCTCTCCAAATCACATATTGCCCTTCAGAATCCAAACCTCAGAATCAGACTCTCAGAATCTGAATTGTAAATATAAAGTCTTTATTTAATTAGAGGTAAAACACTTATTAACCATCTCTGCTATTCCTTCATCCCTGAATATAAATTGCCTTTTTCCTCCCTCAGTAGCCATGTGTGTCAGCAGTTGCTCAAATGGTAGCACTCATGCCTCTGAGTCAGAAGGTTGTCGGTTTAAGCATTACTCCAGCTACTTAAACACAAAATGTAGGCTGACACTTCGGTGCAATACTGCAGGAGTGTGACATTGTCTGAGTTGCTGTCTTTCGCATGATACTTTAAACCAAAGTCTGCCTGCCCTCTCAGGTGGGCGTATAGGTTCTATGGCACTATTCAAAGAAGAGCTGGGCCGTTGTCCCTGGTGTCTAAACATTATCACACTGCTATTAGTGAAACTTTGCTATGCACAAATTGGCTGTAATATTTTCTACATTACAACATTGACAGCACTTCCAAAGTGTTGCATTGGCTGTAAAGTGCTTTGGGACGCACTGAGGTTGCGAAAGGTGCTATATAAATCCATGTCTTTCCTTTATGTCTTCTTTGAGTATCCTCTTCAGACTTGGTACAGAAGTCTTTGCTTTATATTGATCACTAGTCTTTTATACTCTTTTCGGGCACTAACCAACCTGCTTTGAAGGTGTTCCTCAAAGGTGAAGGTGCTGTCTCAAGGCCTGATAAAAAGTGCAATTTCTGTACTTGTTGCATCTTTTAATGCATAGCACAACCAATAAAGTTCATTCTGCTGTCAGCTTTCATCTAAAAATCTATAAGTATAGCCACATAGGAAGAAAACAAACCCCTAAAGCATAAATCTCCCATGGAACATCCTCTGCTGCATCCCAGAAGGCCAAGATGGGTCGAAATCTAATTCTTTCAAACCAAACATTTAAACCGGGTATATAAATCACTATTTTAGAGCATATAATGTCATTTTTTCAGAACGAAAGCTGTTAATCGTATAATGAAAGGGAAGAAACATTCATTTGACATTCGTTTTTTTTCATTATTTTGTGTGACAGTTGAGAGACAGTGTCAGAGGCACATGTAAAGCCTTGTAACTGGAGGAAATTGAAGAGAATTCACCTTTCACAATCACATTTCTGAGTATTTTATGGCCCTATAAATTGCTTCTATTAAGAAATAAAAGTCCGCTTTCATTTCTTTCATCTGCTGTAATGTTTTGCTTCCAGTCACGTGTGTGACTGATTGCTTTATGTGAAGCCCCACTGCTCTGAGCTGCTGCAGCAACTCTGATGACATAAAGCTGTCACCTTAACCCTTTTGACCTCCGTAATTAGCATTTTCTTTCTTGGGTTGAATCCTACAGGTGAGACCAAAAATCATGGAATTATTGTAAAATCACTGATTATTTTCCAGGCACGCAGGTGTCATTTGGAGGACGTGCAATATTAAGTGTGTTCACATTCATCTAATTTTGTAAGAGTTGAGACAATTGCATCTCTGTAAGAGTGTACTTCCCAAAAAAGCTGGGCGCTTGGACTTCAGATTTTACAAGGTACATGCTCAGGGCATCTTGGCCCTGCAGCTAAGCAGTTCTGTTGAATGCTAATTTTTTTTATAAGAATCTAATCTCAAATGCTCATTGGCAGAGTAACTGCACCTTTTACTGGAACTGTAACATTTACCTCATGAAATGTAATTTTCAGCTCACTTACATAAAATGGTGCATCATATTTCATTCAGAACTAAATGGTAGTTAATGGTTTAAGAAATAATGATACAGCATAAGATCATATCACTGCTGGCATCTTTCATCTTACTGCAACGTTATCGACTTAATTTCAGAAGAATCACCGACATCTATTAAGAACTTAAGCTTTTAAGTTTCATTCTGGTTGGGAACTCAATTCAGTATTAATGTTGCAGATGATCTTGAAGATAAATTAAGCTATTTTCCCTGGTTCATACATGTAGATATGGTTAAAAAAAAGTGGGTAAGTTTGCCCAGCATCTGTTGTCACTAAACAAGAGAAGTGCATATAGGGAGACAACATCCAGGTAAATAATCCACAATCTAAAAATATGGAATGATGCTGAGAATCCTAAATCTATAGGAAGTGCAACCTGATGTCAGTTTTTTTGAGAGACAAAGGGGAAGAGCTAAAACACTCTGTGTTCTGAAGTAAAATGTGCTCAAAATCCTCAATGCCTCTATGTATATATACCTTGATATCAGTGGCAGCTAGTGATCTGGCAGTTCAGGGCGCAGCCTTACAAAGACAGTATATTACCATGGCAATGGCCCCTTCCCATGGAAAACCATATTTTTTGATGTTAAGTGTCCAAATAAGTGCATTACTCAAACAATGAATGGAAGAATTGTTCTGCATTCTGTTAGCCACAGTTCTCTTGGATTCTCTTAATGTTACTTCAAGATAGTGTTGTGTGCAGAAAGTTGATGAGGGGTCAGAACAGCAGAATTAAATTCTGACAACAAAACCCTATCCAAGACTGTAATTCAGATTTTCCAGTTACAAATTATCATGCAGTGTATAAGGTAGTTCTACACATCTACAGCAATAGCAATGTTGACTTCTCACTCACTTGCAGACTCAGTATTCCAGGTGAGGCAGTGTCTTCTTTGACGAGCCACCTCAGCTGGAAGTGGAGAATCAAAATTAATTTCAGATGGCACAGCTCCTACCACAAGTCCACTCACAAGCTTTAATGACACTAAACAGGGGAGAAAGTAGGGCAAATATATTATCAAGGAAGTCTTAACAACGCACTTAGAAAATCATAGTATGATAAGGCAAAGTCAACATGGTTTTACAAAATGGAATTAAAGCAAAATACTGCAGATGCTGGAAATCTAAAAGAAAGAATAAAAATGCTGGAAATACTCAGCAGGCCTGGCAGCATCTGTGGAGAGAGAAGCAGAGTTAACCTTTCAGGTCAGTGACCCTTCATCAGAACTGGCCAAGGCTAGAAACAAACTAAATAAACTAAAATAAAATAAACACAAAATAAAATAGACGGCACCCCCTTTTTATTTTTATATTTATTTTTAATTTTTTTAATGTGTTTAATTTAGTTTAGTTTGTTTCTATTGTGCCTACCCACTGTTTTTATCATGTTTGTGCTTGGGGCCAGGCTGTTCAGTTTTCTATCCATTAACACCCTCTCTGTACTAACGCTTTGTCTTTCACCACACCATTAACATACTGTTTGCCTTTGCTCCAAGACCTTCTGGTCAGTTATTCTCTGTGAACTTGTCCTATCAACGCCTTCTCTTTTGTTATCTCTTGCCCACCCATGTTTTACTTGCTTAAAACCTATTACATTTCTAGCTTCTGCCAGTTCTGATGAAGGGTCACTGACCTGAAACCTTAACTCTGCTTCTCTCTCCACAGCTGCTGACAGACCTGCTGAGTATTTCCAACATTTCTTGTTTTTATTTACAAAATGGAATTTGTTTTTGACAAATATATTGAGAGTTTTTTGAGGATATAACTAGTAGGGTAGATAAAGGGGAACCAATAGACGTTATATACGTGGATTTTCAAAAAGCATTCAACACGGTGCCACATAAAAGGTTAATTCATGAGATACTGACTCATGAAGTTGGGGGTAATATATTAGCATGGATGGAGGATTGGTGAACAGACAGGAAGTGGAGAGTAGGGATAAATGATGCATTTTCAAGTTAGCAAGCTGTAACTCATGGAGTGCGACAGGAATTGGTGCTGGGGCCTCAGCTATTTACAATCTATATTAATGACTTAGACAAAGAGACCGAGAGTAATGTGTAACAAAGTTTGCTGACAATACAAAGCTAGGTGGGAATGTAAGCTATGAGAAGGACACAAAAAGATTGCAAAGAGATTTAGACATGTTAAGTGAGTGTGCAACAGGTAGCAGATGCAGTATAATATGGGGAAGTGTGAGGTTTTACTTTGGTACTAAGAATAGAAAAACAGAATTTTTTTTAAAGGCGTGAAACTTTTAAATGTTGATATTTAGAAAGACTTGGGCGAACTCATACAAGGATCACAGAAGGTTAGCATGCAAGTGCAGCCAGCAATTAAGAAGGCAAATGGCTTATTGTCCTTTATTGCAAGGGGATTGGAGTATAAGAGTAAGGAAGTCTTGATACAATTGTATAGGGCTTTGGTGAGACCACATTGGAGTACTGTGTGCAGTTATGTTCTTCATATCTAAAGAAGGATATACTTGCCTTCAAGGCAGTACAGTAAAGGTTCACCAGATTGGTTCCTAGGATGACAGAGTTGTCCTATGATGAGAGGCTGAGTAAATTTGGCCCTTACTCTCTGGAATTTAGAAGAATCAAAGGTGATCTCATTGAAACATACAAGACTGTGAAGGTGCTTGACAAGGTAGACACACTGAGAGGTGTTTTCCCTGGCTGGGGAATCTAGAACACAGGGGCACAGCCTCAGGAAGCTGCGATAGAAAGTGGGTCTTGCGAATTAATAAGGGAAAATAAGGAGTTGGCAGATGAATTGAACAGGTATTTTGCATCGGTCTTCACCATAGAGGATACAAGTAACATCCCAGAAATAGCTGAAAATCAGGAAATGGAAGGGAGGGAGGAGCTCAAGAAAATTACAATCACCAGGGAAGTGGTACTGAGCAAATTGTTGGAGCTGTGGGCTGACAAATCCCCGGGTCCTGATGGATTTCCTGGGGTCTTAAAAGAAGTGGCTAGTGAGTTAGTTGATGTGTTGGTTTTAATTTTCCAAAATTCCCTAGATTCAGGGAAGTTTAAATTAGATTGGAAAATAGCCACTGTTCCTCCTTTATTCAAAAATGGAGGTGGGGGGGCGGGGTGGGGGGGGGGGGGGCGGATGGGGAGACAGAAAGCAGGAAACTACAGGCCAGTTAGCTTAACATCTGTCTTAGGGACAATGTTAGAAGCTATTATTAAAGACGTTATAGCAGGGCACTTAGAAAAATTCACGGTAATCAGGCAGAGTCAACATGGTTTTGTGAAAGGGAAATCATGTTTAACCGATTTATTGGAGTTCTTTGAAGAAGTAACATGTGCTGTGGATAAAGAGGAACTGGTGTATGTACTGTACTTAAAATTTCCAGAAGGCATTTGATAAGGTGCCACATCAAAGGTTATTACGAAAAATAAAAGCTCTTGGATAAGACGGTAACATATTGGTATGGATAGAAAATTGGCTAGCTAACAGGAAACAGAGAGTAGGCATAAATGGGTCATTTTCTGGTTGGCAAGATGTAACGAGTGGTGTGCCACAGGGATCAGTGCTGGGGCCTCAGCTTTTTACAATTTATATAAATGACTTGGATGAAGGGACTGAAGGTATGGTTGCCAAAGGTGCTGATGACACAAAGATAGGTAGGAAAGTAAGTTGTGAAGAGGACATAAGGAGGCTACAAAGGGAAAGAGATAGGTTAAGTGAGTGGGCAAAGATCTGGCAAATGTAGTGTGGGAAAATGTGAAGGTGTCCATTTTGGCAGGAAGAATAAAAAAGAAGCATATTATCTAAATGGTGAGAGATTGCAGAGCTCAGTGATGCAGAGGGATCTGGGTCTCCTAGTGCATGAATCACAAACAGTTAGTATGCAGGTACAGCACATAATTAGGAAAGCTAATAGAATGTTATCATTTATTGCAAGGGGAATTGAATACAAAAGTAGGGTGGTCATGGTTCAGTTATACAGGGCATTGGTGAGACCACATCTGGAGTATTGTCTACAGTACTGGTCTCCTTATTTAAGGAAGGATGTAAATGCGTTGGAATCAGTTCAGAGAAGGTTTACTAAAATAAAACCTGGAATGGGCGGGTTGTCTTATGAGGAAAGATTGGACAAGCTTGGCTTGTATCCGCTGGATTTTAGAAGAGTAAGAGGAGACTTGACATGCAAAGAGAGATTTGCAATGTGCCGCAGAACACTAAATCATTGACCGCGGAACAGATCCTAGAGGAGTACAACAATGTGTTTACAGGTTTAGGATGTCTTTCTGGAGAATATCATCTCAAAGTAGATGAGAGAGTAAGACCAGTTCAGCATCTGCTGAGGAAAGTTCCAGTTGCCCTTAAGGCCAGCCTGGAAGATAGAAGAGCTGGAAAACAAGGGAGTAATCGAGAAAGTGACAACTCCTACAGAATGGATTAGCAGCATGGTAGCAGTGAAACAACCTGGAAAGCTGAGAGTATGCATCGACCCAAAGGATCTAAAAAAAGCTCTGAAGAGATCGCATTACTCCATGCCAACTATCGAAGGAATTTTGCCACAACTTGCAAAGGCAAAAATCTTCACTACACTAGACAAAGAACAAAGAAAATTACAGCACAGGAACAGGCCCTTCGGCCCTCCAAGCCTACGCCGATCCAAATCCTCTATCTAAACCAGTCACCTATTTTCTAAGGGTCTGTATCTCTTTACTTCCTGCCCATTCATGTATCTGTCTAGATACATCTTAAAAGACGCTATCGTGCCCGCGTCTACCACCTCCGCTGGCAATGCGTTCCATGCACCCACCAGCCTCTGCGTAAAGAACTTTCCACGCATATCCCCCCTAAACTTTTCCCCTTTCACTTTGAACTCGTGTCCCCTTGTAATTGAATCCCCCACTCTGGGAAAAAGCTTCTTGCTATCCACCCTGTCTATACCTCTCATGATTTTGTACACCTCAATCAGGTCCCCCCTCAACCTCCGTCTTTCTAATGAAAATAATCCTAATCTACTCAACCTCTCTTCATAGCTAGCACCCTCCATACCAGGCAACATTCTGGTGAACCTCCTCTGCACCCTCTCCAAAGCATCCACATCCTTTTGGTAATGTGGCGACCAGAACTGCACACAGTATTCCAAATGTGGCCGAACCAAAGTCTTATACAACTGTAACATGACCTGCCAACTCTTGTACTCAATACCCCGTCCGATGAAGGAAAGCATGCCGTATGCCTTCTTGACCACTCTATTGACCTGCGTTGCCACCTTCAGGGAACAATGGACCTGAACACCCAAATCTCTCTGTACATCAATTTTCCCCAGGACTTTTCCATTTACTGTATAGTTCACTCTTGAATTGGATCTTCCAAAATGCATCACCTCGCATTTGCCCTGATTGAACTCCATCTGCCATTTCTCTGCCCAACTCTCCAGTCTATCTATATTCTGCTGTATTCTCTGACAGTCCCCTTCACTATCTGCTACTCCACCAATCTTAGTGTCGTCTGCAAACTTGCTAATCAGACCACCTATACTTTCCTCCAAATCATTTATGTATATCACAAACAACAGTGGTCCCAGCACGGATCCCTGTGGAACACCACTGGTCACACGTCTCCATTTTGAGAAACTCCCTTCCACTGCTACTCTCTGTCTCCTGTTGCCCAGCCAGTTCTTTATCCATCTAGCTAGTACACCTTGGACCCCATGCACCTTCACTTTCTCCATCAGCCTACCATGGGGAACCTTATCAAACGCCTTACTGAAGTCCATGTATACGACATCTACAGCCCTTCCCTCATCAATCAACTTTGTCACTTCCTCAAAGAATTCTATTAAGTTGGTAAGACATGACCTTCCCTGCACAAAACCATGTTGCCTATCACTGATAAGCCCATTTTCTTCCAGATGGGAATAGATCCTATCCCTCAGTATCTTCTCCAGCAGCTTCCCTACCACTGACGTCAGGCTCACCGGTCTATAATTACCTGGATTATCCCTGCTACCCTTCTTAAACAAGGGGGCAACATTAGCAATTCTCCAGTCCTCCGGGACCTCACCCCTGTTTAAGGATGTTGCAAAGATATCTGTTAAGGCCCCAACTATTTCCTCTCTCGCTTCCCACAGTAACCTGGGATAGATCCCATCCGGATCTGGGGACTTGTCCACCTTAATGCCTTTTAGAATACCCAACACTTCCTCCCTCCTTATGCCGACTTGACCTAGAGTAATCAAACATCTGTCCCTAACCTCAACATCCGTCATGTCCCTCTCCTCGGTGAATACCGATGCAAAGTACTCGTTTAGAATCTCACCTATTTTCTCTGACTCCACGGATAACTTTCCTCCTTTGTCCTTGAGTGGGCCAATCCTTTCTCTAGTTACCCTCTTGCTCCTTATATATGAATAAAAGGCTTTGGGATTTTCCTTAACCCTGTTTGCTAAAGATATTTCATGACCCCTTTTAGCTCTCTTAATTCCTCGTTTCAGATTGCGCCTACAATCCCGATATTCTTTCAAAGCTTCGTCTTTCTTCAGCCGCCTACACCTTATGTATGCTTCCTTTTTCCTCTTAGCTAGTCTCACAATTTCACCTGTCATCCATGGTTCCCTAATCTTGCCATTTCTATCCCTCATTTTCACAGGAACATGTCTCACCTGCATGCTAATCAACCTCTCTTTAAAAGCCTCCCACATATCAAATGTGGATTTACCTTCAAACAGCTGCTCCCAATCTACATTCCCCAGCTCCTGCCGAATATTTTGGTATAGTTGGCCTTCCCCCAATTTAGCACTCTTCCTTTAGGACCACTCTCGTCTTTGTCCATGAGTATTCTAAAACTTACGGAATTGTGATCACTATTCCCAAAGTAGTCCCCTACTGTAACGTCAACCACCTGGCCCGGCTCACTCCCCAACACCAGGTCCAGTATGGCCCCTTCCCGAGTTGGACTATTTACATACTGCTCTAGAAAACCCTCCTGGATGTTCCTTACAAATTCTGCTCCATCTAGACCTCTAACACTAAGTGAATCCCAGTCAATGTTGAGAAAATTAAAATCTCCTATCACCACCACCCTGTTGCTCCTACAGCTTTCCATAATCTGTTCACATATTTGTACCTCTATCTCACGCTCGCTGTTGGGAAGCCTGTAGTACAGCCCCAACATTGTTACCGCACCCTTCCTATTTCTGAGTTCTGCCCATATTGCCTCACAGCTCGAGTCCTCCATAGTGCCTTCCTTCAGCACAGCTGTGATATCCTTTGTGATAGACGCGAAGGATAGTTTCTGGCAAGGAAACCTGGATGAAAGCAGCATATATCAGAACTATATTCTGGACACCGTTCAGGAAATACAGATGGTTATGCATGCCATTTGGCATTTCCACGGTTCCAGAGGAGTATCAATGCAGACAGCATGAGATAGTTAATGATCTTCCCAGAGTGGAAGCTATAGTGGATGATCTGCTAGTTTATGGATGCAGGGACACAATGGAAGAAGCCATTGCTGACCACAATCAAAATCTAGTGTGACTGCTAGACAGAGCTCGCCAGATGAACCTGAAGCTAAACAAGAAAAAATTTCAATTAAAGATGCCCGCTGTCAAGTACATAGGTCACGTACTGACAGCAAAAGGTCTTCGCCCAGATCTCAAAAAGGTGACAACAGTAGCAGCGATGCAGCGACCAACAGAAGTAAAAGCAGTGCAATGATTTGTTGGATTTATCAACTATTTAACAAAATTCTTGCCCAATTTGTTGTTGGAGTGTGAACCATTACACCAACTCACTGCCAAGGACGTGCAGTGGTATTGGGGCACAGAACAAGAAGCAGCTTTCACTAAAATCAAGCAACTAGTGATGGCAACGCCAGTGCTGAAATACTGTGATGTAAAAGATGAAGTCACCCTGAACTGTGATGCCAGCGAGACAGGACTTGGAGCAACCCTAATGCAGCAAGAACGACCAGTTGCCTTTGCATCCAGGGCGTTAATGCAAATGAAATGACACTACGCTCAGATCGAGAAAGAGTGCCTGGCCATTGTCTTTGCTTGTGAACATTTTCATCAATAGCTACCTGAAAGAAACAAAGTGACAGTCGAGTCCGACCACAAGCCATTTCAAAGTATTTTCCTCAAGCCGCTACTATCTGCTCCAAAGCATCTGCAAAGAATGTTACTCGGTTACAGCGATATCATCCGAATGTGACATACAGCAAGGGAAACAGATGTACATCACTGACATGGTGTCGAGAACAGCACGCTCTATGAAGAAAGTAGAGGATGCAATGACAGAGTGTGAAATCTTCCAGATCCAACGTGAAGCTGCAGCTCAACATGCTCTGGAAGTCATCAACCTATCAGAGGCATTGAATATGATTGACAAGCACCTTGCTCAAATCAAACAAATGCCCAACAAGATGCAACTCCCCAAGTGTTGCAAGAAGTAGTGATGAAAGGATGGCCTGAAGATATCAAGGACACTCTTGTGGTTAAAATAGTGTATTGGGCATGCAGAGATAAATTGACAAGCCAAATTTGATTTTGACAACTGCAAAACCATTGTCAAAATTGAGCATTGGAGAGCCAGTCAGAGTAAAAACCTTCAACGCTCTCAACAAGCGTCAGGCCAAGTGGCAACTTGGGACCTGCATAGATCGGTTGTCGCCTCGATCGTATGTAGTGGATGTGAACAACCAGATATACCGTCGCAACTGCAGGCACATGCGCACAACTGGAGAAGCTGTTCCTTCACTGCAGGCGGATGATCAGGAAGATGTGAACTCTCCATCTGCACAGACCGCAGATCAACCATCAGTCCCAGAGGTCCGCAGCACCCCAACAACGGAAATTAAACAACAACAGTTACCATGGCAACAACAAGTGACATGGGAACGACACTACCTGGAGAAGGAAAATCACCCAGATGAACAGCTAATGACAATGTGCACGTGCACCATTAAGAGACTGGCACGATTTAAAGACTATGTGTGCAATGCATGTGCAGAGACTGAAAGGATAACGAGCTGCTAATGCATGAGAACAGTTGTGTGCATAGGGGGTAACAGGGGCAACTCACAGAGTAAATGATAATGCACGTAATTTTTTTTTGTATGAAAGGGGGATGTTTGGGATTGTTTAGTTTAGTTTAGTTTAGAGATACAGCACTGAAACTGGCCCTTCGGCCCACCGAGTCTGTGCCGACCATCAACCACCCATTTATACTAATCCTACACTAATTCCATATTCCTACCACATCCCCACCCTGTCCCTATGTTTCCCTACCACCTACCTATACTCAGGGCAATTGCTAATGGCCAATTTACCTATCAACCTGCAAGTCTTTGGCTTGTGGGAGGAAACCGGAGCACCCGGAAGAAACCCACGCAGACACAGGGAGAACTTGCAAACTCCACACAGGCAGTACCCAGAATTGAACCCGGGTCTCTGGAGCTGTGAGGCGGTGGTGCTAACCACTGCGCCACTGTGCCGCCCTAATATAGAAATGCAATACTGAGCGAATGTACTTCCTGGCTTGCCGTAGTCATGTGACCCCTACCATAAGGCATTCACTGCAGGCAGCAATCATGAGTTCAGTTCAATAAAGACACAGTGCAAGCAAGACTGTCGTAACAGAGGCCACCTCCATCTTGACAAATCCATTCTGTCTTACCTGCCTTTCAATGCTACTCCTTTCAATCTGGCAGTCCCCTGATTGACCGTCCAGCTCAAGAACCCACCCACCATCCTTAATTGGATGACAAATCTGTTTCTAGGCCAATTAAGGGGGTGGCCTCGTGAAAATCATGATGAGTGACTGTTTCCCCCAGGGGCAGGTTTGGCACCTGGAAACGGTCCTGACCTCTTTTTCCTGCCCTTCGAGGGAAAATCCAGCCGCTGGCATGGGATTTGAACTCGCATCCTTCTGACTCAGAGGCAGAAGTGTTACCCATGGAGCCACTGCTGACACCTAAGCAGCACTTAACCATGTATGGAATAATTAGATAGGATTCATTGACAAAATAAATACAAAGTTACAAAGGCAGTTCTATTATGCCATAGTAATTCATAATTAACTACTTTCTCATTACAATATTATAGGTGAGATCAGTGACAGATTGATTTAAATTGGTGAGATTAATTTAGGATTAGACTTGTTAGGTAGCTGAAAAGTTAATTGCATTCAATAGCCAGTCTATGGCAGAGATTTAAAAGAAATAAATATGGAAAGAACTTGCATTTATATAGCAGCTCTCGCAACCTCAGGATGATCCAAAGTGCCTCACAACCAATTAGTTGAAGTCTACATGCTTGTCATTAGCAATGTTTTCAGAACTTCTATGACCTTGTCCTTATGAGCTGGCATAAATGAACAGATTGCCTCACCTTTCTCTGGGAGGATGATGCTAACCTTCTGAGACATCAGAATAATGAGCCTCCATCTGCAGAATGCAGATCATGGATTCTTTGCTCCTTGGTAAATTCACTTCTTTTGCTATTGGATGTATCTGGACAAGCTGATTAAAATCTCATCTCCATTGATCTTGGACTTGTATATCTAAATGACATAATTTTATTTGCCTATATCTGGTTGATAGAGGTGTACAATCTTAACTTCTGATTTTGCAGAGACACACGTCTACTTGTATTAGACATAGAACTTCTATATATTCTATTACAAAGATGACTAAAAGAACTAGAACTAAATGATGAATAAGGAGCAAAGACCTTAGTGTCAAAAACACAATCTTATATATCTTTAATTTCTAAAGAAACCGCCTCAATTCTGTTGACCTATCTAAGTGACATTGAAATACACAAAGCTCCAGCACATTAAACGTGTTAAGTCACCTGCTTACTCCCTAGTTTTTCAGGGTGTTCCTTACAAAGAGTGTCACACAGGCCCAGATAGTGTAGGACATCTTTAATGAGTCATCTCTGGGCCTGTGGTCTTGATAGCTTGACTTTTATCCTTGGACAAGTTTTTATGGGTTAATTCACTTTTGTCCTTTCCTTGCATTCAGTCTGACTACTGACTCAATTTTGAGAACACATTTAAGGCAATTCTTAGGAAATTTCTCCGAGTGCATCTTTTGTAATGGAGAATATATGGGTTCAGAAATCCAACTTGTGATTGAATAGGATGCTGAGTACCTTGTGAACAGTTCTGTTTAATTTGAGACAATGTCTATGGTGAGGGATAAAATCAGGGATGAAGGTGCAGATTTAGCGGTGGGGCTGAACACAATGGCTTCAGTCTTCCCAATGCTTAGTTGGAAGAAGTTAAGACTCATCCATGACGAGATGTTCGGCAAGCTATCTGACAGCTGAAAGGCTGTGGAAAGGGTGAGAGTGACAATGTCATCGGAGATGTGAGATCATGAATGGAGCTGCCCAACAATCAGTGAAGTGGGAACTGAGCGATTACTTGGGAAGAGCCTGTATGCAGGGTTATAGTATACCTGCTTATAGACTTGCCACTATACCATTTCTTAACACTGTTTGGTTTGCTGTGGACAGCAGCAGAAAACATCTGCAACAAAATGACAATATATGGTTAACATTCAACATTCAAAATGTATATAAATGGAAATGGCAGCATAGCAGCCCATATAGATATACAAACTAATAACAGTATTGTATGTACTGTATAAAGATTAATGTTTGTGATTGTTATTTAACATTTTTCACATCACATACACATACACAATGGCTCTCATTTGATGGGATTGCACAACGAACCTGAATCATTCTTTACATGATGGCAAAAGATATATCTTGGGAAGTACATAGAAAATGAAATACTTGGGAATGATTTCCAAGTAGCAATCTGATTGAAGAGTTCAACTGATTGGCCCTCACATTTCATGATTATTATCTGAAACCCAAGATATGATTGCAGCCTGGAAATCACTCCCATTTATCCGTTATTTTTTGTAATAACCTGGAGACACATGCAGACAGTCCTCTTCTAATTTTAACCCATTTTTTTTCCTGCTGGTTGCTGATGTTGCAGCAAACATTGATGCAGCAGGTACAGTTTGAGTGACGATACCAAATTGACAAAGTAATCATTGTGATGTGAGCACTGTAAATTTATTTAGTGGTAACCTACAATCTCACAACATCTCCCCCCCACCGACCCCCGCCCTACTTCCAGCCATGTCAGAAGGTTATGGTTCGAGCCACAGTCCAGACAGTTCTGGCAAGGAGAGACTGGGGGCTGGATTTGCATCCAGGGTCAGGAATGCGATGGCTGAATCATTTCTGGGTCCTGACCCTGCATTGTATGAGCATCAGTGATGCGACGCAGTTTTTAAATGCAAGGGCCCTAATTGGCTCGGAGGCGAGTTCGGTGTCCAATTAACAGCACTGGGAGTGGACTGGAGGTGGGACCTTGTCATGGAGGGTGATCTTTAAAGGCAAATGGCAGCCATGACTGGGCTTGCTGTCGCCTGGTGGGATGGAGCAGCAGGATGTTTAGAGGCCCAGCACTGTCTTGGCAGATGTCCCCGAGCAGCTCCACGATTCTCAGATGCCTCCCTTGAGGCTTTGACGGCCACTGTGTCTTAGAGGAGAGATGTGCTGTTCTTGCTATCCAGAAGAAGAAATCCTGTCTGCCAGACCAAGAGGACATGGTTGGAAGTGGCTGCGGAGGTCAGCAGCTGGATAGTCATTAGGAGGACATGGGTGTACTGCAAAAAGCATTTCAGTGATCTGCTAAGGTCTGCAAAGGTGAGTAACTAGCAACATCTGTGTGACAGGCCTCTAATGCTGTATAAACTAACATACGCACAAACTGAGCAGACTGAGTGCCCGTAGTTCTCCTTAACATTGTCAGATCAAATATCAAGTTGCATCAATGACACATCAGCCATTCTCACATATGGAACGCAGTGGAGCAGGGGGCCTTACTGAGGAATGCAACATCTCACGTGAATGTCATGCTGGAATGGGTGAGGGAGTGCAGCCTTCTCATAAATTTTTCTCACTTCATCCTGTAGAAGAGAGCGCATAATTCCAGAGAGACGTGGTGGAGGTATGCCACAGCTCCACACACTCACCCCTATGTAGGAGGCAACCCTGGAGATTGCAAGGGTGCCATCATTGTCAAGCCATAAGTGATGGCGAGATGGGAGGTCATCCAAAGCAGGGTCATTTGATAGCTCAATCTAGAGATGAAGGATATGGAGGTAACTCCTGCCGAATGCGCATTGTGACTATACAACCGCTGTCATCTATGGCATTGGTTGTGCTGAGGCACCTGCTGCATAGTCCGAGTTCTCATCAGCACCTTCTTGTGTTTCCCATTGGGCTAGTTGCGGAAGGGGAGCAGAATGTACCAGCCCAGTCTCAGCAGGGAGAGATGTCCCTGAGGCAGCATTGTCACATCATTCCTCTGCACCTTCCACCAGCACAGACACGCTCACCTTGGTTGAGCCTCAATCTAGCTTAGAACAGGGAGCACTGGGTGAACCGCACCTCACGAGTGAGTATGAGGAAGAAGGCGAGGCAGAGTCAGCTGTGGGCAGTCCCCTCAGAGGATGGAGGAAAATCATAGCCATCTCCAGGGATGGAGATGCCGGGCTTCAGGTGTCACACACAAAGAGGGGTCTTTCGGGAGCATCAGAAGCAGATGGGTACCCCCATGTCAGAGATCCCTGAGGCATTGCGGAGCCATGGGCAGACAATGGAGGAGCCTATGTGGCACATGTTCTCCATTATCTCTCAGGGTTTTGAGTGCATGAACTTCTCCATGGAAAGAGTGGCCCATCTCTTGGAGAGTCATTTGTAGCATCACTCTGAGTGGATGCAGGAGCAGCACGCTGATATGCACGGAAAGAGTGACATTCTTTGCAGTATTGACTACTCAGTGTTACTGATGGCGCAGAGATGCATGGAATGGATGCTAGCTGCATCCCAGCTGAGGCCTCATCCAGCATGCAAGAGCACTGTGACAGGGCTGAAGCTGTCAAGAGGCTGATAAGGGACCCATTATTGAAGGTGCACCAGCGTCATCCTTTGCCTTCTTGACGCCTCTGACAGAAGAACCATCCATGCCACCCCACCCTGTGACAGTGGCTGCCCATGCAATGACACAGGCCCAGCAAACCATGGAGGAGCCAACACGGGCACTTCCACGATGAGGACGGAAACCACTGGCATCTCAGCCGCGAGCAGAGACTAGAGAGCAGGCTGCCTCCACCTCATTCTCAGCCACAGTGGGAGCATCCTGTAGGACCGGGCATGAATGCAAGGCACCATGTTGTTAGATGCACTTTATGGATTACTTGGGTGATGTTTTTTGAGTTTGTATGTTCATTGGCTTTTTGTTTATTGTTCATTATGCCAACAAGCAGACTTGTGCGTTATCATTGTTTGTTGTCAAAAGGCCATAACGTGAGGGGCTGGGGGTGTGGAGCAGGCTGGCTGGGTTACAAGAAGTGACATGGTCTGTGTTGCTGGAGACTGTTGGTGGTGGAGATCCCATTTTCAGTCAATGTGGGTGGCGAAGTGATTATTCAGATGTGTGTGCTTACTGGATAATTTTTCTTCTGATGGAAAGTCAGTTACAGAGTCACCTATCATAAGGGCTAGGAGCCACGCAAGTGAAATGTTGCTGAACTAGCTTGGTCCTTGCTGCTATGCCAGCCTGCTGATTGCCATGAGCCCTGGAATGGTCTCAGCAGATATCTACCAATGCCTGGGCACCGGGCTCCTCTGGAGCGTCCCCCTCATCCTCCTGTTCCTCCTCCCCATCTTGCCCCGAGGTAGAGTGACATACCAGGTCCTCGTGTTCACCCAGCTCCAGACCTCTTTGCATAGTCAAGTTGTGCAACGTGCAGCAGAGATCCATAACATGAGACACCCTGACTGGCTTGTACTGGTGAGCACCACCCTATTGGTCAAGACAACGGAAGCACATCTTCAAGATGACGATGGTCTGTTCAATGCAGGTACGTGTTAGTAGATGGCTTTGGTTGTAGCATCTCTCTGCAGCTGTGGCTGGGTACTGGTTGGGAGTCAGGAGCCACTTCTTCAAGGTAAACCCTTATCCCCCAACAGCTTCCTACGGAGTCTGGCTGTTGGGTTGAAGATGTGCAGCACCTGGGACTCTCAAAGGACAAAGGAGTTGTGACAACTCCGGGAACTGGGCGCAGACCTGGTAGATTCATTTCCTGTGGTCACAGACTAGCTGGACATTCATTGACTGGGAGCCTTTTCGGTTCAGGCATCTGACTGGCTGGTCTGTCGGTGCTTTGATGGCTATGTGGGTATAATCGATGACTCTCTGGGCCTGAGGGAATCGAACAATGGCGACAAAGCTTAAAGTCCTCCGGGCCTGCGCAGGCCCATCTGTCTCAAAATGAATGTAGGCCCCTGCCCTCTGGAAGATGGCATCCATGACTTGCCTGATGACATGATGAGCTGCTGACTGCAAGATACCACTCAGGTCTGCAGCTGATCCCTGGAACGACCTGGATGTATAAAAATTCAGCGCACGGTGACCCTGATGGCTGAAGGTGGAGGGCTGCGAGGCATCAGGTCATTGTGGACCAGAGCACAAATGTCCAAGAGCATCTGCCTGGATAGGTGCAGTGTCTTATGACACTGGTGCTCTGTCATTTGCAGGTAGCTGACTCTTGGGCAGTACTCCCGATGTTTTGAGTAGCGCCTTCTTCCCCTTGCAATCCCCCCACTCTGCTCCTCTGGTCTCCTTCTGACCAGGAGGATGTATCTGCTGAAGCTCCTCCTTGCTACCCTGTCCAACGTCAGAGTCTCAAGAGTCCAACCACTCACTGTTCACAAATGCAAGCCTCTCAGCACCAGCAACTCTGCCACTGGTTGAGCAGCTGAGTTTAAGACTCCTGTTTCTCATAACTGTTGAACATGGCAATCGTTGTATTCATGATAGCTGCACCCTAATATGTTCCAGACCCTCTGTTTTCCCACTGCCTCCCAATTGAAAATTTCAAACTGCTGCTCCAAAGACTGTTAATGAGCTCCACAACGAGTTCAACAATCTGTTAATTGGAGGCATGCAGGTTGCCCGCTGCCCCCTCCCACCCTCCTTTTGAAAATCGCATCGTGTCCCAGAGGCGGAGGGAACCAGTGATGTCATCCGAGATTGCGATTTTCAATGCACGACCCCACCCGATCTTGAACTCGCAAGCAATTGAAAATCTAGCCCTAGATTACTGAGTTGACATCCAGTGAGATACTCATATTCAACCAGAACTCTGGTCTCTACTGGATTGAAAATGATACTCGCGTCCAGTGGGAATGGAGTGGTGACCCCGCCCATTTAAGCAAGCCAGTTCTCTTCGTAGCTCAGTCAGGCTAATGAACTGTCACTGCAAAAAGGGGCTTTATTATGGAAGCAACCCAGGGTTCAATATGCTGAATGAAAAATGTTCTGCCTCTTGTACTGTTAGGTATGGAAGCCTGTAGTTGATTAATGGACAATAACTGTCTGTATCTAACAGTAGTCTAGTTAAGGGGTCAGATTATGAACTACAAGAACAAAAGCCAAATCATTTGTGTGCATTATCTGAAACTTCGGAGGTTATGGTTATATATTGAACATAGATACCACCAGTCTAACGTATGTACAGTAAGATTTTATTTAATATAGAAAGAAATTGCATTTTTATAGCACCTTTCACATCCTCAGAACATCCCAAAGTGCTTTTGAAAGTTCAGTCCCTGTTGTAATGTTGGAAAAGTGACAACCAATTTAGCCACAGAAAGGTTCCACAAATAACAAAGAGATAAATGACTAGATCATTTGCTTTTTAATTAGTGATATTGGTTGAGGGATAAATATAGGGCAGGCCACCTGCAGACCTCCCCTCCTTTTCTTTTAATAGTGCCAAGGGATCTTCTTTGCCCACCTGAGAGGGCAGACAGACACACACTAAAAGATGACACCTCCAACAGTACAACAGTGCCTAAGTACTGCACTGGAGTGTCAGCCTAGATCATGTGCTGAAGTCCTTGGAGTGAGACTGAAAGCCACAACCTTTAGATTCAGAGGCACGTGTGTTACCACTGTGCCAAGGCTGTCACATGTATTCATTTTATTTATAAATCTATATGGGTGCTAAGGGTGCTGAAATGGGTAATCGTGCCTTGGGATAGGAAAAGAAAGGGGAGAAAAACAGTTTGGGTTCCAATTCCAACTAGTTATTAAGTGACTCCAGCTGGAAAGTGGATGTCAGATGAGGACAAGGTACAGTGTTCCTCATGGTTGATTGTGTCTACATTTTTCATCTCGTCTGATACCTGAAGAATGACCACTTAGTTGGCTTGTTTGGGAGCTGCCAGATCATGTAGAACCATAGTCCAAATACAGTCACTACCTTCGGGAAAGGACGGGATAAACAGAATAAACATTTCCTCAAATGCTACAATGCAGATGCTTAATCTTTAAAGAAAAACACAGTGAGCATATATTATAGTGCACCAAATACATGACAGTCTCTGTTACAATGTAACTGGCTCCCTCCAAAATTGCTGTGATTTTCTTCCATATCATATCACTGTGGTTTAGTATTGATCTCACAGGGTGCAACATAGCAAGGAGTCATTAAATTTTTATTTATTGAATTTCGCAATTTGTATAATATTTTGTACAGTTCTTTGTTCTAATGCTGCACTCAGCACAGCTACTGGTACACACCTTCCTTTTTGATTTCAGAAAATATGACTTATTGAATTATCTTTATTTTCAATCATAACGACTGTCTTTAGACATCCACAAATGCAATCCAGGATAACTGCATTTGAGATACAGACACACATATCAAATTGATCTAGATTCTGTGGTATAAAGTGGAAACATTAGAAAAATTACAATGGTAATATTCAAAAGCAAATCTGCAAAATGCCATGGTATTTGTGTTAACTTACTCTGTTATCCTAACATATTGCTATTTTAAAATTGTTCATTATTGTGTTGCTTTAGTTTTTATGTACATACAATCATTTCAGTTATCGTTGATTAAGTTTATATCCTCTTGACAGTTCCTTGCATGTTTACGTTTGATGCGCTGTGAAAGATGTGAGATGCAAAATACTTCAGTCAACTCATACAATGATTCTAAGCTATTTCAACTTTTAACTATCAATCTTAATTGGCTTGGTATAAAAGATATATTGTGTGATGCAGTGGTTTACCAGAAGTTAAATTGCTGAGTGACATTTTGTTCTGGGCTTAATGTTGCAATATTCTTCTGTGCATCATCAAGTCCCATTCTGTCTCATGCTTGTTCTATCTTGTATGTGGAAATGAGGGATATTCTGACCAGTTAAGGTGGGAAGATATACTGTCATTATTTTTCTGATTGTATTTCTGTTAGAAAAATGGGCATCTTAGATGGGATTAGATGTGTGCATGTGAAAACAAAGCCTTGGACTAAGCAAAAGTAGGATTCATGAGTGAGGGTGGGCGAAGGTGAACAACAGTGAAAGGTAACAGAAAATTGATAGAAAAAAGGAAAAAAAGAAGAAAAGAGACTGTTAATTTGTAGGGATACTGATGGAGTGCTGCATTGTCAGAGGTGCCATTTTTCAGATGAGTTGTCAAGCCGAGACCCTGTCTTCCCTCTCAGGTAGGCACTAAAGATCCCATGGCACTCGTTTGAAGAAGAGCAGGGGAATTCTCCCTTGTGTGCTGGGCAATAATTATCCCTTAACCAACATCACTAAAACAGATACTCCGATCATCTGATTCCTGTTTGTAGGAGCTTGCTGCTTGAAAATTAGCTGCTGTTTTTCCTGCATTACATACATAAAAAAGTATTTAATAGACTAGGAAGCACTTTGGGAGTCGAGAGGTTGTGAAGATGCTGTATAAATACTGGTCATCTTCTTCTTCATGACCTCATTTATATAATCTAAAATACTATTGGCCTTTTTTATGGTTTTATCACACTTCTGGAGAATTATGTAATTGACCCCCGAGGTATGTGTCACTCTCACAAGAAGTGCAGTGACAAAAGTACAGAAAATAAACTGAAGAGTCAAAAAATTAGAACAATTTAAAAAGAATTGTTACATTTGTTTTCAACAAGATGGAGGACACAGTCACATGACAAATACCACCTCCGGCACTAAAGTACACATCCATGTCTGCAACAACTAAACCAATTAAAACTCCATCTACATGGATGTGAGCGATGCA
Organism: Heterodontus francisci; assembly: GCF_036365525.1. Classification (NCBI taxonomy): domain Eukaryota; kingdom Metazoa; phylum Chordata; class Chondrichthyes; order Heterodontiformes; family Heterodontidae; genus Heterodontus; species Heterodontus francisci. Next base: position 88,811,832 of record NC_090384.1, on the reverse strand, counting down.
CAAAACGAGCTAAAACAAACACTCCAAAACTCTACATCTCCAGCTATCCTTCACCACAATAGAGAGTGAACAGCCCTCATAGTTTCAAAATAGGGCCATCATACAGCCCATCAGGAACTGAAACCTAAAGTCACATAGGCAAAAGTAACACTTAATGAGCTTACCTTTAAAGGTAATTGTTTTGAAGAACAGTTTCCAGTTCAGTTGTCAAGTCATCAATATTAGTCTGGACTTTCCAGCCACATGGTCAACATCGAAAGCCATCTTGAATTATAGCACAAGGCTGAGAGAGAGAGAGAGAGAGAGACTAGTTCCAGCTAACATTTGCACCCTGCTGAGACAAGTAGAAAGCCTAGTGTAGCAGAGAAAAGAGAGTGCCTTTTAAACTACTCCTCCACCTGTGACAACTGAACTAAGAATATCAGTACCATCTTCAAACTGAAGTGAACCGCCAAAAGTCTTCAGCAACCCAGCAATCATCAGACAATCAACAAACAGGCCTGTAACTTTAAAATTCACCTTCCGACAGGATCCCACAGGTTTTCTTGAAACAACAGGCTTTTACACCTTGGCCGCTTAACATCTCTTACCTTCTATCTAGCTGTTCTTGAGTGCGTGAGAGAGTGAATGCATATGTGGGTGGTGTTGCGAACATTTTGGGTGATTATTGTTGAATAAATATTTAATCTTCTGTTTTAAACTCATGAGAAAACCTGTCATTGTCTGTTTATTTGGCCAACAAAATACAGGGATTGAAGCACTAATTTAAACAGAAATACTGTCTGTGATCAGTTGGGAGGTGAACAGTGGAAACCAGCCACACAATCACCCACTGTTCCATAACATATGCATGTTATAAACTCTAAATGGTACAACAAAGCTGCATACAAGAACAGAACAGACCTACAACTATCATTTAAGTTCAGGATGTACAGCAAGTTGCAATTAAAAATCATTGTAATTGTCGAAAACCCAGTAAAATATGTTCCAGATGTAATGGGGTTGAAATTGGCCTTAGGCTGTGTTGTAAAACAGGTGCTCTTGGATTAGTAGTCACTTGTATGCAGTGCCTGATATTTAATTCCATTGACTGCAATGAAACTGAATATAGCAGGCAGCCGATCCGATACCACCTGTTTTGCGCCACTCCCCGAGACCCAGTCTCTTCTTGCACTTATTACTGGATATAGCACTGGTACGATCTGGACAGATTTGTTCCCAGTGTGACATGTAAAACATTATTTCAGAATCTGTCTTGTGAAGTAATGATGTCATAACTGATGAATATATAACTTCTTAAGTATTAAATGTTCTTTTAACAGCAAACAGGAGATTAATCATGTTAGTCACTGTAACTTGATTATGCTTAACCCTCGTGCCCTTAAATAAAGTATTAATTATGTTCGGTTAACCTCAACCATTGTAACTTGATGACAATTAACCTGGCATCTTAAAAGTAAAACCCCATAGGATAAGGCCAGTTCTTTTTGAGTGTGCAGTGATGCATTTACCATGTGATAGCTGATTGTAATTGTAGCAGTAGTCCACCAGAAATGGAAGGATTTATTTGTCTGCTGTACAAGCTGTCTGTTTATAAATTGTCATAGTAATAAATCAGTGAAGAGTTTTTTTTGTTCATTGGATAAAGTGGGGTCCTTGAACTAAAGACCATCAGTAAATAGCTTTGGACATTTTGTTTGCGGCATACAGAAAGTCAGTAGTGTCATAACTCAATACTAGGAAAGATTCATTGAATGAAGTATTGCTTCTTGATTCCTTACTTTGGTCTGGATTTGAAGAATATTTTTACACTCCTGCCCTGCTCATGTCTGTGAAGGGACCTTAAACAACTTTTGTGGCCCTCATTTACATATGTAAGGGTTTTAACACTTGGAAAATGGCTTGAAAATGGCCAATTTTGAATCGGAGGTATTTCAGATGTGCTTGGGGAACAGGACATTGGTCCCTGAAATTGGGCCTTATTTCCCTGCTAACGTTCGTACAAATGGCACAGCGAGGTACAAATTTTGCTCACAACATGTTTGCCTTCTTTTAATTGTTTGGAGAGACAGAGGACTGAATTTTCCCAGCCCTGTGGAGGTGGCTTTGGAGGTTGGGGAAGAAGGGGGGGGGGCCGAAAGTTTGGGGGGGCCTTGGAAATTTGTAGTGACGTGCGGCGGCTCAACTCCACAACGTCTTCTCGCCTACTAGCATTTTCCGGGAGGTGGGCTCCCAGGAGCAGTGGCTAATCCACATAGCAGTCATGGGTAACCAACTAAGGCACTTAAAAGAGAAAATAGTCCTATTTTTGGACAGAATTGAAATTTTGTGAAAAGTGCATGGGCCCCCTGCTTTGTCTGCTCCCCAGTAGGCAAGAAGAGGCAGTTCCACAGCGCGAGATCGGAGCCTCGTAACCTCTATGGCCGTTGAAGAGCTCATCAGTAGCAAATGGCAAGGCTGCTGTCTGCCCATATTGCAGTCTTGCCGTTGAGTTCTGAAATAGTGGAGATGGATGTCTTTGATGGCCATATATATTTAACATTTCAGCCGCTCCACAAATGTGGATGGTGGCTTCAGTGCTTCCCTGCCTCTCCATCAATCTGGCCCTCAGCAGTGCTCCCACTAGTCTCAGTGTGAGCTGCTGGCCTCCATTGTAGTCGGCTATGTTGTCCTGCGCTCCCGCCTCTGTAACCCAGTCACTGTCACTAATTGGACAGTGAATAGGGCGACGGCCTGATAATTGTCTGCCTCCTGTAAAATGAGGCCTTCGGGTATATATCTGAAATGTATGGAATCGAGACCCGGAAGTGGTCCTGACATCAGGTTCCTGACATTCATGGGAACTAAACGCCTGCTCGGGTCTGCAAATGAGACCTGACCCGAGCCCGACAGAACTTCATCCGACCCCGAGCCCGACCCCGACCCGGCCTGAGTCCTTCCATTTTTTCCCGCGCCCGACCCGACCTGATCCAACCATCAGTTAACTTACCTTCCATTTTTCATTTTGTTCCTTACCTGCACAAGCTTAAAATAAATGTAACAAAACCACCTTTAAAGTCCAAAGAGTAAATTGACATTAGAGTCACTTACCTGAGGTGGTGATAGAGCGTGTCCGATCTGGCTTAACCCGACCCGAGCCCGAATGCCAGACCTGGAAGTGCGATCCGACCTGACCCGACCCGACACATGTCGTCGGGTCCCATCGAGGTCGGGTTGGGTAGCAGGCCTTGAATGGGAACATTCAGCTGGGAAGATCTTTTGTTTTGATCATGATGAATTTACATTGCAAGGAATACAGTAGGTAGGATTGTCATTGTCTTTGCCAATGTTCTAATGTAATAAGGCAGGCAGGAGAGCAGAATTGGATGAGGACCCATAGCACCAGATATCCCATTCATTTCTGCACATGCAGCAATATTCCAGTGTCATTTCTGTCTGAGACTAGGGAGGCCTGCTCCAAATATTGGTTGGGGTACTCTTAAAAAAAAAAGCACGTGTCACATTTTCCATCATTGGAGCTTGAACAATGTTTGATGTTAAAAACACCAGCAATCAGTAGGGGCCCAGCGTTGCCAGGAGAGGGGCAATGCCAGGAACAATTCCAGTGCTCTAAGCAGGATCCAAAACAGAATGGAAGACAATGGATCAGCAGTTCAATGTCAGTAGAATTGGCCAATACATTGGAAGCTACAAAATATATGCAACGACGGAGGCTTCCCTTCCCTGTCTCCTTTAAGCTGCAGCAGGCATCTGATCCTTACAGCATTGACCATTTTCTGCCAACCACCCCCCCCAAAAAAAAAACACTATCACCGTCAGGAACAGTTATTTTCCCAGTGCAGGTATGAACCTTGCTGAAAAATGCAATCATGGTTGACCCCAGGAAGTTCACCGGATCTGTGGTGGTTCACTTGGACAGTTGGAAGTCATGCTCCATAACACAATCGGAGTGCAAAATGCATGACTAATGTATTTTTATGTAAAAAACTTATTTGTTTGCCATCTTCCCCTCCCCCCCCCCCCCCCCATTCCCTCTACGAATGTGGATTGTTCCAAGTTATCTGAATTAAAAGTGAAAATATCAGCCATGCAGCAAATGGTCAGTGACAATGAGAATTTAGGATAGGATTAAAGCTGCTTGATAGGAACCTTATCTAGTCCACTCACACAACCTGGCATTGCGTGCAAGTATCTGCTACAAACACCTTAGACACTTGCTGCTAAACCATAGGAGAAATCTGATGAATCTGACAGATATGTTAACATAAGATGCAAAAGAAAACTGTTCACAAAATACTCCTGAGCCCCTTTCTGTCAGTTTACTTTCAGCTGCCAGCAGCAAAAGCACATGAATTATACACCTGGAAATTACTCTGAGTGATGTCATTTTGAAGCCACTTAATGTGCTGGTATCAAATTCCTCCTCTACAGTTTTTAAGGAGACATTAATCCATTTGGAATAAACTGGTACTGCCTCTGTTAAAATAATAGAGAGGAATGTGAGAAGAGCACATTTAATGCTGTACAATAATATTGATGACAGTAATTTACAGGCTATAAAGGCGATCAGAGCAAAGCCAGCAAGATGTCCCACTGTGTGTGCTTTGACATTATCGAAGTCAAAGACTCGGATTTAATTTGCCTTGCCTTCTTATTATACTTTAAAAGAAAATCTGGTGCCACTACACTCAAGTCTCCTTATTTACAGTGACACAGAATTTGCAACCCTGCTGACAGATCTTCAATAACTTAATTGCTGATAGCCACATGTACTATTACATTGTACCCATCACCCTTCAACTTGTAATCTTTAACTTTTGTCTGCTCTCCATTTTGTTACAGATAAAGATGAGTGTGCGAATGGCACACACTACTGCCATGCAAACACTGTGTGTGTGAATTTGCCTGGATCGTATCACTGTGACTGTCTCCCAGGATACACCAGAGTTGATGACTACTCCTGTACAAGTAAGAGCAGTCTAGGAAAACTAAGGGTTTACGGAGCAGATAAGTTTCAAAATGGCAAGGCATTGATGAATATGCTTTGGAAACTAGCCCAGCTGGGGAGAATTAAGCATTCTCTCCAGCAGCAGCACAAGAAAGCCCAAGATAGATGGTTCCCTATTCCTGCTCTTTAGTAAATCAGAGCAGTATGTGACCCAGCAGAGAGGGAGTTGGACTCCTGCTAATGCTGAGAGTCTTCTGTCTATGGTTGCCTTTCAGTTGTGATACCGAACACATATCCGTGCTTTAGAATTTGTATTTGCCATTCCTAAGTAAATGTTGGTCAAGTTTAAATAAGAAATAAGCAGTTTCAAATAAAGTGCCCTACTGTTGGTTGTCTGGGTGAGCTGTGGGGTGTTTTATTTAACTTAGGTTTCTTTCAGGGATAGCGTGTGACTCAAATGTAGAGGGAAGTCAGCTTTTAGCTGCGCAAATATAACTTTCTTATTTCTGTTATCAGAAGGCAGCAGAGAGCCCCAGGGAATCATCAGCTTCTTCTCCCCATTTATATGTTGCCCTGGAAGAAGCAGAGTCTTCTGTTGCTGCGTGTAGCTGACTCAGTTAGTTGAGAAGTTTACACATGGGTAGTGTTCTGTCATTCTCAGCATTTGAAAACTGATGTGTTGAACATTAAATTACACCTTACTCATCTTTCAAAATGTGAGATGTGCATTGCAAGTTTAGTGGAGTAAGATCTTAGTATTAGTAACATGCCACAAAAAGAATTTGCCACATCTGTAAAAAAAATGGTCAAATTGTTCCCAGCAATGGCTCCTCTATAGTGCATTCCATTTGAGAACCAGATGAAACTAGAAAACTAAACACTAAACCTTCCTGTTTGTACAGAGTTTAAAATATTTTCTTTCATCGCGTTTCATTGCAACTTCATCATGGCTTCCCCCCACCGAATCCTGTCACCTTGAGTGAAGAGGATGTAATGAGGTGTAATCCTCATGAGAATTGAGACACCCCTCCTCACATCTCAATCTTCAAAGACCTGCTCACTCACTCACAGACACACACAGACACACTGACACTCATATATACATACACACAGATTCATACACATACACTTTCAAACACACACACACATTAATACACACACTCACACCCTCACACACTACTCCTCCTTCCATTCACCCCCATTGAAAATAAAAAGACTGATATAAGAAACAAGGAGAGGTACTTTACTGAAAATAAACTTTTTAACAACATTAGCCACAGAATCTCATTAATGTCAGATGCAGGACATGTTACCATTTTTTGTTTTCTCCATAAAATAACCATCTTTGAAGTGTACTTGTACATGATTAACATTTACGTAAATTACTGAAGATGTTATACGTATCTCAAAATAGATTTTTGGCACATTTAACAATCAGATTGTTCAATAACACTATTGCAAGTCACACCTCTCAATACCACTTAGAGCTTGAAGAGTGAGATTGTATAATAGAATTTGTGCCCATTAAAAGAGGATGGTAACACAACTGGCGGTTACATGTCACAAGTGCTTTTAATGATATCATTTGTATCATTACTGATTGTCTGATTATCATTCATTTGATGTTTGCTGCACCATGCTCTGCATGATTGATTGTTATGTTTCCTGCATAGCAATAGTGACTACACCAAAAACAGTCTGTTGGTTGGAAAACAGGGTTGTCCAATATATGGCCTGCGGGCCAGAATCCAGCCATCTGATGGTTTCCATCCAGCCCGCCAATCTGCCTGTTGCTCAGCTCTGACTGACCACTCCCATGTATGTCAGACAGAGGATGTAGGCGGAACCTATGTTTCACGGGCTGGGGGACCCCCTCTATGATTGGTCACTCCCTGTGACTGACAGGGGCTGCCCAGGCAGCATTAGCGCTGATTGGTGGAATTCGGCATAGGCGCCCTGGGAACGGCCGCCCTGCTGCTTTCGTGTGGTTTAGTAAATGTCCTGTATCCTGCACACTGGGCAGATTTCAATCTCCACTCGCCCCAACATAAATAATAAAGGCATGGTAAGTAACCAGTTGTGGGAATGGCTGCTGTGAGAAACACTGAGCAGGGAGCGGGTAACGGGAAGTACTGAGCGGGGAACACTAAGCGGGGAGTGGGGAACATGGAGCAGGGTGTGGGGAACACTGAATGGGGACTGGGGAACACGGTGCAGGGAACACGGAAGGCATGGGAGGAGACAGAGAGAGAAGGGGGAGAGAGAGACGGGGGGGTTGGTGACGGAGAGAGGTTCAGAGAGAGAAGGGGGTGGGGGGGAGAAAGAGAGTCATAGAGCCATTTACTTAAGGCACAGAAGGAGGTCCTTCAGCCCATTGAGTCCATGCCGGCTCTCCACGCAGCTATGCAGTCAGTTCCACTCCCTCGCTCAATTCCATAGCCCTGCAAGTCTGTTTCTCTCAGGTGGCCATCCTCTTGAAGTCATTAGTCATCTCCGTTTCCACCACCCTGTGGGCAGCGAGTTCCAGGTCACTACCACCCGCTGTGTAAAAAGTGCTTCCTCATATCCCCCTTGCATCTTTTGCCCAAAACTTTCAATCTGTGTCCCATAGTCCTAGAGATGGGAGAGGGAGAGAGGGGTAAAGAGAGACAGAGACACGCACAGAGAGAGCACGGGGAGAGGGGGGAGAGAGATCAAGGTCTCTCCTGACAGATGAAAATCTATCCGGAATACTCTGCATCACTACATCAACTGTGCGGGCAGAAATTGACTACTTATGCAAGCAAAAACAATTCTATGTATGTCACTAAATCAGCTTTCAATATAGTGATGAGAAAGTAAACCTTCTCATTTAAAGTTTCTTCACAAAAATGCACATTTGTTGTTGTTTTTATTAGTAAGGTAAATTTTTAATGCCTTTATCTTTCAAAATGTTCTCACCGCCCCCATTCCCCCCACCCCCTGTCGGGCCAAGCAAAAATTGTAATTCAGCCCTCTGCCTGAAAAGGTTGTACAACCCTGTTGTAAAACATTTTATGATGTGTTTAGAACACAATAAGGCACAATGCAGATGCAACTCCTTTCCTTCCTTCCTTCCAGCCAATCCTCCCTCCCATTTGTGGCTGCATATGTAAATTAGAATAGAATTTAGTAACAACAACAACTTGTGTAGGAAAAAGAACCTCAAACATTACATGAAGAAAAAGGGAATGAGGAATTTAAAAAATAGTCAAGACAAACAAGAAGAGTGGGGAAATACAGTTTAAGGTGTGATGTTGATGAGTTGCCACACACTGTTGTACAACGTGTTAGATTTCCTGTGTTTTCTTCTGTTTGCTAATGTTAGTGCAAACTGTCAACATCAGTAGAAAATAAGGAAAACATTTCCTGGTGTCACAGATAGATGAGAGATAGTGTAGATGACTTCCACTTTTCCCCTCTCAACTGACCATGGATAGTGTATTTAGTCCCTGAGTGTTTTACTGGTCAAATAAACAGACAAATGACAGGTTTTCTCATAGGTTAAAAAAAAAACTATTTATTTAACAATGCCCAAAAATATTTGCAACCTTACCCACTCACTTATGCATAAGCATGCACACATAAGAAAAGATAGAGATTAAAGGCCTGCTCGGGTCTGCAAAAAAAACCACGACCCGAGCCCAACAGAACCACATCTGAGCCTGAGCCCAATCTGGCCTGGGTCCTTCCATTTTTTCCCTCGCCCGACCCGACCTGTCCCGACCATCGGTTACCTTCCATTTTTCATTTTGTTGCTGATCTGCACAAGCTTAAAATAACTGTGACGAAACCACCTTTCTAGTCCAAAAATTACATTAACATTGGAGCCACTTACCTGTGATAGAGCGTGTCCGACCCGGTCTGACCCGAGCCCAAATGCCGGACCCGGAAGCACAACCTGACCCGACCCGAGGGTCAGGTAGCTGGCCTTTGATAGAGATTAGAGGATAGCACGCATTTAAGACTGATTATTGTAAAGATTTCACTTTGAAACCTTCTTGGTACTCCCGGAGGGAATTCTAACAGCATTGCAGGCCTGTTGATCCTTGTCTTGGTTGACTGAAGTATTGCAGACTCCTTTGATTAAGAACCGCTCAAAGTCGATGGACAATCTTGTTAAAATTTCTCAGATGGGGAGTTTTCAAGGTCAATTCTGCAGTCTGTGCCTCAGTGGTTGAAAGATGTTGCAGACAGGGTCCTCTTCTTTGCTGGAATGGATCTATCAACCTCTGGCTTTCTCTCTCTCTCTTTCTGCCTGTCTTTCAGAGAAATCTCTTTTTTAGTCAAGTGACCATGGATGGTCTCTCCTGGTGTGTTCATATAATGTCTTTGTACGCATGGCTGTTGTTACACAAAGGGGTTTGAATGTGGCTTATCTTGATAAAAGTAGTGTTATTATCTCTATTAGCTCCTATTGTCTTAGCTTTGCATCCTAAAGTCACTCTGTTTGTGAAGGTCTTTGTCAACCCAATTCCTAAAGATAGGAGCCATTTAACATTGAAGGCCTGTTTAACATATTAATGTGCCTTCCCCAGATGTGATGATGAGTTTCGTCTTCAACAGACACAATGTATATGATGTATATTTGCAGTACAGGAGGGGTCACTTGACCTTTTAGTCCATCTTGTCTGCATCAAAATGTGTCAGTTTTTCGAAGTTTAGTTCATCAGTTCGTTTCTATCATTTAGAATTGCTCCAGTTCACTTTCTAGTCTATAACTGATCCTGACTCTGGCCTAATGTTTGAGTAGACTCATGTAGTGCAATTTCCTGATGGATGTTCAAGGAGATGGGGAATATATGATGATATGTTTCTATTGTAAACCTGCTTGAGGTTCTGCAATACTGCTTAGGTTGTGGTGCACAGATCTTGTTGGAAGGGGAGTAGTTCCACAGCAGCTTGAACAACATAAGAACATTGACCTGTGTTCTTCCCCTGTGGTTGGATAAAGTCACAACTGATCACATCTAACAGCAAGACACTTTGAGTAGAGTCACAAGAGTTTTGGTTTTTTTAAACTAAGAGGTCCATGTGCCTTTAAGACCGAGAAAAAAAGACTTTCTGTGAACACTGAATGCTGACTTTGTGTTTGAAGTATGCAGACTCTAAAACTTGTATCCAAGCAACAGGAAGATTTATGACTGTCTTGTGACTTGGTTGTTGAAAGCTTTTAGTTTCAGTTTAGCAGAGTGAAACAGATCAGGGAGCAGAGAGCAGCGAGTCGTGAACTGTGGCTGTGATTTGTTGATAGACCAGAGAAAAGACCTACTGTCTCTGCAAATTAAGCCTTGCATCTGTTAGAAAGAAATACTCCATTTAAGGTGTGGTTTTGACCTGCCTGAAGAGACAGAAAAGACCCAGGAAAAGAGGAGTTGCTGCACTCTGTAGAAAAACATTGCTTTGCTGAGAGGAAGCCGTGCATTGTTAAAGGTAACAAATTCCTATTGCCTCCAATCTCTGAAAAATCTCTGTCTCAAGAGTGATTCCTGGTGCCTTTTGTGTTTTTGTGAGATCCTGACATCTCAGGAATGTTTCTATTGTTAGACTGCTATTTAGAAATCAAAGTAGACCTGTTGCTACACCTTTTTGCTGAAAGATCTGTGTGACACCTGCTGCAGGGGAATTGCCTAAAATGCCTATCTATCCAAGCTTGTTCATTAATCTCGCCTGGAGAGACTTTGAGTGGTATCTGACTATTCGACTCTGGGACACCTCACTGATCTGTAAATATCCTACTAAACTGTGACAACCAAATATTTATTATTCCTAGAAACTGTTACTACTCAAAACACCCTTTTTTCCTGATTAACCGATTTTTGAATGTATGTGTGTGTGGATGAGGGTTAGGAAAAATAAGAAATTATAAAATCTTTTCATACATATAGATTTATCTCATTATCGTTTAAAACTTGGTTTATTAACAAATAGTTAATTTTGTTGTTGTTTAAAGAAACCTGGTTTAGTGTGCTTTATTCTGAGGGATAAATAAATTGTTTAATTTGGCTATTTTCTGGTAGGTAGGAAACTTTACTAATATGCTGTGACCTGTGGAGTAGCGGGACTGCATTACTCTTGCCTTAGTCATAACAGTAGAAATTGCTGTGAGGGCTACTTTTAACATATGGTTAACACATTTTGGTGATTTATTTTTACTTGTTCATGGGATGTGAGCGTTGCTAGAAATGCCAGCATTTATTGCCCATCCCTAATTGCCCTTGAGAAGGTGATGGTGAGCCGCCTTTTAGAACCGCTGTAGTCCATGTGGTGTAGGTACTCCCACAGTACTAATAGGAAGGGAATTCCAGGCTTTTGACCCAGCAACAGTGAAGGAACGGTGAAATATTTCCAAATCAGGCTGATGTGTACTTTGGAGCGGAACTTGCAGTTGGTGGTATTCCCATGCGTCTGCTGCCCTTATTCTTCTAGATGGTAGAGGTCGCGGGTTTGGAAGGTCCTGTCAAAGGAGCCTTGGCGAGTTGCTGAAATGTATCTTGTAAATGATACACACTGCTGCCACTGTGTACCGGTGGTGGAGGGAGCGAATGTTTAAGGTGGTGGATGGGGTGTCGATCAAGCGGACTGCTTTGTTTTGAATGGTTTCGAGCTTCTTGAGTGTTATTGGATCTGCACTCATTCAGGCAAGCAGAGAGCATCACACTCCTGACTTGTAGATGGTGAACAGGCTTTGGGGAGTCAGGAGAAGAGTCACTCATTACAGAATACCCAACCTCTGACCTTCTCTTCTAGCCACAGTATTTTTTGGCTGGTCCAGTTAAGTTTCTGGTCCATGGTAATCCCCAAGATTTTGATGATGAGACATTCAGCAATGGTAATGTCATCAAGGGGAGATAATCTGATTCTGTCTTGTTGGAGATGGCCATTGTCTATCACTAGTTTGGCATGAATGCAGCAGGACTACAGAGCTTTGATCTGATCCATTGGTTGTGGGATTGCTTAGCTGTGTCAAGGCATGCTGCTTCTGCTGTTTGGCATGTATGCTGTCCTGTGTTGTAGCTTCACCAGATTGGCACCTCACTTTTAGGTATGCCTGGTGCTGCTCCTGGCATGCTCTCTTGCACTCCTCATTGAACCATGCTTTTGGTCCCCTGGCTTGATGGTAATGGTAGAATGAGAGATATGCTAGACCATGAGGTTTACAGATTGTGACTGAATACAATTCTGCTGCTGCTGATGGCCCACAGTGCTCCATTAATGCCCAGCTTTGAGCTGCTAGATGTGTCCTGAATCTATCCCATTTAGCATGATGATAGGGCTGCACAACATGCTGGAGAGTATCCTTAGTGTGATGATAGGATTTTCTCTCCATAAGGACTGTTCGGTGGTAACTCCTACCAATAATATCATGGACAGGTACATCTGCAACAGGTAAATTGGTGAGGACGAGGTCAAGTAGTTTTTTTCCCACTTATTGGTTTTCTCACCACCTGCCGCAGGCCCAGTTTGGCAGATATATTCTGCAGGACTCAGCCAGCTCGGTCAGTAGTGGTGCTACGGAGCCACTCTTGGTGATGGACATTGAAGTCCCCCACACAGAGTACATTTTATACCCTTGCTTCCCTCAGCGCTTCTTCCAAGTGGTGTTCAACATAGAGGGTCATTATTAAAGAGGTAGCAGCAGGACATCTAGAAAACAACAATATAATCAGGCAGAGTTAACATCATTTTGTGAAGGGGAAATTGTGTTTGACAAATTTAATAGATTTCTTTGAGGATGTAATGAGCAGGGTGGATAAAGGGGAACCAGTAGATGTAATGTATTTGGCATTCGATAAGGTGCCACATAAAAGGTTACTAACACAATATAAGAGGTTATGGTCTTGTTGGGGGTGATGTATTGGCATGGATAGAGAACTGGTTAACTAACAGGAAACAGAGAGTCAGGATAAATGGGTCATTTTCAGGATGGCAAACTGTAACTAGTGGGGTGCCACAGGGATCAGTGCTGGGGCCTCAACTATTTATGATCTATATTAATGACTTGGATGAAGGGACTGACTGTATTGTAGCCACATTTGCTGACGATACAAAGATTGGTAGGAAAGCAAGTTGTGAGGAGGACATAGAGTCTGTAAAGGGATATAGATTGGTTAAGCGGGTGGTCAAAAGTTTGGCAGATGGAGTATAATGTGGGAAAATCTGAGATTGCCCATTTTGGAAGAAAGAATAGAAAAGCAGAATATTACTGAAATTTAGAAAGACTGCAGAATGCGGCAATACAGAGGCACCTGGGTGTCCTGGTACATGAATCACAAAAAGTCAGCATGCGGGTACAGCAAGTAATTAGGAAGGCAAATGGAATGTTGGCCTTTACTGTAAGGGATGGAGTATAAAATTAGGGAAGTCTTACTATAACTGTACAGGGCATTGGTGAGACTGCACCTAGAGTACTGTGTACAATTTTGTCCGTGTTATTTAAGGAGGGGCATACTTGCACTGGAAGCAGTTTAGAGAAGTTTCACTAGGCTGATTTTTGGGCTGAGGGGTTTGCCTTATGATGAAAGGTTGAGCAGGTTGGGCTTATACTCATTGGAGTTTAGAAGATTGAGAGGCGATCTTATTGAAACATATAAGATTCTGAGGGGGCTGACAGGGTAGATGCTGAGAAGATGTTTCCCCTCAAGGGGGAATCTAGGGGGTACAGTTTCAAATTAAGGGGTCTCCCATTTAAGACAGAGATGAGGAGGAATTTCTTCTCTCAGAGGGTCATTAGTGTTTGGAATTCTCTTCCCTAACAAGCAGTGCAGGCTGAGTCTTTGAATATATTCAAGGCTGAGTTAGACATATTTTTGATTGACAAGGGAGTTAAGGGTTATGGGGGGGGGCAGGCAGGAAAGTGGAGTTAAGGGTACAATCAGATCAGCCGTGATCTTATTGAATGATGGAGCAGGCTCGAGGGCCAGATGGCCTACTCCTGCTCCTATTTCTTCTGTTCTTATGTTCCGATCAGCTGGGGGAGGGTAGTAGGTGGTCATCAGCAGGAGGGTTCCTCATCCATGTTTGACCTGATGCCATGATACTTAATGGAATGCGGAGTCAATGTTGCGGACTGCCAGGGCACTGTCTTCTGACTGTGTACTACTGTGCGCCACCTCTGGTGGGTCAGTCCTGCCGGTGGGATGGGACATTACCAGGAATGGTGATGGAGGAGTTTGTGACATTGGCTGTGTTGACTACTTTAATGAGATTATTAACACATTTAATAGATAAACAGTACATAAAGGAATTTCCACCTCTTTGCACTTATACATTTGTTTAAGTAAACTAAGTGGAAAAAAATCTAATTTACAGTGATACCTCACTCTCACATATCTTATTGCACATTTGATATATTTTTGTTCTTTTCAAGGTTCTTAAAATTTAGTATCAAGAAAAGAAAATGTTATACTTATAACAATCTTATTTATGTCCGAGCCAATATCTATCCCTCTAATCCCAAAACAGATTATCCAGTCATTCCTTATACAGCACCTTCCAAACTCACACCCTCTACTAATTAGAAGGACAAGGGCAGCAGATGCATGGGAACACCACCACCTGCAATTTCCTCTCCAAGCCACACACCATCCTGACTTGGAATATATCGCCGTTCCTTCACTATTGCTGGGTCAAAATCCTGGAACTTCCTTCCTAACAGCACTGTTGGTGTACCTACCCCACATGGACTGCAGCGGTTCAAGAAGGCAGTTCACACCACCTTCGCAAGGGCAATTAGGGATGGGCAATAAATGCTGGCCTAGCCAGTGACGCCCACATCCCATGAATGAATTAAAAAAAATCCAATTGCTCTTTGTGAGACCTTGCTTTGCACACATTGGCTGCTGCATTTTCTATATTACAATAGTGACAACACTTCAAAAGTTCTTCATTGGCTGTTGTCATGCTAGACCCTCCACCTGCCAAGAATGATGCATATTAATTTTGCCATCTGGACATTAAATTTCAAATTGCTGCTGGGAAGAAGAGAAGGCCTGTTACAAGGGCTGCCAGACTTGGATGGAGGATATTAGCGTACCAGTAGGGACTCGAGAAGTTACTTCCGTTATCCAATTCAACCCACAATGGATGTTAATCACCAGACAGTGAGGGGGTGGGGAAGCGCATTCGAGGGCCTGTTGGGGTGATACAATCCACAGGGGCCAGGACCTGTTGGACCAGCTGGTCACATGACTAGCTGGCTGTTTCAGGGTCTTTTGAACTAGCCACAGAGAATTTGAACTCAGAAAATCTGTTTGCTCCTGAACTGGGAAGATCTCTCTCCTGTCTGCTCCCATCTCTTTCTCATAAGCCTCTGAATCCACTGAAGACACATGAATCCCAAGAGAGAAAAGTCTCCTATAGCGAACAAGGTTTAGGAAGAATACTGGGCCCCAATGAAAATCAAGATCTACCTACAACCAAGGACTCTACAGTGAGCTCGAAGAACTGTAACAAAAACTCTTCAGATAGTGCCTCAAACTTTTCCACTTTATTTTTCTTCTCTTTTCTGTCTCTATTTGCATGTGTGTATCACATATGCATGCTAGTGTGGGCGCATCGTGTATCCGTAGGCCTCAACCGAATTAGAGTTTAAGTTAAAGTTTAATAAATTTCAACTTTTCTTCTCTAAACCTAAGGAAACCTGTTTGTGCTGGTCTCTTTGCCTTATAATTGGAAAATGGCGAACAAGGATTCACCAAGGGGGAGCTAAAAACATGGTGTGTTTAAAATTAAACCCTGTTACAGTAAGACCAGGTGAAGGCTGAGAGGAACCCCCAGACACCTTTCTCACCAAGTCGTAACACTGTAAAGAACTTTGGGATATCCTTAGGCTATGAAAAGTGCAATGTAAATCAAGGTCTTTCTTTCTTATATAGATAAGAATTCAACATCTCACTGTCACTTTACAAATTGCATCTTCCAGACTGACTGATATCTCTGGTTAGGATCCAATCAGTCATTTAATTAAACCATTATTAGTTAAGTGCTCATTCCTAAATACTCGTACTTCAGTTCATATATTATTACAAACGTGGTCTCTATATGTGTATTTGTAACAGGCCAGATGTAACATTTCTCTGGCTGCCCTGGTAATTTGCTGTTTATCAATTTCACCATTCATGGCAGTGGGTTCCTTCTTTATTCCTGGAAGACATTAACCATTCTGAGTACCCTCTCGAGAACACGCAGAAATTTAGGTGTGTTGTCTTCTGCTCCATCCTGGGAAAAAACCAGGCTGGAATAGGTGAGGAGCTCACTTGATTTCAGTGGGCATATCCGACTCTTGTTTTTATTGTTCCTTTGCCTGATTGGTGACTAATAAGACAGTTCCATTTCTATTGGATGAAGGGAGATGTGCAACCTCAAGTAGAAAATGGACCTACATACCACAGCCAAGTGGATTGGCTGCTGGCTGGTTCCTGTGGTACTAGATAGAGTTGCTATGGAGACAGCTGGTGGCCATTTTTGTCAGATGTTGTGAAGTTGCTGCCCACCAAGGATTGTGGGAAGTAAATGAGTTTTGCTTTTGGACAGAACATGAATAAGTACAGTTTAATGTCAATAGCTGGAGCCTGTGGCAGAATTCTTGAATGTATACTGTATTTTCCTGCGTTATTCTTGTTGCTTAAATCCTGCCACTGTTGCTAAATAAATACAAACAAAATTCATTAAAGGGTGTGTGTTTGTTATTCTGCATATCTCTTGCATTCCTCGCTCAGTTGGGGGCAGATGATAATCTGGAACCATGGACTTCCCTGCAGCCCTGTGAAGTGAGCCACTTGGTCATTGGAGGATTATTTTTGTGACAGCCCTTCCAATAGTGGCTGAAACTCAAATCATTTGAGGTAACTGAGGTCACATTTTAGTTGAGGTTGCAATTTTAAACCCCTTTTGCAATGTGAGAGTTGAGAGTTTGAGTTACAGTTACTAGGCCCTCACATTCATATAATTTCTGATACACCTGGGATAAATAGACTTCCAGAGAAATGAAAAGTAGTTTAATAGCTTGTTTCCTTCCAATGATACTAATTTTTCTGGTTTCAATTTTGGCCTGCAGTTACTAAGAGCCATTAAATTAGAAAACCCTGAGGCTCTTCAAAATATAATAACCTGAACATTACCTAATAGGAAAAAATGGCTTCATCATCTGCAATTGATGTGTAATTTATTGTATTTTTCTAATACAGAAAGATGCAGTGGAACCTTTAAGCTGCAACCCTTCACACCGTTTACTCTGTTGGATTTTATTGTAAACTTCCCACTGTCTTTGGTGATGATTTACAAGTTTATTTTATGCTGTCATGAACTTCCTGGATCAGTGACTTTATTTAGGATAAAACCTCCCAAAACTATGACCTCCAAAACTATGAAGGACAAGAGTAGCAGGTGCACAAGAACAACATCGCCTCCCAGTTCCCCCCCCCCCAAGTCACACACCACCCCCAACTTGGGACATATATCTCCGCTCCTTTGTCACTGGGTTAAAGTCCTGGAATTCCCGACCTAACAGCAGTGTGGGTGTATCTTCATCATGTTGGCTGCAGTGGTTCAAGAAGGCCACCACAACCTTCTCAAGAGCAACTTGGGATGGGCACTAAATGCTGGCCTTGTTGGGATGCCCATATCCCGAGATTGAGTGAAAATAAAAGGATGGTGATGACCATCTATTTTGCCATTGCAATTTTGAGCTACAAATTCACAATTGGATAATCTTGCTAAAAGAAAAAGCAAGGCTCAGCACAACAGCTCTTAATGAAATCAATACTGAAGGCTGAAAACCTTAAGGAATTTGTGAAGTTATACAGTGATGTAGAGTGCCTTCTTATTGAAAACTGTCGTGTTTCCATCCAATCGATTTCAAGTAGTCAGAAATTCCAGGCAGGCTTTCCCTCTTCTGTGCACATGTCTGCAGTAGATACAGAAAAAAACTAATTTGTTAGTATAAAGGCTTTCTCTTCTCTCATTTTGAGTTGATCAATATAAGTTGTTGCTTCTGATGTGGCTGCCAGACCCTTTTTATTAGTTTGTTTCCGAAGGAAAAGTTTATTTAATTAAACTTGTAAGTGTTGTGATTCAGATATCTGACAATGCTTGTCAAATTCTCCCCTTTCAGCACAATGTCTAATGGTTTTAGAAATATCTGTAACACTATGAACAGTCAAATCTTTGTCAGTGCGATTTAAATTCGCTGCGGCTTATCAAGTATTGATACTGCAATTGGTGGACTAGAGTGGCTCAGTGCTTGTTGCATGAGTTGCATGGTCTAGTTTGTCTTAGCAGGCAACATAAGAGTTTTGCACAAAGGTTTTCAGTGAGTGAAGTGAAATTTCCACAAGTTACACCACCCAAATTTTATGTTGTGTCTTTTCATACTGGCGACTGATTGATACAAAACAGATAAGTACCACTCCAGCAACTGTCTGGAAAACAGAATTCACTGACATCATTTCAACAACAACTTGTATTTATATAGCAGCTTTAATGCAATAAAATGTCCCAAGGGGCTTCACAACAAAATCTGACAACGAGCCACATGAAGTGAAATTAGGGCAGATGGCCAAAAGCTTGGTCAAAGAGGTAGTTTTTAAGGAGTGTCTTAAAGGAGGAAAGAGATGTAGAGAGGCGGAGAGGTTTAGGGAGGGATTTCCAGAGCCTAGGGCTGAGGCAGCTGAAGGCACAGCCAGCAATGGTGGAACAATTAAAATCAGGGATGCTCAAGAGGTCAGAATTAGAGGAGCACAGATAGCTTGTAGGGTTGTAGAGCTGGAGGAGATTACAGAGATAGGGAGGATTGAGGCCATGGAGGGATTTGAAAACAAGGATGAGAATTTTAAAATCGAGGCATTGCTTAACTGGGAGCCAATGTAGGTCATGGCAGCAGAGTTTTGGATGACCTCAAGGCTGGAATTTTACAGTCTCCCAGTGAACGGGCTGCTGGCGGTGGGAGAGGGGGTTCCCAACGCCTTCCTGCCCCTGCTGCAATTTTACGCGGGGTGGCGAGAAATGGCCTGCCCGCCCCAGGCCAATCAAGACCCTTAAGTGGCCAATTAACTGGTACTTAAGGACCTTTTCCCACCACCGCTGGTATTTACCTGCGGCGGCGGGATGACAAAGGCACCAAGAACACCGCAGATAAAACCTGGTGGGCTTCTTGAGGGCGGGTTGGGGGGGCGTGTCCCTCCTGATTGGGCACTCTGTGCCCCATGGAGGGCTGCCCCGAAGCCCCAACCGCCCCCACCGCACAACTCTCCCCGGCCCCCTCCCCCCAACTGACCCTCCCTTGCCTCGCTGGGGCCCAGGCGATTGTCCCCGGCAAGGCCCCAAAAACTCATCATCTTTTGGGCGCCATCGTCCCTTCTTGCTTCAGATGGCTGGATGTAGTCCCAGCAGTGGCCACCACTCCCAGTGGCATTGCTCGGACTAGGCCCACTGATTGACAGGCAGCTCCATTAGGTGGGACTTCCTGCCTCAAGGAGGTGGAAGTCCCGGACAAGGCCAATTAAGGGGCATGGGGAGTGAAAAATCCTGGCGTGGCTGCCCAGGCCCGGCAGAGGCGGGGTCGCCCCTGACTTTTCAGCCAGTGGGCAGGGTTTCCCGCCCAATGTAAAATTCCGGCCCAAGTTTACAGAGGGTAGAATGTGTGTTCAACTTAGATCCCTACAGCCCTGATCCCAAATTTCTAAGGGTTTTCATGCATAAATCTCAATTTGACTCTTGAGACACCCAATTTACGATGAAAAGGAACAAAAGTTATCAAGGACTGAACATGACAGAGCTTGATGTCCAACAATTTTGATATTGTGCTCCTTCTCTGGAGTTAAGGATAAAACAATTGGAGAAGAATTTTTGCGATTGACATGGGGGCAAGAACGAGGTAGGTGAGTGTGTAATTACATGCTGCTGGTTGGCATGCCGGTTTGCCAGCACCATCCGTCCCCTGAGCCATTTTGCTGGAGACCGATTCAGGGGTGGAACGGCTACCTGCCCGCAAGTGGCCGAGAGCTTGTTGAGTAACTTGATGGCCAATTAAGGCCAATTGTCAGAGGCTGACTGAATTTTCCAGTTGGCCTGCAGGCCCCTCCCCCCCATGGCGTGGGAGCATGGCAGCTGCCAGGAGACGGCCTCCAGTTGGCAGATGGGATATTTGGGGGTGGTGAAAGGGGGACAGTGCTCCAGGATGCCTTTGAGATCCCTCCTGCCTAATTTGGTCACAGCTGGGGCTACAGGCCGCCCTGTGGAGGGATTACAGCTGCACAGTATTGATCAGGCAGCTGTGGCTATTTTTTATTTCAAATCTGTTGAATTTGCTGAGAGGACACCCCAATTGAGGCGCCCTCTCTCCCCCTACCTGCAATGGCAGGCTACAGCGCCATTCATGCTAAAGGGCCTCCTATTGGCCCTCCAGCTTCCAGAGCCCACCCACTATCCTTAATTGGATGGCGAGCATATCTTCTGGTCACTAATTGGCCAATCAAGGGAAAATCACTGCTTGGAGACTGTGGGGTCGGAACTGCAAGGGACCCTGACTTTGGGGTCCCGGCCCAAAATGCAAAACCCTGTCCTTGATTTCATAATTGCATCGCAATATTAAGTTTAACATGGCATGGCTCAGTTGAGAATTGCAGTGCCAGATCCTTATCTGAGCACAAATTAATAAAGTAAAGCAGCCATTTTCAGCTTTGAGCATGACAGTAAAGCTTTGTTTTATCTGTTCTTGGGATGTGATCATCGCTGGCTAGTCCAGCATTTATTGCCCACCCCTAATTGCTCTTGAGAAGGTGATGGTGAGCTGCATTCTTGAACCATTGGAGTCCATGTCATGTAGGTACACTCACAGTGCTGTTTGGGAGGGGGTTCCAGGATCTTCACCCAGCGACAGTGAAGGAATGGTGATATAGTTCCAAGTCAGGATGGTGTGTGTCTTGGAGGGGAACTTGCGTCTTGGAGGGAACCTTCCAACTTGGAGGGGAACTTGCAGGTTGTGATGTTCCCACTCGTCTGCTGCCCTTATCCTTCTAATTAGTAGTGATTGTGGATTTGGAAGGTGCTGTCAAAGGAGTCTTGGCGAGTTGCTGCATTGCATCTTGTTGATGGTAAACACTGCTGCCACTATGCGTTGGTGATGGAAGGAGTGATGGTGCATGGGGTGGCGATCAAATGGGCTGTTTTGTCTTGGATGGTGTTGAGCTTCTTGAGTGTGGTTGGAGCTGCTCCCATCCAGGCAAGTGGAGGGTATTCCATCACACTCCTGACTTGTGCCTTGTAGATGGTGGACAGACTTTGGGGAGTCAGAAAATGAGTTACTCACTACAGAATTCCCAGCTTCTGACCTGCTTTTGTATTTATATGTTGTATTTATATGGCTGGTCCAGTTAAGTTTCTCATCAATGGTAGCCTCTAGGATATTGTTGGTGGGAGATTCAGCAATGATTATGTTATTGAATGTCAAGGGGAGATGGTTAGATTCTCTCTTGTTGGAGATGGTTATTTCCAGGTACTTGTGTGGCGTGAATGTTGGTTGCCTCTTATCAACCCAAGCCTGGATGTTGTCCAGATCTTGCTGCAAGTGGGCATGGAATGCTTCAGTATCTGAGGAGTTGTGAATGGTACTGAACACTATGTAATTGTCAGCAAATATCCCCAAATCTGTCCTTGTGTTGAAGGATAGGTCATTGATGAAGCAGCTGAAGATGGTTGGGCCTGGGATACTACCCTGAGGAACACCAGCAGCATTGTCCTGGGGATGAGATTCTTGCCTTCCAACAGCCACAGCCATCTTCCTTTCTGCTAGGTATGACTCCAAGCAGTGGAGATTTTTCCCCCTGATTCCCGTTAACTTCAATTTTGCTTAGGCTCCTTGATGCCACATTCAGTCGAGTGCCGCCTGCTGTTACTGTCACCTCACCTCTGGAATTCAACTCTTTTGTCCATGTTTGGACCAAGGCTGTAATGAGGTCTGGAGCTGAGTGGCCAAACTGAGCATCGCTGAGCAGGTGAATATTGAGTAAGTGCGGCTTGATAGCACTGTTGCCGACACCTTCCATCACTTTGCTGATGATTGAGAGTAGACTGCTGGGGCGGTGATTGGCCAAATCAGATTTGTCCTCCTTTTTGTGGACAGGACATACCTGAACAATTTTCCACATTGTCAGATAGATGCCAGTGTTGTAGCTGTACTGGAACAGCTTGGCCACGGGTGTGGCTAGCTCTGCAGCACAAGTCTTCAGTACTACAGCCAGGTTGTCGGGGCCCATATTTCCTGCTGTATCCAGTGTACTCAGATGTTTCTTGATAACTTGCAAAGTGAATTGAATTTGCTGAAGACTGCCTTCTATAACGGTGAGGACCTCAGGAGGAGGCCGAGATGAATCATTCACTCTGCACTTCTGGCTGAAGGTGGTTGCAAATGCTTCAGCCTTGTATTTTGCACTGATGTGCTGGGCTCCCCCATCTTTGAGGCTGGGAATATTTGTAGAGCCTCCTCCTCTGGTTAGTTGTGAAATTGTCCAAGACCATTCACGACTGGATGTGGCACGACTGCAGAGCTTTGATCTGATTTGTTGGTTGTGAACACACTTAGCTCTGTCTGTAGCACACTGCTTCTGCTGTTTAGCATGCATTTAATCCTATGTTGTAGCTTCACCAGGTTGGCACCTCATTTTTACGTATTCCTGGTGCTGCTCCTGGCATGCTCTCCTACACTCCTCAATGAACCAGTTTTGGTCCCCTGGCTTGATGGTAATGGTACAGTGGTACATGCGGTTACAGATTGTGGTGGAATACAATTCTGCTGCTGCTAATGGCCCACAGTACCTCATGCATACCCAGTTTTGCATTGCTAGATCTGTTCGAAATCTATCCCATTTAGCACGGTATTGTGCCACACAACACAATGGAGGGTGTGCTCAGTGTGAAAATGGGACTTCGTTTCCACAAGGACTGTATGGTGGTCACTTCTACCAATACTGTCATGGACAGTTGCATCTGCAGCACATAGATTGGTGAGGACAAGGTCAAGTAGTCTTTTTCTCTCCAGTTGGTTTTCTCACCACCTACTGCATGCCCAGTCCCATAGATATGTCCTTCATGACTCAGCCAGCTTGGTCAATAGTGATGTTACGGAGCCACTCCTGGTGATGGACATTGATGTCCCCTGGCCAGAGTATGTTTTGTGCCCTGGCTACCCTCAACGCTTCTTCCAAGTGGTGTTCAACATAGAGGAGCATTGATTCATCAGCTGAGGGAGGTAAGTAGGTGGTAATTGTTGTAAAAGCATTTGAAAGGGCTAATGTTTGATATACCTCCCACCATGATGATGTAAGTGATCACATGTTAGAGAGACTGGAGGGAGAAACAGCATGCCTTCAGAGGAGTCACACAGACTTATGTAAAGCTGTATATAGTTAAAATCTAATAAATGAGTTAACATTAAAATTATTGAAGACAACGTCTCCTAGCTAGATTAACCAAATATTCAAACTGTGGCAAACTAACCAAACATACAACAGTAATCAGCAGGAGGCATCCTTGCCTGTGTTTGACATGCTGCATGAGATTTCATGGTGTCTGGAGTCAATACTGAGGACTCCCAGGGCCACTCCCTCTTGACTGTATACCGCTGTGCTGTCACCTCCGGTGGGTATGTCCTGGCAGTGAGAATGGACATACCCAGGGATGGTGATGGTGATGTCTGGGACATTTTCTGTAAGGTATTATTCAGTAAGTATGACTATGTCAGGCTGTTGCCTGACTCGTCTATGGGACAGCTCTACCAATTTTGACAGAAGCCCCCAAATGTTAGTAAGGAGGACTTTGCTCTGCCTTTGTCAGTTCTGGTGTCCAAGTCGATGCCGGATGATGCATTCAATTTTATTCTTATTTGTCTTTTCTGTAGCTTGACAAAGTTAGGTCTTTTTCAGTGAATAAAATTAATTATGAGATGACAATCATTTCTTCTTGTTTCTGTGTATCTTGGCCGCTTTATAAACATGAACATTCATTGTAGGAATTTAACGATTATGTCAAAATAGGTCTGTGTTTCTCTGTAAAGCATTGATTCCAGAGTTGTCTTTTATCCTGGTGTCTTCTTGTTTTCTAACTTCAGCTTATATTTCAAATGTGTGTTTACTATTATTCTATACTTCAAAAAATTCTATTCAGAGAGTGCTCCCAAGGGTTGCTATGATTGTTTAGGCATCTATTTCTTTCAAGAAATGTTTTGTACTTCTGAATTAGCTTTTGACGTCTGCTTAATAAAAACTCATTTTAACTAATCAAGACTAAAATATTACTTTAGGTAATTTGACCCATCAGTCACTCTTCACAGGTTGGAATTTAAATTAAAATTATGAAACCTCATTTATCCAAACAATTAGCACCATGCCAGTGGTTTATTATGACTGATTACATTAGGTTATGTTTTTATTATATAGAATTCCAGCACTTCTACTGGCATTTTGGAGATCCAATCTTGGACTTTGTTCCTTTTGCATTTGGGACATTGATTTATAGCAGATGTGTCTAAGCTTTTTTATGTTTGTGGTTCCTTAAGATTCATATGATGGATTCCCACAGACCACATTTCAATATCTAATTTTCCCATTTATTTCCATAAAACTTGAATGCCAACAGCTGGGTGGTACCATTTACGAATTATCCAGCAATAAAACAGCACCAACAGTCCTCTGCAAACCTCCAGAAATTCAAAAGGACAAACCTGCAAGTAAGAGATAAAGAGAAACAAATCAAACTGAGATGTCTGGGTTTCCTGGGTCAGCTTGCCATAGTATCCAGCCCATAATTTGAACACCCCTGAACTGGAGCATTTTTATTTCATGGAATTTTGGGATATTGACTGTTGTTTTGTAGATTGTATTCTGCATGACGACCACAAATCAAGGTTTCGATTATTTGCATTTAGTATTAATAAAATGAGGACATTTTGTGTAGTCGCCAGTCAAGGATTTTTTTGATTAAATCCCTGCCAGTTGCCATCTTTTTGGAATCAGCAGTTCTGTCACTGGTGAAAGCTCAAAAATGTGAAGTGATCCATTAAGTGGTAGGCCACTAGAAATATATCAGGGATGGGGGTGGTCCAGTTATGTGAAGAGACTAGAGGAGCTTGATTTGCTCTCTTTAGATGTATGGGGAGATTTAATAAAGGTGTTCAAAATTATGGCGATTTTCAATAGAGTAAGTTCAGAGAAACTGTTTCCACTGACAGGAGGGTCAGCAACCAGAGGGCACGGATTTAAGATAACTGGCGAAAGAACAAAAGAGGAGATAAGAATTTTTTTTTTCCTCAGCAAGCTGTTATCTGGAATGCACTGCCTGAAGGGGTGGTGGAAAGTAATTAAATAGTAACTTTCAAAATGAAATTAGATTTATACTAAAAAAGGAAAAAAAGCAGGGGTGGGGGAAGAGCAAAATAGTGGGATTAATTGGATAGCTCTTTCAAAGAGCCGGCACAGATATGATGGGTCGAACGGTCTCCTTCTGTGCTTTATGATTCTATGATCACCTCTTTCCATGACAATATGAAAGGCACAATTCAGCATAGCGGTGCCTCATCAGACCCCTTTCCTATCCTGAGTGGTGTGAAACAGGGCTATATTCTCGCACCTACACTGTTTGGGATCTTCTTCTCCCTGCTGCTCTCACATGCGTTCAAGTCTTCAGAAGAAGGAATTTTCCTCCACACAAGATCAGATGGCAAGTTGTTCAACCTTGCCTGTCTAAGAGCGAAGACCAAAGTACAGAAGGTCCTCATCAGGGAACTCCTCTTTGCTGACGATGCTGCATTAATATCCCATACAGAAGAGTGTCTGCAGAGACTCATCGACAGGATTGCGGCTGCCTGCAACGAATTTGGCCTAACCATCAGCCTCAAGAAAACAAACATCATGGGACAGGACGTCAGAAATGCTCCATCCATCAATATTGGCGACCACTCTCTGGAAGTGGTTCAAGAGTTCACCTACCTAGGCTCAACTATCACCAATAACCTGCCCCTCGATGCAGAAATCAACAAGCGCATGGGAAAGGCGTCTGCTGCTATGTCCAGACTGGCCAAAAGAGTGTGGGAAAATGGCGCACTGACACGGAACACAAAAGTACGAGTGTATCAAGCCTGTGTCCTCAGTACCTTGCTCTACGGCAGCGAGGCCTGGACAACGTGTGTCAGCCAAGAACGATGTCTCAATTCATTCCATCTTCGCTCCCGCCAGAGAATCCTTGGCATCAGGTGGCAGGACCGTATCGCCACCGCAGAAGTCCTCAAGGCGGCCAACATCCCAGCATATACACCCTACTGAGCCAGCAGCGCTTGAGATGGCTTGGCCATGTGAGCCACATGGAAGATGGCAAGATCCCCAAGGACACATTGTACAGCAAGCTGCCGTTGGCAGGAAAAAAGACAGAAGCGCAAGGAGAGAGCCAACTGTGTAACAGCCCCAACAACCAATTTTATCTGTAGTGCCTGTGGAAGAGTCTGTCACTCTATAATTGGCCTTTATAACCACTGTAGGCGCTGCTCGACAAACCACTGACCACCTCCAGGTGCTTACCCATTGTCTCTCGAGACAAGGAGGCCAAAGAAGAAGAAGAAGAAGATGCGGTCACATACCATTGAATAAATTGCTAAAGTTTTCCAGGGCGCACTTAGCATGCATCTTGAGATCCACAGGGCAAATGGAGAATATCCAATATGTAATGCAACACTTCTGGTTTTAGATTTAGCTGCCCAGTTAATATGTTATATATGCCCAAGAGTACTCTCATGTAATGCCATAAGATCATTGATTTAAAATAAAATGTTTTCAATTTCCAGCATTGATTTCAACAGCTGCCTAAATACTCAGCTCAGATGTTACTTGAAAATATAAATTTAAGATGGTTACTATCGATGAATATTTAATAAGGGACCAGATTAAAGAAGTTTTAAGTTGTACTCATCAATCCACCTCAAATTTTCATTTATTTGGTGCTGTAGATGTGAATCAGTGAAAGATTCTATTACCCTGACAGAACTAGAAGTACAGTGAATGGGCTGAACTTATTTATTTATTTAGAGATACAGCACTGAAACAGGCCCTTCAGCCCACTGAGTCTGTGCCAACCAACAACCACCCATTTATACTAACCCTACAGTAATCCCATATTCCCTACCACCTACCTACACTAGGGGCAATTTACAATGGCCAATTTACCTATCACCTGCAAGTCTTTGGCAGTGGGAGAAAACCAGAGCACCCAGCAAAAACCCACGCGGTCACAAGGAGAACTTGCAAACTCCGCACAGGCAGTACCCAGAATTGAACTCGGGTCCCTGGAGCTGTGAGGCTGTGGTGCCAATCACTGCGCCACTGTGCCGCCCTTCTGCAATGGAGGCGGGAAATGGAAGTTGGGATTGCTTCCGACTCCCGATTTTGCCTCTGGGAGGACGTAGATTAAAGTGGCGATTTTTGCGGGGCAACCTCCCAATTGGATTGGAGTCAGGTTTGGCAGCCAATTAGTGACGTTGTAATGGAGGTGGGCCAGATGAAGTGTGGGCCCAATTTAAATCCCCATGGCAGCCATTTAAATTTGAAGGGAGTAAACAGGAGACCTTCTGTGAGCTTTGGATTGAACTGAAGTGTTCAAAGATGTCACTGGAAAGTCGAAGGCCTGACACCCAGGGCCGGACAAGACAGACCCCCAGTTCTCGAATAGCAACTTGCAAGTGATGCTTGAGACCATGAGGAAGAGGAGGGAGGTCACCTTCCCGGAGGGTCGCAGGAGGAAGCCACCCACCAAAACTAAACAGGTCTGAGTTGAGGTAGCTGCTGCAGTCAGTTAATAGAAGAACATGGATCCAGTGCCATAAGAGGGTCAACAAGCTGCTATGTTAGGCAATCTGTGGAGCGACGGGATTGAATTAACAGTGCGTTTCTCCCACCACAATCAGAATTGTATATTTTGATTGGGGGTTTTGATTGAAGCGGTCGGTCATAACATATTTATTGGGGGCTCGTCCGGGATTTGAATAACATATTAATTGGGGGCTCACTTGCAATTTGAATCACATATTAATTGGGGGCTCACTCGCAATTTGAATCACATATTAATTGGGTTTCCTTTCTGGGATTTGAATCATATCTTAATTGTGGGCTTGCTCGCAGTTGAATCATATTTAATTTGGTGGCTCGTATCTGGGATCAGAATCAGACAAAATTGGAGGGCTCACATTTGGAATCATAGTAACTACTCATCTCTGGGATAACATATTTAAATTGGGGTCCTGCGATTGGCATCTTATTAATTGCTCTCGAGACTGGGATCTTATCAAATGGAAACTTGATTGTTGGGATCTAAATCTGACACCAATTACAAAAAAATTAAAAGAACCAGGTTTCTTGTATAATAAGGTACAGTCTATATCATTGTTATGGCATTAGTGGTTGTAGCAGAGTTTTTGGGAAAGTAGAATGTTTCCCTGAGTGATTTGATAACTTGAACTAAGAACACAGCGGCGCAGTCATTAGCACCGCATCCTCACAGCTCCAGCGACCCGGGTTCAGTTCTGGGTACTGCCTGTACGGAGTTTGCAAGTTCTCCTTGTGACCGCGTGGGTTTTCGCCGGGTGCTCCAGTTTCCTCCCACAGCCAAAAACATGCAGGTTGATAGGCAAATTGGCCATTATAAATTGCCCCCAGTATAGGTAGGTGGTAGGGAAATTGAAGCAAGGCGGGGATGTGGTAGGAATATGGGATTAATGCAGGCTTAGTATAAATGGGTGGTTGATGGTCGGCATAGACTCGGTGGGACGAAGGGCCTGTTTCAGTGCTGTATCTCTAAATAAATAAACACCAGAGTGAATAAAGATTAATGAGTGATTATAAACTTACACATAGTGCATTAACATCCAGATTTGGTTCAGTGTCTAATTGGCATGTTCTCAAGCTAGCAGTGACTGCCATCAAACCTTGCTAACATGGTTATGGGATGTTTAGTGAAATCATTTAATTTCTGAGCAACCTGAATAACAAGAGCACTGACGACTTGAATGACACAATGTCTCAAGAAGATGTAAATGCACAGGAGATTCTAGTCTTATTTGAAATACTTTGGTTGAATTCTAAGTTGGAAATAGAACCAAATCTTAATTTAATATCCCTTTCCTTGTCAACTTTTAAAATAGAATTAATTGAAATAATCATTTTAAAATAATGGGCTGGATTTTCAAAGCCCGCTGAGTGCAAGAACGGGGGCGAGCGCGGTTTGAAGATTGTGTTCACGGAGATTCGCACAGGGAGCCGCCGCCTCTGGAACACGACGCCATTTTTATGGGGACACTGACAGCGAGGGACCAGGTCGGGCACACGCCTCCAATTAAGTGCTTGTTGAATTCACTAATGAGCTCATTAACGGACTTGTTAGTATCAGTGAGCAACTTTTGAACGCTGGGAACTGGGAAGACACCATGGGGGGAGTACGAGAGGGTTATGAAGACATGAGCGCTGTGGAGGGCCATGAGGGCTATGGGAAGGGCTGATTGAAATAAAGCAGAGGCAGCAAATAAAGCTCAGCTGCTTCAGATGTGCCTCAGCGTAGCCATTGTTACAGCTGGAAGAATTTAATTTGTCATTGGTAAAAGGCTGGAAATGGGAGAGGGTCGTGATGCAGGCATCACAGGGGCAACTAGGGTTGGCTGAGGAAGGCCTGGTGAACAAACAAAGTCCAGCTGAGGGAGGTCAGATGGGAACAGGCTACTCTGGCATCGGACAGAGCAGCCAAGATGAGCTGTGTCAAATGTAACCTCCTGGACAGCAGGCGGCCAGAGGAGCACAATGTGTGGTTGCAAGGGGAGGAAGGCGCTACCCAAGACATCGGGTACCTGAAAATGGCAGAGCTCCTGTGCCATAGGAGTCTGCGTGTATCCAGGCAGATGGTCTTGGTCCTGTGTGTTCTGATCCACAATGACAATCTCCTACCTGCAGCTGTCAAGGTCTCCATTGCCTGAACATCTATGCAACCAGGTCGTTCCAGGGATCAGCTGTGAATCTAGGTGGCATCTCACAGTCGGCATCTCATTAGGCAATCAGGCAAGTCACGAATGCCATTTTCAGGAGGGCAGGGACTACACCCACTTTGACACAGATGGGCCTGCATTGATACAGAGGACATTGGGTTCAGCCTTCATCGCTGGATTCCCCCAGGTGCAGGCCATCATCATTTGTACCCATGTGGCCATCAAGTCACCCAGTGGCCGGCCAGTGAGATCTATCAACAGGAAGGGTTTCTACTCCCTCAACGTCCAACTGATCTTTGATCACAGCAAGAGCTTCCTCTATGTGTGCACTCACTTTCCTGGCAGCTGCCATGACTCCTTCATCCTCGACCAGTCCAGGCTGCCTCAGTCCTTCACTCCATCCCCCAAAGTGCATGTCTGGTTCCAAGGGAAACCCCTTGAAGAGATGACTACTAACCCCCCTCCAGGAGCCCCAGATAGAGGCAAAACAACGAATGCCACCTTCCCAGCAGGCCAACTATTGAATCGGCCATTGGGTTTGTGAAGATGTGATTCTGGTACCTTGATTGCTTAGGTGGCACCCTCCAGTGCCCTCCTGCAAGGGTCGCAGTCATTGTCATGGTCTGCTGCACTCTCCATAACATGGCCCTCTAGAGACTTGTGGACCTTGAGGCCCTGGAGGAAGACAGTTCAGTGGGTAAGGATCAGGAGGTAAGAGAGGAAGAGGAAGAGGGGCATAACACTGAACAGTGATGGCCCTGCCATTCTCCAGGAGGAGGACCTGTCTCGTCTCTCTCACAGCCACCAGGATTAGATCCAGGTGGGTATTGATGAAGAGTGGGTTTGTCCTGCCCCTAGTGCCAGGCCTCCAGCTCCCTTGTGACATCTCATTTTCCTTTGGCACAGTGGAAGGCTGGTCTCTTCTTCAGGACAACCAGCAGCCTCAGTGAGGCTGCCATGGGAGTCTACATGATCTGACCCACTGTCATTTTCAATCCCACTGACTCTAAGAGGACAGAAACCTATCTCCAGACCAATTAAAGCTTACCCACTTGAAAATTGCAATCTGAATCAGCTTCCCAGAGGAGGCATGTTTCAGACCCAAACCAGACCAAGGCTCCTGTTTTCCACCTCCATAATGAAAATTCTGCCCAATGTTTCCTACCCTTGACTTGAATGGCTCATGTGAAAATGTTGGGGGAGATGCTGGCACATTGATTAATCCCCAGCCTCTTTGCAATAGGTTTGCTCCACAGCCTCTAGATGCACATTGTCAAAATTAACTTTTTTTTTACAAGTGCATGTGTTTGTTAAAAAATATTGCTGGTAGACTGTCAGCCTCCAGGACCCAGTGGGAGCTCGAGATTAGTACTGTGATTCAGATAAATGTGCTCCCTTGCAATTGAGAGTCAGTGAATCTGGGAAGCGATGGTGCTGATGCTGACAGTTGCAGGTGTTCTATAAAAGGGACTGGATATGAGGAATGAGTAAGAGGAGGATGGCCTGCGGGACTTTGAAGCAGAACATTGACAGCATGTCAGCAAACCTGCTCTGGGGAGGTGTGATTCCAGCATTGGGGGCGTGTACCTACCACAACCCATTAAGGAAGTGAGAAGAAGGCACTGGAGTGCTAAGTGCTGGAAAACAGGCACAAAATCTGTTGAGCAGTGAGCAGTATGGAGGAAAACTGGGACGCAGTTGAAGACTTCTAGAGTGTGCAGTTGACAGTGTAGAAGCATAGGAATTAGCAAGGGACTTGAAGAGATTAGCTGTAAATCGAAGATGGCTATAAAATGTTTGGAACTAGAAACAAAGAACAGCAACCAGTACATTACCATGAACAAAGGAGGAGGGGGGTTAGGTGGTGGGGGGATCTGGTGGTGGAGAGAGAAGTTTGCCATGCAGAGTGTGTAGGCTGAGATGGAAGGAAGAAGGGAAATAGAGGTTATGGGGTGAAGGCACTTTGCACGGGGTGTTCACCAGCATTTCCACTTGCTGCAACTATGACTCGACCCCCCGGTTTCTGAGGGCCAGTATGCCTTCCTCCACAGGGGAGAGTATGGGCAGTTGGGCTTAACCTCCTCCATTCGCTGCCTCTTGCCTCATGGGTACAATCTTCTCCTGCAAGAAAGAAAGGAGTGTGTTAGCGACCATTTTGTGAAGTGTTATGAGCATGTGCCTGTCGTGCTCGAATAGTTCATAGGTTGTGTGTAAGATGTGAGGTGTTGGGAGTGTGGATTACAATAGTGGTGAAAAAAAAGAAAGACTTGCATTTTTATAGTGCGGTCTATGGGATGTTCCAAAGCACTTTATAGCCAATGAAGTACTTTTGAATTGTAATTGCTGTTGTAATGGAGGAAACGCGGTTGCCAATTTGCACATAGCAAACTCCCATAAGCAGCAATGTGATAATGATCTGATAATCTCTTTTCCAAATTATGGTGGGTGAGGGATAAATATTGGCCAGGCAACTAGGGATAGCTTCTCTGCTTTTCGGTGACATAATGCCACGGGATCTTTAATATCCACCTGACAGGGAAGATATCTTGGTTTAACATCACGTTCAAAAGATGACACCTCCAGCAGTGCAGCACTGGAGTGTCAGCCTAGATTTTATGTTCATGTCTCTAGAATAGGTCTTGAACCTACAAACCGCTCAGAGGCGGGACTGCTACTTACTGAGCCATGGCTGACACAAGAGTGTTACGACTGACCGCTCCAGTCAAAGCACTCAATCAAAATATACGATTCTGATTGTGGTTGGAGAAATGCACTGATAATTCAATCCCATTGCTCCACAGATCACCTGACATATCATTTTAAAACTTTCCAAGTTAAAGACCCAGCCAAATTGTACCATCTGTTAACTCACCCCCCCGAATGAGGCTAACCAAAGCAGGTGTCTTTAAATCAACAAATTAACTCTTTAATTGGAAGAACTTAGTTCTTAAACAATATGAAGATATAAACAACATTTAAAATAGAAAAAATTAGAGTCCTTGCAAATTTACAGTCCAACGTTGCTTGAAGTCCTCACAGAATGTTGATTGAAGTCCTCAGAATATTACTTGAAGTCCTAACAGAATGTTGTTTTCCTTCTCTAGCAGATTTCAACAATTAACGACGCAAACACTTTCAACAGAATCAATCTGACTTTAGAGTTTTTGAGGGATAAACGATTGTCACCGTCTAACTTCCCTTACTTCAATTTAAATTGCCAGAGATCTCTGTTTTGACTTGATGTTTTAGAATTTTGAAAGATAATTAAACAGACTAAATTCCTATTCCTTCACTTGAAGTGGCTGAGAGCTCTTTTTCCAGGTGCTGACACCACAGCTGTGTCCTCTGTCTGTGTGTTCTATTAGAACAAACTGTCTTCAACTCAAAGCCAGTTCAAAATTGAATTGTAACAAATGTAATTGTTACAAATGGAAACAAATTGTAACATGCTACTCACTCCCAGTGGCTGTATCTATGGTAACAAGAATCATCTTCATCTTTGGCCTCCTTGTCTCGAGAGACAATGGATAAGCGCCTGGAGTTGGTCAGTGGTTTGTGAAGCAACGCCTGGAGCGGCTATAAAGGCCAATTCTAGAGTGGCAGACTCTTCCACAGGTGCTGCAGATAAAATTGGTTGACAGGGCTGTTACACAGATGGCTCTCTCCTTGCGCTTCTGTCTTTTTTCCTGCCAACTGCAAAGTCTCTTCGACTCGCCACACATCAGCCCCACCTTTGTGGTTGCCCGCCAGCTCTGGTGATCGCTGGCAACTGACTCCCACGACTTGTGATCAATGTCACAGGACATCATGTTGCATTTTCAGACGTCTTTAAAGCGGAGACAAGGACAGCCGGTGGGTCTGATACCAGTGACGAGCTCGCTGTACAATGTGTCCTTGGGAATCCTGCCATCTTCCATGCGGCTCACATGGCCAAGCCATTTCAGGCGCCGCTGGCTTAGTAGGGTGTATAAGCTGGGGATGTTGTCCGCCTCGAGGACTTCAGTGTTGGAGATACGGTCCTACCACCTGATGCCAAGGATTCTCCTGAGGCAGCGAAGATGGAATGAATTGAGACGTTGCTCTTGGCTGATGTACGTTGTCCAGGCCTCCCTGCCGTAGAGCAAGATACTCAGGACACAGGCTTGCACAGGAATGCACCCTTTGAATCGCAGTCTCCAAATGGCTGTTTCTAATGGCAACCGAAAATGCATCTTTCTATAACTCCTGAGGCTTGCTGCTTAGAACATAGAACATAGAATAGTACAGCACAGTACAGGCTCTTAGGCCCACAATGTTGTGCCGAACCTTTAACCTACTCTAAGATCAAACTAACTACCTACCCTTCATTCTACTATTATCCATGTACCTATCCAAGAGTCGCTTCAATGCCCCTAATGTATCTGCTTCTACTACCACCGCTGGCAGCGCATTCCACGCACCCACCACTCTCTGTGTAAAGAACCTACCTCTGACATCTCCCCGAAACCTTCCTCTAATCACCTGAAAATTATGCCCCCTGGTGTTAGCCCTTTCCACCCTGGGAAAAAGTCTCTGACTATCCACTCTATCTATGCCTCTCATCATCTTGTACCCCTCTATCAAGTCACCTCTCATCCTTCTTCGCTCCAATGAGAAAAGCCCTAGCTCCCTCAATCTTTCTTCGTAGGACATGCCCTCCAGTCCAGGCAGCATCCTGGTAAATCTCCTCTGCACCCTCTCTAAAGCTTCCACATCCTTCCTATAATGAGGCGACCAGAACTGAACACAATATTCCAAGTGTGGTCGAACCAGGGCCTTATAGAGCTGCAGCATA
Source organism: Heterodontus francisci (assembly GCF_036365525.1). Taxonomy (NCBI): domain Eukaryota; kingdom Metazoa; phylum Chordata; class Chondrichthyes; order Heterodontiformes; family Heterodontidae; genus Heterodontus; species Heterodontus francisci. The sequence continues at coordinate 88,777,044 of NC_090384.1, read as the reverse complement.
ATCTCGCGGCTCTTAAACTTAATCCCCCTGTTAATGAAAGCCAACACACCATACGCCTTCTTAACAACCCTATCAACTTGGGTGGCAACTTTGAGCGATCTATGGACATGGACCCCAAGATCCCTCTGTTCCTCCACACTACCAAGAATCCTGTCTTTAAGCCTGTATTCCGCATTCAAATTCGACCTTCCAAAATGAATCACTTCACACTTTTCCAGGTTGAACTCCATCTGCCACTTCTCAGCCCAGCTCTGCATCCTGTCAATGTCCCGTTGCAACCGACAACAGCCTTCCACACTATCCACAACTCCAGCAACCTTTGTGTCATCGGCAAACTTGCTAACCCAGCCTTCCACTTCCTCATCCAAGTCATTTATAAAAATCACAAAGAGCAGAGGTCCCAGAACAGATCCTTGTGGAACACCACTGGTCACCGAGCTCCATGCTGAATACTTTCCATCTCCTACCACCCTCTGACTTCTATGGGCCAGCCAATTTTGTATCCAGACAGCCAACTTTCCCTGAATCCCATGCCTCCTTACTTTCTGAATGAGCCTACCATGGGGAACCTTATCAAACGCCTTGCTAAAATCCATATATACCACATCCACTGCTCTTCCTTCATCAATGTGTTTTGTCACATCTTCAAAGAATTCAATAAGGCTTGTGAGGCATGACCTGCCCCTCACAAAGCCATGCTGACTATCTCTAATCAAACCATGCTTTTCCAAATAATCATAAATCCTGTCTCTCAGAATCCTCTCCAATAATTTGCCCACTACCGACGTAAGACTAACTGGTCTATAATTCCCAGGGTTATCCCTATTCCCTTTCTTGAACAAGGGAACAACATTTGCCACCCTCCAATCATCCGGTACTACTCCAATGGACAGTGAAGACGCAAAGATCATCGCCAAAGGGGCAGCAATCTCTTCCCTCGCTTCCCATAATATCCTTGGGTATATCCCGTCTGGCCCCGGGGACTTATCTGTCCTCATATCATTCAAAATTTCCAGCACATCCTCCCTCTTAACCTCAACCTGTTCGAGCATATCAGCCTGTTCCACGCTGTCCTCACAAACAACCAGGTCCCTCTCACTAGTGAATACTGAAGCAAAGTATTCATTTAGGACCTCCCCTACCTCCTCCGACTCCAGGCACAAGTACCCTCCACTATCCCTGATCGGCCCTACCCTCACTCTGGCCATCCTCTTGTTCCTCACATAAGTGTAGAACGCCTTGGGATTTTCCTTAATCCTACCCGCCAAGACTTTTTCATGTCCCCTTCTAGCTCTCCTAAGTCCATTCTTCAGTTCCTTCCTGGCTACCTTGTAACCCTCTAGAGCCCTGTCTGATCCTTGCTTCCTCAACCTTAAGTAATCTTCCTTCTTCCTCTTGACTAGCTGTTCCACATCTCTTGTCATCCAAGGTTCCTTCACCCTACCATCCCTTCCCTGCCTCATCGGAACAAACCTGTCCAGCGGTCACAGCAAGTGCTCCCTAAACAACCTCCACATTTCTGTCGTGCATTTCCCTGAGAACATCTGTTCCCACTTTATGCTCCCCAGTTCCTGCCTAATAGCATTGTAATTCCCCCTCCCCCAATTAAATATTTTCCCATCCCGTCTGCTCCTGTCCCTCTCCATGACTATAGTAAAGGTTAGGGAGTTGTGATCACTATCACCGAAATGCTCTCCCACCGAGAGATCTGCCACCTGGCCTGGTTCGTTGCCAAGCACCAAGTCCAACATAGTCTCCCCTCTAGTCGGCTTATCTACATATTGAGTCAGGAAACCTTCCTGGACACACCTGACAAAAACTGCTCTATCCAAACTATTTGCACTAAGGAGGTTCCAATCAATATTAGGGAAGTTGAAGTCACCCATGACAACAACCCTGTTACTTCTGCACCTTTCCAAAATCTGCCTCCCAATCTGTTCCTCCATGTCTCTGTTGCTATTGGGGGGTCTATAGAAAACTCCCAACAAAGTGACTGCTCCTTTCCTGTTTCTGACTTCCACCCATAATGATTCAGTAGACAAACCCTCCTCGATGACCTCCCTTTCTGCAGCTGTGATACTATCCCTGATTAACAATGCCACTCCCCCACCTCTTTTACCTCCCTCCCTATTCCTTTTGAAACATCTAAACCCTGGAACATCCAACATCCATTCCTGCCCCTGTGATATCCACGTCTCCGTAAAGGCCACAACAACGTAGCTCCAAGTACTGATCCATGCTCTAAGTTCATCACCCTTATTCCTGACACTTCTTGCATTAAAATAGACACACTTCAACCCATCATACTGGCTGCAACTTTGCCCTGTCAACTGTCTAACCTTCCTCACAGACTCTCTGCACTCGGTATCTGCGTGTCCAACAGCTACCCCATCCACTGATCCGTGGCTCCGGTTCCCATCCCCCTGCCAAACTAGTTTAAACCCTCCCGAAGAGCTCTAGCAAACCTCCTGCCCAGGATATTGGTGCCCCTCCAGTTCTTAAAACAATACTGATCCTCTGCAAACCTTAAAGGCAAACCACATATTCCCTGGAGAAAAATAAACATGACCATGGCAATAGTAAGAAGTGCAGAGTGTGTGAGTAAGAAGAGAAGTGTGATGCTGTGATTGTCGTACAGTGGAGATGTGAAGTATTCTGAGCAGTGGGGCTCCAGTTGATGAAAGTGCAAAGAGTGAAGTAATTGATGTGAGAGGTAAGATTCCTACTGGGAGAACTCTGGTGACTTTTCCATGGGTCCAAGGCTCTGTCCTTTTTTCCACTCTTTTGCTTCTTTACCACAGTGACCTCTGCCAGGAATCAATGCACTCACCATCCAGTCTGGTCATGTTCACTAGGCTGAATCACTAGATCTGGATCCCTTTCATATCCTTTATAATATGCGCCAATCTTCAAACCTTGCTGAAACTGAAAGTTTCAAACAAGCCGCCAACTCAAAAAACAACATACAGCTGAAAGATAGGGTGTGATTTTCCTTCTGGGCTTGGGAAACAGATGTCGGGACTGTTTCCAGGTCCTGATCCCACCCTTAGGGGGAGGCAGTCTCAGGCCCTGATTTTCACAGGGACAGTCTGTTAATTGTCTGGAGGACGGATTGGATGGCCAATTAATGACCGCAGGGGCAAGAATGGAGATGAGACTGAGCGAGTGCAGGCCTGATTTAATGGTTGCCGTTTTACTGATTCAATTGCAGTATCAGTCGTTGTTGTATCAGGTTATAGAGGGTTAAGCAAGTCTGAAAAAAAAACAAAATGAATTTCTTAGACAAAGGGGAAAACCCTTTAAAAAGAGCCTATTTAAACAGCAGGGAACTCTCAAACAGCTGGGACACCTCCATTAAGGAAACCAAGCCTGATAAAAAACCTAAGTGAATTTCTCAAGCAAAGGGGAAAACCCTAAGAAGTCTATTAAGAAAGCACTATGGATCTGAAATTGGGAATTCCCAAGAGTTTCCAGAATCAAGAAGGACCCGATCAGATTCAAAATTGGCTATAACGGGAAAAAAGGTTCCTAAGGTTTAGAATCGCTTTGCAACGCCATACAAAATCTGAAGTGGAAAAGTTTGCAATCAAATATTTTACCCAGTTTGCCATGAAGATGGGCTTTCAGCATCTTACAAGCTAACCAAGGTATCTACAGTCCAATGGCAAGGCAGAACCAGGTGTGAGAACCATAAAATCTTTACCCAAGAAAAATGAAGATCTTCCTATCTCACCCTTAGTTTATTGTTCAACACCACTGCTGAGCGGATTATCACCAGCAGAAATACTAATGGGAAAGAAGTTAAGAACACAGCTTCCAGTATTGCCTCAACAATTAATTACTGGATTGAAGACTCAAGACCATGAGAAAGTTTGAGAAAGAAAAAACCCCTACAGAAGGAAACAAACCCAGAATTAGAATAAGAGATTTCAAGAGAGAAGCTTGCCCAAATTAAGCAATGGTAAAAAAGATTGGATACATGACCTGGAACGAGAAGATACAGTAATCCATAAAAATATGAGGATTATCAGCAAGCATGTGTTATATGAATAAACAAAGGGACCATATGCAGGAATCAGAGGAATATCATTCCTATTCCACAGAAGCAACAGCCAGTAATTCACCTCCAAGATGCAGATGAAGAGGAACAAACTCAAACCAAATGGAATATTACAACCTGTAGAAACGAAAAACCAAGTCAGCAACCCGGACTTCCTACGAAGACTACTGATCATCCCAGACAGATTACAAGGATCGGGGAGAGTTGTCAAACCCCCAATGAGACTACATTTTTAAAGTCAGAGACTTGGAGGAGGAGAGACTAGTAGATAAGTCTATTATAGACTATAAGTCTATACAAATATATAATGTATATTTGTTCAGAAAAATGTTGGATAAAGACTTGGGGGAGACGTAGTATAAGGTTGTAAAGGGTTCATACCGAAGACAATTAGAGAGACCCCTTCCACTGTACGAGGAATGATGTAACAGTCACATGAGGTAGGCTTGAGGAAAAGAAGGTATAGCAGCATGAAGGATGCTTGCTTACGTAGCTTGCGGAGAGTGTATATCGTAACTAAATAATAAAGAGTTGTTAGTTAACCTTTATCAGAGTCTAAGTCTGTTTTAAGAATGCCCTACAACGCTACAAATGCAAATACAACTAAGCTCAACAGTCATGGAGCAGGAGAGACAGAGGGCTGGAATCCGGGGCAGGGCTGTTCCTCACTTCATAGACGCCTAGAATTCCTCCTTGAGCCAGTGAGGGAGAGGATGGAGGTCCTGTTCCTGGAGGGTGGCAGGAGAAGGCCACCCTCCCAAACCAAGCAGGCATGGATAGAGATGGCTTCGAGCGTGAGCAGAAGGAGTGTGGTCAGGAGGAACTGGGTCCTGTGCAGGAAAAGATTCAATGACCTTATTTGTTCTGGCAAGATGAATAGAATGCCAGACCTCATGACAGGCCTCTGGGAATTCAACCTCCAGCAGACACACTCCAGCTGAGGAGCCTCAGGGCCCATGCTGCTGCTGAACATGGGAGGAATGTGTGCCTAAGGTACTTACTGACTGCTCAGTAAGGCTCAGAGCCATTGAGCTGCCAGCACTGATACATGCAGTTTCCTATGCCAATGAGCTGTTGGCATTGGCCAGACAGGCCAGCAGTGCCTTATCTCTCTTTTGTCTTTGTAGTAAAAAAAAGGGTACATAATGCCTGCAAAAGGGTGCAGAATGGAGGAGGAGTGCCTAACCTACACATTGTCACCACCATGGAGGAGGGAGCAATGGAGATTGCCAGGGTGGCTGACCTTGAGCAAGTGAGGGAAGGTATCCCTGGTAGAGAGGGCGAATAGAAACTGCAATGTGTAAATGAAGGGTGTGTAGTGCATTCCACCCAGTCCGATAGCGTGCCAAAGAGTGAGCTGCATTGGGAAGTCGCAGCACTGCATAGGTTTCTATTCCCCAAGGCTTGCTGTCATGATCTCTTCTTGTGTCTCCCACAGATTCAGATGTCAAGGGAGAAGGACAGATTCCTGTGGCCAGCAGAGACATCAGAGCAAGCACCATCATATCTTACAAGCCCACCCTCCACCAGCTCAGATGCAGTCACCTCAATGAGTCCTGGCACATGCACAGATAGGGTGGCACTGAGTGATGAGAGGTCATGATTGAGCAGGAGGAATTGACATGAGTGCAGCAGCCTCCTGAGGCACCCCCACTGGCGGGTCCACGATGAGCATGACTGCCATGTGCATCTGAGCCGCCAGCAGAGACAAGTGAGCAGGCTGCCTCCACCTCACCGAGGCCACAAGGGGAGCACTACATAGAGGGGAGTGGATGCCACCGTGTCACTGGAGTTTATTTCCTCTGTTTCATCTGTAACTGTGGACTTTTGCCATTTTTCCATACCATGTAAATATGATGCCAGACGTGTGAGCTTCCATTTTTTAATGGTGAGACAAGAAAAGAGGAATGAAGTGGTGAAGGGAAGCAAGGGTCCTTTAACGGGGTCAGGGAAACCTCGGGACAGATGTGCATCCTTCGGTGGCGGTAAGAGTGGATCTATTCCAGGCTGCGTCTTCAATGGAAATGTTCTCATAGGCAGCTCAAAGTGAGTTCCAGACCATGTTATCCTCTTGGGATAGAGGAGCTCTGCTGGATCAGATGATCCCTGATGGCAGTCTGATGAGACCCTTGAGTTACGCTGGCCAGGCCACCTCCCTGTGCAGCTGGGGCACCTCTGTGTTTTGCATCTTACTCCTCCTGCTGCTCTTCCTCCTCTTCCATGTCTTGCTCCTCCTTTTCCTCCAATGAGCTGTGTCAATCCAGTGCTTCACCCTATTCAAAGTCCACACCTCTCTGGAGGACCATGTTATGGATAGTGCAGTAGACCACTTCAATACGTGAGACTCTTGCAGGAGTATACTGCAGGGCACCACCCAACCAGTCCAGGCATGGGAACTGCAGCTTCTGAAGCCAGGTGCTGCCTTGTGCTCAGGTGGACTTCTGGTTGTGTCTGGGAGCCTTGCCCACTCCTCTTATGCCCCTGCAATGCCAGTAGTGTGACGACCCCCTGCACTGCCAGAGTACATAATCAGTACTCTCCCCGCAACCTGTGCACACCCGATGGCACCTGTGTGCCAATGGCTGAGTGCCCCTCTCAGCCATGCTCCCTTTTATGAGCCCACCTAATTCCTTGGGGCAGCTATGACTGGCTCCCTGCTGTGTTGCCGCCTCCATGCATCTGGTCTACCCCTGACTCAGTGTGCAGCCCCTGCGCCCCCAGCAAAATCTCAAGCTGGCCTTCTGTGAGCTCTTATTGAGGTCTTTATCTACCTTACTTGGCCTTATTGTGAACTGTGGGGGGGGCTGGGGGGGGGTGGGGGATGGTTGTGGTGTGTGGGGGACGTTTTCTGGGCCGGCCTACCCCCGCCGTGATGACACTTGCCAGCAGCGGTGTTGGGAAACCAGTATGCTGGCTGGCGCCGCTATTTTCAGTGCCTGCCTGTCTCTGTTCCTGCCCAGCAGGACCTAGAAGCCCAGCCCATAATCTCAGACAAAGGCCCGCAATCAAGGTGGCTGACCAAGTCGTAGAATCATAGAATGTTTGCAGCACTGAAGGAGGCCATTCGGCCTCACAAGTCTGTGCCATCTCTCTGCAAGAGCAATTTATCTAGATCCGCTTCCCTGCAACCCTGCAAATCTTTCCCCCCTTTTCCCCTAAAAAAGTCAAATTCCATTTATTGCACTGAATTTCAGGAATTTTCATTACTGTTTTGGGATTTCTACAATTTTAGTTGGCTTTTCTGTGAAAACTGAAATTGTAGACAATCTCATCTACAACATATGAAAAGTAGGCTGTGGATTGGGACATGAGCTTAGCATGACTTAAGTCAGACTCATTGTTACCTCTGTTCTTTACAGAAAAAAATACACACAAGTGCATTTTTTTGTTTGCAGTGGTGATTGTCTTTGTGGGGTGGGGGGGTTGCGAGAGGGTGGTGCACACTGCTGCAATACTTAATTGCCTCGTATGAAATGTTAGAGAAACATCTTCAACGGCTTCAGAAGTGGCAGGCAGCTCTAAAGTGAGTCAATGATTCCTTTCTCTGTTCTCCAAGCCTGGTTGTGAAGAAGGCACTGAGACTGGGATGCTGTGGTGGACATTGTTTATTGCTTGCCACAGAGCTTACTTCTGCTATCCAAACAGCAGCCCTAGCCAGTGCTAGCTGGTTGTTCTTTATATATACACTTGAATACAATTAACTAATTAACACCCAACATCTATTCACCCTATTATCTTGAACAACCAGGTATTTATCATCCATTAACAGAACCTCAGACTCTAACATGGAATCTGGGAACACATTGCAGCATGTTAGAGTTGGCTATAATACTGCTTTTGAAGCGAAAAATAGAATATTTCTAATTGCCAGGGTGAGTCTGGAAATGACACAATATCAGCTTTAAATAGGAACCAGTTGCAGAGATGCTCAGAATATATATTTCAAGGGCCTTCCTCACAATACTGTCTCATTCATCCCTGATGAAGAAGTCAAATAGAATGAGTGACAGCGTGCAATCTTGCTTTGCTTCTTGTTCAAGAGTGATAAGTTCAGAATGTCTTTTATCTTCCCTTGTATGGATCATGCAGCTAGAGTATATGATGGAAAGCAGTGTAAGTGGATTCCTCCAGTTTTATGAGCTTCTGTGGCTTCATGCGAATATAGATACAGACAATCTTACGCATCCCCACAAGAGCAAAATGTTCCTTTCCTTTGCTTATGTATGCCCCTAATGCCTCAAATATGCTGTATCTGACACCCATGTGCAATGACAAACTGAGGAATTACTGCAAGAGTGACTGATACTAGTAAAATTCCAGCCAGCTTTCAAGCTCATTAGGATCTCCCCCGACTTGTGGATAGAAGACACAAATTGTGCTCTGGAATACCAAGGATATACATGTATCCAACAGATATTTTTCAATGGCTTCAGAAGTGGCAGGCAGCTCTAAGGTGAGTCAGTGATTCCTTTCTCTGTTCTCCAAGACCATCACTCTTTTCTGCCTCACCTAGAGCAATAGTCACATGCTGAGGTTTCACGTTTATGCTATTGAGAGACGGTCAAAAGTCTGTTACTGCATGCAGTAGTGGGGGCCTGCATGTGTAGTTGTACAAATCCTTATCTATGTTTCATGCTGGTGTAACTAAGTTTTAAATTGCTGGAATGCTTGCTTTTAGCTTTTCCAATAGCTAGATACAAAACCTTAACCACGTTCAGGGAATGTGCAATATTTTCCCCAAAGATATGAATTCCCTAATTGTCTGCTGTTATTTGCCACTGTGCCAGCGAGTGACCCTCTTGTTTCTCAATCTCCCATAGACCTGGAAACTACCTGGAATCTCATTAATAAGGTGGCTCTTGAGGTTAATTTGCTCAATTTTGCACTGATATGTGCATGCGCAAAGTAACATTTCTGGGCACCTTTGTGCCACTTGTAAAATAATTCCGAAACACTGATTTAAGAGGGATGCTCGTGACAGAGGCTGAAGAAATACTGACCATTGGTGTGAAATGTTCATGATTCAAACTAAAATATTTCGATAGAAAGAAAATTGCAATAAAAACAAATGAAGCAGAATTAACCCTTCTGCTGATGCCTTCCCTGAGTTAACTGCGGACATCAACTACTGTTTGCATGGTTCGTTTCCTCAGTTTAAAATTAAGTACTTGCAACACATTCTGTAAATGGGATGGCTTCTGTTTAAAGGCCATTTTCAAGCTTAAGAGATAAATCCCTCCCACGTTTGTTGGAGTCCCAGTTAGGGTTGTCCAGGATTCTCCAGGAGTTAAAGATTAATATCCTGGAGATTTCTACAATCAATCTGGGAGAAAAAAATTACAGGGGCTTTTAAAAAAAAAAGTTGAGTTTTTTTTCATCTTCTTTGAACACTTTAGTTTATTAGTCATTTAAATATTGAGGAAGGAGGAGGAAAAGGGTAGTTTGACCAGGCAGGGCTGTTGGAGGTGGGAGGTCATGTGATGAAACCTCATGGAAAATAGCCAACCGGAATTAGCAACCCGAGATCCAGTGCTGGATCCCACGTGCATTGAGTTCTGGTCGTTCTCCCATTATGTGCTGTATGGATCTTTGATCAGATGGCATGCCCAAATTCTCAGAGCTGTATGCATTTGTGAAAGCTGATGATTTGTGTTCATGACTGACATGTGCACAACTTGAGAATTCAAATGAAATTTCAGGACAGTCTGAGGCAAATTGGAATAAAAGTTCCTCACCCAACAAAAGTTTGATTTAGGAAGTCCTGCCACTGACAGATCCTCAGAAATGCTGCTTCTATGAAATGTTGACACTTGTCATGTATGCTTCAGTTCTTGTTTGTCTTAGTTCTTCCATGACATGGTTTATTCATGTCTCTCCATAATCTAACTAGTAACTATCAGCTCTATCTTGCATGGCTCCATCTTTAGAATTTCATACATCAGTGATCTGATCTCACAATCTGTTCCGACCTTGAATAAAAGTCCAGAATCTTTTCCATTGAAGTTGTTATCAAGAAACTCAGTTTTCTTTGCATTTAAACATTTATTTTCTTGTCAATATCTCTTAATTCTCTAGAAGTACCCAGTCCTTCCAAGGCTTAAATACTGCATCCAGTCCTGGAGAAAATCTTCTTGAAGTCTTGCACAGATAAAAAGTTGACATTTGATTGGTAATCTTTTTCTTACCCCTAACCTCCACTGTTTCTCTCCCCATAACTTTCTTTTCATATCTCCTATAATCTTCAAGCATTTTAAGACCTGGCCTTAATGTTACCCAAACGCCACATCATGATTTACACTTCGCTTTTACTCTTTTCAACCTTGTTGGAGCCCTGCACCCTGAACCCTGGTTTCTCACCTTTGGTTTGAAATAAATGGATTGGAAGGAAAATATTACAGTTCTTGAAAATGAAGCCAATGTGAACACGCTTAAAGATTTTATCAGTGCTTATAGCATAAGCAGCATTCCGGTAAGGGACACTAATAAATATCTAAACGTAAGTGTCCTCTGATCACTCATTACTTTAATTGGGCCTGAGTTTCCTTGAATGTAAATAAATTTATTGTCTAAGGTACCTCAATTCTATTTGCAGTTTCAGGTGGCTTGTTGCACTGAGACTGATGGACATCTGAAGGGCAATCTTCAAACGGAGTCCATCTTTGAAGGCTTTTAGATTGAACTGGGGACTCAGATAGAGTAGCACAGCTCTTAAGTATTGTGTACTGTTGACAGCATCTCTCAGGTAAAAGTTTGAAGGAAAACAATTTTTAAATTATTTCAGCACAAGACACCTCAGTCTGTCTGTTCTATTCAAGCCTATTTATTATGAGGTAAAGAACTGTTCCACAGATTCCAAATAAAACTTAACCTATTTTAAGTCATTTATTTTTCACTATGAGTAACTTATCCAAAACTCAGCTGCCTGTATCCTAACTCGCATCAAGACCCATTCACTTATCACTGCTGTGCTTGCTGATCTGAATCTGACAACACCTTGATTTTATAATTTTCATCATTGTTTTCAAATCCCTTCATGCCCTCATCCCTGCTTATCTCTGTAACCCTTCTCCAGCCCTACAACTCTCCAATGTCTCTGTACCTTTCTAATTCTGGCCTCTTGCGTATCCCTGATTTCCATCACTCCACCATTGGTGGCTGTGTTTTCAGCTGCCTAGTCCCTGGTCTTGTGGGCGCCTCGGGAGAGTCCAAGGCTAAGGGAGTAAAGCCAAACAGAAAATCCAGAGCGGAACCCTGTAGGCGGTCATGTGTCACCTTTGGCATGTTTCCGGCAGTTCCTGCAGCCATACCGGCGCCAAACTTCGTGCTCTGCACTCCTTTGGACCTCACTAGTAAGGGTGAGAAGGGGGTTTTGACGCTTGGGCAACTCACAACCTCCATACATTCGCCCAGGTATGCGCCATGGAGAGGTCACTCCATAGTCGCCTCACAGCGACCGAAACAAAACAGAAGGCAGCAGTTACGGGTTATAAATCCAGCTCAATTGGCGTAGAGATTGGGCGCCACGGGTTGCCTTTGTCGGTGGGAGAGGTCATTGCACCTCACTGGACAGCTACCGCCACCTCAAACTGGGCAGCCCCCGGTCAATAAGGTTCTGTCCCACCACAGTCCACCTGCTTCAATGGGTGCTTGGAGTTCAGGGTCATTACCCGAAAAGCAGACTGCAACACCGCACCAAAGAGCACGAAAAAAGGAAAGAAGGTACCAGCCCTTCGTTTTGCAAGCTGGAACGTCAGAACTATGTGTCCTGGCCTGTCGGAAGACCTTACACAAATCAACGATTCTCGGAAGACCGCCATCATTAACAACGAGCTCAGTAGATTCAATGTGGACATTGCAGCACTTCAGGAGACTCGCCTCCCTGCGAGCGGATCTCTAACAGAGCAAGACTACACCTTCCTCTGGCAGGGTAGGGATCCTGAAGAACCAAGACAGCATGGAGTGGGCTTCGCCATCAGAAACTCTTTGCTCAGCATGATAGAGCCACCTTCAAATGGCTCAGAACGCATACTGTCCATCCGACTGCTCACCGCCTCTGGTCCAGTACACCTACTCAGCTTCTATGCTCCAACACTCTGCTCCCCACCTGAAGATAAAGACCAGTTCTACAAGGAACTCCATAATACCATTAGTAGCATCCCCAATATTGAACATCTGTTCCTGCTGGGGGACTTTAATGCCAGGGTTGGGGCCGACCATGACTCATGGCCCTCCTGCCTTGGGCGCTATGGCATTGGAAGGATGAATGAGAATGGACAGAGACTGCTTGAGTTGTGTACCTATCATAACCTCTGCATCACCAACTCGTTCTTTCACACTAAACCCTGCCACCAGGTTTCTTGGAGGCACCAAAGATCACGTCATTGGCACCAGCTGGACTTCATTGTTACAAGGCGAGCCTCCTTAAACTGTGTTCAAATCACACGCAGCTTCCACAGTGTGGACTGCGACACCAACCACTCCCTTGTGTGCAGCAAGGTTAGACTCAAACCAAAGAAGCTGCATCACTCCAAGCAGAAGGGCCACCCGCGCTTCAACACGAGCAGAATTTCTTATCCACAGCTGTTACAAAAATTTCTAAATTCACTTGAAAAAGCCCTTCAAAACACTCCCACAGGGGATGCTGAGACCAACTGGGCCCACATCAGAGACGCCATCTATGAGTCAGCCATGACCACCTATGGCAAACGTGTGAAGCGGAATGCAGACTGGTTTCAATCTCATTTTGAAGAGCTGGAACCTGTCATAGCCGCTAAGCGCATTGCACTGCTGAACTACAAAAAAGCCCCCAGTGAGTTAACATCCGTAGCACTTAAAACAGCCAGAAGCGCTGCACAAAGAACAGCCAGGCGCTGTGCAAATGACGACTGGCAACACCTATGCAGTCATATTCAGCTGGCCTCAGACACCGGAAACATCAGAGGAATGTATGATGGCATTAAGAGAGCTTTTGGGCCAACCAGCAAGAAGATCGCACCCCCCCTCAAATCTAAATCAGGGGACATGATCACTGACCAACGCAAACAAATGGACCGCTGGGTTGAGCACTACCTAGAACTGTACTCCAGGGAAAATGTTGTCACTGATACCGCCCTCAATGCAGCCCAGTCTCTGCCAGTCATGGATGAGCTGATGTACAGCCAACAAAATCGGAACTCAATGATGCCATTGATTCTCTAGCCAGCGGAAAAGCCCCTGGGAAGGACGGCATTACCCCTGAAATAATCAAGAGTGCTAAGCCTGCCATACTCTCAGCACTCTACGAACTGCTTTGCCTCTGCTGGGACGAGGGAGCAGTACTACAGGACATGCTCGATGCTAATATCATCACCCTCTATAAAAACAAAGGTGACCGCGGTGACTGCAACAACTACCGTGGAATCTCCCTGCTCAGCATAGTGGGGAAAGTCTTCGCTCGAGTCGTTTTAAACAGGCTCCAGAAGCTGGCTGAGCGTGTCGACCCTGAGGCACAGTGTGGCTTTCGAGCAGAGAGATCCACCATTGACAAGCTGTTCTCTCTTCGTCAGCTACAGGAGAAATGCCGCGAACAACAGATGCTCCTCTACGTTGCTTTCATTGATCTCACCAAAGCCTTTGACCTCGTCAGCAGACATAGTCTCTTCAGACTACCTACAAAGATCGGATGTCCACCAAAGCTACTAAGTATCATCACCTCATTCCATGACAATATGAAAGGCACAATTCAGCATAGCGGCACCTCATCAGACCCCTTTCCTATCCTGAGTGGCGTGAAACAGGGCAGTGTTCTCGCACCTACACTGTTTGGGATTTTCTTCACCCTGCTGCTCTCACACGTGTTCAAGTCTTCAGAAGAAGGAATTTTCCTCCACACAAGATCAGGTGGCAGGTTGTTCAACCTTGCCCGCCTAAGAGCGAAGACCAAAGTACGGAAAGTCCTCATCAGGGAACTCCTCTTTGCTGACGATGCTGCATTAACATCTCACAGTGAAGAGTTTCTGCAGAGTCTCATCGACAGGTTTGCGGCTGCCTGCAACGAATTTGGCCTAACCATCAGCCTCAAGAAAACAAACATCATGGGACAGGACGTCAGAAATGCTCCATCCATCAATATTGGCGACCATGCTCTGGAAGTGGTTCAAGAGTTCACCTACCTAGGCTCAACTATCACCAGTAACCTGTCTCTCGATGCAGAAATCAACAAGCGCATGGGAAAGGCTTCCACTGCTATGTCCAGACTGGCCAAGACAGTGTGGGAAAATGGCGCACTGACACGGAACACAAAAGTCCGAGTGTATCAAGCCTGTGTCCTCAGTACCTTGCTCTACGGCAGCAAGGCCTGGACAACGTCTGTCAGCCAAGAGTGACATCTCAATTCATTCCATCTTCGCTGCCTCCGGAGAATCCTTGGCATCAGGTGGCAGGACCGCATCTCCAACACAGAAGTCCTCGAGGCGGCCAACATCCCCAGCTTATACACTCCGCTGAGTTCGCGGCGCTTGAGATGGCTTGGCCATGTGAGCCGCATGGAAGATGGCAGGATCCCCAAGGATACATTGTACAGCGAGCTCGTCACTGGTATCAGACCCACCGGCCGTCCATGTCTCCGCTTTAAAGACGTCTGCAAATGTGACATGACGTCCTGTAACATTGATCACAAGTCGTGGGAGTCAGTTGCCAGCGATCGCCAGAGCTGGCGGGCAGCCATAAAGGCGGGGCTAAAGTGTGGCGAGTCGAAGAGACTTCGCAGTTGGCAGGAAAGAAGACAGAAGCGCAAGGGGAGAGCCAACTGTGTAACAGCCCCGACATCCAATTTTTTCTGCAGCACCTGTGGAAGAGTCTGTCACTCTAGTATTGGCCTTTCTTGCCACTCCAGGCGCTGCTCCACAAACCACTGACCACCTCCAGGCGCTTACCCATTGTCTCCCGAGACAAGGAGGCCAAAGAAGAAGAAAGAAGAAGTCCCTGGACTCTGAAATTCCCTCCCTAAACCTCTCTGCCTCGCTATCTCTCTTTCCTCCTTTAAGACGCTCCTTAAAATCTACCCCTTTGACCGAGCTTCTGGTTATCTCCTTAGGTGGCTTTGTGTCAAATTCTGTTTGACAATGCTCCTGTGAAGCTCCTTGGGCCATTTTGCTATGTTAAAGGCATGATGTAAATACAAGTTGTTGTATTTAAATGCTTTCCAGTTTATATTTTGAAGCCAGACATTTCCAATATATCTCAGCTTAAGAAAAAAACCAACAGCACATTGTGAGAAGGAAACGCAGTTCATATGCAGTGTTTCCTATTTGCGAGTCTATTTTCAGACTGCTTGATAACAATAAAGTAAGTCAGTATCTCCAAGGCAAGCAAAAGCTGATTTAATACCATCATATGCTATTGTCATGGAGTGACATCCAATTAAACGGGATAAGCACAGAAGTCACAATTTAATCATCTTTTTTGCGTTACTTTGCACAGTTATTATCTGTCAAAGGATGAAGTCTCAAATTAAGTCTACAAGTACCAGATGAGTGTAATATTTTAACACAAATAAAAGAATGAACAAACTTCAAATAAGATTGGAGATTAGAAGATGGTATTTTACCCCACAAAATAATGGATATGTATCGTGGATTTCGAGCGAGAGCAATTACTACTGTGTTGATTAACTGCTTCAAACAAAAATGATAAACACTTGGCTATGAATGGGATTAAAGTTTACAAGGATGTGCACAGATAGCATTTTCCAAAACTCCATGGAACATTATGGTTTCCCTGCTGTTGGGATCATGGAAGTTTCATCTTTGGAAAGCAACTGACAAAGAATGGATAATGAAATAACAACAACTTGCATTAAGGTCATGCTAATAAAGTAAAACAACATCACAATATGCTTAAATAAAAGCAAAATACTGCAGATGCTGGAAATCTGAAATAAAAACAGAAAGTGCTGGAAATACTCAGCAGGCCAGGCAGCATCTGTGGAGAGAGAAGCAGAGTTAATATTTCAGGTCTGTGACCTTTCATCGCTTTCTGTTTTTATCACAATGTGCTTCACGGAGGCATAACCAAAAAATGGATACCAAGCCAAAAAAGGAAGTGTTAGGAAGGATGGTCAAAGAGTTGGTTTTAAATGGGTCTTACAGGAGGAAAGGGAGGTGGAGAGGTGGAGGGATTTAACAAGGGATTTCCAAAGCATGGAGCCTAAAGGATTGACAATGCTTCAGTAAAAGCGAGGAGAAGGAGTGGATTGTACGAGAGAAAGAATTACTTTGCTCTCATATAGCACCTTATCATATCTTAAGAATGTCTCACAGTATGTCATAAGTGTCAGCTTGGTTTAGTGTTAACATTCTCAGCTCTGAATTTGAAAGCTTTGTGTTCAACCCCCAGAATTAGAAGAGTACAGAGACATCGGAGAGTTGTCGGACTGGGGAAGGTTGCAGAGATAAGCAGGGGTGAGGCCATGAAGGGATTTGAAAACAAGGATAACTACATTTCAAAAGTAATTCATTAGTTGTAAAGCAATTTGGAGTATTCTGAATATGTGAAAGGTGCTGTATAAATTCAAGTTTTTTATGCCATACACACAGATCCAGTTTTTGTCAAAGTGCGATCTTGGAGCGGGGAGCAGGAGTTATAGTCTGGAAACCCGCAAGCGTAGGTTTCAAGAGTTATAGTTGGGAAACCTGGAATTACAGGTTTCAGGAAACCTGAAAGTGTTGGTTTCAGGAGTTATGGTTGGGAAACCTGGAAATGCGGGTTTTCTTAAACTCCAGGGTGACTTTGAATCTTTGTTGCCAAATCTCCCACCCTGTTTGAGAGGCTTATTATCTGGTGAAAAAGACTGCAGATAGATGCGGTGGTGGTGAGGAGTGGGGAAGAGATTGCAGAGTGTGTAGAGGTGAGGTGGGGAGTGGAGATATCATGGAGTTGGGAGGAGCAGTGATATCTGGGGGGAGTATCATTGATTTCGGGGCAGAAATTTGGTGATTGGGGGGAATCGGGGAGATTGTGGGAGTTGGGGGTGGGACAGATCGTGGGGTGAGGGGAGGGGGTAGGGTTTGCAGGGTTAGCTTCCTGGGCCTGAAGGCAACTTCTCTGTTCCTTTTGGTCCACAGGCAGTGCTGTAAAGGCATTTACATTATGTATCCAGTTCTTCGCATCTCCTCTTATTTGGCTGACAGCCATTAAAAATAGAAACCTTGTTAAAATGGAAGTCAGCATCGACCTGCCTCCTAAGAGTGGTTTGGTTGCCTGTCCCTACTCCTGCCTCTGTTAAAAATGGACATGGGCGGGTTTGAGACAAGTTGGGCTAGATTTGAAATTTTTAACATTTTAATTTCCCACCCAGCCCAAACCCACCCGTTTTTGGGTTGAAATTACTCTCGCAGTTCCAAGTTCCATAATGGATGGTACACTAATAGAACCATAGAGGAATAGATACGATTTTCTGTTTAATGAATTGTAAGAAATAAGGTAGGATATAGGTTAAATTAGGCAGTATGGGTAAAAAAAAAAGTTAAACTAATAAATATTGAAGTAAGCAGGAACAGGAAAAAGATTGTTTCGAGCAGAAGTTTTAAAAATTCTTTATAGTCATATTTGAAATTCATATTATTAATATTACAAGAGGACAGTAATAACACTGCACCTGGAATTTTAATAGTGTTATTCCAGCCTCACGTTGCATGAGCTGAAATCTTTGACGATATGGCCAGTCACAGGAGTACAGGATTCCTTGTGGCTGCAAGTACTGTAAAAGGATTAATTTAGGGGGACAGATTCCATGACAAGGGGTCCAAATGTTGTCTTTGTTTTAAAAAATGTATTCATTCTTGGGATATGGGCACTTATTGCCCATCCCTAATTGCCCTTGAGAAGATGATGCTGAGCCACCTTCTTGACCCATTGCAGTCCATGTGGTGAAAGTACTCATGCAGTGCTGTTAGATAGGGAGTTCCAGGATTTTGACCCAGGAACGATGAAAGAATGGTGATACATGTTCAAGCTAGGATGGTGTGTGACTTGGAGGGGAACTTGAAGGTATTAGTGTTCCCATTCACCTGCTGCCTTGTCCTTCTAAGTGGTAGAGGGAGTTTGTGTGATTCTCATTCCAAGCTTTCTTAAAGATGGAGTGGCAAAAAGATACTGGTTCTTGGATCCACCAGCAACTTGGCAGGGAGTGACATTACAGAAGAAGTAGTTCTGAGTTGGAGGATCAAAGTAACATGCAAAATTAAGAGAAGGGTTGTTTGCTAATCAATATGTACAATGTGTGTGCAACTGAGGATGTGTGAGATTTTGCATTCACTGTGAAATGAGGGATTAGTGGATTAGTGGAGAAGGTGGCAAGCTGCGACTGGGGAGGTGACATATTTGACATAGAACTGCAATGTAAAGAGGACTCTGCATGCAAAAGATAAAATCAATATGTATTAAATTTTCACCTTCACTGCCTGGGTGCAAATCTAATGGAATACATCATCCACCTGTTGCAGAAGTGCCCGATTTTAATCCTATTGAAATCAATGGAATGAGAATCGGGCAGATTTTACAAGAGATGGGCAAACCGCTTCACCAGATTACTGCCCAGGCGATGAAGGTGAAGAATCACTTGCAATGTTTTTTGTATTTCCAAACAATATTATTTTCTTTAGTTATTTTGTGTTACACATTCATCCTGCTAAATATAAAATGTAGATTACTTAAGAACTACTTAAAAATAATTCCAATATTTCCAACGCTCCATTAAGAACAGTTGTCATTCACTGCATAATAAATATAAAATCTTATTCAGTTATTGTAAGCATTCAGAATGGCGTTACAATGTAAGTGATTGTGGAAAGCACCTTGAAATGTTGTGGTATGAAAAACACTGTGCTCAATGGCAGTCCACCCATGCGGTGGCTCGTCGCGGAGCCGTCACGATGTTCAGCACGGTGGCTCATTAACAGTGACGCGACGCATTGTCCCTCCACAAATTATGTGAAGTTGCCTATTTAAAGCGCCCAGGCACCTGCTTCTTGCCAACTCACAGCTACTTATTCTGCTTTGTCCCAGTGTCCTGTGCAGTTGAGATCCTCTTCTTCCATCCAATTGCAACCTTTTTTCCTATAGAGCTACTGCATCTGGGTGCATAATCTTAATTTTGCACATACGTGAAAGTGAGATTGAATTACATCAGAAAAGGAAAGTACCCTCAGAAATAAAAGCATCAATCAATAATATCAACATATTATGGGCTTTCCATTTCCTGAATGTAAACAGCTGCAGACGAGTATGCATTTGGAATCTGGACTCATTTTTCATTAAAATTGTATTTGAAAATAGATGTAACTAGAAGTAGAACTATTTTTCAAAGATCCAGGAAAATATGTTTCTCTTGTAGCTGCATTGCAAACCTGAAGTATTAAATCAATAATTATGATAAACTGGTGGAGAAGCAAAGTGAACGTCAACATCTATATCTGTGTCTATCTGTCATATATGAAAAACTAGTACAACAGCACAGATTTCCTCACGCGTCCTGCATTAGTTTTAAAACCTGAAAAAAATACCTTGCAACCAAAAGTTAGAGCAATTAGACTATGGAATAACCTTTGCATTTAAAGGACCAGACAAAAATCCGAAGATGGCAGAGGGGCTCCCCAGGTTGGCCCCATGGTTCAGCGATGCTTCCCTGCTCATTCTCCGGGCTGTGCGGGCAAGGCGGGAAATCCTTTTCCCCAGTGATGGTAAGAAGAGGTCCCCCACCTGACCAAGGCAGCCTGGCTGGTGGTGGCAGAAGAGGCCAGTAGCAATGGGACCATCTGTTATGAATGAGTCCAATGCCCAGGAGAAGAGGAATGATCTGCTTCACACCGCAAAAGTAAGTGGCACTTTGTATAATGCCCCATGGAATCTGGGTGTCCCTACACAGAGTGGCACATGTGTACCCCTGCCATGCCAAAGACAGGGAGGTTGGGTAGGGAGGAATGACGTGACGTGAATAGATGAAAGTATGAAAGATCCCACCCTTGTCTGCTGCTCAGAGCATGGCACTTATATGAGTGGCTCAATCAGTAGTGCAGACTGAGCCTTCCCCGCCTTTGTGCCCAGCACCCCTCTTGTGACATGTGTCGGGTTGTTGCCTTGTCATGCTTAATCTCTGCCTCCTGGCTCTTCCAGGCAAAGAATGCCCCCAATACTTGTGAGGCAAGTCGGACTGGTGCAGGAGTTCCAGATATGTGAACGCTGACACAGGCTGAGGTGGAGGCCCTCAAACTGGCTGCAACACATGTGGACCGTGCAGTTAGTGATAATGAGCTCAGGGTCCTGGGTGAACATGCAGTCATTTGATATACACAATGATTACTGTAAAATTTTACTGTTTGAGCCAATACGGTCATAATCATCAAATCCTCACCATAAAGACTGACAGTGTGCTCTTCTCATTGTATCTTGCAGGTCAATGTTCTGAGTAGCCCAGATCACCTCCTGCACCTCTGAGGAAGAGACATCCTCCAAGGAAGCAGCATCCCATGGCACTCCCGCACCTTCCACCAGCGCAACTGCAGTCAGCTCAGTGGGAATCCAGTCAGCCTTACAGTCTGGGTCACAAGCTGGTGAAAGCACTGCACAAGCACCCGAGCAGCTGACTGAGGCTGAGAAAGGCAATGCCGCTGACAGTCGGAGGGCTGTGAGTGACCAGGCCCATGCTGAGCCCCAGGCTACTGATGACCCACTGTTGTTGAAAGCACAGGACATGCTGGAGCTGCTGCAGCAGCCATGGCAACATCTGGTGGAATTGCTACAAACCATGAGCAGCCTTGAGTGGACGATGGGGGAATCTATCCAGGCCTTAAAGCTGCCATGTTCCAGGCATTTGAGCACATGGCTTCATCTATGGAGATGATGGCATTCCTCCTGATGAGCCATATTCTATTGTGGACACTGGCCCCTCTGTCCCTCCTCCGGTAAGTTAAGCTCCAACAGCCGTGACATCTGAGGAGAGTTCTGCGCCGATGCAGGATTCCCCCAGCCAGCTGGGGCCCTCCAGGCCTCGTGCATACAGAGAATGACTGCCAAAGTCATCCACAACACTCTGATCAGCAGTCTTCCTCCAGTCAGGCTGCTAGTGCAGAAGTGGCACCGTAAAGGAGCACCCGCATGCATTTCAGCAAAACACCGTTACACAAAGGGGTCTGCATGGGTGACACAACACTGTAAAAAGTTAATCACTAAATGTTCTTCACTAATATGTGTTGCTTTTACTGTGTGAATGAAGTGTACCAGCATGTACCGATTGTGTCTCCTCCCATTACATCATTGGCCTTTCAGAACTGCCAATGTATGGATTAACATCATTGCCATGCCAGTATTACTCATGTGCGTCTCCATGGATGCAGTAACATGGACAATGGCTCAGTCTGCTGCTGCCAGTAGTGCTGGAGACAAAGATGTTGCAGATGCGGACTGCTGCACAACAGGTGATTGAGGGTGCTGTGTGACTTGCTGAGCCCATGGTGGTCTGTATGGCTGAGAGAACCGTTGGTCAATAAGGTGTTGTCGTGCATCCCTTGCTCGTTGCTCGCCCTGCATACGGCGCTTGGATGCTCTCCTTCCTCCCATGCGCCTTTCGTGCTGCAAGTCCTCTGCGTCCTCATCATCCGAGGATGTCCTGCTCACATCTCTCCACATCCTGCAAGGCCTCCCCCCTGTTGAATGTGGAGTTGTGCAGAGCACAGCAATCAGCAACGAAGCGAGCTACCCTTTCCGGCTTGTACTGCAGGGCACCACCCAATCTTTTCAGGAAGCAGAAGCGCCTTTTCAGCATGCTGATTGCCTGCTCAATGGTGGCTCTTGTAGCTCCGTGGCTGGCGTTGTTTCTCTCCTCTGCATCACTGGTGGGGTTTTCTCACCGGTGTCAGGAGTCATGTCTGCAAGGGGTAGCCCTTGTGTCCAAGAAGTCACCCCTCCATCTGAGCCAGTTCAGTGAACAGCAAAGGCCCCTTGGGACTGGCACAGGATGAAGGTGTCATGGCAGCTGCCTGGTAAGTGGGTACAGATTTACATAAAGTGCTTATGGTGGTCACATACGAGCTGCACATTGAGGGAGTGGAAGCTCTTTCGGTTGAGGTATGCAGCTGGTTGACCGGCGGGAGCCTTGACAGCCACATGGGTGCAGTCTATGAGCCCTTGTACCTGTGGTAATCCTGCGATGGAGCCAAATCTAATAGCCCGATGGTTCTATCCTGAAATGGACATAGTCATCGGCCCTCCAGTACAGGGTATTGGTGACCTCTGTGATGTAGCAGTGCACTGCTGACTGACTGTGTGACCCTACATCGGTTGTCAGTGGGTTCCTGAAATGATGCAGAGGCATAGAATCTGAGAGCCACTGTCACTTTCAGGGCCACAGGCATAGGATGTCCACAGAAGCCCATCTTTGAGCAGGGCACAGAGATGTATTACCGCCTCTCTGGACATCTGCAGTCGCCTCTGATACTGGTGCTCTGACATCTGTAGGTATGCCATGCAGGACTTGTAGATGCGCGGCGTTCTGTAGTAGCGAGCTCCCCTTGGAGGCTGCTGCTGCTCACAACCAGGGGGCTTCTACGTGGGCTGCAGCTGCCTCTTGGTTTTGCCTGTGACACATATAGCTCCTCACGACAAGCGGATCAATGAATATCGGGTGTATCATCCCCATCTCAAAGTTGCAATTAAACTTGGTTCCTTCACTTCTTCGAAGGTACCTAACAGGGCAGAGATTGATGTTGACTGGTACAGCAGGTGCTTTCATGCAGCAACTATGTGGCGTGGCATTGCATTGCCCATCTTAGCCTCCACTAAGAGTGGCACAGCATGACCACATTCAGATTGTAGCAGCTGCATAGATTGGCCCAGCAGCCAGATTACCTTTACACCCCTACTGTTTATGGCACCCTCCCTACACACATGGTTCCCAGAATGCCATTGCTCCTTCACTCACAAAAACATTCAATGGCACTGAGTGACCCTCTTTATGGAGGGAGGTTACGCAGTTGATCCCTTCATGCCTGCAGAGTTGTGCCCCCGGTAATGCCATTCCCCCTCCCACCTGCATACACACGCATGCAGAGTTGAGCTCGGTATCGCAAGATTTACCTGCACAGGCTCCGATGAGTGCTACTTCTGCTGTCCCACCGGCTTTTCTTAGTTGTGAATGGGACAGCACATGAGAGACGCCCGTTCACAGGAAAATGCGGAACTGTGGACTGACAGGCAGCAGATGCATAATGAGGCAAGGTAAGTAGCGCTTTGAATAGTTAAATTGGGGTGCCGCCGCTGAGCGGCAGAGGGCCGCTCTGAGGTCCCACCGCAGGTAAAATGGGGCGGGGCCTTCCCAGCATGGGGAGTGTGGCAGGCCTCTCTCAGAAGTATTTTCCGGCCCCCCACCCCCACCCCGCCACGACTCCCAATGTCAGGGAGCTGGTAAAATTCAGCCCACTGTAGGGCTGATAATCCAGCACACTGCTGCACTGCACTGACAGATGTTGCGTGCACGTGCGCAGACAGCAGGAGACTTGTGTGGATAATGTACGGTCAACTCATTTGCCTAATCCTGGCATGCCCGGAATGTTGCATATCAGTAGTCAGTGAAGGGCTGGGTGATTTTCCAGGATCTGGGAAAGGGCACCAGCATGGGATGTGAGTTGAGTACAAGGCAGGGAAACATATTGGGTCAGATGTTTATTTTAGTCAAAGACTTCCACTCACCAGCAGCTCCATTTGGGATCTGTGTAGCTGGGATGTTGCTCAGTTGCTGCAAACGCTTTTTTGAATAGCTGCTAATTTCAATGAAAGTTGTTGGGGGCGGGGCCGGGCAACATGCCTCGCTTACGGCTTGTGTGCAGGCTCCCAGTTCTTTGCTACATCATTAAACTAAACTAGGTGCCTCGAGGTACACTCGGGTACAGTTCACATCAATAGATCAAGCTCTTGCCAAGCACTATCTGCCTATATATGAAAGCAAACATTATTTACATTTTATATGTGAAGAACATCTAAAGCAACTTCAGGAAGAGGAAAACTATTGCTTATTTACACTGCCAACCTTTGAACCCACTTATGGCAGTGGATCAGTTTTGTAAACAACTGCATTTTTTTTCCTTCACTGAAGGGCTGCTTAAGATAATTGCATTTCTATCCTCATGCATCTGTGTGCAGCAGATACAAAGAGCTTGTCCAGTACAGTTGAGTTTGTTCCCAGACATCATGTCCCTAACCTAATTTCTAAATGTTGACATCTGTTTGTGTCTGCAAGCGGCGACTGGATTTATTATTCCTGAGCAATAAACTGTCAGCAGCTTCAGACTTTAATATGATTTAAGGTGTCCATTTGACAGCAAATGATTCTTATGGAAACAAAAAGCCATATTATTGTGTTGGAGTTGCAGTATGTGGAACTCAGCCAGACAGCAAACTTTTGTCGATCAAAGCTGTTTGGTTTGAAGCAAGACTATGGAATCCTTGTGGTCTAATTTACTAAATATTTATGATATTAATGTTTCTTCTAATTACTTGTGGTGGAATATTTCCACTGGCGAAATGAATACTGTCATTACACTGATGCAGCTGTTGTTGAGAGACCCCTCTATCTGGCAGTTATATATTTTAAACTGAAGAAATGCCCATGTGACTATTTTTATGTGCTTTGAGGTGATGAATATCAATTCTCAGCTTTCCTGATCAGTTCTAATCTACATGTGAAATGAATCACTTCAGAAACTCATTTATTTCTTGCACTTCTTTCCAGTTGTATTGAAGTGATGATGAAGTGTGTTGGTGTGGCTATCATTCATTTTAGATACTGCACACTGCTGATACATTCGTCCTTGATTTTAGAATGCACACTTAATGTACACTCTATTTTACATTAAGTACAAAAAAACCTGTGTGGTGTTAACTCTGTGCCTCATATGGATAGAATAGAATCATAGACAGCAAACTGCAAAACTCAGAAAGGCTGACAACCAGCTATAAAATATCTGACAACTCAAAATAACATATATAGAATCATAGAGCACAGAAGGAGGCCATTTGGCCATCATGCTGCTAGCTCTTTGAGAGAGCTGTCCAATTTAGTTCTACACTCTAGTTTTCTCCTCATAACCCCGCAAATACATATCCAATTCCTTTGTTTCCATGGAATTAGATTCCACCACCCTTTCGGGTAATGTGTTCCAGATCACAGCAACCATCTGTGTGAAATCATTTCTCCTCTAAGTCTTTTGCCAATTATTTTAAATCTGTGACCTCTGGTTATTGACTCACTTTCCAGAGGAAACAATTTCTTGCTATTTGCTCTCTCAAAAAGCCCTCATAATTTTGAATACCCTTATTAGATCTCCCTTAAGCTTTCTGCTCTAAGGAGAACACTCCCAGCTTCTCCAATCTCTCCACATAACTAAAGTCCCTCATTCCCTGGTATCATCCTGCTAAACCTCCTCTGCATCTTTTCCAATGCTTAAAGTGTGGTATCCAGAATTGTGTGCAGTATTCCAGCTGATGTTTAGAGAGTCATAGTGTCGTTTATGGCACAGAAGGAGGCCATTTGGCCCATTGAGTCCATGCTGGCTCTCTGCAGAGCAATCCAGTCAATTCCACTCCCTGCTCAATCCCTGTAGCCCTACAAATTTATTTCCTTCGCGTGTTCATCCTGTTTCCTTTTGAAATCATTGATCGTCTCCACTTCCACCATTGTCGTGGGCAGCATGTTCCAGGTCATTACCACTCACTGTGTAAAAAAGCTCTTCCTCACATCTCCCCTGCATCTCTTGCCCAAAACTTTCAATCTTTCCCCCCCAAGTCCTTGTACCATCAGTTAATCAGAACAGTTTTTCCTTTTCTAACTTATCTAAGTCTGTTATAATAGGGGAGGTGGTGGTGTACGGCTAGTGTCACTGCACTAGTAACTCTGTGATCTAGCCAATGATCTGGGTTCAAACCCCGCCATAATGGGTAAAATTTGAATTCAATTAATAAAAATCTGGAATTAAAAGCTAGTCTAATCGTGACTATGGAACCATTGTCAATCACAGCTGTACTGCGGGAGGACAACTCGGAAGGGTTGTGCAGCGAGGCAATCTGGTTGGAGCTCAGGAATAGGAAGGGTGCAGTCATGATGTTGGGGGCTTTCTAAAGGCCTCCCAACAGCCAGCGGGAGGGAGAGGAGCAGATATATAGACAGATTTTGGAAAGATGTAAAGGTAACAGGGTTGTAGTGGTGGATGATTTTAACTTCCCCTATATTGACTGGGACTCACTTAGTGCTCGGGGCTTGGATGGGGCAGAATTTGTAAGGAGCATCCAGGAGGGCTTCTTGAAACAATATGTAGATAGTCCAACTAGGGATGGGGCTGTACTGGACCTGGTATTGGGGAATGAGCCCGGCCAGGTGGTCGAAGTTTCAGTAGGGGAGCATTTCGGGAACAGTGACCATAATTCCATAAGTTTTAAGGTACTTATGGATAAGGATAAGAGTAATCCTCGGGTGAAGGTGCTAAATTGGGGGAAGGCTAATTATAACAATATTAGGCAGGAACTGAAGAATTTAGATTGGGGGCAGCTGTTTGAGGGTAAATCAACATCTGACATGTGGGAGTCTTTCAAATGTCAGTTGATTAGAATCCAGGACCAGCATGTTCCTGTGAGGATAAGTTTGGCAAGTTTCAGGAACCTTGGATAACACGGGATATTGTGAGCCTAGTCAAAAAGAAAAAGGAAGCATTCGTAAGGGCTGGAAGGCTAGGAACAGACGAATCCCTTGAGGAATATAAAGACAGTAGGAAGGAACTTAAGCAAGGAGTCAGGAGGGCTAAAAGGGGTCATGAAAAGTCATTGGCAAACAGGATTAAGGATAATCCCAAGGCTTTTTATACTTATATAAAGAGGAAGAGGGTAACGAGGGAAAGGGTTGGCCAACTCAAGGACAGAGAAGGGAATCTATGTGTGGAGCCAGAGGAAATGGCTGAGGTACTAAACGAGTACTTTGCATCAGTATTCACCAAAGAGAAGGATTTGGTGGATGATGAGCCGAGGGAAGGGAGTGTAGATAGTCTCAGTTATCTCATTATCAAAAAGGAGGTGGTGTTGGGTGTCTTGCAAAGCATTAAGGTAGATAAGTCCCCAGGGCCTGATGGGATCTACCCCAGAATACTGAGGGAGGCAAGGGAAGAAATTGCTGGGGCCTTGACAGAAATCTTTGCATCCTCATTGGCTACAGGTGAGGTCCCAGAGGACTGGAGAATAGCCAATGTTGTTCCTTTGTTTAAGAAGGGTTGCAAGGATAATCCAGGAAATTATAGGCCGGTGAGCCTTACATCAGTGGTAGGGAAATTATTAGAGAGGATTCTTCGGGACAGGATTTACTCCCATTTGGAAACAAAAAAACTTATTAGCGAGAGGCAGCATAATTTTGTGAAGGGGAGGTCGTGTCTCACTAACTGGATTGCGTTTTTTGAGGAAGTGACGAAGATGATTGATGAAGGAAGGGCAGTGGATGTTATCTATATGGACTTCAGTAAAGCCTTTGACAAGGTCCCTCATGGCAGACTGGTACAAAAGGTGAAGTCACACGGGATCAGAGGTGAGCTGGCAAGATGGATACAGAACTGGCTCGGTCATAGAAGACAGAGGGTAGCAGTGGAATGGTGCTTTTCTGAATGGAGGGATGTGACTAGTGGTGTTCCGCAGGGATCAGTGCTGGGACCTTTGCTGTTTGTAGTATATATATATATATGATTCGGAGGAAAATGTAGCTGGTCTGATTAGTACGTTTGCGGATGACACAAAGGTTGGTGGAGTTGCGGATAGTGATGAGGATTGTCAGAGGATACAGCAGGATATAGATTGGTTGGAGACTTGGGCGGAGAAATGGCAGATGGAGTTTAATCCGGACAAATGTGAGGTAATGCATTTTGGATGATCTAATGCAGGTGGGAAGTATACAGTAAATGGCAGAACCCTTTGGAATATTGACAGGCAGAGAGATCTGGGCGTACAGGTCCACAGGTCACTGAAAGTGGCAATGCAGGTGGATAAGGTAGTCGAGAAGGCATACGGCATGCTTGCCTTCATCGGTCGGGGCATAGAGTATAAAAATAGGCAAGTCCTGCTGCAGCTGTACAGAACTTTAGTTAGGCCACACTTAGAATATTGCCTGCAATTCTGGTCACCACGCTACCAGAAAGACGTGGAGGCTTTGGAGAGGGTACACAAGAGGTTTACCAGGATGTTGCCTGGTCTGGAGGGCATTAGCTATGAGGAGAGGTTGGATAAACTCGGATTGTTTTCACTGGAACGACGGAGGTGGAGAGGCGACATGATAGAGGTTTACAAAATTATGAGCGGCATGGACAGAGTGGATAGTCAGGAGCTTTTTCCCAGGGTGGAAGAGTCAGTTACTAAGGGACATAGGTTTAAGGTGAGAGGGGTAAAGTTTAGAGGGGATGTGCGAGGCAAGTTCTTTACACAGAGGGTGGTGAGTGCCTGGAACCTGCTGCCGGGGGAGGTGGTGGAAGCAGGTACGATAGCGACGTTTAAGAGGCATCTTGGCAAATACATGAATAGAATGGGAATAGAGGGATATGGTGCCCGGAAGTTCAGAAGGTTTTAGTTTAGGCAGGCATCAAGGTCGGCGCAGGCTTGGAGGGCCGAATGGCCTGTTCCTGTGCTGTACTGTTCTTTGTTCTCTTCTCTTCTCTTCTCTTCTCTTCTCTTCTCTTGTTTTAAAAACCCATGTGATTCACTAACACCCTTTCAGGAAGGAAATAATCTGCTGGTCTGACCCATCTGTGACCCCAGACCCACAGCAATGTAGTTGACTCTAAAATAGCCTAGCAGGTCATCTTGTTCAAGGGCAATTAGGGATGGGCAACAAATGCTGGCCTAGCCAGTGATGCTGACATTCCATGAACAAATAAAACAAAATCTTGTATACCTCTATCAAACCTCCTTTGCTCCAGGAGAACAACACCAGCTTTTCCAACCTAATTTTGTATCTAAAATCCCCTGACCCTGGAACCATTCAGGTAAATTTCTTCTGCACCCTCTCAAGGACTCTCACATCCTTCCTAAAGTGTGGTGACCAGAACTGGATGCAGTACTCTAATTGAGCCTAACCAGAGCTTTATAATGGTTCAGCATAACTTCCACGCTTTTGTACTCTATGCTTCTATTTATGAAGCCCAAGATCCCATATACTTTGCTAACCACTCTCTCAATATGTCCTGTCACCTTCAAAGATTGATGCACTTGCCCTCCCAGGTCCCTCTGTTCCTGCACGCTCTTTAGAACTGCACCATTATTGCCTCACCCTATGCCTTCTGCCAAAATGCATCACCTCACACTTGTCTGTATTAAAATCCATCTGCCAGTTGTCTGCCCATTCTGCTAGCCTATCTATGTCCTGTTGTAGGCGGATCATATCATCCTCAGTTTGCCACACTTCCATGTTTGGTATCAGCAAATTTTGAAATTTTACTCTGTATTCCAAGATCCAAGTCATTTATATATAGCCAGAAAAGCATTGGCCTCGCACTGACCCTTGGGGAACACCACTGTCTACCATCATCAAGTCTGAAAAACCCTCCTATTCCAAAGCCTCAATATTGTTCACCAGCTTTTTATGTTGTACTTTATCAAATGTTTTCTTAAAATCCATGTAGACGACTTCCACTGCATTCCCTTCAGCAACCTTCTCTGTTACTTCATCAAAAAATGTAATTAGATTAGTCAAGCATGATCTGCCTTTTACAAATCCATGCTGGCTCTCAATTAATTCAAAACTCTCCAAGTATTTATTGATTTCTTCCCTGATTATTGCTCCTCAAACCTTACCCATCACTGATATTAAATTAACTGGCCTGTAGTTGCTAAGACTGTCCTTACACCCTTTAAATTAGGGGGTCACATTTCCCACTCTTCAATTCTCTGGCACCTCCCCTTATTCAGGGAAGATTGGAAGATTATGGCAAGCCCTTCTGCTATCTCCACCACCACTTCCTTTAGCAACATGGGATGCAAGACATCTAGACCAAGTGACTTATCTACCCTAAGCATAGCCAGCCTTTCCAGTACCACCTCCTCTCAATTTTTTTCCCTTATCCATTGCCTCAACTCTCTCAGCTTCTATTGATATTTTGTCAGATTCCTCTTCCATATTAAACAGATACTCATTACCTATTCTAGTATTGTCCTGTGCCTGTAAGCATACATTACCCTCTTTGTCCCCAATAGGCTCCACTCCACCTCTTATTATCTATTTACATGCCAGTAGAAGATTTTTGGGCTTCATTTTATGTTGACTACCATTCGATTCTCATGTTCTCTCTTTGCCAGTTTTATCTTCCTTTTCACTCCCTTTTCAACTTATTGCATTTAGCCTGGTTCTCACTTGAAGAATTCACCTGATATACATCATACACCCTCTTTTTTTTTGTTTCTTCATAATCTCTATTTCCCTTGTCATTCAAGGAGCACAGTTTTTGGTTCCCCTACCCTCCGCCCTTGTTGGAATGTACCTCGCCTGTACGTGAAGCTTCTCTTCCTTAAAGATCACCCATTGTTCCGTTACAGTTTTTCCTGTCAGTTTTTGATTCCATTTCATTCTGGTTAGATCCCTTCTCATCGCATCGAAATTAGTCCTCTTCCAATCTCGCCATTGTACCTTCTATCATTCTTTGCTTTTCTGCATTACGAGGTGAAACTTTATGATACAATAATCACTCTTACCCAAGTGCTCCCCCACAGATGATCTAGCAATTTGTAATGGTTTAACATGAATTTCTTGTTTTTCTACTCATGGTCCCTATTTACAAAGTCAGATATCCTATACACTTTCTTAACAGCCTTCTCAACTTGCTATGCCATCTTCAAGGATTTGTGAATTTGCAGCCCCAGGTCCCTGTGCTCTCTCACCTCCTTCAAAATAGCACCATTTAGGCCTTTCCTTTTAGCTTCTCCCAAAGTGCATCACTTCATTTCACTTTTTCCCCACATTAAATTGCATCTGCAGTGTGACTGTCAATTTCAACGGCCTGTCTCTATATCCTTCTGAAGTCTGCAACTATCCTGCTAACTATTTACTGCATTACCATCCACAGATTTCAAAATTGTACTCAATATGCCCAAGTCCAGGTCATTTATATTTACCAAGAAAGTAATGATCCTAATACCAACCCTTGGGGGACCCCACTGCATACTTCCCTTCAGTTAGAAAAACATCCATTCACCACACTTGCTGCCTCCTATTCCTTAGCCAATTACATACCCAAGTTACCACTTTCCAATTAAGTACTATATGCTTCTATTTTCTGAATCAGCCTGTTAAGTGGTACTTTATCAAATGCCTTTTGAAAGTCCATGTAGCAAACATCTACTATACTGCCATCATCAACACTCTCTAATACTTCATTAAAGAACTCAAATCAGGTTAGTCAGACATGATTTGCCTTTAAAAAATCCATGCTATCTGTCCTTTATTAACGCATACTTCTCCAAGTGAGAATTAATTTTGTCTTTGAGAATGGTCTCTAGTAATTTTTCCATGATTGGACATACATAGTCTCACCCGCTCCCTTTTCTCTACTCATTGCAAATTATAACTGGTATTTTTGAGTTAAGGTTATCCAAACATAAGATGAAATGAGGAGTGTTTTAGACATTTCTAGATCTACTGATTTAAACCATTATTGCATTGTTGTAACAATCAGGTGAAGGCACCAAGCTCCAATATGAATATATGCCCTTCAAATTATATTAGTAAGCTTTGAAATAAGTCTATCTAGTTTTCTTGACGAGACTTAGATGCTCTCTCACATATCAAAGAAATTATGACCTAGAATGGTGCTATTGTTGGTCGTTACTGCCTAATATAACATTTTATTCATGGATATTTAATGGCAATAGGAAATAAAGGATGCATATCTCCTCAAATCTGAAGTATAGGTTTATGATTCCTTAACATTATTCGATCTTTATCTTTCATCTAAATAAGGATTAATTCATTAGTTAAGGCGCCCCTAGGTAGCAGCAATCATAATATGTTTGAATTTTACATTTAGTTTGAGAAGAGAAGAGTGGGTCCAAGACTAGTATTTTAAACTTAAATAAGAGCAATTATGAGGGCATGAAAGCAGAGCTAGCTAAAGTGAACTGACAAATCAGGGTAAGGGATATATCAATAGAGATGCAGTGGCAGACATTTAAGGGAATATTTCAGAATACACAGAATAGATACATTTCAACGAGAAAGAAAAATTCCAAGGGTGGGACCCGCCTTCCGTGGTTAACTAAAACAGTTAAAGGTAGTATCAAACTTATAGAAAAAGCCTATAATTGCTCAAAGATGGGAGGCAGGTCAGAAGATTGGACAGTTTATAAAAAACAGCAAAGAATGGCTGAAAGATTGATAAGTAAGGTAAAATTACAGTATAAGAGAAAGCTAGCCAGAAATATAAAGACAGATAGTAAGAGTTTCTCTAGATACTTAAAAAAGAAAAGAGTTAACAAAGTGAGCATTGGTCCTATAGAAAGTGAGTTTGGGGAATTAATAATGGATAATAAGGAGATGACAGATGAATTGAACAGATATTTTGCATCGGTTGTCACTATTTTGGATACAAGTAACATCTCGGTATTAGTTGTAAGTCAGGAAATGGAAGGGAGGGAGGGAGGAACTCAAGAAAATTACAATCACCGGGGAAGTGGTACTGAACAAATTGTTGGAGCTGTGGGCTGACAGGTCCCCGGGTCCTGATGGACTTCATTCTAGGGTCTTAAAAGAAGTGGCTAGTGAGGTAGTTGATATGTTAATTTTAATTTTCCAAAATTCCCTAAATTCGGAGAAGATTCGGTTAGATTGGAAAACAGTGAATGTAGTTCCTTTATTCAAAAAGAGAGGGAGACAGAAAGCAGGAAACTACAGGCCAGTTAGCTTAATATCTGTCGTAGGGAAAATGTTAGAAGCTATTATTGAAGACGTTACAGCAGGGCATTTAGAAAAATTCAAGGTAATCAGGCAGAGTCAACATGGTTTTGTGAAAGGGAAATCATGTTTAACCAATTTGTTGGAGTTCTTTGAGGGAGTTACATGTGCTGTGGATAAAGGGGAACCAGTGGATGTTTAGATACTTAGATTTCCAGAAGGCATTTGATAAGGTGCCACATCAAAGGTTATTGCAGAAAATAAAAGCGCATGGTGTAGTGGGTAACATATTGGCATGGAGAGAAGATTGGCTCGCTAACAAGAAACAGAGAGTAGGCATACATGGGTAATTTTCCAGTTGGCAAGATGTAACGAGTGGTGTGCCACAGGGATCTGTGGCGGGGCCTCAACTTTTTACAATATATATAAATGACTTAGATGAAGGGACTGAAGTTTTGGTTGCTAAGTTTGCTGATGACACAAAAATAGGGAGGAAAGTAACTTGTGAGGAGGACATAAGGGGGCTACAAAGGGATATAGATAGGTTAAGTGAGTGGGCAAAGACCTGGCAAATGGAGTATAATGTGGGAAAGTGTGAAATTGTCCACTTTGGCAGGAAGAATAAAAAAGAAGCATATTATCTAAATGGTGAGAGATTGCAGAGCTCTAAGATGCAGAGGGATCTGGGTGTCCTACTGCATGAATCACAAAAGATTAGTATGTAGGTACAGTACATAATTAGGAAAGCTAACAGAATGTTATCATTTATTGCGAGGGAATTGAGTACAAAAGTAAGGAGGTTATGCTTCAGCTGTACAGGGCATTGGTGAGACCACATCAGGAGTACCGGTCTCCTTATTTAAGGATGGATGTAAATGCGCTGGATGCAGTACAGAGAAGGTTTACCAGACTATACCTGGAATGGACGGGCTGTCTTAAGAGGAAAAATTGGACAGGCTTGGCTGGTATCCACTGGAATTTAGAAGAGTCAGAGGCGACTTGATTAAAACATATAAGGCCTTGAGGGGTCTTGACAGGGCGGATGTGGAAAGGATGTTTCCCCATATGGAAGAATCTCGAAATAGGGGTCATTGTTTAAAAATAAGGGGTCACCCATTTAAGACAGAGATAAGGAGAATTTTTTCTCTGAGGGTCGTGAATTCTCTTCCTCAAAAGTCAGTGGAAGCAGAGTCTTTGAATATTCTTAAGGCAGAGGTCGATAGATTCTTGATAAGCAAGGGGGTGGAAGGTTATCATGGATAGGTGGAAATGTGGAGTAATCAGTTCAGCCATGAACGTATTGAGTGGCGGAGCAGGCTCGAAGGGCCGAGTGGCCTACTCCTGCTCCTAATTCGTATGTTTATATGTAATGGAGGTACATGTGATTATCTGCATCACTGTCTTGTAGATCAGTGCGTCATTTGTCTCAGTGGCATTGTTCTGTTCGCAGTCAGGAAAGAATGTAACAGAAATAAATTGCACTTTTACGATGCATTGGTAGAAATGACAGCACATAGCTCTTGTGAAAACAAAGTCATGTCTCCACAGTGAAAAGATCCTCAATATGTACTGTGGTATTACTACCATGCTAAGTAGGACACATTAAGAGCATATCTAGCAGCCCGCAATTTGGCGTCAATAAAATGCTGAAGGGAATCAACAGCAGTAGGATTGTATGCTATCGCAATCTGTAACTACATGGCCCAGGATTGTATGCTATCACAATCTGTAACCACATGGCCCATTATATCTGTCTGTCCTCAAACACCATCAAACTACATGACCTACTTTGGTTCAGTGGGAGTATGGAAGATTTTGCAAGGAGCAACACCAAGCACACCTATATTAATGACTTAGACAAAGAGACAGAGAGTAATGTATCTAAGTTTGCTGATAATACAAAGGTAGGTGGAAAGGTAAGCTGTGAGGAGAACACAGAGAGGCTGAATTATCTACCCCTCCGTTGCAAGTTGAATTTTTCAGATTACTGCTATCTTGCACGCTCAAATTTACAGCGAAGACTTTTGTCAATTCCTGTGAAAAGGTGACTTAGCAGTTCCTTCACCAAAACCCTTTGCTTTCGTCGTCTGAAGTAAAAGTTCACAATGTATCATTTTGCTGATAACAGTGTTTAGTAATTTGACAGCCTACTGGGCAACATAGCAGGATAGAGCAACGTTGATTGACATCGACAAAATGAGCTTCAGTGCAGCTCGGACTGATGTGATGAAAGTTTTGCTTATAATCTTATAGCTTGTATGAGTCTCAAGTGAAATTAGTTTGAGCAGTGCTAATTCAACTCAGAGGGGGACAGCCCATAATTCATTAATTGGCACTAACTTTAGTAATCTCTATAGGGAAGGGTGGCCTGGGAAATGGAAAGCCAGATTTGTGCAGCAAGGGAGTGTTTTTTCTGAACTTTTGGATTAAGGTTGATTGCTGTTTTTTTTTCAAGAGAGATCTTATTGTTCTGACCATTGTCACGCCTAGCCTGAGATTGTTTATTGATGACATTGGTCCCTTTCCTTAGCACTGATATCCTTCAACTCAATAAGGACAACATTTTACCTTAAAACAGGTATGAAAGCACT
Organism: Heterodontus francisci; assembly: GCF_036365525.1. Lineage (NCBI taxonomy): Eukaryota > Metazoa > Chordata > Chondrichthyes > Heterodontiformes > Heterodontidae > Heterodontus > Heterodontus francisci. Next base: position 88,741,460 of record NC_090384.1, on the reverse strand, counting down.
GATGTGTTTAATGTCATTTGTTACAAGATCATTTGTGTAAACTGATCAATTATCACAATTGATTGTGCTTGCATTTGAGCAAAGCAAACCATTGTGCTGTTTCTGAATTGGATTGTTAAAGTCTTGTGGCAGGGAAGGTTTTTTTTTTGAAGAACTTGGTTCAAAGCATTTCAGAATTGCAGAGTAAAAGAAATATAGGACATAACATGAGAGTACGGACAGTTGCCTGTGTGATTTTGCATATTCTGCTCTTTAAGGATGGGATCCTGAAATGCACTGGCAATGTTCTGCAAGTTACCACCAATGAAGTAAGACTGGCTGGTCTATCATTTCCTTGAAGAGGGTGTCACATTTCAGTCTTCTGGGATTATTATGCTTTCTACAGAATTGTAGAAAATTATAGTCAGAGCATCCATTAATTTTCCCCCATTCTCTTTCAGAATCCTCAGCTATAAATCATCAAATGCCAGTCTACTGGAGTAGATTACTATTCTTCCAATGGCAGTGCTGTGTGCTGACTGATTGCACAGATACCCGCAGACAGGAAAAAAGATCTTAATGGGCGATAGTAATCTTAAGAGATTAATTTCACTTCCTAAATTGTCTTGAAGCTCTTTTTTTTTTGAGTGTCTGATTCAAGTTTGAGTTATTGGGTTTATTTCACTCGTATCCAGTGGCAGTGTAGCACTACATATATGATGACGGTGAATTTAAACCCTGATAATTTACATACTTATTGAACTCAACTGATGCATGTGCTCTTAGCGATACCTGGGTCTCAAATTTCCCAGCTGTTATTATAATGAAGCTAGCCCGCAGCATGCTTTCCAATTGTTAAAACCAAGGTGGGAGGAGTGCACTGTTTATTCCAGTTCCATTTCTCCACAGGTCACACATATATTTCAATTTTCCAACTTACCGATACAGTCAATCAGGTACTCCATTTTTCCCAGAATAAAACAGACCAACCAGGTTTCTTTAATGAGCAACAACATTATCAGTTTATTAGAAAACAAGTCATAACCAATAATGAAGTAAAGCATAAACATACAGATTGAAATTTTAAAGTTCCCTTACCTTAGCCACTCACACTCTCACACACACACACACCGGTTAACCAGAAAAAATAAAAGGAATTTTTGTTTAGAGCTCAGTTACAGACAAAAAACACTTGGGCTGAATACTTGCTCATTCTTAAAGAAACAGCAGATGAGATATGTTGTGTTCCAAAACTGGCATACAGTCTGGCCTCCAAGTACATATAGACGGGTCACTGAGATCTTTTAGAACAGTTCTTTTCAGGCAGCATTGAGAATTAATTTAGCAGGCTTTTCTTCAAAGACAGGAGATGGGATGAGTTGACACAGCGGACTTCTCGGTCTTTTAGAGAGGTGCTGGAAAGCTGAACTGGATTGTGGTCTTCTCTCCATCCTTGGGAATTCTTATTTCTCCTTGGAAGTTCTCCTCTTCTTCTGCAGCCTTCTTAAAGAGATGGAACAATGTGGGCTGAGCTGGGGTTCTGTCCTTCAGTTTTATTTTTTAAAACTCCAATCCCTTTTAAGCAGTTCATTCCCAACTCCAAACAATTCAAAAGTCAAACCAGATACAGAAAGGGCACCTTCTGACCTGTCACTTCTCTGCACACATCTGTCCCAGTTAGCAGGGTGTCTGTTCTATATTTAACTTGAGTCGTGTGACAACCAGCAAATATTGTTGTCAAACAAGTCCTTTCAGTGTTCGGTTGATGACCCTCTTGAAAAAAAAAATGGTCCAACATTTCTTCTGTTTGACTATGAATTCTCAAAAAAAATATTTTTAACAAAAACAGAAGCACTTTCAGAAAACAATTTACTGACGTCTTCGGCAAAAGGACCACCAAAACTGCAATAATTGAGGCAGCCCAGTATGCGACACAGTTTTGCATTCCAACAAGTTAATTTTTCATAGTTAAATCAGTAATTTTGATATTGTTCAGACCAGGTGAGTCTAGGGGTCTAGGGGTTCCCTCTCAGCCTTTGCCTGGTTTGACCGTAACAGGGTTTAATTTTTAAAACACCATGTTTTTAGCTCCTCCTCAGTGAATCCTTGTTCACTGCTCTCCAATTGTAAGGCAAAGAAATCAAGCAGACAGGTTTTCTGAGATTGAAACAAGAAAGGTGGAAGACTCTAACTCGGTTAACGACTACGAATACACGACGTGACCAAGCTAGCTAGCATGCATGCACGATAAACACACATGCAGATAGAGACAGAAAAGTACAAAGAATAAAGGGAAAATGTTCGAAGCAATACCTGGGATTTATTTATGGTCCTTTGAGTTCGATGTGGAGTCTTTGGTTGCTGATAAGTCTTGCAATTGCAGGAAGTTTACCCAGTTGCAGCTCCTCACAGACCGCATGGATCAGTTGGAGCGGCAACTGGATGCACTTAGGAGCATGCAGGTGGCAGAAAGTGTCACAGACAGGAGTTTTAGAGAAGTGGTTACACCCAAGGTGCAGGCAGATAGATGGGCGACCGCTAGAAGGGGCAGGCAGTCAGTGCAGGAATCCCCTGTGGCTATCCCCCTCTCTAACAAGTATACCGTTTTGGATACTGTTGGGGGGGATGGCCTATCAGAGGAAAACCGCAGCAGCCAGAGCAGTGGCACCACGGCTGGCACTGTTGTTCAGCAGGGAGGGACAAAGCGCAGAACAGCAATAGTTATAGGGGACTCTATAGTCAGGGGCACAGATAGGCGCTTCTGTGGACGTGAAAGAGACTCCAGGATGGTATGTTGCCTCCCTGGTGCCAGGGTCAAGGATGTCTCTGAACGGACAGGGGGCATTCTGAAGGGGGAGGGTGAACAGCCAGAGGTTGTGGTACACATCGGTACCAACGACATAGGCAGGAAGAGTGATGAGGTCCTACAGGGGGAGTTTAGGGAGTTAGGGAGAAAGTTAAAAGACAGGACCTCTAAGGTTGTAATCTTGGGATTACTCCCTGTGCCACGTGCCAGTGAGGCTAGAAATAGGAAGATAGTGCAGCTAAACACGTGGCTAAACAGCTGGTGTAGAAGGGAGGGTTTCAGATATCTGGACCATTGGGATCTCTTTAGGGACAGATGGGACCTGTACAAGAAGGACGGGTTGCATCTAAACTGGAGGGGCACAAATATACTGGCTGCGAGGTTTGCTAGTGTCACTCGGGAGGGTTTAAACTAGTGTGGCAGTGGGGTGGGAACCAGAGCAGTAGGACAGCAAGTGAAATAAATGAGGGGAACTAGTAAATAAGGCCAGTAAGACTAAGAGGAAGAGCAGGAAGGGAGATGTTGCGGAGTACAGCGGGACTGGTGGTCTGAAGTGCATTTGTTTCAATGCGAGAAGTATAACAGGTAAGGCAGATGAACTTAGAGCTTGGATTAGTACTTGGAACTATGATGTTGTTGCTATTACAGAGACTTGGTTGAGGGAAGGACAGGGTTGGCAGCTAAATGTTCCAGGATTTAGAAACTTCAGGCGGGATAGAGGGGGATGTAAAAGGGGTGGGGGAGTTGCATTACTTGTCAAGGAGAATATCATAGCTGTACTGCGGGAGGACACCTCGGAAGGGTCGTGCAGCGAGGCAATATGGGTGGAGCTCAGGAATAGGAAGGGTGCAGTCACAATGTTGGGGGTTTTCTACAGGCCTCCCAACAGCCAACGGGAGGTAGAGGAGCAGATATGTAGACAGATTTTGGAAAGATGTAAAGGTAACAGGGTTGTAGTGGTGGTGATTTTAACTTCCCCTATATTGACTGGGACTCATTTAGTGCAAGGGGCTTGGATGTGGCAGAATTTGTAAGGAGCATCCAGGAGGGCTTCTTGAAACAGTATGTAGATAGTCCAACTAGGGATGGGGCCATTCTGGACCTGTTATTGGGGAATGAGCCCGGCCAGGTGGTCGAAGTTTCAGTAGGGGAGCATTTCGGGAACAGTGACCATAATTCCATAAGTTTTAAGGTACATGTGGATAAGGATAAGAGTAGTCCTCGGGTGAAGGTGCTAAATTGGGGGAAGGCTAATTATAACAATATTAGGCAGGAACTGAAGAATTTAGATTGGGGGCGGCTGTTTGAGGGTAAATCAACATCTGACATGTGGGAGTCTTTCAAACGTCAGCTGATTAGAATCCAGGACCAGCATGTTCCTGTGAGGAAGAAAGACAAGTTTGGCAAGTTTCGGGAAGCTTGGATAACACGGGATATTGTGAGCCTAGTCAAAAAGAAAAAGGAAGCATGCGTAAGGGCTGGAAGGCTAGGAACAGACGAATCCCTTGAGGAATATAAAGACAGTAGAAAGGAACTTAAGCAAGGAGACAGGAGGGCTAAAAGGGGTCATGAAAAGTCATTGGCAAACAGGATTAAGGATAATCCCAAGGGTAACTGGGGAAAGGGTTGGCTCACTCAAGGACAGAGAATGGAATCTATGTGTGGAGCCAGAGGAAATGGGCGAGGTACTAAATGAGTACTTTGCATCAGAATTCACCAAAGAGAAGGACTTGGTGGATGATAAGCCTAGGGAAGGGAGTGTAGATAGTCTCAGTCATCTCATTATCAAAAAGGAGGAGGTGTTGGGTGTCTTGCAAAGCATTAAGGTAGATAAGTCCCCAGGGCCTGATGGGATCTACCCCAGAATACTAAGGGAGGCAAGGGAAGAAATTGCTGGGGCCTTGACAGAAATCTTTGCATCCTCATTGGCTACAGGTGAGGTCCCAGAGGACTGGAGAACAGCCAATGTTGTTCCTTTGTTTAAGAAGGGTTGCAAGGATAATCCAGGAAATTGTAGGCTGGTGAGCCTTATGTCAGTGGTAGGGAAATTATTAGAGAGGATTCTTCGGGACAGGATTTACTACCATTTGGAAACAAACGAACTTATTAGCGAGAGGCAGCATGGTTTTGTGAAGGGGAGGTCATGTCTCACTAATTTGATTGAGTTTTTTGAGAAAGTGACGAAGATGATTGATGAAGGAAGGGCAGTGGATGTTATCTATATGGACTTCAGTCAAGCCTTTGACAAGGTCCCTCATGGCAGACTGGTACAAAAGGTGAAGTCACACGGGATCAGAGGTGAGCTGGCAAGATGGATACAGAACTGGCTCAGTCATAGAAGACAGAGGGTAGCAGTGGAAGGGTGCTTTTCTGATTGGAGGGATGTGACTAGTGGTGTTCCGCAGAGATCAGTGCTGGGACCTTTGCTGTTTGTAGTATATATAAATGATTTGGAGGAAAATGTAGCTGGTCTGATTAGTAAGTTTGCGGACGACACAAAGGTTGGTGGAGTTGCAATAGTGATGAGGATTGTCAGAGGATACAGCAGGATATAGATCGGTTGGAGACTTGGGCGGAGAAATGGCAGATGGAGTTTAATCCTGACAAATGTGAGGTAATGCATTTTGGAAGGTCTATTGCAGGTGGGAAGTATACAGTAAATGGCAGAACCCTTAGGAGTATTGACAGGCAGAGAGAACTGGGCGTACAGGTCCACAGGTCACTGAAAGTGGCAACGCAGGTGGATAAGGTAGTCAAGAAGGCATACGGCATGTTTGCCTTCATCGGTCGGGGCATAGAGTATAAAAATTGGCAAATCATGCTGCAGCTGTACAGAACTTTAGTTCGGCCATACTTAGAATATTGCCTGCAATTCCGGTCGCCAGAAGGACGTGGAGGCTTTGGAGAGGGTACAGAAGAGGTTTACCAGGATGTTGCCTGGTCTGGAGGGCATTAGCTATGAGGAGAGGTTGAATAAACTTGGATTGTTTTCACTGGAACGATGGAGGTGGAGGGGCGACATGATAGAGGTTTACAAAGTTATGAGCAGCATGGACAGAGTGGATAGTCAGAAGCTTTTTCCCAGGGTGGAAGAGTCAGTTACTCGGGGACATAGATTTCAGGTGCGAGGGGCAAAGTTTAGAGGGGATGTGCGAGGCAAGTTCTTTACACAGAGGGTGGTGAGTGCCTGGAACTTGCTGCTGGGGGAGGTGGTGGAAGCAGGTATGATAGCAACGTTTAAGAGGCATCTTGACAAATACATGAATAGGATGGGAATAGAGGGATACGGTCCCCGGAAGTACAGAAGGTTTTAGTTTAGGCAAGCCTCAAGATCGGCGCAGGCTTGGAGGGCCGAATGGCCTGTTCCTGTGCTGTACTGTTCTTTGTTCGTTGGGGCCCAGTGCACGCTTTAAAACTTGTTTCGATGTAGGAGTCTTTTCTCTCTTGAGGTTTAAATGATTTCAGTGGATCCAGAGATTCATGAGAGAGAGAGCTGTCCAGGAGAGAGGCTCTCTTCTTCCAAGTTTAGTTGCAATCTGCCCCAAACTGTCCTGTGAGCAGTTCAAACCAAACCTCGCCAGCAAGTTAGTCATGTGACTAGCTGTTTTAACAAACTCCTGTGTTTGTGGATTCTACATCTTATCAGACACCCTGGAATGTTGGCTTTCTTATACATTCAATGTCTGGTGATCAAAATCCATTTGGGTTAATTGGATCAGGGAGCTGTTCTATTGTCTCCATGCACTGGTCTCTTAGTATGCAAATATTTTCCAGCCATTGCTGATTTCTTTAAATAAGTCATTTCTTCATTCCAGCAACAGCTTAAAATTAATGTTCATCTGACAAAATTAATACGGCTCACTCTTGGCAGGTGGGATCTGCGTGACAATATCAAAATCATTCCTGGAGATTGCTCAAAACTACTAAGATGAAGTGAAAAATATATGAATCTTGGCTCATTGTAAGCATGTTGTCTTGAGAATATTTCGAGCAATGTCATGGCCAAAGTACCCACCTGGATGCACTTCTGATCATCTTATTCACGGAATCAAGGGATATGGGGAGTGGGTTGAGGTAGAAGATCAGCCATGATGGTATTGAATGGTGAAGCAGGCTCGAGGGGTCGAATGGTCTACTTCTGCTCCTATTTCTTATGTGCTCAGCCATCTCATACTCATACAATATTTTTGAACCCTTTATCTTGCTGGTCATAACTGTACATAACATGGTCATTTTACTTCTCTTACATTTTAGTTAGAATTGACAGCACCGAAATTAGCCCAACTGATCTTCCCACCCTACTTCTTCTAACTTATTTCATCTGTCAGCAGATCCTTTTAATCCTTTCTCCTGCATGCATGCACCTGGCCTCCCCTTTTGATGCACCTATGCTATTTGCCTCAACTATGCCATGTGCTGGCAATTTCCATGATGTAACCACTCTCTGGTTAGAGAGAGATCTGCATGAAATTAGTAAAACGTCAGATAACATTTTGAGCTTCAAACTGGTTGCATTATTTTGTATTAATATGTACGTTAGATAGACTTTAGTGTTTTAAAATAATGGTCCCTATTTTGAGGTAGCAATGACAGTGAAACTGTCAGTTTTTGCTATTCTTACAGGCTGAATTTTACCAGCCCTCTGGAGACAGGCTGGGAGGTGGAAAGCCTCATAAAATGGCGACGAAAGGCGTTGGGTGGGGAGCCCGACATCTTCCCATTGCCACAGGATATTCTCAACTGTGGGAACCAATTAACTGCCCAATTCACGGCCACCTCCTGCCCCTGCTGGCATTTTACCAGTATCGGTACAGGCCCCTGCCAAATGGGGAGACTGCCAGATACATCAAGGTGGCCTCCCAGTGGGTTCCTGGGTGGGGGTGGGGCCTTCTTTAATGACTGATCCATGACCCATGGAGGGCCCTGTGGCTTCAATGTTGACGTCGGAGCTTTCACCCCTCCAATTGCCGGGCATGGCTGACTATCCCTGGCACAGTGAGCAAAAACTTACCTGGCCTTTGAAGGCACATCAACGTGGTGGTACCCTCTTTTTTCCTGCAACCTCAGCAGTGGTCAACTCTGTCGGTGGCGCTGCTGAGCTACCGACACTCTGACTGGGCTGGCAGCTTTAAGAGGTGGTCTGCCCTCCCCAATTGGACAGTGGCCCTCACGATGACCTCTTAATTGGCTGCCGCCAGTAAAATTCCATCCAGAGTCCTGCCATCCATCCGCGCAGGCTCAGGACCCACTTTCGGTCCCAACAGGTGGGGCAACCTGAGACTTGGAAAGACTCCGGCCCACTCCTCTGAGCCTGACAGCAACTTCTGGAGTCCACACATGAACAGTTAAACACAGAGATCCATAAGTTGCATTCAGCGTGTCTACACTTCTCTATTGGGTTTGCTATTGAAGTCCCCCTGGACTGCAATCAAGTAGAAATCATTGAACTGACATGAACTTCCACTTTTGCGCCATTAGTCTCGCTGTAAAAACCCTTGAACAAGTTACATGTTGTTGAATGAGGTGTAACTGAGTTTTTAATAACACACTAAGTTCATAAAGACCACTAAACTGCATCACTAACCCTGAAAGCCTAACTTTATACTTGTGGAATGACAGATTTCTCCATTATGATAAAAAGAAATTTCACATATTTTGAAAGTAGTATTTTATTTTAAAGTTTGCTTGTGATATTTTGGCTTCTCCCTTAATCTCATGCATATGTCCCAACCGTTTATTTCACTATCTGTAAAATGTAAATTAAAAGTGAAGGGATTCAGTGACTTTTACTTCCTGGTTTGCTGTCTTTGAGAAAACTTCAATGTGATTGGCTTGATAACATCACTGTTGCTGGATGCTTGGAGATCCCCTTGACTTGGCGCCAGATTCAAACTAATGTCGGGAAAGGGGAAATCCACGCCACAGAAATCGCTAGATCTTTGCAGGCATCTTTCTTTGAGCTCAGCAGTGAGTGTCGTTGCTTTACCATTGACTGAGAAATCTGGCTCAATGATATAAAGCTGTGGTGAATCCTAATGGTTCCATTGATATATTGTGGCAAGGCTTGCAAGCATGAGTCGCTTTGAAGTATATATTTTGATTACACCACAGAGATATCTTTAATGAGCGGAAAGGAGATGAGTAACGTTAATTCTCGATGTAAAAATTATATAGGTGGGGAAGTCCTATAAATCTAACTGGTTTCAAATAATGATCACAACAGGTGTATGGTTAAAACCTAAACCAGAATTGACAGGAATAGGATATCCCTGAAACAGATCAAGCCAGGTTATCTTCCAAACAAGTTATTTGAGTGCCTGACATCAAAATGATAAAAGAAAGCTGTCCAGTTATGGATAGTGTGCGTTTGTTTGACAATCTATGATGTGGTAGACCACAAGGGGTTAAGGCAGAAGATCCGCAGACATATCCCCAGCATCTGTTTCAATTATGACTGTGTACTGAATGCTGAGCAGGTGAGTGTCTCCCTAATTGGCCGAACGTAGTGATTTCAGGATTCACTGAAACATTGCAGTTCTAACTAATTTGCAATTGACACTGCTTCCAGTGAGTGCAGGCCTTATTTTAGATGTGGAATGGTGATGAGGTCACCATGAAGATTCTGTACCCTTCCAATTAAGTTTTCTCGGTAAATTGCAATAAAAGATTGGATAGAAAAGGGCATTGACAGCAATGATCTAGGGACAATGTTAACTTCTGCATTATATTATCCCAGAACTCAGGTCAGTCATACAGCTGACACACTGAATTTGTGGCCCCCGCTGAGGTGGGGAATGGAGATGGTGGGGGGATGGCAAAAATACTTGAGAAGCTTGTTAAGAGCTTGTTCGAGGTGAAGGCTGCAATTTTGGAGGGGATGCACGTGTTTCAGGAGCTCTCTGTTGCTGACCAGCTAAAAGGAGACGGGTACAGTGCGGGGAGCCAGTCATGGCTGCCCAGGGCATTGCCCAGGCCCATAAGAGGGTCAGTAGGTAAAGGATGACTTTACTTTTGGAAAGGAGATACCCTTGGTGCTGCACAGGTGGTGGAGAGAGTGGGTACTCAGTGCTTGGTCCATCAGTGGGGTCATCACCCCACCGGGCATGGTGGAGGCAGAAGAGCAGGGGGCAAGGCTGCCAATCACAATAGGGTGGCCACCTGTTCAAAAGGAAGGCTGCAGGTGGCAATGGGGACACACTGTCAGATTCTGAACCAGTGGCGATAAGGGGTAGGAAAGGCAAAACCCTGAACAGCAGGAGGGAACAGGAGAGGAAAGAGAGGCAGGAAGGCAACGGAGGCCATATCCTCAACACAGGATCGACCGCTGAAGACGGAGCTACCTGGCAATGTCTGAGAACCAGTCCTATATCCCTCGATGCCTTGCTCATTCAAGTACCTGTGCAGATGCCTGTTAAATGTCGCTACTGTTCCTGCCTCCACCACCTCCTCTGGCAGCTCATTCCAGATACCCACTATTCTTTATGTGAAAAATTTACCCCTTTGATCCCCTTTACACCTCCTCCCTCTCACCTTAAATCTATGCTTCTAGTTTTAGTCACCCCTACATGGGAAACAGACTCTGGCTATCTACCCTATCTATGCCGCTCATAATTTTATATACCTCTATCATGTCCCCTCTCAGCTTCCTTCGCTCCAGGGAAAACAGACCCATCCTATCCAATCTCTCTTTATAACTCAAGCCCTTCAAACCAGGCAACATCCTTGTGAATCTTTTCTGCACCCTCTCTAGCTTAATCACATCTTTCCTGCAGTGCGGACACCAGAACTGCACACAGTACTCCAAATGCAGCCTAACCAACGTTATGTACAACTGTAACATGACATCCCAACTCTTGTACTCAGTGCCTCGGCCAATGAAGGCAAGCATGCCATACGCCTTCTTCACCACCCTGTCTACCTGTGTTGCCACTTTCAGGGAACTATGTACTTGCACCCCAAGGTCTCTCTGCTCAAGAAGTCTCCCCAGGGCCCTGCCATTCACTGTATATGTCCTGCCCTGGTTTAACTTCCCAAAATGCATCACTTCACACTTGTCTGCATTAAATTCCATTTGCCACTCCCTTGCCCACTTTCCCAGTTGATCTATATCTTGTTGTAACCTTAGACAACCTTCTTCACTGTCCACTATGCCACCAATTTTGGTGTCATCTGCAAACTTACTAATCATGCCCCTTACATTCACATCCACGTCATTAATATATATGACAAACAACAGAGGGCCCAGCACCGATCCCTGCGGCACACCACTGGTCACCGGCCTCCAATCTGAAAAACAACCCTCCACTACCACCCTCTGCCTCCTCTCACCAAGCCAATTATGGATCCAATTTGCTAGCTCACCCTGGATCCCATGTGTTCGAACCTTCTGGACCAGCCTACCATGTGGGACCTTGGCAAAGGCCTTGCTAAAGTCCCTGTAGACAACATCCATCGCCCTGCCCTCGTCAATCCTCTTGGCCACCTCCTCGAAAAACTCAATCAAATTCGTGAGACATGATTTCCCACGCACAAAGCCATGCTGACTATCCCTAATCAGACCATGCCTTTCCAGATGCATATAAATCCTGTCTCTCAGAATCCCTTCCAATAACTTTCCTACCACTGATGTAAGGCTCACCGGCCTGTAGTTCCCAGGCTTATCCCTGCTGCCCTTCTTAAATAAAGGCACAACATTAGCTATCCTCTCGTCTTCCGGTACCTCACCCGTGGCTAACGCTGATACAAAACGCTCTGCCAGGGCCCCAGCAATCTCTCCCTTGCTTCCCATAGCATCCTCGGATACACCTGGTCAGGCCCTGGGGATTGATCTACCTTAATGCGCTTCAAAACCTCCAACACCTTCTCCTTTGTAATGTTGATATGCCCCAGGATATCAGTGTTTTCTCCCTTGAACTCACTAGCTTCCATGACCTTCTCCACGGTAAATACGGACAAGAAATATTCATTTAAGACCTCACCCATTTCCCGTGGCTCCACACATAGATTGCTACACTGATCCTTAAGGGGACCTACTCTCTCACTAGCTACCCTTTTCCTCTTAATATATTTATACAATCTTTTAGGATTCTCCTTTATCTTATCTGCCAGGAAAATCTCATGGCCCCTTTTCGCCCTCCTAATTTCCTTCTTAAGTGTAGTCCGACATCCTCTATACTCCTCGAGGGACTCGCTCGATCCCAGCTGCCTATACCTGACATATGCCTCCTTCTTTGTCCTGACCAGACCCTCAATATCCCTCATCAACCAAGGTTCCCTAAACTTGCCAGCCTTGCCCTTCCATCTAACAGGAACATGCTGGCCCTGAACTTTTCCTATCTCACTTTTAAAAGCCTCCCACTTGCCAGACGTCCCTTTACCTGTAAACAGCCTCTCCCATTCAACTTTTGAGAGTTCCTGTCTGATGCCATTGAAATTAGCCTTCCCCCAATTTAGGACTTCAACCTGAGGACCGGTCCTATCCTTTTCCGTAACTATCTTGAAGCTAATTGAGTTATGGTCACTGGTCCCAACGTGTTCCCCCACTGACACATCAATCACCTGCCCATCCTCATTTCCTAAGAGGAGGTTGAGTGTAGCCCCTTCTCTAGTAGGGCCATCCACATACTGCTTCAGAAAACTATCCTGGACACACTTAACAAATTCTTTCCCGTCTGATCCCTTAGGACTAAGGCAGTCCCAGTCAATATTAGGGAAGTTAAAATCACCTACTATTACAACCCTATAATTCCTACACCTATCTGTGATTTCCCTACATATATGCTCCTCCACTTCCCTCTGACTATTGGGGAGCCTATGGTATAATCCCATCAAAGTGATCACCCCTTTCTTATTTCTAAGTTCTACCCATATGGCCTCACTGGACATTTCTCCCGGGATATCCTCTGTAAGTACGGCCGTGATGTCCTCCCTAATCAATAGTGCAACTCCTCCTCCTCTCTTACCTCCACCTCTGTCATGCTGGAAGGATCGGTACCCCGGAACATTGAGCTGCCAGTCCTGCCCATCCCTCAATCACGTTTCTGTAATAGCTATAATATCACAGTCCCATGTATCGATCTATGCTCTGAGTTCATCTGCCTTACCTGTAAGGCTTCTTGCATTAAAGTAAATGCAGTTTAGCCTACCAGACCTTCCACGCTCCCTGTCCTGCCCCTGCCCGGCCTGCCTACTGGACTTGCTTGCTTTAACCTCTACATTTGCCTCAACTATCTCATCTGAGAGACTACTACCTTGGGTCCCATCCCCCCCAACAGTGTCCAAAGCGGTATATCTGTTTGAGAGGGGGATTGCCACAGGGGACTCCTGCACTACCTGCCTGCGCCTACTGCTCCGTCTGGTGGTCACCCATTTCTTTTCTGCCTGTGCAGCCATGACCTGCGGTGTGAGCACCTCGCTAAACGTGCTATCCACGACATCCTCAGCATCGCGGATGCTCCACAGTGAATCCACCCTCAGCTCCAGCTCCATAACGCGGGTAGCCAGTAGCTGCAGATGGATACACTTCCTGCACACATGGTCATCAGGGACACTGGAAGCGTCCCTGATTTCCCAGATAGCGCAGGAGGAGCCTATCACAAGGCTGAGCTCTCCTGCCATGACTTACCCTTAGGTTAATTAGTTACTCCCTTAATTAAAAAATACTAATTACACTAAGGGCCTTGTTCTACCCACTTCAGTCTAAAGTGCTTAAAAAAAAAGCACTTTAGTAGTACTCACCTTATCACCAGAGATTTTTTTTTCCAACAAAAAAAACAACCTCCCCTTATGTTTTAAGATATTCTAACAGCTGCTACTCACCAACCAATCACCTTGCAGCTCCCTTCTGACGTCACTGTTGGCTTTTTTTTTCAAAACTCCGGCGCGCTGCAAGAGGTTTGACTACTCTCCGCTCCACTCCCGGAAGGTAAGGGGCTTCATCGCCAAAGACCTCGCACTTTGAAGCACTGATTGCCATGCCCTGCCAGTAGATATCAAAGTCACTGTGGCCTTTCGGTTCCAGCTCCTTTCAAGGATCATCTGCAAACTTTAGTGCCATCTCGCAAACCACACACCACTGCATTTTGCTGGTCACTGATGCCCTCGTTGCCACAGTTGGACAGCTCATTCATTTCATGACAGACGCAGCCTCACAAGGACAGAGGGCACTGGGTTTTGCCGCCAATGTTGGATTTCCCCCAGGTGCAGGACATCATCAATTGCATCCATGTGACTGGCCAGTGAGATTCATGAACAGGAAGGGCTTCCACTCCCTCAACATCCAACTTGTCTGTGACTACAACAGGAGCTTCCTGCATGTGTGTATTCACTTTCCTGGCAGCTGCCAAGCTTGCTTCATCCTCTGCAAGTCCAAGCTGCCTGAGATCTTCACTCCAAAGTGCATGGTTGGATCTTAGGGGAAAAGGGATATCCCTTGAAGGTATGACTATTCACCCCTCTACAGAAGCCCCAGTCAGAGGCACAGAGGCAACGCAACCAATGGCCCCTGCTCAGTAGGACAACCAGTGAGCACGACATTCAGCTTCTGAAGATGTGCTCCTGGTGTCTGGGTGGGTTGGGTGGCGTCCTCCAGTACCCTCCTACAAGGATCTCGGTCATTGTGGTAGTGTGTTGCATCCTCCAAAACATGGTCCTCCAAAGAGATGTGGACCTTGAGGACAGTGCGGCCCAAAAGCTCATTGGGGAAAGAGCAAGAGCAGGAGGTCAGAGAGGAGGAAGTGGAGATGGAGAGAGGTGACGCTGAATAGAGGTGCCTGGCTACACAATGAGGTGGCCGAGCACCTCTCGGGGTACGATGGGCTCGTGAGGATGCCATCAATGTCAGGGATCTCCTGATCCAGGAGCGCTTCAGCTGAGCCCCTCTGACCCAGGTTGAGGGTCATGGCATAGAAGGGAGTCTGAGATATCCGTGCTAACACATGCATGGAAGACACAGTCTGGAACATCTAATCGCTTATCGCCAATGAATGAAGCAGATCTTCCCAGAGGTTTTGCCCTCACCTTGGAGGATCCCGTTATCCCTTTCACCACCTCATACCACTTATCCTGTCATGGCAGCAATCAAAGGAGTCCCAGGCGTGTGGCTAAAGTGTCATCATTTATACAGTGCAAATGGAGGAAAACAGAAGACAGAGACAGTCAGAGGATACCCCAGTGACCCGCTTAGTGCTCCACTTGACACGGTGGCCTGCCCCTGGCACCCTCCAGGAAGAGAACTTCCCTCCTCTCCCTCACAGCCTGCAACATTAGATCCAGGTTGGCATCGATGAAGCGAGGGACAGCCCTGCCTCAGGTGCCAAGTCTCTGGCTGTCCTGTGACATCTCGCTTCCTTCTGGTACTGCAAGAGGCATTGCATAATCAGCAGATTTCTCCCTTAGGACAACCAGCAGCCTCAGTGATCGCTGCCATGGGGAGTCTAAGTCGGTTGCACACCTCAGCTGACACACTTCCGTTTCAGCCAACACTGGTACGAATTGGATAGAGAACCTGTCTCCATATCAATTAAGAGCTCACCCATGTGCAAATCTTAATCTTAATCAGTTCCCCACCGGAGGCGGGTTCCTGACTCAGAAACAAACCCGACTCTTGTTTCCCACCTCCATGGCGAAAATTCATCCCTATGTTACTATCTAGGAAGGATACTTAAAATATAAGTGTTACTGTTGGGGGAAAAGGTAAGGTAGGAACTCACACCTATCCTACATAGCCATTTATTAGTTGCTTTACATTCCAAGCATGGGAACGGGAAATCACCTCTTGGAAAAGCTTATCAACACAATATCAAGTCTTAGCCATTTATTTAATGTGCAAATTCTGCAGAATATACATTTGCCCCATATATACTGAAATAAATTTTATGCTGCTGTTGGGATCAGCAATAACAACAACTTATATTTTTCGCTCCTTTAACAAAATAAAATGTCCCAAGACACTTCACCCGAGCATTATAAAACAAAATATGACACTGAGCCACATAAGGAGATGCTGGTCAGATGACCAAAAGCTTGATCAAAGTGGTAAATTTTAAGGAGTGTCTTAAAGGGGGAAAGTGAAGTAGAGAGGCGGAGAGGTGTAGGGAGGGAATTCCAGAGCTTAGGGCCTAGGCATGGCCACCAATGGTGGAGCGATTAAAATCAGGGATGCTCATGAGGCCAGGATTAGATGAGAGCAGATATCTTGGAGGGTATTGGGGCTGGAGGAGATTACAGAGATAAGGAGTGGTGAGGTCATGGAGGGATTTGAAAACAACGATGAGAATTTTAAAATCAAGACGTTGCTTCACTGGGAGCCAGTGTAGGTTAGCGAGCACAGGGGTGATATGTGAATGGGACTTGGTGCGAGTTAAAGACATGGTCAGTAGAGTTTGGAATGACCTCAAGTTTACAGATGGTAGAATGTGGGATACCAGCTAGGAGTGTGTTGCAATAGTCAAGTCCAGAGGTAAAGCAGGCATGAATGAGGGTTTCAACAGTAGATGAGCTGAGACAGGGCAAAGTCGGGTTCTGTTACAGAGCTGGAAATAAGTGATCTTATTGGTGCGAATTTGTGGTCGGAAGCTGATCTCGGGGTCAGATATGACACCAAGATTGTGAACAGACTGGCTTAATCTCAAACAGTCACTGGGGAGAGGGATGGAGTTCGTCACTACGGAACAGAGTTTGGAGTGGGAACCAAAAACAATGACTTCAGTCTTCCCAGTAGTTAATTGGAAGAAATTCCTGCTCATCCAGTACTGGATGTCAGGAAAGCAGTTCGATAGTTTAGCAACAGTGGAGGAGTCGAGAGAGGTGGGAGTGAGGTGGAGCAGGTTATCGTCAGTGTACATGTGAAAACTAAAGCTGTGCTTTCGAATGATGTCACCAAGGGGCAGCATGCAGATGAGAAATACGAGGGGAGCAAAGATAGCTCCTTCAGAGACCAGAGGTAATGGTGCAGGAGCAGGAAGGGAGGCCATTGCAAGTGATTCTCTGGCTACAATTAGATGGATAAGAACAAGCCAAAAAGAGCAAAGAAATATGCCATATTCCTATACTAACTACTCATTGCCACTTGCAAAATAGTATTCTGCTTTTCACTTAACAGATTTTAATGGGCTATTTTGCTTCTCTGAAGCATTGATATAAAATACCTGCCTAATTAGCAAGTGGGCATTTATTAACACCAACTGTCACATTATCAGACGATTAGTGTGTATGGACAGGGTTAATCTGTTTGCTGTCAGACAAAGGAACGAAGCAAATATTCACCTTTAGGAAATCCCTCTCAGTATTATGCATACTTTTAAGTCACAGTTATTATGTATCATTCTTTAATTTAAAAAAATCCTGTGTCTGTGTTTTTGCAATGCTCTCTTTTCTGCAGTCATAAGGTGTTCGTGATGAGTTTCTAGGATCTTACAGGTTGGCGGGTTTAGTATTGATAGATTACCTAAGGTCAAAAGTGGGGATGTTCGCTGATGATTGCATAATGTTCAGCACCATTCGCGACTCCTCAGATACTGAAGCAGCCCGTGTCCAGATGCAGCAAGACCAGAACAACATCCAGGCTTGGGCTGATAAGTGGCAAGTAACATTCGTGCCACACAAGTGCCAGGCAATGACCACCTCAAACAAGAGAGAATTTAACCGTCTTCCCTTGATGTTCAATGGCATTACCATTGTAGAATTCCGCACTATCAATATCCTGGGGGTTATCATTGACCAGAAACTGAACAGGAGTAGCCACATAAATACGCAGGTCAGAAACTGGGAATTCTGTGGCAAGTAACTCAACTCCTGTCTCCTCAATGCCTATCCATCATCTACAAGACACAAGACAGGAGTGTGATGGAATCCTCTCCACTTGCCTGGATGGGTACAGCTCCAACAACACTTCAGAAGCTCCAGGACAAAGCAGCCCACTTGATTGGCATCCCATTCACCACCTTCAATATTCACTCCCTCCACCACTGGGGCATAATGGCAGCAGTGTGTATCATCAAAAAATACCTAAGAAGAAATGTGTTTGCTTCTAATCGGAACGAAGGGGTGATGATTGAAAGAGGGGTGGAGGGCGTTCGTTAGAATGGGGAACAGTGGCTGGGATTGGGCAGGATAAGTAGTCGTCGTTTACGATCAAAGGCAGTAGTGTCTGGGATCAAGAAAGTAGTGACGGTGATCCGAAGCAGTGGTAAATATATTTTAAACACTTAACTTGCTGGTTGCAGCATGCAGTGATCCCTTTATGGACTGCCTGTTCTGCATTTTTCCTGGTTTTCCTGAACACAGCGGGCTGCTGCCGCCTCAGGGTAACTCAGTGTTGTAGAGGGCACCTCCAAACAGGTACTAAACCCTGTACTTCAAGATGGAAATGGCCTAATGCCTGTTTCAGGCAGATCCTGGATACCTTTTTAGTGCCTACACAAATATGGTAGGTGGCTCACATCTGGCTTGGAATTAGCATGCCATATTGGAGGCTTTGAGCCTTAAAAAATGTACCATACAATTTCTAGGCCATTATTTTATGACAGAAGTGAACAAAGCAATATTATATTTTTCTTAACAGCACTATCTAAGGTACAGTATCTAATGTACAGCATTGCCAGTGTTTCATAAACTTGCTGTACAGCACAGTCTACATTGGTGCAAAATGGTTTTGGCTTCACATTAATGTAAGCTATGTAGTTAAATTGCAAAGTTCCAAATTGCTAAAGTGTTGTGGGACAATCTGCACAAAATAAGCTGCACATGAGCTACATTATAATGGAAGCCTTGCATTTAGTTTCATGCTGACAGTTTTTTTTTTATTCGTTATGGGATGTGGCATCGCTGGCTAGGCCAGCATTTATTGCCCATCACCTAATTGCCCTTGAGAAGGTGGTGGTGAACTGCCTTCTTGAAGCGCTGTAGTCCATGTGGGGTAGGTACACCCACAGTTCTGTTATGAAGGGAGTTCCAGGATTTTGACCCAGCGATAATGAAGGAACGGCGATATAGTTCCAAATCAGGATGGTGTGTGGCTTGGAGGGGAACTTGCAGGTGGTGGTGTTCCCATGCATCTGCTGCCCTTGTCCTTCTAGGTGGTAGAGATCACGGGTTTGGAAGGTGCTATTGAAGGAACCTTGGTGCATGCTGCTGTGCGTCTTGTAGATGGTACACACTGCTGCCACTGTGCTTTGGGGATGGAGGGAGTGAATGTTTGTGGATGGGGTGCCAATCAAGCAGACTACTTTGTCCTGAATGGTGTTGAACTTGCCATTGAATATCAAGGGGAGATGGTTAGTTTCTCTCTTGTTGGAGATAGTCATTCCCTGGCACTTGTGTGGCATGAATGTTACTTGCCACCTATCAGCCCAAGCCTTGATATTATCCAGGTCCTGCTGCATTTCAGCACAGCCTGCTTCAGTATCTGAGGAGTTGTGAACATTGTGCAATCATCAGCAAACATCCCCACTTCTGACCTTATGATTGAAGGAAGGTCATTGATGAAGCAGCTGAAGATGGTTGGGCCTAGGAAATTGAGAGGAGACACATTGTACCCAAAGTGTAATTGCATGGAAGTGTTTTTTCTTTCTCAGCAAAGATTGAAGTTGAAGTAAAAGATCTATATATTAAACGTGGTATACATGAGCATCTCTAATTCTAAAACTTAAAGACTACCTGTTCTGCTGTTCTTTCGGAATTCAACCCCAGGGACTAAGTTTCGGTAAACTGGGCATCCACAACTGATTTACTTGTACGGCACACCTTCCAGTTGATTCTTTTCCCTTTTTGACTCCTGTTAACGCAATCTGCAGAGCTGTCGATCATCACACTTGAGCAGAATCCTTTCTTTCCTCCAGAGCGTGATGAATGTGGAAGCGGACAGCACAGCTGTCACAAGATGGCAATTTGCACGAATGCAGTCCGAGGCCACCGATGTACCTGCAAGCCTGGCTATGTGGGCAATGGAACCATCTGTCGAGGTAGGAACTGCAGCTGGCTTGGAACGAAGCACAATTTTTATTACACGCACGTTTAAAAACATTGACATGTACATCCACGCCCAGGAGAATACAGTACTGAGTGGCGTCACAGTACCTGAGCCGAAAGAAATTATCTTAAAAAGTGTACACAAACTTGAAAACAATTTTCTTTTCAGTTGACTTATTTTTCCTTTCCCTGTCTTGGGAAGCTGATAGCTTCACAACTTCTGTAACTTTAAAAATCCTGGAAGCTGTCAAGTTCTGAAAGCTTCGGCATCAGTGCTTCAGTTACGTTCCTGAAGGGCAGTTTTTAACCTGTATGAAAATGATGTGCAGGGAAAGACTAGTTGGTTCATCAAGTCTGCCCACCCTCATGATGCTGGGAGCAGTGTGACAAGATACTCTTTCCCTGCTCCCCCCTCCTCCCCGCCTCCACATCCATGTATTCTCTTGAGAGAAGCAAAAAAAATAAAATAAAACAGGGCCAATAGGAGAAAAAAAAACTTCTAAAATTCCTCTCCAACCCCGTCAGGCACTCCAGAAAATCATGTTGACAATGCGTACGTTAACAGTTAATCCACTTACCTTCTATATAATATCATCTTTGCTGCAGCCAAGAAGCAGTCCAGCTCCCTCTTGAAGGAATGCGGAGAATTCAGCACAAATTGGCAACATCTTCCAGAGGTTCACTACTCCCTGGGAAAAGAAGACGAGTTGAACATCTAGTTTATTCCTATTTTTGAGTCAGTTACTCCAGCTTTCTTGAGGAGCTTCAGTAATCTCATTTATTTCTTGTGATGCTTCAGTTGTATAACAACAACTTACACTTGCATAGCACCTTTAACCGAGCAAAATGTCCCAAGGCGCTTAACAACAGCATTGCCAGTCAATAAAAAATTGACATTTAGCTACAGAATGAGATATCTGGACAGAGGACCAAAAGCTTGGTCAAAGAGGTAGCTTTTAAAGAGTTAAGTTTCGGACTTTGCTCAGATTTCCACCTGACGTGCTGTGTTCGGTTTTGGGCACTGTACCTCAGGAAGGATATATTGGCCTTCAAGTTGGTGCAGTGCAAATTCAGCAGAATAAAACTTAGGTTTAAAGGACTAAATTATGAGAACAAGCTGCATAAACTTGGTTTATATTCCCTTGAGTTTAGAATGTCAAAGGGCAATCCAATCAAGGATTTTAAAATGGTAAAGATATTTGATTGAGCAGATGCAGAGAAAAGATTTCCTTTGGTGAAGGAATCCAGAAAAACAGGGCACAGTCTTAAAATTAGAGCTAGGCCATTTAGCTGAAAAACCAGTCAATTGAAATTTTCAAGGCTGAGATCGATTGATTTTTGTTAGGTAAGGGTATCAAGGGAAAAGGAAAAAATGGTGAGCCAGTGGAGTTCAGGAACAGATCAGTCACAATCTAACAGAATGGGGGAAAGGCTGAAAGGGCTGAATGGCCTGCTCTTGTTCCTATGTTCCAGTGTTGCGATGTCCTTCCTTTGTTTTATCGCCTGATGTATTTTCCTTCCATATATATGTAAAGAACTTAATAAGATGAGCTTTGTTTGATGCTTTGATTCCTATTAGGAACAACACAGTAAAAATGCTTATAAGTCAGCTCTGAACAGGAATAGCACGATGAAAGTAGAAGCTTTTACCTCCTACACATTCTGGGTTGCTGGCAGAAAAGCAATTTCTTTACAGTGTTCACAACTCAATCTTTTAAGAACTTTCTGTTGTTTATACTTTCAATCGATTATTGATAAAAGGCATGGTTGCTGAACATTCCACGATGTCTTAAATGTTTTAGCTTGTATCTGTACGACTGACGAGTGCAATCAGAACAATCTTTCCCTAAGGAGCATATATTTATAAAAAAAATTCTTCGAGGTACAACTAGGAAAGGAGGCTAGAAAAAAATAAATCAACAGCAGAACAAAACACATTGCTCCCTTAAGAGGCTGTTCTATGTTAAGTGTATATTCTAAGTGATGTTGGTAATACAAACAACATTGGGAGTGTGAAAAAGCTAAATTTGTGACTTTAAGAGGTGTTGCAAGACTGGAATGTAGATGGAACAGATGGAGAAAGAGATGTTGTCACTCCTTTTCACATGCTCATGGGTGATCAGATTGCTGTCAATAGGACTGTTCATGAATCTTCTGGCAGATAGCTACACACGAGGTGTTTATTTGGATCTGTTGTCAGTTTCATAAACAGCATTTGCATAATGCGGGCATTGTAGTTGACAGAAGCCTGGAATTATCAGGTTCTGTGTAACTGTTGGAGTTTGAGAGCACCACGCACATTAGTGAAGTACATAAATGAATTGAACTAGTTCTCAGACACAGGCCTTCAATTTCCTTGAAACCACTGATGCTCCTTTTAAAAAATAAAATTGCACTCACTGGAATCTTGCTCATTTGCATTCGCATTGGTGCACTTGTTGGTGTAAAATTGGGGAAGCAGCTGAACTACCTGGAAAGCCCTGTGTAGTCTTTAGAAAGTTGGGCCAGCCATCTTTAGCAGCAGACTGTAGGACAAACAGGTATGAGAAGGAGCAGCTCTACAGAAGCACAGGGTGAAAATCTGATTCCAGTCTTCAGCCATGGGAGCAGGGGATGGGCTTTATTGGCCTGAAGCCATTGCTGGATTTAATTCTCTTCACTGAAAAGATCAGGAAGGGCTTAATATCAAAAGGATGAAGGCATCATGGCAACTTTCATCATGTTGGATGTTGACATGGGTGTCCATCTTACTAGCTTGCACCAAGTCCTGTTCACCTATCACCCCTGTATCCCTTGACCTACATTGGTTTCCAGTCCCTCAATACCTTGTTTTCAAACCCCTCCATGGCGTCACCCCTCTCTATCTCTGTAATCTCCTCTAGCCCGACAATCTGCTGAGATTACTGAGCTCTTCCAATTCTGACTTCTTGGGCATCCCTGATTTTAATAGTTCTACCAGTGGTGGCCGTACCTTCAACTGCCTCGACCCTAAGCCTTGGAATTCCTTCCTTAAACATCTCTCACTGCTTTACCTCTCTCTCCCCTTCTTTAAGACACTCCTTAAAACTTACTTCTTTGACCAAGCTTTTGGTCACTTGTCCTAATATCATCTTATGTGGCTCAGTGGCAAATTTTGTTCAATAACACTCCTGTGAAGTCGTTGAGATGTTTTACCATCTTAAAGGCGTTATATAAATGCAAGCTGTTGTTGTCATACTGTACCTGAACACTGAGGGGATGAAATCTCTTCCTGCTACAGGTACAGCTGACAGGTATTCAGTTGGTTCTTTAATACATTGTGGGTGCCAGCAGAACCTTGCAGAAGCCAGGTTCCTTGTAACTCTGAAACAAAAGCAAAGGGAGAGTTTAAAAATTTGGCTGGGGGATGAGCAGCAGGATGAAACATTAGAAAGGAGAAACAAGGGTCATAATTTTAACTGCCAAGCGGGTGGGGGGATGGCGGATTTAGGTACAGGTGGCAGGTTAAAACCCCCCAAAATGGCGGCATGTTGGAACCCCAACATGATCCTGCTCACATCTGGGTTTCACTGAAGCTCTGAAATCTCACTTCAACAGCCAGTGAATGGGCTTCCCGAGCTGTGTGGAACTCACCAGGGTCCGCAAGGTGAGAACACAACGGGAAACCATTGATCAGTTTTTTAAATTATTGATTTCATTGGATGTGGGCATCGCTGGCAAGGCAGTATTTGTTGCCCATTCCTAATTGCCCTTAAGAAGGTGGTGGTGAGCTGCCTTCTTGAACCACTGCAGTCCATTGGGCACAGGTACACCCAGAGTGCATTAGGAAGGGAGTTCCAGGAGTTTGATCCAGCGACAGTGAAGGAATGGCAATATAGTTCCAAGGAGCAGAAGTTCCAGAGAGTATTGTTGCCATTCATCTGCTGCCCTTGTCCTTATAGATGGAAGAGGTTGCGGGTTTGGAAGGTGCTGTCGAAGGAGCGTTGGTGAGTTGCTGCAGTGCACCTTGTAGATGGTACACACTGCTGCCACTGTGCAATTGTGGTGGAGGCAGTGAACATCTAAGGCAGTGGATGGCATGCCAATCAGGTGAGCTGCTTTGTCCTGGATGGTGTCAACCTTCCTGAGTGTTGTTGGAGCCGCACTCATCCAGGCAAGTGGAGAGTATTCCATCACGCTCCTAACCTGTGCCTTGTAGATGGTGGACAGGCTTTGGGGAGTCAGGAAGTGGGTTACTCGCCACAGAATTCTCAGCCTCTTGACCTGCTCTTGTTGCCACGGTATTTATGTCGCTGGTCCAGTTCAGTTTTTGATCAACGAAACTGACAGGCTTATAAGTCTTTAAGTTGTGAAACTCAATAGATGCTGGCCTGCCTTTGAGAAAGGCTTGTGCTCACAGCATTTGTTCTGAGAGTGTGCTTTCACTGCTTCACAGGTGACGTCCAATTTTTTGGAAGTCATTTCACCTCCATTGGACTTCACTCATTTTGATCTGATGTTCCCTGCATTTAACCTTCACTGCAGATGGAGCAGCTTATGCAGCTCTAACTTGGACCACTGATGAGGAACAGCACGAGCAACACCAGCAGCACCAGGAACATGAGCTGCCTTCTCCTCAGCCACATGCCGCTTCATAGGAAAGAGGGGATGAACACAGAGATCTAACCCGAAGGAGGTGATACCTCCACACAGGGCCTACAAGCAGATGAGCAGCTTTCTTGACATGCCTGAGTACCAGTGACTCAGGAGGCTCAGGGTTTCATGGTAGATCGTTGCTGACATCAGCAGCCTCCTGGAACAAGACCTCCTTCCTAGTGGGTCAAGCGGATATGCATTGCCAGTGGCTGTCAAGATCGCTAAAACTGGAGGGCCCTCCCCGGTTCTCTGCCTCCCCCTGGAGTTGTGCACTGTCTTCTGCAAGGAGAGAAAACGGTGAAAATTGAGAGAAATGGATTATGCGGAGAGAAGAAAATTACAAAGTTTTTGGAGGCTGACTGTGAGGTATGGGTGCGAGATGTCAACAAGATGAACATGAGTGTGGGCATTGGCTATTCATTGAGGGACGTGAGGAGGTGCCTGGAGTAGGAGGAATGAATGGAGCTGCAATTATTTTGCAGGGATGAGGAGTACTGTGCAGGGGAATGCATAGGAGTTCAGAGTGTGGGGCTTGGTACCTGGAACTGTTATGCCACTCATCTTTCCTGCCCTTCTGAGGCCCTTGAGCCTCTTGGGGCACATTCCCCAGATTTGTGTTATTGACTGCCTTGGCCATTTCCATCCATGCCTGCTTGGTTTGAGTGGCTGGCACTTCACTTCAGTCCCTCAGATCCAGCAGCCGGACCTTCAGGTGAGAGTCTGAGACCCGGCAGGGCAGCCTTTCCACGTCTCCCTGCCATTTCTGTGGTTGCTGAAGCCTCAGGAAGCAATGTAGAATTGAGATTCTGACCCCTGCTGGGGTCCCATTAAGTAGAATTCCTTCCTTTGACAGAGTGCTGGTCATCATCGCACTCGCACTCTGTGATTGGTCGGGAAACCCAGAGGGGATGTGTTAACAACCATGGCAAAACCTGCTGACTGAACAAACAGGTTCCTGACCTGCTGCCGGCGCCCTCTGCTGCGAGGCGGCAGAACAAGTTGAGAAGGCTGTTGAAAAGAATATGTGATCCTTTGCTTTATTAATAGAGGAATAGAATACTAAAGCAAGAAGGCTATGCTAAACCTTTTAGAAAACACTGGTTAGGCTTCAGCTTAAAGGCCGGCTCAGGTCTGCAAATGAAACCTGACCTGAGCACAACAGAACCACATCTGACCCCGAGCCAGACCCGGCCAGAGTCCTTTCATTTTTTCCCGCACCCGACCCGACCTGACCATCAGTTAACCTACCTTCCATTTTTCACTTGTTGCTAATCTGCTCAAGCTTAGAAAAACTAACTAAACAACCTTTCAAGTCCAAAAAATACATTAACATTGGAGCCACTTACCGGAGGTGGTGATAGAACATGTTTGACCTGGCCCAAGCTGACTGGAGCCCGAAAGCTGGACCCGGAACTGCGATCCGACCCGAACCCAACACATGTCATCGGGTCCCATTGGGTTCGGATCGGGTAGCCATGCTGTACTTCAGCTGGAGTTGTCTCCAATTCTGGGCACAACGTTTTAGGAAGGATGTCAAGACCTTGGTGAGGGTGCAGAGGAGATTCACTAGAATGGTACGAGGGAATAGGGACTTCAGTTATGTGGAGAGACTTGGAAAAGCTGGAATTGTTCTCCTGTAGAGAAGTTTAAGAGGAGATTTGATGTATGTGTTCAAAATCATGAATGGTTTTGATGGAGCAAGTAAAGCTAAACTGTTTCCACTGGCAGAAGGGTCATTATTCAGACCGCAAAGATTTAAGGTGATTGACAAAAGAGCCAGAGGTGACATGAGGAAACATTTTTTTACACAGTGAGTTGTTGTGATCGTGACTGCACTGCCTGAAAAGGTAGTGGAAGCAACAACTTATATTTATATAGTACCTTTAATCTAATAAAACATCTTAAGTTGCGCCACAGGAGCATTATAAGCAAAATTTGGCACCAAGCCATGTCAGGCAATATTAGAGCAGTTAGCCAAAACCTTGGTCAAAAAGGTAGGTTTTCAGGAGTGTCTTAAAAGAAGAAAGTGAGGTAAAGAGGGAGAGAGGTTTAGGAAGGGAATTCCAGAGCTTAGGGCTTGGCAACTGAAGGCATGGCCACCAATGGTGGAGCAGTTAAAATCGGGGATGCTCAAGAGGCCAGAATTATAGGACTGCAGATATCTTGGAGGGTTGTAGAGCTAGAGGAGGTTACAGTGATGGGGAGGGGTGAGGCCATGGAGGGATTTGAAAACAAGGATGAGAATTTTAAAGTTGAGGCTTTGCTTGACCGGGAGCCAATGTAGATCAGCGAGCACAGGAGTGATAGGTGGATGGGACTTGGTGCAAGATTGGACATGGGCAACAGAATTTTGGATGGCCTCAGGTTTATGGCGGGTAGAATATGGTAGACCAGCCAGGAGTTTGTTGAAATAACAAAATCTAGAGTAAATAAAGGCACGAATAAGGGTTTCAGCAGCAGACAGGCTGAGGCAGGGATGAAATCAGGCAATGATATGGAATTGAAAATAGGCGATCTTAATGATGGCGCAGATATGTGGTCGGAAGTTCATCTCAGGATTACATGTGTCACCAAGGTTGTGAACGGTTTGGTTTCGCCTCAGACAGTTGCCAGGGAGAAGGATGGAGTCAGTAGCTAGGGAACAGAGTTTGGAGTGGGAACCGAAAACAGTGGCTTCAGTCTTCCCAATATTTAATTGGAGGTAATTTCTGCTCATCCAGTACCGGGTGTTGCATGAGCAGGCTGACAATTTAGCAGCTTTCAAAAGTAACATTTAAAAGAGGTCTGGATAAGCATGGAAAAAAATGAAAGGGCTATGTGGAAGAGCAGGAGAGTGGAATAATTGGAAGCTCTACCAAAGAGGCAATTGAAGCATGATGGGCCAAATTGTCTGCTTCTGTGCTGTATCATTTTATGATTCTATAATACTACAATTGTTGGAAATCTGAAATTAGAACAGAAAATGCTGGAAGCACTAAGCAGGTCAGCGAGTCTCTGTGAAACAGAGTTGATATTTCAAGTTGATGACCTTTCTTCGGAATTCAAAAATTCCATCAGAGAGAAAGAGTAGCTTTTCTTCAGGATGGGAATTTGTGGAAGTGAAGTGGCAGTGAATTAATCAGTAAAACAAAAGCAAAACATTGCAGACCTCTTTCTCTCACCACAGATGCTGCATGAGGGTTCGCAACAATTTCTGCTTTAGTCCAATAGAACAGCCTGGCTCTTTCTCTCTGCTGCCTTTGTGATGTAAAAATTGGGCTTCCTGAATATAAAGGGCATATTACTGCCTGGCTGATGTTGCAGATACCTAGGAAAGAGAAGGCTGAGGGCTGACCTAATAGACATCTTCAAAATTATGAAGGGATTTGATAAAGTAGGTGTCGAGAAGGTGTTTCCATTTGTGGGGGAGTCCAAAATTCAGGGTCATAATGTACGATAGTCACTAATAAATCCAATAAAGAATTCAGGAGAAACTTCCTTACCCAAAGAGTGGTTATAATGTGGAACTTGCTAGCACATGGAATAATTTAGGCAAATAGCATTGATAACCTTAATAGGGAAGCTAGATCAGTACATGAGGGAGAAATGAATAAAAGGATATGCAAATAGGGTTAGATGAAGTTGGATGGGAGGAGGCTCATGTGGAACGTAAATGCCAGTGCAGACCAGTTGAGCTGAATGTCCTGCTTCTCTGCTGTACTTTCTGTGTAAGATCTCTGGCTGCCTGAAGGGGTGAATGTTGATCACCTTCCCAGCCACTGAGAGAGCAGTGCAGGTAGATGAGCGTGGCTTCAGATCAGAGACTTCTGCCATTGTCTATTTGCTAAATTGCATTCTTCGGATGGAATTTAGTGAGGCCATTAGGAGCGGGAATGGAGGCGTGGAGGGCTGAAGAATAGTGACAGAGGTGTCTGCCTGGAAATCCAATGTTGTGATGTTGGTTCTGGATTTAGTCAGTGGTGGGAAAGCTCCAAGGTGGCATCGCAATGGGTTTGCCTTTGGAGGACCTTGGAATTAAATGAATGGTGGGCGGGCTCCATGCGCCTGCAGATCCCTGGCTGTTGAAAGATGGCGGCACCGAGGCAAGGTCTCAGTACCACAATAGGAAGGTAGCCATTATGAGCAGTGGGTAGGGGAAGAGGGGGGAGCAGAGGCCATTATTGACCTGCAGAGCTGTGCACTCTGCTTGGGTGGGCTTGGTCTCAGGTGAAAGGCTCCAGTGGCCATAGTACTGGGTGAGAGGGTCGGGTGGCTATACTACTGTGTGCTGGACTGACTCTCAGCAAGGGTGGACACTGAGGGCTGTTAATGCGTAAACCGAGGGGAGCAGCAAAGACAAAGATGCCAAGACAAGTTCGTCTTTGCAAAGACAGTGCTCTGGAGGCCGACAGATCAGCTGGCATAGGTCTCGTGCACCCTGTTTTTGTGGACCCCTGTGGTGTGATGCACCGCATCGACGGAGGGAGGGCCAGGAGGCAGCTTCACCTGCCCATGAAGTTCCACGACAAGAGAAACAGTTGCCGGCCACGCCAAGGAGTCATGCCTGCACCAGGCAGTGTACTGGAGCCGACTCAGCTACATCCAAATGTCCGAGCGGCAGTGCCAGTGAAGACTGCGGCTTTCTAGAGAGCTCTTCACCAGCTTACACACCATGCTGCAGGACAAGTTGTGACCTATGGGATTCGGTGGTTACCCTATGCCAGTGGTCCTGAAGATCACTGTGGCTCTCAACTTTTATGCGCCTGGATCATTCCAGGGATCCACCGGGGACATGTGTGGACTCTCCCAGGCAGTAGCCCCACCGCTGCATCAGGGAGGTGACCGATGCCCTGTTCAAGAGAGCCGGCGACTTTGTGCACTACCGGATGGACCCTGACAGTCAGTCAGAGAGGGTCATCGACTTCGGGGCCGTCATTGGATTCCCCTAGGTGCAAAGTGTGATAGATTGCAGGTATGTGGTCATCAAGGCTCCAACAGACCAGCCAGCTGCATTCATTAGTAGGCAGGGCTTCCACTCATTCAACACTCAACTAGTCTGTGACCACTGAAAGCATTTCCTGCAGGTGTCTGCCCGCTTACCGGGAAGCAGCCACGATGCCCACATACTTCGACATTCCCAGGCGCCACAGCTTTTCAATCCCCCTGCTCGCCTTCAGGGATGGATTCTCAGGGACAAGGACTACTCATGAAGACATGGCTGCTGACGCCTGTGAGGAACCCTCGCACTGCAGCAGAGGAGAGGTGCAGCACTTGCCATGGCTCCATTTGAGCAACCATTAGGCTGCTGAAGATGCAATTCTGGCACCTGGATCAATCCAGTGGAGCCCTGCAGTATGACCCAGCGAGGGTCTCGTGCATCGTGGTGGTCTGCTGTGCTCTCTACAATATAGCACTACAGAGGGGCGGGGGAGACCTTGCATGAAGAGGACATGATTGAACACCACTCTTCAACTGATGAGGAGGATGTGGGGGAGGCTAATGAGCAGGCAGCACTGGATCTTGAATCCCTTGCAGCAGAGACCAGACACATTCGGTGATGGGCAAGGGTGGCAAGAGACAATCTCATACTTACCCACTTGCAGCCACCATGATGGCCTCTCAAAGTGAAATCAATAAAGATTCACTTCAATGGATTCAATCTGTTGCGTCCTTTCTATCTGGATTCCGTGCCGAGCGCCCAGCTTAACTATGCAGCCTGGAAGGAGGGTTGTGCCTACACTGGCAGCCCAATAAGGGAGCAAGGATGAAGGCAGCATCTTACAAGTATTTTACAACAATGAATGTGAACTGTAATAACGGGATAAAACAAGACAATTGGCAAATGTAAAACACTTGTGAAACCCCAAGTGTGTCTAGGTCTAGTGGAGCTGGGCTCACTGGTGAAGGGACTGAAGAGCTGGTGCCCACACTCAGACTGCCCTGAGGGAAGCCCCCAGCTGTGGAGGTCAGCTCTCCTCCTCCCTATCAAGGCTCACTTGAACCTCCCTGCTCTCCAGCGAAGGATGAGGACCTGGAGAAGACTCCAGGCGCCTCGTCCTTCTCTCGCCTCGCCACTGCTGCATTGAGCTCATGGCCAAGGAGATGGTTTGCAGATCTGCTGAATCTGTGAGATCTGGCTCTCCGTAAAGGTTTCCTCTCGATGGAGGAAGCCATGCACTCACATGCCTGAGACATGGCAGCACTCATGACATGGATGGACTCCTCCATCGTCTGCTCATGGTTGCACATTGCCTCGGGCATCTCCGCCAGATGTTGCCTTAACTCTCTCTGCAACTCCAGCATGCCCTGTGCTGTCAACACCAGAGGCTCATCATCAGCCTGGGGTTCGGTGTGGACCCGGTGATCCACAGACCTCTGACTGTCAGTGGCCTTGGCTGTCACCGCCTCAGCCAACTGCTCGGGCGCGTGTGCAGTGCTCTCACCAGCTTGTGACCATGAATCTAAGGCCGAGCGCAAACCCACCAAGGTGAACGTATCTACACTGGTGGAAAATGCAGGAGCGTCATGTGACGGTGCATCCTCTGGCTGCTCCTCCTCAGAGGTCGACAGCTGTCCCCCTTCAGCTGGAGCCTCCTGCAGATAACGACCTGCATGAGAGAAGATAAACATCTGTGGTAATAAAAACAAGAAATGCTGGAAATACTCAGCAGGTCTGGCAGCATCTGTGGAGAGAGAAGCAGAGTTAACATTTCAGGTCAGTGACCCTTCTTCAGAACTGGCAAATATTAGAAATGTGAAAGGTTATAAGCAAGTAAAGTGGGGGTGGGGCAAGAGATAACAAAGGAGAAGGTGTTGATAGGACAAGGTCACAGAATAGCTGACCAGAAGGTCATGGAGCAAACATATGTTAATGGTGTGTTGAAAGACAACACATTAGTACAGAAAGGGTGTTAACAGACTGAAAATTGAACAGCCACAAGTACAAATATGAAAAAAACAGTGGGTCAGCAAACTGAACAAACTAAGATGAAATAAAATAAAATAAACACAAAAGAATATATATAAAAAAAGGAAAAAGAAAAAAATAACTAAAAATAAAAGTAAAATGGGGGGCCCGTCATGCTCTGAAATTATTGAACTCAATGTTCAGTCCGGCAGGCTGTAGTGTGCCTAATCGTTAGATGAGATGCTGTTCCTCGAGCTTGCGTTGATGTTCACTGGAACACTGCAGCAATCCCAGGACAGAGATGTGAGCATGAGAGCAGTGGGGGAGGGAGGGGGAAGTGTTGAAATGGCAGCATTTCTTGTTTTTATTTCAGATTTCCAGCATCCACAGTAATTTGCTTTTAATAAACATCTGTGGCTTCGGCTGTGCAAATCATGCCAACCATACATGATGTGAATCTTTAGAAGTGTGGTGGATGTTGAACGAAGACAATCCCCAATTTCTTGTGTGGAGACACCAGTCTCACCATCCGCTATTGAGCGGCTACCCTGGGGCCCCGCTGGCTCCAGTGCCGCCTCCTCAGACGTGGAAAGAGGTCGGATATCGGCTATTCCTCCACCAGTCCGTGGGATCTTCCTGGCGTTATGGGCCACTTTGTCCTGCAAGTGGAAAGAGGGACATAGTAAGATCTCGCAGGGAGAGCAACAGATCTGCTAGTGGCAGCCCCTCGTCCCCTGATGGAGTTTCCTAATGGGTTCCTCCCCATGTCTGCTCTGAGGGGACGTCATGGGGCTGAGCTGTGAAAGAACGTGGCCTGTCGCCAAGATACATCCATGCATCTGCCAGGATGTGGTGATGCCAATCCCATTGCCATTGCTTTTGTGGTGACTCCCTCCCCATGTCGTGCTGCCTCCCGCGTAGCCACTTGCAAGCCCAAAAGAGGAGAGAGGGGTAGAGCACTCATCTTGGCAGAAATAAGTAGGCCATTGACTCTCTTCCTGCAGTGGACCCAGTTGCACTGGATGACCCCATGGCCACTGAACTCCTCTGCAATCCCCATCCAGGCTTGCTTGGTCAGGCGGGAGGACCTCTTCCTGCCAGCCCTTGGAAAAAGGACTTCCTGCCTTTCCACTGCAGCCTGGAGGAGAATCTCTGGAAGGCATCGCTAAACCGTGTCTTGCCTCAGCTGTAGTGCCCAGTAGCTCCCGCTATGTACCAACGTTTGTACGTCGTTCCTCCAGGAGTTCAGGAGTTCCAACAGCTGCTCACTAGGTCCACCAGCAATCCAGAATCATTGATTCAGTAAAGGTCACCATTACAAGCAGGCCTGGTAGTGCTTTAAATATGGCACCAGAATCTGCGTTGCAGTCATCTGACGCTGCATGCACCACCTCAGAGCCCCCCGTCACATGATTGGACGGGCCCCATGCGTCCATTATGTAAAATGGCTGCCTGCCGCTTGATCGCGGTCCGCCAGCCGCCTGTGTCACAGGTGCGAACGGCATCCACTTTCGGGTTGTGCGATGGGCTTACTAAATTCAGCCCTTATGCAGAACTCTTCAGAAGAGGTGCTGAGATGCTTAGTACCTAGAAGCTGCATCGTCCTTGATTGGTGCCTCACTCTCCCTAGCTTCATCCTTTTTTGCTCCTCCTTTACCACGATAATGGCATAGAGTGCTTTGCTTATAGGAAACACCATTGCTGTTTCTGAAATGCCCTCACTGGACTTCATGGGTTGGGATGTGGGGGAGGGGGGGCGTGTTGATGGGGGCGTGTGGGGAGGTGGTGGTGGACTGACTGCAAGAATCAAGTGCAGGTCTTTGTAGAAAATAGAATACAAAAACGAAAAAAAGAGTTGAGAAAGCATTCCCAAACTGCAGAAATCATTCAGTAAAGTTTCTAGAGTCTTCAAGCTCACAAACTGCTCACTTCCACCTAGATCAGGTGATCCTGTCAGGGACTAGACCTCACTTGGCTTGGTCTAAGCCACATGGAGTGCAATAACAGCGCAAACCCTGGAAACTTGGAGCTGCCAGACTCCTGCTCTGATAGATACAAATATAGCCAGTGGTGACTCGGCATGTGGATTTGTATGACAGAGCTCAAGGGGCAAGAGGGGTGGTGGGAGGGGGGTGGGGAACATGTGTGTGGCTGTGGGCAGCATTCTAAAGGCACGGAAACTGAATTTCCTCACTGCAAAAGATTTGCTGCAACGTTGCTCCGACAGAAAGTACACCAGAAGCAGCGAGGGAATTCATCCCACAGTGCTGAGTTTGTGCAGCACAAATGAAGGAGTCTCTGGGCAAAAAAGGAAGCTTGTCATTATATTATCAGTGAGTGGCATGGTGTCATGAGGAAGTGGCATGATGCTGTATGTGAGTGGCACCTCATAATCTGAGCCCCTTGACAATGTCTGGGTGCGTAGTATGCCCAGGAGTGATCAAACTGTAGCTTAGGGTAAGTAGAGTTGAACCTTTTTTAATTTAAAGATAAAGGTCAGGGTTGATGAAAAGTAATTCAACCATCTTACTATAAAAAAATTAACTTTCTTATTGGAGGTTCAATTTATCATGATTTTAGCCTCCTTGTTAGCTGTAATAAAATTTCAGTCCAAAACAATGCTTGTAATGCTCATTTATGGCAACAAGGTAGGACTGCTTCAGATAAATGTCCCTAAAACTTGCACAGAATAGCTCCAGTTTGCCCTGTAA
The DNA here is from genome assembly GCF_036365525.1 of Heterodontus francisci. NCBI lineage: Eukaryota > Metazoa > Chordata > Chondrichthyes > Heterodontiformes > Heterodontidae > Heterodontus > Heterodontus francisci. The sequence continues at coordinate 88,707,496 of NC_090384.1, read as the reverse complement.
AAGTAGATCCTAAGCAAATATTTTAGACGAAAGCCTTCACAGAAAGTAGATTTGGACCATGAAAAAGTTGATCCTGAGGATGTAATCCTCTCTGATATCATACTTGTACAGTTTCTCAGCAGTGCACTCATCCCCATTCCAAGCACCATCCCATTCCTTGCCCCTACCCCTGAAGGGCTGGTGCACCCATCCTACATGGCCAGTAGAAGATTAAAACAAAGAAATCACTTCTGTCCAATAGATTGGGACACTGATAAAGAGTTGAACCTAAGGATGTGATCCCATCTGACATAATACTTAGGATGATTTTACTAATCTCCTGGGTATGGATATCACATTAAATCGCCCATGAAATGTAAAGATTTGGCAGTGCTTTCATTTATCCTGGCATTTAGTGCTAAATGAGCTTTAAATGAAGTGCTGTAACTTGCAATACAATAGATCTGCTTCTCCTTGGGTAGATTGATGTAAATTTCACATTGGCAAGTGAAAATATCGTTTAGGTGGAGAATAGGAGATGACAGAAATGATAGTTTAAGGTAATGAGACACGCTGAGAAATTACACAATATACAAGATCAGAGAATGTGTGAATGGTTAAAGCAGGATGGCTAAGTGGAGAGGAAAGTGTGAAAAATAAGCTTCAGTGCTCCATTAGTCTGGTGGAAGAGAAAGGAAGGCTGACATTGGGTACAGATGGCCCACATCAACTGTAAGCCAGTGGGGAAATTCTCAACCTGCTGCCTGTCCCATCCCGGAGGTGCCAGTATACCCATCCTATCTTACCAACAGAAGTGGCACTAAGTTAAAGACAGAAGAATTTGCTTCTGCCCGAATAATTAGGTATATGTTCTGAACAGATCACGTGAAGTTGAAGAGATTTGAATGCCGGCAAACTGCTGCCTCTGACGCAAATACTCATCACCAAATCAATGACTATTTCAGAGTCCTCTGTTTCTCCCTTATTAGCATTTACTGTATTTGAAATGGAGTAGAGTTTCCAGCTCCTGGGGTCAACAACAACCGTATCTCCCTGAACAATAAAGGCTCCAATAATTCTCTCTGGAAACTCTAATTTGCAACTGTTATTTTGTGTATTTAATATTTCCTGTAAAATTGTTGGACGGTATTACATAGGAAATAATGCTAACAGGAATAGTTGATGCAGAGTTTTGCCATAATCGAAGGAATTGCAAAAGATCTGCAATGAAGCAGGAAACTAATGCTTGAATCAGCTAAATAAATATTCTTCTGGAGACTAATAAAAGTTCGCCACTGTTTTAATACATAGAAATTACAAAACAGAAACATGCGGCCTAACCAGTTTGTGTGGACACTTACTGTCTACATGAGTCAATAATTCTAATCATATTAACCCATCCTGTTCGCATATGTCTTCAACCTTTTTTACTTCATCGACCCATCCAATGTGATCTTGAATGTTGACATCTTATCTGCCTTGACTACTAAACCTGGAATTGAATTCTACAACTCCTTGTGAAGAAGTTCTCCTGCCCTCAGTTCTACATCTCTTACATTTAATCTTATGTCTATGGCCTCTCAATCTTGATCCCTCAACTGCTGGAAGTAGAGAGTTTCTATATACCTGCTATGTTCTTTCAAATTTTAAACACTTCGACTATGTCATTCTGTAATCTTCATTGTTTAATGAAAAAACAATTTTTAAGTGTTTCTTTGTGTATTTATATTACCTCATCCTAGGCAGCATTCTACTGTATCAATACTGAACCCTTTCTAAAGCCTTAATCCAGAGTCCAGAGCCCAATACTGCATGCACTGTATGGTTTCATCATTACCTCTTGATTTTTAAATTCTGTACCTCTGGGATATAACTAGAATTCTATTAGCTTTCTTCACAGCCTTATAACCCTGCGGTGCTACCTTTAATGTTCTGTGAATGTGTGCTGTCAAATCCTACTGATTGTGCACTCTGCTGAGAGTGTGTATGTTCAGCAAAGATAATTCCTATAATATTTAACCGAATCTATTTGAATGAAACTTGCACATTTCAGGTATCAATACAGATGAAAGATCAAGTTCAGTTGAATTGACTTATGACTTTATATACAGCAGTATAATGTCTCTTATAATTCAGTATATGCAGTGTTATATCCATTAAATTATATGATGTCTCAGTGAAATCTTTTCTTCCTACCAGCTGACTGGTAGTGTACATGCAGTGCAATGGCATAATGTTGGAAATTACACCACCTTCCTGCCATACAGTGCAAAGGCAGCCTAGAAAGGCAAGCAGACATGTAGTATAAGAAGATGAGCACGCTGATAGTAAACACAACCTAACAAAGCAGAATACAGCTGGCAATGAATCTTTCCATCCCTGGTTTATGATATTATCTAAACCCTTTAAGCATATTTTAACAAACATTTATATCTCTTTCTCTTTTGAATATTATCATTGACATATTTTGGTGCTCTGTGTGTCGTAGAATTTCAGATGTTGAACATAGCACCTTGAAGCATTCAGACTTGGGGCCGTTCTGAAATGATTGCCCTAGTAACTGGGATTGTTCCATCGCATCGTATAATTAGCTCTAAAACTTCACAGGTCTCGTATATAAGTATTATATAACTGTCGCAGGTTAGCTTATTAAATGAAGTTGTTGCATAAATTCAGTTTCTTGGACAAATACAAGCATGGCTTGAAGCCTGTAAATTATTTAAGTTCATAGAAAAGCAGGGCAGAAGCAGCACCAGGCATATCTAAAAATGAGGTGCCGACCTGGTGAAGCTGCAACACAGGACTACACGCATTCTAAACAGCAGAAGTAGCATGCTGTAGACAGAGCTAAGCAAACCCACAACCAACGGATCAGATTAAAGCTCCGCAGCCCTATTACGTCCAGTCATGAATGATGGTGGGCAATTAAACAACTAACGGGAGAAGGAGACTCCATGACTCTCCATATATTCAATGACGGTGGAGCTCAGCATGAGTGCAAAAAACAGGCTGAAGTGTTTGCAACTGTCTTCAGCCAGAAGTGCCAAGTGGATGATCCATCTCAGCCTCCTCCCGAGATTCCCAGCATCACAGATACCAGTCTTCAGATAATTTGATTCACTCCAGGTGATATCAAGAAGCAGCTTGACAGAAGAAGCATTGGAAACAGCAAAGGCTATGGACCCTGACAATATACCTGCTGTCGTGCTGAAGACTTGTGCTCCAGAACTAGCCCTGCTTCCAGCCACGCTGTTCCAGTACAGCTACAACACTGACATCTAACTGAAAAAGTGAAAAATTGCCACAAACAACAGGACAAATCCAGATAATTACCACCCCATCAGTCTAAACTCAATCATTAGCAAGGTGATGAAAGCTGTCGTTGATAGTGTTATGAAGCGGCATTTATTCACCAAAAACCTGACCACTGTTGCTCAGATTGAGTTCCACCAAGATCACTCGGCTCCTGACCTCATTACAGCCATGGTCCAAACATAGGGGATATGGGAATAGTGTGGGAAAAAGGCATTGAAGTGGATGATCAGCCATGATCATATTGAATGGCAGGGCAGGCTCGATGGGCTGAATGGCCTACTCCTGTTCTTATGTTCCTACAAACAAAAGAGCTGAATTCCAGAGCTGAGGTGAAAGTGACTGCCCTTGACATCAAGGCAGCTCGGCATCAAGGAATCCGAGCAAAATTGAAGTCAGCTAGAATTAGGGAATGACCCTGCATTGGTTGGAGTCATACCTAGCATAAAGAAAGATGGTTATGGTTGTTGGTGACTAATCATTTCAGCCTCAGGACATCATTGCAGAAGTTCCTTAAGGCAGTATCCTCGGCCCAAACATCTTTGGCTGCTTCATTAATGACCCTTCCTCGAACAAAATGTCAGAAGTGGGGATTTTCGCTGACAATTGCACAGTGTTCCATTCCATGCGTAACTCCTTAGATAATGAAGCAGTCTGTGCCCACAAGCAGCAAGACCTGGGCAACGTTCAGTCTTGGCCTGATGACCATCACCAGCAAGAGAGAGTCTGACCATTTCTTATTAAGCAACCACATTGCCAGTGTCACCATAAACTTAACTGGGCGAGCCACATCAGTACCATGGCTACAAGACCAGGTCAGAGGTTAGGTGTTCTGTGGTGAGTGAGTCACCTTCTGACTCCCCAGAGCTGTTCCTGACCTCTATAAATCTTGACCTGTCATTTCTCCGTAAACATCTTACCCAAGTCAAAAATAACTCCTGCTGGGTAATTATTTGAAAACAGGTGCCTTCCAGTAACTGTTTATTTTCAGCCTCTCAGTGATCCTGTTAAAAACCCATCCATGGAGTCTTTTCAGTTTTCCCAAAATAAACCAATATCCAGCTCTAAAATACATGAGTCCTCAAAAAAATATTTAAAAATAACGAAACACTTGTAACAATGCTCACTCTGAAGGCTTGTTTTTCACAGAGAGACTCTGCAACCACTTGCCTGGATGAGTTCAGCACTAACAACATTCAATAAACTCAACACCATCCAGGACAAAGCAACCCACTTTATTGGCACTCCATGCACCACCTATAGAGGGTAAAAAATATTGCCCTCATCTATAACGTGACAAGGCCATTTTATCAAGTAATTTTATTGTCTGCAGTACAATTGGAATGGCCTGTTTCCTCATGCTAAATAAATTAGTATTCAGAGACACAAGGACAAGCAGATGGTTTCCAGCATGACCATTTGTAAAAATTAACTCATACTGTGATGAAAGGAGGTTAGTCATCAAGTATGGTGAACATTCAATGAAAAATATCATATGTTTGAGGAGGCATATACACAGATGATCATTCCATTCCCATTTTAATACAATTATAAGGGTTTCATTCAGGCCCTGAATAACTTGGAATTAAAAACACAGTTAGGAATTCCAATTCCAAATCCAAAATTCAGCATCGCAGAAAAAACATGATTGTCCAATGGAGAGCTCTACTGACAGGTAGAAGGAAAGCTTTGAAAAGATTATCTCTTCTAGTTCAGCACTGAAATAAAACTGCTATGGTGCACCCACAGGGCTCATCAGTGATAGGCAACATGGTTTTGTGCAGGGAAGGTCATGTCTTACCAACTTAATAGAATTCTTTGAGGAAGTGACAAAGTTGATTGATGAGGGAAGGGCTGTCGATGTCATATACATGGACTTCAGTAAGGCGTTTGATAAGGTTCCCCATGGCAGGCTGATGGAGAAAGTGAAGGCGCTTGGGGTCCAAGGTGTACTAGCTAGATGGATAAAGAACTGGCTGGGCAACAGGAGACAGAGAGTAGCAGTAGAGGGGAGTTTCTCAAAATGGAGACGTGTGACCAGTGGTGTTCCACAGGGATCCGTGCTGGGACCACTGTTGTTTGTGATATACATTAATGATTTGGAGGAAAGTATAGGTGGACTGATTAGCAAGTTTGCAGACGACACTAAGATTGGTGGAGTAGCAGATAGTGAAGGGGACTGTCAGAGAATACAGCAGAATATAGATAGATTAGAGAGTTGGGCAGAGAAATGGCAGATGGAGTTCAATCCTGGCAAATGCGAGGTGATGCATTTTGGAAGATCCAATTCAAGAGTGAACTATACAGTAAATGGAAAGGTCCTGGGGAAAATTGATGTCCAGAGAGATTTGGGTGTTCAGGTCCACTGTTCCCTGAAGGTAGCAACGCAGGTAAATAGAGTGGTCAAGAAGGCATACGGCATGCTTTCCTTCATCGGACGGGGCATTGAGTACAAGAGTTGGCAGGTCATGTTACAGTTGTATAGGACTTTGGTTCGGCCACATTTGGAATACTGCATACAGTTCTGGTCGCCACATTATCAAAAGGATGTGGATGCTTTGGAGAGGGTGCAGAGGAGGTTCACCAGGATGTTGCCTGGTATGGAGGGCGCTAGCTATGAAGAGAGGTTGAGTAGATTAGGATTATTTTCATTAGAAAGACGGAGGTTGAGGGGGGACCTGATTGAGGTGTACAAAATCATGAGAGGTATAGACAGGGTGGACAGCAAGAAGCTTTTTCCCAGAGTGGGGGTTTCAATTACTAGAGGACACGAGTTCAAAGTGAAAGGGGAAATGTTTAGGGGGGATATGCATGGAAAGTTCTTTACGCAGAGGGTGGTGGGCACCTGGAACGCGTTGCCAGCGGAGGTGGTAGACGCGGGCACGATGGAGTCTTTTAAGATGTATCTAGACAGATACATGAATGGGCAGGAAGAAAAGAGATACAGAACCTTAGAAAATAGGCGACATGTTTAGAGAGAGGATCTGGATCGGCGCAGGCTTGGAGGGCCGAAGGGCCTGTTCCTGTGCTGTAATTATCTTTGTTCTTTTGTCTTTGTTCACATTTTTTTAAAGCTGCTGATTTATTAATCAGTCTTCCAGCCAACAATAGCGAGAATTAATTTTGACATTTGGTACATGACCAGGTTTATGGTGTGCTCCCATTGCATGAATCCACTGAGATTTGATTTTCACCTGATTATTTTAGATGGGAAAAAAGCCAGTTTGAAGCTTATTTCTAAATGGAGTTGAATGTTTATTTTAGATTGAGGTGACATCAGTATCTTTGCATGCAAAAAATGTGATTTGTCTCAAAGTCCCCAGCTTCCAAAGGTGCACTGGGGCTTAGTTTGTTGGGTTTGATGCTGTTAGTGCAAATGGGCATCAAGTGTGAGTGTCTGGACAGGCTGTATTTACTTAACATGCCATCATGTGGCTTAAGATTTGCGCTGGTACTGTGTATCGTTACACCTGGCATGCTCAAAACCTGTTAAGGCCAGTGAATTTATATAAGTGGTGCCAAATAGACTGAAGTGCATTTCAATACTCAATACCCTTCTAAAGGTGGCACTGATTGGTAGACCCGTTCTGCTTTTTAGGCCAAAAAGGAAGTCTGCTAGGTAGAAGTGTGAATAAAACTGCTACAAAGTGATAACGTTTATCAGTTAATTCAGTTTTTGTTTTCAAATTTTGCATTTACCACGAATGCCATTATTGTTTTCTGAAAGCTGCTTTCATCTTCCATCTTTGGGTATTCGGAAAAGAAGCTCTAATTGTTTAGAATTTCAGTCATACCCGTGGGTATTCCACACCACTCTGGATGCTGATTCTGATGGAGGATCAGAGGAGGTGTGCAATGCATATGTGTTTTTACACGGTTGGCACTGGAGATGTAGTTGTCTTTACCACCTATATATGGAGCCAAAGGCTATTGTCCCTGGACGTGCCCAAGGAGATCTGTGTATGGAGATTACATCTCATGAGTAAGGCTGTGCCAGAACTAAGTGGTCACCTGATGCCACAGGAGAGGAGGGATTGCTCTGTCAGTTGCTGCTACAGTGAATATTTTTGTCACTGGTTCTTTCCCAGCAACAACAGGAAGTGTTTTTTACATCTCCCCAACCAGCAGTTTACAGCCAGATGATCATTATATTGTTTGCTCAGATTTTAATGTTTTTCCATTGAGAATAGTCAGCAATTTGAGATAGCACACCACTTTTGGCTATTTAAAATGTATTTCTTCATTAGTATTTATTCTCCCCACACACCTATTAATCTTCTGATTCTGTTTTCTTGTGCAACCCAATCCCTTCTCCCTTTGCCTCACCATTGGTGGCAGAATCTTCAACTGCTTTGCTCTGCTCTGTGGAACTACCACCCGAAACCCTCATCTCTACTTCCCACCCCTCCTTTCGAAGTAGCCTTAAAGTCCATTAGTTTTTTTTAGTTTTTTTTTTAGAGATACAGCACTGAAACAGGCTCTTCAGCCCACCGAGTCTGTGCCGACCATCAGCCACCCATTTATACTAAGGCTACACTAATCCCATATTCCTACCACATCCCCACCTGTCCCTATATTTCCCTACCACCGACCTACACTAGGGGCAATTGCTAATAGCCAATTTACCTATCAACCTGCAAGTCTTTGGCATGTGGGAGGAAACCCACGCAGACACAGGGAGAACTTGCAAACTCCACACAGGCAGTACCCAGAATTGAACCCGGGTCACTGGAGCTGTGAGGCTGCGATGCTAACCACTGCGCCACTGTGCCGCCAAATCTCTCCCTCCAAGGCTTGCTGTGTCCATTTTCATTTTTGAAGGGCCTTGGGTTTATTTTTACTTTAAAGGTGCTATATCAATGCAAGCTGCTTTTGCTATTGTTGATGTCTGACAACTTACCCCAAAATTTAGGGTATGTGGCTATATGGGCCTGTAAATCCAATGTCACCCCTTTCATGAGCAGAAATGGGTTTTGTTTCATAAAACTGCAGCTGGTCTATGTCGATAGGTACAGAATCATGCACATTAATGCCAACTGCTCCAACCATAAACTTCCTCTAAATGCTTCCTTCTATGGAAGCCGGAAGTGAATTAGATATCTGCTGAATTTCAAAGTTCACCTTTAGGGATGGATGTGGTCCAGCTCCACAAAGAACAAAGAACAAAGAAAATTACAGCACAGGAACAGGCCCTTCGGCCCTCCAAGCCTGCGCCGATCCAAATCCTCTAACTAAACCTGTCGCCTATTTTCTAAGGGTCTGTATCTCTTTACTTCCTGCCCATTCATGTATCTGTCTAGATACATCTTAAAAGACGCTATCGTGCCCGCGTCTACCACCTCCGCTGGCAATGCGTTCCATGCACCCACCACCCTCTGCGTAAAGAACTTTCCACGCATATCCCCCCTAAACTTTTCCCCTTTCACTTTGAACTCGTGTCCCCTTGTAATTGAATCCCCCACTCTGGGAAAAAGCTTCTTGCTATCCACCCTGTCTATACCTCTCATGATTTTGTACACCTCAATCAGGTCCCCCCTCAACCTCCGTCTTTCTAATGAAAATAATCCTAATCTACTCAACCTCTCTTCATAGCTAGCGCCCTCCATACCAGGCAACATCCTGGTGAACCTCCTCTGCACCCTCTGCAAAGCATCCACATCCTTTTGGTCATGTGACGACCAGAACTGCACGCAGTATTCCAAATGTGGCCGAACCAAAGTCCTATACAACTGTAACATGACCTGCCAACTCTTGTACTCAATACCCCGTCCGATGAAGGAAAGCATGCCGTATGCCTTCTTGACCACTCTATTGACCTGCGTTGCCACCTTCAGGGAACAATGGACCTGAACACCCAAATCTCTCCGTAAATCAATTTTCCCCAGGACTTTTCCATTTACTGTATAGTTCACTCTTGAATTGGATCCTCCAAAATGCATCACCTCGCATTTGCCCTGATTGAACTCCATCTGCCATTTCTCTGCACAACTCTCCAGTCTATCTATATTCTGCTGTATTCTCTGACAGTCCCCTTCACTGTCTGCTACTCCACCAATCTTAGTGTCGTCTGCAAACTTGCTAATCAGACCACCTATACTTTCCTCCAAATCATTTATGTATATCACAAACAACAGTGGTCCCAGCACGGATCCCTGTGGAACACCACTGGTCACACGTCTCCATTGTGAGAAACTCCCTTCCACTGCTACTCTCTGTCTCCTGTTGCCCAGCCAGTTCTTTATCCATCTAGCTAGTACACCTTGGACCCCATGCGCCTTCACTTTCTCCATCAGCCTACCATGGGGAACCTTATAAAACGCCTTACTGAAGTCCATGTATACGACATCTACAGCCCTTCCCTCATCAATCAACTTTGTCACTTCCTCAAAGAATTCTATTAAGTTGGTAAGACATGACCTTCCCTGCACAAAACCATGTTGCCTATCACTGATAAGCCCATTTTCTTCCAGATGGGAATAGATCCTATCCCTCAGTATCTTCTCCAGCAGCTGCCCTACCACTGACGTCAGGCTCACCGGTCTATAATTACCTGGATTATCCCTGCTACTCTTCTTAAACAAGGGGGCAACATTAGCAATTCTCCAGTCCTCCGGGACCTCACCCGTGTTTAAGGATGCTGCAAAGATATCTGTTAAGGCCCCAACTATTTCCTCTCTCACTTCCCACAGTAACCTGGGATAGATCCCATCCGAACCTGGGGACTTGTCCACCTTAATGCCTTTTAGAATACCCAACACTTCCTCCCTCCTTATGCCGACTTCACCTAGAGTAATCAAACATCTGTCCCTAACCTCAACATCCGTCATGTCCCTCTCCTCGGTGAATACCGATGCAAAGTACTCATTTAGAATCTCACCCATTTTTTCTGACTCCACGCATAACTTTCCTCCTTTGTCTTTGAGTGGGCCAATCCTTTCTCTAGTTACCCTCTTGCTCCTTATATATGAATAAAAGGCTTTGGGATTTTCCTTAACCCTGTTTGCTAAAGATATTTCATGACCCCTTTTAGCCCTCTTAATTCCTCGTTTCAGATTGCGCCTACAATCCCGATATTCTTTCAAAGCTTCGTCTTTCTTCAGCCGCCTAGACCTTATGTATGCTTCCTTTTTCCTCTTAGCTAGTCTCACAATTTCACCTGTCATCCATGGTTCCCTAATCTTGCCATTTCTATCCCTCATTTTCACAGGAACATGTCTCTCCTGCACGCTAATCAACCTCTCTTTAAAAGCCTCCCACATATCAAATGTGGATTTACCTTCAAACAGCTGCTCCCAATCTACTTTCCCCAGCTTCTGCCGAATTTTGGTATAGTTGGCTTTCCCCCAATTTAGCACTCTTCCTTTAGGACCACTCTCGTCTTTGTCCATGAGTATTCTAAAACTTACGAAATTGTGATCACTATTACCAAAGTAGTCCCCTCCTGAAACGTCAACCACCTGGCCCGGCTCATTCCCCAACACCAGGTCCAGTATGGCCCCTTCCCGAGTTGGACTATTTACATACTGCTCTAGAAAACCCTCCTGGATGCTCCTTACAAATTCTGCTCCATCTAGACCTCTAACACTAAGTGAATCCCAGTCAATGTTGGGAAAATTAAAATCTCCTATCACCACCACCCTGTTGCTCCCACCACCACCCTGCTGTTCCACCTTCAAGTTATGGAGTCAGTGTTTCAGCATTATTTCAAGGGTCGGAAAGTACAGCTGCATGGCTGCTCAGGGACCAAGGCTAGCCACTGGAGCAATGACTCATGACCCCTTTGAGATAGCCACAGGCAAGACCTGAAGAGTGATGCAGTGATGTGTGTGTAACTACCATATGTTTGGTGGAGCAGGCATTGGGTTCAGCTGCCTTGACCAATCAAGGAGAGTCTTGGAATATAGCTCAGCCAAACTCTCAACATTTACTGTAGTCTGCTGCACCTTTCTGAACTTGCACCCCGCAAATACAGTGTTTCCATGGAACAGGGAGTAGAACAGAGCCAGCCTCAGCCAGGAACAGAAGAGGACATTGGCATTAACCCAAAAGTGATATCTGCAGAACCAACTATTCAGTCAGTAAAAAGCTTAAGGCAGTCTTTAATAGATAGCAGCTTTAGTTAAGTGCCCATGCCATTCTCTGTACTCTAGGCAACGGCATATTTGCAAAAAAAAAATGATCCCCACAACTGCCCTTGCATTAAAACCGAACTATCTAATCCTACACAACAAACGTTCATGATGTTACGACCAAGGTGGGAGGAGTGCACTGTTAATTAAGTCCCACTTCTCCACTGGTCACAGCATATCAATAAATTTTCCCACCTACCGAAGAATAGCCAATTCCATACTGTATTTGTTCCCCAGAATAAAGCACACCAACAAGATTTGTTTAATCAACAAAAAAATTAACTATTTATTAATAAAATAAGTCTTAACCAATAATATGATAAATCTATATACGAAAAGCTCCTTACTTCCCTAGCCCTCAGGCACACACACATACATTCAAAAAGAAAACAGTTAACCGGAGCAAAAGGATTTTGTGTTTACTCTTGTTTCATAGGAATAGAAGGAATAATAAAATAATTCAGTTTGTCACGTTCTGTTAGGAAATTCTTTGATTTGGTAAGGTGTCCCAGAGTCGAATAGCCACTCGAAGTCTCTCCAGGTGAGATTGATGAACAATCTTTGATGGGTAGGCGTTCAAGGCAATTTAACTGCAACAAGCTTCACATTGGTCTTTCAACAGGGGTGTAGCAAAAGGTCTGCTTGGATCTTAAAGCAGCAGTCTAGCAGTCTTCTTCAGATTTTTGGATTTCTTAAAACACAGGAGGCAACAGAAACCACACTTGATGCAGGGATTCTTCAGAGCCAGGCCTCAATAAGAATCTGCTACCTCTGACATACAGGGGTTTCTTCATAAGAGATGCAGGCTGCCTTCACAGAGAGAGGTAACACTTTTTCTGGGTCTTTCTCTCTCATCTCCAGGCAGATCAAAGCCAAATTTCAAATGCCTGCTCTTTGCCCAACTCACTGGTTTGTTAAAGGGTCCAAAGTGAAAACAAAACCTTCCTGAGCCGATCACATGACCAGACATAGATTCTCCCCTGTCATTCAAAGTGTTGCTCTGAGGAGATCAAAGCTGGTTTCCTTGAAACTGCCTGCTTTCCTGTTCATGTGTCCAAAGTCAACATCCAAAAAAATCAGCTATTTGCAGGTGTCAATATCCACTGAAAAATCCTTTTTCACGTTTTTTAAAACATTCCAAATTCGAAGATATTTAGTGACATATTAGTACACCAATCAACTCAAATTTCATTAGCCTTAAAAATGTATGGCACAGATGTGCTTATCCCAGTGCTTCCCCTTTGTGAAAGTGTACGCTGTTGCTTTCTACTTCCATGGCAAATTTGTTAACACTCTTGCATCTGATTCAGGAGTTCATGGGTTCAAGTGAGCAAATAATCTAGGCTGACACTTAGGTGCACTGCTGATGGAGTGCTGACAGGTCAGAAGCACCATCTTTTAGATGAGAGGTTAAAAGAAGCCTTATGTGTTCAGGTGAACATAATAGTACGATTCAGAAAAGGGCAGGAAGTTACATCGAATGTACAGCACAGAAACAGACCATTTGCCCCAATTCATCTTTGCTGGTGTTTATACTCCTCATGAGCCTCCTCCCACCTGACTTCATTTGATCCTATCTCCCAATGTCCGACCTCACATTCCTTGCTCAACTAATAACATTGAAAAAAAAGTAATTCCTTCACTTGTAAAGAACTTTGGGTATAGTATGTAAAAGATACAAGTTAAATTTACAGTCTCATGGTTTGGATAATTATATATTAATTGGACTTGCAGATTTATTTCTGAACCATACAGATATCCCATGCTTTAGCAGGAAGCACAGGTTCGAGGATCAAGATGTCAGTGATGGAACTGTAACTCCAACTTTGTAGGCATGGCTTCTCGGCTGTGGGTGCAGGAGCATGAATCACCTATCTTATATAAACTTCCACTGGATTATGTGGTCTAAGTTTGCTGTCCGGCCCAAGTTTCAGCGTTTTGTTTCTCTGCTGGTACAAGACTAGCCAGGCAAGAGTTTTGTTTATCAGTTCAGTTGAATAATAATTCATAGCTTCCTGCACTTCTTTCAGTTTGTGCTGGGTACAATCCTGATGGGGGATGCGAAAAACCTGGGCAGCAGTTCAAGTTTCAAAGGATGTACGCACTTAAGGGGGGCTGGTTGCAGAAGGAGTAAATATTGGCTGAGCGTTATTCAGCTTTCTAACTAAAATGTAATATTATCTGCCTTTTGCAAGAAGTGACAATCAAAAATGTGAAGTGAAAAGCAAGCCAATGTGGAGGCATGAAATGGATTGTCCGCACAAGAGACAGAATGATAAAGTACGCATTCCTCTGCTTGACGGCGGGCAAAATGGTATGCAGCTGCTAGTTAGCCTGTTTGGAACTAAAAGGCAGTATTCCCAGAGGACAGTGGTGCAACGCTGTTGGCAGCTGGTCATGATCATCCTCAACACATTGTTTACACTATCTGTAAACAGATGCAGGATAAGAGGGCACATTTTAAAAGAATCTAAATTTAAAATTTTAAGGGTAGACATAGAGAAGATATTTCCACTTGTGGGAGAGTGTGAAACTCAGGGCCATAAAAATAAGATAATCATGAATAAATCCAATAAAGGATTCAGGAGAAACTACTTGACTGAGAAAATGGTTAGAATGTGGAACTTACTGACATGAAGTAGTTGAGGCAAATAGAATAGATACTTTTAAGGGGAAGCTAGATAAGTGTATGAGGGAGAAAGGAATAGAAGGATGTGTTCTTTTTATGGCTGCATTTGCTGACAACGCAACCACTAGGTGGCGCAGTACTGGCACGTGCAAATGCAGCCCCATCGACTGAAACATCACTGTCTGCGATGTCACGGGCAGCTACCAGTAATAAAATTGCCGCTGCTCAATTTAACACAAAGAACAAATTAAACCCAAACCCCCTCAATGGCTGCGATCCCCACCTCCATCCCACCCCCAACAGTATCCTTTCTATCCCGCCATCTCTGCTTCTCTTCGCTGCTCCTTCTGCCAACCGTCTGCTCGCTCCCCGCCTCCTCTCCTTAGTTGCTTGCTCCCCGCCTTGCCACCTAGAGAAGCGGCAGGAGCAGGAGGCGAGCAGCCGAGGTGGGGAAGCAATGAGACCAGGTGCGAGCGGCCGAGGGGGGGAAGCGACGAGTAGTCGGGAGCGGGAAATTGAAAGTGACGATTGAGATGGGGATGGCGGGAGGGAGCGAGATACTGTTACGTGGAATGGAGGCAGCGATTGAGGATGAGGATGTTATTGCATGGTGGTGTCAACACACGCATTCATACTGGCAAGCTGGCAAATGTTCGCATGTACTGATGACGTCTGTGATCACTGCGCTGTCAGGAGTCACTCCATTTTTTTATTTATTTGTTTCATGGGATGTGAGTGTCACTTGCAAGGACAGCATTTGTTGCTCATTTCTAATTGCCCTTGAGAACTGAATTCAGAGGGCAGTTAAGTCAACCATATTGTTGTGTGTCTGGAGTCACACGTAGTCCAGACCAGGTAAGGATGACAGATTTCCTTTCCTAAAGGACATTAGTGAACCAGATAAGTTTTTACAACAAATAATGGTTGTTTCATGGTCACCATTATCGAGACTAGCTTTCAATTCCAGATTTTAAAAAAATTAATTAATTGAGTTTATTAATTAAATTTAAATTCCGCCAACTACCAATAGTGGGATTTGAACCCATGTTCCCAGAGTATTAACTTGGTCCTATGACTTTACCACTACATGACCATCTCCCCTGATAGGGTTAGATGGGGTATGAAATATGAAGGAGGGTGGGAGGAGGCTGTGTGGAACATAAACACCAGCACATACCAGTTGGGCTGAATGACCTGTTCCTGTGTAGTAAATTAAAAATAATTCTGTTTAACCTGACAGCGTAAGACTACCCAACCTTTCATTTGTCACAGTCTATGCTGGCATGTCACAAAGTGTTGCCTGTCAACCAGTTTCACTTTTACTGTTGGGAATGTGCGATAGACCCCCCCAAACATTCAGAAGAGGATATTAGAGTAGATATGTTGGCAAATCTCTGAGAAGTGCAAGAAAAATAAGGCTGTAATAGGGGATTTTATCTACCCCAATATTAACTGGGATAGTTTTAGTGTGAAAGAATTGAGGGAGTAGAATTCTTGAGGTGCATTCAGAACTTTTTTGCCCAGTATGTAGCAAGTCCAAAAAGAGACCTCGTCCCCTTCCCACAGCACCTTTCCCTACAATCGCAGGAGGTGTAATACCTGCCCATTTACCTCCTCTCTCCTCACTAACCAAGGCCCCAAATACTCTTTTCAGGTGAAGCAGCAATTTACTTGTACTTCTTTCAATTTAGTATACTGTATTCGCTGTTCACAATGTGGTCTCCTCTAAATTGGGGAGACCAAACGCAGATTGGGTGACCGCTTTGTGGAACACCTCCACTCAGTCTGTAAGCATGACCCCGAGCTTCTGGTTGCTTGTCATTTCAACAATCCCCCTGCTCTCATGCTCACATCTCTGTCCTGGGATTGCTGCAGTGTTCCAACGAACATCAACGCAAGCTCGAGGAACAGCATCTCATTTACCTACAGCTACAGCGTGCCAGACTGAACATTGAATTCAACAATTTCAGAGCATGACGGGGCTCCGCCCTTTTCATGTTTAGTTTTTTTTTGTTTTTTGTTTTTTATTTGTTTATTTTATTATAGTTTTTTTAGTTTGGTTAGTTTGTTTCTACTATGCCTACCCACTGTTTCTGTTTTATTTTTAAAAATTATATGTTTGTGCTTGGAGTGCTTTGTGCTTTACAATCAATTCACACCCTCTCTGTACAACGCTTTGTCTTTCAGCACACCATTAACATACCGTTTGCCTTTGTTCCATGACCTTCTGGTCATTTATTCTCTGTGACCTTGTCCTATCAATACCTTTTCTTTTGTTATCTCTGGCCCCACCCCCCGCTTAACTTGCGTAAAACCTTTTACATTTCCAATATTTGTCAGTTCTGAAGACGGGTCACTGACCTGAAACGTTAGCTCTGCTTCTCTCTCCACAGATACTGCCACACCTGCTGAGTATTTCCAGTATTTCTTGTTTTAATCTAACAAGAGAGGGCACAGTTTTAAACTCAGTTTTAGGAAATGAAGATGGGCAGGTGGAAGGAGTGGCAGTGGGAGAGCATTTTGGTGGTAGTGATCATAATTTAGTCAGTTTTAACATAATTATGGAAAAGGATAAGGATAGAACAGGAGTTAAAGTTCTCACTGGGGCAAGGCCAATTTTACTAAACTGAGGAGTGATTAAATGAAAATGGACTGGAAACAGCTACTTGAAGGTAAATCAGTGTCAGAGCAGTGGGACGCATTCAAAGAGGAGATTCAGGGGGTTCAGAGTAAACATGCTCCCACAAAGATAAAGGGTGAGATGGCCAAATCTAGAGCCCCATGGATATCAAGGAGCTTACAGGGTAAGATAAGGCAGAAAAGGAAAGCTGATGCCTGACACACTACAGAAAGCCTAGAGGAGTATAGAAAGTGGAGAGGTGAAATCAAAAAGGAAATTAGGAAAGCTAAGAGAGGGCATGAAAGAAAATTGGCAAGCAAAATCAAGATGAACCCAAAGATATTTTATCAATACATTAAGAGTAAGAAAATAACGAAGGAAAGAGTAGGCCCCATAAAAGACCAAAAAGGTAACCTATGTGTAGGGGTGGAGGCTGTTGGTATTGTTCTTAATGAATACTTTACATCTGCCTTCACAAAAGAGTATTGGATGTGATCAAAACAGGGAGAGAGGAAGTATTAATGGGATCTATGAAAGTTGATAAGTCACCAGGGCCGGATGAAATGTACCCCAGGCTATTAAAAGAAGCAATAGAGGAATTAGCGGAAGGTACGACCATCATTTTCCAGTCCTCACTGGATTCAGGTGTGGTACCGGAGGATTGGTGGACTGCTAACGTACCTCTGTTTAAAAAGGGAGCGAGAGATAGACCGAATAATTACAGTCAGTCTAACCTCGGTAGTGGGCAAATTATTGGAATCTATTCTGAGAGACAGGATAAACTGTCACTTAGAAAGGCACAGGTTAATCAAGGATAGTCAGCATGGCTTTGTTAAGGGAAGATCTTGTCTGAACAACTTGATGGAAATTTTTGAAGAAGTAACAAGGAAGATTGATGAGGGTAGTGCAGTTGATGTGGTCTACATGGATTTTAGCAAGGTTTTTGACAAGGTCCCACATGACAGACTGGTTCGAAAAATAAAATCCCATGTGATCTGGGGAAATGCAGCAAGGTGGATACAAAATCGACTCAGTGGAAGGAAACAAAGGGTAATTGTTGATGGGTGTTTTTGCGACTGGAGGATTGTTTCCAGTGGCGTTCCGCAGGGCTCAGTACTGGGTCCCCTGCTTTTTGTGGTATATGTTAATGATTTGGAAGTAAATGTTGGGGGCATGATCAAGAAGTTTGCAGACGACACAAAGATTGGCTGTGTGGTAGATAGCGAAGAGGATAGCTGTAGGCTGCAGGAAGATATTGATGGTCTGGTCAGATGGGCGGAAAAGTGACAAATGGAATTCAACTTGGAGAAGTGTGTTGTGATGCATTTGGGGAGGTAAAACAAGGCAAAGGAGTACAAGATTAATGGGAAAAAACTGAGAGGTGGAGAGGAAGTGAGGGACCTTGGCGTAAATGTCCACAGATCCCTGAAGGTAGCAGGACAGGTCAATAAAGTGGTTAAGAAAGCACATGGAATCCTTTCCTTTATTAACCGAGGTATAGAATATAAGAGCAGAGAGGTTATGCTGGAACTGTATAAATCATTGGTTAGGCCACAACTTCAGTACTGTGTGCAGTTCTGGACACCTCATTACAGAAAGGATGTAATTGCACTAGAGAGGGTACAGAGGAGATTTACGAGGATGTTGCCGGGACTGGAAAAATGCAGCTATGAGGAAAGATTGGATAGGCTGGGGTTGTTCACCTTGGAGCAGAGAAGGCGGAGGGGAGATTTGATTGAGATGTACAAAATTGAGAGGGGCCTGGATAGAGTTGATGTGAAGGGCCTATTTACCTTCACAGAGATGTCAGTGACGAGGGAGCATAGATTTAAGTGATTGGTAGAAGGATTAGAGGGGAGATGAGGAAAAGTTTTTTCACCCAGAGGGTGGTGGGGTCTGGAACTTACTTCCTGAAAGGGTATTTGAGGCAGAAACCCTCAACTCGTTCAAAAGAAGTCTGGATATGCACCTCAAGTGCCGTAATCTGCAGGGCTATGAACCAAATGCTGAAAGGTAGGATTAGAATGGGTGGAACGGCCGGCACAGACACGATGGGCCAAGGGCCTCTTTCTGTACCTTAAGCTTTCCATGATTCTACTGTCCCATGATGTCATGTCATCACACAAGCTTCAAATGGACCAGGTCTTCCTGTGCGACTATCAGTTCCACCCTCTATAAGAACAAGGGTGACCGCGGTGACTGCAACAACTACCGTGGAATCTCCCTGCTCAGCATAGTGGGGAAAGTCTTCGCTCGTGTCGCCTTAAACAGGCTCCAGAAGCTGGCTGAGCATGTCTACCCTGAGGCACAGTGCAGCTTTCGAGCAAAGAGATCCACCATTGACATGCTGTTCTCCCTTTGCCAGCTACAGGAGAAATGCCGTGAAGAACAGATGCCCCTCTATGTTGCTTTCATTGATCTCACCAAAGCCTTTGACCTTGTCAGCAGACGTGGTCTCTTCAGACTACTAGAAAAGATTGGATGCCCACCAAAGCTACTAAGTATCATCACCTCATTCCATGACAATATGAAAGGCACAATTCAGCATAGCGGCGCCTCATCAGACCCCTTTCCAATCCTGAGTGGCGTGAAACAGGGCTGTGTTCTCACACCTACACTGGGATCTTCTTCTCCCTGCTGCTCTCACATGCATTCAAGTCTTCAGAAGAAGGAATTTTCCTCCACACAAGATCAAGTGGCAGGTTGTTCGACCTTGCCCGTCTAAAAGCGAAGACCAAAGTATGGAAGGTCCTCTTCAGGGAACTCCTCTTTGCTGATGATGCTGCATTAACATCTCACACTGTAGAGTGTCTCAAGAGACTCATCGACAGGTTTGCGGCTGCCTGCAATGAATTTGGCCTCACCGTCAGCCTCAAGAAAACGAACATCATGGGACAGGACGTCAGAAATGCCCCATCTATCAATATCGGCGATCACACTCTGGAAGTGGTTCAAGAGTTCACCTACCTAGGCTCAACTATCACAAGTAACCTGTCTCTCGATGCAGAATTAAACAAGTGCATGGGAAAGGCTTCCTCTGCTATGTCCAGACTGGCCAAGAGAGTGTGGGAAAATGGTGCACTGACACAGAACACAAAAGTCCAAGTGTATCAAGCCTGTGTCCTCAGTACCTTGCTCTACGGTAGTGAGGCCTGGACAACATACGTCAGCCAAGAGGGACGCCTCAATTCATTCCATCTTCACTGCCTCTGGAGAATCCTTGGCATCAGGTGGCAGGACCGTATCTCCAACACAGAAGTCCTCAAGGCGGCCAACATCCCCAGCATATACACCCTACTAAGCCAGCGGCGCCGGAGATGGCTTGGCCATGTGAGCCGCATGGAAGATGGCAGGATCCCCAAGGACACATTGTACAGAGAGCTCGTCACTGATATCAGACCCACCGACCGTCCATGTCTCCGCTTTAAAGACGTCTGCAAACGCAACATGAAGTCCTGTGACATTGATCACAAGTCGTGGGAGTCAGTTGCCAGCGATCGCCAGAGCTGGTGGGCAACTATAAAGGGAGGGCTAAAGCGTGGCGAGTCAAAGAGACTTAGCAGTTGGCAGGAAAAAAGACAGAAGCGCAAGGAGAGAGCCAACTGTGTAATGGCCCCGACAACCAATTTTATCTGCAGCACCTGTGGAAGAGTCTGTCACTCTCGAATTGGCCTTTATAGCCACTCCAGGCGCTGCTTCACAAACCACTGACCACCTCCAGGCGCTTACCCATTGTCTCTCGAGACAAGGAGGCCAAAGATCAGTTCCACAGGTCAGCTGCCCAAAGTCCATTGGTGGGGGTATGGAAATCCATCCAGTAGTCAGTTGCTGACATCCATGTTCATCTCCAAGTTGTGCACCTGTCACTATTCATATCGTCTTTCAATTACAGCATTTTTAAGCTTGCACAACACATTCAGAAAACGATCCCATCCTAAAGAAAGGGCTCCCTCATGAAACATGGTTTCCAAAAGCACAGCTTCTCTGACACAGCCAAGTAGCTGTGGTGAAGTCTGTGAGTCCATCTACTTGAGTGAGTGTGGGTCTGTGGAACCCCTTCAGATACAGGCAGATCTCTTTCAGATCTTTTTCCCTAACTGCTCCTCATTCTCAAGCTCCTTGAACCAAGCGGAATTCCCAAAGGAACATCAATCATAATGGTTTTGGATGCTGGGTTGTTACGATATGTTAAAAAGAGGAAACAAAAATGACTGAACAAAATGCAAAGAACGATCCCAAAAAGTAAAAGAAACAATTATGAGCGAAACAGTTCTGAACCAGCGTCATGCATATGAACATGCAAAACTGATGGGCAGGAACAGACCTGCTGGTCCGTCAAGCCTGTTCCACACTCATAATGGCTGGAGTGAGACATCACGATAGACATTTTGTCCCGCCCCAACACCCCAGCACAACCATGCAGTCTCCTCGGAGAGGCAAAAAAGGGTCAATAAGGGGAAAAGAAAGTTTGGAACATTTCTTTCTGACCAACTCAATTGATTAAAAGCAGTTCATGGAGCGTGAAAGAAAATAAAACTTTAAAAAGGATAGGAAAGGTCTTTGATGGAGCCCCGAGTGCCACCTGCGCACTGACTGGACAAATTCAGGAAATCATTGTCCGATTCAATGTTACTTTTTTTCTGGTTTAATAACGTTCTTGCTTGTAATCAGGGAGATCCCAGTGTAGCCAGACCATCAAATGCAAAATGGGGTACATTACCAGTGCAAAATAGGTCCCACCCTGCCCCATTCCTGCTGGCCACATTCATTGGCAGGAGTAGTGGCTGCAGTCACTGCATTACTGTGTATTGAGTAACCACACAAATGCTATACTAATTAATATTTATATGTTAACATTTCAGCATGTGCACTTTACAATCTACTAACAGGACTGATTGTCATTTTAACTTGAAGAGAGTTTGTTTTGGTTACAATCAACATACCGTATCTGAGTTTAAGTATGCTTGTTAAAGAGTGACCATTAATCTCCTTTGCAATGGCAGAGAATACGCTGCAACCTGAAGGCAGCAATATTTTCAAGATGTTGCTAACACGGTGGTGAGTTACATTTGCTGCTGTTCAAAATCAAAACCTTCACATATGTTTAATTTCTTCATTATCATGATGATAAGAACTCTGGGAATTGGGGCTGTTTCCTTGGGGCTATAAGTCTGTCAGTTCTGACAGGTGCTATAAATAACATAATCACCAGTAAAATGGATATACAGTGTCATTTCAAATCTAAATTTATTGCAGAGTGCCTTTTTTGGGAGAATTTTACACACTGTATTTAAAACTTACTTTTCATTCTCCCAACTAGTGTAAATTTCTAGCTGTCTGACTTAATTATCCTATACCTATTTGTCAAAATGTGATAAAGGCTCATGATACGAAAACAGCTTCCTCAGGATCTGTCCCATCTGTATAATCTTGTCAAAGGAGACATTTGCCACTATCTAATCTACATGGCATGGCAGTTGGCAGTGATTTGGGTATTTTGTGCTACCTTACAAACAAAATCCTAGATTCAATTCCAGTGGATCATAAAACTCCTCTTTGCAAAGCTCTGCAGCACATTATGTTGCATTGCGTTAGGAGAACAAGGATTGCACAGACTGAAGCTCAGACGAGAGATGTTTTTGTGATGGGCCTGTTGGAGCTCTGAGGGAAACAGCACAATAATGACAGAGAATTAAAAATTGATTCTCAGCTATAGTATGCTCCTTGTTACATCAAGGGTCTGGCTGAATTACAAATACTGTAACATGGAGTGACAGTGGATTACTGTACATCAAAGCATCCTTGAGCCGGAAATTTAGGACTGCCTGAGCGCACGCAATCTTTTTTTTCTCAGTTAATACTGTTGCTATTTTATACCAAAGTTGCAAATACCACACAACCGTCCTTCTCCTCCATTTTTAATAAGGTGACCCTTGTAATATTGTCCAGAGTTGGCCCCGACATCTGTTCTCAAGGCTGAGACTGGAAATACAACCAATAAAACCACAATTTTATATTATTACCTGATATTTTATACTTGTTGGTACAATTCTAGTGACATTCTTTCAACAGCATTATATAGGGCAAGAGATTTATGCATCTGTTTAGGATGAAAAACGAGGAAGGCCATTTTAAGAGTGGGTACTATCTGTCATGTCTGGATTCAATTTTAAACCTGCAATGGACCATGGACTGGATTTGAGAGGGAAGAACTGAGATAAAATGTGCTTCACTCCTCTGGTTTTGTGATACCTATACGGCAACTCTTCCCCCGCCCACTGCACATCCTCCCCCCCCCACTAATTGTTGCCATCACTGCTGATTTCAAATCAGATATAGCACATCGAGATGGAAACAGAGGATTAAAAATGAAAGAGAACACAAGAGGATTGATGAGTCTTCAGTCAATTAGAAATCACTCCATGCATACATTACAAAACAGCTGAGTGCATTGGACATAGCAAAGGCTACAGACCTCCAACAGCATCCCGGCTCCAGAACTAGCTGTGCTCATAGCTACAACATTGACATTGGTGTACTGTGGCTGCCATTCTTTTGACAGGATGCACTGCAGCAACTCGCTGGGTCTTCTTTGGCAGCACTACCCAAACCCACAACCTTCCCCACTAGAAGGAGATAGGGCAGCAGGTTCATGGGACAACTTCACTTCCAAATTCCCTACCAATTCATTCACCATCCTGACTTGGACGTACATTGCTGTTTGTTGCTAGATCGAAGTCCTAGAACACCCTACCTGATAGCACTGTGGGAGAACCTTCGCCACACAGGTGGCAAAGATTTAATTAGGCAGCTCACCGCCACCTTCTCAAGGGCAACTAGGGATGAGCAATAAAAGTTGGTTTCTCCAGCAATACCCAAGTGGATGTAAAAAATTGAGAGAAGCTTTAAAACCAGAGACAGTACAACTGTCTAGATAGAAAAGATTTAAAAGCAGAGATAATCCAGCAGGATAGACGCAGAGACAGAAGATTTAGAATCAGCAGTGGGAGTCTGCAACGTCGTCAGTTTGTCATTTACCTATCACAGCACAGGGGTAGCAGGAAGTGATATGCTGCTTATAAGCTGGTGCTCAACTTTTTCAAAGACTTCTCAACTATAGAACAGTGGGTTCAAGTTCAAGGACTGTGATTGGAGATAATTTGCCTACTGCAGATGAACTGAATGTTTTTTTCTCTCTCAGTTCTATGCTGGATCAGTCAGGCAGCAGATGAAGAGGAAGAAAACTAGAGGAGCGGATTGGAGTGCACTTCTATTAGTTCTTACTACATTCTTCCAGTGCTGTGATATTTAAATGCCAACTCCTTCTCCTGACCTCAGTCCAGGCCTTTTCTGAAGCTGATTTCAAATTGAGGACGGCTCAGCAGGATGGATATACTAGAAGATTATTTCAAATCAGCAGCAGCCACATTTTGAAGTTTGGAGAGAAATTGCCATTTAAATATCATAGCACTGGAAGGGTAGATTGGAGAAAAAATAGGAGATGGCAGTAACTGTTAGGAATGCACTGACTGAAATTTAGAAAACACAGCGAGAAGATGTATTTGTGGATGCCAGCCAACAAGTGAGTGAGAATTTTGGTGGAAGATTTATGTTGTTGGCCTTCATCATTATCTGAGGGTTGTACATATATTGGGGATGGAATTGTTCTTTTTATATCAAACTATATAATGTATGTTGGTGTGTTTTACAAAAGAGACATTCACATACAATCAGAGCAAATCGTTTCTGCACTTTTTACATTCATACTTCATACAGAAGCAATACCAATATAATCCATTCAAGATTCAGCCCCTGCAATTGTTAATTGTTTCCTACTTATTGTGACATCTTGCAACTCTACTATTTTCCTTTGCAAAATTCTGGGGCTAAATGTGATGCTAATCATTCTTTCATCGTTGAAACAAATTAATCCACATAGGAATAGTGAGGGTGGTGTTTGAGTTTAAGATCATTGTAAAACCAAAAGCTGCCTAATTATTTTAATTTGTCTGATCTCATCATTATAAAACTGATTGAATAAAACCCCTGAATTTATGATTTCTGAAAGCTTTATTTATCTTTGGGGTTGAAAGAATTTCCATGTGACACCACATGTATGAGAGGAAAGAAATTACGATAAAGATCCTAATTTGCAAAGTATTATGAGGCCTCCTCCTACTTGGCATTAAGTAAAAAACATTTTCTGCTTTCCCTTGAATTGTGAGCATGAATTAAAAGCCCAAACAAATTTTAATATCCTTGGCTTCTTCATCATGGAATATGAATTTTAAATTCATTTAAAAAAATAAATCTAAGTATGAAGACATTTGTAGATGGTAAAGTTCAATTAGGAAACAAAATGTAATTTCCAGAACTCATTCTGTACTCTGTTCATTTTAAGTTGGATTTTGGGGCCAATTCAGTGGTTCTGGTCAAAAAGTCACCAGGCCTACCAAGTGAGGCCCATGCGACATGTTGGCGGTATGACAGAGTTGATGCTGCAAGGACAGCTCATGGATAAAATTTAAATGCCCTCCTTGTACCACGTGAGACTCCCTTGGGGAATATGATTACATGAAGGGCAACTGAATCTTGTGAGCAACTTTTAAGGGCTGGAGCTCACCAAAAATCAATTTGGCGACTTTAAGGCAAGTGGCTGTATATGGGGGAGAAATATTTGAGTCTTTCTGTATTGGTTTTTACTTAGTTGTCAGCCTTTCTAAAGGCTGTATGAAGGGGCAAAATAAGACTGAAGGGGTGGAATGGCCACATGATGGGGGAGGGCGGGGTGGGAGAAGGAAAATAAGTGGGCAGGTGTCAGGCAAACCCCCCACCTGCCAGGACTGAGGCATACATTATTTCGCCACATGAACATTAAAACTTAAAATTGCCAGCTCCTGACCGGAAAGACATTTGCATAGTAACAGACAGTGTTGGAACAATGGGGACCCAGTCGTTGCTTCCCCAATACACAGAAGAAGTGGTCAGACTAGTTTTAGTCACATGACTAACTGGCTGTTGCAGAGGTTTGAACTGAGAGTTTTAAATTGGAGAAAACAATGTTGGAAATCAGGAAGCTCCTGGTAGAGCATGGCTACCCGACCCAATCCCAATGGGACCCGACAGCATGTGTCAGGTGCGGGTTGGGTCGGGTTGCTCTTCCGGGTCCGGCGTTCAGGCTCGGGTCAGGTTGGGCCGGGTCGGACACAGTGACAGCCAGGACGTCAAGGCGGGAAACACTCCGCACTGGACTACAGTGAGCGATTCCATCCAAGGCAGAGCTCAACCTCTTTAATACAATCAACATTATTATGGTGGTCAGGTCGGGCACGGGAAAAAAAATGAAAGGACTCGGGCTGGAGCGGGCTCGGGTCGGATGTGACTCTGTCGGACTCAGGTCGAGTTTTATTTGCAGACCCGAGCAGGCCTTCAGCTCCTGGCTGCTGGTTTGTGAACATCTCTCTCCTGTCTGCTCCCATATCTTTCTCACGGAACTGAAGAACCATTGAAGACACGTAAACTCAAAGAGAGAAAAGTCCTACATGAACAAGGTTAAAGAAGAATACTGGGCCCCAATGAAAAGTACGAGCTGTCTACAATCAAGGACTCTACGGCGATCTGGAAACACAAACAGTAACAAGAAACCCCTTTTAGAGATGGCCTCAAATCTCAAATCCCAGATTTAAAATTGGCAATTGAGTTGGCATCAGTTGCCATTTTCAGAAGAGAGTTCCAAACTTCCACCACCGTTTGGGTTGAACTTTATTCTCCCGCCACCAGGAGTGGTGGCAGGTGAAAAAACTGGCAGCCTGCATGTGCAGGCTGCATGCCGCCATGCCGCTGTGGCTCCCGATAATACGCCGATCAGGCCGACCCCCCTCAATCACCTGATAGGGGTGGGTTCTGCGATGCGAGCAAAGGCGTCAGCTGCCTCTGCACAAGCACAAGCGCCATTTTTAAAGGGCAGCCAGACCTGCCACTAAATTTAAATATTTAAACCTGTACCCCCCCCAGTACACCGCTAAAAGAAAATTGCCCCTTCCCTCCCAAAAAAACACTTACATATAATAGTTGCCCTCTCCCCTCCGTCCCAAAACACTTCCATTGAAGATTTGACATTCCCCCAACTATTGTCCAAAGTGCAGAGGTCATCCCCTTCACCCCTCCCCTACAGTACACATGCTAATGGGAAACCCTCCCCACTATACTCGAAATTCTAAGCACCCTCCCCCACCTCGGTGGTGCTCAGAAGATCCTGGGCAGCCGGTAAGATAGCTGTGAATTTTTAAAATGTATTCAGGTACTTCATGTAAATACTCAAAGTCGGGTCCCATTGCCAATCGGCAGGGGGGCCGCCACGGAGCCTTGCCACCTCTGGGAAGATCAAGTCCAGCACTCCTGGCTCTGTGGTAGGCCACTGCTGGTATGATTTCCCGGCCCTTCTGCCCCCCACCCTACCGGCCCCGGCTACGGATCCCAACTTTGGGACCACAACAAAATTCAGCCCCTTGTGTGTAGAAATGTCTTGTTTCCTAATTTTACTCCTGAAATGTCTGGCTGCATGCCCCCTACTCCTAGGAAAGTTGCCCTGTTTCATTCTCCTGGCAGACGGATGCACAGATGAGGAAACTGTATCTGAGGGTAACCTTAGGCAGGATTTTTGGGCCCTGCTGGTGGCAGTAATGGTGACAGGGCCCAAAAATACTGGTGCCGGTTGGCATGCCAGTTTCCCAAAGCCAGCCTGGAGTTCCTGGAGCCAGCCATTTTTAAACAGGCAGAATTGGGGATGGCAGGGGTACTCGCCCCCCCGGGTAGGTAGGAGATTAGGCTCATTAAGAGCCTTGTTAAGGCCAATTAAAGGCGAGCAACTGGAATTTTCCATTTGGCCTCCAGTTTCCCATACCGGTGGGGTCCAGTTTAGGTGCCTGGAGGCAGGCACCTGGTTGCAGGCTGGCAGAGGTAGGAAGGTGGGGGCAGCACTCCAGGCAGCCCTACAGGCCCTCCCTCTCTGACTGAGTATGAGAGCAGCAATATGCCACTCTGTAGAGGGTTCCCCCACCAACTGCCACAGTGGTGGCCATGCTGCAAGAACCATTTTTTAATGAAAGTTTTAAGAAAGTTGGTGAGAGGACACCTCCATGTTGAGGAAGCCTTTCTGTTACTTACCTGCCAACACTCCTCTCAAGCTGGAAGGCCTCAGCTTTGAGAGCCTATCTGCCGCCCTTAATTGGACAGGGAAACTGTCAATTCAGGGGCGCCTCTGTGAAAATCTCAATCAGTGACTGTTTCCCCTGGGGGTGGGTTCAGGACCCGGAAACAGTCCCAACTTCCACTTCCTGGTAGGGAAAAACCAGGCCCTTGTTTCAAAAGACTGAAAAAGTGTGGTGCAGGAAGCCCATGCAGTATGAGAAGGGTTTCTAACCATTCCAGGGTGATCTTATGCTCTAGCCTTAGGAATACAGGGCCATCCCTTGAATCCATTCAGTGAGGATCAGCAGTCTGCAATTACTGACACTCCTGCCTTCTTTAAATTTTCCATGGGATGCACATATTGCTGGCAAGGCCAGCATTTATTGTGCATCCCTAATTGTTGTTGAGAAGGTGATGGTGAGTCACCCTCTAGAACCACTGCAGTCCATGTGGGGTAGGTATTGGAGCACTGGGTGGAATGAGCAGTTGATTAGATTCAAGAAGACACACAGTATATTATCACAAAGTGGCAGATTTGAAACATCAGTGCCACAGATAATTTAATAGCAGCCCTGAGAGATTAATTGAGATAGGGCACATTAAGGTAGGAGCAGATGGATTGATTGCTATGTGTGGTAGCTGAGATACACTACATCATGATAATAGAGGGCATTTTTTAAAACAGGCCTCTGCATTGTTAACAGTAGGATTTTGGACAATCAGTGACTGGCTGCATATCACATTCATCCATTTCTTCCTCCTCTTCCTCATTGTCCTCTGTCAAAAGTTGGACACCCAAACTCCTCCTGCTGCATTCTAATTTCTCTCACAATGGGAAATTGTGCAACGGTAGCAGATGGCTGAGCTTTTGGACCTTGCAGGGGCTAGATTGCAGCAGCCACTCCAATCAGGCCAGAGAGCAGAATCTCGGATTGGGTCCTCCAATTGTAGCAGAGACATGAGCCTCAATATATCTTCAGTATCATGGTTTTCACAAAAGAAACCAACTCCCAAAGGCCAGGCCATCAAATTCTTTCACATCTATTTTGTGTGGGAGAGCAACATGAATAGAATAGGTAGTTACAGAGAAAAGAAAGACTTGCATTGATATAGTGTTTTTCACAACCACTGGACATCTCAAAGCGCTTTACAGCCAAGGAAGTACTTTTGAAATGTAGTCACTTATAAGGTAGGAATGTTGAAAAAGAAAGCTCTGATTTTGTCATGGGATCAATTTGTTTCAGATTGACTTAAACTAGTTGGTAAGAGAAGGCTGCTGATAATGCTAGCGAGACCTCAAAAAAAAAGATTTTTCATGGTGCTGAATTTGATGGCTCATAAGTGGGCCATTAAATACAAGCCTGAACAGTGAGTGTCAGCTGTCTGCTTGATTGTGCCTTACCCAGTTCTCATCTGATCATCTTTTGTAGTAACGGTGTTTGGACAGTTGTCAGGAGCAGAAACAATTGTGATTTTGTTTCTTCCCCAGGGAAACTGAAGCCACTTGTATTGCCCCACTGCAGAAATTAGATTGTTATGTCAGGACTGGTTGGACGTGCCCCAGAAGATGGAAAGGTAGATCTCATTACAGGCTAGGTACGATACCAGATAGTTACAAATAGGATGAACAGTTGTCTCTGCGCAGTCAGCAGGGATCGAGAGTATAAAGGCACCGTTGCCTGCAGTGTGTGTGGAGAGCACGATCCATTCTAATGGATAACGGTGAGAGATTATTGCATTCTTAAAATCCAGCAAGCATGACAAAATCCCTGCCTTAAATAAAACTAGTTTAGAAAAAAACAGATTGATCTTAAATTGGCAAAGGTTTTCACTTCAAGAGGAAAGGCTGGAGGCTGAACACTAATCGAAAGACTACCATCGAATTTCCTTCCTACAGTGAGCCAATGGATGTATAGATACTTAGATTTCCAGAAGGCATTTGATAAGGTGCCACATCAAAGGTTATTGCAGAAAATAAAAGCTCATGGTATAGGGGGTAACATATTGGCATGGATAGAAAATTGGCTAGCTAACAGGAAACAGAGAGTAGGCATAAATGGGTCATTTTCTGGTTGGCAAGATGTAACAAGTAGTGTGCCACAGGGATCAGTGCTGGGGCCTCAACGTTTTACAATTTAAATAAATGACTTGGATGAAGGGACTGAAGGTATGGTTGCTAAATTTGCTGATGACACAAAGATAGGTAGAAAGGTAACTTGTGAAGAGGACGTAAGGAGGTGACAAAGGAATATAGATAGGTTAAGTGAGTGGGCAAAGATCTGGCAAATGGAGTATAATGTGGAAAAATGTGAAATTGTTCATTTTGGCAGGAAGAATAAAAAAGAAACATATTATCCAAATGGAGAGAGATTGCAGAGCTCAGTGATGCAGAGGGATCTGGGTGTCCTAGTGCATGAATCGCAAAAGGTTAGTATGCAAGTACAGCAAGTAATTAGGAAAGCTAATAGAATGTTATCATTTATTGCGAGGGGAATTGAATGCAAATGTAGGGAGGTTATGCTTCAGTTATACAGGCATTGGTGAGACCACATCTGGAGTACTGTGTACAGTATTGGTCTCCTTATTTAGGGAAAGATATGAATGCACTGGAAGCAGTACAGAGAAGGTTTACTAGACTAATATCTGGAATGGGCGGGCTGTCTTATGAGGAAAGGTTGGACAGGCAAGGCTTGTATCCACTGGAATTTAGAAGAGCAAGAGGCGACTTGATTGAAACATATAAGATTCTGAGGGGTCTTGACAGGGTGGATGTGGAAAGGATGTTTCCTCGTGGGAGAATCTCAAACTAGGGGTCACTGTTTAAAAATAAGGGATCACCCAATTAAGACAGAGATGAGGAAAAATATTTTCTCTCAGAGGGTTGTGAGTCTTTGGAACTCTCTTCCTCAAAAGGCGGTGGAAGCAGAGTCTTTGAATATTTTTAAGGCAGAGGTAGATAGATTTTTGATAAGCAAAGGGGTGGAAGGTTATTGGGGGTAGGCGGGAATATGGAGTTGAGGTTACAATCAGATCAGCTATGATCTTATTGAATGACTGAGCAGGCTCGACAGGCCGAGAGGCCTACTCCTGCTCCTAATTCATATGTTCGTATGTTTGTACGTTATCTGGATCATGTTTAAGCAAAAGTGAGAGAGGAGACTTTGTTGCCACCTCTGGTCATGCTCCTATTTTCCATGTCTGTTTATAGACTGTACATTAAAAATTAATCTGGCTTCTACCACTCACTGAAGCAGCATCATTTTATTTCAGTGCAGAGCAGTATAATAGAGCCAACTTTGCTGCATATTTTTAACAGGCATCTCAGTACTGCCTTCTTTACTGCTTTCTTTAGTGTGCATTTATGCCCTGTGCTCCTATTTTACAGTAACACTCATGTTTTTATGTCCTGCTTTATAAGTTGTTCAACTTCATATAATTCAACTTCATTTGGACTTCTTGCAGACCCTCCAAGTGGCTGAAATAGCATTGACTCTCTGTAACATAATGCCATGTATTTACATTCTTGCCTGTTCAAACACTATCCTTGCCTCACACAAAAAATTGCACCATTACTGGATGTACCAATACTTGGGCTTTTGTGCCATATCTAGTCTCTTTCTTTGTTTCTATTCAGATATTGTCTTTAACAATTGCCCACTTCTTTACCAATTGCATTATTGAACTTTCCCATATTTAGAGTGGTTAAATGACTCATTAACTTCATCAATTTTTTTTTAGCATATGCAGGCTCGGCACCTAATTGCAGTATCTCAGTGCATTGACATCACCAGCATGAGCATCCTGGAGGCCACCAGACAGTTTAGTAAGTGGACATATTACAACAATGGGGGACATGGCTTGCATTTGTCTGCAAGGACATTTGTCATTGTCATGAAGGCCCCTTGAGGTAGATTTATCTACAAGATGCACTGCAGCAACTCACCAAAGCTCGTTCAACAGCACCTTCCAAACCCATGACTTCTATCACCTAGAAGGACAAGGGCAGCAGATACATGGGAACACCACCACCTGCAAGTTCCCCTCCAAGCTACACACCATCCTTACTTGGAACTATATTACCGTTCCTTCACTGTTGCTGTGTCCAAATCCTGGAACTCCCTTCTTAACGATACTGTTGGGGTACCTACATCCCAAGGACTGCAGTTGTTCAAGAAGGCAGCTCAAGGGATGGGCAATAAATGCTGGCCTAGCCAACAACACCCACATCCCATGAATGAATTAATAGAAAATTTGAAGTGCACTGTCACTGTTTAGTTGGGAAGCGTCCAATCACAAATGGCCAGTTGAATCCCGGTTGATGGTCTCAGGTTGAAGATGATATGATAATTTATAGGAGCATCTGCTGTTGTGGATAGGAACAGTTATTATTCAGCAGTCTTGGTAAACAAAGTTCAGTTGGCTTTCCTAAAGTTCCATTGAGGTTTTAAATGGTATTTCTGACGCATGATAAACAAAGACCACCAAGGTTATGTGATGGTTGATGTAAACTGTGCGGAACACTGTTAAAAACAGTGTATGATGCTGCTTGTGGGTCACTGTTGATTAATATGACCCAGAAAATGTCAGGGGAGTAGCTTGATCCCCATTTTGCTGAGCGTAAGGTGCCACGCTGCTTAGGGTCATGGAACAGGGCAAGGTCATTATTGGATGCCCAATTTTGTAACTGATCAATGTCTTCTTTGGATTGTGAGTAACCCCAGTCAGTACAGTGGCTATTAAAGTCACCAATGTAGAGAGGTGGATGAGAAAGAGATGGGAATAGATTGTACCCTCTGGTCTCACTTGGTGGCGAATGAATGTTTGCAGTCTTGGAACCATTCATCTGTATGACATCACTATAATTAGTAGATAAGACCTGAGTTGCATTTAAAAGATGTTGTTGCAGACATAAGTTGCTTGGCCATGGTTGGCATTAAGCGGGTGCCATGCCAAGTCAACTCCAACAATAGCAAAATGACCAACTTCATCTGTTGCAATGCGGGTTTATTCAAAGCAGTATATGTTGACCTGGTGACGGATAGCGAGGGTGCTGATGATTGAATGCTTCTCCATTGAAAGCCCCTCAATGTTATATTGTGGGATTCACTGCACTGAGCTTAGAATCCACCTACTTGGCTGGGAGAATTGCCATTGCGATTATTGGCTGGTTGGCCCAGATCTGAAGGTTCTCTGATTGGGTCTGCTGGCTGCATCGTTCGTTTCATCGGTAAATCAATTATTCACAGGGGGCACAATGAGAATGCTGATGCTATGTTTTTCCAGCTGTGTTGTACTAGTTTATCACTGCGTTACTTTCTCACAAATCACATCGTTGAAAGCTGCATGTTTCTGTGATTTTGTTATCAATTTATTAACACTGGAGAAAAATAATCACTTTTTTGTGAAATGAAGTATGTAAAGCTCAAAGCTAATGGAATACCCAACTTGTACTGCACAGCGCCAGTCTGGTGATAGATTCTGTGAATAGCCATCGGCCTTCATTAAAACATTATGTTTATCCTGTGGAAAATATGAGTGAATGCTGAATCTTTGCTATATGGGAAGATTAATAATTATAGAAACTAATTCCCTTAAGAGACCAAATTAAAACAAAGCTGCTGCATTCTGAGGGACTTAAGATGCCTCCATAATAGGATATGGTTAAACATACAGGTACAGCAATACCATTACGATCATCAAAGACATTTTAATTATTTTACATTGATTATACAATGTCATCTGGAATGCCAGTTTAATAAGTCATCTGACTATTTTTATGTGAGTTGCCTGTCTCTTTGTATTCTATAATTGGTTAAAAAAAAGTCCAGTGAAAATTAGGTGCTAAAAGCACAGTCGTATTAATTAGAAGACGACATTCGTAGAAACAGCCATTGAACTGTAATCCATTTTCGCTGTACCTCAGGTAATTCAGCCTGTAGATCATCAGCTGCTGTGAAGTAGGCTGGGTATTGGTTAGCAAACATCAGCTCCAATTTAGTACAGACCTGCCAACCTGCATACATACTAAGTATCAACACAATCCTCGCATTATATCAAAGAATGAAGGTAATTATACAAATTGTTTAGGGCAGGAGATTCTAAGCATGGAGCCCTTGGAGTAACATAAGTGTTTAAATCAATTGCATTTGCAATGTGGATGCTAGCAGATCTTGCTATTCTAATTTAGATTTGTCTACCAATACAGCAACAGAACATCTGGAACTCTCAAAAGCTGGTTGAGGCAAGGTCAATTTAAAAAACATCCCAAACTGAGATTGATAAATGTCTGTTAGGTAAGGTATTAAGGGATATTGAGCAAAGAAAAGTAAATGGAGCTACAATGAATAGCAGAGCAGGCTCGAAGAGCTGAATAGCCTATTCTTGTTCCTGTGTAAGAACAGCTCTTTCCAACCTCAAATTTAAACAGGACAAAACCAGGGAGTAGGCAAGTTGCCTGGGCTTGTTTGGGCTACGTATGGGTTAGTCTTGATCTAATTCTCAGTCCCCTTTTGTCACTGCAGGGAAATCTCCACCCTACTCTGCAATGAACTGGATATGTTCCTGCTCCAGTTCAGTTAAGATAGTCTATTTGAACTGCGTTAGGCCTAGAAATGACATTAATTTGCTACTTTCATTGGGCACTGAAACTTAGGATTGAGATACAATTTATCTGTGTATATCCTGCCTGTTCCTCTCAATTCTTTTAGAGTCATAGAGTTATACAGCACAGAAACAGGCCCTTCGGCCCATCGTGTCTGTGCCGGCCATCAAGCACCTATCTATTCTAATCCCATTTTCCAGCACTTGGCCCGTAGCCTTGTATGCTTTGTCGTTTCAAGTGCTCATCTAAATACTTCTTAAGTGTTGTGAGGGTTCCTGCCTCTACCACCCCTTCAGGCAGTGTGTTCCAGGTTTCAGCCACCCTCTGGGTGAAAAACCTTTTCCTCAAATCCCCTCTAAACCTCCTACCCCTTATGATAAATCTGTGCCCCCTGGTTATTTACACCTCTGCTAAGGGAAAAAGTTTCTTCCTAGCCACCCTTTCTATGCCCCTCATAATCAGATCCCCCCTCAGCCTTCTCTGCTCTAAGGAAAACAACCCTCGCCTCTCCAGTCTCTCTTCATAGCTGAAATGCTCCAGCCCAGGCAACATCCTGGTGACTCTCTTAAGGTATGTTTGGCAGCAAATGACAGAGTGCGGCAGAACCCTACTTCTAGCACATATCATAAAAACTGATCCCTTAGTTTGCTGAGAACATAAAAATCCATGGCCATTTGTGCTGTGGAGCCAAAGAGCAAGTTCAGAGCCTTTTTGTGGTTTTATATATGATCTGACAATCCTGGGTTACCAATAAACACGTTTAACCAGACAGTTACAACGATGATGCAGTAAGATGTCTCCTGATGGTTTTCTAATTCCAAACCCCACTCCCACCCAATTTTATTCAGTGAAGCTCAACCTGTTCTTCCACCATGACATTTACAAATCAAAGCTTTCATGGTACTTTATTACCCAGGAGCACAAGATGGGATTTTTCTTTGTCAAA
This sequence comes from Heterodontus francisci, assembly GCF_036365525.1. NCBI lineage: Eukaryota > Metazoa > Chordata > Chondrichthyes > Heterodontiformes > Heterodontidae > Heterodontus > Heterodontus francisci. Next base: position 88,672,090 of record NC_090384.1, on the reverse strand, counting down.
TCAGACGACAATATTCCATCAGTGTCAGAGATTTGCACTGGACCTGACGATGCAGTCGAATTAAAGGAAATTCCTTAAAATGTGCAGCCCAGATAACTTTTCCAACAACTTTGATGTGTTTGCCTCAGCTTACCTGGGATGCAATAATGGGATTGAAATCCCTGTTTCACAAAACTGGGAGAAATGCTAACTGTTGTCCTGGTCATTTGGTTATTACATCACCGGGAAATAACCTAATAACTTAGGAATTGCCGGAGTTTGATTCTGCTGCTCTTTGGCACTCAGTTGGGTGCTAAATGAAAAATAATCAGTTCAGCACTAGACAACCAGCCCAGCAAGCAGTTCTTTTACATTTCTCAATAATAGAGGTTCATACTTATTGGGCTGGATTTTACCGACCCCCCCCAACATGGCGGGGGGGGGGCGGAAAATGCCTCCGGGGGAGGGCTGCCGCACACCCCGATACCGGGAGGGCCCGGCTTGATATTATCAGCGGCAGCGATGCCTCGTGGCGGCCCTCCGCTGCTTAGTGACTGGACCCCAATTTGAATATTTAAATACATTTAAATGATTGAATTAATGAAGCTCATGTCACCGTCTCATGTCCCGCTGTGATCTTCAGCCCGGCGGCCAGCATTCCCACACCTTCGGATCACGGTCCGGGGAAACAAGGCACAGGTGGGTAGGCGGGGGAGGTAAGTTTATCAGTGCGGTGGGTGGTGGGGGAGGGAACGTGGTTAAATTCGCATCATGGGTGTAGGGGGATAGTGGAAGGGTTGTAGTTGAAAGTTTGTGCAGTTTTGGGGTGGGGGGGGAGGTCCGATGGTAGAGGTGCTTTGGTGGGGGGAAGGGCAAATAATGAATTTAATTGTTATCAGGGGGATGGGAGAGGGGCAAAAGAAATGTATTTATTTATTTTAATTCAATTTACCTTTAAATATTTAAATTAGCTGGTAGGGCTGACAGCCCTTTAAAAAGGGCGTCGTGCCTATGCATAGGCAGCTGCCGCCATTGCTGGGGATGGACAGCCCGCAACCGCCACATGATCGGAGGGGGTGGCCCACCCCAGCTATTTAAATGAGCTGCTGCTCGGAAGATTGCGGCAGCCCTAAGGCTTGTGGCCTGCATGGGCTGGCTGCCATTTTTTCATCTCGCCGCCAAGATTGCGGAGAGATTATAAAATCCAGGCCATTATTTCTGTGTGGTTTCCCTGGAGGGATCTTTAAAATACGAGTCTTGGTGTTGGTGGCTGATAACATCTTTCCCAAAATATGTGAGATCAGCTCAGGTTATACTCCCTTCCATAATTTCCCTATTTCACCAGAGGGAATAACGTCCCCTACATTGGTCATTGGAAATGGCCATTGTGAAGCCATCCTCTGCTAGTCAGTAGCACAGTGCATTAGCGCACTAAGCTGTCATTCCATGTTACTGTTTGCAGCATTTATAATATATAGTAATGCACATAGATTTAGTCTCGTCCCCCTCCCCCCCCCCCACCCCCATGCAAATCTGTTACCTGTGGCACGCAACTCACTTTTGCAACCTATATGTTTCAGGTAAGCACAAAAGGCCCTGATATGCATTTTATTGTATCTCTAATTACCCACATTATGCATTTTGCAGGGTTGCAGTGTACAGTGCCTACATTGTGTCCAGATCGAATTTAAATCAATTTCTAATGAAGTTTTAGGTTACTACAGGGTCAATTTTTTAATATCTGGTGTACATCAGGTGGGCAATGGGCAAGGTGACTATGATTTTCATGGTCAGGCCTCATTTAAGTTTGGCTGCCAGACCGAACTGCACTGCATATCGTCCTCTCGCCATTTGGAAGGGTGGAAAATCTGGTGGCACATAGACTGACGTGCGGCTACAGCAGCACCTTAAATGTGAGGGCACATTGGAGTAGCAGATTTAATTGGCAGGAAAATTTATAATGCACACCAAGCAGCAAGGAGTTCAACTTAAAGAAACCATTAAGATTAAAAAGTCCAAAAAAGAATGAAGCAAAAATCATTGCCAGACTTTCCTACCACTTTACCCAACTGCAGCTAATGATCCTTCTAAATAGTGTTGCAAACCAACACCATCCAACCTATATAGCCCATGGCCTGTGGGCGTGTTAAGGAATCCGCAGTGGTCACGATGTTTGATGCCAAAATTGCATCACGGTCCTAACTGTGTCATTTGATACCTATTGAAATACATCAATGAGGACACCACCTGTTTCTAGAGGGAATGCTGATCACCTAAACTGAGTTCCACACAAAAATTGGAACATGGTGAACCTCCAACAGTAAGTTGGCAATTTTTACAGACGGTGGAAGTTGGGAGGTAGGCGAGGAGTGCAATGAAGTAATTCTTGTTCACATGCATGAGGAACATGTTACATATAAGCAAGCTATTTATCCTTGTGTGATAGCCTACTTAACTGAGAATTCCACACCCACCACTGTGGTTGACAGGGCCCTCAACCGTGTCCGACCCATTTCCCGCACTTCTGCCCTCACCCCTTCCCCTCCCTTCCTCGAGGATGTAACTAGTAGAGTTGATGAGGGGGAGCCAATGGATGTGGTTTATTTGGACTTTCAGAAGGCTTTCAACAAAGTCCCACATAAGAGATTAGCATGTAAAATTAAAGCGTGTGGGATTGGGGGTAGTGTATTGCGATGGATAGAAAATTGGTTGGCGGACAGGAATCAGAGTAGGGATAAATTAGTCTTTTTCCGAATGGCAGGCAGTGACTATTAGGGTACCACAGGGATCGGTGCTAGAACCCCAGCTATTCACAATATACATTAATGATTTCGATGAGGGAACTAAATGTAATATCTCCAAATTTGCAGATGACACAAAACTGGGTGGGAGGGTATGGGCCGTATGGTCTACTCCTGCTCCTATATCTTGAGATAGGTTGAAGGTTGTGAATTCAGTTTTGTGGAAGTATTTAATGCCCTTCACATGATGGTCACAGCACATCTTGCTTTTAAGAGCCCCAACTCATCTTGCTCTCCCTCCACTGAATTCATGAGCCTCTTATCCTCCCTAAACCTCTGTTTCCATGTAAACTCCCTGATCCATATTCATAGCCACCCCCTTGATCTTGCCATCTCATGTCTATTCACAATATACATGAATGATTTAGATGAGGGAACTAAATGTAATATCTCCAAATTTGCAGATGACATAAAACTGGGTGGGAGGGTGAGTTGTGAGGAGGATGCAGAGAGGCTTCAGGGTGATTTGGACAAGTTGAGTGAGTGGGCTAATGCATGGCAGATGTGGTATAATGTGGATAAATGTGAGGTTATCCACTTTGGTAGCAAAAACAGGAAGGCAGATTATTATCTGAACGGCTATAAACTGAGAGAGGGAAATATGCAGCGAGACCTGGGTGTTTTCATACACCAGTTGCTGAAGATAAGCATGCAGGTGCAACAAATGCAAATGTTATGTTGGCCTTCATAGCGAGAAGATTCGAGTCCTGGAGTAGGGATGTCTTGCTGCAATTATACAGGGCCTTGGTGAGGCCACACCTGGAATATTGTGTGCAGTTTTGGTCTCCTTATCTGAGGAAGGATGTTCTTGCTATAGAGGGAGTGTAACGAAGATTTACCAGACTGATTCCTGAGACGTATGAGGAGAGATTGAGTTGGTTAGGATTATATTCGCTGGAGTTCAGAAGAGTGAGGGAGGATCTCATAGAAACCTCTAAAATTCTAACAGGACTTGACAGGGTCGATGCAGGAAGGATGTTCCCAATGGTGGGGGAGTCCAGAACCAGGGGTCATAGTCTAAGGATATGGGGTAAACCTTTCAGGACTGAGATGAGAAATTTCTTCACCCAGAGAGTGGTGAGCCTGTGGAATTCGCTACCACAGAAAGCAGTTGAGGCCAAAACATTGTATGTTTTCAAGAAGGAGTTAGATATAGCTCTTGGGTCTAAAAGGATCAAAGGGTATGGGGCAAAAGCGGGAACAGGCTACTGAGTTGGATGATCAGCCATGATCATAATGAATGGTGGAGCAGGCTCGAAGGACCGAATGGCCTACTCCTGCTCCTATTTTCTATGTTTCTATGTTAATACATTCACAGAGAGTGAAATAAATGATTAGAACATATACATAGGATTAAGGTAGAAAATGAAATATCATAAATAAAATTCTTTTCAAAATTAAATTACAAATAAATGATTTTTTTTTATTATAATAGAGAAAGTTGACATTCCAGGTCCAGAGAGGCTTTTTAGCAGTAATTATGAATTTAGTATGCCCAGTTGCACCTCATTCAACAAGGTTTAATGTTTTCCAGATTTATTACAGTGAGATTAATAGCTTAAAAGGCAAGTTCTCGTCAATTCAGTGATTTCTAATTGATTGTAGTCTGTGGGAACTTCAACAGCACACCCTGTGGGGTAGTGTAGAGTCACTGACAGCAGCATGTGGATTTCTGCATTTAACTACACATATTCAGACTCCAGAGTAATGAGGAGTATTGCTGAGAGTTTCACCATCACTGCTACCACAAAATCTGGGCCAGCATGAATTAGGTTTGAATATAAAAAATTTCAATCCTGGCCTGTGATTGTATTTAAATGATGGATTAACCACTTATGCTTGTGCTGTTTGCATGTCAGAGAGCATGGGAGTGAAACTGGTCTATGCCAGTAGTCCAAAATGGGCTCATAGCAAATCAGCAACCTATTATACGCTGTGCCAGTTTTATTTTCCATTGCTTTGGAAAATGTTGCCAAGATTTTTAATTTCGAACCAAGTAAAAGTGACAGTGAGACTAGGAAACGAGTCTCCAAAACGAGTTTGAACTTTCGCTGTGCGAACTTTCAGTGGAAAGATTGGGAAAGAAGATTGATGAAAAATCAGCTGCCCATTTGCTACGAGCCCAATTTGCGCTGCTAACGTTGACCAATTTCAACCCTCATAATTTTGATGTCAGAGCTCTTGGAGCATGAGCCAACTAAAAGGAGACAGTGTGATTATTTAGCAAAGGGTGACCACTGAACAGATCAACACAATTTTCCCTCAAGCAACCCTCTTATTTATGTATCTCATGGTATTTGACTTTCTCAGATATGCACAGGAGATCTATAGTCAATCTATCAATCAGTCAAGATATAATTGTGATTTATGATTAGAAAATTCAGAAAATGCTTCAAAGCTTTTAGAACTTATTGTTTTAATGAGCAATCCTGAAATAAGAATGCAGCTTTTAAATGTCAGGGTTTTCTTTTCAAATGGATAGTTAATGTCAGATCAATGTATACTTGATCAAAGTATATTATATCATAACCAATATAGTCATCTATTTCTTGTGCAGTCTCATTGGATAGAATCCCAAGCCAAGCAAAACTCACAGGTTCAAAAAGCTGATCTAGCAGAATTGCTTCCCAGTTGCTTGTGGTATGTTCAAAGTTAAAAGTCAATTCAACAACAGATTTTACTTAGACACAGCCACAGGTTTTTAAAAATGTATTGAAGTAAGTCATCTTTTTAAATAGTTTCTGTTGACTTTGTTCTGACTGTTCTACTTACAAGTCTATTGATTTGAAGTGCTGAGGTTTGCAAATGGGTTATATTTAAGTGGAGTGTATAGATAACTATTATAGATAATTGTTCTGCTGAAGTCTATTGATTTGAGGTGCTCAGGTTTGCAAACTGTCTATATTTAACTGCAGTTTGTAGAAAACTTGATCTCTAAGTACAAGCTCTCATGGCTGCCTTGTTCTGCTGTTCCTTTTGTTTGACTGTATATCGTACTGGAAAATTAAGCTTTTGTGGACTTCATCAGCTTCAAGTCCTAGACTTTCTAGGTGTAGAAGACTTGACATTCCTGCACCAGTGTGAATTTAATCCTGAATTGTATAAGACTGTATATTCAATCCATGATCCTAACAATAGCCCTGCCATTTTTGATTAAGCAAGCAGTACTAATATTGCAAGAAAATTCAAAACTGGATGAGTTGTTTCTTATCCCTGATAGTGATTCATGTTGCCTCTCTTGTCATCCGTTTCATTTGCTTTACCTCTAAAAGGCATTGCTTTCCAGTATTGAGAACAGAACTTAATCAGCTAGAATTTGCGGAAAAAAATGATGACTGCTGTAACTTAGCACAAAGGAAGATGGTTGTGGTTGTTGGAGGTCAATCATCTCAGCCCCAGGACATCACTGTAGGAGTTCTTTAGGGTAGTGTCCTAGGCCCAACCATCTTCAGCTGCTTCATCAATGGCCTTCTCTCCAACATAGGGTCAGAAGTGGGGATGTTTGCTGATGATTACACAGTGTCCAGTATCGTTCGCAAACTCCTCAGATACTGAAGCATTCTGTGCCTACATGCAGCAAGACACGGAGAAAAGTCAGGCTTTTGCCGATAAGTGGCAAGTAACATTCATGCCATGCAAGCGCCAGGCAATGGCCATCTCCAACAAGAGAGAATCTAACCATCTCTCCTTGATATTCAATGACATTATCATCACTGAATCCCCCACCATCAACATCCTGAGGGTTGCCATTGACCAGAAGCTTAACTGGACCAGCCATATAAACACTCTAGTTACAAGAGCAGGTCAGAAGCTGAGAGTTCTGCGGTGAGTAACTTACCTCCTGACTCCCCAAAGCCTGTCCATCATCTACAAGGCACACATCAGGAGTGTGATGGAATATTCTCCACTTGCCTGGATGAGTGTAGTTCCTACAAGACCCAAGAAGCACGACACCATCCAAGACAAAGCAGCCAACTTGATCAACACCACATTCATCACCTTAAATATTTACTTCCTCCACCACCAGTGCACAGTGGCAGCAGTGTGTATCATCTACAATATACACTGCAGCAACTTGCCACGGCTCCTTCGACTGCACCTTCCAAACCCGCAACCTCTAGCACCTAGAAGGACGAGGACAGCAGGCGCAGGAGAAAACCACTATTTGCAAGTTTCCCCTCCAAGTCACACACCATCCTAATCTGGAACTATATCACCATTCTTTCACAGTTGCTGGGCCAAAATCCTGGAACTCCCTCCCTAACATCATTGTGGGATTACCTATATCACATGAACTGCAGCGCTTTAAGAAGGCGGCTCACCACCACCTTCTCAAGGGAAATTAGGGATGGGCAATACTCACATGCCAAGAATGAATTAAAAAAATATATATTAATGTGTAATTCCTCCAGAAACTTGTGGTGAGGAAGAGAATCCTTGTGAATTGTATATCGCCACAAGTTGCTGGACGATTTGCGCTTAACCTCCCTATAATTTTCATTTGCACATTAATTACCCATTAAACTCACCACAAAAAGTTAAGGATAGTAATTAATAGTTCACATATCCTTTTAATGATGTGATAATTATCAATAATGGGCAATCAACCTCTCTGAATCAGAAAATGAACAATTAAAAGTGTAGTATCACATTCTTTCAGGTTGTGAATTGTTGTTGAAGAGCTTAACAATTTTCAAATTAAACAGTTTATTTTAATATTCTTAACTTTTTCTTTCTGTCTCTTTCCTTTCTGTCTCTAGACTTGAAAAGTAGAAGATATTACTGCTGGGGATGTATTTTATACAAACGCTCATTAAATTCTTCTCTCTGCCATTGGGTAACACCTCGACTAAAATAGCAGAGAGGAGTTTGATACAATGCATTAACAGTTTGGACGACAGCAGTGTTGACAGCCATTTGTACCTCATGTCACCTATTAACAGTTCTCATGAATTTTTTCCCAAAATTTTGTGCTCTCCAGATGATGAATTTTCATGCTGAGGAATTGAATACTGGTCATTTCTTGGGATCTATTGTTAGAATTTAATATTCCCAAGTCAGTATCTTATATTTCGATGCAGAATTAAGCTGTCATGTTTTTGCCTTGACAATGTGCCTTACACCAAATGTCAGGAGAGCACGCCCTATATACCAATGTGACATTTTTCCATTTCAGACATCAGCCATTAGATAGGCTATGAGTGGTGTTATCAGTTTACCTACCTGATGTTCGGGGCGGCGGCAGACCTGAAAGGAACAGGGCTGAAAATCTATAAATAAAGAGCGGGGCTCGAGGCCCTTCACCTACCTGGGGCAGCGGCAGGCTCTCTGACTGTTCCTGAGCGCGCTCTGTTTGGATTTAGTAAAAAAATAAGAATAGTGACATCACTGAAATTCTGGGGGCTGATTGGTCAGTGGGCAGCACCTGTTATTGCCTGGGGATAACTCTGGTTGATTTGGAGTTAAATAAAGGTTCCTTTTAAATGAAAGCCCTAGGATAGCTACCTGTAAATTTTTAATATTTACTGGCTATTCTAGTGCTGTTTGCATGGAGTGAGGCTGTAAGTTAAGTATGGGTATTAGATTAGATTAGATTAGAGATACAGCACTGAAACAGGCCCTTCGGCCCACCGAGTCTGTGCCGAACATCAACCACCCATTTATACTAATCCTACACTAATCCCATATTCCTACCAAACATCCCCACCTGTCCCTATATTTCCCTACCACCTACCTATACTAGTGACAATTTATAATGGCCAATTTACCTATCAACCTGCAAGTCTTTTGGCTTGTGGGAGGAAACCGGAGCACCCGGAGGAAACCCACGCAGACACAGGGAGAACTTGCAAACTCCACACAGGCAGTACCCAGAATCAAACCCGGGTCCCTGGAGCTGTGAGGCTGCGGTGCTAACCACTGCGCCACTGTGCCGCCCTGATTTTCATATTCTCATTGGCTGGGGGTGGTGGAAGGTGCTCTTTGCTCTTTTTCTTTCTCGGTCCCAAAGGTACAGGGGATAAAGGTTGACTGTAAATAGCTGGTAAGTTATTACACTAGCAAGTTTTTTTTTCTCATTGTAAAAGTAAGTAATGGTGGGGTAGCTTGGCCAAGCGGAATGTACCTCCTCTGCAATGTGGGAAGTCGTGGAAGTGCCATGTGACCTTGGCGAGCATGTCTGCAGAAAGTGTCTCCGGTTGCAGAAGCTCGAGCGGCGGCTGGAGTCACTGTGGCGCATCCGCGAGGTGGAGGACTACATGGATGGCACGTTTCAGGAGGTAGTCAAGCAGTGCCTAGGCGAGCACAGTCGGGGAGTTGACTTGGAGCATGCTGGACTGACAAAGAAGTCAGGGCAGGTAGTGCAGGAGTCCCTGAAGGACATCCCACTTTCTAACCGGTATACAGTTCTGAGTACCGATGAATGAGAGGGTTCCTCTGGAGAATGCACTGAGAATCATGACCGGAATGTCATGGCTGACTCAGCTGTGCTGGGATGTAGAAAAAGGGACAAGAGGGCAATAGTGGTAGGGGATTCTATGGTTAGAGGAACAGATAGGCGTTTCTGTGGTCACAGACTTGATTCCAGGATGGTATGTTGCCTCCCTGGTGCAAGGGTCTTGGATATCACTGAGCGGCTACAAAGTATTCTGGAGAGTGAGGGTGCACAGCCGGAGGTCATGGTCCACATTGGTACCAATGACATAGGTAGAAAGAGGGATGAGGTCCTGCAAAAAGAATTTATGGAGCTAGGCAGCAGATTAAAAAGTAGGACCTCAAAGGTTGTAATCTCTGGGTTTCTTACAGTGCCACGGGCTAGTGAGTATATGAATAGGAGGTTAGAGCATGGTTGGGGAGATGGTGCAGGAGGGAGGCCTTTAGATTCTTGGATCACTGGGCCTGTTTCTGGCGAAGGTGGGATCTGTATAACATGGACGGGTTGCACCTGAACCAGAACGGGACCAACATCCTTGCTGGGAGGTCTGCTAGTGCTGTTGGGGGGTTTAAACTAATTTGGCAGGGGGATGGGATACAGAGTGGAAGCACAGTAGGGGGTGATGTACAATCAAATATAAATGTGAAGCTAAGTCAGTCTGGAGGTCAGAGTAAATGTAGATCTGTTCAGGCTCAGGCAAATAATGCAAGGTTGGATTGTATCTATTTTAATGCAAGGAGTCTTAATAGTAAGGCAGATGAATTGAGGGCGTTGATTAACACATGGGAATATGATATTATTACTATTACTGAGACATGATTGAGGGAAGGGCAGGACTAGCAGGTTAATATCCCAGGGTATAGAATCTTCAGACGTGATAGGGGAGGGGGTAAAAGAGGAGGTGGCATTGCACTGTTGATTAAAGAGACAATTACTGCAGTAAGGAGGGATGATATCTTGGAAGGTTCCTCTAATGAGGCCATATGGGTAGAACTTAAAAACAAAAAGGGGGCTATTACTTGGCTGGGAGTGTACTACAGGCCTCCAAACAGTCAGGCAGTGGAAGGGGAACAGATATGTCGGCAAATCTCAGAGCGGTGCAATAATAATAGGGTAATAATAGTAGGGGATTTCAACTTCCCCTATGTTAGTGCAAAAAGCTTAAAGGGGGCGGAATTCTTCAAGTGCATTCAGGAGAGCTTTTTGAGCCAGCACATAGAGAGTCCTACAAGAGGAGGAGCAGTATTGGACTAATTCCTAGGGAATGAAGCCGGACAAGTGGTAGAAGTGTCAATGGGGGAGCATTTCGGGGATAGAGACTATAACTCTTTAAGATTTAAGGTTGTTATGGAAAAGGACATAGAGGGTCTGGAAATAAGAGTACTGAATTGGGGGAAGGCAGATTTCAATATGATAAAACGGGATCTGGCCAAAGTGAACTGGGAGCAGCTTCTTATAGGAAAGGCTACATCAGACCAGTGATAGTCATTTAGAAGGGAAATTGTGAGGGTTCAGGTGCAGCATGTTCCTGTAAAGGTGAAGAGTAGGACCAACAGGTCAAGGGAACCCTGGATGTCAAGGAATATAGAGGATTGTATAAGGAAAAAAAGGAGCCATATGGTAGATTCAGAGTGCTGAAAACAGCGCAGGCTCTAGAGTAGTATAGAAAGTGTAGGGGGGGGGGTACTTAAAAAAGTAATTAGGAGAGTAAAGAGGGGGCATGAAAAATCACTGGCAGACAAGATAAAGGAAAATCCTAAGGCATTTTATAAGTGTTAGGGGCAAGAGGATAACCAGGGAAAAAATGGGGCCATTAGGGATCAAGGAGGCAATCTGTGTGTGGAGTCAGAGGACATAGGTGAGGTTTTGATCGATTACTTTTCATCTGTGTTCACTATGGAGAAGGACGATGTAGGTGTAGTGATCAGGGAGGGGGATTGTAATACACTTGATCAAATTAGCATGGAAAAGGAAGAAGTATTAGCTGTATTAGCAGGCTTAAAAGTGGATAAATCCCCAGGCCCAGATGAGATGTATCCCAGGCTGTTATGTGAGGCAAGGGAGGAGATAGCAGGGGCTCTGACACAAATTTTCAAATTCTCTCTGGCCACAGGAGAGGTGCCAGAAGAATGGAGGACAGCGAATGTGGTACCATTATTCAAGAAGGGTAGCAGGGATAAACCAGGTAATTACAGGCCAGTGAGTCTAACATCAGTGGTAGGGAATTTATTGGAAAAAATTCTGAGAGACAGGATTAATCTCCACTTGGAGAGGCAGGGATTAATCAGGAATAGCTTTGTCAGGGGGAGATCGTGTCTAACTAACTTGATTGAATTTTTCGAGGCAGTGACTAGATGTGTAGATGAGGGTAAAGCAGCTGATGTAGTCTACATGGACTTCAGTAAGGCTTTTGACAAGGTCCCACATGGGAGATTGGTTAAGAAAGTAAAGGCCCATGGGATCTGGGGTAATTTGGCAAATTGGATTCAAAATTGGCTAGGTGGCAGGAGGCAGAGGGTGATAGTAGAGGGTTGTTTCTGCGAGTGGAAGCCTGTGACCTGTGGTGTGCCGCAGGGATCGGTGCTGGGACCCTTACTGTTTGTAGTGTACATTAATGATTTAGACGTGAATATAGGAGGCATGATCAGTAAGTTCGCAGATGACACGAAAATTGGTGGTGTTGTAAATAGTGAGGAGGAAAGCCTTAGATTACAGGACAATATAGATGGGCTGGTAAGATGGGTGGAGCAGTGGCAAATGGAGTTTAATCCTGAGAAGTGTGAGGTGATGCACTTTGGGAGGTCTAACAAGGCAATGGAATATAAAATGGATGGTAGGACACTAGGAAGTACAGAGGGTCAGAGGGACCTTGGGGTGCTGGTCCATAGATCACTGAAGGCAGCAGCACAAGTAGCTAAGGTAGTTAGGAAGGCATACGGGATACTTGCCTTTATTATCCAAGGCATAGAATATAAGAGCAGGGAGGTTATGATGGAGCTGTATAAAACGCTGGTTAGGTCACAATTGGAGTACTGTGTACAGTTCTGGTCGCCACACTATAGGAAGGATGTGATTACAATGGAGAGGGTGCAGAGGAGGTTCACCAGGATGTTGCCTGGGCTGGAGCATTTCCGTTATGAAAACAGACTAGATAGGCAGGGGTTGTTTTCCTTGGAGCAGAGAAGGCTGAGGGGGGACCTAATTAAGGTATACAAAATTATGAGGGGCATTGATAGGATAGATAGGAAGAAACTTTTTACCTTAGCGAAGATGTAAATAACTAGGGGGCATAGATTTAAGGTAAGGGGCAGGAGGTTTAGAGGGGAGTTGAGGAAGAATTTTTTCACTCAGAAGGTGGTTGGAATCTGGAACACACTGCCTGAAGGGGTGGTAGAGGCAGGAACACTCACGACATTCAAGAAATATTTAGATGAGCACTTGAAATGCCATAACATCCAAGGCTACAGGCCAAGTGCGGGGAAATGGGATTAGTTAGGACGCGTGCTTGATGGTCGGCGCAGGCACGTTGGGCCAAAGGGCCTGTTTCTGTGCTGTAAAACTCTATGACTCTATTAGTGCAACTTATTGCTGAATTGCAGATACTGTTTATGTTGTGGACAGATTTATGTGGTAAAGCTCCTTTGTGAAATCAGTTTGAACAATGTTACTTGATTGGTGATTGGCTGTCAGTTCAAACCCTTTGCTTTGCCAATTCCAACTTATATTGTCCCAGCAGAGAAATCAGGTATTACTACCCTGTCTGTGGAACTCATCTTCTTAATCACCTTTACTTTGCTGCCTCTCTTTCCACCTTCAAAAGCCTACTAAAAATCTTCTTCCACAATGCCTTTGATCATTTGCCTTGATTTTACTACTATGTTCCTGTTTCTACCCTCCCCGATTTTGTGAACCACTTTAGGACATTGTACTATGTTCAAAATGCTATATAAGTCCAAGTTGTCCAAATCTAAATCATCAGAGCTCCAATACTATTGAATCATAAGATCACAAGATGGATCAAGAAAAAATGTACACAACCTCACATTTATAGCACTCAAATATTTCTTAAATGATTCCAAAAATTTTGCTTCCATTAACCTACTCAGAAATCGATTCCACGTACATGTTCATCACTCTTTGTGTGAAGAAGAACATCTTAACAGCACTCTTAAATTATATTTGTTCTACTTTCATAGTTTTATTAGAAATATTGTTCTGGATATATCTTTTATATCATTTACCATCTTGTCTATGAGGTCAAATCTTAAACGTCTCCTTTCATGATTGAAAAGTCCAAGCTTCCGCAGTCTTTTCTGATAACTCAGTTCTTTGTCATTAGGGGTCTGTTTCATGGCTCTTCTCTGCATTGCTTCCAGATTCCTGAACCTCTCCACCTCTCTACCTCTCCTTCCTCCTTTAAGACACTCCTTAAAACCTACCGCTTTTCCAAGGTTTTGGTCATCTGCCCTCAATATCTGGCTTGGTGTCAAATTTTGTTCGATAATGCTTTGTGAAGCATCTTGGGGCTACATTAATGGTGCTATATAAATATGAGTTGTTGTTGAAGCATGTTATGAAAATAGAGATGTGGCCAGTTGACCGAAATTGACATTAACTAGCAGTGCGAAACAGTTGAAATGTGGCAATGACAAGAAGAAAAACAGGCGATGTAGAAATAGTGGTTATAGCAGGGGTAGCAATATCCAGGACAGAGGTGTTTGTATGCATATGTTGAGGTAAATGTAATTTGAGTACATCCTGTCATGCAAGTACTAACTCTTAGTTTTGTAAGGTAATCTAAAAAGGATTCAGGATTGCTAAGGAATAATGTCAATGATGTCTTGAGCTTGTTCCTATTGCAAAGGTCCTCTGTATCCAAGGACAAAGCCATTCATCACTTGACTTTGAAAGGAAAATGATTCTTTCAAAGTCAGAATGCCACCATTCTATCCAGTATTAATAAGCATGATAGAATCAGCTTAATCATTTCCTTTTCGTCACCTTACATTTTAATGATATTAGATTTTAAAATGTCGGGACAAATTTCTACATTAAGTTTGTAGCATTCCTGAGGGAGTGACTTTTTGGTGGCAAAGTAATACAGGCTAGCCAAATAAATCATGTTGTCGTATTTATTCCACAGCCATTAGCAATAATCCCACTGTCTCCATATGATAATTTATAGTAGTGAATTATCACTTAATAGGCTGCAGCATGTATCACATTCTGTGATCTCATTAAACTAAATAGGGCCATTCTTAAAGAAACACTGCCTTAGCACAAATAACTTAATGAACTTTATTCAGTATTGTGGACATAGAATTGATTATAGCACAAGGCAGTAAACAATGTTTTAATCGACTCACTACTCTAGCAGAGTACCAGTGTAATTTTACTTGACTATACTTCAGTCCTCCCTTTCCTAAATTACAATTACTCAGCACATTTTTTGAAGCAAATTTTACTTTTGCTGGGAGTCTTGTTCCACAGAATAGATTATACTGTATATTTATGACATTTTAAAAACTGTGCCATTTAAATATGTGATGCTGGCAAATTACCTGTCAAGAGACAATTGGCCTGGAAGCTCTTTGTTGAATTTAAATGCACCCATCCACCACCCCCCGCCCCCCCCCCCCCCCCGCCTCCCCCACCCACCACCATTACACTGGCCATGATTGCCTGAGGGGCTACAGCTACAGCCGCAGGTCATCGTGTGGAGGGGTTCTGTTTTCTGAGATTAACCAATCCTCAATCTATGCTAATATATTACCCCAATCCCTTGAGCCCTAATTTTATGTAATAATCTCTTGTGTGGCACCTTATTCAATGCTTTTACAAAATCCCAATTCTCTAAGTCCTCTGTTATGGCCAAGCAACAGCATGTAAATGTGAAATAGGAGGGAGCCAAGGATGGATTCTTTGGGAGATTCCAAAGGTAACGGTGAGGGAGCAAGAAAATAAGCTATTGCAGGTGATCCTCTGGCTGTGACTGGATGGCTGCCAACTTAGCAGTTGGCAGGAAGTGCAAGGAGAGAGCCAACTGTGTAACAGCCCCGACAACCAATCTTATCTGCAGCACCTGTGGAAGAGTCTGTCACTCTAAAATTGGCCTTCATAGCCGCTCCAGGCGCTGCTTCACAAACCACTGACCACCTCCAGGTGCTTATCCATTGTCTCTCGAGACAAGGAGGCCAAAGAAGAAGAAGAAGAAGAAGAAGACTGGATGGCTAAGAATGGAATGATGCTGGGACAGTCTCATCCAGCTGATTGACAGAGGACAGATATTGGAGGAGGATGGCATGGGGGAGAATGGTCTAGTCAACTGTATCGATGGCTGCAGGCTGGTCGAGAAAGATGAGGAGGGTTAGTTTACCATGATCACAGTCACATAAAATGTAATTTGTGAATATACAGGCTTGAGGTAACAAAGGCATGAATGAGGGTTTCAGCAGCAGATGAGTTGGGCGATGTTACAGAGGTGGAAATAGGCGGTCTTGGTGATGGCATGAATAAGTAGTTGAAAGCTCAACTCATGGTCAAATGTAACATCAAGGTTGTGAACTGACTACCTTAATATTCAGGGTGGCACAGTGGTGCAGTGGTTAGCGCCGCAACCTCACAACTCCAGCAAACTGGGTTCGATTCTGGTTGCTGCCTGTGCGGAGTTTGCAAGTTCTCCCTGTGACCGCGTGGGTTTTCGCCCATAGCCAAAGACTTGCAGGTTGATAGGTAAATTGGCCATTATAAATTGCCCCTAGTATAGGTAGGTGGTAGGGGAATTGTGGGGATGTGGTAGGAATATGGGATTAATGTAGGATTAGTATAAATGGGTGGTTGATGGTCGGCACGGACTCGGTGGGCCGAAGGGCCTGTTTCAGTGCTGTATCTCTAAATAAATAAATATTAGACTGTTGCCAGGGAGAGGGATGGAGTCAGTAGCTAGGGTTTGGAGCGAGGGTTGAAAACAATAGCTTCAGGCTTTGCAATATTTAATTGGAGGAAATTTCTGCTCATCTGGATGTCAAATAAGCAGTCTGATAATTTAATAACAGTGGAGGAGTTTAGAGAGGTGGTGGTGAGATAGAGCTGGGTGTTGTCAACGTACATATCAAGATTAATGTTCTGCTATTGGATGGTGTCGCCGAGGAGTAGCATGTAGATGAGGATAGACCCTTTGGGGACACCAGAGGTAACAGTCCTGGAGTGGGAACCAGGTGAGAGCAGTCCCACCCAGCATAACTATAATGGATTATCATTGGTGGAGGATAGTGTGGTCAACCGCGTCAAAGACTACAGACAGATTGAGAAGGATGAGGAGGAAAAAAAGTATGGCTTCATCTTCGTGGCTCTGCCAGCATCCTGTTTTTCATAGGTAATGGCCTGATGTTTCCACTTAGTTCTGCTGGTTTCCTAATCCCAATTTGTCCAAAATCAACGTAACCAGCATAAAAGATCATAGAACTTTAAGTGCAAATTACATTCAGCATTTGGGTGGCATTGGCGAGGCCAGCATTTGTTGCCCATCCCTAATTTCCCTTGACAACTGAGTGGCTTCCTAGGCCATTTCAGAGGACAGTTAACCACATTGCTGTGCGTTTGGAGTCACATGTAGGCCAGACCAGGTAAGGATAGCAGGTTTTCTTTCCTGAAGGACATTAGTGAACCAGATGGGCTTTTACAACAATTCATGATAATTTCATGGCACCCTTACAGAAAGTAGCTTTCAATTCTAGATTTTTAAAATTAATTAACTGAATTTAAATTCCACTAGCCACCATGGTGGGATTTGAACCCATGTCCCAAGGGCATTAGCCTGGGCCTCTGGGTTATTAGTCCAGAGACATTACCACAACACCACCATCTCCCCTTTGAGTTTTTGAGATCATTTGTGCTAGTTTAAAAACATCGTACTAGAAGCAGGCCCTGGTCCACCAAACTGATAATGATGCCAAGGATGAATTAATTATCATTGGGAGTTTCTGCTAATTGAGCTCATTTGCAAGCAATCGAGGAGGCTTCAAAATTTAAGCTTTTTGGGTGAAAGGACACTAATAGGAATGTTTTCAAAGCTTTAATTTTTTTAAATTAATTTACAAAGAAACAAACCACTGTAACCCAATATAACTAGCAAATGGTTGTGTATATTTCAGTAATTTTAAATCAGGTTACACAGCGAGAAAAAAATGCTTATTTTTTGTGATAAACCCATTTCACAAGTATTAATCAAACTGCACCAAGTTACCACTCTTAAACATATAAAGGAATATGGTTCATGGCAGATTTTACATTTGGTGATAGGCAGATGAGTTTGAGCAGAAACTCGAGAAAGTAATCAACTATAAACATTGGGACAATTTTGGGCACAATTTCTGCCCGTTTCATCGATCGCACCCAAAGCAGAAACTATTTTCAAGCCTTGGTTTGTTATGAATTAGGTTACAGGATCATTAGTTTGTGGATCTTTAGTTTATTATTATAGCATGTGCTGTGCAGTATGGTTATCCCAACGGTGACCCCTGAGCCCTTGAAATCCAGTCCTTGACCCTGCCAGCCTTGGCATTCTCACCTCCAAGTCATTGGTCGTGGGTTCAAGGCACATTGCAAGACTTGAGCTCATAATCTCGGCTGATATTCCATTATAGCAGTGATGGCACCTTGCACTGTCAGAGGACCTGTCTTTTAGATAAACGTCTGCCCTCTCAGGTGGATGTAAAAGATCTTTTGGCATATTTTGAAGAGTAGTGCAGTCTGACTAATTAACATTCATCTCTTAGCCAATATCAATTTAAAACAAAATGGATTATTTTACCATTTATTTCATTTCTGTTTGTGGAATCTTGCTATTTGTAAATTGGCTGTCGCGTGACAGCAGTGACTATACTTCAAATGTACCTCATTAGTTGTGAAGTGCTTTGGGATGTCCTGAGGTTGTGAAAGGTGCTATATATATGTAGATTCTTTTTTTGAAGCCCAAGAACTCAGTCCCATTGGTGCTTATAGTTGTAAATAATCAAAAAGAAAAAAGGTATGCTGGCCTTTATATCTCGAGGACTCGAATACAAGGGATGGAAGTCATGCTTCAGTTATACAAAGCCCTGTTCAGACCACACCTGGAATTACTGTGAGCAGTTCTGGGCACCATGCCTCAGGAAGGATGTATAGGCCTTGGAGGGAGTGCAGTCTAAATTTACTAGAATGAGACGTGAACTCCAACGGTTAAATTATGAGGCGAGATTACATAATCTATGGTTATATTCCCTGGAATTTAGATGGTTAAGGAGCGATTTGAGGGAAACAGATAGGGGAGATAAACTATTTCTCGGCTGTCTAGGACTAGGGGGCATTGTCTAAAAATTAGACCCAGGCCTTACAGGAGTGAAATTAGGAAATGCTTCTACACAAAAAGGGTTAGATTTTGTGCTGGAGGCGGGGTTCCCGGCACTGGGCTAAAAAGGCGGGGGGAACTGTGCCTCTGCCTTTTCGTGCCCCCCCCCCCCGCCCCCCCAGAGCAATCCTCTGGTCTTTTTGATTCAAAGTTTTAGGAGGCGGGATCCCCATCCCTTTAAAGACGGTGATTCCGCTTCCAAGAGCTGCCGACCAATCAGAGGGCCGGCAGCTCAGCAGTATCGGCAGTGTCACCGGGAGCGGTGGCCAGTGCCAGTACTGCAGAGGCTTTAGACTCAGGCCCAGTGGTGGAACCCCAGACCAGGGGTAGGTAAGGCTGGGTTGCCAGGACCAGTCCGGAAGGCCCCAGCGAGGGGGGTGGAGGGTAGTTATTCAGTACAGGGGGAGGGGGGTCCCGGGGGGTAAAGTTGTTCCCGGTGGGGCTCCTCCGTGGGCCACAAATTTCTCATGAAGGAGTGACTTTCCCCCCCCCCCCACCGCTCCCCACCCCCACCCCAAGCCCACAGGGAGAGTGCTTCATTTTACAAGGCATCCTCCCCGTATAGTGAAGCTTACTGCCATCGTTGGCCTATCCACCCCCCCCCCAGAAAGATCGCTGCCTGACCAGTTGCGATACTCTGTGCCCCCACCCCCCTGCAACATCCGATCCCACCTTGGGCAGGGCCTGTAAAATTCTGGCCAAAGGGTGGTAGAGATTTGGAACTTTCTTTGGACAATGGAAATTGATGGTAGACCAATTACAAATTTGATATCTGAGATTGATGATCTTTTGTTATCCCAAATATTAAGGTATGGGGGTGAAAATCAGGCATATGGAGTTAGGCCACAGATCAGTCATGACCTCATAGGAACATAGGGTCATAGGAAGTTGGAGCAGGCGTAGGCCACTCGGCCCCTCGAGTTTGCTCTGCCATTCATGGCTGATCTTCTACCTCATATCCCTTGATATCTTTAACATCTAGAAATCTATTGATCTCTGTCTTGAATATACTCGATGACTGAGCTTCCACAGCCCTCTGGGGTAGAGAATTCCAAAGATTCACCATGAGTGAAGAAATTCCTCCACAACTCAGTCCTAAATGGCCTAACTTTTATTCTGAGACTGCGTCCTCTGGTTCTAGACTCACCAGCCAGGGGAAAACTTTCTTCCTGCATCTAGCCTGTTGAGCCGGATAAGAATTTTGTATGCTTCAATGAGATCACCTCTTATTCTTTGAAACTTGAGAGGTTATATGCCTAGTCTCCTCAAGCTCTCCTCATTGGACAATCCTGCCATCCCAGGGATCAATCTGGTGAATCTCTGTTGCATTCCATTTATGGCAAATATATCCTTCCTTAGGTAAGGAGACCAAAACTTAGTGTCACAAAGGCACTATACAATTTTGAGTACTCCTGTACTCAAATCCTCTTGCAATAAAGGTCAATATACCATTTGCCTTCCTAATTGCTTGCTACACCTGCATGTTAGCTTTCTGTGCTTATGAACACAGACACCCAGGTCCCTTTGGATATCAAAACTTCCCAATCCCTCACCAATTAAGAAATACTCTGCATTTCTGTTTATCCTACTGAAACGGATAACCTCACATTTTTCCCCATTATATTCCATCTGTCTTGTTCATGCCCACTCATTTAGCCTGTCTAAATCCCCTTGAAGCCTTTTTGCATCTTCCTCACAACTCACATTCCCACGTAGCTTTGTGTTATCAGCAAACTTGGAAATATTACATTTGGTCCCCACATCCAAATCATTGATACAGATTGTGAATAGCTGGGGCCCAAGCACTGATCCTTGTGGTAGTCACAAACTGCCAACCTGAGAATGACCCGTTTATTCCTATTCTCTGTTTTCTGCCTGATAACCAATTCTCAATGTATGCCAGTATATTACCACCAATCCCATGTGCTCTAATTTTGCTTACTAACCTCCTGGGCTGAACTTTACCAGCCCCTTGACGCCACGGGTTGCAGCACGGGGACCGATAGTGTTCTGTGGGGAGAGGCCCACCTCGACCTGTGATGTCAAGAAGGGCCCGCTGCACAGTACCAGTGGCGGGGGGACCTTGGTGTGGCCCCCCCCCCACCAACTGCCTGGCGGTGGGCCCTTCATCTCCATATGTAAATTAACATTCAAATTAATATTCAAATTTACTGACCTGCAGGCGGCAGCTGTCCTACGCCGATTTACAGCATCCATTCAGCCTTCGGAACGCCACACGGAGTTCCAAGGCAAGAACCTGGTAGGGAGGGGGAGGAATAAAATTTTCAGGGCGGGCGGGATGGAGGAGCAAGGAAAACAATTTTGATTGGATGTGGGGATGGTGGGAAAGGGTTGAAGGGCAAAAGATCGAAGGTTGGGGGGGAAAGTTTGGGTCTATGAGAAATCAATTGTTGGTCATTTCAGGCAATGAAATGACCATTGGGAGGGTTGGGGAAGGGCCTCCATCGCTTAATTTTATATTTAATAAAAATTGCAACTGTGTCCCTTTAAAAATTAAAATTAATTGTAAGGGCTTAAAGCCCTTTAAAAATCTTGCCGGCGCCTGCGCATTGGCGGCAGACGCCATTGCTAGGGACGCAGCGGCCACCCCTACACGTCATCGGGGGAGGCCGCTCTGCCCCCACTATTTAAATGAGCCCCCACGCAAAATATCGCAGGGGCTCCTTAGCGGCCCTTCCGTGTCAGAAGGTCATCGAGGTGAAAGCGTACCGCCAAGGAACGCGGCGTGCGATTGTAATTCAGCCCCCTGTGTGGGACCTTATCTAAAGCCCTCTGGAAATCCAAATACACCACATCCACTGTTTCCCCTTATTTATTCTGCTAGTTACATCTTACTGTAACATGTTTGTCAAACGTGATTTCCCTTTCATAAATCCATGTTGACTCTGCCCAATCATGTCATTATTTTCTAAGTGCCCAGTTATCACATCCTTTATAATAGGTTCTAGCATTTTCATTACTGATGTCAGGTGAGCAGGTCTGTAGTTCACCATTTTCTCTCTCCATCCTTTCCTAAATAGTGGAGTTAAATTTGCTACCTTCTGCTCTGCAGGAACCATTCCAGAATCTATCGAATTTTGGAAGCTGATCTCCAAGGCACCCACTATCTCTACAGCCACCTCTTTCAACATTCTGGAATGCAGATCATCAGGTCCAGGGAATTTATCAACTTTCAGTCCCATTAATTTCTCCACTACTACCTTTTTACCGATACTAATTTCTTTCAGTTTTTCATTCTCACTAGTCCCTTGGTTTTCTAGTATTCCTGGGAGGTTTTTTGTATCTTCCTCCGTGATGACAGACACAAAATAATCCGATGAAGTGTCACTGACCCGAAACGTTAACTCTGCTTCTCTTTCCACAGATGCTGCCAGACCTGCTGAGTGATTCCAGCATTTCTTGTTTTTATTTCAGATTTCCAGCATCCGCAGTATTTTGCTTTTATGACACAAAATAATTGTTTGGTTTCTCTGCCATGTTCTTATTCTCCATTATAAATTCTCCTGTCTGCCTGCAGTGGGTCCACATTTGTCTTTGCTAATCTTTTCCTTTTTACATACTTATAGAGGCTTTTACAGTCCGTTTTTATGTTTCTCGCTAGTTTACTTTCATATTCTGTTTACTTTTTCTTTATCAATTTCTTGGTGCTCCCTTGTTGGACTCTAAATTGCTCCCAATCTTCAGGTTTACTACTTTTTTTGGCAAACTTATAAGCCATTTTCCTTTGATCTAATGCAATCTTTAACTTCTGTTGAATGGTGGAACAGGCCGAGGGGCTGAATGGCCTCCTCCTATTCCTATGTTCTTATTTGCTGAATTCTGAACCTGGCAGTTTGGAAAGATCTGTATTTTAATGCTCTGTTAATACTGCAGTGGATAATTCTAAATTGGAATATCAACATCTGTTAGTATATGAAGGTTTTTGCAAATTATTGGGAATATTGATTAACAGTATGAGGCCCAAGCTACTATAAGGCCTGGGCCTCATTTATATTCCACAGGAGCTGAACAGGTGCCCTGCTCCTCCTTCTGGGAGGGTGGGAAATTAATCAGCTACCATGCTGAAGCAGCCAATACCTGGAGTGTTGATGGGAGGTGTCAGCAGTGTTTTTTTTTCTAGGCCCAGGGGGAGGACTCTTTCTGACCCCACCAGAAAAGAAATGCTAACATTTTCTGGGCTGGGTTTGGACCAGCCTCCAGTAGCCATTCATTTCCTTGTACAAATGGCATACACACCACCTACTTGTGCCTTGATTTTTTTTTCATGCAATGTGGGGGCATCACTGGCAAGGCCTCCATTTGTTGCCCACCTCGAATTGCCCTTGACAACTGAGTGGCTTACTAACCATTTCAGACAACAGTTAAGAGTCAACCACATTGCTGTGGGTCTGGAGTCACATGTAGGCCAGACCAGGAAAGTATGGCAGATTTCCTTCCCTAAAGGACATTGGTGAACCAGATGGGTTTTTACGACAATCTATGGTAGTTTCATGGTACTGTTACTGAGACTAGCTTTCAATTCCAGTTTTTTTATTAATTGAACTTACTAAATAATTGAAATTAAATTCCATTGGGAGTCATATTAATATGTCATATTAATATGTCATATTACAAGTAGCCTACTGCCTGAAACAGGTGGGTGATCCATCTCAGGACCCTTACTATTATGGCAGCCTATAGTGTCTGGGTAAACAGGGTGATAAGTGAACTGATGGACAACTTCAGAACTGTTTACGCTGGATAGAAGAAGTTAAATCCACCTTTACATGTGTCCCTCGAAGCTTCACGCTGCCATCATATGAAGCCTCGATTTTAAAATTCTCATCCTTGTTTTCAAATCCCACCATAGTTTTCACTCCTCCCTAATCTCCTCTAGCCCCACGACCTCTCAAGGCATCTGTGCTCATCTAATTCTGGCCCCTTGAGCATCCCCGATTTTAATTGTTTTACCATTTGTGGCCTTACCTTCAGCTGCCTCAGCCCTAAGCTCCGGAATTCCCTCCCTAAACCTCTCTGCCTCTCGACCTCTCTCTCCTTTAAACCTGCCTCTGTGACCACACTTTTGGCCATCTGGCCTAATATCGCCTGATGTGGGTTGGTGTCAGATTTTGCTTTATAGCGTTGCAGTGAAGTGCCTTGGGATGTCTTATTAAGTTAAAGGCACTATATAAATTCAAGTTGCTGTTGTTGTTGAAACCCACAGTGACAAAATTTTTTTTTGAATGTTTCCACAAGCCAAGTTCCTCTAGATAAGATTTTATTGCTCTACAGCTCAGTCTGAGTGCTGTTTTCCGTCTTCCTGGACTGGATTGGGGTCTTCTCCATCCAAACTTCAAATACACTGGTTTTTATCAGGAAAAATTTGCATGTTTATGGGGAAGTGCAGCAGAGTAGGACTAATTGGATAGCTCTTTCAAAAGAGCTGACACAGACACGATAGGCTGAATGGCCTGCTCCTGTGCTGTATGATTCTATAGAGCATATGCAAAAATGAACCATTGAGCCTGTCTCAGTCGGTTGTGATGCAGTTCAGCTGCATGATGCACCTACCAGCAGCTATGTAATCTCCCAGGAGAAGCATAAAAACAGATAAAAATAATGTGGGCCAACTTATTGGCAAATTGTTCTGAGAAATTCAGCGCTGATCCCTGAGGGTGATCAATAACAAGTTCCAAGAGGTAACTGTGACCAGAGGAGATATGTACCTCAAAATCCCACCTATCTTTTGTACACAAGAAGCATCCTTTTGAACATTTACAATATGCTCTCACTGAACAAGCTGGCAACATATTCCAAGTGTTTATGTGAAAAGAAAAACCTCCTGACAGCTAACCTAGTTCTGTGCTTACATAACTTATATGCAGGCTCCCTAGTCCTCCCTAATCTATCTAATTCAAGTAATCTATCCACAAGGACACAGTCTAGTTCCTTCATCGTGTTAAATGCTTCAGTCAAATATTCCTGACGTCTGTCCTTTTCTTTATAACATTAAAATTTGCCTCTTTATCAGTAATGGCAGCAGTATGGCTGATTGAAATGCTTTTGAATATAAGGGTATTTTTAGACTTATCTGTAATGAAAAATTTAAGGCCACAAAAAAAAGCAGAAATGAAGTCTGTCTGGCATGCTACATTTTACTGCAAAACCAGTGCTCTTTGTAGATACAATGTGGTGAAATCAAGTCACTCCGTATGAGATAATGTGGAAACAGGCATTTGGCCCAACCAGTCCATGTGAGCAAATAGCCTTAATTGTAATTACCGACCCCGTTACCATATTATTTTATGTCCACCTATCCAATCTAATCTTAAACGTTGACAGTTTCTGCCTCGAATACTAACCAGGGAAGTGAATTCCACAGCTTCACAAGCCTCATAAGGAACTTTCTCCTGCTTTCTGGTATGAATCTGTTACATTTAGTCTTGTATCTATGGGTCCTGTTTCAACAATCAGCTTCTGTTGACCCTGTATCATCTTGTCATAATTTTAAACACTTCTATCATATTGCCTCTGAACAGATGTTATTCTAATGGAATCTTTCACGTTTTAACTGATTAGAATTTCCATGGTTAATGATCAAATTCTGCCAATTGTCTCCTGTTCTCAGTTGCTGATGTTTAGTCAGCGTTGTCTCCAAGGGCAGACAAATGCATTCGGGATGTTTAACATGAAAAATGTGTACGTTGCAAACCTACCTTATTAATGATTAGGTACGGTTGTCATTTATGTTTGTGTAATTTGCAAAAGGAAAAATCTTATCAAATCTCCCTAGCTTTTCTGGATAGCTTTTCTGCCATTACATGTCGCCAGTTCAGCAACTAAATATGACATTGCAGACAATTTTCAGTGTGCCAGACACCTAGTGGCAATTAATGGATATTGCACCACTTCAAAAGTAACTGAATTGGGTGCTGATATTAACAAGCAACCTAAAAACATGACCAGCTAAGCTGTGACAGGAGTTTTCTCACTAGAATTAACTGATTACAAATGTGAAAAGAGCACTGATTCCTGAGTGAACACACAACTTAGTCCTTTAAATCCTGTCTGAATACACTTGTGCAGGTACAGTGAAAAAGATGCATAGATCTTCTGGTTTGTAAAACAGTAAGAAGTTTGCTGAACAATTCCTCAAAGACTGTCATGTTTATTATCTTAGCCTTGAATATCTACCCAACAAATACTATCCCTTACCAATTCTTTAAAAGTAATAGGCTGGAATTTTCTGGGGCATGGTGTTGTAAGATTGCCTTAAGAGTGATGGCCCTTTAAGATCTCAGTATGCTAATGAGCTAAGTACCAGGATGAAGTCACGTGACTCGAAGCCAAAGTCACTTTGCAGCTGTAACAACAAGGCAATGGTTCTGTAAATAGTTTGCTTGGACTGTATATAATAGTTTAGCTGTTAATAAAGCTGTTTGAGATCTTCAAACTGGACTCCACACATCTCATTTATGTTGCATCAGACAATATAAAGAACTCATTACACAGGGCATCTGCTAGTTAGCATTTCCCATTAGTTGGAATTGTCCCTGCACCCTTCAGCTCAACAGTTATTGCCCTGTCAACCACTGGAATTGCAAACTGATAACAGTGCTGCTCGTACCTGGGACCTCGGTAAATGACGGAACCAACTGTGGATCTCTTGATTCAATTAGGTTTAAGGATTGCGAAATAAACAGAGGAACAGACTGAGAGTTAGAGAGGATAAATTCAACGAAAATAGGGTACTGAAAGATAAATAGAGGGAATGAAAGATTGGATTCGGAGAGAGAGAAGAAAGAGACAGAAAGGAAAAATAAAAGAACATCTACATTTTAAAATCCCCAATATTTCACAACTGAAGGAATGAGACTTCACATTTTATTTTTTCAGTTTCTGGGTCAAGGTGGTTGATTGGTAATCATTAACAATTACCATGTTGTTAAGAGAGAACTTATACCATTAATTGCTAAACTCAACTTGTTTCTTGCCCAATTAATGTGCAAATGCAGAACTTATGAAAATCACAGATGAGTTAAGTGCGAGATGCCATTTTTGCAAAACATCCAGCATCATGTGGCAATTCACAATGGAGTATCACTTCATCGCCACAAGTTGCGGGCCAATATTCACATTGGCACGATTTTTTATTTCAGCAAATCCCCGCGCAATAACATAAAAACAAAATTACAATAGTTGACCTTCAGGTAGGGAGATGATCTTAAATCACTACAGATTGAAATTATTTCAAGGGTTTGATATTAAGTTGCTTTTGATCTTGAACTGGCTCATGTGTACTCACGCATCTTCCCAAAATTTGGATCATATTCAGATCAGCAACTTCAAACTATATTTACACTGCAATTTTTGTACTGCTAGAACTGAAACTTGTATTGCATTAATGTATAGACATCACTGTAATTAGCTTATAAAAAACTTTTTCTATCTTACAACCAGGTGAGAAAGGTGTCTAGGGGTCTGTAGCTGTCATCACCTGGTCTTATTGTAAAAAGGTTTTATTTTTAAACACAGTGTGTTTTGAGCTCCCCTTTTTTGAATCCTTGTTTATAGCTTTCCAATTATAAGGCAAGGAAACCAACACACCAGGTTTTCTCAGATTTGAAGGAGAAAAGTGAAATTTATTAAAACTTAGACTTAAACTCTAATACAGTTGATGCTTATGGATGTACGGCGTGCCCATGCTAGCATGCAGATAGGGACAGAAAAGAGAACAACAGATTAGGTGGAACAGTTTGAGGCAATATCTTGTTACTGTGCTTCGAGCTCATGGTATAGTCCTTTTGTAGGTAATTCTTGTGTTTTGTTGGGGCCCAGTATTCTACTTAAACCTTGTTCAAGTAGGAGACTTTTCTCTCTTTGAGGTTCACGTATTTTCACAAGATTCAGTTCTGTGGGAAGAAGACAGGCAGGCAGACAGGAGAGGGTTCTGCTTCAGTTCCAGGAGCACATGGCGTTCTGAGTTCAAATTCTGTTTTTCCAATTTAAAACTCCCCAAGTTGGCTAGCAGGTAGTCACGTGACCAACTGGTTTGACCAGGTCTCTTCTGTGTGTTGGGGCAGGGACTCGTTCCTCATTGTTCCAACACTGTCTGTTACTATGCAAATGTCTTTCCAGTCAGGGGCTTGCAACTTTTAAGTTTTAATGTTCATGTGGCGAAATAATGTGTGCCTCAGTCTTGGTAGGTGGGGGGCTTGCCTGACAGGGGAATGAAATGCGATTTGAAGAAAAACGGCACATTGCATTACAGAGTTGCAGAGAAATATAAGATAAAGAAAGAAAAACCATGCATTTGTCTTATTCATTTCCATTCATTAACCAATCTTAAAGCTTATTAAAAATGGTCTGTTCTGGGTGCCAGGACTGCTTTACAAAGACCTTTGGCTTCAGGGGATGGGTGGTTCCCTTTCCCTCTGACTGTGGGGGAGGAGTCATTGTTACTCTCCCCTTTGTTCTCTAGGACACTCCTACCTGCAGGTATTTGTGCAGTCTTGGCTGCACTCTCCTGTGGCACTTCGACTAGGTGAGGCATCACCCTCATGGTTTTTGTGCCCCCTAGAGGTCTCTCTATGTCTCTGCAGGTTCCTGTAAATGCTGTTAGCAACTCTGGTGGGGAGCTTCTGGAGTCTGCATTTACACAGGAGGATGTGAGGTCTAACTTTTCACATTTTTTGGGGTTGGTTGACCGGACGGTAGGGGTTTTCACTGGGATTCCTCCCAGACTTCCTTTAACCTGCCCTCTTGGTCACTTTTTCCCTTCTCTTTCTAAACTTTTGCCAGCCGTGTGTCTGCCTGTCCCCTTTTGTTTTCGGTGGGGGTCCTTACTGTTCACCAGACCTCTGCTGAAGGGTCCTCCTAACACTGGAACAAGACATAGGGGTGCAGGTTTCACTGTAGGTTGGGGTTTCCCCTCAATCTGGCACATGTGGCAACTCTACATCTTTGTGGAGTTTTGGCCAGTCAAACTGCTGTCTTATGTGGGCTTTTGTCTTTCATAAACCAGCATGTACAGCTATTGTAGTCTTGTGGGCCCTTCTTAATATTTCTCCCCGGTACCTCTGTGACACCACTAACTAGTGAACCACTGTCCACTCCTTGCCCTCAGGTCTGTGAGGAGAACTCCATTTCATCATCAGTACTTCATTCTTTAAATAGCAGCAATCAGGGGCTGCCTCTGCTTCACTTTCAGACTGGGCAGCCTGTGCTAACTTTCGCAATACTGGGTCGGCTCGCTGAGCCTCAGCGAGGGAAAATTCATTTAATTCATTCCCTAGGTTTCCTAATTTTCCAAAGAAAGTCTCGGACAGGCAGACCTCATGGTCATCTGTCTGCAGGGCCAATGCAGTCTCCTCTGGGGGAGCTGATTTGATCATGGCCTGATCCACTACACATTCAGGGACTTTGCACGGGACCGTTTCCTGCCACTGCCCTGTCTCTCTGACCTCCTGCGGTCTTTCTTTCACTATGGGTGGGGAGGCGGGGGGGGGGGGGGGGGTGGTGGGTGGGGTTGGTGGTGCTACCACCATTACCCATGCCAGATCTTTACCTACGAGCAGGTCAACCCCATCCACAGACAAACTAGGGACAATCCCTACATTCACCGGTCCCGAAACTAGGTCGCACTCCAGATGCACTGGGTGTACAGGTACAGGCACACACTGCCTTTTAATACCATTCACCACCATTCTGGTGTTCACTCCACTGTCTGGGGGAGAGGTCAGGCCTTTTGCCAGTAAAGGGGCTCTCGTCACCCCTGTGTCCCTAAGAATCACTATGGGCTTGCTTGCCCCACTCGAGGGATATGGGTTTACTTTCCCTTCAAATACAAAACCATGATAGCCTTCAGGAATCTGATTAACGTTTCTTGCACTGGCCGTAGTAATCTTCCTGGGTTGCACTCTTACTGCAGTTAAAGCCACAGCTTGTTTTGTGTTTTGCATCAGGCCCTCGTCTTCACTGAGCGGGTGTGCCCTGATTAACCCTACCAGTTTCCCCTTTAGTTTCCAGCCTTTAGCTTTTAAATGCCTTGCCTTATTACAATGAAAGCACACAGGTCTCTGGGTCTCACTCTTGCTCACAGCAACTTCCTTTTTGGCTGAGGATGGCCCCCTGTGTCTCCTGCTTTCCTTTCTCTTCTGGGCTTCTATCACCTTCCCACCCTTTGTCCTTTTCGGATTTGTGGGGATGATTAGGAAAGGTTCTTTCCTAGGAAAACAACTTATAAATTAAAGCAAACTCATCGGCCAGAATGGCCACTTGCCGGGCTCCCTGAACCCGCTGTACCTCTACATGGGTCTTTATTGAGAATGAGAGAGAGTTTTTAAATTCCTCTAACAGAATTACTTCTCTGAGAGTCTCATAGCTGAGATGTATTTTAAGGGCCCTCAGCCATTGGCCAAAAGCCAGCTGCTTACTTCTTTCAAACTCCAGATAAGTTTGATTGGTTTGCTTTTTGAGGGTTCTAAACTTTTGGCGATAGGCTACGGGTACTAATTCATATGCCCCGAGGATAGCATTTTTGGTCAGTTCATAATTTGATGAACTCTCATCTGGCAACAAGGAATAAACCTCATGGGCTTTTCCGATTAGTTTGCTTTGCAATAAGAGAGACCAGGTCTCAGCTGGCCATTTTAGCTGTCTTGCCAGTTTCTCAAAAGACACGAAAAATGCTTCCACTTCTTCCTCATTGAAGTTCGGAATTAATTGAGCGAAATTTAGCAATCTTGTGCCCAGCCCTGAATTATGCTCCTCCGTATTGGCTATGCTTTCACTGGGGTCACTCTGTTGCCCCCTAGTTAACTCAAGCCGCTACAATTCTCTCTCTTCGCTTTCCTTCCGGAATATTCTTTCTCTCACTTCTCTCTCTCATTCCTTTTTCTGTCTTTCTTTTTCTCTGTCCTGCCTTTCATTTCCTTCATGTTCCTTTTGGAATGCTCT
The DNA here is from genome assembly GCF_036365525.1 of Heterodontus francisci. NCBI lineage: Eukaryota > Metazoa > Chordata > Chondrichthyes > Heterodontiformes > Heterodontidae > Heterodontus > Heterodontus francisci. The sequence continues at coordinate 88,641,531 of NC_090384.1, read as the reverse complement.
CTCTTTCTCCCTCTCCTGCCTCTCTTTTTTTCCTCTAATTCAAGTTTCCTTTGTTCCAATTGTAACTTTGCTAGCAGTACGCTCTCTGGGTCTGCTCTAACCCTGCTTCTGCTTCTTCAGATTCAAGGGAAAAATGGTTGGTCACTAGCCTTGGGAGTTCAGAAATCCTAGCCTTGTCATGTACAGTGATCCCACACTGATCAGCCATTTTTCTCAACTCCTCCATAGACAGTGCCTTTAACTTATCCCAAGTTACTTCACCCTGACTTGGAGAGCTACTCGCTTCAGTTGCAGACATGTTAGTATTCAAGCACACACAACCACAAGAAAACCTGTATTTAATCTTTGCTCTTTTTGATTGGGAACAATTTGGCTTCCCACATCCAATTTCACTTGTTCGTCTGTGGGTTAAATCACTGATCCTAGCCCTCAAACTTCTATTATGACCAGGTGAGAAAGGTGTCTAGGGTTCTGTTACTGTCTTCACGTGGTCTTATTGTAACAGGATTTTTATTTTCAACACACTGTGTTTTGAGCTCCCCTTTTTTGAATCCTTGTTCACAGCTTTCTAATTATAAGGCAAAGAAACCAACACATCAGGTTTTCTCAGATTTAAAGGAGAAAAGTGAAATTTATTAAAACCTAGTCTTAAACTCTAGTACAGTTGACGCCTACAGATATACGCCGCACCCACGCTAGCATACACAAGCAGATATGGACAGAAAAGAGAAGAAAAGATAAAGTGGAACAGTTTGAGGCAATATTGTGTTACTGTGATTCGAGCTCATGGTATAGTCCTTTTGTAGGTAATTCCTGCATTTCGTTGGAACCCAGTTTTCTGCTTAAACCTTGTTCAGGTAGGAGACTTTTCTCTCTTTGATGTTCACGTGTTTTTACAAGACTCAGTTCTGTGGGAAGGAGATGGGAGCAGGCAGACAGGAGAGGGTTCTGCTCAATTCCAGGAGCACATGGCATTCTGAGTTCATGTTCTGTTTTCCAATTTAAAATTTCCCTAGTTGGCCAGCAGGTGGTCACGTGACTGACTGGTTTGACCAGGTCTCTTCTGTGTATTGGGGCAGGGACTGGTTCCTCATTATTCCAACACTGTCTGTTACTATGCAAATGTCTTTCCAGTCAGGGGCTTGCAACTAAAGTTTTAATGTTCGTGTGGCGAAATAATGTGTGCCTCAGTCTTGGTAGGATTAAATTGCTCTGTGAAGTAGACTAAACAGAATCAGGATTGTGGCAGAATTTGATAGCTGAGCCTACAGTTGGTGTGTTTTATTAAATTTGGGAAAAATAAATAACCTCTGGAGAGGTTCTGAAGAAGGGTTTTTGTTACTGTGCTTCGAGCTCGCTGTAGTCCTTGCTTGTAGGTAGATCTTGCTTTTCGTTGGGGCCTTCTTCTTAAAATTTGTTCATTGTAGGAGACTTTTCTCTCTCGGGTTCATAAGTCTTCAATGGATTCCAAAACTGGTGAAAGAAATGAGAGCAGACAGGAGAGGCTGTTTTAAATTCAGGAGCAAACAGCTTTCTGCCAATTCAAAACTCTGTGGTAAGTTCAAATTCAAAAAACTCAGTTTGCCCAGCAGGTTAATCATGTGACTAGTGGGTGTGACCATGTCCGTTTGTGTATTTGGTCATCTTAGCAGTCAACCTGGAATGCAAGCTCCTCCACCCTCAACATCTGGTAATCAAAAGTCCATTGTGGATTAAATTGGAGCAGGGAGTAGCCCCTTTGCTCTTTCCAAGAACTCTCTGTTAATAATATGTAATAGTATCCTTCTAGCCAGGGGCTTGGCAACCCCTTGTAATAGGCCTTCTTTTCTTCCCAGCAACAATTTTAAAATTTAATGTCCATGTGGTGAAATTAATGTGCCTCATTCTTGGCAGGTGGGGCTTGCATGACTGTGGGGAAGAGAACAAAATGAAAGGTGTGTGATAGGGCAGAGGCAGGAGAGATTAAATAGCAAAGCAGTTACCTGACCAGCACTTTCTGTTTTTGTTTCAGATTTCTAGCATTTGCAGTATTTTGCTTTTATTACACTTCTTTTGTCACTTCTTTGAATTCTTGTTAAACATTTCTTTGGACCACTGGATGAGACTTTCTCTACATAAGACTAACCAATGCTTTCTATTGTGGCCAATACCCCATATAATCTGATTATTTACAGGGAATACATTACATATACTTTGGTGATTAGAAGTGTAGAAAACATAAACATCTGTTGCAGTTATATTGAGACCCCTGTTCAGCTTTGTGCCATGTTGATGCAGTTCTAACTTAATGTTACTTTCCATGTTTTATATAATTCTGTACATCTATGGAATCTGACTGAATGCTAAGTTTTGCCAATCGTAGGAACCATACAATTGATTAAAACAATTGCTGTAACCACACAAAAATAACCTATTCTAACGCCAGGTAATATCTACAATCATAACAAAAATAAATTAAAATCTGTAGATTCCTTTCATGGAGATGACATGATCAAATAATATTTTCTGTTTACACCAGCATCTCCTAATTAATTGTGCAATAATGTAGCACAGACACAATGAATATATCTTGCATTATTCTTTGCAAATGCACCCTTTCACCCTATTAATAATTGCCATTCTTTTCCAATGTCCTGATTGATTTTGATTGGAAATCAATATGTTCCACTTTCACTGAAAGGAGAGTAATTATTGGAAGGTAGTCTGAGAATATTTCAACCAAAATAGTGTAAACTTATTTATTTTCATATTTATCTAGTACAGCGAATTTAGGTTGCAAATGGCTTATAATATTTTTATATAAATGCTAATTAAGTTTGCCTGTGGGATTATGTGTTCTTATTTAAGCAGTGGACTTTAATTGGATGAACATTTCATATCCTTATGAAATAAGATGTCCACATTTCTCTTGTGGGGTAGAGGTATGCAAAGGAAACCTGACGCGAGCCCGAATTCCACACCCGGAAGTCCAACCCGACCCAAATCCGACACATGTCGTCGGGACCCGTCGGGGTCAGGTCGGATGGCAGGCCTTTACATCAGTATATGGGTAAAGGCCTGCTACCTGACCCGACCCCGATGGGACCCAACGACATGTGTCGGGTTCGGGTCGGGCTTCCAGGTTTCAGACTTGGGTCGGGTTTCCTTTGCACACCTCTATTGTGGGGGCAAAAGACATTGAAAACAAATCCATTTAGTCAAAGAATGGAATTAATCCCTGCAGATCAAAACGGGGGTCCACAAATAGCCTTTACTCTCTGAGCCTCTTTGTGAATGAAAATCAGATACAACGGTAAAGACTGACTTGAAATGAGAACACATGACCCCTGCTAACCTCTGGTATTATTGGGATACCCTGACAAATTAGCTTGTATTGGTTAAATGAGCACTTTAGCTTAGTGATTCAGCAAGCAAGCATTAAGCTACATTTTCATTGTGCTGACTCTATACTGAGCTGCAATTTGAGCTTGCAGGCTGAAAGCTGTGGCAAAAAAACTGCCATCTTGTCAAGCAACCGAAGTGTAATTCATTGACAAAGAAAAGGATATAGATTAGCTCCAGCCAGTGCCTTTTTTGTTAGTGGTTTAACAAATTGAGATTCTGTGTCAAATATAGGGCAAATCTTTCTCAGGTTAAGAATCGCAAAACACTCTGGAGATGTTTTCAGTTAGTTTCAGCATGTTTGAGCAGCATCCCGTACAGAAAAAAATGGCAATTTCGGACCTGCGATAGCTGTTGCAGCATTAAGGATATGCAGTGATGGGAAAAGACAAATTCGGGTTGGTGATGGCATGGTCAAAGAGGCAGGTTTGAGCAGTTTCTGAAGCTGAGGAATGTTGTAGCAAGGCAGAGGGGTTTATGAACAGAGTTCCAGAGCACTGAATCATTACCCTTAAGGCTAGTCCATCACAGTTTAATGTATTTAAGGGTGGGCATGCCAGATACCAGATCTCACGAGCAGGAATGAGCACTGCCATGTCAGGCTGAAGGAGTTGTAGTGGTAATGTGAAATAAGGCCAAGGAGGAAATTGTCCACAGTTCAGTACGTGGAGTTAAGGTACAGATCAGTTATGCCCCATTTGCATGGTGGAATAGCCTCGAAAGGCCGAATAGCCTACTCTGGTTTCTGTGTTCTAGGCTTGGATGAGCCGCAATTTCCACCAGTTAACACTGGAAATACTAAAACTATTATTTACAGCCCCAGTCACATACTCTGTACCCTCACCATCAATTCCATTCACTGCCACCACCACCTTCTTTTCCACCTCCCCACCCCGCCCAAATCACTATAGCAGGTTGAACTAGACTCTTCACAGTCTCACCGTCCTATTTGACCCCAAGTTGAGCTTCTCACCCTATCTCCTCTCCATCACAAAGACTGAATACTTACACCTCTCTTAACATTGTCCACCTCCCATCTTAAACTATCTGCTACTCAAAGTCTCATCCATGCCTTTGGCATCACAGACTGAACTATTCCAATGGTCTCCTGAGCAGCCTCTCATCTTCCAGCCTCTGTAAACTACGGCTCATCCAAAATTCTGCTGCCTGTGTCCTCTCCCACACTCCCATATGTCAGTACCCCTGCGCTCACTGATCTATATGGACTCCTGGCCTCCCAATGCCTCAAATTTAAAATCCTCAGCTTCAAGTTTGGCTTGAAGCTTCAATTATCTGTGTTACCTCGTCCAGGGCTACAAGCCCGAAGAACAATATGTCCCTCTGAATCTGGTCCCTTGTACATTCTCCACTCCCTTCAGCCAAATTGGCTCCACAATCTGTAGTTCCTTCCCTAAACCCTTCTGCCTCTTCACTTTCCTCTACTCCTTTAAGACCCTCCATGAAACCCACCTCTTTGACAAAGCTTTTAGTCACCATCCTAATGGTCCAGTGTCCATTTTTGTCTGTTTACATTTTCTACATTAAAGGTGCAATACTGTTGTTGATGTTGTTGAATGGCGCTCAAACGATAAGCTAGGAAACCCATGGTGCACTTGAGCCTGGAAGCGACAGATGAACATTTAAGTGATGATGGACTAAGTAAGAGCAGAGGAGGGTGCTGTCTTAGGGGTTAAATAGGCTGCCTTGATAATGGATAAGATATGGGATTTGGAGCTCAGGTCTTCATCAAGTGGAACACCAAGGTTTCACACTGATGGGCTCAGCCTTGAGTGAGTAGTTGGGGAGTGAAATACTTTGACATAATCCAGCAGAAAGGAAGGGATCAAACCATTGACATATACTGAGTGATGTATGTCAAGGTGGGGAAAATATTAAGCATTTTCCCTCTTTTAACTCTGTGCTTCACAGAACAGTTAACTTGTCTAATAAAAACAAGAAATGCTGGAACCACTCAGCAGGTCTGGCAGCATCTGTGGAAAGAGAAGCAGAGTTAACATTTCTGGTCAGTGACCCTTCTTCGGAACTGACAAATATTAAAAATGTCACAGGTTATAAGCAAGTGAGATGGGGGTGGGGCAAGAGATAACAAAATAGAAGGTGTAGATTGGACAAGGCCACATAGTTGACCAAAAGGTCATGGAGCAAAGGCAAACAATATGTTAATGGTGTGTTGAAAGACAAAGCATTAGTACAGAAAAGGTGTTAACGGACTGAATATTGAACAGCAACAAGTGCAAACATGAAAAAAAACAGTGGGTAAGCAAACTGAACAAACTAAGATGAAATGAAATAAATGCAAAAAAAAAGTTGTAAAAAATGTAAAAAAGAAAAAAGAAGAAAAAACAACTAAAAATGAAAGTAAAATGGAGGGCTGTCATGCTCTGAAATTATTGAACTCAGTGTTCAGTCCGGCAGGCTGTAGTGTGCCTAATCGGTAGATGAGATGCTGTTCCTCGAGCTTGTGTTGATATTCATTGGAACACTGCAGCAATCCCAGGACAGAGATGTGAGCATGAGAGCAGGGGGGAGTGTTTAAATGGCAAGCAACTGGAAGCTCAGGGTCCTGCTTGCGGACTCAGCGAAGGTGTTCCAAAAAGCGGTCACCCAGTCTGCGATTGGTCTCCCCAATGTAGAGGAGACCACATTGTGAGCAGCGAATACAGTGTACTACATTGAAAGAAGTACAAGTAAATCACTGCTTCACCTGAAAGGAGTGTTTGGGGCCTGGGATAGTGAGGAGAGATGAGGTAAATGGGCAGGTATTACACCTCCTGCGATTGCAGGGGAAGGTGCCATGGGATGGGGACGAGGTGGTGGGGGTAATGGAGGAGTGGACCAGGGTGTCGCAGAGGGAACGATCCCTTCGGAATGCTGACAGGGGAAGGGAGGGGAAGATGCGATTGGTAGTGGCATCACGCTGGAAGTGGCGGAAATTGCGGAGGATGATCCTTTGGATATGGAGGCTGATGGGGTGGAAAGTGAGGATATAATGGATATTAGTAGACAACCTATCCCCAGAGATGGAGACAGAGAAGTCGAGGAAGGGAAGGGAAGTGTCAGAGATGGACCATGTAAAGGTGAGAGAAGGGTGGAAATTGGAAGCAAAGTTGATAAAGTTTTCCAGTTCGGGGTGGGAGCAGGAAACGGCACCGATACAGTCATCAATGTACTGGAAAAAGAGTTGGGGGAGGGGGCCTGAGTAGGACTGGAACAAAGAATGCTTGACATATCCCACAAAAAGACAGGCATAACTAGGACCCATGCGGGTACCCATAGCGACACCTTTTACTTGAAGGAAGTGCGTGGAGTTGAAGGAGAAGTTGTTCAGTGTGAGAACAAGTTCAGCCAGGCGGAGGAGGGTGGTGGTGGATGGGGACTGGTTGGGCCTCTGTTCCAGGAAGAAGCGGAGAGCCCTCAAACCATCCTGGTGGGGGATGGAGTTGTAGAGCGATTGGACGTCCATGGAGAAGAGGAGGCAGTTGGGACCAGGAAACTGGAAATTGTCAAAATGACGTAGGGCGTCAGAAGAGTCACGGATGTAGGTGGGAAGAGACTGGACCAGCGGAGAAAAGATAGAGTCAAGATAGGAAGAAATAAGTTCAGTGGGACAGGAGCAGGCTGACACAATGGGTCTGCCGGGACAGTCCCGTTTGTGGATTTTGGGAAGGAGGTAGAAGCGGGCTGTCCGGGGTTGCGGGACTATGAGGTTGGAAGCTGTAGGGGGAAGATCTCCAGAGGAGATGAGGTCAGTGACAGTACTTTGGACGGTGGCTTGATGTTCGGTGGTGGGATCATGGTCCAGAGGGAGGTAGGAAGAAGTGTCTGTGAGTTGGGGTTGAGCTTCTGCAAGGTAGAGGTCGGTACGCCATACAACAACAGCACCACCCTTGTCTGCAGGTTTGATGACCATGTCGGGGTTAGACCTGAGAGAACAGAGTGCCTCAAGTTCAGAAGTGGACAGGTTAGAGTGAGCGAAGGGGGCAGAGAAATTGAGATGACTAATGTCTCGCCGACAGTTTTCAATGAAGAGATCAAGAGCGGCTAAGTGGCCAGGGGGAGGGGTCTAGGTAGAGGGAGAATGCTGGAGGCGGGTGAATGGGTCTGCTGGTCGGGAGGAGGACTCCTGGTCAAAGAAGTGAGCCCGGAGGCGGAGGCGACGGAAGAAGAGCTCAACGTCATGCTGAGCGCGAAATTAATTGAGGTGGGGGTGTAAGGGGATAAAACTGAGACCTTTGCTGAGTACAGAACGTTCAGCATCAGAGAGGGGGAGGTCAGAGGGTATATTGAATACACGGAAAGGGGTCAGTTAACTTGTCTATGCTGCACTCTCCTGAAGGCATTGATGAATAGAGTCAACAGTCCTTCCCATCTGCACATGGCAAACAGTATCTGGCCATATCTTTTTTTTATTATTCTTTCATGGGATGTGGGCGTCGCTGGCAAAGCCAGAATTTGTTGCCCATCCCTAGTTGCCCTTGACAACTGAGTGACTTGCCATTTCAGAGGGCAGTTAAGTGTCAACCACATTCCTGGGAGTCTGAAGTCACATGCAGGCCAGACCAGGTAAGGATGGCAGATTTCCTTCCCTAAAGGACATTAGTGATCCAGATGGGTTTTTATGACAATCAATGATAGTTTCATGGCACCATTACTGAGACTAGCTTTCAATTCCAGATCTTTATTAATTAACTGAATTTAAATTCCACGAGCTGCCATTGTCTGATTTGAACTTGTTCCCCAGGGAATTAGCCTGGGCCTCTGGATTACTAGTCCAGTATATTACCCCTATGCCACTGTCTCCCCTTACTACATGATCAAGTGAGTCTTGAGATGTTTTGTTGGTTGAAACAAAGGCTTCAGAGGCCGGAGTGGTTTCTACTCTGTAGCTAACTTTTAAATGGCTGTGTTTTAAGAAAAGTTGCACGTATCTTCAAAAAGAGGGATTAGGATAATTGAAGAAAATGAAGTGGCGTAATTGCATTAAGCTCTAATGGCAGATTATAGGGTTGATCTTCAGACCAGCACTTCCTGTTCACACTGGGAATTCCCAGGCAGGAAATCAAGCCTTACACTGATAACAGAAATTTTAAGAATAAAGTAAAAAGGATAAAGAGAGAACACAGATGTGAATATCAGCATCACAAAGAAATATTGCTTTGTTTTTACAAGCCATATGAACATTTTCCGATGAAGAGTCTGAAAGAAACAGAAGAAAAAGTAGTTAATCCTGGAATATTAAAAATACATGTCCTTTACACTGATGTTTTAAGGTGGATTTCATTATTCATATAGAAATAAAAAGGAATGTTTTGTCAGAAATGGACAGCTGTTAAGATTGAAATTATGTCATGAGCTACTACTCCATAACTCCTTAATGCATTTGTTTGAAATTCTTTTGCTCTCCATATTTTGGGGAGGCTTTAAATAGTTTCCAGATTCAAGTCCCACTGGAGGGCTTGAACACAAAAATCAAAGTTGGCACTCCAGCTGAGTGAGCACTGGGAGTGCTGCACTGTCGGAAGTGCCGTCTTTCAGATGAGACGTTAAACCAAGCCCCCATCTGCCTGCTCAGGTAGATGTAAGAGATCACCATTTCAAAGAAAAGCAAGGGAATTCTCCCCAGTGTCCTGCCCAATATTTAACCCTCAATCAACATCAGAAAAACAGATTATATGGTCGTTATCACACTGCTGTCTGTGGGAGTTTGCTGTGTGATTGGCTGTCCACGTTTCCTACATTAAAACAGTGACTACATTTCTATGAACAACTCCATAACATCATTAGCAGCATCCCCAACACCGAACACCTATTCCTGCTGGGGGACTTTAATGCCAGGGTTGGGGCCGACCATGACTCATGGCCCTCCTGCCTTGGGCGCTATGGCGTTGGAAGGATGAATGAGAACGGGCAGAGACTGCTTGAGTTGTGTACCTATCATAACCTCTGCATCACCAACTCGTTCTTTCACACTAAACCCTGTCACCAGGTTTCATGGAGGCACCCAAGATCACGTCGTTGGCACCAGCTAGACCTCATTGTCACAAGGCGAGCCGCCTTAAACAGTGTTCAAATCACACGCAGCTTCCACAGTGCGGACTGCGACACCGACCACTCCCTGGTGTGCAGCAAGGTTAGACTCAGACCAAAGAAGTTGCATCATTCCAAGCAGAAGGGCCACCCGCGCATCAACACGAGCAGAATTTCTCACCCACAGCTGTTACAAAAATTTCTAAATTCACTTGTAACAGCCCTTCAAAACACTCCCACAGGGGATGCTGAGACCAAGTGGGCCCACATCAGAGACGCCATCTATGAGTCAGCTTTGACCACCTACGGCAAAAGTGCGAAGAGAAATGCAGACTGGTTTCAATCTCATAATGAAGAGCTGGAACCTGTCATAGCCGCTAAGCGCATTGCACTTTTGAACTACAAGAAAGCCCCCAGCGATTTAACATCCACAGCACTTAAAGCAGCCAGAAGTACTGCACAAAGAACAGCTAAGCGTTGCGCAAACGACTACTGGCAACACCTATGCAGTCATATTCAGCTGGCCTCAGACACCGGAAACATCAGAGGAATGTATGATGGCATGAAGAGAGCTCTTGGGCCAACCATCAAGAAGATCACCCCCCTCAAATCTAAATCGGGGGACATAATCACTGACCAACGCAAACAGATGGACCGCTGGGTTGAGCACTACCTAGAACTGTACTCCAGGGAGAATGCTGTCACTGAGACTGCCCTCAATGCAGCCCAGCCTCTACCAGTCATGGATGAGCTGGACATACAGCCAACCAAATCGGAACTCAGTGATGCCATTGATTCCCTAGCCAGCGGAAAAGCCCCTGGGAAGGACAGCATTACCCCTGAAATAATCAAGAGTGCCAAGCCTGCTATACTCTCAGCACTACATGAACTGCTATGCCTGTGCTGGGACGAGGGAGCAGTACCCCAGGACATGCGCAATGCCAACATCATCACCCTCTATAAAAACAAAGGTGACCGCGGTGACTGCAACAACTACCGTGGAATCTCCCTGCTCAGCATAGTGGGGAAAGTCTTTGCTCGAGTCGCTCTGAACAGGCTCCAGAAGCTGGCCGAGCGCGTCTACCCTGAGGCACAGTGTGGCTTTCGTGCAGAGAGATCGACTATTGACATGCTGTTCTCCCTTCGTCAGATATAGGAGAAATGCCGTGAACAACAGATGCCCCTCTACATTGCTTTCATTGATCTCACCAAAGCCTTTGACCTCGTCAGCAGACGTGGTCTCTTCAGACTACTAGAAAAGATCGGATGTCCACCAAAGCTACTAAGTATCATCACCTCATTCCATGACAATATGAAAGGCACAATTCAACATGGTGGCTCCTCATCAGAGCCCTTTCCTATCCTGAGTGGTGTGAAACAGGGCTGTGTTCTCGCACCCACACTTTTTGGGATTTTCTTCTCCCTGCTGCTTTCACATGCGTTCAAATCCTCTGAAGAAGGAATTTTCCTCCACACAAGATCAGGGGGCAGGTTGTTCAACCTTGCCCGTCTAAGAGCGAAGTCCAAAGTACGGAAAGTCCTCATCAGAGAACTCCTCTTTGCTGACGATGCTGCTTTAACATCTCACACTGAAGAATGCCTGCAGAGTCTCATCGACAGGTTTGCGTCTGCCTGCAATGAATTTGGCCTAACCATCAGCCTCAAGAAAACAAACATCATGGGGCAGGATGTCAGAAATGCTCCATCCATCAATATTGGCGACCACGCTCTGGAAGTGGTTCAAGAGTTCACCTACCTAGGCTCAACTATCACCAGTAACCTGTCTCTAGATGCAGAAATCAACAAGCGCATGGGTAAGGCTTCCACTGCTATGTTCAGACTGGCCAAGAGAGTGTGGGAAAATGGCGCACTGACACGGAACACAAAAGTCCGAGTGTATCAGGCCTGTGTCCTCAGTACCTTGCTCTACGGCAGCGAGGCCTGGACAACGTATGCCAGCCAAGAGCGACGTCTCAATTCATTCCATCTTCGCTGCCTTCGGAGAATACTTGGCATCAGGTGGCAGGACTATATCTCCAACACAGAAGTCCTTGAAGCGGCCAACATCCCCAGCTTATACACACTACTGAGTCAGCGGCGCTTGAGATGGCTTGGCCATGTGAGCCGCATGGAAGATGGCAGGATCCCCAAAGACACATTGTACAGCGAGCTCGCCACTGGTATCAGACCCACCGGCCGTCCATGTCTCCGTTATAAAGACGTCTGCAAACGCGACATGAAATCGTGTGACATTGATCACAAGTCGTGGGAGTCAGTTGCCAGCATTCGCCAGAGCTGGCGGGCAGCCATAAAGACAGGGCTAAATTGTGGCGAGTCGAAGAGACTTAGTAGTTGGCAGGAAAAAAGACAGAGGCGCAAGGGGAGAGCCAACTGTGCAACAGCCCCAACAAACAAATTTCTCTGCAGCACCTGTGGAAGAGCCTGTTACTCCAGAATTGGCCTTTATAGCCACTCCAGGCGCTGCTTCACAAACCACTGACCACCTCCAGGCGCGTATCCATTGTCTCTCGAGATAAGGAGGCCCAAACGAAAGGGAAAAGAGACATTTCAAAAGTATTTGATTGGCTGTGAAGCACTTTGAGATGTCTGGTAGTCATAAAAAGTGCTATATAAATGCAAGTCTTTGTTTTTCTTTTTTCTTTTAAAAGCGCTAAAGACTTAACTGAAGTAGCAGAGGAATGAATTTGAGTCAAATATTAAGCATTAGTAAGTTAGTATGGCACAGAGTAATTCCAAGGCCTGCATCTGCTTGATAGTATCCAATATGGTGACAGCTACAGAGTTTACTATTCCTTCCTATATATATCTTTGACCAGATCAAATAAGCAGTGCATTTGCAGGCATATTAGAATTTACTCCAGGGAAACTGGAAAGGAAGGGAGACCTCTTGTTGGCTGGGGTCATGTCTGCCAGTCTGATATTGTAAAATAAAAACAGAAAATGGAGGAAAACACGCGACAGGTCAGATAGCAACTACGGAGAGAGAAACAGAGTTAGTAAGCTGGATGTTCTCTCCAGGGGGTGGGAAACAGAAGTGTGGACTGTTTCTGGTCCCGAACCTGCCCCCGGGGGGAAACAGTCACTCAACAGTCACTCTTTAGGATTTTCGTGGCTTAATTGGCAAAGGAGACAGGTTCCATATCCGATTTAGGGTGGCAGATGGGCTCTTGAAGCTGGAGGGCCAATCAGAGGCCTTCCAGCTTGAGAGGAGCAGCAGCCTGCAATAAATAAATAGTGCCCTCTCACTGACTTTTTGAAAGTTTAATTAAAAAACACATACAGCAGCCAGGCCACCACTGGGGTGGAGCGGGGGGTGGGGGGGGGGGGGGTGCGGGTGGGGTGGTGGTTGAGTTGGGGAGGCGGTGTGTGGGTGGGGGGGGTGGTGGAAATAGCCCCTCCACAGGGTAGACTTTGGCTGCACCCACACCCAGGCAGGCAGGGAAGACCTCTAGTGCTGCCTAGAGCACTGCTCCCAGCCCCGCCCCAACCCCCAACCTGCTGCTGGGTGCCCGCCTCCACAGAGTTAAATGGCCCCCTGCTGGTTCAGGAAACTGAAGGTTGACCTGAAAATTTCAGTTGGTCTCCTTTAATTGAAGTCAACAAAGCTCTTAACGAGCCTAATCAGCTACCTGCCAAGTGGGGGCAGGTCGCTTTGCCGACGCCGCACCTGCCTCAGCAAACATGGCTGGCGTCGGGAACAGGGTCAGGAAATGGGCATGCCAGCCGGCCTCCGTTTCCACCCAGGGCGGGGCCCGAAAATCCTGCCCAACATTTCAGGTCGATGATCTTACTAATGTACTAGTCTGGCCTTGTGATTCCTGGCTGTGTATGTATCAGACCCCTGACAATCAAAGCCTGATTATCTGGCGGGTAGACAGTTGGTGCCCAGTGCATGGAGCACAAGTTGAAAATGGCGATGAACAGCAGGTTTAGAATTGACATTGCAAGCAATCCACGTTTTTGCGTTGTCCAATGCTAAATTTGAACACAAATTCTGAAGAAAATTGAACTGTCACCAGTGATTTCTGTTGCAGTCCATTTTCAGAACATATTAGTAATGTAACAGAACAATGCAATTGAGCTTTCATACTGCGTTTTTCTTATCCCCAATATCAGCTGCAAAGTCTACAGTGATTCAGACACCAGCTGTAAAATCACCATTAAGCTGATTAGAAAACAAAATAATTTATGAACCAACAGTATGAACACTAAATGTATACACAGAATTTTTTAACAGCAAATGTGCAAACATTTTGTCATTTGACCTTAAATAACCTACTTTCCTCTCAGTATTGTATTATTTCTCAATGGTTTTGCACAGCAGCTATTAAGTTATTATTTCAATACACTGTTTTCTTACAAAGTCATTGAACTGGGTACCCTATCAGGAACGTGGTGGCTCTAAAGTACGACCACATTATGTAAAATTCATCAGATTGCAATGTACCTAACATTATGTAATGATTTGATAGGGTAGACATAGAGAGGATGTTTCCACTTGTGGGGAAGACCAGAACTAGGGGCCATAAATATAAGGTAGTCATTCATAAACCCAATAGGAAATGTTGCCAGGGCTTGAAAGTAGCAGCCATGAGGAAAGATTGGATCGACTAGGATTGTTTTCCTTAGATCAGAGGAGACTGAGGGGTGACTTAATTGAGTTGTACAAAATTATGAGGGGCCTAGCTAGAGTAGACAGGAAGGACCTGTTTCCCTTAGCAGAGAGGTCAATTACCGAGGGCACAGATTTAAGGTGATTGGTGGAAGGATTAGAGGGGACATGAGGAAAAACGTTTTCACTCAGAGGGTGGTGGGTGTCTGGAATTCACTGCCAGGAACGGTGGTGGAGGTAGAAATCCTCAACTCATTTAAAAGATACCTGGACATGCACCTGAAGTGCTGTGACCTGCAGGGCTATGGACCAGGTGCTGAAAGGTGGGATTAGATTGGCCGGCTAGTTTTTTCGGCCAGCGCAGACACGATGGGCTGAATGGACTCCTTCTGTGCCAAAATTTTTCTATGGTTCTAAATACAGGAGAAATTTCTACCCGGAGAAAGTTTAGAATGCCAAATTCTCTACCGCATGGAGTAGTTGAGGCCAATAACGTTGATGCATTTCGGGGGAAATAGATAAACACATGAGGGAGCAAGCAATAGGAGGATATGTTGATAGGGTGAGATGAAGAGGTGAAGAGGGATAGGAAGACGCCTGTGTGGAGCATAAACACCTGCATAGACCTGTTGGGCTGAATGGGCTGTATCTATATTAATTATTTCCTTGATATTTGTTACCATGAGCCATTTAATAACAAAAAACTGTGGTCTTGAATATCCATGGCCTACTGAACCCAACACTTATATGTCATCGCATCTGCTGGGAACCTCTGTTGGTGCCCCCCGGTGAATTTTCCAGAGTCATGACAAGTTTCCCAGTTTGCCTGAAAATGGTAGTTGTCCACCATATAAACCCAGCTGAAAGTTTCAACCTAAATATCCAGGCTGTCCCCTCCATCTCCCTTCACCCCACTACCCCCACACTTCCACCCCAACCAGAATTATAGCTGTCTCTCATGGCCTCTTCTCAAAAAGGGACACTTTCAAAATTAAAAACTGTTAATACATCTTCCAGTGTATCGGTCACAATTTTAGGCCAAGTCCCCAGGCAGTCCCAACATCTGCCAGTCAGTCAGCCAGGCATACCTCGGTCACAATGTAGGGAGTACCCAGCCTCTCTCATGACAATGGCTTTATAAGGGGTCCTAGTGTAATTTAAAGTATCCACCATGCATCCATTGTATGTGAGAAAGTGTAAATCACACTTCAACAGCGTTAGGTACACTTACCCAACTGATTTGATTATCTACCATTGAAATATCCTCGCTGAGTAATTTAAATCACAAACCAACAGTCTCCAAAAATCCAATCAAATCACAAGACAAACCTGTCAAATCATTGCAACGTTTTGGTCAAACTGTTTTTGGCCACCATTTTTCTTCCTTCCACAGATTGAGGGTGTAACATGCAAAAGAAATCACAAAAGCATAAAAAAGTTTGTTATTTAAATCCAAAGGTTAAATTACAAGGAGTGATTACACATGCTTGTTTTGTATTTCTGGAATTTAGTAGGTTAAGGGGCTGATTTGATTGAAGTTTTTAAGATATCAAGGGGCGCAGATAGGGTAGATAGAGAGAAAATATTTCTGCTGCTTGGGGAGTCTCGGATGAGGGGACATAGCCTAAATGTTGGAGCCAAATCTTTTAGGAGTGAAATTAGGAAACACTTTTACATGCAAATGACAGTGGACGTTTGGAACTCTCTTCTGCAAGCAGCAATTTTTTTTTACTCTTTCAAGGAATATGGGCATCACTGGCAAGGCCAGCATTTGTTGCCCATTCCTACTTTCCCTTGAACTGAGTGGCTCACGAAGCCATTTTAGAGGGCAGTTAAGAGTCAACCACTGTTGCTGTGGGTCTGGAGTCACAGATAGGCCAGACCAAGTAAGGATGCCGATTTCCTTCCCTGAGGGACATGAGTGAACCAGATGGGTTTTTACAATTATCAATGATAGTTTCATGGTGGAATTTTTACATGATGGGATTTGAACCCATGTCCCCAGGGCATTAGCCCTGAGTTACTAGTTCAGTAACAATATCAGTATGCCACCATCTCCCCTGCTAGATCAATTGTTATTTCAGTCTGAGATGGGTAGTCTTTTATGTGTATATGGCATTAGGTCACACATCATGATCTCATTGAATAGCTGAACAGGCTCAAGGGGCTAAATGGCCTACTCATGTTTTGATGTTATTCAGAAAGCAAAAAGTCATTAAACTTGTCTGGAACATTCGTCATTTTAACATGTGAAGTACCTTCTGGAAAGGCCATCTACACAGACCTGCAGGTTCTGCTTCTCTTCCAGAGTTGGACTGTTTCAACTGAGGCTTGGATGTTGGGCCTTTGAGCGGCCATTGACAGATTGTGTGAGAGAGTGAAATGCATCATGGGAGTTGATTTAAACCCTGCTCCTGTTAAACTACAATGCCCAGGATACTGTGCAACAATCACTTTAGAACCAGGCAGAAAATACAGCAAAGGAAAATAACAGAGAGAAAAAGATTAGCTGGTCCATCAAGCCTGTCCTGTAACTTCACACCATGACCCTCATCACTTTCCACCCCCATGTAAGCTCCTGGGAGAGCTAAAAAAAACAACCTAGGCCAATTCAAGGAAAACAAATCTTGGGAATTCATCTCCAACACCACCAAAAATTATCAAACAAGTTCCAGAAGTTTGCCGCGAGCGGGAAACATGTTGCCCAACACCCCACCTAACGTGTTGTGATGTCAGTTCGGCACTCACAAGCTCCATTTTGAAACTTCAAATGAATCCATGCTCACTGCACAAAAGTTAATGACCTTCTGTGAAAAGAAGAACCTCCTGAGATTCAATCTAGTTCTATGCTTACATAACGTATACACATGTCCCCTGGTCCTCCTCTCGGACTTGGTCTATCCACAGAGACAATGGAGATTTTAATCCATTTAAAAGAGCATTTTGATCCCAGTTTTCTCCCTGTCTGGTGAAGATATTGTGAAATTCCTGGGTCTTTGGGTAAGGGGTGCAAAATGGGCGTTAGCAGATCAACTCGCCGTTATAAACCCTGTCCCGTCAGTTCAACTTTAGTGGGGGCACAAAATGAATGTTAGTAGATCCGTTATACACATGTATAATTGGTAGGTGATCCACTAACGCCTGTTTTGCGCCCCCATCACAGGTAATTCTGCCCAAACTTACTGGCCTTGGTGCATAGTTACATGTCTTCTGGCAGCTCTCCAGTAACTTTGTCGAATGGCTGTCTTTTGAGTTTGAGCCCAAAAGCCGAGTGTTGGCAGCTCCCTCGATTGTTGGTGCCTTGCAAGGTCATTTCAATCCATCTTTGCCAGTATCCGCAAGTTCATTTTATGCATAGGGGTTCTTAAATCACTACATTTTTACAACTTCTTAATGAAGTGGTGTTGCTACATTTTGAGACTTTTCTGGCAGCCTCGTCCTAAGAACAGCCTATTCCAAAAAAAAAGCCTGCACTGATGAAACACCAAGATTTGGCTGTCTGGCAGCTGTTACATCTGCCGCATCATAAAGTTGATATTTTCTTTTTGAATAAAATAAAAGCAAAATACTGTGGATGTTGGAAATCTGAAATAAAAACAGCAAGTACTGGAAATACCCAGCAGGTCGGACAGCGTCTATGGAGAGAAAAACAGAGTTAATGTTTTAGGTCTGTGACCTTTCATCAGAACTGGTAAAGGTTAGAAAAGGTTTGAGAAAGTAAAAGGCGGGGAGAGGTGAAGAAGAACTAAAGGGAAGATGTGTGATAGGGCAAAGGGCAGGAGAGATTAAATAACAAAGATGTCATGGAATAAAGAGCGAAGGGAGTGCTAATAGTTATCGTAAAAGACAAAGCATTAATCCAGATAGAGTGTTAATGGCAAGATAATGAATAGCTCCGTGTGAAAGCAAAAACATGAAAAGTCAAGTTTAAGACAGGCACATGTTTAAAAAAAAATTTAAAAATGAAAAACAGTCATTCTCTGAAATTGTTGTACTCCGTGACGTCTTTGTCATGTAATCTCTCCTGCCCTCCGCCCTATCACACACCTTCCCTTTTGTTCTTCTTCCCCCCTCCCCCCTACTTTCACTTGCTCAAAGCCCATTATATTTCTAACATTTTTAAAGGTGCTCTTACTGCTTCAGAACTGCACTGCTAACAGTGACCCATCTTGCCTCAACTCATGTAGCAAAAAATGTGCGATTGACTACTTTATTGACCAGTTTTCATGTTTGAGAGACTAATTGTTTAAATGACAAGTTGAGGTGACAGATGATCATTTAATTGCTGTTTGGTTAACAACATCAGGAAGCCTCTGAAAATAAGTCAATAATTGGATTGTGAAAAATGTTGACAAAAATTTGCAGCTCCATATTTACATGGTGTTAAAAGTCATCGAAACAGATTTGGTTTACAGTGCAGTGATTAGCATGCAGCCTTCACATATAAACTAGCTGTCAGGGAATCTTTAAGTAAGTTGATATTCTCTGACTGATTGGCAAGTTAAATTTCAATAAAATTGACAAACTCTTAACTACATATGCAAACAATTGAGAATGACTCTCACAAATGTATTGACTGGACTTCATAGTACAGTTTATTAAAAAAAATGTTATCAATAGAATGCAAGAAATTACTATATTGGAAAGAATAGTCGCCATCTGTTATTTAAAACACCTTGTACTGACATTTGGTATGATCAAGATGAAGAATGCCATGCTCCAAGTTTTTTTTTACAGGATGTGGGCATTGCTGGCATTGGGAGCAATTATTGCCCCTCCCTAATTCTCCTTGAGCCTCTTGAATCATTGAAGCCTGTGTGGTGTAGGTAGGTAGGAAGTTCCAAGATTTTGTCCCGATGACGATGAAGGAATGGCGATATATTTGAGTATTGCTGAAAATAGAGACATGTCATTGAAGCTGTACATCTTGCACTCATCAGGACAATCCGCAAGAATACCAATGTAAGGGAAAACAACAACTTTATACTGTATGAGAAGAGAGTGCTGATTGATTGGCAAGTGAACTCTGATTGGTAGAGGCACTGCCATGGAGAATGCACCAATTTACGGTGACTGCCAGTTAACTGCCAAGCTTTGTTTGCTATTTAAATCAGGCAGCTTGACTCTAATTGGTCAAGGCATTGCCCTGAGGAATGAACCAGTGCATGGCTGTCACTTATTTACACAGGGCCCTGTTCTTTGCAGACAGAAAGAACATATACAAACATTGCACTTGTTTCAGCTAAACAAACTAAATGAGAGCCATTTGCTGGTTCATTCCTCAGGGCAATGCCTTGACCAATCAGAGTCAAGCTGCCTGATTTAAATAGTAAACAAAGCTTCCCCATGTTATATTACATCTGCCATGTTCTTTTCCACTCATTTAACCTGCCCTTTTGCAGCCTTTTTGCATCCTTCTCATACCTTACTTTCTCACCAAACTTTCTATCATCAACAAACTTGGATACATTACACTTGGACCCCTGATCTAAGTCATTGATTGTAAATAGCTGAGGCCTAAGCACTGATTCTTGCGGTAGCCCCATTAGTTACAACCTGCCAACCCAAATATGACCTGCTTATTCCTATTTCTGGTTTCTGTCCGTTAATCAATCCTCATTCCATGCTAATATATTACCCCTAATCCCATGAGCTCTAATTCTGTGTAATGACCTTTTGTGTGGCACCTTATCGAATGCTTTGTCAAAATCCAAAGACTACGACATCCACTGGTTCCACTTTATCCACCCTACTTGTTACACCCTCAAAAAAGTCGAACATTTGTCAAACACTCATGCCTTGTAGATGACAAAAAGACTTTGGGGAGTCAGGGGTGTAACTTAATTGCCACAGAATACTCAGCCTCTGACCTGCTCTAGTAGTCAAGTATTTATGTAGCTGATACAGTTAAATTTCTGCTCAATGGTGACCCCCCACAATGTTGATGGTGGATGATTTAGCAATGGTAATGCCGTTGAAACTCAAGGGGCGATGGTTAGATTCTCTTTTGTTGGAGATGGTCATTGCCTGACTCTTGTGTGGCCTGAATATTACTTGCCCCTTATCAGCCCAAGCCTGAATGTTGTCCAGGTCTTGCTGCAAACAGACACAGACCGCTTCAGTACCTGAGGAGCTGTGAATTGAACTCAACATTGTGCTATCAGCAGCAAACATCTCCACTTCTGACCTTATGATGGAGGGAAGGTCATTGATAAAGCAGCTGAATATGGTTAGGCTTAGGACACTGTCCTGAGGAACTCCTGCAGTGATGTCCTTGGGCTGAGATGATTGGCCTCCAACAATGACAACCATCCTTCTTTGTGCTAGGTATGACTCCAACTAGCGGAGAGTTTTCCCCCAATTCCAATTTGCTTCAAGTTTCAGCATCAGGGTTACATGCAGCAAAGTTCAACATGGGCCAGAATTTGCTGGAATCGGGTCATCTCGCAGCAAGAGTTGGAATCTTTTCCTCACCCTTCAGTTTGAAAATACTTTGTGTGATCTAACAACAAGCTCAATGGGGCCAACAGGGCCTTGGTGAATGATGGGACCAAAAGTCTATCGCCTTAACCAATGAGATTTAAGGAACAGAGGAATGACAGAGAGGGAGTAGAATGAATTCGAGTCCAATTAGGTACAGAAATAGAGAGGGAAAGAAAGATTGGATTAAGAGAGAAAAAAGAGACAGAGAGGTAAAGTAAGAAAACCATTTAAAAATCTTACATTTTAAAGACCTTGAAGATCATTTACTACCTGCAGGAATGTGATTCCATGGTTTCAATTATTCCCATTCTGGGCCGTGGAGGTTGAGTGCCATGGCAGGAGAGTAAATCTCGTCATGAGCGGGGTCCTTGCATTGTTAATTACCAACCCTAACTTTCTGCAATGAATTTAATTTGTTTTAAATCTCAAATCCATTAGTTTCTTGAAATGCAAAGGGAGATTAATGCCAAGCTCTATTTTGCATGGGCTGATGATGCACTGGCACAAATCATCCAGCATTCTGTAACGTTTCACAACTCACAGGATATCTCTTATTTGCCACATATTTCTGGGTTATTAATAACAGTGTTTGCTTTAAATTCACTGTTCTGCCACATATAACCATAGAAAAGTTACCGCACAGAAGGAGGCCATTCAGCCCTGCGCAGCTGAAAAAAAACTAGCTGCCCAAGCTAATCCCACCTTCCAGCACCTGATCCGTAGCCTTGCAGGTTACAGCACTTCAGGTGCATGTCCAGGTACATTTCAATGAATTGAGGGCTTCTACCTCCACCACCATTCCGGGCAGTGAATTCCAGACACCCACCACCCTTTAGGTGAAAAAGTGTTTCCTTATTTCCCCTCTAATCCTTCTACCAATCATCTTAAATCTGTGCCCCTGGTAACCGACCTCTCTGCTAGAGGAAACAGGTCCTTCCTGTCTACTCTATCTAGGCTCCTCATAATTTTGTACACCTCAATTAAGTCACTCCTAAGCCTCCTCTGTTCTAAGGAAACAACCATAGCCTATCCAATCTTTCCTCAAAGCTGCAACTTTCAAGACCTGGCAACATTCTTGTGAATCTCCTCTGTACTCTCTCTAGAGCAATTATGTCCTTCCTGTAATGTGGTGACCAGAAGCCTCGACAAATGTTCTACCTTGAAATAGCAACCATACTGCATCAGTGTGAAATCGTTTATACCAGCAACCTTTGCTGCACTTTTAGTGAGATGAACTATTCTGTGCCAGTATTAAGCTGCGAGCTCACTTAATAAGAATTGACTGGAGATCGCCTGTACAGTCATCAGATTTGAGTTCCTGCTCCTTACTTGAAACCAGATTCAAAACCAGAGCCTGAGTGGTAATCAGAGCAGATCGGACACCAGTTGTGTAGTCCACCTGCTATTCATTTCATCAAAATTATTACTGCAATGTGAAAATAATTTGTGGTCCCCAAAATGTAAATAATCCTGAACTGATGGTAAATGAAACTGGAAGGGTTTCAATCCCTGTGAGTATGAGTTAAGAGAATATAAATGATTTGAATTTCAACAGCAGCTTCACTATCACAGAGAAAGACTCAAGAGTAAATATTGTACAACGTCAGAATATAGTCACATAGTGGTGGAGCAGCAAATTTCTTTGTAGATTCAGTACATGTGGTCGTAATATAAAGGAGTCTGAGCTTGGATTTGTTTTGTATTTTCTTTACTTAATAAGTATTTGGTAGTAACTGAGATTTAGTGCGGGGGTGAAGTTCTATCCTATATCACTGTGATCATTAATGCTGATGAGACAAACACAAGATGCACAGAAATCCTGGAACTGGACTTTCCTCATTGCACTTTTGCTCCATAAGACAGGCTGCCTATTCAGGGGCTGGTGGGAATATTTTGACAATATATGTTATCTCTATTTTTCTCGCCACAAGAGAATGGCATAATAACTTTTCCTGGTAGTTTTTGTGACACCAGTTTTAGATCTTGTTGGATTATCAGAAATTAGCACATTCCCACAGTCAGATGAATACCAGGCATTTGGACCAGACAGCTAAACATGAGGTCCCTTGCCACCACTTTAAGCTGAACAGCCAATAATTATAACTCAGGCATGCTGGGATACCATTGATCCATTAATTCACTGGAATGAAAAAAGAGCAGTCTGTTAATGGAAGTGACAGCCCTTACCCAAATAATATACATATGTAATATGACTAATTTACACCGTTCTATGGCTATTTGCTGGTAAAGTAGACAGATAAGAATAGAAGCAACTAAACTGATAAAGGCTACAAAATAAATTATTAATCCAAAGTGTAGAAATTCACAAATCAAGATTTTAACTATCCAGTAATAAACTTTGAATGAAGGTATCAATTAAATTAGAGTCGGTAATTACCCAGTTACAATATTTAGTTCCTGACGTGGCTAGTATCGTGGTTTAACATCATACTTCTCTGATCAAAAGATTTAGGCATCTGGGTATACAGTCAGCCAGGACATCCAGTCTTAGTTGTCTATTTAAGTGAGAACATCTGTCGCTCGGTCAACTGTGTGAGAGATAATGCCATATACATCAATCTTCTCTCAATATTAATTTTCCTATGAATAGTCAATGAAAAAGGGCTTTCTACGTTTGTACACTATTAGATTGTTCAGGTCAAGTCACACCCCTTTTAATCATATATAGTCTCAAAGTGAACATTTATCATTTGGATGAGTAACGCCTTCCTTCTCCAGTACAGCAAGTCCTCACCAATTAACTACTAATTGGAATAACTGACAGCTCACCTGATCTGTGACATCCAAAATTGATCACTGCTAATGTAGTTGCCCTTCATGAGCGCTGAAAGATGCAAAGCTTTAGGTTTAAATGACTTCATACTATTCTTTGCATGACAACCATGTACTGATTCTGAGGGTTCAAATCTGTGAACGGTCATGAAAAATAATGACCTCCAGTTTACAGCAGCCCATATTTTGTGGTAGTAATGACGACCGTCGGCATTTACCCTCATTACTCCTCTGAAACGGTCAGCAACTTCTGGAGTCCACACATGTACAATTGAACATGGAAATCCAGAAGTTGTTGTCAGTGAGTCTGTGCTTTCCATCGGGTATGTTGCTGAAGGCCCCCTAGAGTGCAATCAAGAACTGATAAAAAAAACTTCATTTACACTATTAGCCTAGTTGTAAAAACACATAAAAAGGTTACACTTTGTTCCGTGAAATGTAATGGGGTTTTTATATTTATGGAATGACAGATTTCTCCAATATGATTAAAAAAAGAATATGGGAACTTTTTATGATTTCTTTTGATATTTTAGCTTCTACCCTAATTTCATGTATGTGTTCCAATCATTTATTTCACTATCTGTAAAATTTAAAGTGAATAACAATCAGTGCATTTTATTTCCTGGTTTACTGTCTGTGAGAATACTTCAATGTGAATGGCTGCTTACCCTGCTTGATGACATCACATTAGCTGGATGCCTAGAGACCCCCTTGACTTGACGGCAGATTCAAACTGAAGTTGGGAAAGGGGAAATCCACGGAACAGAGATTGCTAAATCTTTGTAGGCAGCTTTCTTCGAGGTCTGCCAATGTTCTGATTGTAAGCAGGAATACCTTTTACTTTATTGCTTTCTTTCATATTCTTGTTTATATTGTGAGAGCACAAAATTTTGGAAGAAGTGTAAATCAAAGCTATAGTAATTTCTTCAGTGCTACATGTTGCAGTCAGATACAGAAATGTACTTCATTACTTTCTTATTGCTTACAGTGCAAAATATTGCACTGCGTTAATGCTTTTATAACATCCTCAATTCCATTGAGGCAAGTGCTGTAGTTTGCTCCTATAATTTAATAAAAAGATTAAAGGGTTTAAATTCGAGAGCACTCACTTTTGGGCACCCTTGCTGCTGACCCAGCATTATTGCGCAATGCACGAATGGTGAGTTTCGAGAAGCTCCGGATATTGGGCCTCAGACCTTATCATATTGAAGTTGATGCTGTGAGAGGAAATCAGTTCTCCAGGCTTGAACTGCTGCTCTGGACCTGGTGTGAGTCAGGAGCTGGACGCTGGTGGGGTGGCAAGGCGGGGAAAGCGATCGGGCGGTCAGCATCGAGGCTGGGGTAGGGGGGAGGACTGGGGCCTCAGAGTCAATAGGAGAAGTGATGATTGGGGTGGGCATCGGACACCCAGTGGAGTGGGGGTGGGGGGTGGTGCTGTGACAAGAGCATGAAGGTTCAGAAGAATGGTGGGATCGTGATGTTAAGTACTTTTCTTTAACTTACGTGATGTTTAGTATTGGTTCCAGATGCAACCAATGTTGTAGCGGGGACCTGAAACAGCTGGTATGCCCCTCATGTGGATGCCTCTTGTTCTTTTTTATTTGATTTGGCGGGCAGCGCATTTCCAGTGGGAGGCATACACACTCTTTCTGCCTACCATCCTAGGGCCTTAGGAGACTGTGTGTGCCTGAAAGACGGGCAATATGCAGCTCAATTTTACCCCCTAAATTGCGTCCGGGAGACAGTGGACATGTATGTTGGTGCTGCTAATTAGACAAATTAAATTGATAACAAGGTGTGTTTCTATAAGCAAGAATTGCAACCCAGGCTGCACTGTTGTATTTGCAAAAAGCAGCAGTGTTAAGGGAGGAATGAATACAGGGGCTTTATGGCTATATTGGATTTCCCACACTTTCAATTTAGCTAATAAGAATGAAAACCGCTAGAAGCTTGCAAAAATGCAGTTGTGTGTGAGCAAGCACCTTGCAGAGAACTCCTTCAGGAATATAGTGGGTTCCAGCCTGAGTTAAACCTCAGAGATCAAAACCAACAGTCTGCACACGTTTGAAGCTTTCATAAAAATGTCTAACCCCTAATTTCCAAGCCCTCTGATTTACAGTGATGCTATAAGTCAAAATCAATTTTTATTACAAAGGATATTGAGAGTATTACCGGTGATTAGGAAATTGCATTCTGCAATTGTGTTCTTTAAAAACCCATTGTTTTGTGCTTACTAAGTTAAATTCTGTTTTTCTTGTACATAGTTCGAGCATCTTTACTGGTGGGTTAAAGATTTGCAATTCTGTTCATTCTTCTGTGGATCAGTGGCAAATGTCTGTTTATAAAAATGCATATATGCAAATACAGAACATAGAACATAGAACAGTACAGCACAGTACAGGCCCTTCGGCCCACGATGTTGTGCCGAACATATAACCTACTCTAAGATCAAACTAACTACCTACCCTTCATTCTACTATCATCCATGTACCTATCCAAGAGTCGCTTCAATGCCCCTAATGTATCTGCTTCTACTACCACCGCTGGCAGTGCATTCCATGCACCCACCACTCTCTGTGTAAAGAACCTACCTCTGACATCTCCCCGAAACCTTCCTCCAATCACCTTAAAATTATGCCCTCTGGTGATAGCCCTTTCCACCCTGGGAAAAAGTCTCTGACTATCCACTCTATCTATGCCTCTCATCATCTTGTACCCCTCTATCAAGTCACCTCTCATCCTTCTTCGCTCCAATGAGAAAAGCCCTAGCTCCCTCAATCTTTCTTCGTAGGATATGCCCTCCAGTCCAGGCAGCATCCTGGTAAATCTCCTCTGCACCCTCTCTAAAGCTTCCACATCCTTCCTATAATGAGGCGACCAGAACTGAACATAATATTCCAAGTGTGGTCGAACCAGGGCCTTATAGAGCTGCAGCATAACCTCGCGGCTCTTAAACTCAATCCCCCTGTTAATGAAAGCCAACACACCATACGCCTTCTTAACAACCCTATCAACTTGGGTGGCAACTTTGAACGATCTATGGAAATGGACCCCAAGATCCCTCTGTTCCTCCACACTACCAAGAATCCTGTCTTTAAGCCTGTATTCCACATTCAAATTCGACCTTCCAAAATGAATCACTTCACACTTTTCCAGGTTGAACTCCATCTGCCACTTCTCAGCCCAGCTCTGCATCCTGTCAATGTCCCGTTGCAACCTACAACAGCCTTCCACACTATCCACAACTCCAGCAACCTTCGTGTCATCGGCAAACTTGCTAACCCAGCCTTCCACTTCCTCATCCAAGTCATTTATAAAAATTACAAAGAGCAGAGGTCCCAGAACAGATCCTTGTGGAACACCACTGGTCACCGAGCTCCATGCTGAGTACTTTCCATCTACTACCACCCTCTGACTTCTATGGGCCAGCCAATTTTGTATCCAGACAGCCAACTTTCCCTGAATCTCATGCCTCCTTACTTTCTGAATGAGCCTACCATGGGGAACCTTATCAAATACCTTGGTAAAATCCATATACACCACATTCACTGCTCTTCCTTCATCAATGTGTTTTGTCACATCTTCAAAGAATTCAATAAGGCTTGTGAGGCATGACCTGCCCCTCACAAAGCTATGCTGACTATCTCTAATCAAACCATGCTTTTCCAAATAATCCTAAATCCTGTCTCTCAGAATCTTCTCCAATAATTTGCCCACTACCGACGTAAGACTGACTGGTCTATAATTCCCAGGGTTATCCCTATTCCCTTTCTTGAACAAGGGAACAACATTTGCCATCCTCCAATCATCTGGTACTACTGCAGTGGACAGTGAAGACGCAAAGGTCATCGCCAAAGGCGCAGCAATCTCTTCCCTCGCTTCCCGTAATATCCTTGGGTATATCCCGTCTGATCCCGGGGACTTATCTGTCCTCATATCATTCAAAATTTCCAGCACATCCTCCCTCTTAACCTCAACCTGTTCGAGCATATCAGCCTGTTCCACGCTATCCTCACAAACGACCAGGTTCCTCTCACTAGTGAATACTGAAGCAAAGTATTCATTTAGGACCTCCCCTCCCCTCCCTCCTCCAACTCCAGGCACAAGTTCCCTCCACTATCCCTGATCGGCCCTACCCTCACTCTGGCCATCCTCTTGTTCCTCACATAAGTATGTTCAAATATGTTGAAGCACTTGCTCCCTTTGATACTGTCTAGTTTACCATTAATATGGCTTTCTTTCTGCGCAAAAATACCTTTATTGTTGGTTGCTGGAAAGAGATTTCTCCTCATTTTATACTCATTCACCTGACTGGCTCACTACTCCTCCTCTTCCATCTAAATGACTAGCCGACACCTGTTCTTTCAGCCCCTGAACATCAGCGCAGCCCACTCTATATTGCTTGTTCAGCTGTCTGGCTGGTTCCCCATTCACCTGCTGCCTTCTCGCACACCGTCTGCTGTAACTGGTCCCCGGTGATCAACGGCAAGGAGGATAATTAGGCAGGTGGGCTTGTTAGCATTTTCAGGGGAGCAGGCCTCATGCTGGCAGCAGCTCATTCCATGCAAAGAATGCCAGCAGATTACAATCCCCTTCCCCCAAGCCCATCTTGGCTCTTGTGATTTCCCTCAATGCCGAGCTAAGCAAAAGACAGCTTCAATGTGCCGTATCCTAATTAAACCGAACATCAGGCACGTATTCTACGAGAAACATAAGAGTTCAATCGGAATCCAATTGCTGAGGATTATGAAATAAAACACCATTGCTTCTATTAAAAAGTGCAGCTCCCTGTGCTAAAATGGGGGGAATAAAAATGCCTTTGACTTGCAGTGGTTATAAATCATATTTAAAATGTCGACAGCCCTTGTACCTACTCTACAAATTGGTTTTTATTAACCATCCAGCTTCTCAGCACAAGGTTCCGAAGGCTGCATTTTTGTGTTCCGGCTGTCTGTTCCCACTCGGCTTCTGTGGTAATTTGAGCTTCACAGAGGATAGCAAAGCAATGCTTGGTATCTCCAGCCAGGGATAAATGAAGAGACTTTAACTGAGACAGCAGGAACAAGATTTATTGTAGAGCTGGATTTATTCTCTTTGCCTGTGGGGGAGCACTATACATGCAACCTTGTGACCTCTTTCGCAATACAAAACGCACTGTCTCCATCTGAATGCCTATCACTGCTTGATGGTTATTTAAGAGCGCCTCTGCTACGACCAGGTGAGAAAGGGGTCTAGGGTTCCTTTTCAGCCTTCACCTGGTCTTACTGTAATAGGGTTTAATTTTAAACACACCATGTTTTTAGCTCCCCCTTGGTGAATCCTTGTTCACCGCTTTCCAATTATAAGGCAAAGAAACCAGCACAAGCAGGCTTTCTTAGGTTTGAAGAAGAAAAATTTAAATTTATTAAACTTAAACTCTAATTCGCTTAATGCCATCGGATACACAACGCACCCTACTCTAGCATGCATACACGATACACATGCAAATAGAGACAGAAAAGAGCAGAAGAAAAATAAAGTGGAAAGGCTTGAGGCAATATCTGAAGAATTGTTATGGTTCTTCAAGCTCACTGTAGAGTCCTTGATTGTAGGTAGATCTTGCTTTTCGGTGGAGCCCAGTATTTTTCTTAAACCTTGTTCCCTGTAGGATACATTTCTTTCTTGGGGTTCATGTGTCTTCAGTGGATTCAGAGGCTTGTGAGAAAGGGATGGGAGCAGACAGGAGAGAGATCTTCTCAGTCCAGGAGCAAACAGCTTTCTACCCAAACTGTTTGTACAAATTCAGAAAAATCAGGTTGCCCAGCAGGTTAGTCATATGACTAGCTGGTTTGACCACGTTCATTTATGTAATTGTCCATCTTCGCAGTCAACCTGGAATGCGAGCTCCCCCACCTTCAATGTTTGGTGATCAAAAGTCCATTGTGTGTTGGATGTGTCAAGGAATGGCTGCTTTGTTCATCCAAACACTGTCTGTTAATATCCAAATATCATTTGCAGCCACGGTTGATCTGTTTAACAAGCCCTTTATTAACGCCAGTAACAGGTAAAATCAATGTTCATGACAAAATTAATGTGCCTCATTGTTGGCAGGTGGGGGCCTAGCATGACACCTCCACACTCAGCAGAATGAAATGCAATTTGAGAAAAGCGCATTTCATTAAAAGGGCCAAGAGAAAATGTAGGATACAGAAAAACCCATGCATTTCTCTCATTCATTCGCATTCATTCATAAATCCTAAAACCTATTACAGCCTGTCTTTTCTTGGTGCGAGTGCTGCTTTAATTTTTCTTATTTTTGGGAAGTTTCTCTTCCATTTGCCATTTTCCATGGCTGCCTAGGGTCTTTGTTCCTGCTAAGGTAATTTTCTTTAAAAAAATGTCAGAAGTGGGCGGGTCTATCCTGAACTCTCTTTCGGTGCTTTGCTGAGTCATGCAAAGGCTTTGGACTTCAGGGGATGGGTGGTTCACTTTTTTTTCTGACAGTGGGGGAGGATTCTTTGCTTATCTCCCCTTTGTCCCAGGGGACACTCCTGTCTGCAGGTAATTGTGCAGATACTACTGCACTTCCCTGTGGCACCTCAACTAGGTGAGGCATCACCCTCACAGATTCTCTCCTCTAGAGGTCTTTCTTTGTCTCTACAGGTTCCTGTAAATGCTGTTAGCAACTCTGGTGGGGTGCTTCTAGTGTCTGCATTTACATAGGAGGATGTGGGGTCTAACTTTTCACATTTTCTGGGGTTGATTGACTGGACAGTAGGGGTTTTGATCCGGAATTTCTCCCGGACTTCCTTTAACCTGCCCTCTTGGTCACTTTTTCCCCTCTCTGTCTAACCTTTTGCCAGCCTTGTGCCTGCCTGTCCCTTTTTGTTCTCGGTGGGGGTCCCTTACAGTTCACCAGCCCTCTGCTGGAGGGTCCTCCTAACACCCGTACAGGATTTAGGGGTTCAGGTTTCACTGCAGGTTGGGGTTTCCCCTCAACATGGCACATGTGGCAACTCCTGCAGTACTCCACCATATCTTTGTGGAGTTTTGGCCAGTCAAACTGCTGCCTTATGTGGGCTTTGGTCTTTTGTATACTGGCATTTACAGCCACTGTAGTTTCGTGAGCCCTTCTTAATATTTCTCTCTGGTACTTCTGTGGCACCACTAACTGGTAAACTACTGCACTTCTTGCTCTCAGGTCTGTGAGAAGAAGTCCATTTCGTCATCAATACCTCATTCTTTAAATAGTCGCAATCATGGACTCCCTCTGCTTTACTTTCAGATTGGGCAGCCTCTGCTAACTCTTACAATACTGGGTCGGCTCGCTAAACTTCAGCTAGGGAAAATCCATTTAACCCATTCCCTGGGTCTCCGAACTTTCCAAAGAAAGTCTCGGACAGGCAGACCTCATGGTCATCTGCCTGCAGTGCCAATGCATTTTCCTCTGAGGGAGCTGGTTTGATCATGGCCTGATCCACTACACATTCAGGGAAACCACAGGGGTTCGTCTCCTGCCACTACCCTGTTTCTCTGATGTCCTGCGGTGTTTCTTTCACTACTGGATGGGCTACCACCTTCCCTCCCGCCAGATCATTACCTAGAGCAGGTCAACCCCGTCCACAGGCAAACTAGGGACATCCCTGCAGCCACCAGTCCCGAAACTAGGTCGCACTCCAGGTGCACCCGGTGTACAGGTACCAGCACACACTGCCCTCCAATACCATTCACCACCATTTTGATGATCACTGCACTCTCTGGGGGAAAGGTCAGGCCTTTTTCCAGTAAAAAGGATCTAGTGGCCCCTGTGTCCCTGAGAATCACTATGGGCTTGCTTGCCCCACTCGAGGGGTATGGGGTTACTCTCCCTTCAGACACAAAACCCCGATAACCCTAAGGAACCCGATTAAATATTCCTGCACTTGCAACAGTAGACTTCCTGGGTCTCACTCTTACTGCAGTTAAAGCCACAACTTGTTCTGCTGTGTGTTTTATCAGGTTCACTATTTCACTGAGCGCTTGTGCCCTGATTAACCCTACAAGTTTTACCTTTAGTTTCCAGCAGTCAGCTCTTAAATGCCCTGCTTTATTACAATGGAAGCACACAGGTCTCCGGGTCTCACTCTTGCTCACAGCACCTTTTTGGCTAGAGGAGGGGCCCCTGTGTCTCCTGCTTTTCTTTTGTCTCCCAGGACTGTTTGCGCTCCTATCACCTACCCACCCTTTGTTCCTTTCAGATTTGTGGGGGTGATTAGGAAAGGTTCTCCACTGGGAAACCGACTTATAAATTAAAGCACACTCACCGGACAGACAGGCCGCTTGCTGGACTCTGGACCCACTCGCTGCTCCGCTACATGGGTCTTTATGGAGAGTGGGAGAGAGTTTTTAAATTCCTCTAACAAAATTGCTTCTCTGATATTATCATTGCCGTGCTATACTTTAAGAGCCCTCAGCTACTAGTCAAAAGCCAGCTGCTTACTTCTTTCAGACTCCAGATAAGTTTAATTAGCTTGCTTCTTGTGGGTTCTAAACTTTTGGCAGTAGTCTTCAGATACTAATTCATATGACCCGAGGATAGCATTTTTGGTCAGTTCATAATTTGATGAATTCTCTTTTGGCAACAGGGAATAAACCTCATGGGCTTTTCCAGTTAGCTTGCTTTGTAGTAAAAGAGACCAGTTCTCAGCTCGCCATTGTAGCTGCCTTGCCAGTTTCTCAGAGGACACAGAAAATTTTTCCACATCCTCCTCATTGAATTTTGGAAGTAATGGAGCTAGTTGTAACAATTTTGTACCCAGCCCTGAATTATGCTCCTCCCTAATGCCATGCTTTCACAGGAGTTACTCTGTCGCCCCTCTAGTTAACTCAAGCCATTTCAACTCTCTTTATATTCCTTCCGGAATATTCTTTCTCTCTTCCTCTCAAGAACAAGAACAAAGAACAAAGAACAGTACAGCACAGGAACAGGCCATTCGGCCCTCCAAGCCTGCGCCGATCTTGATGCCTGCCTAAACTAACACCTTCTGCACTTCCGGGGCCCATATCCCTCTATTCCCTTCCTATTCATATATTTGTCAAGATGTCTCTTAAACATCGCTATCGTATCTGCTTCCACCACCTCCCCTGGCAGGAAGTTCCAGGCACTCACCACCCTGTGTAAAAAACTTGCCTTGCACATCCCCTCTAAACTTTGTCCTCGCACCTTAAACCTATGTCCCCTAGTAACTGAATCTTCCACCCTGGGAAAAAGCTTCTGACTATCCACTCTGTCCATGCCGCTCATAACTTTGTAAACCTCTATCATGTCGCCCCTCCACCTCCGTCGTTCCAGTGAAAACAATCCGAGTTTTTCCAACCTCTCCTCATAGCTAATGCCCTCCAGACCAGGCAACATCCTGGTAAACCTCCTCTGTACCCTCTCCAAAGCCTCCACGTCCTTCTGGTAGTGTGGTGACCAGAATTGCACGTAATATTCTAAGTGTGGCCTAACTAAGGTTCTGTACAGCTGCAACATGACTTGCCAATTTTTATACTCTATGCCCCGACCGATGAAGGCAAGCATGCCGTATGCCTTCTTGACTACCTTATCCATCTGCGTTGCCACTTTCAGTGACCTGTGGACCTGTACGCCCAGATCTCTCTGCCTGTCAATACTCCTAAGGGTCCTGCCATTTACTGTATACCTCCCACCTGCACTAGACCTTCCAAAATGCATTACCTCACATTTGTCCAGATTAAACTCCATCTGCCATTTCTCCGCCCAAGTCTCCAACCGATCTATATCCTGCTGTATCCTCTGACAATCCTCATCACTATCCGCAACTCCACCAAACTTTGTGTCGTCCGCAAACTTACTAATCAGACCAGCTACATTTTCCTCCAAATCATTTATATATACTACAAACAGCAAAGGTCCCAGCACTGATCCCTGCGGAACACCACTAGTCACATCCCTCCATTCAGAAAAATACCCATCCACTGATACCCTCTGTCTTCTATGACCGAGCCAGTTCTGCATCCAACTTGCCAGCTCACCTCTGATCCCGTGTGACTTCACCCTCTCCTCAAATTCAAGTTTCCTTTGTTCCAGTTGTATCTTTGCTAACAATACCCTATCAGGGTCTGTTTCTAACCCTGTTTCTGCTTCAGATTCAAGGGGAAAATGGTTGGCCACTAGCCTTAGGAGTTCAGACCTCCTAGCCTTGCCACGTACAGTGATCCCACACTGCTCAGCCATTTTTCTCAACTTCTCCATCGACAGTGCTTTTACCTTATCCCAAGTTACTTCACCCTGGCTTGGAGAGCTACTCGCTTCAGTTGCAGACACATTCGTATTCAAGCACACACAACCACAAGAAAACCTGTATTGAATTCTTGCTCTTTTTTGACTGGGCACAATTTGGCTTCCCACTTCCAGTTTTTCTCGTTTGTCTGTGGGTCAATTCCAGATGCTAGCACCTAAATTTCTGTTAACGACCAGGTGAGAAAGAGGTCCAAGGTTCCCTCTCAGCCTTCACCTGGTCTTACTGAAACAGGGTTTAATTTTAAACACACCGTGTTTTTAGCTCCCCCTTGGTGAATCCTTGTTCACCGCTTTCCAATGATAAGGCAAAGAAACCAGCACAAACGGGCTTTTTTAGGTTTAAAGAAGAAAAGTTGAAATTTATTAAACTTAAGATTAAACTCTAATTCGGTTAATGCCTACGGATACACACCGCGCCCCACGCTAGAATGCATACGCGATACACACATGCAAATAGAGACAGAAAAGAGCAGAAGAATAAAGTGGAAAGGTTGGAGGCAATATCTGAAGAGTTGTTGCTACAGTTCTTTGAGCTCACTGTCGAGTCCTTGATTGTAGGTAGATCTTGCTTTTCGGTGGGGCCCAGTATTCTTTTTATACCTTGTTCCCTGTAGGATACATTTCTCTCTTGGGGTTCATGTGTCTTCAGTGGATTCAGAGGCTTGTGAGAAAGGGATGGGAGCAGACAGGAGAGAGATCTTCTCAGTACAGGAGCAAACAGCTTTCTGCCCAAACCGTTTGTACAAATTCAAAAAAATCAGGTTGCCCAGCAGGTTAATCATATGACTAGCTGGTTTGACCATGTTCGTTTATGTAATCATCCATTTTAGCAGTCAATCTGGAAATGCGAGCTCCCCCACCTTCAATGTTTGGTGATCGAAAGTCCATTGTGTGTTGAATGTGTCAAGGAATGGCTGCTTTGTTCATCCAAACACTGTCTGTTAATATCCAAATATCATTTCCAGCTACGGTTGATCTGTTTAACAAGTCCTTTATTAACTCCAGTAACAGTTTAAAATCAATGTTCATGACAAAATTAATGTGCCTCATTGTTGGCAGGTGGGGGCCTAGCCTGACAGCCTCTAAAGTGACCGCATTCAGCCCAGGATTTCATTCGAAGCAGTGTGTACCTGATTAGTGTAATGATGTCAGCAAAGCAGAAATATGAAAAATGTCTGACCAGGTTGCACTCTGTTTTAGAATTGCGATAATATATTTTTGGATTGGGCTGCTACAATGACAGGCAGGAGTTTCTGTTCTAAGCAATCACATCTCAAGGGTAGCTCTGTAAGGCTTGATATTTTCATTATAAATTTATTGCTATATGGTAAGAACATGGAGGGCACTGTCAGGGACTGGCGATTTACAGAGGAACATGCAGCTGCATAACTTTTGAGTATTACAGATAAACCCTATGTCTACAATTTATAAGACAGAGGTCAGTTTGCACATTGCGATTGAACTGGTTTTAGCCAGATTCATCAGCCTGGAGAGCAACAGGAGCCTGCATACAGCTATCTCACCAAAAGAAAGACTCTTACTGTCTTTAGCTGGAAACTTTGAAAGGACATGGAATTTTTAACACTTAAATTCAAATAAAAATAGTGGGTCGACTATGGCTATGCCCCACCCATGTCTACAGTGGCTCAGTGGGTAATGCCATAATTTCTAAGTCAGAAGGTTGTGGGGTCTAGTCCCACCCCAGGAACTTGAGCACATATTCGAGGTTAACACTTTAGTATTGCTGAAAACAGAGACATTTTGGTGAAGCTTTTCGTCTTGCACTCATCAGGACAATTTGCAAGAATGCCAATGTAAGGGAAAGCAACAAATATTTACTGTATGAGACAAAAATCCTGATTGGTTGGCAAGTGGACTCTGATTGGTAGAGGCGTTGCCATGGAGAATGCACCGGTTTATGGTGACTGACAGTTAACTGCCAAGCTTTGTTTGAAATTTGAACTGGGCAGCTTGCATCTGATTGGTCAAAGTATTGCCCTGAGGAATGAGCCAGCGAATGGCTGTCACTTTATTTTGTTTAGTTGAAACAGGTGCAATGTGTGTACATGTTTTTTCTGTCTGCAAAGAACAGGGCCCTGTTTATTAATATATGTCAGTAGGGCTTGCAGTGTAATGCGCTGCAAACCCAACTGACAATCTTAAATTGGTTGTCAGCGTAATTCTTAGCACACTGAGGATTATTTAGCAAATGTTGTCCAATCATAGAATCACAGCTAATGTTGGACACTGTGTTTTGTGTTTTGCAAGCACGGGCTGGTTGCGTAGAGTGTGTATCTTGCCCGTTGCGAACAGCGCAAGGGACATGCTGTTTGATACAATCTGCCAGTCTTTGGGACATACGGCCTGTTTACCTAGCATCACACTGGCATTGAAATTCATATACCACATTACACATTTGTGTGATAGGCAGAACATCTTCTTAGCTTGACAGCAGCATCCTGTTAGTGGTGAACACCACATGTGTTGCTACTGCACAGTAGCAGCGTGAAACAGCTAGCTTCACCTGTTGCTCATTTTAGTGCATTGCTGAGGGAGTGCTGCACAGTTGGAGGCACTGTCTTTCCAATGAGACATTAAACTGAGATATATTCAGCCTGAAGTGCCGAGTGAATGATCCATCTCAGCCTCCTCCTGAGGTCCCCAGCATCACGGATGCCAGTTTTCAGCCAACCTGATTCACTCCATGTGATATCAAGAAACGGCTGAAGGCACTGGATACAGCAAAGGCTATGGGTCCTGACAATATCCCAGCTATAGTACTGAAGACTTGTTCTCCAGAACAAGCTGCACCCTCAGTCAAGCTGTTCCAGTACAGCTACACACTGGCATCTACCCGGCAATGTGGAAAATTGCCCGGTTTTGTCCTGTTCACAAAAAACAGGACAAAATAAATCCAGCCAATTACCGCCCTATCAGTCAACTGTCAATCATCAGAAAAGTGATGGAAAATATCATCGACATCGCTATTAAGCGCCACTTAAAAAGCATTAACCTGCTCATAGATGCTCAGTTTGGGTTTGCTAGGGCCACTTGGTTCCTGAGTTCATTACAGTCTTGGTCCAAGTGTGGACAAAGGAGCTGAACTCAAGAAGTAAGGTGAGAGTGCCCTGAATATCAAGGCAGCATTTGACCAAGTGTGTCATCATGGAGCCCTAGCCAATTGGAAGTCAATGGGAATCAAAGGGAACACTCTTCACTGGTTGGAGTCATACCTAGTACAAAGTAAGATGGTTCTGCTTGTTGGAGGCCAATCATCTCAGTCCTAGGACATTGCTGCTGGAGTTCATCAGAGTAGTGTCCTTGGCCCAACCATCTTCAGCTTTTTCATCAATGACCTTCCCTCCATCATAAGGTCAGAAATAGGGATGTTTGCTGATAATTGTACAATGTTCAGTACCATTCACAGCTCCGCAGATACTAAAGCAATCCCTATCCATATACAGTAAGACCTGGACAACATTCAGACTTGGGCTGATAAGTGGCAAGTAACATTCGTGCCACACAAATGTGAGGCAATGACGATCTCCAATAAGAGAGAATCTTATTATCTCCCCTTGACATTCAATGGCATTACGATTGCTGAATCCACCACTATCCTGGGTATGACTATTGAAACTGAACTGGAGCAAAAACATAAATACTGTAGCTGCATGAGCAGGTCGAAGTTGGGACTTCTGCGGCGAGTCACCCACCTCCTGACTCCCCAGTGCCTGTCCACCATCTACAAGGTACGAGTCAGGAGTGTAATGGAATGCTCTCCACTTGCCTAGATGAGTGTGGCTCCAACAACACTCAAGTAGCTTGACACCATCCAGGACAAAGCAGCCCACTTGATCGGCACCCCATCCACAACCTTAAACATTCACTCCCTTCAACACTGACACACAAAGGCAGCAGTGTGTACCATCTGCAAGATGCACTGCAGCAACTCACCACGCCTCCTTCGACAGCACATTTCAAACCCGCGACCTCTTCCATCTAGAAGAATATGGACAGCAGAAGCATGGGAACACGGCCATTTGCAAGTTCCCCTCCAAGCCACATATCGTCCTGACTTGGAACTATATTGCCTATCCCCCACTGTCACTGGATCAAAATCCTGGAACATCCTCCCGAACAACAATGTGGGTTTACCCGCACCAGATGGACTGCAACGGTTCAAGAAGGCAACTCACCACCACCTTCTCAAGGGCAATTAGCGATGGAGAACAAATGGTGGCCTTGCCAGCGACACCCACATCCCATGAACAAATAAAAAAAACTGCCCTCTCATGTGGATGTATGAGATTCCATGGCATTATTTAGAAGAAGAGAAAGGGAGTTATCCTCGGTGTTCTGGCCAATATTTGTCGCTCAACCAACATCACTGAAAAACAGATTAACTGTTATTATTACACTGCTGCCCATGAGTCCTAACTGTGCACAAATTGGGCTGGATTTAATGGGCCCCCCAGAGAATTGTGACAATTGCACCACAATTAAGTCGTGGGCGGGATAGACCGACGACAGCCTTCCCGCCCAGTGACCAATTGAGGCCATTCAGAGGCCTATTATCAGCCACGTAAGGGCCTCTTCCCGCCGCAGCTGGAATTAAGCCAGTGGCAGGGGAGTGCCCTGCGCAACATGGGGAGGTTGTCCAGTAAAATGAGTTGACCTCCCTGCTGGCTTGCGGGGGGTGTGTGGTCCCCGCCTCTGAGGGTCCCCAGCAGACAACAACCTAACTCCCTGAACCCTTCCCTCCCCCTGCACTCAATACTCACCCTTCCCGCGCCCCCCCCCCCCCCCCCCCATCGGGGCCTGCTGGACTGGCCCCAGCGACTCCACTTCATTTAACATGAGTACAAGTCTCGGCCTGGTTCCAGGGCCTCCTGCAGTACCGGCAGAGGCCACTACTCCCAGCGGTACTGTCGATATTGTTGAGCTGCCGGCCCTCTTATTGGCTCACAGCTCTTGCAGGTGGAATACGGGGACCCCAGTGCTGGACATTTAATTGTCCAGGTGGTGTTAAATAAATCCGGGGGTGGAGGGGGGGGGTTGCTGCGGAGGGGGGGAGTGGTGGCAACCAAATGTCTGAGACATTTTGGTTGTGTGGTTGATAATGAAGAAGAAAGTTGAAAACAGCAGGAAGATATCAGGTGGGCAGGACAATGGCAAATGGAATTCAAGAGACGAAATAGTCAAGGCTCTGAACATTATTTTCCAATCCTCTGTGGCTACAGGTGTTGTGCCGGAGGTCTGGAGGACAACTGCATTGTACCATTGCGTAGGTGAAGTGTGAGGTAATTTGGGCATTTGGGGAAGGCTAACAAGGCAAGGGAATACACAATGAATGGTAAGATACTGAGAAGTCTAGAGGAACAGAGGGAACTTGGAGTGCATGTCCACAGATTCCTGAAAGCGCTCAAGAAGGATTACGGGATACTTGCCTTTATTAGCCGAGGTGTAGGAAATAAGAGCAGGGAGGTGATGCTGGAACTGTATAAAACACTGGTTAGGCCACAGTTGAACTAGTGAGTGCAGTTCTAGTCACCACACTATAGGAAAGATATGATTCCACTAGAGAAGATACAGACGAGATTTATGAGGATGTTGCCTGGACTGGAGAATTTTAGTTATGAGGAAAGATTGGATAAGGTAGGGTTGTTTTCTTTAGAATGGAGGAGGCTGAGGGGAGACCTAATTGAAGTGTATAAAATTATGAGGGGGTCCAGATAGAGTGGATAGGAAGGCCCTATTTCCCTTGGCTGAGGGGTCCATAACCGAGGTGAGGGGTCCGTAACAGGGGGCATAGATTTAGGGTTAGAGATAGGGGGTTTAGAGGGAATTTAAGAGGAAACTTTCTCACCCAGAGGGTGGTGGGGATCTGGAACTCACTGCCTGAAAGGATGGGACAGGCGGAAACCCTCGTAATATTTAAGAAGTATTTAGATTTGCACTTGAAATGCCATAACCTACAAGGCTACTGACCAGGGGCTGGAAAGTGGAATTAGGCTGGATGGCTCCTTGTTGGCTGGCACAGACACGATGGGTCAAATGGCCTCCTTCAGTGCTGTAAATCTCTATGATTCTATTTCTATGATTTCTGTGACTGATGTCAGGCCTTCTCAAGGGCCATTAAGGATGGGCAATAAATGCTAGGCTTGTCAGCGATGCTGACATCCCAAGAGGCAATTAAAAATGGCTAACTGGCCTATTTTCTCTTTCCCTCCTTTCTTGAAGGAGTGTTATTTTTGCTACCTTCCAAACCACTGGGACCATTCCAGAATCTAGGAAATTTTGAAAGACTACAAGCAATGTATCCACTATTTCTGCAGCCACCTCTTTTAGAACCCTAAGATGTAGGCATTCAGGTCCATGGAAGTTGTCAGCTTTCAGTCCCATTAGTTTCTGCAGTACCTTTTCTTTATTAATATTAGCTACTTTTAAGTTCCTCACTCTCATTCGACCCTTGGTCCCCCACTATTTCTAGTATTATTTTTGTGTCTTCTACTGTGAAGACAGATACAAAATATGTGTTGAATGACTCTTCTATTTCCATGTCACTCATTATAATTCCTCCTGCCTCAGTTTCTAAGGGACCCACATTTACTTTTGCTACTCTCTACCTTTTTATATACTTGTAGAAGCTCTTGAAATCTGTTATTATGTTTCTGGCTATTTACATTCATATTCTATTTTTTCTCTCTTTATCAAGTTTTTGGTCATCCTTTGTTGGTATCTAAAGCACTCCCAATCCTCAGTCCTCATACTCTTCTTGGCAATATTATAAACCTTGTCTTTCAATCTAAGACTAACCTTAACCACTTTAGTTAGCCACGGATTGATCTCTTTATCCATGGAGCTTTTATTTTTCAATGTAATGTAGATTCATTGAAAATTATAAAATATTAATTTAAATGTTCACCATTGCTCATCTAGTGTCATGCTGTTTGATCTAATTTCCCAATCTACCTTCGCAAACTTGCCCCTCATACCTATGTAATTGGCTTTATTTGAGTTACTAGTCTAGCTTCAGACTTATGTATATCACTCCCAAACTCAATGTGCAATTCTATCATATTATGATCATTCTTTCCCAGAGGATCTGTGAAACTGTGAGATTACTAATTAACCCTGTCTCATTACAGAAAACAAAATATTAAATAGCCTCTTCCCTGGTTGGTGTCATGATGTATTCTAAGAAACTGTCTTGAATGCATTCCATGATCACATCCTCCAAACTACTTTTGCTAATTTGTTTTGACCAGTCTATGGGAAGATTAAAGTTCCCACAATTATTGCATTGCCTTTGTTACAAGCTCCACTTTCTTGATTAATACTCTATCTGACAGTATAGCTACTGTTAGGGGGCCTATAAACGTCTCCCAGCAGGTTTTCTGACTCGTTATTTCTTACCTCTATGCATACTGATTCTGAGCCAAGATCCTTCCTGTCTTTATGTTATCCTGTATTATCTAGGTTCCCCTTCTCCTTTTTCATTTTGCCTGTCTTTTTGAAATGTCAATTACCCTGGAATATTTCGTTCCCAACCATGGTCACCATGCAATTAGATCTCTATAATGGCTATTAGATCAAGCCCATTTCTCTCTATTTCTGCCATTAATTCATCTATTGTGTTATGATTGTTCCATGAATTCAGATAAAGCACCTTTAATTTGAACTGTAGCATTTTTCCTTATTTGACCTTTTTCACTGATGCTCTATTACCCTTAAAAGTTGTATCCTTTCCTGTCACATTCTGCTTATCTTTACCCAAAATTGTACGTTGCTCTGTGGCCTTGACTTTTCTCTTTAGAATTTTAAATTTCCCTCCACTTGAGCCCTCCCTCCTTCCTCTCCTAGTTTAAATCCCTATTTATAGCCCCAGTTAGACAATTTGCCAGGACACTGATCCAGCCAGTTTGTGGAGCCCATCCCATTGAAACAGTACTGGTGTGTGTCCCCGATTCAAAACTTCTGTCTTTCATACCACTTTTTGAGCCATGCATTCAACTCTCTGATCTGTTTGACACTATGCCAATTTGTGTGTAGCTCAGGTAGTAATCCAGAGATTACTTTGGAGGTTCTGCTTTTGTATTTGGACCCAAGCTCCTTAAACTACCTCAGCAGAACCTCATTCCTTGTTCTGCCTATGTTGTAGTTTCCTACATGG
This sequence comes from Heterodontus francisci, assembly GCF_036365525.1. NCBI lineage: Eukaryota > Metazoa > Chordata > Chondrichthyes > Heterodontiformes > Heterodontidae > Heterodontus > Heterodontus francisci. The sequence continues at coordinate 88,599,738 of NC_090384.1, read as the reverse complement.
ACCACGACAACTGGATCCACCCCCTCCCACTCCAAGTTCTTCTCCATCCATGAGGATATGTCTTTAACACTGGCAGCGGGCAAGCAACACAGCCTTTGGAACTCCTGGTCGCAGCTGCAGGGAACATTATCTATCCCCCGCTCCCTGACTACACTGTCCCCTAACACTACCACATTCCTTTCTACTCCTCCCACTTGAAAGGCCTCCTGTACCATGTTGCTGTGGTCAGTTTGCTTATCCACCCGAAATGCTGCACTGCTCTGTGGCCTTGACTTTTCTCTTTAGATTTATGAATTTCCCTCCACTTGACCCACACTGCAGATGTGGTTGTCTGGGATCACAATGCACTCTACAGTCTCTCACAAGCTGCAGTTGTGGCACACCACCTGCACTGCTATCCCTGTATAACCTTGTTTTATTTATATAATTAATTATTCCATGTATTCAATCAACTTAATTTATAGTTTTTAGTTTTTTAGCTAATTACTTGATCGAGTTTAAGTTACATTTTGAATTCTCAACTTTTACACTCTGTCTTTCTGTCATGTCCTGCATGTCAACTTTCTAGAATGTTATAGCACACTTGCCAGGCCTTTATCTTCCTAAACCTTATTCACTGCCTGTGTGCAGATGCTGACTCGTTTTCCACTGGATAATGCAGATAATCAGTCCTGCTCCTCCTTGCCCTAATCAAATAATTTTAGAGTTGCCCATGAGGTTTTACTGAGCTAAGTGACCACAGTGCATGCTTCGCCCTCAGAACTGCAGGTAACAGGTAAGGAAAATCGACCACCTCAGTATTAACTCTACTCCCCCATTTCTGCCAGGTGGAGGGAGTTAAAATCACCCCTACTATTTTTTAAAGGGGCAAACCATATCTACCAGGTAATCCTGTCTAAAATATATTTTCCTGAGTTTTCACACTGAATGTTTCAACTATCATCAACTGTCATCTTTGCTTTGCTGCTTTTGTTGTAAATAGCAGCCTGGGATTTGTGGTCAGTGCTTGCCATTATTATTGGGTGAAACTGACAGTAATTTCTTGCCTCTTCACATATGCACTTAAATGCAGAAATTTGAAAGTTGCTGTCAGAGATACCCTGTTACTCCATAGGGTGTACTGTTGCAGTCTTTGCCAATGGAATCAACACAACGATCACTGATTTGGCTTGAATTTAACCTAATTACCCACTATTCCCACTGTAAAAAACAATGCTAAGCGTAAGGCTGGTTCAATCAGGAGTAGCTGAGTTTTAATCACTTACTAAGTCATTATTATAGCTGAACAACTTCTCTGGCCCTGAAACATTAATTTTGCGAGTGTGATGATTCATTTCCTCAGCAGAAAACAAAAATGTTGTAGACTTTAAAAATATATAATTTTTAAAGTTTCTGGTTTGGTGTTTAAGTGTCTCCCTTCATCTTATCTGCTTGTCCCATTTAAGTGTAATTTATACTTCCTGCTGTGCCATCTGTGAGAATTCTTCAATCTGATTGTCTGATCAGTCTGATGCTGCCCTGTTCACAGACACTACAGATCCCCTGTAGAAGGTGCCAAATTCAAACTGACATCAGAAAAGAGGAAGTCTGTGTTCTAAAGCCTGCTAAAACTTTGCGGGCAGCTTTTTATTGAGGTGAATGGCGAGCACTATTCCTTCACCGCTAACCTCAAATTCCGGGCCAATGCCATCTACCCAGCATGTAATATAATGTGGATGCATTAATGTCATCTGGGGAAAAAAGCAGTGATTATTTTTTAAAATACTGAGTGTTTAGATTTTCAACCTTAATATGAACTCTGAATAAGGACATTGTTTTTATTGACTAGGTTACGACAGTTAGAGCGAGTCGCTAGTGCATTTACCTCAAGGAACTAGTTGATGATTTTGTGGTTGTCATTGGTCATTTGGTTGTTTTGATTATGTTTGAGCCGTACTGATGCTTAAAAGCTATTTTTCTTTCAAGCATTCTGTGAGGAAGGCTGCAGGAATGGTGGAAGCTGTGTTGCCCCACAGATGTGTGCCTGTCCTCCTGGATTCACAGGAAGTGGTTGCCAAACAGGTAAGGTTAACACTCATTCATCTACTTAGTTTACACTAGCAAATTGGAGTTGGATTTTTAAGTTAAATAACCTGTGATTTAGGTCAGATATGGTTATTCTCCTGAGTGGGAAAAAAGCTTAAAATAACATATTATATGGATACAGTTTATTTTACCATGAGTTGGTTGAACTTCATCGCTTCGAATTACTTTCATTATGGCTGCACCTGAAATAGGTTGGCCTATTGTAACATAGGCAGGACAATGATCAATCTAATTTTAATATTAGATCTTACCTGCTGCCATTTATCAGATATTCCCTAACCCTTCACCAAACAAGGTATTGCTGGGATATTTTCTCTCCCCAGATCTCTTGGGAAGCCTTTGACCCTTTTTGATAACATCACAGTTTTTACAATATATAGCTTAATCAACCTTTCTCCCTCTGGCATAATATGTAATTGTCCCTGTTCATTTCAATGGCTTTCTCTTTAAACTTAAGTTTGTTACCCTGTGTGTAATATATTTCTATCTAAATTACCTCTGTACTCATAATTTTTGGTTATGTCCTTTTGATTTTGAAAGCCTTGTCACTGTGCTTTTTTTACTGGACCACCAATAATAGTCCTCCATTATTTTGCAAATTTCTCCAAACCTCCTATTTTCCAGTCTCCAGTTTTCCAACAAGAAAAACCTTATTTCCTTCATGGAAAGCTCAGATTCCTGTGACTGGATTATCTTCCCAGTCCTTTCCTGCAGCCTTTGAAGTGCCAGAATTTGTTTGCTATGGCACAGTGAACAAGATTTCGTACAGTACTTCTGAAGTGGTCTAGCCAGTATCTTATTTTGATACTTACTTTGATATTCAATCTCTCCAGTCAGGATTAAGTTAATAAAAACAGTAACCTGAAATTTCCTCAGCTGTGCCACAATAATCTCACCAGAAGTGCAGCAGGAACCCTGTTGGCACATGGAGGTGGGGTTTCTGCCATACATCTGGTGAAGTTACGGCAGTGGAGCAACAGTAGCTGCGATGGAGTTCCTGGCCAATGACACCCAGGTGCTGATCACTGAAAATCTTTGAAAGAGTTAAGCTACCATTGATAAATAACAACAACTGCCATACAGATCTAAGGGTTTAATCAAGAACTCATATTGATGAAGAAATGGTAATGATCGGTGATGTACCTTCAAAAAAGAACCAAAAGATTGTGAAACAACTATTTATTGCAGTAAATATAATAATATTGCATCAATGGTTAGAAATTTTAAGAACGCTCACTGAAAACTTCCAACAATTGACGAGAAAGGTCAGGATATAGCAAGATAATTTGTCATAAAAATCCACGACTATGTTTGCTCATTGCTCCCTTTTTGATGCTAAACTTTCTATGTAAAACTTACCATTGGAGGTGTTTTCTTTTCTTTACTACCTAAGGGCTCCATGTCACAGTCAGTGTCGATTATTTTAGTTGAACAGTGTTAAAAGTTTGATAGTTTATTACTGGAAGCATAAGAAGGAATATTAGAAAGAGAAAATCTATTGGGCCCTACTATTTTAAGAATAATCAACTATTATGGAGGAAAATGTTACAGGTAAATAACTATTGAATGAACATCAGTTGCAATGGGGTCAGTTAAAGAACAGCAGGATGTATTTTTAAGATAAATAGTTTTACACGTTATAATTTATTAGCAGATCTCACAAATATCAGAAATGCCAACCACATGGCATAACCTTTAAACTAACTTAATTATTCTCTGGTGTGGCAACTCGTACATTTTGAATTAAAGGAACAAGATTTTTTTCACCACATAGAAAATGCATTAATGGACATTTTAAATATATAGGCCGGAATTTTACGCCGCTCCAGCGGGTCGGATGGTGGAGTGGGGGCGGCGTAAAATTGAGCGGCAGGCTCCGGGAGGCCTAACCGCCCCGATTCCACCTCTGATCAAGTTTATGGAGGTCCAGCAAGGGGGGGGGGGGGGCAGGGGGTGTGAGAAGCGGCCCGCCTGTTTGAGGCCAATCTAGACCCTTAAGTGGCCACTTAATAACCACATAAGGGCCCTCGCCCACCTCCACGGGTATTTTACCCGTGGCAAGTGGGTGTACCGGGGACATGAAAAGTTGCCCAGCTATAGCTGCCGGCCTTTCCGCACCCCGGGGGTGGGGGGAGGGGGCCGGGCAATTGGACACAGGGTGCCCGATTGAGGGCCGCCCCCGCCTCTCAACCCAACCCCAGGATCCAAGATGCCCCTTCCCCCACAAACAACCACCCTAGCCTCACCAGGGCACGACCGATTCCCCTGGTGAGGCAACCCAAACTTACCTTCAGTCCCGGCTCCTTGGTCTCCTCCTCGGTCAGCTGGCTGCTGTCCCAGCAGTGGCCACCGCTCCTGGTGGCGCTGTTGAGACTAAGAGCTGCCGGCCCGCTGATTGGCCAGCAGCTCACTGAGGCGGGACCTCCTCCCTCAAGTGGGTGGAAGTCCCGCCTCAGGCCAGTTGAAGCCTGGGGATCCGTAAAATATGGGACGGATCCCCAGGCTGTGCGGAAGTGGGTCTGGCACCAACATCGACGTCAGAGTCCGGCTCCCATCCGCCCAGTGTAAAATTCCGGCCATAGCCTTTGTTGGAACTTGGCTTTTTTCGTTTTACCTTTATTCCTGAATCATTTGCCTTCGTGCCAACCTCCTTCACCCAGAATATGCCGACTCATAGTGGCACAGGTCTCTGCAGCACTGACAATCACCTCATTTAACTAATTGGCAATTTGAGAATTGCTGAAAATAGAGATATGTTGTCGAAGCTTTTCGTCTTGCACTCATCAGGACAATATGCAAGAATAACCAATGTAAAGGAAAACAACAACTGATACTGCATGAAAAGAGAGTGCTGATTGGTTGCAAGTGAACTCTGATTGGTAGAGGCTTTGCCATGGAGAATGCAACAGTTTACGGTGACGGACAGTTAACTGCCAAGCTTTGTTTGCTATTTAAATCAGGCAGCTTGACTCTGATTGGTCAAGACATTGCCCTGAGGAATGAACCAGCGAATGGCTGTCATTTATTTTGTTCAGCTGAAATAGGTGCAATGTGTGTATATGTTCTTTCTGTCTGCAAAGAACAGGGCCCTGTTTATTAATATATGTCAGTAGGGCTTGCAGTGTAACGCATTTGCGCATACTGGAAGCGACATATATTAATGCCTTGACCAGAGTGCATAATTTGGGCAGATTGAATTCTGACTTGTCCCTTATTTAATATTATCTCATTGAGAGTCCTCAAGTTTAACTGAGGACAAAAATGGAAATATAACATTTATGTAGTAGAGGGCAGTGTAAAGGGAGCTGATGAAAAAGCAGAGAAATGCTTTTCTGTGCCACTGAAATCTGTCTTAATTACTAGAAAATTCTTAAGTTAAAATATGGTTTTTAAATTCTTGCATGTAGCATATTCGAAACAAATTGCTGTTATGATTCTGTCGGTAGCAATTTGAAACATCTATTAGGTATAAGCCATCAAGACAAAGTTATGCTGTCAACTTTTAATAGCTTTCTAATTAGGAAAAGTACTACTCACTGGTAGCAAGTTATGTCATCAAAAAGTCAACAAAATAGTTGCCTTTTGGTGAAAGCAGAAACGTTCAAATATTACATTTAAATAATTTCCAGTCTTTGTACTGGTTACAGTTATAGTGCAGCTGGCCTGACGTAGATGTACTCAAAACTACCTCCTCTGTAGCTCTCATATCACTTGCCAGAATTCAACGCATGATCAGATTGATGGCTGCACTCTCAAATTCTACCCTAGTTTTTGCAAGAGTTCAGAAGAAAAGCTGCAGAATAAATGGGCCGTTAAATGTTAAATTAGATTTGCCCGAGACCATGCTTATAATGGCAATTCAAATGGAAACTTCGGGCCTATTTGAAGTGAAGAACTCATATGCATATGGTACTTCATCAAATTTCTCCTGAAACATCCCAAAAAACTTCACAAACAATGTGTTACTTTTGAATGCAGTGACTTTTAGTATATAGGGGAAAAATATTTTTTCCATTTGAAATGCTACAAGACAATTTAGCAACAAGCAATTTATTACATAAGTGCCTTGACATATTTATAGTACAATTTATTATCAGAATAAGTGATCTGGCAGAGTGTGATCTCTCTGTAGGAATCTGAGAAATCTGCACACTTTTGATGTGTAGTGTGATTTTTCTGCCCTAAGTACTGCAGTTTTGTGGGAAAGCCCCACAGGTAGTGAAAATGCTGATAACTGAGCAAAAACAAATGGCTTGTTCTACATATCATCAAAACACAGGACTGCATTGTCACAAGGGACTTAACGGATTCTCTCAAAAAGGAAGCAACAAAATCCAGTCGTGTTTTGAAACAATTCCAGTGTCATAACCCTATTCTTTCCAGCAAATCCCTGAAGAACACCATATTTTTGTCAGGAGTGGAGATGCAAGGCATTTTGGAATGCTTGAGAAGAAAGTGCCCCTCTCTGTTTTGTTCCCTGCCTGCATAGCAGTCATTGCCAGACTACCATTTGAACCTGACTTTTTTTGCTCTGACTTTTATCTTGGCCATTACAGACCCTCCCCACTATAACCCCGCCAATCCCTCCACTCACATCCCACTCCCATGTAACTGTTTGAAATTGTTAGGATGCAACGACTGCATCAGAGTTCCTGTCATTACAGTCCCACTGGTACTGAACAATATTTCAGTGAAGTGAAAACATTTAAAGTTTGCCGCAGTCTTCTTCCCTGTTTTTAAAAAGGCCAAATTAATCACGATGGTGAGTTTTCACTAATTGTGCCCATTTTTAACACTTTGAGGCTCTTAAAATTAACCTTTTGTTTCTTTAGACACAGTTTAAAAGATTTAATTTACTAAGAAACTAACTGGCATACACCAATCAAATTACTAAATAGTTCTGTATAGTTTTTTAAAGTCATTTTCAGTTACTTGAAGTCATGTTCCTCACAGGCTGAGGACCAGACACTCTCATTAAAATTCTTATTTTTTGTGATAAACCCCTTTTCAGCTGTATTAATAAAACTGCACCAGGTTAACACTTTTAAATATACCAAAGAACATTTTTTAATGCAAAGCGAAATAATAACCAATTATGTTCTAAAACACTGCCTGATTATGATGCTGAAAAGAAGATTGTACATTTGTGATTATGCAAATGAGTTTAAGTGGAAACCTGAACCACTGTCTTCTTTCTTCTTTGGCCTCCTTGTCTCGAGAGACAATGGGTAAGCGCTTAGAGGTGGTCAGTGGTTTGTGGAGCAGCGCCTGGAGTGGCTATAAAGGCCAATTCTAGAGTCACAGACACTTCCACAGGTGCTGCAGATAAAATTGGTTGTTGGGGCTATTACACAGTTGGCTCTCTCCTTGCACTTCTGTCTTTTTTCCTGCCAACTGCTAAGTCTCTTCGACTCGCCATTCTTTAGCCCCGCCTTTATGGCTGAATGCCAGCTCTGGCGATCGCTGGCAACTGACTCCCATGACTTGTGGTCAATGTCACAGGACTTCATGTCGCGTTTGCAGATGTCTTTAAAGTGGAGACATGGACAGCCGGTGGGTCTGATACCAGTGACGCGCTCACTGTACAATGCATCCTTGGGGATCCTGCCATCTTCCATGCGGCTCACATGGCCGAGCCATCTCAAGCGCCGCTGGCTCAGTAGGGTGTATATGCTGGGGATGTTGGCCGCCTCGAGGACTTCTGCTTTGGAGATACATTTCTTCCAACTGATGCCAAGGATTCTCCGGAGGCAGCGAAGATGGAATGAATTGAGACATCGCTCTTGGCTGACATACGTTGTCCAAGCCTCGCTGCCATAGAGCAAGGTACTGAGGACACAGGCTTGAAACACTCGGACTTTTGTGTTCCATGTCAGTGTGCCATTTTCCCACACCCTCTTGGCCAGTCTAGACATAGCAGTGGACACCTTTCCTATGTGCTTGTTGATTTCTGCCTCAAGAGACAGGTTACTGGTGATAGTTGAGCCTAGGTAGGTGAACTCTTGAACCACTTCCAGAGCGTGGTCGCCGATATTGGTGGATGGAGCATTTCTGACATCCTGTCCCATGATGTTCGTTTTCTTGAGGCTGATGGTTAGGCCAAATTTGTTGCAGGCAGCCGCAATCCTGTCCATGAGTCTCTGCAGACACTCTTCTGTGTGGGATCATAAGATCATAAGAACTAGGAGCAGGAGTAGGCCGTCCGGCCCCTCGAGCCTGCTCCGCCATTCAATAAGATCATGGCTGATCTTTTAGTGGACTCAGATCCACTTACCCGCGCTCTCACCGTATCCCTTAATTCCTTTACTGTTCAAAAGGTTATCTACCTTAGCTTTAAAAACGTTTACTGAAGAAGCGTCAACTACTTCACTGGGCAAGGAATTCCATAGATTAACAACCCTCTGGGTGAAGAAGTTCCTTCTTAATTCAGTCCTAAATCTGCTCCCTCTAATCTTGAGGCTATGCCCTCTTGTCCTAGCTTCACCTGCCAGTGGAAACATCATCTCTCCTTGTATCTTATCTATTCCCTTCATAATTTTATATGTTTCTATAAGATCGCCCCTCATTCTTCTGAATTCCAATGAATATAATCCCAATCTACTCAGTCTCTCCTCATAAGCCAACCCCCTCAACTCCGGAATCAACCTAGTGAACCTCCTCTGCACCCTCTCCAGTGCCAGTACATCCTTTCTCAAGTAAGGAGACCAAAACAGCACACAGTACTCCAGGTGCGGCCTCACCAGTACCTTATACAGCTGCAACATAACCTCTCTGCTTTTAAACTCAATCCCTTTAGCAATGAAGGACAAAATTCCATTTGCCTTCCTAATTACTTGCTGTACCTGCAGACCAACCTTCTGCGATTCATGCACAAGGACACCCAGGTCCCTCTGCATAGCAGCATGCTGCAACTTTTTACCATTCAAGTAATAATCCTTTTTACTGTTACTCCTACCGAAATGAATGACTTCACATTTATTAACATTGTATTCCATCTGCCAGACCTTTGCCCACTCACTCAATGTATCTATGTTCCTCTGCATAGTTTCACAGTCATCTGCACACTTTGCTCTGCCACTCATCTTAGTGTCATCTGCAAACTTTGACACCCTACACGTGGTCCCCAACTCCAAATCATCTATATAAATTGTAAATAATTGCGGTCCCAACACCGATCCCTGAGGCACACCACTAGTGACTGATTGCCAACGAGAATAGCACTCATTTATCCCCACTCTCTGCTTCCTGTTAGTCAACCAATCCTCTATCCATGCTAATACTTTACCCCTAACGCCATGCATCCTTATCTTATGCAGCAGCCTCTTGTGCGGCACCTTGTCAAAGACCTTTTGGAAATCTAGGTACACCACATCCACTGGGTCCCCATTGTCCACCTTGCTCGTAATGTCATCATAGAATTCCAAAAGATTTGTCAAGCATGACCTGCCCTTCATGAACCCATGCTGCGTCTGCCTAACAGGACAATTTCTATCGAGATGCCCTGCTATTTCTTTCTTGATAATAGACTCAAGCATCTTCCCCACTACAGAGGTTAAGCTAACCAGTCTATAATTCCCCATCTTTTGTCTACCTCCCGTTTTAACCAGTGGCGTCACATCTGTTGTTTTCCAATCTGCTGGGACTACCCTAGAGTCCAGCGAATTTTGGAAAATTACCGCCAGTGCACCTGCTATTTCTCCCGCCATCTCTTTTAGTACCCTGGGATGCATTCCATCAGGGCCAGGAGACTTATCAATCCTTAGCTCCATTAGCTTGCCCAACACTACCTCTTCCGTAATAATGATTGTTTCCAGGTTCTCACCTACGTTCGTCTCTTTGTCAATTACTGGCATGTTATTAATGTCCTCCACTGTGAAGACCGATACAAAATACCTGTTCAATGCCTCGGCCATTTCATCATATCCCATAACTAAATTCCCCTTCTCATCCTCTAAAGGACCAACGTTTACTTTAGCCACTCTTTTTCGTTTTATATATTTATAGAAACCTTTGCTATCTGTCTTTATATTCTGTGCTAGTTTTTTCTCATGTTCTATCTTACTTTTCTTTATAGCTCTTTTTGTGGCTTTCTGTTGACCTTTAAAGTTTTCCCAATCTTCTAGTTTCATGCTGTTTTTGGCCACTTTGTATGCCTTCTCTTTCAATTTGATAGCCTCCCTTATTTCCTTAGACACCCATGGCAGATTACCCCTTTTCTTCCAGTCCTTCCTTTTCACTGGAATATACTTTTGCTGAGCACTTTGAAAAATTGCTTTGAAAGTCCTCCACTGCTCGTCAACTGTCCCACCATAAAATCTTTGTTTCCAGTCTACTTTAGCCAAGTCCTCCCTCATTCTATTGTAGTCCCCCATGTTCAAGCGCAGGACCCTGGTATTGGATTTTATCTTCACACTCTCCATCTGTATTCTAAATTCAACCATACTGTGATCACTCCTTCCAAGAGGATCCCTAACTATGAAGTCATTAATTATTCCTGTCTCATTACACAGGACTAGATCTAGGATAGCTTGCTCCCTCGTCGGTTCCATTACATACTGTTCAAGAAAACTATCACGGATATACTCAACAAACTCCTCCTCAAGGCTACCCTGACTGAGCTGGTTCGACCAATCTACATGTAGATTAAAATCCCCCATGATAATTGCCGTACCATTTTTACAGGCATTAGTTATTTCTTTGTTTATTGCCCGCCCCAATGTGATGTTATTATTTGGTGGCCTATAGACTACGCCTATCAATGACTTTTTCTTCTTAGAGTTTCTAATTTCCACCCAAATGGATTCAACTTCATTCTCCATAGAACCTATATCATCTCTCAGCACCGCCCTGATGTCATCCTTGAATATCAGAGCTACACCACCTCCCTTACCTTCCTGTCTGTCCTTCCGAATAGTCTGGTACCCCTGGATATTTAACTCCCAGTCGTGGCCAACCTGTAACCATGTCTCCGTAATGGCTACCAAATCATATTCATTCGCGATGATTTGTGCCGTTAACTCATCAACCTTGTTACGAATGCTACGAGCATTCAGGTAAAGTGCCTTTATGCTAGCTTTCTTACCCTCATGATTTCCAACATCTCTAATAATAACTCCTGAGTTATCCTTCCTTTCTGCTTCTTTCATTGTCTGCCTTGAACTTAAACCCTCCTGCACATATGTTAACCTGCTGCTTACCTTGATGTTAATGCAGCATCATCAGCAGAGAGGAGTTCCCTGATGAGGACCTTCCATACTTTGGTCTTCGCTCTTAGGCGGGCAAGGTTGACCAACCTGCCATCTGATCTTGTGTGGAGAAAAATTCCTTCTTCTGAAGACTTGAACGCATGTGAGAGCAGATGTGAGAAGATGATCCCAAACAGCGTAGGTGCGAGAACACAGCCCTGTTTCACACCACTCAGGTTAGGAAAGGGGTCTGGTGAGGCACCGCTATGCTGAATTGTGCCTTCCATCTTGTCATGGAATGAGGTGATGATACTTGGTAGCTTTGGTGGACATCCGATCTTTGCAGGTAGTCTGAAGAGACCACGTCTGCTGACGAGGTCAAAGGCTTTGGTGAGATCTATGAAAGCAATGTAGAGGGGCATCTGTTGTTCGTGGCATTTCTCCTGTAGCTGGCGAAGGGAGAACAGCATGTCAATGGTGGATCTCTCTGCTCGAATGCCACATTATGCCTCAGAGTAGACACGCTCAGCCAGCTTCTGGAGTCTGTTTAAAACGACTTGAATGAAGACTTTCCCCACTATGCTGAGCGGGGAGATTCCACGGAGTCACCGCGGTCACCCTTGTTCTTGTAGAGGGTGATGATATTGTAATCGCACATGTCCTGTGGTACTGCTCCCTCATCCCAGCACAGGCAAAGCAGTTCATGGAGTGCTGAGAGTATAGCAGGCTTGGTACTCTTGATTATTTCAGGGGTAATGCCGTCCTTTCCAGGGGCTTTTCCACTGGCTAGAGAATCAATGGCATCACTGAGTTCCGATTTTGTTGGCTGTTCATCCAGCTCATCCATGACTGGCAGAGACTGGGCTGCATTGAGGGTGGTATCAGTGACAACATTTTCCCTGGAGTACAGTTCTAGGTAGTGCTCCACCCAGCGGTCCATTTGCTTGCATTGGTCAGTGATCGTGTCCCCTGATTTAGACTTGAGTGGGGCGATCGTTTTGATGGTTGGCCCAAAAGCTCTCTTAATGCCGTTATACATTCCTCTGATGTTTCCAGTGTCGGAGGCCAGCTGAATATGACTGCATCGGTGTTGCCAGTAAACAGCACAATTTTCAGTGTAGTTTGTGCCCGGATTGCCGATTCTGTCCAAAGTGGAAACTCTCGGCGTGAAATTGAGATCGGTAGCACCAATTATTTGGGCACTACAGGTGCTGTTTGATGTCCAAAGTTGTGTTTGGGGTGGAATCCATATTGTTGCAGGTGTAAGCATGCATTCAGTGAACGGCTGACGGAAGTATGCAGAGCAGGCAGATTATGAAGTCAAACAACCTGTTGCACCAGTTGTGTCATTTTGGAGCTCAACTCTTCAGCTGATGCACTGTCTTAGCCTGGCACAGCTGAACACACACTCAGGCATAGGAAGGAGCACCCCACCAGTGCTATTTAATGGGATCATCAACTACGCACATGTTAGGTGGTGGTTAATTTCATCTGACTTTTGCATCTGTTATGGAGAGATGGGAAATGGCTTCTACTTTTCACCTCTCACTGATAGTGTTATAAAAATAATGTTTTAGTCCTGTGTGTTTAAGGGTCAAATAAACAGGCAAACAACAGGTTTTCTCATAGGTTTGAAATGAAAGATAACTATTTATTAAAACAATACCTGAAAAGGTTTTCAACCCCACCCACTCAAGTATTCACACACATTCACACACATAGGAAAAGATAGAGAGTAGAGGGTAGCATACAATTAGAATTAGATTTCTGTAAAGAGAGTTCACTTTGAAACCTTCTGGGTTTTCTAGAAGGATTTTTGAACAACATTGCAGGCCTGAATGTTCCTTGTCTTCGAATTGATGTGTTGCAGATTCCTTTGTTAAAACTCAGTCCGACGTTGGTGGTGGCAGTCCGGTTTCAATTTCTCAGATGGGGAGTTTTCAAGGTCACCTTGCAATGTCTCTGCTTCAGTAGTTTAAAGATGGTGCTGGCAGGGCTTATTGCTTAGCTGGATTGATCACACACCTTCTCTGGCTGGAATGGCTTTCTGTCTCAGAGCAGTAACCTCTTTTTAGGTAAAATCTTATCATGTTTTGGTGTTAGTCAGGTGACTCAAAATGCTGTCTCTTGGGATGTTCATACAATGTCTCAGAATTTGGGAACCATTGTTGCATAATGGTGACTGAATGTAGTCCATTTTGGTAAATAGGTGTTATTTCACACCTATTATTTCAGCCTTGGCTTCAGAGTTAGTCTGTCTGCAAAAGCCTTTGCTGGCCCAATTTTTACTGATAGGAGTCCTTAGCATGGAATGGACTGTTTTACATATCAATGTGCCTCCTCAAGGCATTTCCAAGCGTTAATAATAGTCCCGTCTTTGACAGACAAACATGTTGATTGGCAGTACAGGAGGGAATCATCTGACCTCTTCCTCCATGTTTCCAGGTAGCAAAGTGTTCATTTTCTTGTAGCTTAGTTCAGCAGTTTACTTTTATTTCATAATTTCTACAGTTCATTTCATATTTCATCACTGTTCCCTCCATGAGCATGACAGTTCAATTCTGCTAGTGTTTGATGCTTTCTGTAGTCATTTGAAGTTGCAAGAGTCTACAGTGAGTGGTGTGGCAGGGTTCAAGGCATTGTTGCTAATTTCAAGGCTTTTGCACAGAACAGTTGTTTCTACCTGAACCTCAGCAAGGAACAATGTGTGTGAGATGTCTGTGCTTCAGTAAGGATGTCCTCAGTGTAATCTGCCACCTGCTGTAGCAACAACTGCAGCGTTAGAGTAAGGCACAGATCACATTGCCAGTGGCTGTGAAGGTGACCATTCTGATGAACTTGTATGCACCTGTCTCCTTCCAGACTGGAGATGGAGATAGTTGAAACACCTCGCAATTTGACTGGTCACTGATGCTCCCTATTCATTGACAGCTAACTGCATTTCATTCTCTCTTTCCAGAGAGAAGCAGGTGGAGCGAACACTCCGATTGCAGAGTGCCATTTACTGCATGCACATTGCTTTGTGTGTGCTACACTTCAACTCTACCTTATACCAGAATCAAAAGGGATTCCACTGACTCAACGTCCAGCGGGTGTGTATGACCGCGGGCATTGAGTCATGCAGGTCAATGCCTGGTATCCTGCAGTCGTTTTGCAGCAGCCTGCTGTGCCAGCTGGATCTGAGCCACCGCAGTAAACCAAAGAGTGGCTACTGGGTGACAAGGGCTATCCACTGGTAAGATGGCTAATGACTCTGTGCGCAACTCATGCACACGTGCCAAGCGTGCATACAATAAAAGCCATGCTGCTGCACAAAATGTGATACAGCTGACCAATGGCACGCTGAAACAACACATCCGCTGCCAGGACCATAAGGAGCAGCCTGTTGCACTTGGCAGAGTGGGTGTCAAGTCTCGTAATGATTTGTTACATGCTGCACAATCTCCCCAGCATAAGCAGGCAGCACTTGCCACCGGCTAAACACCAAACAGCTCAGGAGCATAAGCATGAGGAGGAAAAGGCATAGGAAGAGAGGGGGCAACCTGGACAGCCCCTTTCTGGCTGGGCTGTCTGTGAAGAACTCATCTGAGCATAATACTGGTAACCACAGTCCTAATTCACCATTCACCAACAGTCCCACACCTTACCTTCCCTCTGTTACCGACTATGATAGCATCTGACCATAATGCAAAAATAAAAGGCACCACAAAATAAACATTCCAAACCAAATTTATAAATGAAATCATTTCATATTCCACATAAAAGTCAACTAATCACCCTTGTTCATTCCCTTAGTGATTGTCTTCCATGTACATTTGCCTATCCTAGTGCTCCTATGCAGTGCTTCCCCAGTGGCTGCAGCATAGCTGTTGGAAGGCTGCTGACTTTCAGTGGAGGAGACTGCAGATGGCCGTGACGACAGCGGCGAGCATCTTTGGGCCTAGAAGGCTCGGCTATGGACTGCACCATCTTGGCAGGGGCTGCAGCAGTCTGGGCTGTCTCTCACAGAGCCACTGTCACAATCCTAGTAACATGTTGGTGAACAGATTGCTGAACTGCTGTGATGCTCTGTCAGCCCTTTTGCACATTAAACCACAGTCATGATGGCAACAGTCTGAGCTTGCTTGACAGCCAGCTGATCTTACATAACTTCAGTCTGAGCTGTCACAGTTGCAATCAAACTTCTGGTGGAAGCTACTTGTGCTGCAGTGGAAGCTGGGACATTGGGAATTGCGTGCTGCATCTTAGTTGGATCCACTAGAGTGCTGATGAAGTCGGCCACCTCTTCCTTGTTGGAAAGGATGGGCTTCAAGCTCTGTGCGAACCCCTGTGTCAAGTTGGTGCTTGACTCCTCCATGCTCCTTGACATTGACCACAGGCTTTCTGGCAGGCCTGGCAATGCACCAACTATTTCATTGTGTATACCCATCAGCCTCCTTCAGTAGGCTTCCCCATTATAGTTCATCTGAATCCTCTGCAGTAGAACTCGTGTGAGACCTTTACCTCTGCTAGCTGGCAGCTGCACTATCCTTGCCTCCTGCCCTGGCTGCAGCCCACTCATGCCCAGTGTCTCACAGATCTTGCCTCGAATCTAGCCTCTAAATTAGTGCAATCTTAGCTGGTGGCTGCGAGTGTGAAATCAAGTGACAGTGCTGTGTCTTCATCATCACTTTCTTTTTACTGTTATTCCACTGCCTGGCGCAGTTGCACTTATTGGGTGTCTAAAAGGAGAAAATCACAGGATAAGGCTGTGGTCCAAGGTTAGGGGCAAAGTAACAGGTGCAATATTTACAGCATCTGCAGCTGAGAATTGAGAAGAGAATGTGGAATGAGGGGAAGGTTGGATATGAGAAGGAGGATTGGGTATGAGGATACAATCATCTTCGATAGTTTCAGCCAGAAATGAGTGTTCCAATAGTGATGGGTGCAAGACAGGCATGCCTGGCCCCGCCGCCTGTTAGCACCTGCTGCCTCCGATTATGCACCATCTTAACCTGTAAGAGAGAGGGAAGTGTGTCAGTGAGTGTTGTGCAATCGGTTTGGCTGATGTGGCTGTCATGGTTGAATAGGTGGTAGTACGTGCAAGTTGTGAGATGTGGGTGTGAGGCTTGCTGCAGTGCTAAGTGTGTGAGGGAGGAATATAGGCGTGTCTAAAACTAGTAGTGCAGTTGGTAGGAAAGGGCATTTGACGATGCATTCACTGACCTTGACCATTTGTATGAGGTAATTGAACCTCTTACAATACTGCCTGCAACTCCTCAGGGCTTGACTCCTGGCATTGACCTCCATGGCTATCTGCTCCCACAGTCCTCGCAGCATGCTTCTGAGGGCATCCTGGCCGACTGTGTCTACAGGACATCTCTCCTACTTTACACCTCCTCCACTAGGGCCTACAGTGCAGCATCTGAAAACCTTGGAGCCCATTCTCTCCCATGTTATGCCCTTATTCAAAGTTTCACAGGTCAGATTTACTTCCTGCATGACTGCCAACCATAATACACCTTCCCTTTAAGAGGTGCCAGCCAGCTTTCAACAGTGCAAGTTAACTTTAAATGGTGCTAATTACTCAAGATATTGGGCCCCTCCTGATGTGTCCCAGCAATCAACAGTGCGGTTAGCACTGGTTGGATGCTGAAATTGTTTCAAACAGCAGGCAGTAAGAAGCTGGCATGCTACATGCATTGCATTCGATGGGCGCGGGTTAATCGTGCATTGCAAGCAAATTTAGCCCCCTCTATTTTTACTGGGGAAAGTGAGTTTACTGGAAAGCCCTCATTGCAGTATTAAGTTAAACTTCTAAGAAAGTTTGTTTTTGCCTGTTTCTACAGTACCGATGACAGTGCTATCAAGTGGCACTTACTCAGCAATATTCTGCTCATCGATGCTGATTTTGGGTTCCACCAGGGCCACTCAGCTCCAGAACTTATTACAGCCTTGGTCCAAACATGGGCAAAAGAGCTGAATTGAAGAGGTGAGGTGAGAATGACTGCCCTTGACATCAGGCAGCATTTGACCGAGTGTGGCATCAAGGAGCCCTAGCAAAATTGAAGTTAATGGGAATTGGGGGGAAAATTTCCACTGGTTGGAGTCATACCTAGCCCAAAGCAAGATGGTTTTATTGTTGGAGGCCAATCATCTCAGCCCCAGGACATTGCTGCAAGAGTTCCTCAGGTCAGTGTCCTGGGCCCAGCTTTCTTCATCTGCTTTATCAATGACCTGCCCTCCATCATAAGGTCAGAAGTGGGGATGCTCGCTGATGATTGTATGATGTTCAGTACCATTCGCAACTCCTCAGATACTGAAGCAGTCCACATGTAGCAAGACCTGGACAATCTTCAGGCTTGGTCGGATGAGTGGCAAGTAACATTCATGTCACACAAGTGCCAGGTGATGATCATTCCCAACAAGAGAGAATCTAACTATCTCTGCTTGGTGTTCAATGGCCATTGCTGAATCCCACACTGTCAACATCCTGGGGGGTTACCATTGACCAGAAACAGAACTGGACCAGCCATATAAATACTGTGACTACAAGAGCAGGTCAGAAACTGGGAATTCTGCAATGAGTTACTCTGTCCTGACTCCTCAAAGCTTGTCCACCATCTACAAGGCACAAGTCAGGATTGTGATGGAATACTCTGCACTTGCCTGGATGGGTGCAGCTCCAACAACAGTCAAGACGCTCAATGCCATTCAAGAAAAAGCAGCCCACTTGATTGACACTCCATTAACTACCTTAAACTTTCACTCTCTCCACTACAGGCGCAGAGTGACAGCAGTGTGTACCAACTACAAGATGCACTGCAGCCACTCGCCAAGGCTCCTTTGAAAGCACCTTCCAAACCCATGACCTCTCCCCCCTAGAAGGACAAGGGCAGCAAGCGCATGGGCACACCTCCACCTGCATGTTCCCCTCCAAACTGCAAACGATCCTGATTTGGAAATATATCACCATTCCTTTTGTCACTCCTTGTGTCTGTAACTTCCTCAATGCTATGACCTCTACTAATTCTGGTTCCTGTGCATCTTCCTTCATCCGAGCATTGGTGGCTGTGCCTTCAGCTACCTATGACCATGATCTAGAATTCCTTCCTGAACCCCAAGTGGCGTATAGGTGTGTGTACCTCCACCAACTCTACACTGAGATCCCCATGAAGCTCAGGAAAAAGGGAATTCCCAACATCAGGAGTCCTTGTCCTCTCTTATGCTGAAGGCCTTGTTTGGAGCTGGCAGATGTGCTGCTCCCAAAAGCTAATTGGGAACTGTGATGCAATGCCACAATTCAACGTACCTTGATCTTGGTCTAATTTGCTGCCCTTCCGATGGATTCCACCCACAATTATGGCGGGAGTGTGCCAGAAAAGCTCTGGATCTTTGGAACCACAGCCTTAAGCAATTGTTTGTTTGA
Organism: Heterodontus francisci; assembly: GCF_036365525.1. Classification (NCBI taxonomy): domain Eukaryota; kingdom Metazoa; phylum Chordata; class Chondrichthyes; order Heterodontiformes; family Heterodontidae; genus Heterodontus; species Heterodontus francisci. The sequence goes on along the minus strand of NC_090384.1, from coordinate 88,581,060 downwards.
ATAGATTGCTTTTTTTCTTAAGATTCTTAAATGTTCAATACTACAGATGTTTTTATTTATCTCTACTCAGTTTTACACTTCTATGTTCCTCAACATCTTGCATAGGTACTCTAGTGACAGGCAAAAATAAATTTTCAGTCAAAACTTCTTGTCATTTCAACAATATCCTACAGTGAGCATTTTCCAAGAAACTCAGTTTTCCCAATGAAGATGAGTTTCCACTGAGAACACAAACAGCCGAGTATGGCATCAAGGAGCCGTAGCAAAACTAAGGTCAATGAAAATTAGGGGGAAAACCCTCCGCTGGCTGGAGTCATACCTAGCGCAAAGGAAGATGGTTGTGGTTGTTGGAGGTCAATCATCTGAACTCCAGGACATCACTGCAGGAGTTCCTCAGGGTAGTGTCCTAGGCCCAACCATCTTCAGCTGCTTCATCAATGACCGTCCTTCAAACATAAGGTCAGAAGTGGGGATGTTCGCTGATGATTGCACAATGTTCAGCACCATTCATGACTTCTCAGATACTGAAGCAGTCCATGTGGAAATGCAGCAAGACCTGGACAATATCCAGGCTTGTGCTGATAAGTGGCAAGTAACATTTGCGCCACACAAGTGCCAGGCAATGACCATCTCCAACAAGAGAGAATCTAACCATCTCCCCTTGACATTCAATGGCATTACCATCGCTGAATCCCCCACTATCAACATCCTAGGGGCTACCATTGACCAGAAACTGAACTGGAGTAGCCATATAAATACCGTGGCTACATGAGCAGGTCAGAGGCTAGGAATCCTGCGGCGAGTAACTCACCTCCTGACTCCCCAAAGCCTGTCCACCATCTACAAGGCACAAGTCAGGAGTGTGATGGAATACTCTCCACTTGCCTGGGTGGGTGCAGCTCCAACAACACTAAAGAAGCTCAACACCATCCAGGACAAAGCAGCCCGCTTGATTGGCACCCCATCCACAAACATTTACTCCCTCCACCACCGACGTACAGTGGCAGCAGTGTGTACCATCTACAAGATGCACTGCAGCAATGCACTAAGGCTCCTTAGACAGCACCTTCCAAACCTGCGAACTCAACCAACTAGAAGGACAAGGGCAGCAAATACATGGGAACACCACCACCTGCAAGTTCCCCTCCATGTCACACACCATCCTGACTTGGAACTATATCGCCGTTCCTTCACTGTCGCTGGGTCAAAATCTTGGAACTCCCTTCCTAACAGCACTGTGGGTGTACCTACCCCACATGGACTGCAGCGGTTCAAGAAGGCAGCTCACCACCACCTTCTCAAGGGAAATTATGGATGGGCAATAAATGCTGGCATAGCCAGTGACGCCCACTTCCCATGAATGAATAAAAAAATTATATAAATACCGTGGCTATAAGAGCAGGTCAGAGTCCAGGAGTCCTGCAGTGAGTAACTCACCTCCTGACACCCCAAAGCCTGTCTACCATCTACAAGGCACAAGTCAGGAGTGTGATGGAATACTCTCCACTTGCCTGGATGGGTTCAGCTCCAACAACACTCAAGAAGCTCGACACCATCCAGGACAAAGCAGCCCATTTGATTGGCACCCCATTTACAACCATTCACTCCCTCCACCACTGACGCACAGTGGCAGCAGTGTGTACCATCTACAAGATGCACTGCAGCAATGCACCAAGGCTCCTTAGACAGCACCTTCCAAACCCGCGACCTTGACCACCTAGAAGGACAATAGCAGCAGATGCATGGGAACATCACCACATGCATGTTCCCCTCCAAGCCACACCTTGACTTGAAAGTATATCGTCATTCCTTCACTATTGCTGGGTCAAAATCCTGGAACTCCCTTCATAACATACACCACATGGACTGCAGCAGTTCAAGAAGGCGGCTCAGCACCACCTTCTCAAGGGCAATTTGGGATGGGCAGTAAATGCTGTCCTAGCCAGCGACACCCACATCCCCCGAATGAATTGTAAAAAATCCCTGTTTGGTAAGTATATCCTTCCTTAGATGAGGAGACCAAAACTGTACACAGTGTTCCAGGTGAGGTCTCACTGAGGCTCTATACAATTGCAGGAAGACCTCTTTACTCCTGTACTCAAAATCCCTTGCAATGAAGGCCAATATACCAATTGCCTTCCTAATTGCTGGCTTCACCTGCATGCTAGCTTTTAGTGACTCATGAACAAGGACACCCAGGTCCCTTTGGACATCAACAGTTCGCAACCTCTCATCATTTAAGAAATACTCTGTCTTTCTTTTTTTTCTACCAAAGTGGATAACTTCACATTTATTCACATTATATTCCATCTATCATGTTCTTGCCCATTGACTTAGCCTGTCCAAATCCCCTTGAAGCCTCTTTGCATCCTACTCACAATTTACATTCCTACCAATTTTGTGTCATCAGCAAATTTGGAAATATTACATTTGGTTCCGACATCCAAATCATTTATATAGATTTTGAACAGCTGTGGCCCCAGCACTGATCCCTGTGGTATCCCACTAGTAACAGCCTGTCATCCTGAGATTGACCCGTTTTCTGTCTGTTAATCAATTCTCAATCTATACCAGTAAATTACCCCCCAATCCCATGGTGCTCTGATTTTGCTTACTAACCTCCTGTTTGGGACCTTATCAAAAGCCTTCTGAAAATCCACAGCCACTGGTTCTCCTTTATCTATGCTGCAAGTAACATCCACAAAAAACTCATCTGGTTTGTCAAACACAATTTCCCTTAAATTTCCGTATTGACTCTGCCCAATCACATCATTGTTTTCTAAGTGTCTAGTTATCACACCCTTTGTAATAGATTCTAACATTTCCCTACTACTAACAGGTCTGTAGTTCCCCGTTTTCTCTCTCCCTCCTTTCTTAAATAGTGGGGTTATATTTGCAACTTTCCAGTCAGCAGGAACCTTTCCAGAATCTATAGCATTTTGAAAGATAACCACCAATGCATCCATTATCTCTGTAGCCACCTCCTTCAATATTCTGGGATGTAGCTCATCTGGTCGAGGGGATTTATCAACTTTCAATCCAGTTAATTTTTTGAGTACTACCTCTTTATTAATACTAATTTCCTTCCAGTTCCCCATTTTCATAAGTTCCTTGATTCTCTAGCATTTCTGGGAGATTTTCTGTATCTTCCTTCATGAAGACAGACGCAAAGTAATTGTTCAGTTTCTCCGTCATTTCCCTATTCTCCATTATAAATTCTTCTGTTTCTGCCTGTCACATTTGTCCTTGCTAATCTTTTCCTTTTTACGTACCTAAAGAAGCTTTTACAGCCCGCCTTTACATTTCTTGCTAGCTTGCATTCATATTCTCTTTTCCCTTTCTTTATCAGTTTCTTGGTCATCCTTTGCTGGATTCTAAATTGTTCCCAATCCTCGGGCTTACCACTTTTTTTGGCAATCTTATAAGCCACTTCCTTTGACCTAATGCAATCTTTAACCTCTTTTGTTAGCCACAGTTGATTCATCTTTCCTGTTGGGTTTTTGTATCTAATAGCAATGTATATTTCTTGTCGACCATGTAATACTTCTTTAAATACTAGTTATTGCCTGTCTGCTGTCAAATCTTTTTGTGTATTTTCCCAATCCACCATAGCCAACTTGCCCCTCATACCTTCATAGTTTCCTTTGTTCAGATTTAAGATCCTAGTTGCAAAATGAACTGTATCAATTTCAAACTTAATGCAAAGTTCGATCATATTGTGATTTCCCAAAGGCTCCTTTACAGCAAGGTTATTAATTAGCCCTTTCTCATTACGTAATACTAAGCCTAAAATAGCCCGATCCCTAGTTGGTTCTTCAACATACTGCTGCAGAAACCCATCTTATACACACTCCAGGAATTCATCCTCCATATAGTTAGTGCTGATTAGGTTTACCCAGTGTATATATAAATTGAAGACGCCCATTATTACTGTATTAGTAATACTGTATTAACTGCCCATGTTAGATTCGCCTCTAATTTCCTGATTTATACCGTGCCCAACATTACCACTACTGTTTGGTGGCCTGTAAACAATTCCCACCAATGTTTTCTGCCCCTTGCTGTTTCTTAGCTCCACCCAAATTGGTTCTACTTCTTGATCTTGTCCCTTATTAAGAGCGCTACCCCATCACCTTTTCCTTTATGTCTACCCGTCCTAAATGACGAATATCCTTGAATATTCAGTTCCCAGTCTTGGTCACCCTGTAACCACATCTCTGTAATGGCAATTAAATCATACCCATTTACCTCTATTTGTGCCTTCCACATTGCTGCAAATGCTGCATGCATTCAGTGAGAGTGCCCTTAATTTTGTCTTTTTAACATTATTCCGCGTTCTGATCCTATTTGATGTTTGCCTTCGCTTCGTCTGTCTTCTAATTTTGCTTACTACTTTTCTACTTCCTATTGCCAGCTTTGCTTCCCCCCAACCTTCCTTTCCTGCAACACTCAGATTATCAATTCACTTATTGCTACTTTGCTCTCTTGCCTTGTCCTCTCTCTCTAAATTATCACATCTTCCCTCACTTGGTCCCTTGTCCCCACTATTTAGTTTAAAGTCCTCTCTACCGCCCTAGTTATACGACACACCAGAACACTGGTCCCAGAATAGTTCAGGTGTGGACTGTCCCAATGGTACACTCCCACTTTTCCCAGTACTGGTGCTAGTGCCCCATGAATCAACAACCATTTCTCCCAACCAATCTTTAAGCCACGCATTTAACTCTCTAATCTTAAGTACCCTACTCCAATTTGCTCATGGCTCAGGTAATAATCTAGAGATTATTACCTTTGGGGGTCTGCTTTTTAATTTAGCCTCTAGCTGCTCATACTCTTTCCCAGTCCTATCTGTGTCATTGGTACCTATGTGGACCATGACAACTGGCTCCTCCCCCTCCCACTGTACGTTCCCCTCCAACTTGAGCAGATGCCATAAACCCTGGCACCAGGCAGGCAACACAGTCTTCTGGACTCTCACTCTCACCGTTCTGCAGAGAACGGTGTCTATCTCACTGACTATATTGTCCCCTACTACCATTACATTCCTATTTACTCCCCCTCCTTGAATGGCTTCCTGTACCATAGTCCCATGGTCAGTTTGCACATCCACTCTGCAGCCTTCGCTCTCATCCATACAAGCTGAAAGAACCTCAAACCTGTTGGACAATTACAAGGGCTGTGGCTCCTCTACTTCTTTCTTCTCGATCCCTTTACCTGCCTCACTTACAGTCACACCCTCCTGTTCCTGACCACTGAGCAAACCAGAAGATGCTATCCTATGAGTTGTGGCTACCTTCTGGAACAAAGTGACCAGGTAACATTCCCTGTTCCCTGATGCATCGCAGTGTCTGTTGCTCAGTCTCCAGTGCATCCACTCTGAGCCGAAGCTCCTTGACCCACAGATACTTACTGAAGATGTGGTTGCCATGGAGCACAGTGGTGTCCACCAACTCCCACATGCTATAGCTGCAACACATCACCTGCTCTGCCATCTTTATTGTACTTTAATTAACTATTTGATTCATTATTTTATTAATTAACTTATTTAATTCTTTTTAAAATAATTTTTTAATTAATGCCACTACTAACCAATCACTCACGTTACTAATTTAAACCTTAGTAATACTGATAAATCTTAGCACTTATTAGGTATTTACTTGAGAGTTATTTTTAAAAGAAAATTTTACATTTTTATAATTTTCCAGCTATTTACACTGTTACAACCGAGGTGGGAGGAGTGCACTGTTTATTCTAGTCCCACTTCTCCACGAATCACAACATATATTTAAATTTTCCCACTTACCAATACCAATACCAATCATGGACTCTGTTTTTCCCAGAATAAAACACACTAACCAGGTGTCTTTAATGAGCAACAAAATTATCAGTTTATTATAAAACAAGTCTTAACCAGTAATGAAGTAAAACATAAACACACAAATTGAAATTTTAAAGTTCCCTTTTTACCTCAGCCCTTCACACTCTCTCTTTCACACACACATACACATACATCAATTAACCAGAAAAATAAAGGGGATTTTTGTTTTTAGAGCTCTATTACAGACAAAAAAACACTTGGGCTGAATACTTGCTCATTATTGAAGAAAACAGCAGATGAGATATGTTGTGTTCTAAAACTAGCATACAGTCTGGTCTCCAAGTAAACGTTGACAGGCCACTGGGAATTTTCAGAACAGTTATTTTCAGGCGACGTTGAGAATTAATTTAGCAGGCTTTTCTTCAAAGACAGGAGGTGAGATGAGTTGACACAGTGGACTTCTCAGGGCCTCAGAGAGGTGCTAGAAAGCTAAGCTGTGTTGTGGTCTTCTCTACTACCTTGGGAATTGTCTTCTCCTTCTGCAGGCTTGACTCTTTAAACATTCAACAAGAATCGGGTCTCTTCCTCCGTGACACTTCTTCAGCAGCAGGCGTTAACTTTTTCTCATTCCAGAAGGTATACACTGACACACAACCAAAAGCTTGCGAGTTTGCTGCTCTCCTGGTTGCGCTCTGCTGATCCCGAGCTTGTCCTTTCAAGGGGCGTACAACTGTCACTTCTCTGCCCACATCTTCCCCAGTTACCAGGGCTTCTGTTCTATTTTTTAACTTGAGTCATGTGACAACCAGTAAACATTGCTGCCAAACCAGTTCTTTCAGTGTCCTCTTGATGACCCTTTTGAAAAAAAAACTGGTCCAACATTTCTTCAGTTTGACTATGAATTCCTCAAAAAATATTTTAACAAAAAATATTTTAACAAAAACAGAATCACCTTCATAACAACACACAAACCCAGACCAATCAATCAACTTATGGCTTTCCTGTGATGTCACTGTTAGATTTTTTTTTCACTCTTTCTTCAAAAGCAGCGCGCAACGACTTCCAGCCAGCCTACCTCTCCGCTCTCCCAGGTAAGTTTAGGCCCAAAGCCTTGGCTCAATTTATACACTCCCTCTCCAGTGCATTTCCTCACAGGTCCGCTGCCTCTCCGCTCTCCCAAGTAAGTGTAGGCCCCAAGCCTCAAGCTGGATTTATACTCTCCCTCTCTGGTACGTTCCTCACAGGTTCGCTGCCTCTCTGCTGTCCCAGGTAAGTCAAATCCATTTATAATGTCTGTTTTCTTGTGGCTGATCAGATTGACTGTTTCTGCATAGTCAGTAACACCGCACGATTCAGTTCTTCAAAATGGAATGTAATATGCCATTGGAAGAGTTGAACGAAAGTGAAAAATTCACCTAATCATAAATTTGCTTAAATGTGAATTTTCATGATCAAAATTTTTTCCAGTTAGTTGTTGTCATTGTCGTCATGTAAATTCTAGTGCATCAGGTGTAAAACATTTTTGTTTTACAGTACACTGCCCAATTTATTGATGAGGTTGGTAATGTTCTCTATTCTCACTGTCATGCTTGATAGAACATAAGAATCCTGTGGGCAAAATTAAGTTCTCCCTTTAGTTAACACATCAGTCTGTTCATTTGCCATCTTTATTACTGCTTGGCATGAACTGCAATAGTGCTCTATAAACAGTCTGTCCCATTACTACTTGCAGTGGAAAGAAACTGCTCATGGCTTTTTTGTGATAATTACACAGTCTGTAAATGATCAGTAATGAAAGAAAGGCATATTGACTTAAAGGCCATGAAGATAATGTTAGCTGATTGTGACTTTTCTCTGTGCTGCTGCTGATATTATATACCAGTTATATGTATTGTACTATTTACAGGTTTATCTTGAGTTAGAAATTCGTCATTGCTGTCCCCTAATGAAATGTAAACTCATTTATTTTCATTTGTGATACACCAAGTGACCTATTTTCCTCTGTCCATAAAGAGGAAGACGAGTTATTTTATGGTTTTTAAGAACAGTTTAGTATAAGAACCTTTCTTTAACTTTATCAAAGAAAAAAACTCATCCTCCCGTCTACCCTCGGGACGTCTTGGGGGGCAGTTTTAACCTGTCTGTCAGGAAATTGATGATATCAGGCGCATTGCTGGTTTTACTCCCAGCCCAATTTTAGTCACTCGGGATCATTTATACCGACAGGTCTTGTCAGTAGTAGTCATTCCTTCGTGTAATTTGGGGTTATTACTTAAGTACCACAATGAAGATTCACTCCTTTCATGCAGAAATAATATTTCCAAAACTTGGATATTTATGTTCTGTTTGTGTTTTTCCTGTCAGATAGGATTATCTTTATATGCATACTATAATATCTCACATTCAGTAGTCAATCAAACAATTGACAGTGCTAGAAAGCACAGTATATTTTCAGCATTGTATAGACACAGTACACTTTGAATCACATGTCTGGGATAATCATATTTTGAGAAATAATGAGTTTGTAGCAGGAATATTAATAGCATGATGCCTCGGGAGGAGTCTATGAGGGTACAACAGTTTGTGATTGTTCAGCTGAATTCACAGATTTATTTATGATTTATGAAATCAGATGTACAGTTATTTTGGAACCTGTTGCTACACCATAACCTATGAGAATAGATATTACGACAGATCAAAAAGGTTGAGCAAGCATTTTTGTGCTATGGAGGATAAAGGGTTGATGGTCAGGGATGCCAACATTGCTGCCACATGTTTTCCCAGACAGCAGAATGGCAGAGTTAAATATTCTGTGAGCAGTATTCTACCAGATAGAAAGAACAATACTGAAATGTGAAGGAAAGTTCCCAGCTTAACTATGAAATGCAGGCTAAGTGTAAGAAGCAAGAACCTCATCCTTTTAAAATTCTGTGTGTCCATACCACAACAATGAATTATTTTCGCACTAAAGGCATAATTGCAGATCTGGGATAACAGCGGGATAAGAATTTAAAATAATTGGCAATGTGTTGAGAGAGGTTACCTTCCAGTTACCTGTTTTCCAGAGGATGACCTATTCCTCTCATGTTGGTGTGGAACCAAGCTACATGTGTGATTGCCATTCAAAAATGTTTTTTCTGCACAGCAACACTACTGGAAATAAAGAACAGCCCCTTGAGCCTGTTCTGCCATTCAGTTAGACCGTGGCTGATCTGTATCTTAACTCGACCTACTGGCCTTGGTTCCATAACCCTTAACACCCTTGCCGAACAAAAATCTATCAACTCAGTTTGGAAATTTTCAGTTGACCTACCCAACAGTTTTTTGGGGACAGAGTTCTGGAATTTCCACTACAATTTTGCAGAAATGCTTCCAACATCACCCTGCATGGCCTTAGTCTAATTTTAAGCTTGTACCTCCCCCGCCAGAGGAAATAGTTTCGCTCTAGCTACCTTATCAACCCCTTTAATCATCTGAAACACCTCAATTGGATCACCCCTTAATCTTCTATACTCAAGGGAATACAAGCCTTGTCTATGCAACCTGTCATCATAATTTAAGCCTTTTAGCCTCAATATCATTCTGATGGATCTGCACAATACCTCCTCCAAGGCCAGTATATCCTTCCAAGATGTGGTGCCCAGAATCGTACGTAATATGCCAAGTGCATAACAGCCCTGTCAACCAATTTTATCTGCAGCACCTGTGGAAGAGTCTGCCACTCTAGAATTGGCTTTTATAGCCACTCCAGGCGCTGCTTCACAAACCACTGACCACCTCCAGGTGCTTACCCATTGTCTCTCGAGACAAGGAGGCCAAAGAAGAAGAACTATAAATTGAAACTAACCAAAGCTTTATATGACAGTAACATAGGAACATAAGAACTAAGAGCAGGAGTAGGCAATTCAGCCCCTCGAGCCTGCTCCGCCATTCAATACGATCATGGCTGATCTCATTTCGGCCTCAACTCCGCTTTCCTGCCCGTTCTCCATAACCCTTCAACCCATTACTAATTAAAAATCTGTCTATCTCCTCCTTAAATTTACTCAATGTCCCGGCATCCACCACACTCTGGGGTAGTGAATTCCACAGACTGACGACCCTTTGAGAGAAGTAATTTCTCCTCATCTCTGTTTTAAATCTGCTACCCCTTATCCTAAAACTATGACGACTTGTTCTAGATTGCCCCACCAGAGGAAACATCCTCTCTTGTCAATCCCCTTAATCATCTTATATACCTCAATTAGATCTCCCATCATTCTTCTAAACTCCAGAGAGTAAAGGCCTAAACTGCTCAACCTCTCTTCATAAGACAAGCCCCCCATCTCTGCAATCAATCTAGTGAACCTCCTCTGAACTGCCTCCAGTGCAACTACATCCCTCCTCAAGTAAGGGGACCAAAACTGTATGTAATACTCCAGATGCATTCTCACTAATGCCTTGTAAAGTTGCAGCAACATTTCCCTACTTTTATACTCTATTCCTTCAGCAATAAATTCCAAAACTGCATTTGCCTTCCTTATTACCTGCTGTACCTGCATAGTTTTCAGCTAATCATGCATGAGGATACCCAGATCCCTCTGCACCGAAGCACTCTGAAGTTTCTCTCCATTTAGATAATAATTTTCCTTTCTATTCTTCCGACCAAAATGGATAACCTCACACTTATCCACATGAAACTCCATCTGCCAAATTTTAGCCCATTCACCTAACCTAACCATATCCATTTGTAGACATAAATTCCACCCCTTTTCTATTCCACGCCTGTTCCTTTATATTCCAAAAGTGAAAGTACTGTTGGTTGAAAAAGTGAGACCTATGCAGCTGAGGTTCTTGATTTAAGAAAACTTCGTTGTCAACCAGAAACTTAATATTCATAACAATTATCGTGCACAATTACCAGAATAAGGTGCAGTACCATAGATAGAGACATGCTACTGTGTTGCATCAGCTTGCTGTTCTTAAATTAAAGAAGAATAAACAGACTTTTCAAAACCAATGTATTATTAATAATCTAAATCCCTGAAGTGAAATCTTTTCTTTTTCAAATATCACTTAAAGCTTCTGTGTTTCTTTAAATTAGTTGCATCTTTTGGTCCAGGTTTCTTTTCTAATTTTACCTGACTAAACATCTAATAGAAATACATCAAGGCTGTGGTTTTGTCTGGATTCCTTTCTGATTAAATAGCTCCTCAGATGGATTATAGAAGATGCAAATACTTTATATCAGCTGCAGGTGTGCTTGGGAAACAGATGCAGCAGTTGGGATTTCACGTCGGGCGGACGGGAGCTGGCAACCGACTGAAAGGTCAGTGGCAAGCCTGCTTCAGCGTCGCCTGGGGATCTGACCTGCATTTTACGGGTCCCCAGGCTTTAATTGTTCCGAGGTGGAACTTCGACCCGTTTGACGGAGGAAGTCCCGCCTCATTGAGCTGCCGGCCAATCAGCGGGCCAGCAGCTCTTAGTTCCAGCAGCGCCACCAGGCGGTGGCCACTGTTGGGACTGCAGCCCAGCCGAAGACACGGAACCGGGAAGACAGGTAGGTTTTGGTTGCCTTGCCGGGGGTAATCGGTCGGACCCCGGAGAGGCATGGGTGGTCGGTTGGGGGGAAGGGGGGGCGTGTTGGTTGCTGGGGGTGGTTGGAGTAGCGGGGGCAGCCTGTGCCCGATGAACAGGGCCCACCCCCCGGGACGATCACAGCCGCCTGGTTTTTACAGGCAACTTTTCCCAGCTCTAGGATGCCCACTTGGCACGCGTAAAATCCATGTGGAGGTGGGCAAAGGACCTTAAGTGGCTGCTAAGTGGTCACTTAAGGGCCTTGATTGGCCTGGGGCGGGTGGGCCGTTATTCGTCTCCCAGCCCCCCAGCCCTACATAAAGGAGGGCGAAGGCGGCAGTCGGCTGGGAAAGCCTCCCGAAGCATCCCGCCTCATTTAAGCCACCCCCCAGCCCCCCACCCCCGCCATCCGGCTTGTTGGGTTGGCGTAAAATTCCAGCCAACCTTCCAGTTTTATTTTTCCAAATCTCAGGAACATTGGGGAGCTAACTGTACAGTGGATGCCAAGGTCCAAGCACTATCTGTGTTTGGGCAAGATAACAGAGAAAAAAGTAATTTACCTCCTTATTCATATGGGCATGAGGAAGGTATGCTGGAAGTGCAGATGGAAACAGCACAATATATCCAAGGCTTTGGCAGACACTATTCCCTATCAAGCTAGGATACGGGTGAATTCTCAAGGGTACAGCAACATCAGCTTGCACTTACATAGAGCTTTTAACATAGTAAAACAATCCAAGGTATTTCACAGGAAGGTTAACAGATAAAATTCGACACAGAACCACATGAAGAGATTTTAAAACAAGTGAGTAAAAGCTTGATCAAGGAGGTAGGTTTTAAAGAGCATCTTGAGGGAGGAGAGAGACCTAGAAAGATTTAGGGAGGGAATTCCAGAGCTAAGGGTCTAGACAACTGAAGGCGTGGCTGCCAGTATTGGAATTATGAACTTTGGGGATGTGCATGAGGCCAGAATTGGAAAATCTCACAGGATTTTACGGCTGGAGAAGGTTACAGAGGTACTGAGGATGAGGTCAATGATGGATTTGAACACAACGATGAGAAAATAAAAATTGAGGCATTGCCGGACTAGGAACTAATGTAGGTTGGCAGGGTGATGTGTGAGTGAGTCTTGGTGTTAGGATATGGGCAGCAGAGTATTCGATGACCTCAAGTTTATGAAGGGTGTAGGTGGGAGTCCAGTCAGGACCCAGAAGTAAATCAAACCAATGTAATTTTAACACTTCGGAATAACAGAGCATATGATCTCTGGTAAGGCGGCCAGTTGTAAACTTGGTTTGACAGTTTAATCATTTAATTTTTCTGTTGAGGCTCTAATAATCAGCGAATGGGGGATGCAGTCCAGCCTAAAAGTGTAGTTGCACACCAAAGAAACGATTGTTATCGTGTTCCATTCATTGGTTGGGGTTTGTACTGCTCCTTTTAAAATTTTGCCATTCGGTATTTTAAAAAGGTTTATTTTAAGCTGTTTTTTAAGAAGCAGTTTGAGATGTGATTGAGCATTTCAATTGCATTTGACTATGTTGTTCCAAATACTGAGCTGCTTGATACTAACAGTTCATGAAGTGATGGAAACTTGTTTTGTGTTACCTTTTCACAGTTGGGCGATCAAGCTCTGCAGAACTGCAGATTGGGTCTTGCTGGAGCAGCTGCTGTTTCTCCCTGTTACGTGTTGCAGGTTAAATCACTGCTCTTCAAAAGTCCCTAAACTTTATAACAAAATCACTCTCATAATAATCAGTAAGGCAAAATGCTGCAGACGTTGAAACAATGAAATGTAAACCGAAAATGCTGGAACCACTCAGCAGGTTGGGCAGCATCTGTGGAGAAGTGCAGGGAGGGCAGGGGTAGGAGGTATGAACAAAAGGATAGGTCTGTAATAAGGTGTAAGGCAGGAGTGATTTAAATGACAAAAGGGATGATAGTGCTAGGCAAAAGGGGTGGTAATGGGACAAGTAGAAAAACAAAAGACTGGTCTAGAGGAGCTATAAATGGCAACAGCAGAATCATAATAGCAACCGCTGTCCGAGATAGTGGGAATGGTGTTTATGATCTGAAATTGTTGAACTCAAATCAGTTCCTAAAATGTAAAAACTTGCCTCTAATGTATGGTCAAGCAGCAACCCTAGCTTCTCGTGATGGATGATATGATGTTGACGAGCTGCCTGTAATGAATCTCAATCTAAATACCAATTCCAGCAGGTTCCTCTAATAGTGTCAGAAAGAACTGAGGAACAGCAACCCGATACATGGCGGAAATGACTGATGACAATTCAAATGAAAATAGCCAGAAATAGACAAACAATGAAATATGTATTTAAAAGTATCCGAATATATAACTGTTATGTCGTGTTACGGTTTCAAAGGGTGGAAACGTACTCCAAGCGCTGGATTTTCTTCTCCCGCCGCTGGGTGAGGTGGTGGGTGGAAAAAAGGGCCGTGCGCCACCATGCTGCCTTGCCTCTTCCTTGCGGCGGCCCAGGATAATGGCCCAGGATAATGAGCCAGTCTGGCCCTTCCCCCTATCACGTGGAGGGGGTGGGCTCTCCAACGCGGGCAAAAGCGGCAGCTGCCAGTGCGCAAGTGCTGGCACCATTTTTAAAGGGCAGCCAGCCCTGCAGGGTCATTTAAATTTTCAAAGGGCTACCCCACCCCAATGTACCACTGATAAATCTACCGCCCCTCCCCCCCAATAACAATTAAATTCAAAATTTGCCCTCCACCCCCCCACTTCCAAAACACTTATCTTCAATACTTGACCTTCCCCCTCCTCCAAACCGCCCCTGCTGCACTAAAAATCCTAACTTTTCCCCTGGATGGGAAAGTGAAAGCGTACGAGTGCCGGCCGTCTCTCAGAAGATCATGGCCCGAAGGTAAGATCGCTGTTGATTTTATTTAAATTTATTCATTTCATTAATTTAAACATGTTAATCCGGGTCTCGTTGTCCAGCGGCGGGGGAGGCTGCCATGTAGCCTCACCGCTGCCGGGCAGATCAGGACCTGCACTCCTGGTGTCGGGCTCTGTGGTGGGCCACTGCTGGAACGATCTTCTGGCCCACCCTCCCAGCACCCTGCACCATGGAGCCCTGACATCGGGAGCTTAGGAAAATCCCGGCCTAAGTATTAGTTTGCTAAGTTGTACAGCCCAGTTTTATCGCCTTTTCTGTCTCAGTCAGTATACAGGGAAAGGGGATCTCCACACTTACATATTCACTAGAGTTGAAATGCTAGTTAACTTTAAATATTATGAAATGGATGTCAGCCCCAGGATATCACTGAAGGAGTTCCTGAGGGTAGTGTCCTAGGTCCAACCATCTTCAGTTGCTTCATTAATGACCTCCCTCCATCATAAGGTCAGAAGTGGGGATGTTCGCTGATGATTGCATTGTGTTCAGTTCCATTCACAACTGCTCAGGTAATAAAGCAGTCCGTGTCCACAGGCAACAATACCTGGACAATATATAGGCTTGGACTGTTAAGTAGCAAGTAACATTTGCGCTATACTAGTGGCAGGCAATGATCATATCTAACATGACAGAATCTAACCATGGGGGAGGCGGTGGCGTACTGGTATTGTCACTGGACTAGTAACCCAGAGACCCAGGTATTACTCTGGGGACATGGGTTTGAATCCCACCACAGCAGAAAGTGGAATTTGAATTCAATTAATAAATCTGGACTTTAAAAAGCTAGTCTAATGATGGCCATGAAACCATTGTCGATTGTTGTAAAAACCTATCTGGTTCACTAATGTCCTTTAGGGAAGGAAATCTGCTGTCCTTACCTGGTCTGGCCTACATGTGACTCCAGATCCACAGCAATGTGGTTGACTCTTACATGCCCTCGAAATGGCCTAGCAAGCCACTCAGTTCAAGGGCAATTAGGGATGGGCATTAAATGCTGGCCTGGCCTGCGACGCCCACATCCCATGAAAGAATAAAAAAAAAATCTCCTGTTGATATTCAACAGCATTACCATCGCTGAATCCCCCACCATCAACATCCTGGGGGTTACTGTTGACACAATGTTATGACCAAGGCGGGAGGAGTGCACTGTTAATTCAGTCCCACTTCTCCACAGGTCACAACATATATTTAAATTTTCCCACTTACTTAAACAATCAATCAGATACTGTACTTTCCTCAGAATAAATTACACCAATGAGATTTCTTTAATAAATAACAAAACTATCTGTTTTCTATCAACCAAATCTTAACCAATAATGAAGTAAAGCATAAACATAAATGGAAATATTAAAGCCCCTTAGTTATTCCAGTCCTCATGCACACACACGTACATACACAACTGGTTAACCGGGGGGATAAAAGGATTTTGTTTATAGCTGTTGCCAAGAAATAGAAGGAATTTTTAAAAACATTTCGTCCGAAGAGAAGGTATGGAAGTCCTTTGTTTAGGTAATGTGTCCCAAAGGCGAATAGCTGTCAGTGGTTCTTTCCAGGTGATGTTAATGGCCAGCCTGGATAGGCTTTCAAAGAGATGCAGCTACAGAAGGCTTCACATAGGTCTTGAATCAGATGTCCAGCCACAAAGATTTCAATTCTCACACATTCGATGCAAAGTTTCTTCAAAGATTTAAGGTTTCTGCGAACAGGCAGGATGTCTTCAAATACAGGAGGTAACAGTACAACTTGATGCAGGAATTATTTAAAGATGCAGGGATTGTTCAAATAGAGAAAGATCTCAGCTGTCTTCTCCTGGCAGGCACGCAGTAACTCCTTCTGTTTTTAGTCAAACAAACTGGCTTTTTTAATAGTTCAAAATGAAACCAACTTTTTCCAGAAACAGGTCCTATGACAACCATAAATCCTGGCCTGTCATTCCCTTGCAAACATCCTTTCAGAGTCACAAGCAGAACCCCCTGCTGGGTTTACTTGAAATCAGATGTTTTCCAGTACTTGTTTACTAGCCAAAACAGGAACCTTCTGTTGGCCTTCCTTTTTAAAAACAACTACAAAGTTCAGCAATTTTCAGATGACTCAATGTCCAAAGTTGAACTATAATTTCTTAAAACATATTTTACAAAGAAAAATAGAAGTGCTCACATAACATTTTCAACTGGCACAGCCACATAAATACTGTGGCCAGAAGAGTAGGTCAGAGGCTAGGTATTCTGCAGCGAGCAACTCACCTCTTGACTCCCCAAAGCCTGTACACAATCTACAAGACACAAGTCAGGAGTGTGATGGAATACTCTCCACTTGCCTGGATGAAGCTCATCAATATCCAGGATAAAGCAGCCCGCTTGACTGATACTCCATCAACTACCTTAAACATTCACTCCCTCCACCAATGGTGTCCAGTGGCAGCAGTGTGTACCATATACAAGATGCACTGCAGCAACTCACCAAGGCTTCTTTCACAGCACCTTCCAAACCCACGACCTCTATCACCTGAAAGAACAACGGCAGCAGGTGCCTGGGAAACACCACCACCTTCAATTTCCCCTCTAAGTCACACACTATCCTGACTTGCAAATATATCACTGTTCCTTTATTGTCACTGGGTGAGAATCCTGGAACTCCCTGGACTACAGCCATTCAAGAAGGTGGCTTACCATCACCTTTTTAGGACAGTTAAGGATCGGCAATAAATGCTGGCCTTGCCAGCAATGCCCACATCCCATGATGAATAAAAAAGAGGACAGTTACCTCTTTGCAAACATTAAAAACTTTAACTACGAAATTGAATAAGTTCCCAAAAGCTGTTCAGTTTTCCTTCATATGGATTGTAGCTGTACTCCTCAAGGGCTCTCATGCTGCTTGCTAAATGCAAAATATAGTCAGTCCAAGAATTTGATGTAAAGATTGTACTGCAGGGTTTAAATAGGTGAAAAACAGTTTCAGTTTCACGCTGACAGAAAGGGGTTGACTCTCTGTGGGGATTTACCCAATAGCCCAGTGGAAGGTCTGTAGAAGACCCAGAAAAGAAGAGTCTATGTCATTTCTCTGGGGCTTCTGTGGTTCCTCACCAAATTTACATTGGACAGTTGGGATAGATTATAAATCAAAGCACTATGTTGAGCCAGTTTAGCATCATGAGATCAAAGATTCAGGGCTCGCAATTCAAAGGATATAGAATTGCTAATGATATCATCATGCACCTTCCCATTCTCAACTTTGTATACCATGATATGGAAATGGATCTGTACAGTTACTAAAGGTGATAGCAAGTTTCATATAGAAGCAGCATGTCATTCATGTCAAGGTTGACTTAGTTTCATTCCTGTTTCTAACATTGAGGCTGGCAATTGAATCTGAGGTCCAGTTGTACTGTACAGGTGAGTCAACTGCTCACATCGCTGAGCTTTCGAGCCCACATCCTCAGCAGCTTCTGCACCTACCTCAAGCTATTTTGCACTAAATCCTTCATCTGTGCCTTTGTTTTCATCTTAGTTTTCAAATCCTTCTATGGCCTCACTCCTTCCTTTCTCTGTAACCTCCTCCAGCTCTACAACCTTTGATTGAAACATAAGATCCTGAGGGGTCTTGACCGGGTGGATGTGGAAAGGATGTTTCCCCTTGTGGGAGAATCTCAAACTAGGGGTCACTGTTTACAAATAAGGGGTCGCCCATTTAAGACAGAGATGAGGAAAAAAATTTTCTCTCAGAGGGTCGTGAATCTTTGGAATTCTGTTCCTCAAAAAGCGGTGGAAGCAGAGTCTTTAAATATTTTTAAGGCAGAGCTAGATAGATCCTTGATAAGCAAGGGGTTGGAAGGTTATTGGGGGTAGGTGGAAATGTGGACTAATCAGTTCAGCCATGATCTTACTGAATTGCAGAGCAGGCTCGAGGGGACGAGTGGCCTACTCCTGCCCCTAATTCGTAACCTTCCAACATCTCTGTGCTCATGTAATTCTGGCCTCTTGCATAACCCTGATTTTCAATGATCTACCATTGGTGGCCAAGTGATGAGCTACCGAAGCCCTAAGCTCTAAAATTCCTTCCCTAAACCTCTCTGTTTCTCTTTTCTCATTTAAGACGCTCCTTAAAACTTACCTTTTTGACCAAGCCTTTGGCCATCTGCCTTATGGAGCTTGGTGTCAAATTTTGCTTTATAATGCCCTTGTGAAGCACCCTCAGTTGTTTTACTACATTAAAAGTGCTATATAAATATAAGTTGTTGCTGTTGTCACCTTCAGATTCAACTATTTGTATGCACTCTAGGCTGGGCTCCCATCCTCCACCCTTTCTAAACTTCAGGTAATCCAAAACTCTGCTGCCTGTATCCTATCCTGCATCAAATCCTACATACTGTTACGCGAGTAAGTTATTTTTTCAATTTTTTTTTTGAGGATTCATATTTAAATTGTGGAGATGGATTCACTGGAAAAGTGAAGATTTTATAAATGCTGGACTTTGCTTTGTTGTTGACAGTTGATTGAAAGGACACTGAGATATTGTTTGACAACAACCTGTGGTGGAAATCATGTGCTTTAAGCTCAATAAACAACAGAAACCTTGGTGTCTTGGGGAAGATGTTTACAAAGAAGCCACATGTCAAGGTTTATGGAGGTCAAGAAGTTGACTTTCTGTTTGGGGTTTGGATATTGTTTTCAGTTCAGTTAGGGTGTGAACTGTTTTGAAGACATTTGGTGTTTTTGCCTGCCAAGGAAAAAAAACACCCAGCTCACCTCTTTCTGTACCTCTTTGAAGAAACCATGCAAAGATCCAATGTGGGAGAGCTAAAATTTCTCGGTGCTGCATCTCTCCTGAGAAGCTGGAAAAAACCTGTCAGATTAATTCTCAATGCCGCCCAAAAAGAACTGCTTTAGAAAAGATCCCAGTGACCCATCTCCGTATACCCGGATGCCAGACCAAAAGGGACAACTGACTTCCTTCCATATATTCTCTTTTTTTCGTCAAGAATTAGCAAGTATTTGGCAAAAGTATTCTTTTTTGTCTTTTTTTGTAACAGACCTGTGCAGAGAAAATTTCTGTATTTTTTTCAGTCTGTGTGGGGGGGGGGGGGGTGGGGAATTTATAAAGAGAACTTTCATATTTCAATCTGTGTGTTAATGCTTTGTTTCATTACTAGATTAGTCTTGTTTGACGAGAAACTGATAATCATAGAATCATAAAAAGCTTAGGGCACAGAATGAGGCCACTTGGCCCATCGTGTCTGTGCTGGCCAAAAAATGATCCACCTATTCTAATCCCACCTTGCAGCATTTGGTCCATAGCCCTGCAGATTTTGGCACTTGAGGTGCATATCCAGACACCTTTTGAATGAGTTGAGAGTTTCTGCCTCAACTGCCCTTTCAGGAAGTGAGTTCCAGACCATCACCACCCTCTGGGTGAAAAGGTTTATCCCCATCTCCCCTCTAATATTTCTACCAATCACCTGAAATCTATACCCCTTCATCACTGACCTCTCTGCTAAGGTGACCCTTCACCTCCACTCTATCCAGGCCCCTCAAAATTTTGTATATTTCAATCAGATCTCCCCTCAGCCTTCTCTGTTCCAAGGAGAACAACCCTAGCCTATCCAATCTTTCCTCATAGCTGCATTTTTCCAGTCCTGGCAATATCCTCATAAATCTCTTCTGTACCCTCTCTAGTGCAATTACATCCTTTCTGTAATGAGGTGACCAGAACTGCACACAGTACTCAAGTTGTGGCCTAATCAATGAGTTATACAGTTCCAGCATAACCTCTCTGCTCGTATTCTATACCTCGGCTTATGAAGGAAAGGATTCCATATGCCTTCTTAACCACCTTATTGACCTTACAGTCAGAAACGGGGGAATTTATAATGGGGAACAAAGAAATGGCAGACCAGTTAAATACATACTTTGGTTCTGTCTTCACAAAGGAGGACTCAAATTACCTCCCAGAAATGTTGGGGAACATAGTCTAGTGAGAAGGAGGAACTGTATGAAATCAATATTAGTAGGGAAATGGTGCTAGGGAAATTGATGAGATTGAATGCCGATAAATCCCCAGGGCCTGATAATCTACATCCCAGAGTACTTAAGGAAGTGGCCCTAGAAATAGTAGATGCATTGCTGGCCATTTTTCAAAATTCTGTAAACTCTGGAATAGTTCCAACAGATTGGAAGGTAGCTAATGTAACCCCATTATTTAAAAAAGGAGGTAGAGAGAAAACAGGGAATTATAGACCGGTTAGCCTGACATCAGTAGTGGGGAAAATGCTAGAGTCCATTATAAAAAATGTAATAGCAGAGCACTTGGAAAACAATGACAGGATCGGACAAAGTTGACATGGATTTACGGAAAGGAAATCATGCTTGACAAATGTACTGGTATTTTTTTGAGGATGTAACTAGTAGAATAGATAAGGGAGAACCAGTGGATGTGGTGTATTTGGACTTTCAGAAGGCTTTCAATAAGGTCCCACATAAAAGATTAGCATGCAAAATTAAAGCACATGGAATTGGGGGTAAAGTACTAATTGGATAGAGAACTGGTTGGCAGACCGGAAGAGTAGGAATAAACGGGTCTTTTTTCGAGTGGCGGGCAGTGACTGGTAGGGTACTGCAGGGATCAGTGCTAGGACCCCAGCTATTCACAATATATATTAATGATATAGATGAGGGAATTAAATGTAATATATCCAAGTTTGCAAACCACACAAATCTGGGTGGGAGTGTGAGCTATGAGGAGGATGCAGAGAAGCTCCAGTGTGATTTGGACAGGTTGAGTGAGTGGGCACATACATGGCAGATGCAGTATAATGTGGATAAATGTGAGATTATCCACTTTGGTGGCAAAAACAGAAAGGCAGATTATTATCTGAATGGCAATAGATTGATAAAAGGGGAGGTGCAGCGAGACCTGGGTGTCCATGTGCACTAGTTGCTGAAAGTAAGCATGCAGGTAGTTAAGAAGGCAAATTGTATGTATAGAGAGATACAGCACCGAAACAAGCCCTTCAGCCCAACAAGTCCACACCGACCATCTATACTAATCCTACATTAATCCCATTTTTTCCCTCTCACATCCCCACCTTCCCTCAATTCTCCTACCACCTGCCTACACTAGGGGCAATTTTTACAATGGCCAATTTACCTATCAACCCGCAAGTCTTTGGCATGTGGGAGGAAACTAGAGCACCTGAAGGGAACCCACACAGTCATAGGGAGAACTAGCAAACTCCGCAGAGGCAGTACCCAGAACTGAACCTGGGTCGCTGGAGCTGTGAGGCTGCAGTGCTAGCCACTGCACCACTGTTGTTGACCTTCATGGCGAGAGGATTCAAGTACTGGAGCAAGGATGTCTTGCTGCAATTATACAAGGCCTTGGTGAGACCACATCTGGAATATTGTGTGCAGTTTTGGTCTCCTTATCTGAGGAAGTAGGTTCTTGCTATGGAGGGAGTGCAGTGAAGTTTCACCAGACTGATTCCTGGGATGGCAGGACTGACGTATAAAGGGAGATTGGCTTGATTAGGCTTGTATTCGCTAGAGTTTAGAAGAATGAGAGGGGATCTCATAGAAACCTATAAAATTCTAACAGGACTGGACAGCCTAGATACAGGAAGGAGCTTCCCGATGGTGAGAGAGTCCAGGACCAGGGGTCACAGTCTAAGGATAAGGGGTAAGCCATTTAGGACTGAATTTCTTCACCCAGAGAGTGGTGAACCTGTGGAATTCTCTACCACAGAAAGCAGTTGAGGCCAAATTATTAAATATATTTGAGAAAGAGTTAGATATAGTTCTTAGGACTAAAGAGATCAAGGGATACGGGAAGAAAGCGGGAACAGGGTACTGAGTTTGGATGATCAGCCATGATCGTATTGAGTGGCGGTGTAGGCTCGAAGGGCCGAATGGCCTACTCCTGCTCCTATTTTTCTATGTTTCTATGTCCTGTTGCCTTCAGGGATCTATGGACATTTACTTCCTCTACATTTCTCAGTGTTTTCCCATTGACCGTGTATTCCTTTGCCTTGTTTGACCTCCCCAAATGCATCACCTCACACTTTTCCAAGTTGAATTCCATTTGCCACTTTTCTGCCCACCTGACCAGACCATCAATATCTTCCTGCAGCCTACAGCCATCCTCCTCGCTATTTACCACAGCCAATCTTTGTGTCATCTGCAAACTTCTTGATCATACCCCCTACATTTATGCCCAAATCGTTAATATGCACCACAAAAAGCAGGGGACCCAGTACTGAGCCCCGCGGAATGTCACTGGAAACAGCCCTCCAGTCGCAAAAACTCCGTCAACAATTCCCCTTTGTTTCCCGCCACTGAGTCAATTTTGTATCCAGTTTGCTGCATTTCCCTGAATCCCATGGGATTTTATTTTTTTCACCAGTCTGCCATGTGGGACCTTGTCAAAAGCCTTGCTAAAATCAATGTAGACCACATCAACTGCACTTCCCTCATCTATCTTCCTTGTTACCTCTTCAAAAAATTGGATCAAGTTGGTCAAACAAGATCTTCCCTTAACAAATCCTTGCTGACTATCCTTGATTAACCTGTACCTTTCGAAATGACAGTTTATCCTGTCTCTCAGAATAGATTCCAATAATTTGCCCATTACTGAGGTTAGATTGACTGGCCTGTAATTATTTGGTCTATCCTTTGCTCCCTTCTTAAACAGAGGTACAACGTTAGCAATTCTCCAATCTTCGGGCACCACACCTGCATCCAGTGGGGACTGGAAAATGATGGTCAGACCCTCTGCTATTTCCTCTCTTGCTTCTTTTAACAGCCTAGGAGACATTTCATCTGGCCCTGGTGATTTATCAACTTTCAAGTATGCTAATTCCATTAATACTTCCTCTCTCCCAATGTTTATCACATCCAATACTTCACACTCTTCCTCCATAACTGCAATATCTGCATCACCCCCCACTTTTGTGAAGACAGATGCAAAGTATTCATTAGGAACAATAGCAATATCTCCCGCTCCTATACATAGTTTACCATTTTCGTCTTTTTGGGCCCTACTCTCTCCTTCGTCATCCTCTTACTCTTAATGTATTGATAAAACATCTTTGGGTTCACCTTTATTTTGCTTACCAAATGTTGTTGTTTATTAAAGAAACCTGGTTGGTGTATATTATTCTGGGATAAAGAGTAGAGTAAATGATTGACTGAATTGGTAACTGGGTAAAACATTTTAAAATATATGTTGTGACCTGCGAAGAAGTGGGACTGGAAAAGACAGTGCACTCCTCCCACATCAGTCATAACAATACCCATCACCCCTGTGCTTGCTGACCTACATTGGATCCCAGTCCTCCAAAGTATTAATTTTAAAATTCCTCATGTTTAAATCCCTTCATGGTATTGGTCCTTTATATCTCTGTAATCTCCTCCAGTGCCACAATGCTCCTGAATCTTCTGTTCCTTTAACTCTAATCTTTTATGCATCCCCATGTTTCTTTGCCCCAGGTTGTCAACTGTGTGTAGAGCTGCATTTGTCCCCAATTCGAAGTCTCCACTCTGAAAAGACCCTCCACCTCTGTACCTCCTTCTCCTTTTAAGACCCAATTTAAAATTTACCTCTTTGACCAAGTTTTAGGTCACTGCTAATATCTGATTTTGTGGCTCGGGTCCATTTTACCCTTGCTCCTCTGTGAAACAAATTGGGATTCACTTTTACAATGAAGATGCTATATAAATGCAAGCACTTCCTTTTGTACAGTTCCAGGATCTCAGTTGACCACCAATACTTCACTCATCCTTCCTTCCCTGTCAGAGGCTAGGAATCCTGCGGCGAGTAACTCATCTCCTGACTCCCCAAAGCCTGTCCACCATCTACAAGGCACAAGTCAGGAGTGTGATGGAATACTCTCCACTTGCCTGGATAGGTGCAACTCCAATAACACTCAAGAAGCTCGACACCATCCCGACAAAGCAGCCCACTTGATTGGCACCCCATCTTCAAACATTCACTCCCTCCACCACCGACGCACAGTGGTAGCAGTGTGTACCATCTACAAGATGCACTGCAGCAACGCACCAAGGCTCCTTAGACAGCACCACGATCTCTACCAACTAGAAGGACAAGGGCAGCAAATGCATGGGAACACCACCACCTGCAAGTTCCCCTCCAAGTCACACACCATCCTGACTTGGAACTATATCGCCGTTCCTTCACCGTCGCTGGGTCAAAATCCTGGAACTCCCTTCCTAACAGCACTGTGGGTGTACCTACCCCACATGGACTGCAGCGGTTCAAGAAGGCAGCTCACCACCACCTTCTCAAGGGCAATTAGGAATGGGCAATAAATGCTGGCCTAGCTAGCGACCCCCACATCCCATGAATGAATAAAAAAATGCATAGGTGTTACCATCTGCCAATGAGGCATTACAGCCAATCATAGATTGTCCTCTCCAACATCTGCAAAGGCACATTCCAGTAAGAAGTCACTGTATTAAATCAGCAACGGCAAGTTTGACTACTTTTATTTTACCTAACCTTGAAATGCTGAATCTAATTGTAACACTTCTGCTAACAGTCCAGCTCGTCACAGATCAGAGATCAAATTCAGAAACTTCCGGAACTGTATGGCAGAGCTAGTCACTGTCTCAATCAGTTGAGCAATCATTGATGCCTCAAAATCAACATTTGGTTTTTGCTCTCATGTGAATCTTAAAACAATGTAAGTGTCTATTGATTTCTGTGAAATTCCTCCTTCTGCCATATTTCCCCCTTTATTCCATTCATTTAATGCCAGCGTGTTGCTTCTGATTAGCTTATTGCCTATCCTCTATTGCTTAATTGCACTGTATATTTTCACTGTACCAGTGCATCTAACAAGATTTGCATCTCACGTCCTTTGTAAGCTCAATGTCCATCAGCATATCACATTGTTAGTGTCTCCATCTCTACACCATACAGGCCAGGAAGGTTAAAGATTTGATCCTTGGGCTGTATTAAATCAGTGGAGCTCAACTCAAGCAATAGTGAGAGTGCTGCAGTTGGTTGCAGTGCTGCTCGGTTAAGGAAGGGAAGAAACAGCCATAGCTAAACTAGGAAGACACAGAGCAAGGACAGGTTCAGACTTGGCTGTGATCTTCTCCATAGTTGTATAATCTCCAGTACTTTCAAAGTTCGCGGAAGAATGATGAACACTTAGATGAGGTAATATGTTTTTAATAGTTGGTGCCACTGCATTTTCTGTCAATCACTGTGGTATTGAAGAGATAACACAAAAATGTGTTAATTTAAAGGCAAAAGTCCTAGCAGAATCTTGTTAGTGTCATGAAGTACTGTTACAAAAATATTTAGTGAAGAAGGAAAGATGGAAATTAATTTCATACTTCCTTAAATTTTTCTTTTGATACCCACTATAAAACACTAGCTCAGCCCAATACTTACTCAATATTATAGGCGATAGCTGTAGAATTGACTTTCTTTATTAAACTTGGAAAGAAATTAGGAATTGTATTATATTTGCTCAAAACATGGTATTTTTTCCCTCTAACTAGGAAGCTAGAAAGAACTGTAAGGCAGAATATTAATGGTTAAAATTAGAATTGAAAGACAAGTTTAGTTTAAACAGATAAACACAATCTAGTTTATGCGCTTTTATATGTTTAATGCAGCTCAAGCGAATGGAAAATAGCAGTGATTTTGAGGATACATAACATGCCTGTGTGTGAAAAAAAGAGAAGGGTACTAAAACAGCTGCAGAATATGTGTGGAAATGTTAACATTTTATAGTATAAAATGCTTCTTTCCCCTGTGAAGGAAAGTGAGAACAGCTGGTTGAGTGGAAAAAAAGACAATGGGGCGAGAAGGCCTTTTGCATTAGAGAGAAAAGAGTACGCTGTGCTATCCTTTTAACAAGTTGTTCTGATTTAAAAGTTGATGCATTTCAAGGTATAAGAAAAAGAAAAGGCAGGATAGATGTATCCCCTGTAGGCATCATCAAATCATCAGGTTTCATGGGCCTGTTGTGAATATTAATTTGGGGCGGCACAGTGGCGCAGTGGTTAGCACCGCAGCCTCACAGCTCCAGTGACCCGGGTTCAATTCTGGGTACTGCCTGTGTGGAGTTTGCAAGTTCTCCCTGTGTCTGCGTGGGTTTTCTCCGGGTGCTCCGGTTTCCTCCCACAAGCCAAAAGACTTGCAGGTTGATAGGTAAATTGGCCATTATAAATTGTCACCAGTATAGGTAGGTGGTAGGGAAATATAGGGACAGGTGGGGATGTTTGGTAGGAATATGGGATTAGTGTAGGATTAGTGGGATTAGTGTAGGATTAAGGCCAGAATTGGCCTTTATAGCCACTCCAGGCGCTGCTTCACAAACCACTGACCACCTCCAGGCGCGTATCCATTGTCTCTCGAGATAAGGAGGCCCAAAAGAAGTATAAATGGGTGGTTGATGGTCGGCACAGACTCGGTGGGCCGAAGGGCCTGTTTCAGTGCTGTATCTCTAATCTAATCTAATTATGCTTCTGTAATATTATGGGCTACAAGTCAAGTTAGGTCTCCCAGTTGTACTTCTTGACTAATTTACCGAATAGCAAATATTTTATTTGATCCATGTTTTTCACTGTGCATTTTGCTCCAATGGACACATGTGGATTCCTTCAAGAAAACTGTTGAAGAATTAAAAAGAAAATATGCGTTCTTTATAACAGTGGAGGAATTGTTTCAGGCTGTTTCCAGGCAAGAAAGGGTTTCACAGCCTCTCATACCTCACGAGCTATGCTCGCAGCTTATAATAGTAACTAACCCCGAGCACAGAAGCTGGGGATCTTTTATTTTGAGTATGCATCATGTAATATGAACAAAATTGTTAGCAAACTGTGAATAGTAATGACTTGAATATTTAAATGCCTTCACTAATAGTGCACAATGGTCACAATAATTTAGGAACCTATTTGGGAGATATTTCTGTGCTCATTTAAAAAAATGCATATCTTCAGAAACAGATGGAAGTATCTGGCCCATAATAATTAACCACATGCAGTATGATGGAATATACAACTGGCATTGCAGAACATGCCATTTATAGCAACCACCCAAATTTCATTCCAATTGATTTCATTCTTCTGTGTTGTGCATGGTGACTCAAAACAAAGTCTAGTTTTTAGATAAAGCATGGTTAATGGGTGGACTGTTTTATACATACATATATCGAAAACTGTATACAATATAACTTTGTTTTTCTGATGACTGTATTGGTGCCGTTTCCTGCTCCTACCCAGAACTGGAAAACTTTATCAACTTTTCTTCCAATTTCCACTCTTCTTTCACCTTAACATGGTCCATCTCCGACACTTCCCTTCCATTCCATGACCTCTCTGTCTCCATCTCTGGGGATAGGCTGTCTACTAACATTCATTATAAGCCTACCGACACCCACAGCTACCTTGACTACACTTCTTCACACCCTGCCTCCTGTAAAGACTCTATTCCATTCTCCCAGTTTCTCTGTCTGCGACGCATCTGCTCTGATGATGCAACCTGCCACAACAGCGCTTCTGATACGTTTTCCTTTTTCCTTAACTGAGGATTCCCCCCCACTGTGGTTGACAGGGCCCACAACCGTGTCCAGCCCATTCCCCTCACCTCTACCCTCACCCCTTCCCCTCCCTCCCAGAACCGCGACAGGGTTCCCCTTGTCCTCACTTTCCACCCCACCAGCCTCCACATCCAAAGGATCATCCTCCGTCATTTCCGCCACGTCCAGTGTGATGCCACCACTAAAAGCATCTTCTCCTCTCCTCCCCTGTTAGCATTCCAAAGGGATCGTTCCCTCCGTGACACCCTGGTTCACTCCTCCATTAACCCCGACACCTTGTTCCCTTCCCACGGCACCTTCCAATGCAATCACAGGAGGTGTAATATCTGCCTTTTTAACTCCTCTTTCTTCACTATCCAATGCCCAAAATACTCCTTTCAGGTGAAGCAGCGATTTAGTTATACTTCTTTCAACTTAGTATACTGTATTCGTTGCTCACAATGCGATCTCCTCTACATTGGGGCGACCAAATGCAGATTGAGTGACCGCTTTGCGGAACACCTCCGCTCAGTCCGAAAGCATGACCCCCGAGTTTCCTGTTGCTTGTCATTTCAACACCACCCTCCCCCGCCCCCCCCCCCCACCCCACCCCCACACCCCGCTCTCATGTCCACATCTCTGTCCTGGGATTGCTGCAGTGTTCCAGTGAACATCAATGCAAGCTCGAGAAATAGCATCGCATTTACTGATTAGGCATGCTACAGCCTACCGGACTGAACATTGAGTTCAATAATTTCAGAGCATGACTGGCCTCCCTTTTTTTTAGTTCTACCTTTTGCTTTAGTTTTACTTTGTATTTTTTATTTTTATTTCATTTTATTTTAGTTTAGTTTGTTTCATCATTACACTTTTTTTTACCATGTGCCTGCCCACCTTTTTGCATGTTATGCTTTTGGCTAGGGCTTTCATTATTCTGTCATTTAACACCCTCTCTGCACTAATGCTTTGTATTTCACCACACCATTAACATGCTCTTTGTTTTTGTCTTTGCCCCATGACGTCCTTGTCAGTTATTCTCTGTGTCCCTCTTCCCATTTGTTCTCTTTTGCCCCACCCCCACTTTAATTGCTTAAAACATTTCTAACTTTTGCCAGTTCTGATGAAAGATCACTGACCTGAAACGTTAACTTTGCTTCTCTCTCCACAGATACTGCCAGACCTGCTGAGTATTTCCAACACATTTTGGTTTTATTTGCTTTTCTGTTGTTCTTTATATTTAAATAGACAAGTATAGTTTGTTGTAACTTATTAGGTTGCTGCAATATAGGCTGAGGAGCTGGGAGATGCAAAATTGGGACAGCACAGTAATCCCATCACTGGTGAGAGAGTATAATTATAGCATGACAAGTTTACATAGGCAGATTCCATTATAAGTATGGACATTGGAATTTATAATGAGAGAAGTGTATAGGAAATGCATATGATATGTTTTTGATAAATCTCTGTGAACTTGCTCACTGTTAATCAGAGGTAATAGTACATATAGAGAGAAAGAAACACTTGCATTTATATAGCCACTTTCAGAACCTCAGGATATCCTTAAGCACTTTACAGCCAATGAAGTACTTTTGAGGTGCACTCACTGTTGTAATGTAGAAAGTAAGTATGTTTAAGTATGTCTTTTAGCTGTGTTTGCCATAAGAGGCCAAAATGCGAGGCAGACCTGTTATATTCCAGAGAGCCAGTTGATGAAGGATTATACCAGAGTCAGTCTTTACTCAGTCTTATATATTTATTTACAGAGTGAAACATTACAAGCATATACCTCCAACTCAAACCCCACACAGTTTCAGTAAGTGCCTCTTTATATGTGCTCAAGTCAGACCCTTAATTAATGGCCTCTACTTGCACATCATCAAACACAATTGATATGAGGTCTGAATAGCTGGCATTACAGCGTTATCTGTTAAAAACAATAGAAGCAAGCTTTAGGTACATGATCACTCACATCCGACTGCCAATGTAACCAAAGTGTTACTAAATTGTGAGACCGGAAATATACATGACAAGGGGAAATGTGTGCATGTGTGTGTATCTGTCAGCATGCGAGATCTTAATTGTCATGTTGGTAAAAAAAAAACATTCTCCCAATTAAAACATTCAACTGAAAAACAGATTATGCAGTATTTTGTCTGTATATAATTGCTAGCACTTTTGATGCTCTCCATGATGGCTGACTCTATAGCACTCAGTGCATTCACTTATTTCAGAGAAAGTCTTTTTGCTTCATTGTCACGATACTCATCTATTAAAGGTGTTGGCAGATGCCTGGTAAAATCCTCTATCAATTTTCTTTCAATACATTTTGAACATTGAGGTGAAGGTAAGAGCAGAGTTAAAGCATTGTGGTATATTTCAGTCGAGCAGTGAATTACAATTTCTAATAGGCAGGCAAGTGAAAATGTAATGGGATCAGCTACCAAAGGGCTGTACATAAACCTCTGGGGACAACATTAAAAGATGCTTTTAATACAGACACAAGAACCAGCAGGGTGACCTCTCCATTATATGGGCTCTGAACAGAGCAAACAGGCTTCTGTGGCTTGCTGCCAACAGCTTGGAATACATTCTAGCAACATAGGGCTTTCCCTTTCAGTAGGAAGGGAACAGTTAGATATCACTGCAGCACTCAAGTTGTGACCAGTGTTACGACCAGCTCAGAAAGAGGTCTAGGAGTTCCCTTTCAGCCTTCACCTGGTCTTACTGTAATAGGGTTTTGTTTTAAATACACTGTATTTTGAGCTCCCCGTTGGTGAATCCTTGTTCACCGCTTTTCAATAATAAGGCAAAGAAATGAGCACAAACAGGATTTCTTAGGTTTAAAGAAGAAAAGTGAAATTTATTAAAACTTAAACTCTAATTCGGTTAACACCGCACACACGTTAGCATGCAAATAGAGACAGAAAAGAGCAGAAGAAAAATAAAGTAGAGGTTTGAGGCAATCTCTGACGAGGGTTTTTTGTTACTCTGCTTCGAGCTTGCTGTAGTCCTTGCTTGAAGGCAGATCTTGCTTTTCATTGAGGTCCAGTATTCTTCTTAAACCTTGTTCACTGCAGGAGACTTTTCTCTCTTGGGATTCATCTGTCTTCAATGGATTCCAAAGCTAGTGAGAATGAGATAAGAGCAGAGAGGAGAGAGGTCTTTTCCAGTCCAGGAGCAAACAGCTTTCTGTCTTCAAACACTGTTTCTCCAATTTAAAATTCCCCTAGTTGGCCAGCAGGTGGTCACGTGACTGACTGATTTAACCAGGTCTCTTCTGTGTATTGGGAGCATCTTATCAGTCAACCTAGAATGCTAGCTTCTCCACCTTCAATGTCTGGTAATCAAAAGTCCATTGTGGATTAAATTGGAGCAGGGAGTGGCCCCTTTGTCCTTTCCAAGTACTGTTTGTTACTATGCAGTCAAAGGTCTGGTGTTTTATTTGAAAGCAAGTTCTTTCTTTACTCCAGTAACAGTTTAAAAATCAATGTTCATGTGGCAAAATTAATTTGCCTCATTCTTGGCAGAAGGGGGCCTGCATGACACCTCCACACCCAGGGAAATGAAATGCAATTTTTTTTAAAACGGCACATTTCATTAAAAGGTTTGAGAGAATTATAAGATACAGAAAGAAAAACCATGCTTTTCTTGCATTCATTTCCATTCATTCATAATTCTTAAAGCTGATTAAAATTGTCTTTTCTGGGTGCCAGAACTGCTTTAATTTCCCCTTTTTTGGCATCCCAGTAACCATGTGGTTCTTTGGGGAAGCTTTTCTTCAGTTTGCCCGTTGCCATGACTGCCTAGGGTTTGGTTCCTGTTAAGGTAATGTTTTTTTCCAGGAGAGTTGGTAGTGGGTGGGTCTATCCTAAACTCTCTTTCAGTGCTTTACTGAGTTATGCAAAGACTTTTGACTTCAGGGGATGGGTAGTTCCCATTTTCTTTGACTGTGGGGGAGGATTGTTTGTTAGTCACCCTTTTGTTCTCTGAGACACTCCTGCCTGCAGGTATGTGTGCAGACTTGACTGCACTCTCCTGTTGCACTTCGAATAGGTGAGACATCACCCTCAGGGTTACTGTGCCCCCTAGAGGTCTCTCTTTGTCTCTGCAGGTTCCTGTAAATGCTGTTAGCAATTCTGGTTGGGGTGCTTCCAAAGTCTGCATTTGTATAGGAGGATGTGGGGTCTAACATTTCACATTTTCTGGGGTTCGCTGACCAGACAGTAGTGGGTTTCAGCTGGGATTCCTCCCGGACTTCTTTTAACCTTCCCTCTTCGTCACTTTTTCCCCTTCTCTTTCTAAACTTTTGCCAGCTGTGTGCCTGTCTGACCCCTTTTGTTCTCGGCGGGGGTCCCTTACAGTTCACCAGCCCTCTGCTGGAGGGTCCTCCTAACACCTGACTTAGGGGTGCAGGTTTCCCCTCAACCTGGCACATGTGGCAACTCCTGCAGTATTCCACCATATCTTTGTGGAGATTTGGCCAGTCAAACTGCTGTCTTATGCGGCTTTGGTCTTCTGTATGCTAGCACGTACAGCCGCCGTAGTCTCGTGGGCCCTTCTTAATACTTCTGCCCGGTACCACTGTGGCATCAATAACTGGTGAACTATTGTCCACTTCTGATGAGGACTCCATTTCCTCATCAGTACCTCATTCTTTAAATAGTAGCAATCAGGGACTCCCTCTGCTTCACTTTCAGACTGGGCAGCCTGTGCTAATTCTCGCAATACTGGGTCGGCTCGCTGAGCCTCAGCTAGGGAAAATCTGTTTAATTCATTCCCTGGGTCTCCTAACTTTCCAAAGAAAGTCTCGGACAGGCAGACCTCATGGTCATCTGCCTGCAATGCCAATGCAGTCTCCTCTGGGGGAGCTGGTTTGATCATGGCCTGATCCACTACACTCAGGGACTCTGCAGGGAACCATCTCCTGCCACTGCCCTGTCTCTCTTACTGTCTGTGGTCCTTTTTCCACTACTGGGGCGGGCTAGCACTTTCACCCCCGCCAGATCATTACCTAGGAGCAGGTCAACCCCACCCTCAGGCAAACTAGGGACAACCTGCAAGTTCCCCTCCAAGTCACACACCATCCAGACTTGGAACTATATCACCATTCCTTCACTGTCGCTGGGTCAAAATCCTGGAACTCCCTTCCTAACAGCACTGTGGGTGTACCTACCCCACATGGACTGCAGCGGTTCAAGAAGGCAGCTCACCACCACCTTCTCAAGGGCAGTTAGGGATGGGCAATAAATGCTGGCATTGCCAGTGATGTCCTCATCCCATGAATGAATGAATAAAATAAATAAATAAATTTTAAAAATCCCTGCGGTCACCGGTCCTGAAACTAGGTCGCACTCCAGGTGCACCTGGTGAACATGTATAGGCATACACTGCCCTCGAATGCCATTCACCACCATTGTGGTGTTCACTGCATTCTCTAGGGGAAAGGTCAGGCCTTTTCCCAGTAAAAGGGATCTAGTGGCCCCTGTGTCCCTGAGAATCACTATGGGCTTGCTTGCCCCAGTCGAAGGGTACGGGGTTACTTTCCCTTCAGACACAAAACCCTGATGACCTTCAGGATCCTTTTACCTTTTCCTGCACTGGCCATAGTAAGCTCCCTGGGTTGCAATCTTACTGCAGTTGAAGCCTCAGCTTGCTCTGTGTATTTCATCTGGGTCCCTTCTTCACTGAGCGGGTGTGCCCTGATTAACCCTACCAGTTTTCCCTTTAGTTTCCAGCAGTCAATTTTTAAATGCCCTGCCTTATTACATTGGAAGTACAAAGGTCTCCGGGTCTCACTCTTGCTCACAGCACCTTCCTTTTTGAACGGTGGAGGGCCTCCCTGTGTTTCCTGCTTTCCTTTCTCTCCCAGGACTGCCTGGGTGGAGATCACCTTCCCACCCTTTGTCCTTTTTGGATTTGTGGGGGTGACTAGGAAAGGTTCTCCCCTGGGAAACCAACTTATAAATTAAAGCAAACTCATCGGCCAGAACGGCCGCTTGCTGGGCTCCCTGAACCCACTGCTCCTCTACATGCGTCTTTATTGAGAGTGGGAGAGAGTTTTTAAATGCCTGTAACAGAATTACTTCTCTGAGAGTCTCATAGCTCAGCTGTATTTTAAGAGCCCTCAGCCACTGGTCAAAGGCCAGCTGCTTACTTCTTTCAAACTCCAGATAAGTTTAATTAGCTTGCTTTTTGAGGGTTTTAAACTTTTGGTGGTAGGCTTGGGGTACTAATTCATATGCCCCGAGGATAGCATTTTTGGTCAGTTCATAAGTTGATGAACTTTCATCTGGAAACAAGAAATTAACCTCATGGGCTTTTCAAGTTAGCTTGCTTTGTGGTAAAAGTGACCAGGTCTCAGCTGGCCATTTTAGCTGCCTTGACAGTTTCTCAAAAGACACAAAAAATGCCTCCACCTCGTCCTCATTGAATTTTGGAATTAGTTGAGCGCGTTTTAACAACCCAGCACTGAATTATGCTCCTCCATGCTTTCACTGGCGTTACTCTGTTGCCTTCTAGTTAACGCAAGCCACTTCAACTCTCTTTCTTCGCATTCTTTCTGGAAGCTACTTTCTCTGTCTCTATCCTGCCTCTCTCTTTCTTTCTCCAGTCTTTATCTCTCTCTATCCTGCCTCTCTCTTTCTTTCTCCTGTCTTTCATTTTCTTCACGTTCCTTCTGGAAAGCTCTCTCTTTCTCCCTCTCCTCTAATTCAAGTTTCCTTTATTCCAATTGTATCTTTGCTAGCAGTACCCTTTCTGGGTCTGCTTCTAACCCTGCTTCTGCTTCTTCAGATTCAAGAGAAAAATGGTTGGCCACTAGCCTTATGAGTTCAGACTTCCCAGCCTTGCCACATAATCCCACGCTGCTCAGCCATTTTTCTCAACTCCATAGACAGTGCTTTTACCTTATCCCAAGTTACTTCACCCTGACTTGGGGCACTACTAGCTTCAGTTGCAGGCGTGTTAGTATTCAATCACACACAATCACAAGAAAACCTGTATTAATCTTGCTCTTTTTTTTGATTGGGAACAATTTGGCTTCCCACTTCCCACTTCCAATTTCTCTGATTTGTGGGTAAAATTCCGGATGCTAGCTCCCAAATTTCTGTTACGACCAGGTGAGAAAGAGGTCTAGGGGTTCCCTTTCAGCCTTTACCTGGTCTTACTGTAACAGGGTTTAATTTTAAACACACTGTGTTTTGAGTTCCCTCATGGTTTCCTTTTTCTCTTTTAGTGCTGGGTGGATCAGTAGATGATGAAGTTTTTTTTGCAAAAAAAAGGTTTGAGATCCTATAGATGTGGAGTTATGTGGTATGATGGGATGAAGCGCCCCTTATTTTAACTCATCCCCATTATAAAACGGATAGGCAGCTGACATACTTGAATAAACATTCTCCACACTCCACCTGAATGCAGAATTTTAGCTGCCAAGAGGAAATGGGTTCAGGTAGGGCGGACAATTAGAGACTCGAAAAGTGGTGTCAGATCGGGAACCCAACATGAACCTGCCAACGTCCGGGTTTAACGCAGGCGGATTTGCAGGCGAGCGGGGAATCCCGATGTTGCTGCCGCCTAAGTCATTAAAATATGCAAAGGGACAATTAACTCAGGATTTAACGCAGCATTTTAGTTTTGACAGCCAGAACATGGGTTTTCTGAGCTGTGTAGAGCCCACTGGGGCAATGAGGTGAGAGCACAGTGGGGAGTGTTATTTCAGTGAAGCACATTGGGAAGGGTTCGAACAGTGAAATGGAAGAGCTCCAATCATGCCTAGGTGAGGGGCTGCTGCTTATAACACTTCTTCTGAGCGTGTGCTGTTACTGCTTGACAGTTGATCTCCAACTTCTTGGAAGAAAGTTCCTCTGTCTTGCACTTCATTCATCTGAAGCTGCACTTCCCTGCTGTCAGCCTTCACCACGGCATGAAAGCAACTTTTGAAGCTCCACCTTGCACTTCTGATAAGGAACAAGAGGATTGGGGTGACGGTGGCATAGTAGCAATGTCACTAAACTAGTAATTCAGAGACCCAGATTAATGCCTTAGTGACACGGGTTCAAATCCCACCATGGCAACTGGTGGAATTTAAATTCAATGAATTAATCAATGTAATTAATAAATCTGGAATTGAAAGCTAGTCTCAGTAATGGTGCCATGAAACTATCATCGATTGTCATAAAAACCCATCTGGATCACTAATGTCCTTTAGGGAAGGAAATCTGCCGTCCTTACCTGATCTGGCCTACATGTGACTCCAGACCCACAGCAATGTGGTTGACTCTTAACTGCCCTCCTAAAATGGCTAAGCAAGCCACTGAGTTGTCAAGGGCAATTAGGGATGGGCAACAAATGCTGACCTTGCCAGGGATGCCCACATCCCATTAAAAGAATAATAAAAAAGAGGAGCAACACAAGCAACAACAGCAGGGGCAACACCAGTAGCAGCACCAACTGAGGATATGAGAAGGTGCCTGGAGATAGAGGAATGAGTAGAGCTGCAAAGTGTGTTGGTCTGAGGACTGTCATGCAGGAGAATGCTGGGAAAGTATGGGGCTTGGCACCTGAAGGTGTTATGCCACTCACATTTCCTGCCCTCCTGAGGTCCTTGAACTTCCTGGGGCACTGCTTTCAGGTTTGAGAGACCACACTCCTGCTACTCACTTCCTTGCCCACTTCCATTCACGCCTGCTTGGTTTGAGAGGCTGGCCTCTTACTCCCTTCACTCCCTCAGAACCCACAGCAGGACCTCCAGATAAGAGTCTGAGAACTAGATGACAGCCTTCCCAGGTCTCCTTCCCATTCCTGTGCTTGCTGAATCCACAGGAATCAATGTACAGATCAGCCTGCCGGGATGCTTTCTTCGGCAAATTTGGTGCACCATCCTGTCTGTCCTCTCCAGAAACAGGATACTGATGCCGTGACTGAGTTAAAGAGCCACAGCAAAGCCAGTTTATTTACAAACAGGCTCCCAACCCGTTACCAGCCTCCCCACTGTTTGCAGGGCTGTTTGGATAAAATTTGACCCTCTGGTTGGGATTCTCCTTTTTGGGACAGCTTGGAGGTTGTGCGGGACTTCTGCCTATCTGTCCCATCCAGTCCTGACTCCCAACTAATTTTTTTGAATTTGGGCTCAGTTGGCATGCAATTTGGGTTCCCTGACTTGATTCTTGCCACTGAGAGGAAGCATGCCAATGCCGAAGAGGAGAATGTGGCGGTGATGTAGTGGGACCTCGAATGCAGTACCCAAACAGGCAGCGAGGGATGATAAAGGGGCTCAGGAACACTGAAAAGGAAGAAATTTCCCAGGTTTGTAGGCTTCGACGGAATGAGACTTACATGCGTATGAGCTGGTGGGGACTGTGAACTGAAGGGCTTCTACTCAAAATTTGGAGATTTAACATCCTTGTCCCAAGAACACTGCCAGCTCTCACCTGGTGGTCCTGGGGAGTGACGATAAGGGCCAGTATGCTTGGGTCCTTCCCTCATCCCGCTGTACCAACAATTTCATGCAATGAACAAAGAAGGGGTGACTGGTGACAGCCCCGATAGGGGTAGGAAGGTGGGAGAGATGTCAGCATAGTCTTAAATGGGAGACCCCTTATTTTGAAACTGTGCCCCATAGTTCTAGATACCCCCATGAGGGGAAACATCCTCTCAGCATCTACCCTTTCCAGCACCCTCAGAATCTTCTATGTTTCAATAAGATCACCTCTCATTCTTCTAAACTCTAATGAGTATGGGCCCAACCTGCTCAACCTTTCCTCATAAGGCAACCCTTTCATCCAGGGATCAGCCTAGTGAACCTTCTCTGAACTGCTTCCAATGCAAGTATACCCTTTAAGTAAAGAGAGCAAACCTGTATGCAGTATTCTAGGTGCAGTCTCACCAATGCCCTTTACAGTTGTAGCAAGGCTTCCCTATTTTTATACTCCATCCCTCTTGCAATAAATGCTAACATTCCATTTGCCTTCCTAATTACTTGCTGTACCTGCATACTAACTTTTTGTGATTTATGTACAAGGACACTCAGATCTGTACCACTGCATGCTGCAGTCTCTCTCCATGTAAATAATATTCTGCATTTCTATTCTTCCCACCAAAGTCGACAACCTCACATTTTCCCACATTATAGGCCATCTGCCAAATTTTTGCCCACTCACTTAATCTATCTATATCTCTTTGCAGACACTTTGTGTCCTCCTCGCAATTTGCTATCTTTGTATCGTCTGCAAATTTGATGGATATGAGGAAGAATTTCTTCTCTCAGAGGGTCGATAATCTTTGGAGTTCTCATCCCTGGAGAGCAGTGGAGGCTGGGTCATTGAATATATTCAAGGCTGAGTTAGATAGATTTTTGATCTACATTGGAGTCAAAGGTTGTGGGGAGGCAGGCAGGAAAATGGAGTTTAAGCCACAGTCAGATCAGCCATTATCTTACTGAATGGTGGAGCAGGCTTGAGGGGCTGAATGGCCTACTCCTGCTTCTATTTCTTATGATCTTATGATGCAATAAAAGGCCTCCACACAATTTTGCTTCTGTTTTTACTTGACTTGGGGCAGGATGGTTGCGGAAAATCTAGCCCTACTTGTCATCAATTGTTTCTGATGGAACATTATTATTTTCAACCATGTCATTGATTTATTCCAAGGACTGGTGCTGGATTAAACTCATATCTTATCATGTCAGCCCCTCACACAGTAGCCCATCTACTTTCTGGTGTGGGAAGTCTGTGCTGACAGGCTCCTCTCTCTTCCTCTACCTGACTGCCACTCCTGTGTAATTTCACTGGTCAGTATCAAAATGTCAGAAATCATCAGCAGTTTCACAAGAAATGCTGATGATTTCTGACACAGGCACATACACACACAGTGGTAAACCTCCTTTGCCGTTTGAAACATCACAGCCAATATCACAGTACAACATCTTTTCTTTCTCCGCCTGCTGTTGAATTTCAATTGGAGACTACTCAAACAACATAGACAAGAGGGTGCAATGATTCAAAATCATCAGTGAGCTGGAACTGCACTGGGGAGGGAGAGTTGCCTCATAAATATATCAATGCTGGAATTGTGGAGGGGAGCACCAGCTGATGGAATGCCACTGATGTGCTCTATTGGTTCCTCTCTGTCTTTATGGAAATTTGCCAGCAGGATGGAAATTAGTCAGGAGGAAAACCTAATAGAGGATATGGCCTGAATTTAAGATGAATTGCTTACTTCTTTGCCCCAGGCAGGAAAATACATTTCTTGACTTGTTTGTGAATACATTCAGAGAGCTTTAGCCTGTTGACCCACTTTTCAGATGCATACTAACCATTTGTATGTTCCCACTATTTTTGTTCTGATTTCAAATTTCCAGCATTCATAATTATTCTTTCATCTTGTTTAGTCAGGTAACTGAGGCACAAAGAACTCCAACACCATGTTTAAGTTTCTCTGAACAAGAGAATCCAGAACATGGCCATTTAGGGGTGATGTCAGAAAATTCTGCTTCCACACAAAGGGGAGTGGAAATCAGGAACCTTTACCTCCCCCGCCCTGCCTCGCCCCGCCAAACAGTGTTGAAGATAGGGGTCAATTGAACATTTCCAAACTGAGACTGCTAGATTTTGGTGGGCAAGAAAAGAACAACTTGCATTTATATAGCACCTTTCACAACCACAGGGCATCTCAAAGCACTTTACAGCCATTGAAGTGCAGTCACTGTGTAGGAAATGCAGTTGCCAATTTGTGCACAGCAAATTCCCACAAACAGCAATGTGATAATGACCAGATAATCTATTTTTGTGATGTTGATTGAGAGATAAATCTTGACCAGGACACTGGGGATAATGCCCCTGCTCTTCAAGATAGTGCCAAGGAATATTTCATGCCTAGTTGATACAGCAGACAGATTCTCAGATTACAGTCTCACCCCAAAGGCAGCACCTCTGACAGTGTAGCACTCCAGCATCAGCCATGATTTTTATTCTGAAGTGGGACCTGAACTCAGGACCTTCCAGCTCGGAAATGAGAGTTGCTACCAACTGAGCCACAGTTGACACCTAAGATAGCAAGGGAAGCACAAGAGTATTAAGGGTTACAGAACCAAAGTGGATAGATAGAGTTCAAATAGAGTTACGATCGCGTTGAATAGTTGAACAGGCTTGAAGGCTGAATGGCCTACTCCTTTTCCTGTGAATCTACACTTGCAGATTTTCTGGTCCTCATCCCCTGCCCCTTACAGAGTGCACACACCGTTTCTGTAGGAATTCACCCTGCTTACCCAAGTCCAGAGAACTTAGGCACAGGTTGGCAGAGTAATATTTAGGAACCTCTGAAGAGATTGTGATTTTCTAGACTAGTTTTGATTGCCAAAGTATTTGGCAAAGAATTTTCCAGGATTTTCCCCCTAATTGGCATAGGTTTGTATCTGGCTCCTTGCCTCTCTCAGAAGATAACATGGCTTCTGGTGAGTGGGGGAGTATATGTGTTTTAATGCATAAAACATCACAACCATGTGGGACAGGCTGGATGAACCAGGCCATTCTTTCCAGTTTGTCATTTTTGTATGTTCATTTCAGGCCCAATCCTGGCAGAGAGATTGATGGTTCTTATTACATTCTGAGAAGTAATGCACACTTTTAAAGCAAAATAATGAGTTACATAAAGCATGGAACAAGGAAAGACTATACAACACAGTGAAACCATTATTCCAACAGACCATGTATAATTGGCAGTTTAAGGGCTCTGCGATAGTGTTAGCATTAGGGTTAGGTAACTTATTAGTGTCAGCTTAGTTCACTTGGAAGCTTGTGGATTGAAGTCCCACCCCAAAACTGAGCATATAATCTTGGCTGCTACTTCAGTACAGTACTGGTGCTGTTTTGTCATAGAGTTGCCACCTTACAGTTGAAAAATTAAACCATGTGAACCAGATTAACATTAAAGACCCTGTGACACTTCTTGAAACAGAGCAGGGAGTTCTCCAAATGACTTGGCCAAAATTTTTCCATCAACTAATACCACTGAAAACTAATTAACTGGCTATTTAATCTCATTACTGTTGGTGTGGCATTGCTGTGTACAAAATGGCTGCAGTGTTTGTTTGCATGTTGGCATTTCAAAATAACTTATTGCTGGTGAATGATGTGATGAGGCACTATATAGATACAAGTTCTTGCTTTTACTTCTCTGGTTGAGGTAAGTAACCACAGAGAAAATAACTGAGAAGAGAAGACTGAAATTACGCACTGACAACTGAAAGTAAAGGAGTGAATTTTCAAGGACAATAAATCCTATTGCAATGTAACTCTGTCCAATAAAGTATGTGTGCAATAGTGCTTTGCTTTAACTCGTCAACTTTTTTTCTGTATTCTTTGGTCTTGTTGTTCCAATGAAGGTTAAGTAATCTGGTTATATCTATATCATCCACATAAATACTGTGGCTACAAGAGCAGGTCAGACGCTGGGAATTCTGCAGCGAGTAACTCCACCTCCTGACTTCCCAAAGCCTGTCCACCATCTACAAGGCACAACCTAGGAGTGTGATGCAATACACTCCACTTGCTTGGATGGGTGCAGCTCCTACAATACTCAAGAAGCTCGACACCATCCAGGACAAAATAGGTTGCTTGATCACCACCTTAAACAATCACTCCCTCCACCACTGGCACACAGTAGGAGCAGTGCGTACCATTTACAAGATGCACTGCGGCAACTCGCCAAGGCTTCTTCAACAGCACCTTCCAAACCCACAACCTCTACCACCTAGAAGAACAAAGGCAGCAGACGTATGCAACACCACGACCTGCAAGTTCTCCTTCAAGACACACACCATCCTGACTAGGAACTATATCGCCATTCCTTCACTGTCACTGGGATGTACCTACACATGGACTGCAGCAGTTCAAGAAGGCGGCTCATCAACACCTTCTTAAAGGTAATTGGGGATGTGTAATAAATGCTGGTTATGCCCACATCCAATGAATGAATAAAAAACTATATCTTTCAGTATTTTGAAAACCCAGATTGTGCTTTGTCTCAATGCTTTCTCAATGCAAACTAATTTCAGTACTGCCCACTATCTACATAACTTTGAATTTTAAAACTAGGATTAAGGGAACACAGAAACTATAACCTGAGCGTTGTGAGTCTCTGGGAGCTTCCAATTAGGAACGTCGGAACAGGAATACGCTAGTCAGCCCCTTGAACCTGATCTGCCATTCAATTAGATCATGGCTGATCTATACCTTAGCTCCATCTACCCGCCTTGGTTCTCTAAACCTTACTAACCTTGCCTTGGGTGTGCTTGTTTGGTTTTTGTGGCTTTGAAAACTGTGTCAACAGTCAGATATTGTGATTGGCAGAAAGAACAGAGAGGAAAAAAGAAATTGACAGGATAAAAGCAGAATAAGAGGTTCAGTTTGTGGTACTCAAATATACACAAACAGGGAGTGATATTCTGAGGGGGGATTGACTCTATTTAACAAATTTTAAATATCATTGAAACCTTGTTAGAAATTGCATTGAGAAAGTTTTGTTATGGTAATCAAATGCCTGTGGTATACAAACATACTCTCGGAACCAAAATGACAGATTTTCTTCTGTTCTTTAGGAATATTCTTGGTTTTTCAGGAAACCTAGCCTGTCAAGACAGGCACACAGGACTACAAAAGCATTGCTTTTACTTTCTTATGCCACTAGAATCTGTTGTGAGGTTATTCTTGAATATGTATTTCTACATCCTTTCTTTAACTAGAGCAATTCAATTTACTTTTTCACGCGTGGCAGTATACCATAACAAATTAGAACATCTTCTGTAGCTAATCTTGGTGTCTGGAATTTAACAATTTGCATGCTTAAGTCATACATGAATCTAAACTAGGCTGAACAGCATTGCTTGATGAAAATGGTTCCGTTCTGAGAGAAATGAAGTACACTTTTATTTATCCTTTGGATGTCAGTGACACTGGCAAGACTGTACATATTGCCCATCCCTAGTTATAGTGATCTGGGAACATATGGACAGGAGAAAGCCAATCAGCCCCTCAAGCTATTCTATTATTCAGTTAGATTATGGCTCATCTATACTCAGCTCCATTTCCCCAGCTTTGATCCATATCCCTTGATGCCCTTACCTAATGAAAATCTGTCGATCTCAGTCTAGAAAATTTTAATTGTCCCAGCAGCCTTTTCAGGAGAGATAATTTCACACCCCTATTACCCTTTGTGTGAAAATTGCTTCCTGGTTTCACTCCTGAATAGTGTAGTTTTAATTTAAAGCAGATGCCCACTTCTGCTTTATTTCCCACTTGATGAAATAACTTCATTGTATCTAATCTAGTGAATACTTTTATCATTTTAAACCCCTCAACTGTCTAAGCTCAAAGGAATAAAACCCAAGATAATGCAACCTGTGCTTGTAACTTAACCCTTTAAGCCCTGGTATTTTTCCTGTGAATCTATACTGTACCTCCTCCAAGGCCAGTATATACTTATTGAGCTGTGGTGCCTAGAATTGAATGCAATACTCCAGATGAGGTCTGACCAAGGCCTTATACAAACCAAACACAATTTCCTCCCCTTTCCATTCCAGTCTTCTTGAAATAAAGGCTAACATTATGGGCATGATTTTCATTCCTGGGTCCCAATTGCACTGTTGGGATGAAGTGTGGGTTGGCCACCCACAGATGCCGGCGGTGGGACCCAGAGGGCAATTTTTGAGGAGGCAGCCAATTAAGTGGCCACCTCTGGGAGCCTCATCTAATTAAGGAATTAAGGCTCCCGTGTCCAGAGGACCAATAGGAGGCCATCCAGCAGTCCCACTGACAGAGGTGGCAGCTGCTGAAGTAAGTAGAAAGGGGCAAGTTCGCCTCCATTCCTGGTTGACAGCCACAAAATGAGTAAATAATTGGACTGCAAGACTTAGGGCCATCGAACATAGGGAGGAAAACCCCACATAATAACGGGCAGTGTCGCCATTGCAGCCTATTTTTCAAGCGGCACCTTCCACATTGAATGGAGTCTCTGGCTCTGATGCCTACCCAGCCTGCCACTGGGAGGACACCAACTTTTCACAGATAGGTGTCCTGTACGCCAGCTGAAAATTCAATCGCCTTGAGAGAGAGCACCCTTAATTAAGTCCTCAAGGGCCTTAATTGGTTAACTGCTGCAGTCAGGCAGGTAACCATTCCCTGCCATCACCCCAACCCCTGCAGAATCCTGTGGAGACTGGAACGTGCCGTGGAACTGGCCTGATGGGATTTCCCTCCTGTTTTCCCTCACCCCCAAACCTCCCTCCCACCTCCGCAGGCCATTGAAAATTCAGCTCGATGTTAGCCTTTTTAATTACAGTTTCCAACTGCAGTAGCTGTTATTGGTTTGTGTACATGGAGACCCAAATCCCTTTGCTCCTTCAGTTTCTAGCCTCTCGCCATCAAGAAAACATTCCAATTTGTCCTTCTTGGATTCAACATTGATTACCTTTTCCACTTGACTCCTCACTCCTGCCAGGCGGTCAGAGACCTTGGAGCTCATCTGGCCATGCCATCTTTTATCGCCAATATTGTGCACCCCCACAGCCCCCCCAATGCTACTCGAATCTCTCCTACTACCTATCATTACTCCTCGGCCAACCTTCCCTCCTGCAACTATTTCAGGCTTTAATCCCCCTGAACAAGGCCATAGCTGCCCTTTGTGCCACCCTCTGCATTTTCTGACAGGTTCATCAAGGCACTAACCACTGCCTTTTTAAAAGGAATAACCC
The DNA here is from genome assembly GCF_036365525.1 of Heterodontus francisci. Lineage (NCBI taxonomy): Eukaryota > Metazoa > Chordata > Chondrichthyes > Heterodontiformes > Heterodontidae > Heterodontus > Heterodontus francisci. The sequence goes on along the minus strand of NC_090384.1, from coordinate 88,536,472 downwards.
ATCTTCCATCATTTAGCCTGCTCCTCAGGGCTCAATTGCTCCATTCCTGCTCCCTCCATTCATTCCTCATATGACCACCTCACTCACACCCTGCCACTGTGCAAATACCATTTCCCCTCACCCGTTCCTCTACTCCAGCACCATTTCTCCGCCCTTCAAGGCTACAATTATTATCCCCTCGCAAAAATCAACCCCTGACAATTCTCACTAATTACAGCCCCATCTCCAACCTTCTATTCCTCTTTTAGGTCTTGATTAACATAGAAACATAGAAAACAGGAGCAGGAGTAGGCTATTCGTCCCTTCGAGACTGCTCCGCAATTCATTATGATCATAGCTGATCATCCAACTCAGTAACCTGTTCCCGCTTTGCCCCCATATCCTTTGATCCCTTTCGCCCCAAGAATAGAAATGATTGATGTATATAAAATTAGGAGAGGCATAGATAGGGTAGATAGGAAGGAACTTTTTCCCTTTGTGGAGGTGTCAATAACCAGAGGGCATAGATTTAAGGCAAGGGGCAGGAGGTTTAGAGGGGATTTGAGGGGAAAAAAATTCACCCAGAGGGTGGTTGGAATCTGGAACACACTGCCTGAAGGGCTGGTAGAGGCAGGAACCCTCACAACATTTAAGAAGTATTTAGATGAGCACTTGAAATGCCATACCATACAAGGCTATGGGCCAAGTGCTGGAAAATGGGATTAGAATAGATAGGTGCTTGATGGCCAGTACAGACACAATGGGCCGAAGGGCCTGTTTCTGTGCTGTATAACTCTATGACTCTATGAGGTCCTTGAATATGTCATTGCCTCATGCCTACCTTTCTCATAATTCTTTATTGGAATCCATCTCATTCAGCTTTTGTGCTTCTCACTTCACAAAATCATCTAACCAAAGCCATAAGCAGCATCTTGTGTGACCATTGTGCTTTATCCTCCCTATTCCTCGTCGACCTCTCGAGTGTTTGATGTGGTTGACCATGCCATTTTTCTCCAATGCCTCTTCTCCATTGTCCAGCGCTGTGGGACTGTCCTTGAATGGATTAACTTCAAATTATTCCCATGGTAGCCAGAGCATCTCCAGCTCTGGTTTCCCTTCCCACCCCTGTAGTATCAACTCTAGAGTCTCCAAGCATCTGTCTTTGGCACCTTCCTCATCCTCAGCTTCATGCTGTCGCTTGGTGATACCTTCAGGATCAATTTTCACATGAATTTTGTTGACACCCAGTTCTACCTTTCTATTACCTCGCCTGATCCCTTGGACTCTTGCTGTGCACTCAAACTTTGATTCCAACATCCAGTCTTATATGAGTCTTAACTTCCTGAAATTCAGCATTGAGATGATTAAAGCCATTGTTCTTCGCTCCCATGACAAACTCTGTTCATTTGCCATAACTGAAGCTTCCTATTTGGCCACTCTCTCGGACTGAGCCAAATAGTTCACAACCCTTGGTGTCTTCAGGTATGCTTCAGAGCCCATGGGCTAAGTTTTCGGACCCCCCTCCCTCCACCAAGACGGGAACCGAAGTGGGGGAGTCCCAAAAATATCCACGTCGGGTTGCATGTCAATTTCAAGGCGCTGATCCCTTGGCGACAATAATGAGCAATGCAGGGGAAGGGCAGGACAGAAATCCCACTCTCCCTCCAATTGAGGCCAATTAACACAGTTTAGAAGCTCATTAAGAGCTTGTCAGAGGCTGACCTTTTAATTTTTAAAGGGATGGACAGTTTACCCACACCTTCAGAAAGTGACTCGCTGAAGGCAGGTGGATAAAGAGTGGGAGCCAGTCATGGCTGCCCTAGGGCATCAACCCAGCCCCATGAGGGTCAGCGTGTAAAGGGGACTGGGCACTTGGTAAGGGTGCGCCTTTGGTGCTGCACAGGTGGTGGGGAGAATGGGCACTCAGCACCCAGACTTTGAATGGGGTCAGAACCCACCTGGCATCGCGGGGCAGTGGAGCAGGGGGCAAGGCTGCCCAGAAGGAAAGCTCCAGCTGGCAATGGGGGCACAAATGTCAGATTTTAGGCACAGTGGCGATCAGGAGTTACACACCCGGCAGGAAGGGCAGAACCCCAGGGATCAGGAGGGCAGGGGAGAGGAAAGAAGGGCAGAAAGACAATGGACGTCAAATCCTCAACACAGGATTGACAGTCAAAGACGGAGCTTCCTGGAGATGAACAAGAACCAGTGCTGCAGGAGATTGCGACTCTCCAGACAACGGTCACAGATATTAGTGCCCTCATCATCGAAGATCTCGCACCTCGCAGCACTGATCGCCATGCCCTGCCAGTAGTTGTAAAGTCACTGTGGCCTTGAACCTTTTTGGTTCTGCCTCATTCCAAGGATCAGCTGTGGACCTTAGCGGCAGCCCAAAAACGGCAGCACACCACAGCATCTCGCTCGTCACTGATGCCCTCTTTGCCAGAGCTGCACAGCACTTTCATAAAACGACAGACACACCCTCGCAGGGACAGAGGGTATCAGGTCTCACCTCCATCACTGGATTCCCCCGGGTGCAGGGCATCATCAATTGCACCCATGTGGCCATTAAGAAACCCAGTGAACGGCCAGTGTGATCCATCAACAGAAATGCTTCCACTCTCTCAAATGTCTAACTGGTCTGTGACCACAACAAGACCTTCCTCCCTATGTGTGCTTGCTTTCTTGGCATGACTCCTCCATCTTCCACCAGTCTATGCTGCCTCAGATCGTCACTCAAACCCCCAAAATGCATGGATGGATCCTAGGGGATAGGGGAAATCCCTTGAAGAGATAGCTACTGACCCCCTCTACAAGACCCCTAGCGAGAAGCACAGAGGTGATGCAACCAATGCCACCTGCTTAGCAGGACAACCATTGAGCAGGCAATCGGGCATCTGAAGATTTGATTCCAGTGTCTTGACTGATCATGTGGCACCTCTAATACCCTCCAGCAAGGGTCTTGTTCATTGTGGTTGTCTGCTGTACTCTCCATAATATGGCCCTCCAGAGAGATGTGGACATTGAGGACAATGAGGCCCTGAAAGGAGGAGAAGGAGGTAAGGGAGAAGGGAGAATTGGAGGCTGAGGGAGACGACGCTGAGCAGAGAGGTGCCCCTTCTGCATGAGGAAGTGGCCTACTCCTGCCCCCCTCCAGGAAAAGGACCTCCCTCCTCTCCCTCACAGTCTCCAGTATTACATCCAGGTCCGCATTGATGAAGCGAAGGTCTGCCCTGGGTGCCAGGCCACTGGCTCCCCTGTGACATCTTGTTGCCCTCTGGTGCAGTGGAAGGCTTTGGCACAAACTGCTGATCTCTCCCCCAGGACAACCAGCAGCCTCAGTGATGGCTGATGTGGGGAGTCTAATCGAGTCTCACACTTCATCTGACCCACCTCCATTCCCACCCCACTGGGTCTAATTGGAAACCCGTCTCCATATCAATTAAGGTCTCTCCCACTTATAAATCTGAACTTTAATCAGTTTCCCACAGGAGCCGTGTATCTGACCCAAAAACAGGCATAGCTCCTGTTTTCTGCCTCCCTGGCAAAAATGCAGTCCCATATTCCAAAAACCTCTCCCTCCAGATATTATCTACTTTTATCCCTACCTCAGCACCCATTAAACCTCTTTATATATGCCTTTTATTTCCTCTAGTCTCAACTATTCTAATGTTATCATTTGTGCCTCCCACTCTCCATAGAGTTCACATTGTTGATCTTGGAAGCTCCATCAACCTAGCAAATGCAGTGATTTAAAGACATCCTGGGATGGGTAGTAAATACACCCATGCCACCATCACCACCATGTCTGCTGCACATATCTGTGAAGCTCCTTGGGATTTGCATCTGAGAGCAATATAAATGCAAGCTGTTGTTGATTACGACTGTTTCAAGTCTCGGAACTAAATCATTTCTTGCCACTTCACTGGAGGAGGTCATGTTGTTGTGAATTTAAGAGAGAGGAATTGAGAACAAAGCAATAAATGAAAAAAAATGAAAGTGAGGACACAATAAAATGAAAATCAACATCATGCGCCAAAGAAAATGAAATCATTAAACCAAATAGTGAGAAGTACTTAGAATGGTCACGAAAGAAAAACAGTCTTATTAAAAAGTAATTTAAAGAAATGCAACCACTAAAGGAGGGCAATAAGTAGCAATATAGTCTTGTTTCTTTTTCTTATCACTAGCTTTCTGCTATATTTTTATAAATTCTTCTAACCTTGACATTTCTTGTTCCTGATGCTGTTCAAAGGATTGTTAATTTTATTCATAAATTTTAATATTTCAATTCCCTTATTTAGTCTTTAGTCATCTATTATTAAAGTTATTAATATTTAATAACGTTTTCATTACATTGCAAATGTTTTCATATTAATCTTTTTTTTATATAAATGATCTTTAAAGCTGCTATTCCCTCTCCTTATTTAAAGTCCAGTCTGCGGAGGGGGAGAAATTTTGCACATGAGCAACGGGAAGCCAGCAGTTGAAGATAGGGTGAACCCTTTGACTTCAAAGGCCTGACTGAAATAATAATCAGGTGTGCCTGTTAGTGGGCAAGGAGCCCACCCATGTGAAACAGGCATAAGGCTATGTAAATATGCAAATCAGGATCTTACGTCAGTTGTACGAATGCTCCTCCTGGACTCAGCAAAATACCTCCAGTCCTTTTCTGGCCTGTTTGAGCCATTCCACCCAGTGACCCTGCTCTCCCTCTCCAACCATACCTGCCAGCTGACTGATCTGCTGACTTCATCCCCGTTTTTCAGGTTGAGTTTGAGCATCTCGGCACACATCTTTTTTTAATCACTCTTATTTTCTGTTTGTTTCCAGCTCCATTTTATTTTCATTGCTTTTGAAAAAATACCTTCTGTCAAGCATGCGTGGCATGTCACCGTTTAAGTACAGCTTCAGTGCATGTAAGACATAAAGGGTTCAGATGTTACATCTCATAGCCTTGCACACAGTTTGCAGATATATGATTTAAGCAATGGCCTGTAGGTTTAGAAAGAATAAGAAAATGAGTTTGCTGTTGAATGATACACTCTGTGGACAAGTTCCAGACCGGAAGGTTTCTGGAATAGTGTGCAATAATGTCATATTGATATTCTTGAGGCCGACTTTTATTGTCCTTTTTAGGCCTATTAGCAGACTCTCTTTTCAGTCCTGGCAGTCAGAGCAGTGATGAGACACAGGAGGTCAACAGATCTTCTAACTGTCCAAGAAAGGAATATTTGGACTGGTGTAAATGGGATTGATGTTATGCCAAGGGATCTTATTCTTCTAATGAATGTACCTACTGTTCATTAACCCAGCACATAAAAAAAACAAGAATTGGTGATTCTGTTGGCACCTATGCATGACTGATAGTGTATGTATACAGCTATTACAGAGCTGTTCACCACCTTCGATGTTTCAGGTAAAGGAATGTTTTACCTTGAAATAAATGTTCTCTTCCCCTCGACTTCCTTTGCTTTCGTGATTAAAAGTTCACTGTGTCAAGCATGTCAGTTTTTAGTTGCTCACTAATGGCAGGATTTTTCAGTTTTTTGTTTGACATGTAGACATCTTGTTAAAGCATTCACATTTTTGAATTTAGTCTAATAATTTGTTCATTTTGTTTTGTTAACGTGAATGATTATTTTAATTTGTAAACTTGGTTGCGATTACTGTACTGACCATGTGACCTCACCACTACCTCTCTCGACCCGTCTACTGTATCCAAATTGTCAGACTGCTTGTCCAACATCCAGTCCTGGATGAGCAGAAATTTCCTCCAGTTAAACATTGGGAAGACTGAAGCCATTGTTTTTGTCTCCCACCACAAACTGTTCCCTAACCACCTACTCCAGCCCTCTCCCTGCCAATTGTCTGAGGCTGAATCAGATGGTTTGCAATCCTTGTATTATACTTGACTCCTTCTGACCACCTATCTGCGCCATCATTAAGACAGCCTATTTCCACCTCTGTAACATTCCTTGACTTTATCCCTGCCTCAGCTGATCTGCTGCTGAAACCCTTACTGCTCTCTTGGCTGGCCTCCCATCTTCCACCCTTCATAAACCTAAGATCATCCAAACTCTGCTGCCCATATCCTAACTCGCACCAAGTCCTGTTCACCCATCACCCCAATGTTCGCTGACCTATATTGGCTCCCAGTACAGCAATGCCTCAATTTTAATTTTCTCATCCTTAGTTTCAAATTCCTCCATGTCCTCGTCCCTCCCTATCTCTGTAACCTCCTCCAGCCCCACAGCCTCCGAGAACTCTGCACTCTTCCAATTCTGACCTCTTGCTTATCCCCGATTTCAATCTTTCCATCATTGGCAACCGTCCCTTCAGCTGCTGAGGGCTTAAGCTCTGGAATTCCCTCTCTAAATATATTCACCTCTGTACCTTCTTTCCTCCTTTAAGATGCTCCTTAAAACCTACCTCTTTGACTAAGCATTTGTCATTTTTTCAGATATCTCTTTATGTGGCTAGGGGTCAAATTTTGTTTGGTAACAGGCCATGTCAAGAGCCCTGGAACATTTGTTAAAGGCGCTATATAAATACAAGTTGCTATTGTGATTATCTTTTGAGGGGTAACCATAGTTTTAAAAAAATCTTACATTTAATTGTGTTAGACCATTTTTCCAGATGGTACATACATCACCTATTTCAAGAATAGTTATATGTCTTGCTTTCAAACTAAGTAAAATTTAATCTACTTCTACACCTTCTTCAAACCTATGGATGATCATTTGGAGGTGTTTTTATATTGAGGCCTGCTCTGTCAGGGCAGTCCAATTTGGAGAAAGGGTCCAAACACAGATATACGGTCCTTCATTAGCGTACGCAACCAGCCTAATACCTGTTTTAGGTGTACGCACGGGATGTCTGAAATCTGACTGGAACCAATTTCGGATCGAACATTGTTCAGGCAATTTTGGGGCGCAGGATAATGGGTGCAATAAGGGCCAATTTCTGCCCCTATGTGCATAATACAGCATTTTTGGACGATTGGGGACAGGGGAAGTGGAAGACTGAAAAGCAAGAGGATGCTTGGAGAGTGATGGAAGAATTCCTCTAAACTTGACATCCCCCATGCTACTGTTTCTCTGGAGAATGTTTGGGCCGGGATTTTAAGGGCTCCCCCGAGGCAGGATCAGAGGCGGTGGGGGGTGGAGGGCACGGAGAATCGTGACGGGTGGCCGGGGAGTGGTGTGGTGCAGGGCTCATCGTCCAGCGATCTTCCCGGAGGGGGATAGACTGATGGTGACCTTCCTGCCCAGAGGCAAATTGAGGCCCTTAAGTGGCCTCTTAAGGGCCTCTTTCCGCCACCGCTGGGATCTTACTAGTGGCAGTGGTGGTTGGCCTCCGACGTGCAGAAAGGACGCCGTGTAAAATGAGGTGTGCTCCCTGTGGGCTTGGGGGGAGGGTCCCTCCTCCGTGGGTAATTTGTGGCCCATGGAGGACTCCCACTGGCAACCAATTGACATCCCAGGACACCCCTCCCCCTGGATCACAAGACCATTCCCCCCCAGCCCAATTTGCTGGGGCCTTCCAGACTGGCCCCGGCAACCCCGCCTCACCTACCACTTCTCTGGGTTTCCGGTGCTGGGCCTGGGTCCAAGGCATCTGCAGTACCGGCAATGGCCGCCACTCCTGGTGGCACTATTGATACTGCTGAGCTGCTGGCCCTATGGTTGACCGGCAGCTCTTGGAGGCGGGATCCCCCATCCTTGATGGGGGATCCCACCTCCTAAAACTATGACCCCAAAAGAGTGGAGGATCGCTCCGGGGTGGGCGGTGGGGGAAGGCAGAGGGGGATCTGTCCCTGCCTTTTTAGCCCGGCATCAGGAGCCCCGCCTCCAGCACAAAATCCAGCCCTTGGAATGCTGATAACTCATGCTGTAAATTGCTTGAAGTATGATGAACCTCATCCTGTGTGGTTGTAGGCAGCCTTGTACAGCAAACAGAAGATAGTGATGCACATTACAGCTACTCATTCAACCCCTTAAACAAAATTCCTGTGAGTGCAATACCTCCCTCCTCGGTCTTTGCGGTGGTTACAATGGTTGGAGCAGAATTTGGAAGTAAATGATTTGAGCATGTTGCACTGCAAAGATACCTAGCGTGCAAAAGCAGAATGAAGAGAGAAAGCTGTTTTGCTGCTGCTATATTCCTGAGAAGCCCAGGGGAGAAATCAATCCGTGCACCATGCCTTTCATGGATAAAGAGGCAGAACATGTTCAAAGGAGAGTCCTCTAACCTGGGCACTTCTGTGCATACCAGAAAACATATTCAGCATTTTCTCCCAGGTTTGCCTGTCTGTGAAAACCATAAATCAGTGGCCATAGATGTGACACTCGCTAACTGCATCTGGCTTTGCTAAGAGCTGCAGAAAGCAGCAAACCGTTATATGAAAGAGGATGCTCACTCAGCTAATATTCAAACCACTGAGTTTTTAAAAAAATGATCCGCTGTCTTCAGTCAGCATGATCTTTGTTGTATGATTTGAATTGTTTGAGAGTGCTGCCAAGTTTAAAAAAACAACCAGGAATTAGTATCGGGTAAGAGCAGTTGGAAGCATTGTGGAACCATTTTACAGCGCAATTTATTATGGCAACAGAGCATGATGTTTCTCTGTTCTCTTCAAAATAGTATGTTATCTTCATTTCATGAAATGAATATAAACCAAGTATTGAAAGGATGAAACGGTGCAAAGTTAACATTGTCATTGTGAAAGAGCATAAATTTATTAGTGAGCAAATAAATTATTTATTCCTTTGTGAATATACCTTGTTTGTCTTAAATTGTAGAATATTAAACAGCATATATATTTTCATATGGAATTCCAGTCTTTGTAAAGCTGAAATCATGCTCAAAGGACAAATATATCTGGCATCTGAAGTGTTTAATTCCCCTGCCTTGTTGTGATTCTGCAGTGAGTATCTGCAAAAACCCTGCCCCTCCTCATGTATCAATTATCACTTATGTTACGAAATGCTTCCACTTTTTTAATATTTTATTTTTTTGAGGACTTGTGTTAAAACTGAAAAGATTCTATGGATGTGTTTTTTTACCAAGATCACCAAAAGAACACTTGAGATGTTGTTTGAAAAACCACCTGTGCTGGAAGTCGTGTGCTTTGGGCTCAGTTAACAACAGAACCCTTGGTGACCCGGGGAAAAATAGTTACACAGAAGCCACATGTCAAGGTTTATGGAGGTCAGGAGGTCGACTCTCAATTTGGGGATTGGACATTGTTTTCAGTTTAGTTGGGGTGTGAACTGTTTGGAGACAGTTGGTGTTTTTCCTGCCAAGGAGAAAGAAACCACCCAGCTCACCTCCTTCTCTACCTCTTTGAAGAAATCCTGCAAAGATCCAGTGCGGGAGAGCCAAAATCGCTGGTGCTGCACAGCTCTGAGATGCTGGAAAAAAATCCTGCAATTCAAGTGTGTGCTGGCAGAAAACCCTGATGCCATGTTTCCTAGAAAGCCTACTAGAATAATTCTCGACATCTCCAGAATGGACTGCTTCTGAAATGATCCCAGTGACACATCTCTGTATACCAGGATGCCAGACCAAAATGGACAACTGACATCCTGCCATATCTTTTTTTTTTAAATCAAGAATTAGCAAGTATTTGGCCGAAGTAGTCTTTTTTGTATTTGTTTTTGTAACAGACCTCTGCAGAGAGAATTTCTGTTTTTTCCAGTGGGTGTGCGAGTATAATTGGGGAAATTAAAAGGGGAACGTTCATATTTCAATCTGTGCATTGTTATGACTGAGGTGGGAGGAGTGCACTGTTTATTCCAGTCCCACTTCTCCACAGATCACAACATATATTTTAAATTTTCCCACTTACCAATACAGTCAATCATATTCTCTGTTTTTCCCAGAATAAAGCACACGAACCAGGTTTCTTTATTGAACAGCAAAATTATCAGTTTATTATAAAACAAGTCTTAACTAGTAATGAATTAAGCATAAACACACAGATTTAAATTTTAAGGTCCCCTTTTTACCTGAACCCCTCAGATTCACACACACATAGACATAGATGCACCGGTTAACTGGAAAAAAAAGGGATTTTGGTTCAGAGCTCGATTACAGAAAAAAAAACACTTGGGATGATTACTTGCTCATTCCTGAAGAAAAGAGCAGATGAAATATATTGTATTCCAAAACTGGCATACAGTCTAACTTCCGAGTACACACAGACGGGTCACTGAGATATTTTAGAACAGTTCTTTTTAGATAGCGTTGAGAACCTGTCAAACAGGCTTTTCCTCAAAGACGGGAGACGAGATGAATTGACCTTCTCAGGGTCTTTCAGAGATGCTAGAAAACAAACTGGGTTGTGGTCTTCTGTCCTCCGTTCACGTCTTTAGCAGCAGGCTAACTTTATCAGCTGCTCACTGCAGAAAGAAAAACACACAGACTCCAACCAAAAGCTTGTGAGTTTTCTGCCCTCTCAGGTGCGCTCTGATGCTCCCAGGCTTGTCCAATCAAGGAATGCGCAACTGACTTCTTTGCCCACATCTTCCCCTGTTGTCAAGATGTCTGTGCTGTTTTTAACTTGAGTCATGTGACAACCAGTATACTGTTACGACCAGGTGAGAAAGGTGTCTGGGGGTCCCTCTCAGCCTTCACCTAGTCTTACTGTAACAGGGTTTAATTTTAAACACACTGTTTGGTGAATCCTTGTACACCTCTTTCCAATTATATGGCAAAGAAACCAGCACAAACAGGTTTTCTTAGGTTTAAAGAAGAAAAGTTGAAATTTATTCAACTTCAACTCTAATTTGGTTGACGCCTACAGATACACGATGCGCCCACATTAGCACGCATACGGGATACATGCATGCAAATAGAGATAGAAAAGAGCAGAAGGAAAATAAAGTAGTAAAATATCTGAAGAATTTTCATTGCGGTTCTTCGAGCTCACTGTAGACTCCTTGATTGTAGGTAGATCTTGCTTTTCGTTGGGCCCAGTATTCTTCTTAGACCTTGTTCGCTGTAGGAGGCCTTTCTCTCTTGGGGTTCATGTGTCTTCAGGGGAGTCAGAGGCTTGTGAGAAAGAGATGGGAGCAGACAGGAGAGATCTTCTCAGTCCAGGAGCAAAAAATCTTTCTGAGTTCAAACTGTTTGTACAATTCAGAAAAAACAGGTTGCCAAGCAGGTTAGTCATGTGACCAGTTCCAAAGAAGGGTCACTGACCCGAAACGTTAACTCTGCTTCTCTTTCCATAGATGCTGCCAGACCTGCTGAGTGGTTCCAGCATTTCTTGTTTTTAGTCATGTGACTAACTGGTCTGATCACATCTTGGATTGTATCACCTTTGCGGTCTCTGGAATGCTCCTCTTACACACAATACCTGGTGATCAAGGTCCATTGTGGGTTGAATGTGTCAGGGAATGATCCTTTGTCCTTCCAATCACCATCTGTTAATATGCAAATGTATTTTCCAGCCACGGCTGATCGGTTTAACAAGTCCTTTCCTCACTCCAGTAACAGCTTAAAATCAATGATCATGACAAAATTAATGTGCCTCATTCTTGGCAGGTTTGGGCCTAGCATGACAATATGTTGATGCCAAACTAGTTCTTTCAGTGCCCTCTTGAAAAAAAACTGGGTCCAACATTTATTCAGTTTGACTATGAATACCTCAAAAATTATTTCAACAAAAAAAACACGATCACTTCCATAATAATGTTAATGCTTTGCTTTGTTACCGGTTAAGTCTTGTTTCCTAATAAGCTGATAATTTTTTTGTTTATTAAAGAAACCTAGTTGTTTATTTTATTCTGGGATAAAAAATAGAGTATATGATTGGCTGTATCGGTAACCAGGGAAACATTTCAATATATGTTGTGACCTGTCGAGAAATGGAACTAGAAAAGATAGTACATTCCTCCTGCCTCTGTCATAACACTTAGTAGTACAGTATATGGAATGTAATCACCCCAAAGTAATTGCAGTGTAGTCCACAACCTTCACAACCAATGGAAACATCACAAATGCACTTAATTTGAAATCGGAGTAAGCCTCTGGTTTAGTGGTAGCCTCTGGATTAGCAGGTTCAGGGTTCAAACTCTGCTTCAGACAGACCCAACAAGTGGAGACCAGAGCTCTAACTCTGAATTCTGAGGTGACGAGTAGGATGCTCACGTCTGTAGTTGAACCCTCCTCATCATCGGGGTGGGGGTGCCCATCATTCCCTGTCACGATATAGGGGGAACCACCTTATCTGCTGCTATGAAAATGCTTATGAACATGGAAGGAGTGGTGACAATGCCAACTGTCAGACTGTTAATCAGCCTGTGAGTACTTACACTACTTCATTCCATTCTCCAAGGGAAGTGTGCAAAGATACGAAAACAATAATACTATGACATCACCAAGTACTAGTTACACATTCAATTTACTTCAACAAATATGGCAGATATTGTAACTTATGTTATTGATGGATGTATGTTTGTTTTCCACCTTAGCTATATACCTCCGTTGAACTGTGTAAACATTTCCAAGGAGTCAGATTCTGCTTATTGATTTTATCCTTTTTGTTTTAAAAAAAATCCATACAATTTTTCTTACAAACTTCTGGAGCCAGAAGTGCTCTTTACTTAGAGAAGATGTTAGGGAGGAAGACTAGGTGGGAGGTTGTTTATATTTATTGATCCTGTGAGCTTAACTGAATGCAAAGATTGAGTGATGGGAAGCCAGTTATTAGAAGCTCCCAATCGATCCTGTAAGGTCTGTGCATTTTTTGACCTCCAGTAATAAAGAGAAGATGGCAGGGAAAACAAATGAGAAAGGAGGAAATCCATTTACAAGTGACCTCCAAGGGAAGTCACAGCTGAGCCAACATGGATTGAAGTTACGGTGTCAAGCTTTGTGTCTCATTCGCCTTTCTGAACACTGGATGTAGATAATCCCTGTTTTCTCTCTGAATAATTTGTGACACTTGTAAACAAGTAGAGTCAGATATTGGTAGTGAAATAATGCTGCTTGGAATAGAAAACTGGTGCAAAGAAAATTAAGTCTATGCAGGTTTCTGTAGTGGGGAAAGGAAACATGTCATTCCCCAGAGTCCTTGATGGGATTTTTTTATCATGTTACCTAAATGCGTTTACAACTTAGTAGAATACAAATGGATTATGCTGCATCACTGTGCTGCTTCATTCATAGGCCCAATCCTGAATTTGACAAATGGAGAGATGAAGAAAGTTATACCTGGTTGAATGAGGGTTGAAAGATGTAACAGGTCTTTAGAATCCATGTGAAGTAAAGAACCTGTTTGAGCTCCACTATTGCAGTTTGAATATTAAGAAAATTAAGCCAATCCTAAAAAAGGTAGGCGATCCATTTTGCCAAATTACTGCCCATGCAGTGAAGATAAAAAATTTACCCCACTGTACACTGTTCAATGTCTGAACAATAATACATAAAAAGAAATAATAAAGCAAAATACTACAGATATTGGAAAGCTGAAATATAAACAAAAAGTGCTGGAAATTCTCAGCAGGTCAGGTCAGGTCTGTGGAGAGAGAAACAGGTCGATGACCTTTCCAGCATCGCAGTATTTTGCTTTAGTCCTAGTGTTTAATTCACTGCCACCTCTCCTACAGCAATGTCCAACTTGAAGAAGTTCTGCTGTTCTCTCCGACGAGATTTCCATTTGCTCTTTTACCTAGCTTATCTTTATTGCTTTCCCTGTTTGATCAGGGATCTACCAAAACTTGCCAGCATACCCACAGCTCTTTCAGCCCAGTCCTCAGCTTCCTATTATTTTATTTTATTTTATTTAGAGATACAGCACTGAAACAGGCCCTTCGGCCCACCGAGTCTGTGCCGCCCAACAACCACCCATTTATACTAACCCTACAGTAATCCCATATTCCCTACCATCTACCTACACTAGGGGCAATTTACAACGACCAATTTACCTATCACCTGCAAGGCTGTGGGAGGAAACTGGAGCACCGGGCAAAAACCCACGGAAACACAGGGAGAACTTGCAAACTCCGCACAGGCAGTACCCAGAATCGAAGCCAGGTCCCTGGAGCTGTGAGGCTGCGGTGCTAACCACTGTGCCATGAAACCCATTGTAAGTGCAAGGTGTAATATTATTTGTTCCTTTGGCAGGTGAACTAATGTAAGATTCACAGGACTACAAGTAATAAACCTGATGAAAGGTCACAGACCTGAAACGTCAACTCTGTTTCTCTCTCAACAGATGCTGCCAGACCTGTTGAGTATTTTCAGCACTTTCTGTTTTTACTGCAACCAGCTTTCCTGACCATGTTTATCCAACCTTACTGGGTTGAGCTAAGGTCCAGTTTTGGTCTTCTGATGAAAGTTCACAGACCTGAAAAATTTACTTTGTTTCTCCACAGATGCTGCCAGATCTGCACTTTCTGTTTTTATTTCAGTTTTGCTGTTTATGCTTTCAAGATGAACTCTCATCTGTACCTTCTCACTGCTTATTTTAGGTGCCAATCCTTTTAGAATCTGATTTTGTCATTAATATTACCTCACAACCTCAAACAAAGTCTCTAGACAGTTGCTTATCTTTAAACAAAAGATACAATTTTCAGCAATTTCTCCTTGGAGAGCCATAATATGTTTTTTTAAGCTAAAGCTTATTTCCATTCAAACCTTTTGTGTGCAGTTTTGGTCTCCTTATCTGAGGAAGGATGTTCTTGCTATAGAGGGAGTGCAGCGAAGGTTTACCAGACTGATTCCTAGGATGGCGGGACTGACATATGAAGAGAGATTGAGTTGGTTAGGATTATATTCGCTGGAGTTCAGAAGAGTGAGGGCGGATCTCATAGAAACCTATAAACTTCTAACAGGACTTGACAGGGTAGATGCAGGAAGGATGTTCCCAATGGTGGGGGAGTCCAGAACCAGGGATCATAGTCTAAGGATATAGGGTAAACCTTTCAGGACTGAGATGAGGAGAAATTTCTTCACCCAGAGAATGGTGAGCCTGTGGAATTCGCTACCACAGAAAGCAGTTGAGGCCAAAACATTGTATGTTTTCAAGAAGGAGTTAGATATAGCTCTTGGGTCTAAAGGAATCAAAGGGTATGGGGCGAAAGCAGGAACAGGCTTTGGATGATCAGCCATGATCATAATGAATGGCAGAGCAGGCTCAAAGGGCCGAATGGCCTACTCCTGCTCCTATTTTCAATGTTTCTATATACAAATTTTGCTCCTTCACAGTTTAAACTGAATTTCCTGTCCCTAATGTATTGAATATTCCATACTTGTCTATTTCTTTAATAGTTAACAGATGCCTCTACCACACAATGTTCTTCTATGTATTAATAATTCATATTAATGCTGTTATGATTAGATTAGATTAGATTAGATTAGAGATACAGCACTGAAACAGGCCCTTCGGCCCACCGAGTCTGTGCCGAACATCAACCACCCATTTATACTAATCCTACACTAATCCCATATTCCTACCAAACATCCCCACCTGTCCCTATATTTCCCTACCACCTACCTATACTAGTGACAATTTATAATGGCCAATTTACCTATCAACCTGCAAGTCTTTTGGCTTGTGGGAGGAAACCGGAGCACCCGGAGAAAACCCACGCAGACACAGGGAGAACTTGCAGACTCCACACAGGCAGTACCCGGAATCGAACCCGGGTCCCTGGAGCTGTGAGGCTGCGGTGCTAACCACTGCGTGTTTATTGCAACCTTTCTTTGAGAATGGGATCCTTTGTTGCTTGTAAATACCCATCAGATACAACCTGATCTTCTGTCAAAATAGCATGATGCATATAATAGAATCTATTCAGAAGAAAATGTTTGGAATACAATGATCATTTCTATGGGTATTTGTACTCTTCGGATAAAGCTAAACACATTAAAACTGTCACACCTCTAGAAGTTTTCCGAGGTTAAACCATTATGACTTACTGTTAGGAATATTTTAGATATGTAAATAATATAGTTTGTAGGATCAACATTGAACTTGCTTAGTTTTTAGTTCATCACTAGCCTCTCTGATTAAATATTAGAGGGACAAATCTTCAATAAAATTAAGGCCTTTTGTACTTATGATCTGAAGACAAATGCAGTGGTGAATAATAGTTTTACCTTTGATCAGCTAATAACAGTCTTTGTGGTTTCAATGTATTCACAGTTTATGTTCATTAAAAATAAACCAGCATTCTAAACATTATTTAGTTGCTTGGTAGCACAATGTGTAGCAGTCGTTGAAGAAGCATCATTCTCCTGTGTTGTAGGCAATTTTCACAATGATTTCCTGCATTTAATTCAATGGCATGTTTAGTCAAACAAATCAATGTAGAGCAGTTTTTGATGCCAGTTAACTTATTCTGCACATTAATTCCAGGTACCCTGGAAGCTACCATGATACTTTCATCATGTGGCAATCCATCATGTCCCCTCATGACTCATTACTCCTAAGTGTGTATCCAGCTTGTTGATTGATTGCCTTGGAACTATGGCTCATGACTGCATAACTTTTTGATAAATTATACATAAAGTGATTGCTGGTGTCACACTCTACTGCTTTCGAAGACCAGAACGAGAGTTTATGAAGGCATAGGATAAGGCCAGTAGTTGAAAGCAACTCTCAGACATGAGTTGCGGGTAATGTCCCAGGCATGTTCCCAAACAGCTATCTAGATCTCAAGGCAAAGATTATCAAATATATGGGGCAGAATTTTCAAGATCCGTGGAGGCAGGCCCGGAGGCGGGGTCCTGAAAATAGGGAAATCCCATCGGGCTGGCTCCATGACACATTCCCACCTCCAAGGAATTCTCAAGGAGATGGGATGACTATGGAACTGGTTACTCAACCAGTTGTGGCAGGTAGTTAATTAAGCCCAATTTTTAGTATTTAGTATTTATTTAGTATTTAGAGATACAGCACTGAAACAGGCCCTTCGGCCCACCGAGTCTGTGCCGACCATCAACCACCCATTTATACTAATCCTACACTAATTCCATATTCCTACCACATCCCCACCTGTCCCTATATTTCCCTACCACCTACCTATACTAGGGACAATTTATAATGGTCAATTTACCTATCAACCTGCAAGTCTTTGGAATGTGGGAGGAAACCGGAGCACCCGGAGAAAACCCATGCAGACACAGGGAGAACTTGCAAACTCCACACAGGCAGTACCCAGAATTGAACCCAGGTCGCTGGAGCGGTGAGGCTGCGGTACTAACCACTGCACCACTGTGCCGCCCTTGAGAGCTTAATTAAAGGTATTCTTCAACGTTTTCTGGAGGTGGCCACTTATTTGGCCGTCTCTGCCAATATCTCCCTTGGGGTCCCCCATCAGCATTTACGAGTTCCCGACCCACATTTCATCCCGATGGTGGGATCAGGACTCGGGAATGCAAATTCTGCCCATGGAGAGTAGCTAATATATGAAGCAAAGTAATCTGGAGGAAGAAATCTAAAGAGACTCAAAAATGTAAAACTCCAATATCAGACCAATACTTTCGACCTACAACTAGTACACATTCATTGGGATGGAAATTCCTTTAGGCCCATTTTTGGCCCAGAAATGGGCAGCGGGCAAGGGGCATGCACCCCAACTGGAAGGCCTGAGACAAGGTTGAAACTGGATTTCGGACCTCATTACCATGAATTGGGCACCCTGCTGAGTCAAGGGAGCTGCTCCTTTAAGTTTATTTTTATTTAAATTTTGAAAAAAACCTTAGCAGCTGCCAAAGAATCCTGTACGAAGCATATCTGGCTCCTGCTTTGTGATGTCCAAATTCTCAGGGCCTAACATGAGTATTAGACCTGTCATTTACCTGTTTTAGTTGGACATTTTTATGCAGGAGATATTGGTCCCTGAAATTAGTCATTGTTGCACCCGTTTTACACCTGTCCGCGTCTAATTTGCAGCCAATTGTTCTTTATTAACATTTTCTCTTCAATTATGCAGTCATCTTCAATGAGAAAAAAAAAATCTTTGCATATATTATAAATAACAGATTGTTAGAGTTGAAGTAGACGTATTTGTGGTTAGTTGTTCATTTTGGACTTTGACAGCCTTATTAATGTTGACAGAAAAATTAACTTGGGACTAGATATGCCTGGACATTTCATCAGTAGCCATCTGCTATTCTATCACAAGTGCATCAGATGGAATTCTTCACATAATGTAGAATAAGCAGGAGGCCACAAAGCTTTGCTGAAACTGGAACCTCTACATTTAATGGTGTTGTATGTATTCACATGTCACCAACAAAATTACAGTGGGCCCTCAGTGTTGAAATACTACAGCCATCAAAGCGTACACCGCCACATTTTCATCACAAGTGCTTAACCCTCGTTTATTTTGAACGGTCAGAGGTCCTAGCTGTCAGATGTAACTGGCTGCCCAGTCCCTTATGGCTACAGTTTGGCCAGAACATCGCCTATGCCTTGCTTCTATTTCTATAGTGGCTAGTTCAAAACTGAAAATAATTAGCACATCAAAAAGATTTGTATATGCATAAGATCTTTTGAAATTGATAGGTTAATTGTTGTTGAGGAAGGTCATTCTGTCCCTCTTAGTCTATCCATCTGGAAAGAGCTGAGGGGAATTTTAACCTAGAAAAAGGAGTGTGTTTGGGAACGGGTAGCTGGTTAAAAGGGCTGAAATAGACGGACGCGTTGGAAAGCTGGCTGCAACCCCTCAACTTTTGCTTTTAATTTCAGTGTGTTCGGCTGCGTGCAAGAAAACCTCACCCCGGAAGAGGAGTGTTGCCAGTTTAAATATGTTAAAAGGCAATTAACAGCTGTTTTAACTAGGCTTTTTGAATTTAACTCTGAGTGCATGGGTTTCCCAAGTTTCCTGGTACTCACCAGTGAATGCAAGGTGGGAGTTGCGGGAATTGAGGTGGCTGAGCACATTACAGGCAAAAAATCCTATTAGTCCTCAGACATCACACCTGTTTCCTTGCCGAAGTGAAAGACTTTTGCTCACAGGACTTGTTCTGAGGTTGTGTTTTCATACTTTGGATCTCATTTCTGCTAGCTTCAAGTTTTGTGCATCTTATCTACACTTCTTATCCGTCATACATCAGTTCAGGATGGGTGCCGCTTGTGCAACTTTACTTTGGACCTAAGATGAGGGCTAAGATGAGCAGCAGCAGCAGCAACAGGAACAGCAACAGCCTCCTCCTCACCCATGACCATTCTGTAGGAGAAAGGGGCTAAACACAGAGGTGCAGCTTGCAGGAGCCAATCACCCAAACAAGGTTTAAAGGCAGAGGCAGTTTCTCTGTCTCCGACGCATCTGCTCTGATGATGCAACCTTCCACAACAGCGCCTCTGATATGTCTTCCTCTTTCCCCAACCGAGGATTCCCCCCAATGTGATTCATAGGGCCTTCAACCATGTCGGGTCCATTTCCCGCACTTCTGCCCTCATGCCTCCCCCTCCCTCCCAGAACCATGACAGGGTTCCCCTTGTTCTCACTTTCCACCCCACCAGCCTCCACATCCAGAGGATCATCCTGCACCATTTCTGCCATCTCCAGCGTGATGCCACCACCAAACGCATCTTCCCCTCCCCCCGTCAGCATTCCGAAGGGATCATTCCCTCCGCGACACCCTGGTCCACTCCTCCATTATTCCCGACACCTCATCCCCTTCCCACAGCACTTTTCCATGCAATCGCAGGAGATGTAATACCTGCCCTTTTACCTCCTCTCTCCTCACTATCCAAGGCCCCAAACACTTCTTTCAGGTGAAGCAGCAGTTTACTTGTACTTCTTTCAATTTAGTATTCTGTATTCGCTGCTCACAATGTGGTCTCCTCTACACTGGGGAGACCAAACACAAATTCGGTGACTGCTTTGCTGAGTACGTCCGCTCAGTTCGAAAACATGACCCCGAGCTTCCGGTTGCTTGCCATTTCAACAACCCCTGCTCTCATGTCAACATTTCTGTTTTTGGCCTGCTCCAGTGAACATCAATGCAAGCTCGAGGAGCAGCACCTGATCTTTCGATTAGGCACTCTTCAGCCTTGTGGACTGAACATTGAGTTCAATAACTTCAGAGCATGACTGGCCTTTTTTTTATATTTTGTTTTTTAACCACGTGCCTGCTTTTCATGTAGTCAGAGCTGCTCATTATTCCACTATTAACACTCTCTCTGGACGAGCGCTTTGTCCTTCACCACAAGCATTAACATACTGTTTGCCTTTGCCCCAGGACAGTTTTGCTATTTAATCTCCCTCTGCCCTGTTCTCTCCCCCACCCCTCTCTTTTTCACTTGCTTAAAGCCTAATTATTTTCTAACTTTTGCCAGTTCTGATAAAAGGTTACAGACCTGAAACGTTAACTTTGCTTCTCTTTCCACAGATGCTGCCAGACCCACTGAGTATTTCCAGCACTTGTTGTTTTGTTTAAAGGCAGAGGATCAGTTTCCTGGACAAGTTTGAGCACCAGTGCCTCAGCAGGCTGAAGGGATATGCCAAGTCATGTCTGACATTTGCAGCCTCCTGGAAGAAGCCTTCCTACTAAGTGGACCTGGTGGACACACATTGCCAGTGGCTGTAAAACTCACCACCATCCTTAATTTATTTGTCTTTGGCTCCTTCTGATCTGCCAAAGATATTTACAGAGTCTCACAATCTGCTGCCCACAAATGCATCTCTTGTGTGACCGATGCCATGTTTAACAGGCCTGGGAATTATAGGCACTTTTCAACTGATGAGGCCAGTCAGAATGAGTGG
This sequence comes from Heterodontus francisci, assembly GCF_036365525.1. Classification (NCBI taxonomy): domain Eukaryota; kingdom Metazoa; phylum Chordata; class Chondrichthyes; order Heterodontiformes; family Heterodontidae; genus Heterodontus; species Heterodontus francisci. The sequence continues at coordinate 88,515,761 of NC_090384.1, read as the reverse complement.
GCACTCGGCTTCACCACTCTGGCTGGCTTCCCACAGGTCCAGAGAGTGGCGTGGCAATCAAGGCACCTCCAGATCTTCTTGAAATCTTCATCAACCACAAGGGCTTCCATTCCAACAATGTGCAGCTTATGGAGAACTCATGCTCATGCTCATTCATGCTTGTGTAAGATTCCCAGCAAGCTGCCATTTTACTTTTATCCTGCGCAAATCAAACCTTCCTCAGATCTTCACACCTCAAAGCAGAGACACTACTTTGACTGCCGCGATGGTCTTAGCTGCCATCCTCTAGGTTTTCACACAGTGTCTCAAAGGTCACCAGTGAGCAAGAGCAGATGACGGAGTCAGGGACAGCAGTGGACAGTCCCCAGAAGAATGCTCCACGTTCTGCTGAGCTTGACACAGATGCTGAGCCTTGACGTCAATAAAGGAGATAATTCTGGAGCAGCAGCAAAAATGAGGTGCTGGCAGCCTTTCCAGTCCCACTGTGCATGCTTGGAGAGAAATTGGAGGAGTCCATTTCAAGCATGAGTGCCATGACATCACAGACCTTCATGATGATGTCTTTGTCCATGAAAAGTTTGGCCACCTGCATGGAGCATCAAATGTGGCAGTCAAAAGAATGCATACTGGCCCTTGCCAATGACTTGCACACTGTGAATGCCACTTTAAATAAGATTGATGGAAACCTAGCCTTGGCCCTTCAGCAATGCACTAATGTGCAGCAAAATTCTGTCCAGCCCATTGCTAGCAGGGAAGTGTGGGTGGGCTGTGAGAACGAAAAAGGGAACTCTGCTCAAAGCACTTCCAGTTCTCACCGGAATCCCCCAGTCTAAGCCCCACATGCTGCCCCCTGTCCTGATGTCTGAGTCTGCCCCTGCACAGGTACAGATGGGATGGTCTTTGTGTGGGGCCTTCACGGGCTCCAAAACCTGGAGGTTTTTGGCAGTCACAATGAGGTTTCTGTCTTTGAGTTGGTGGATGCTCTGCATAAGCCCTGTGACGGTGCATTCTCAAAGTGAATCATCTCCCCTGAGAGGTCTTTATCCTCCTCCTGCACCACCTCTTGTGGGATACTTGATGGGCTAATGGGAGAGCAAAGACACAATTTAGAGTTGTCAAGGGAAGCAGCTGTTAAGTCATCATTATGCACATCATTATATTTCATTGGCTGCTGACATCGAGTCAACATGCATGAGTGTTATACGCAATGTGTGGTATTTAATTCTGTCACTAGATATCTGGGAAACCCCCATCTCTCCATCTCTGATGGCCGGGAATGCAGAGACTTGGCTTATCCCAAGCTCCTCCTCTGCAGCTGTCAATATGGAGATGATTGGAGGGCTACTTCTGGTTCTCTGCCTCTCCCTGGTGTTCTGTGCTCTCTTTCCCTGCAAGCAGCGAAAAAAGTGACCTATCAGTGAGAATAATGAAATGTTTTGAGTGGATAGATGAGCAACATTTGTTGAGAATCACTGTGAGAGATAGGTATGACATTGCATTAAGACGAGGGTTAGTGTCAGTGTAGATGGTCAGATGGGGAGTTACAAGGTGCCTAGACAGAGTCGGATGGGTGTCCCTGTAAATTAAGTTTGTATGAGGAGTGATGTGCAGAAATAGGCTTGGGAAGGCAGAGTTGGGGGGAGGTAGGATTTGGGGTAAGATGCACATCAGGATGTACTTAATGTACCATTGCACTCACTTTTCCTGAGCTGGCATTGTTTCCAGGAATGCAGCACCACATTCCTACTGCTAACCTCCTCTGCAATCTCCAGCCATGCCTCCTTACTCTCTGAGGCAGGGAAGAGAATCTCCCTTGAGGCCTTTACAGATGACAACATCAGCTCTAGGGAGGCATCAGTGAAGTGAGGTGCTGCCTTGCAATGTTGTGAATCCATTGCTGCAGTTTCTGCTTCTGTTGGGGCACCTGGACAATCCTTCAGCTTTCACCTTGCAGTGTCTCTTTAAATACGTCATCACACCCACTTGCTCTAGTTGGTCACGAAACCTGGAAATCAGATGGTGATTCTGACAATCTCTCCCCACCCCAACCTTTCCAACCTACCCTCTGGTCTTCATCTCCACTCTGCTCCAGACACTGATCTTTTCCTGATCCAGGCCTCCAATTTCCCCTCTGCCCTCCAATCTTCTCCTTCTTTGGCCATTCTTATCCCTCCCTCCATCCATCCTCTCCACTCCCGGGCTGCAGCCTGTTGCCATAGGCCTAGCCACCCATTAGGCATACAGCCTCTCAATCTGACTGGCTGTGGGGCCAGGCAACATTAACTTCAGCAGAACCTGAGGGAAAACCGTTCTTCTGGGTCCCTAACTGCAAAATTCCTGGCCAATATTTATTCCTCAATCAACATCATTAAAACAGATTATCTGGCCATTACCACATTGCTGATAGTGGGAGTTTGCTGTGCTCAAATTGGCTGCTTCGTTTCCTACATTACAACAGTGACGACACTTCAGAAGTACTTAATTGGCTGTAAAGTGCTTCGGGACTTCCTGAGGTTGTGAAAAGCTATGTAAATGCAAGTCTTTTTTACTTTCATAAAGCATTGGTTAAAATGTAATGGATCACAATAAGAGTCAATCAATGATACTGCTGTCTTAAACTGCAAAAGAGAAATATCAGCTGAAGAGTAACAGATCAGGGATAAAATGCATTTGCTTGCAAGTCTATGGCAGTGACTGCTTGATCAGGGAGGGGCCACCTCCACAGTAAACATTGTCCCACACCCAGTTCTTGTAAGTGGAACTAGAGCTGCATCCTTCTTAGTGGATTTAAAGTTTCTTCACCCTTAAAGGAGGTTCACAGCAAAGGTTCACTAGATTGGTCCCTGGGATGAGGGGGTTGTCCTATGATGAGAGGCTAAGTAAACTGGGCCTGTATTCTCTGGAGTTTAGAAGAATGAGAGGGGATCTCTTTGAAACATATAAGATTCTAAAGGGGTGGATAGGGTAGACACTGAGAGATTATTTCCACTGGTCAGGAAATATAGAACAAGGGGGCACAGTCGCAGGAAAAGGGGCCGATCATTTAGGACTGAGATGAGCAAAAATTACTTCACTCAAAGGGCTGTGAATCTTTGGAATTCCCAACCCCAGAGGGTTGTAGATGCTCCATCTTTGAATACATTTACGGCTGGGATAGACAGATTTCTGTTCTCTCAGGGAATCAAAGGATACGGCGAGGGGGCGGGAAAGTGCAGTTGAATCCTAAGATCAGCCATGATTGTTTTGAATCGATGGGCCGTATGGTCTACTCCTGCTCCTATATCTTGAGATAGGTTGAAGGTTGTGAATTCAGTTTTGTGGAAGTATTTAATGCCCTTCACATGATGGTCACAGCACATCTTGCTTTTAAGAGCCCCAACTCATCTTGCTCTCCCTCCACTGAATTCATGAGCCTCTTATCCTCCCTAAACCTCTGTTTCCATGTAAACTCCCTGATCCATATTCATCGCCACCCCCTTGATCTTGCCATCTCATGTCTATTCACAATATACATGAATGATTTAGATGAGGGAACTAAATGTAATATCTCCAAATTTGCAGATGACATAAAACTGGGTGGGAGGGTGAGTTGTGAGGAGGATGCAGAGAGGCTTCAGGGTGATTTGGACAAGTTGAGTGAGTGGGCTAATGCATGGCAGATGCAGTATAATGTGGAAAAATGTGAGGTTATCCACTTTGGTAGCAAAAACAGGAAGGCAGATTATTATCTGAACAGCTATAAACTGAGAGAGGGGAATATGCAACGAGACCTGGGTGTTCTCGTACACCAGTCGCTGAAGGTAAGCATGCAGTTGCAACAGGCGGTAAAAAGGGCAAATGGTATGTTGGCCTCCATAGCAAGAGGATTCGAGTACAGGAGCAGGGATGTCTTGCTGCAATTATACAGGGCCTTGGTGAGGCCACACCTGGAATATTGTGTGCAGTTTTGGTCTCCTTATCTGAGGAAGGATGTTCTTGCTATAGAGGGAGTGCAGCGAAGGTTTACCAGACTGATTCCTGGGTTGGCGGGACTGACGTATGAGGAGAGATTGAGTCGGTTAGGATTATATTTGCTGGAGTTCAGAAGAGTGAGGGGGGATCTCATAGAAACCTATAAAATTCTAACAGGACTTGACAGGGTAGATGCAGGAAGGATGTTCCCGATGGTGGGGGAGTCCAGAACCAGGGGTCATAGTCTAAGGATACGGGGTAAACCTTTGAGGACTGAAATAAAGAGAAATTTCTTCACCCAGAGAGTGGTGAGCCTGTGGAGTTCACTACCACAGAAAGCAGTTAAGGCCAAAACATTGTATGTTTTCAAGAAGGAGTTAGATATAGCTCTTGGGTCTAAAGGGATCAAAGGGTACGGGGCAAAAGCGGGAACAGGCTACTGAGTTAGATGATCAGCCAAGATCATAATGAATGGCAGAGCAGGCTCGAAGGGCCGAATGGCCTGCTCCTGCTCCTATTTTCTATGTTTCTATGTATGTTTCTATGTGATCTTGTTAGTCATGTTGTCTCAATCACAGATAAGCCCATCTCTGATCATTTCCTTCTGTGACTGTCCACCCACATCCCTGTTCCATGCCCCAACCCTACCTTCTTCTGTATTGGCCCCTGGAAAAAACTATCTCTCAATTCACTTACAACTGCACTTTCAATATCCCAACTGTCTAGCCTCTGGTCCTCTGTTTGGCTTTTCTGTAGCTGCTGATTTGCTCAACTACACACTCAACTCCACCTTTGATGTCCTATTTCCCAATAAAAACATTACCCTCTCTCACCCTGGCTGTTCCCTCTGCTATGGCCCTCATCTCCACTCCTTAAGTCCAAGGGACGCAGACTTGAAAGGATATGCCGAACAACTGGTTTAGCCATTCACTGCCAGAGCTGGCTAGATCATATAAAGCACTATCGGGTCCTGCTCTCATCAACTAAAGCAATTCATTATTCCAAGATCATCCTGAAATGCAAAGATAACTCCAGCTTCCTTTCTCTATTGCAAACCATCGAATTAAAGCCCTCTCCTCTGTCTTCTCCACCATCACCTCCAACAGTAAGTGTGAAGAGCTCATGGACTTCTTTGTCACTAAGATTGAGACCATCCGATCAGCTGCCTCTGCCATTCTCCTCCCTTTCACTGGCCCGCGAGGCAAAACTTCCTCTAAAGCTTCCCCCGCCTTTGTCCTGAACTCTCACATCTTTCTCTGGTTACTCTTCTATCTCCACTCATGCTCTCATCTTGTCCATGGGACCAACCTCCTGCTCTCTCAACCCCATTCCCACTAAACTGCTGACCACCCAACTTCCCATCCTGGTCCCCATGTTAACCAATATTGTTAACAGTTCTGTCTCTTCATGTGTTGTCCCTCTCTCCTTTAAATCTGGCATCATTACCCCTCTCCTCAAAAAACAACCCTTGGCCTCACCATCCTTGCAAACTATCATCCCATCTCCAACCTCTCTATCCTCTCCAAAGTCCTTGAACGTGTTGTAGGCTCCCAAATCCTTTCCCATCTTTCCAGGAACTCCATGCTTGAATCCCTCCAATCAGGTTTCCGCCCCTGTCACGGTACCAAAACAGCTCTTATCAAAGTCACAAATGACATCCTATGTGACTGTGACAAAGGTAAACTATCCTTCTTTGTCCTTCTCGACCTGTCTGCAGCCTTTGACACTTATGACCACATCCTCCTCCTCAAATGCCACTCCTGGTCATTTAGCTGGGTGGGACTGCTCTTGCCTGGTTCCATTCTTATCTATCCTTTTTTTAATTCTTTCATGGAAGATGGGCTTCACTGGCTAGGCCAGCATTTATTGCCCATCCCTAATTGCCCTTGAAAAGGTGGTGGTGAGCTGCCTTCTTGAACCGCTGCAGTCCATTTGGTGTAGGTACACCCACAGTGCTGTTAGGAAGGGAGTTCCAGAATTTTGACCAGCGACTCTGAAGGAACGGCGATATAGCTCCAAGTCAGAATGGTTAATGGCTCAGCGGGGAATTTGCAGATACATCTGCTGTCCTTGTCCTTCTAGGTGGTAGAGGTTGCGGGTTTGGAAGGTGCTGTCGAAGGAGACTTGGTGAGTTGCTAATCTAATCATAGCTGGAGTATCGCTTGCAATGGTTTCTCTTCCTGCTCCCACACCATTACCTCTGGTGTCCCCCAAGGATCTATCTTTGGCCCTCTCCTATTTCTCATCTACATGCTGCCCTCGGCGACATCATCGGAAAGCACAGCATTACTTTTCATATGTGTGCTGAGAACACCCAGAAGTACCTTACCACCTCCCTCGAATCCTCCGCTGTTGCTAAATTATCAGACTGCTTATCCCACATCCACTACTGGATGAGTAAAAATTTTCCTCCAAACAAATATTGGGAAAACTGAAGCTATTGTTTTTGGTCCACATTCCAAACTCATGTCCTCAGCTACTGCCTCCATCCCTCTCCTTGCCAACAGTCTGAGACTGAACCAGCTATGTGCAATCTTGGAATGATATTTGACTCCAAGATGAGCTTCCAACGCCATATTTGCACAATCACGAAGACCGCCTATTTCAAACACCATAAAATCGCCGGATTTTGCCCCTGCCTCAGCTCATCTGCTGCTGAAATCCTCATTCATGCCTTTGTTACCTCTAGACTTGACTATTCCAATGCACTCCTGGCCTGGTTTTTCACATTCTACTCTCCATAAACTTGAGGTCATCTGCCCATGCCCTAAGTCACACCAAGTCCCGTTCACCTATCATCACTGTGCTCGCTGATCTACAGTGGCTCCCGGTTAAACAATATCTTGATTTTAAAATTCTCATCCTTGTTTTCAAATCCTTTCATGTCCTTGCCCCTCCCTACCTGAGTAATCTCCTCAAACCACACAAACCTCTGAGATATCGGCACTCCTCTAATTCTGGCCTCTTGAGCATCCCCAATTTTAATTGCTCCACGATTGGTGGCCGCATCTTCAGTGGCCTAGGCCCTTAGCTCTGGAATCCCATCCCTAAAGCTCTCTGCCTCTCTACCTCATTTTTCTCCTTTAAGATATTCCTTAAAACCTACCTCTTTGAATAAGCTATTGGCCATCTAACGTAAAATCTCCTTATGTGGCTCTGTGTCATATTTTGTTTTGTAATACTCCTGTGAAGAACCATGGGACATTGTCTTACGTTAAAGGCGCTATATAAATATAAGTTGATACTGTTGTCCAATTGATCCTGACAAACCCAGCTGACCTTTTTTTTGCAATTGGGAAATTAATACTTCAGTCAATAACTTTATTTGGGAGACGAATGACTCTAACATTCACCAAGCCATCTACCTATCCATTTTCTAGATCAAATAGATCAAGTTATAAGATAGCAAATTTCAAGTCGATGCTCTACTTATATGGCTTGACGAAAAGACATTTGAAATCTAAGGCATAAGATAGATAAGAAAACATTTGCACTGAAGCAATCAATGTGTTTGCTATTGCATTGCCTAATTCTTCACTTTCAGTAGGTCTATATGGCTATTCCTTTTCTGCAGCGCTAAGCTAAAAACATACTATTTTAAAGGTCTCATTAAATTTCATTTCAGTTTGTATAAGCCAATATAAATGTCTCTTGAAATCTAATTATCTCCATCATTTGCCTTTTAGTGAGTTCTAACATTCTTTCTGGGTTCAGCGATGACTGCCTGGAACCTTATTTTGTAAATTAAATGTGCCAACATCTTCCACACCTTTCTGCCATAATAATCATTGTTCCATCTTGCCCTTTTCAAAATAAATTCCAGCCTTTCAATGAGAAAAGCATGACATTTAAATTCATTCTTATCATATTTGGATGAACAAAGATGTTACTTGTTTTTTTCAGTCATGTTCTTCTTCTTGATCTCTGATTCTACATCTTTTTCCTTCAAGTTCTTCAATAGTTTTCACAGAAAAGCCTTAGGTGCTATGTTAGATACCTCTGTGTATTATCACCTGATAAATCCCTTAAATTTGTTATTGTGGCAAAGAAAGCAGTTGAAACGTAAATGCAAGAAAGGTTTGCATTTTTATATGTGTCCCTTGACAATCTCAGGAAATCCCAGCTTTATAGCAAATTGTACCTTTTACTTTTGAAGTGTAGTCTCTGTTGCAATGCAGGGAAAATGACAGTCAGTTTGTATACAGCAACGTCCCACAAACAGGAAAGTGATAATGACTAGATAATCAGTTTTAGTGCCAAAGGATCTTTTACATCCACCTGAGAGGGCAGACGGCGCCTTGTTTTAACTTATCCAAAACACAACACCTCTGATACTGCAGCACTCCCTCAGTACTGTGCAGAAGCATCAGCTTAGGTTTTGTGCTCACATTTTTGCATTGGGACTTGAGCCCACAAATTTCTGCGTTAAAGCAAGAGTGCTAGTACTGAGCCAAGACAAACACCTTGATCTTTAAGGAGAAATGGCAGAATACGAGGCCAACTGCTCCTTCAGCCTCATGTCATTTTAGCACAAAAACGGTCTTTTCCAAGGCTGAAGGGGGCAGAGAGGTAGGAAGTAATGGTCTGAAGTGAAGTGAATGGAAGTTCAGTGTGAAAACATGCAATGTACCTTGAAAGCAAGTGACTGAGAAATCTAGCACCCTGCTACCTTTTTGATGGCTAGTGAAGAGGAAGTGGTGCTAAGTCTGGAGGTTGCAAGGAGGATGGCCAGGTTTGCCCCTCCAGGGGACCATCACTCAGGTTAGCATTGCTGGCTGAAAGGATGTGGAGGCTTATTTTAGGCTGCAGCAGACAGAAGAGACTTGCATCTGATTCTCTGCTGCCCCAGAATCTGTACAAGACCATTTACCTACTGTATTTGTCAAGCAAGTGTGCCAGGGCTCACAGATATGCTTGCTGGCACCTTGGTGGGTACAAACAATCAGGCATTTCATGGCATATAAACACAGAAAATGCTGGAAATACTCAACCGGTCTGGCAGCTTCTGTGGAAGGAGAATCAGAGATAATATTGTGATGTTCCATCTTCCAACATCTGCAGTATTTTACTTTTTCATTGTGCGTAGGCATTTCATGGCCATTGATTACCCTGGAATGTCTTCTTCATAAGTATTAGGTAAAGAATGATATACCGTGATTGTGGTACTTTTGAAGATCTGTCCAGCATTAAGGTTAGACAGGCATTGACAAACAATCTGATCATTAGATCTTCTATCACACACTCCAGAATTGGAGTCTCTGTGCTAATTGCTTAACAGAGGTAAGGATGTGTAGCTCTATTTGAATATTCAGGTGTCAAGGGTACTAGAGGGTGTACACAGAACAACTATAGTACAGCCTGGCATTCCAATGAACTCCTCCACTGGTCATTCTCTTCCTTTGAAACGCTCAGATATTGAGAGTTTCTCATTCCAGCGTCAATGAAGCTGAAGATTTTTTAAAAAGCAGCAGAATAACTGCAGTAAATTCGCATGAAAATCTGAATGCAGCAGCAAACAAAAAGGTAATCCAAAGAAGAACTGGAGAAATAGCCTGAAAATTGACAACCAAATCTTCATATTAGGACCGTAAGCTTATTTAATACCCTGCACATCTATTGAACATCAGTCAGAGCACACCTTTTAAATTTGTTCTCAGGTTGTGGGCCTTGCTGGCAAGGCCTGACACTTATTGTCTATTTCTAATTGCCCTTGGGAAGGTAGTGGTGTGCCCGGTCACTTCAAAATGACTTTACCAGCCTTCATTTTAACGTTCGCAGGCAGATCTCCAGTCCCCATTTTTCTCATAGGTGGAAAGCATGCGTCACACTGAGGAACTAGAAATACACCATTCTAGGCCTCCACTTAATTTTCCAAGTTATGCCTGTTTCTCAGGAGAACCTGATTGGAAAATATATTGTACTGTGTCTGCCTAAAACCTATTGCATGGTATGACCTCAGAGCCCCTTTTGAATATGAGTGTTTAATATTTATGTTACCACAAGGACATGTTTTATTTAAATAAAGTATCTGCCTGTAATGGTTTTGAGAATCACACACCATTGAGCACCTGTCTTACTTGGCTATATTAGTCTCTTTATCCTTTCCCTGTAAAAGATGTAAAAGGTGAATGGGAGGACCAACAAGTCCAGGGAACCCTGGATGTCAAGGGATATAGAGGATTGAATCAGGAAAAAAAAGGAGGCTTATGGCAGATTCAGAGCACTGAAAACAGTGGAGGCACTAGAGGTGTATAGAAAGTGTAGCGGGGTACTTAGAAATGTAATCAGGCGAGCGAAGAGGGGACATGAAAAAACACTGGCGGGCAAGGTAAAGGAAAATCCTAAGGCGTTTTATAAGTATATTAAGGGCAAGAGGATAACCAGGGAAAGAGTAGGGCCCATTAGGGACCAAAGTGGCAATCTGTGTGTGGAGCCGGAGGACATAGATGAGGTTTTGAATGAGTACTTTTCATCTGTGTTCACTGTGGAGAAGGACGATGTAGCTGTAGAGATCAGGGAAGGGGATTGTGATGTACTTGAACATATTAGCATTGAAAGGGAGGAAGTATTAGCTATTTTGGTGGGCTTAAAAGTGGATAAATCTCCAGGCCCAGATGAGATATATCCCAGGCTGTTATGTGAGGCAAGGGAGCAGATAGCAGGGGCTCTGGCACAAATTTTCAAATCCTCTCTGGCCACAAGAGAGGTACCAGAGGATTGGAGAACAGCAAATGTGGTACCATTATTTAAGAAGGGAAGCAGGGATAAACCAGGTAATTACAGGCCGATGAGTCTAACATCAGTGGTTGGGAAACTAATGGAAAAAGTTCTGAGGATCAGGATTAATCTCCTCTTTGAGAGACAGGGATTAATCAGGAATAGTCAGCATGGCCTTGTCATGGGGAGATCATGTCTAACTAATTTGATTGAATTTTTCGAGGCAGTGATGAGATGTGTAGATGAGGGTAAAGCAATTGATGCAGTCTACAGGGACTTCAGTAAGGCTTTTGATAAGGTCCCGCATGGCAGATTGGTTAAGAAGGTAAGAGCCCATGGGATCCAGGGCAATTTGGCAAATTGAATCCAAAATTGGCTTAGTGGCAGGAGGCAGAGGGTGATGGTCGAGGGTTGTTTTTGCGAGTGGAAGCCTGTGACCAGTGGTGTGCCACAGGGATTGGTGCTGGGACCCTTGTTGTTTGTAGCGTACATTAATGATTTAGATGTGAATATAGGAGGTATGATCAGTAAGTTCACAGATGACACGAAAATTGGTGGTGTTGTAAATAGTGAGGAGGAAAGCCTTAGATTACAGGACGATATAGATGGGCTGGTAAGATGGGCGGAGCTGTGGCAAATGGAATTTAATCCTGAGAAGTGTGAGGTGATGCATTTTGGGAGGACAAACAAGGCAAGGGAATATACAATGGATGGTAGGACCCTAGGAAGTACAGAGGGTCAGAGGGACCTTGGTGTATTTGTCCATAGATCATTGAAGGCAGCAGCACAGGTAGATAAGGTGGTTAGTTAGACACCTATGGAATACTTGCCTTTATTTGCCGAGGCATAGAATATAAGGGCAGGGAGGTTATGATGGAGCTGTATAAAACGCTAGTTAGGCCACAGCTGGAATACTGTGTAAAGTTCTGGGCTCCACACTCTAGGAAGGATGTGATTGCATTGGAGAGGGTGCAGTGGAGATTCACCAGGATGTTACCTGGGCTGGAGCATTTCAGCTATGAAGAGAGACTGAAAAGGCTAGGGTTGTTTTCCTTAGAGCAGGGAAGGCAGAGGGGAGATATGATTGAGGTATACAAAATTATGAGGGGCATTGATAGGTTAGATAGGAAGAAACTTTTTCCCTTAGTGGAGGGTTCAATAATCAGGGGGCATAGATTTAAGGTAAGGTGCAGGAGGTTCAGAGGGGATTTGAGGAAATATTTTTTCACCCAGAGGGTGGTTGGAATCTGGAACGCACTGCCTGAGGGGTAGTAGAGGCAGAAACCCTCACAACATTTAAGAAGTATTTAGATGAGCACTTGAAAATCCATAGCATACAAGGCCAAGTGCTGGAAAATGGGATTAGGATAATTAGGTGCCTGATGGCCGGCACAGACACGCTGGGCCGAAGTGCCTGTTTCTGTGCTGTATAATGCTATGACTCTATGACTAAGATTGATCTGCAACAGAAACTAGATTGTATTTAATTCAACACAAATCAGATGAGACTTTTTCTCTCATTCTACAGGATTATTGACCTCTCTGACATTCAGAAGTTCACTGTAATTGTCAATTTATTCAGTAACAAGTGCTTTCTATTTTCATGTGTATATTTGCACAAAGGTGAAAGGTATGATGGTACGGGGAATTGAAATTCCTCATCCCAAATTAACCATGTCGGGGCAGACTTGGTTGAGTGATGGATTCTCTTCCTTTCCTAATAATGCACATTAACTCCATTAACTGAGGTGTGAAGAAACCCTTGCAGTGACCATCGCTCTTCCTCTGTCTGAAATGATCAACATATCTTCCCCCAGAAGGGAAAGTTTGCACAGGAGAGATCAGCCTCCTTTGATCGCTGTCTCCTGTGCGTGTTTTGAGTGACCTTCTCCCACAAGAAAGAAGGGAGAGTGTCAATGACAGTCTTCCCAAGTGTTTTGAGAATGTTCCTGCCGTAGTTGAGTAGTTTCTCCATTGTGTGCAAGACATGAGGTGTGAGGAAGTGAGGGTTCCAGTAGTGCTGCTTCATCAATGACCTTCCCTCCAACATAAGGTCAGAGCTGGGAATATTTGCTCATGGTTGCAAGGGTTTGAGTACCATTCGCAACTCCTCAAATACTGAAGAAGTCCTTGCCCGCATATGACAAGACCTGGACAACATCCAGGCTTGGCCTGATAGGTGGCAAGTAACATTCGCACCATACAAGTGCCAGGCAATGACCATCTCAAACAAGAGAAAATCTAACGATCTCCCATTGACATTCAGTGGCATTACCATTGCTGAATCCCCCACCATAAACATCCTGGGGGTTACCATTGATCAGAAACTTAACTGGACCAGCCATATAAATGCCGCAGCTACAAGAACAGGTCAGAATCTGGGAATCTGCGGTGAGTAACTCACCTTCTGACTCCTAAAGCCTGCCCACCATCTACAAGGCATAAGTCAGGAGTGTGATGGAATACTCTCCTCTTGCCTGGATAAGTGCAGCTCCAACAACCCTCAAGAAACTTGACACCGTCCAGGACAAAGCAGCCTGCTTAATCGGCACCCCATCCACCACCTTCAACATTCACTCCCTCCATCACCAACGCACTGGGGCAACAGTGTGTACCACCTACAAAATGCACTGCAACGACTTGCCAAGTCTCCTTCGACAGCACCTTCAAACCCTCGACTTCTACCATCAAGAAGGAGAATCGCAGCAGACACATGGAAACACCACCATCTGCAAGTTCCCTCCAAGTCATCCTGACTTAACTTTTGCTGGGTCAAAATTCTGGAACTCCCTCCCTAACAGCATTGTGGGTGTACCTACACCACATGGACTGCAGCAGTTGAAGAAGGTGGCTCAGCACCATCTTCTCAAGGTCAGAGAGGGATAGGCAATACATGCTGGCTTTGCCAGCGATGCTAACATCCCAAAACAAATAAAAAAAAGGTGTGAATAGGAGAAGAAGGAGGTGGAGTGAGGTGAGGTGGTGCATGATTGCGGGAGAGGAGTGTTGTGAGTCATGAGGCTGCAGGAGTGAGGAGAGAGCGATGTAAAGTTTAGATTCTTACCTTGAGAACACTGGTGAGGTAATTAAACTTTTTTCCAGCATCATAGTCATGACCTGGGATCTCAGCTCCTGGTATTGACCTATAGTGTGAACTCTTCTCACTGGTGGCGGAAGGATTGCCTGGAGGGCTTTCTGCCCCTGGGATGGGGAAAGGGGGAAAACAGGACCTTTCTGATTCTGTCCACCACCTGAAACAGGGCCTCCTAAGTGGCATTGGTTCAACCGATCTTGCAGCCATTTCCATGTTCAGAAGCAGCCCCTACTATCTGCAACCACAGTGTACCTCCTCTTTCTGTGGCATTGGAGATGCATGATTTTCAAGCTATCCTAAACAGGCATGCAGCCTTTAACCAGCTGACAATTAGGTCTCCAAATAAATTTCCTGTGATCCCTGAGCCCTTGTGAAGAGGCACATGGAGTGTCCTCCCTGCCTTCCATGTGCCCATTTTCCAGCATGATCAAATTTCTAGGCCCTTAATTTTGGAGGAGGTTTTATTCCAATTAAAGGTAGGTTTCATTTATAAAGAACAAATAAAGCTGCTAGGTTAAACTAATGATTCTTGTATGTGTTCTCTGCAGGTGCTAATTTGGGATGGTTTTATGCTGTTAATGTATTGAAATTTAAAATTAACAGTGCTTTCTCGTAGCTGCTTTTCATATAAAGACGCCAATATGACCTTTGTCACAAAATGTTATCTTAGCTGGTTGTCTCTTAATTGATAGAGTGACCTAAACTTCACTAAGCTTTCAGGTTAGCTGTTTTAATATTAATAGTCAAAGGATTTTTCTTCAGTCATGAAAATACTTCACCTTGGCTTTCCTTTTCAATTCAGGCTAAGCCCATTGTGACCCTCTAGGCATGCAAGTCAAAACTGAGCTAATATTTGAACTAGAGCGGCTCCAGTGCTGGTAAAAAGGCCTTGACTCCAAGTTTTTAAAATCAGATATGGCTTGCTCTTTCTTGGTAAACAAAGAGATCTGTCTTCTCACACATTGCAAGATGGATACAAAAGCAGAAAACAGAGGGTAAGAGTGAAGGGAAGATTCTCAGATTGGCAGGAAGTGAGAGTTGATGTTCCACAGGAATCCATGCTGGGACCACTGTTGTTCACCATATACATAAATGATCTGGATTCCCAAATTGGACATATGGTGATATTTACAAGGAGGGAACTCTCAGGGGGACCGTTACAGTGGTCGGGAAACCCCGATGTGGGTAACATGGAGGTCCTGCCAAATTTGAATTTTTGCCTCTGTTTCCCAGCTGGCAACCAGCCAGATTGAGAGGAGCAAAAGAAGGGAGGAAGAGATCGCTGGCGGGCTTCAGATTGTGGATTTGCAGGAGTTGGTGGAGTGTGGGTTCAGATTGGGGGTCGGTAGGGCTTCAGATCATAGGTCAGGGGGGCTCTTCGGATTGCAAGTTGGGAATTTTATGGATCATAGTCAGGGAAGCCAATCACAGCAGGTCAGCTTGGGGTCATAGGAGGAGAAAGCACTGCTGCTCCTCCAGGCCCACAAGCAGTGCCGGAAAGGCACTTAGCTGCTGGCTGCAATTGTTGGCACTTCCCTTCAGCTGTCAAGTTGTCCAAACCTTGAAAAACCCAGTCCACAGCTGTTAAATGCAATATCCTGCTAAAATTTGCAGAATACAGCCTCATTAATATATTTAAATGAATGACCTGCTTATTGAGAACAGGTTTGTCACCTGGTTCCCCCCAACCTGCTTCTGTTAAAACCGCTAGTGGGTGCCTTCGGGGTGGGTTTCAGATTTTTGACATTTTTACCTGCCCCCCTCCTGCCGATTGTGGGATGTTAAATTCCGCCCATGATGGTGAAATTTCGAGATGATGCAAAATCTTAGTTGTATCGCCAATAATGTGCAGGATTGCACCAATATACAGGATGACATAAATAGGTTTGCAGAGTGGGCTGTTAAATGCGTTGGTTGGAGGAATAAGGAAACCACTTTTCCTTGGAGGATAGGAATCTAATTAGAATAGAGGAGTCAAGAAATCTGGGAGAGCGGATGCATAAATGATAAAAAACAACAAATTACTGAGACCATAAAGAGTGCAAACAAAGCATTAGGATTCATTTCCAGATAAGCAGAATTTAAAAACATGGGAGTAATGTTACCTTTATGCAGAACCTTGGTTGGTCCATGCTTGGAGTAGCACGCACAGTTCTGGTCTCCATACTATAAAAAGGATATTGAAGCATTGGAGAAAGTACAGAAGTGATGTTACCAAAAGTGAGAGGATAAAACTATTAGGAAAGATTGAGCAACCTGGAGCATATTTCACAGGAAAAAAGTAAGAGGCGAACTTATAAAGAGTTTCAATAGAGAGGAGAAATTGTATAGTGGACGGGAGTTGTGTTCAGTCAGTGGGAGTTGTGTTGAAGTCGGTGGGGGTTGTGTTGAAGTCGGTGGGGGTTGTGTTGAAGTCGGTGGGGTTGTGTTGAAGTCGGTGGGGTTGTGTTGTAGTCAGTGAGAGTTGTGTTGCAGTCGGTGGGGGTTGTGTTGAAGTCGGTGGGAGTTGTGTCGTAGTCGGTGGGTGTTGTGTCGTTGTTGGTGGGAGTTGTGTCGAAGTCGGTGGGAGTTGTGTTGAAGTCGGTGGGAGTTGTGTTGAAGTCGGTGGGAGTCGAGTGAAGTCAGTGGGAGTTGTGTTGAAGACAGTGCTTGTTGGAGTCAGTTGTTGTTCAAGTCAATGGAAAAGAAAATTGGAGAGGGTGAATATGCCTGTTCTGATCTGCCAGAAAAGTTGAATTTCAACCCGTTAATATCAGCACAGGTAGAATGTTGGGCTGATAAAATAATTTCATAACTGCGTTTGAAGAGGAAATAATGTGTTGCCTCACTGAAGGACGTAGCGAACATCAGGTGGAATAATGCAGTTATTGGAGAGAGGACAGGAAGTTGTAATTTTAAGAAAGTTGATCAGTGTAGAGTAGAATTATTTGCAAACGAATGATGGAAAATGGATGGTGAGTGGAGGGGAACATCAATGTGAAGAAGCTGAACCTTCAATTTGTGAACTGAAAACATGTAATTATTTATTTAAGCTAAAAGAAAATACTGCAGATGCTGGAAATCTGAAATCAAAGCAGAAAGTGCAGGAAGTCAGGAGAGAGAAAAAGAAGTCAATTTCAGGTCGATGACCTTTCATCAGAACTTAAGCTGGCAATTGTGATATGATTTTATTCATAAATGGATTTCGAGTCCCAATTTAAATAAAGGGGGTAACTTTAACCTATCCTGCAAGTGATAAACTGACAGGATCATATTTTCAATGGAAAGTAAAATCAGGCAGGGTGTAACATGGGTGGCCAATTTGTTTCCATCGGTTTCTCGCTGGGCATGTTAGGTTAACATTACCCTTAAAATGTTAGAGTAGAATGTGCTTTTACTGATCATAGTTTGTAGTGATCACACAAAAGTAATTCTCAAATGTCAATCTCCAAAACCTGATAGCTTTCAAGGCTTTAATTTCTATGTTGTTTGTACCAAACCATTTCCACCAGGCTCCACACTGTGTTATTACAATTCACAGATGATTAATCGTCTGCTGGTTCCATCATTACACACATTTGCAAACTTCAAAACAATACCATAAAGATACGCACATGAGGCCAGTATAATGCCCAAGATGAGTCTAAAAGATTAAGCACCGTAGGTGTTTACAGCCAGCTCTTTACTAGAGCAATTCAAAGCTAATCATTCAACTCCTCTCTCTCCCCATAGCCCAGTATCTTCCTCTGTTTCAGACATAGTCATTTTCCCTTTAGAGACGCAATGGTTTCTATCCCAACCATTCCCAGTTGCAAAGCATTCCACGCTCCAACGACCTGCTGTGTAATGAAATCTCTCTTCTCACATTTTTAATGACAATTTTAAACTGATGATTCCTTGTAATGTACTCCCAAACCAAGGGAAATAACCTTGCCCTATTCACTATCACAACCCTTCATAATTGTAAAGAAAACCTCTGTTTAATCTCCTCATAGCCCTTTTTTGAAGCAATGAAAATTGTCCGAATAAGTCAAGCCTCTTTCCCCATAATGATACTTTCCCATCCCTGAAATAATTTTCATAAATCTCTGCTGTGCACTTATTGTGGTTGTTATACCCTGAGGGATTGCAAAAGTTGACACATGGAATCAACTGTTGTTTAGCTAATGTTTTGTACAGATTTAATGTGACTTATTTACTGTTATTTACTGTCCTTATTTCTAAGACCTAAAATACTGTTTGGTCTTTTTTATGGCGTTAGTTGCCTGCACACACATTTTCTGGGTATTATGTATTTGAGTTCCTTAGTCTCACTGTTGATCCATGCCTTTTCCATTGAACAGATATGCCCATTCTTTTTTTCTCCCCCCCAAAATGTATTACCTTACACTTAGCCACATTAAATTCTATATTCCACCTGGCAGCCCATCCTGCTATGTCTTCCTAAACACTTTTGCTGTCCACCTCAGTCTTAGCCAAATAGCCTGCCTTAACGTCATCAAGATATTTTAAGATTGTGCTCTCTATGCCCAAATGCAAATCACACACACACACACACACATATATATATATATATATATATATATATATATATACACACAAGAACAAAACTCGACTCAACACTGACCCTTGAAGTACATCATATCTACCTGTTCTCCAGTCTGAACAATAGCCATTTATCTTAAATCATTAGTTTTCAATTGTCAACTAATTTTCTATCCATGTTGCTGCATTTCCACTCAATATTTTGAAGAAGCTTCTTATGAGACACATTATTGAACACCATATTTAAAATCCAAATTGACTAATGAATTCCTTTTATCTATCCAATCTGTCAATTCTTTAAAAAAAACTCGATTAAATTTGTTAAACCTGACTTGCCTTCATCATGTTCATGCTGGCTGTCCTTGAGTAGCCCATGGATTTCTAAATGTTTACTAATTTTTTTTCCCCAAATTGTGGATTCTAAAAGCATGGCTACAACTTTCATTAGGCTAACTGGTCTACAGTTACCTTCTCTCCCTTGTTTGAACAAGGATGTTACATTGGTTACTTTCTGTCCCACAGTACAACCTCTGCCATCTCCTCTGACCTCTTTCTGCTTTTGAGGAAACATTAGGACTGGTAATTTATTCACCATGAATTCTGCTAATTTTTCTTACAAAAATTACTTTTCTGCACTCATCTTCTGTCGAACACCCACATTCTCACTACCATGATCATTTGCAAAACTAGCGTAAAATATTTATTGAATATATTTCTGCCATATCTTCATCCGTCACAAGTGGACTCCCTCCTTCATCTCTCTATTCTATTATTCTTTAACATTTTGCACACTAATAAAAGACATTGCTATCTTTTATATTCAATACTTCGTTTATATTCCGTTTTAGCCCTTCTATTACTCTGTTTCAGTTTCTCGTTGCACTCCCTATATTCTTCAAGGATAGCTAATTCTATCCTGTACCTCTCTTTTAAGTGTTAAATTAGTTTTGCAATCTATTTTTCTATGAACCCTGTTCTTTGATGCACCTCCTTTTTCATAACAGGAAGAAATTTATTTTGTGCTCGATCCATTTCATATTTAATAAATATTTAATGAAGAGTGCAGGAGGGCATGTCAGGAGCAACACCAGGCATGCCTAGAAATGAGGTGTCAGTCTGGTGAAGCTATAACACAGGACTACTTGCATGCCAAACAGCAGAAGCAGCATGCAATAGACAGGGCTAAGTGATCCCATAGCCAATGGATCAGATCTAAGCTCTGCAGTCCTGCCACATCCAGTCGTGAATGGTGGTGGACAATTAAACAACTGACAGGAAGAGGTGGCTCCACAAACATCCCCATCCTCAATGATGCGGGAGCCCAGCACATCAGTGCAAGAGACAAGGCTGAAGCATTTGCATCCATCTTCAGCCTGAAGTGCCGAGTTGATGATCCATCTCAGCCTCCTCCCGAGGTCCCCAGCATCACAGATGCCAGTCTTCAGCCAATCCAGTTCACGCCACGTGATATCAAAAGCATTTGATACTACAAAGGCTATGGGCCGTGACAACATTCCACAATAGTACTGAAGACTTGTACTCCAGAACTAGCTGCCCCCCTAGCCAAGCTGTTCCAATATAGCTACAGCACTGGCATCTACCCGGCAATGTGATAGATTGCTTAAGTATGTCCTGTGCACAAAAAGCAGGACAAATCCGACTGGCAAATTACTGCCCTATCAGTCTATTCCCAATCGTCAGCAAAGTGATGGAAAGGGTCGACGACAGTGCTATCCAGCAGCACTTGCTCGGCAATAACCTGCTCACTGACGCTCAGTTTGGGTTCCGTCAGGGCCACTCAGCTCTTGACCACATTACAGCCTTGGTCCAAACATAGACAAAAGAGCTGAACTCCAGAGGTGTGGTAAGAGTGACTGTCCTTGACATCAAGGCAGCATTTGACCGAGTATGGCATCAAGGAGCCCTGGCAAAACTTGAGTCAATGGGAATCAGGGGGTAAACTCTCTGTTGGTTGGAGCCATACCAAGCACAAAGGAAGATGGTTGTGGTTGTTGGAGGTATTACCACCAGGTGAAAAAGGGGTCTAGAGGTTCCCTCTCAGCCTTTGCCTGGTTTAACCGTAACAGTGTTTAATTTTAAAAACACCGTGTTTTTAGCTCCCCCTCAGTGAATCCTTGTTCACTGCTCTGCAATTGTAAGGCAAAGAAATCAACCGTACAGGTTTTCTTAGATTTAAACAAGAAAGGTGGAAGTTTATTAACCTTAAACTCTAATTCGGTTACCAACTACAAATGCGCGACGCGACCACGCTAACATGCATATGCGATAAACACACACGCAGATAGAGACAGAATGTAGAAGCAATACAGGGGAAAAGTTTGAGGCAACAGCTGGGATTTATTTATGGTCCTTTGAGTTCGATGTAGAGTCTTTGATTGCCGGTAAGTCTTGACGTTTCATTAGGGCCCAGTGCAAGCTTTAAAACTTAAAACTTGTTTCGATGTAGGAGTCTTTTCTCTCTTGAGGTGTAAGTGACTTCAGTGGATCCAGAGATTAGTGAGAGAGAGAGAGAGAGAGCTAACCAGGAGAGAAGCTCTCTGCTTCCAAGTTCAGTTGCAATCTGACGAACTGTGCTGTGAGCAGTTCCAACAAAACCTGGGCCAGCAGGTTAGTCATGTGACTAGCTGTTTTAACAAACTCCTGCGTTTGTGGATTCTCCATCTTAGCAAACACCCTGGAATGCTGGCTTTTTTACACATTCAATGTCTGGTGATCAAAATCCATTTGGGTTAATTGGAACAGGGAGACGTTCTATTGTCTCCAGGTACTATCTCTTAGTATGCAAATATTTTTCAGCCACTGCTGACCTCTTTAAACAAGTCATTTCTTCATTCCAGCAACAGTTTAAAATTATTGTTCATGACAAAATTAAAATGCCTCATTCTTGGCAGGTGGGGTCTTCATGACACCTCCACAGCCAGCGGAATGAAATGCTATTTTTTAAACAACATTTCATTAAAGGGGACTAGAGAGAAGAGTAGGTACAGGAAAATGCACATGCACCTCTCTCAGTTATAACCTTTCTTTTCTTGGTGGCAGTGCTGCTTTAAACTGCCATTTTTTGGCATCCCAATGAACATGTGGTTTTGGGGAAGTTTTCCAGTCTGCACATTTCCAGGACTGCCTAGGGTGTCTTTCTTCCTGTTGAGGTCTGCAGGGGGAGGGTTAGATTTAATTAGCCTTAAATTGGAGCTCTGCTCATGGGCTTCGGCAATGGGTGGTTCCACTCTGAATTCTCTTTCAGTGCTTTGATCAGTCATGCAAGAGCTTCTCACCATAGGGGCTGGTTGGTTCCCTTTTCTCCTGACTGTGGAGGAGAATTCCTGGGACACTCCTGCTTACAGGTATTTGCCCAGATTCTACTGCACTCCCCTGTGGCACTTGGACTAGATGAGGCAACAACCTAACGGTTTCTCTGCTCTCTTGTGGACTTTCTTTGTCTCTGTGGGTTCCTGTAAATGCTGTTAGCGACTCTGGTGGGGTGCCTCTGGTGTTGGCATTTACATAGGAGGATGTGGAGTCTAGCTTTTCAAACATTTCAGGGTTTGCTGACCGGACAGTAAGGGTTTCCATTTGGGAATCCTCCCGGACTTCCTTTAACCTGCCCTCTTTGTCTCTTTTTCCCCTTCCCTGTCTATCCCTTTGCCAGCCTGTCCCCGTTTGTTCTTGGCAGGGGTCCCTTACAGTTCACCAACCCTCTACTGGAGGGTCCTCCAAACACCGATAAAGGACTTAGGGGTGCAGATTTCACTGTAGGTTGGGGTTTCCCCTCAACCTAGCACATGCGGCAACTCCGAGAGTAGTCCACCACATCTTTGTGGAGTTTTGGCCAGTCAAACTGCTGTTTTATGTGGGCTTTGGTTTTTCGTATACTGACATGTACAGCCACTGCAATCTCATGGGCCATGCTTAATATTTCTCTCTGGTACCTGTGTGGCACCACTAACCGGTGAACTACTGTCTACTATTTGTCAGCAGGTCTGTGAGAACTCCACTTCCTCATCAGTACCTCATTCTTTAATAGTAGCTGACAGGGACTCCCTCTGTTTCAATTTCAGACTGGGTAGCCTGTGCTAACTCTCTCAATACTGGGTCGGCTTGCTGAGCCTCAGCTAGTGAAGATCCATTTCATCCATTCCCTGGGTTTCTAACTTTCCAAAGAAAGTCTCAGACAGGCAGCCCTCATGGTCATCTGCCTGCAGTGCCAATTCAGTCCTCTGGGGGAGCTGGTTTGATCATGGCCTGATCCACTACACATTCAGGGAAACTGTGACTTCACCCTGGCTTGGGGAGTTACTGGCTTCAGTCGCAGACATGCTAGTATTCTAGCACACACAACCACAACAAAACCTGTATTGAAATCTTTTCTCTTTTTGATTGGGATCAATTTAGCTTCCCACTTCTAATTTCCTCATTTGTCTGTGGGTCAAATCCAGGATGCTAGTCCCCAAATTTCTGCTACGACCAAGTGAAAACGAGGACTAGGGGTTCCCTCTCAGCCTTTGTCTGGTTTAACCGTAACAGGGTTTAATTTTAAAAACACCGTGTTTTTAGCTCCCCCTCAGTGAATCCTTGTTCACTGCTCTCCAATTGTAAGGCAAAGAAATCACTGCAGGGGTTCCTCAGGATAGTGTTCTAGGCCCAACTATCTTCAGCTGCTTCATCAATTACCTTCCCTCCATCATAAGGTCAGAAGTGGGGATGTTCGCTGATGATTTCACAATGTTCAGCACCATTCGCGACTCCTCATATACTGAAGCAGCCCGTATCCATATGCAGCAAAACCTGGACAACATCCAGGCTTGGGCTGATAAGTGGCAAGTAACAATTGTGCCACACAAGTGCCAGGCAATGATGCTCTCAAACAAGACAGAATCTAACCATCTCCCTTTGATATTCAATGGCATTACCATTGCTGAATCCCCCACTATCAACATCCTGGGGGTCACCATTGACCAGAAACTGAACTGGGCCAGCCACATAAATGCTGTGGCTACAAGAGTAGGTCAGAGGCTGGGAATTATGTGGCACGTAACTCGCCTCCTGACTCCCCAATGCCTGTCCATCATCTATAAGGCACAAGTCAGGAGTGTGATGGAATACTCTCCATTTGCCTGGATGGGTGCAGTTCCAATGATGCTCAAGAGGCTCGACACCATCCAGGACAAAGCAGCATGCTTGATTGGCACTCCATCCATTACCTTCAACATTCATTCCCTGCACCACCGATGCACTGTGGCCACAGTGTATACCATCTGCAAGCTGCACTGCAGCAACTCACCAAGTCTTCTTCGACAGCACCTTCCAAACCCACGACCTCTACCACCTAGAAGGACAAGGGCAGCAGATGCATGGGAACACCACCACCTGCAACTTCCCCTCCAAGCTGCACACCATCCTGACTTGGAACTATATCACTGTTCCATCACTGTCGCTGGGTCAAAATCCTGAAACTCCCTTCTTAACAGCACTGTGGGTGTATCTACACCTCAAGTACTGCAGCAGTTCAAAAAGGCAGCTCACCACCACCTTCTCAAGGGCAATTAGGGATGGGCAATAAATGGTGGCCTAGCCAGCAATGCCCTCATTCCTTGAACGAATAAAAAAATAATTTCCTATTGCCTGTTCTGTGGACCTGTTGCTTCAATTCATGGGGGTCAGATCTCTTCTTAACACAATGAACTTTGCTTTTTGCATTTAAATCTTCAATCTCATCTCATGTTCTTTTTAAAATTGATCCTAACTATGTTGTGGTCACTATTTCCCAGTTGTTGTCCCACTCCCACATTAGTTATTTGCTCCATTTACTTCCTGTAACAAAATCAAGAATACTTCTTTCCTTGACGGATTAGAAACACAGACCTGGACTGCAATCACAGTTGAATTCTACGAAGTGTTTCTCGCTTTGATCACGTGTCTGCTTTATTCGAGTCTATCTTGTGATACTTTAAATCACCCGTCTACTTCATTTCCACTGTTTGGTGGCTGGCACTGCACACCACAAAATGTACTATTGTTCTTCCTACAAATTTTATTCCATTTGCATTCTGTCTTCCATTCCAGTGCAATGATGAGAATCCTTCACGAACTCTCCATCACCTTTTTTTCCTCCCTATGGTTTCCTGAAAGTGTAATTGCAGTATAAGAGTCTGAAAGGGTTAATGTTTGGGTCAGTGTGAGTAACACCTCTCACTGTGATGATGTCAGAGATCACATGTGGTCGGGACCCAAGAAGGAGAAATAGCATCACGTTAGTGGTAAGTTAGACATGCTTAAGAGAAAATGTAAATAGTTCCTGAAATGTGATAAATGAGTTATTGTTCTAAACCTTACAAAGACTCAGTGATCTCTACAAGCTCGAGGAATCAAACTTATCTGCTAGTGGTGACAATATACAACAATAATAAGGAATATTAAGTCCCAGTGCTGTCCAGACCTATATCATTCCTCTTCATAGTTGTTCAAAATTCTAATGCACAAATTTTGTTTTGACTGATTTTTGCTTTCACATGCATTTCACTTAAATAGATTCAAAACAAATTAGAGGCACAATTCAGATTAAAATTTTTAAAAATAAATGTAATATTTTTACTGAATTAAGCCATAGCTCACTTGGTCGCACTCAAGCCTCTGAGTCAGAAGGTTGTGCGTTCAAGTTACACTCCAGAGACTTGAGCACAAAAATATAGGCTGACACTCCAGTGCAGTACTGAGCGAGTGCTACACTGTCGGAGGTCATTTCTTCAGATGAGATGTTAAACCGAGGCCCCATCAGCTCTCAGAGGTGGATGTAAAAGATCCTATGGCACAATTTTGAAGAAGGGCAGGGTAGGTAACCCTCAGGTCATGGCCAATATTTATCCCACAAGTAACATTCTTAAAACAGATTATCTGGTCATTTTCACATTGCGGTTTGTGGGAGCTTGCTGTGCATAAATTGACTTATGTTTCCTACTTTACAGTACTGACTGCATTCACTTCATTGGCTGTGAAATACTTTGGGATATCCTGAATTTGTGAAAGGCATTATATAAATGTAATTTTCTCTTTCTTTAATAGAAACATCCTGTAAATCTTTTAGGACAGAAAAGAGCACCCAGGTGCAACATTGCAGAGATTGCAAGGGAACCTCGCTTCTTGTATTGTGCTTAGTTAGCCACAGAGATGCAGCTTAAAAGGTATTATTTTTCACACCAGTTGCCTGATATTGCCCCATCCACTCAGCTGCTCCCCTAGTGCTCCCCATTAGTGCATTATGAGTTCAGTACTTCTGCAGGGAGTTTGTGCATTGATAATACATATTGGCTCAAACTTTGCTGTAGCAGAGCATTTAACGGCGTCTGCTGTTATTTAGACTTGTTCATGCACGCTTAGGTTTTAACATTTTTTGCACAGCTAGTTGCTGAAAGTGCAGCAAGGGAAACAGGGGCCATGATTTTTATTTAAATGCGAGGGTGGGAAGGCACACTTAAACTCGCCCTTCGGATTGGCGTACCAGTTTGCCGATGCGAAACCGAAATATTGAACGTTTAAAAGGCTACGAGGGGAGCGGAAAGAGGCAATCCGCCTGAAATGAATAAATGGCCAGTTAAGGTGGTGAACAAGCTTATTGTCAGCTTTTTAAGGGCCAGTTTGGAATTTTCTTATTTAAGGCACGGGATCCATGCAGGGTCTCAACCACGACAGGGAGGAAGAGGCAGTGTCACAGCGGAGAGCGAGGCAGAATGGTGGGACAGCAGCAAAAGGTATTATTGAAGGGAGAAAGTTCAGAGAAGGCCCTCATTGACAGGCAACAAGTTGTACAGCATCAGGAGAATTATATGTAATATCTTTTCACTCTGGACAAGGGCATTTTGGGGTTGGACGAGTCCTTCTGCATAAAAGCTTCACGGGTTCATCGGGGGGTGGGCTTCAGGAAGACTCCAAATTCCATTTGAAAGGAAGGAAGATCATAACAAGAAATGGGATTAAGCTAGTCCAAGATAGGATTGACTAGCGATGAGGAGAAGAATCTGCAGGAGCAGAGGCAGACCCCTGGATGACAGGGGCACAAGGGTGAAGAACGAGGAAGGCAACAAAGGTGATACGCTCAGCAGAGGGTCTACCGCCAAAGGGGAAGCTACTTGGACGTGTTGGAGCCTCAGTGCCGCAGGAGGCTGCGCCTGTCCAGGCAGATGGTTGCTGACGATTGAGGGTCATCCGAGATTTCACAGGAACCATTGCCATGGTCTTCCCATGGTTGTAAAAGTCACTGTGACCTTGCATTTTTTGCAACCAGTTCCTTCCAAGGAGCAGAGGCAGACATTAGTGGTAGCTCGCAGGCAGCAGCACATCATGCATCACGGAGGTAATGGATACTCTATTTGAGAGGGCAGGGGATTACATTGAATTCAAGGTGGATAGCAACACTCAAGCTAAAAGGGCAGTGGGATTTGCCTCCTTCGCTGATTCCTTCAGGTGCAGAGGATCATCGATTGCAGCTATGTGGCCATCAAGGCACCGACTGACCAGCCAGGGAGATTCCTCATTAGGAAGGGATTCCACTCCCTGGACGTTCAGCTAGTCTGCGACCACAGCAAGTGCTTTATGCAGGTGTGTGAATGCTATCCTGGAGGCTGCCATGACACCTTCATCCTCCGGCATTCGCAGGTGCTGCAGCTCTTCACAGAGCCATTGGAAATCCATGGATCACTGTTAGTGGATAAGGCTTATTCCTTGAAGAGATGGATGATGACTCCAGTGAGAGACACTACAACTGATGCCACCTAAACACAAGGAACATCATTGAGCAGGCCATTAGTCTCATGAAGATGAGTTTCAGGTGCCTTGACCGGGTGAGTGGTACCCTCCAGTACACTCCCTCAAGGGTCTTGTGCACTGGAATGGTTTGCTGCGCTCTCTATAACATGGCCCTCCAGAGAGGTGTGGACCTGGAAGAGGGAGAAGAGCTGGAATGGCAGAGCTCCTCAGAGGAGAAAGAAGAGAGGAAGAGGCTGAAGGAGAACTGGAGATCAGTTCCCATGCTTTGCAGGGATATCACCCATGGTAGGCTGGGGATGGAGTGCTCATCAGGGTGCCAGGGAAACTAGGGATGCTGTAATCCAGATAGGTTTCACCTAAGCAAGACTCAATCTGCAGGGCATTCAGAGAAGAGAGTCGCCTTCATCTGAGTGAGAGAAAGCATCCATTAAGATCAAAAGTCAGCAACCCTCCATTGGCACAAACACTGCAAGGCTCCAGAGTCTCCATCTGACACACTATTCCCCAATGCACTTCTTTGCTTTGCTAACCCTTATTTTCCATTCTTCTGCCTTTCACTATGATGAATGAAAATACACAAGTCTGCCTTAGTGCAACAACATGCTCAGGTGCTTTAGCACATAACAGTTTGATATAATTTACAACAGCAACACCCAAGTGACCCACAAAGTGACATCACCGATGCAGTGGCCTCCACTCCTACAAGTTGCTCCCCCTGTGGCTGAAGATGAGATGGTTGCTAGTGCCTGTCTGGGACAGAGATGCCCATGGCGGTCAGTCTCATTGTGGAGGTGCCCCCCTGGCATCTCCAAAGGTTGCTGCACCAGCATCACTGCATCTGTCTCTGTTATTTAGCTCTACAGATGCTTCCTCTGTCAGAGGGGCCATGGAGGCAGATGATGATGATGGAGCCCCATGAGGGGTGGCTCCCTCATCACCATCTGTCGCCTCCTCAGCCCTTTCATGGCGCCATTGATTGCTAGAGGGAACCACCAGCTGGGGCGCAGCATTTTTTTATTCTTTAATAGCATATGGGCGTCACTGGCAAGGCCAGCAATTTTTGGCCATCCCTAATTGCCCCTGACAACTGAGTGGCTTGCTAGGCCATTTCAGAGGGAAGTTAAGAGTCAACCACATTGCTGTGGGTCTGGAGTCACATGTGGGCCAGACCAGGTAAGGACAGCAGATTTCTTTCCCTAAAGGATATCAGTGAACCAGATGGGTTTTTATGACAATTAGGGATAGTTTCATTGTTACTGAGACTAGCGTTTGATTCTAGATTTTTATTAATTAATTGAATTTATTAATTAATTGGATTTAAATTCCAGCAGCTGCTGTGGTGGGATTTGAACCCGCGTCCCCAGGCATTTAGCCTGGGCCTCTGGATTACAAGTTTAGTGATGTTACCACTATGCCACCACCTCCCCCAGGCTGGCATCCACTCCATGCTTCTTTGTGCCATTTGCACCACTTACTGGTCAATGTTACAGACGGCAACATGCATTAAAGCCTGGCTACCTGACCCGAATCCAACTAGACCCGACTACATGTTGGGTTTGGGTCGGGTCACGTCGAAATTCAGAGACCAGCATTCGGGCTCGGGTCAGGTCGGGCTGGACACTGCTTCCGGGAAGTCATGGGATCAGGCTTACCCATGATTCCCCACAACTCCAGCTGCAGGAATAGCCAGCTGCTGGAACAGATGAAGGAGATTCGTGTTGGGTCTGGTCGGGTTGGGCGCGAAAAAGAATGAAAGGGCTCGGGTCGGGTCAGGTTTTAATTTCATACCCGAGCCAGGCTTTAACATGCATTCTGGGCATGTCAATGCGCTGTTTCTGCATCCACTCTTGCGTGATGTCACAATATGGCTCTCCATGAGGTTGGCCACTCTCTCAATTGAAGAGCTCTTGCGCTCAAAGCACTAAGACACTGTGGAGTGCAGAAGATGAATGGACTCCTCCATTCTCATTCCATGACTCTGCAGTGTCTCAGGTAACTCTGACACATCTCACACTGTTTTGTGACTCCCGAGGCTCTGCATCTCCGTCCTGCTGAGCAGAGCTGCAACAATTTCCATTCCGTCAAGGTGATTGCCCACAGCTGACTCTTGTCTCCTTCTGCTCTGAAGTGATGTGCGCTTCACCCTGTGCCACTTGTTCTAATACCATGTGAGGACCCACCAAGGTGCAACTGTCTGTGCTGGTGGAGTCTGCGCAAGAAAGATGTGATGGTGCATCCCCTGAACCTGGAGATGTTGAGATCTTTTCACCCTGTCTCTGTTGGACTCTTATTTCTCCAACATCCCAGGGCCTTGCCATTCTGGCCAGATCAAGGGGCAGCTCCTCAAAGTGCATCAGAATGCGAGCTGGGGTGGCCTCAAGCGTGCCCTCTTGCTCTCCCTAGCTTTGTTCTCCCGTTTGGCCTGCAAGGTGAAGAAAGATCCTGTTAGGACGATGCCTCTCTCTCTCACCGGTTGCAGCTTTTCGGTCGCATAAGATGTTGCGGTCTACACTGTAGCCTATTGTCCAATAGTGCTAGGTTTATGAGCTATGCATATGGGTTATCAATGCTGCTGATCTCTCCCATAGTCAGGAGAACTCTATGCCCCCTCAGGATGTCGCTCTTTGCATTCTGGTGACTGCTGACCAGGAGGCATGCCATCTGGATCTATCTTTGGGTTCACCTTGCCAGACCTAAGCAGGCTATTGAAATACTTCCTGCATTAGACCCAGTTCCTCCTCACCACTCCTCTGCTGCTGATCTCATGAGCCACCTCCAGCCATGCCTTCTTGGTCAGCCTTGCAGGCTTTCTTGTGCCACTGGCAGGGAATAGGATGTTTTTCCGTGATGTCACCCTCTCCAATAACACCTCAAGTGAGGTGTCAGAGATATGGGGTCTGCCCTGGAACAGGGGCCCTCCCTACTCATTGTCCGCTGTCCAGCTGCTCCTTCCATTATTGCAACAAATGGCAACCAAAGCAATAGCTGCCGCTAGCCCTTTACATCGAGCCCGCTGCTTCCTGTATCCTGTTTCCTTCCCATGCTCACTACTGATAATTGGATGGCGAATGCGAGTCTGGGCCAATTAATTGTTTTTTTTTCAATTGAAATTGCAACGCATGAGTGTTGCGAATGCATTGTGGGGTTGGGACCCGGAAATAAATATGACAACGGGGTGCCGACCCTGGAACTAAAATCCTGCTCGGGCATCTGTGAGCTGAGTGAGCAGGGAAAGTAACTGGTCATCTCCCTAAGCAATCAGATTGAAGAATTGAGAAATAAACAGCAGAATTTTTGTTGGCGATTTTAAAAATGTCAAATTTAATTTTGCTTTTCCTTTTTCTTTTTGTCTCTTCCTTCTCTCTCTCTTAATCCAATCTTTCTTTTTCTCTGAGAAGGAATTGCAAATTAGAGTGGGTGAGTTCAATGTCAAATCAGGTGCAGAAAGAGAAATAGAGGGGGAAAGAAAGATTGGATTAAGAGAGAGAGAGAAGAAAGAGACAAAAAGGAAAAGGAAAATTAAATTTGAAATTGTTAATATCTCCAAAAACAATTTAAATCTGCAGGAATGAGTTAATTTTCAGTCCCAGAGGGGTTGACTGGCAGTAGTTAACAATTATCACATCCTTAACAGAGTACTTGCAATTGTAATGACAAAATATAACTTTCTGTGGAGAGTTCATTTCAGATCAGCTTGTCAAGTACAACAACTTCATGACATTAGATGCATGTTAATGGCGAAGCAGACAGTGAGATGCCATTTTCACAAAGCTAATGGTGGGGGGTGCAACTTGGACAGAAATGTTTGAATATTGGCATTTAACCATACATTTTCTTCTTGCCTGAAGCTGCTGTACCATTTACGCATAAATAACACCGAGCGCCATTAGCCTCATCATTATTTTGACAGCAAAATATGGCTCATTAACTCTCAATTAATTGAGTGGAAGAGGTACCCTTCACGCAAAATAGCTAAATAGTTTTCCACTAAATAGTTTTCCAATTTGATAAGCAATGTACTCTATTTGTGTATATGGTTAGCCTGCAGCTCCTTGATTATCTTTAATTAGCTGTAGATGACAACATACAACATACTGACAGAGGTCCAGCAGTTTAGTCAGCTGTCTGTATTAATTTCTTTTCAGACCAGATATTAGCCCACTACAAGAATTGGACAGGCAGGTTCTGAGGTGAGCACCAAAGCTTCTGAGTATGTCAGTGTGAGGCCCGGGCGATTGACTGCATGCATGCATTTAGTTGACTCGCCAAAACCATCAGGAAGCAGCAGCTGGCTGATAGGCAGGAGGGTATCAGCTGGGACCAAAGGAACGGTCCACGGCAGTAATGTAAGTCACAGAGAGTTGTTGGTAATAGTGGAAGGGGAGCAGGGAGAAGCGTGTTTTAAGAGGGTGTAGCAATGGGGATGGATTGGGGACAGTGGAGCGGTGGGGGCGGTGGTGGGGGTGCAAAATCCCAGGACAGGGGGCCTAAACCTTCCTTGAGAGATCCAGAGGAAGACTCCTGCTTCCCCGGGCCCCAGAAAGAATGTAAAAAAGACATAACTCTCAGGACCTCTTCTGACTCCTGCTGCCTTCACCTTTTGAGATAGTCACACTGACTTCTGCACTCAGGCCACCAGGTAATGTAGCAGTCTGGTCTCAGTGACACAATTGGAGCCCAATCTGTATATTTAAAGAAGGATAGGGCCAGTTTCTGGTGGGGCTGCCTGTTCAGAAAAGTAGGTTAAAATGCCAGACTGCAAGAACAAAGCAAGACATTGGCAGGTATGTAACCCAGCCAATTTCAACCTGCTTAAAATTGCCCCTTTTGGTAGTGTTATGAGAAAGGGGTCTAGGGATTCCCTCTAAGCCTTTGTCTGGTTTGGCCGTAACAGGGTTTAACTTTTAAAACCACCGTGTTTTAAGCTTCCCCTCAGTGAATCCTTATTCACCGGTCTCTAATTGTAATAGCAAAGAAATCAACCAGACAGGTTTTCTTAGATTTAAGCAAGAAAGATATAAGTTTATTAATCTTAAAACTCTAATTCATTTAAAACTACTAGAAATACATGACGCAAACACACTAGCATGCATACGCGATAAACACACACGCAAATAGAGACAAAGGAGGAGAGAGAAGGATAAAGGTTTAAAGTAATAGCTGGAGTTACTAGCTTTTATTCTTGGATTGCAGTTGTCTTGCAGTTCTCATTGGGGCCCAGTGCACACTTTCAAACTTGTTTAGCTTCAGGAGTCTTCTCTCTACCTTCTCTTTGTCTTCAAATTGCAGTCTCTTTTCAACTATTCTGTGAGCACAATTCAAAACCCCAGGTTGGCCAGCAGGTTAGTCACGTGACTAACTCCTTATTTGGAACAACCTGCCTGGCGAGGTTTGTGGACTGTCCATCTTAACAGACACCCTCAGTGTGTGTGTGTGTGGGGGAATGAAATGCTAGCTTTTTACACATTAAATGTTTTTGGATCAAAATCCATCTGGTTAATTGAATCAGGGAGCAGTTCCATTGTCTTTTCCAGACAACTGTCTTTTAGAATGCAGATGTATGCAGCCATGCCTCCAGTGGTCTTTTAAACCAAGCCACTTTCAGTCCAGCAACAGTTTAAAATTGATGTTCCATATGACGAAATTAATATGTCTCATTTCGGTAGGTGTGGTTCCTGACAGTAGAATTTTTAATGTTCTCGCTAGGACAATTTTACCACATAGTAAAATGCAGACATTCTTCCTCAGATGATATTCCACTGCATTCTTTTAAAGCCATTTAGTGGATGTCTAGTCATTAGTTTGTTGCCAGATTGTCAAATGTACAGCTTTCCTCCCACCACAAGACCTACAAGAATCACAACATCATTGCGTTGCAGTAGGAGATGAGCCTAAGATGTAGAATGTTTATGAACTTTCAAAAAAAGCAGTGAACTTTATCCATTGCAGACGAAGTTAGGACTGTGTAATCCATCATGTGGTTCAGAGCTGAAAGAGGAAGTGAATTGAGATTTGAACTTGTACCATGCTTAAAGGCAATGAGGAAAAAACATCAAGGAGCTTTAACATTGCTGGAGTCCTGCTGAACATAGTTAAAGTGATTGCCATCAAGAGCATTGTTTATACTAGGAAGGTGATTATCAAAGGATCATAAAATGAAATATCACAGAAGGAGGCCATTTGGCCCATTGTGCCTGTGCTGGATCATTGAATCAGCTGTCCAATTAGTCTCTTTCCCTCTCACCCTACAAATTTTTCCCGTTCAAGTATTAATCCAGTTCCTTTTGGAAAGTTATTATTGAATCTGCTTCCACCATCTTTTCTGGCAGTTTAATCCAGATCATAACAATTTGCTGTGTAAAAAAAAAAAATTCTCCTCCAGTAGTTGGTACTACCTTATTGTACTAGTTATTTACATTATTATTATTAATAACAGTCACTGGCCAGCGTATCCTCAGCAATTAAAGTATTCTATGTATTCATGTGAATACAACTATAGGTAGTTCAGGGGTAGAAACTCTCAGGTGCAAAGATTCCACCAGAAATGCCACAGGGCAGAGCCTCGGTCTGCCCCTCTGTCTCTGCCAGGACCATGTCCCAAATCTCAAAACAGGGTCATCACTCTACAAGCAATGGGTGCCCACTGCAGTAGCAGTGCCACAATGTAGTTAAACCAGCAGAAATAGCGGGATGTCAGAAGGCTGCTTGTTTCTTTGTGGAAGCGGGTCAAAGGTCAGTCAGGCTAAAGATTGAAAATCTTTCAGTGCAGTTCCCTCAATGGTGAGGCCTAAATTCGCACTCCTCCAGTTTGCCATTGTAATCTGGCTTTATGGAGGTTACACAGGGCCCGGCCCAGCCCAGCCTGGCTGCCTGGGCTTTGCTATTAACCACTCCCATGACAGATATGAGGCGAAGCACAGCAGTTACAGACTTAAATATGGGAACACATCCCCAACAAGCTGCCCACATGACCAGCAACATGTGTCAAGACATCAGAGTGTCCCATCATGGAGAATCAGAACACTTCATTAACAGTTTTAAATCGGGGGTGGGGGGGGGGGAATGCTATCACCAACCACTCTTTGAAAGGTAGTATTCCAGCTATTAAGGGATGGAGATCTGATAGAGCCAAATTTCGACCAAATTCCAGCCCATTGGATGTCACAATCCCGAAATTCTGTCCCATGAGAGAATCGAATTCCCGAGCTTCGGCATTCTGCGTTTGATTATCAGGAGAGTCCTTTCAAATTGCTTGGTCAAATTATCATTTGGCGAGGTTTATTAGTGATCAGATCACCGCTTAGTGCACCATACATTATGGCCAGAATTTTATGTTGGGTAGGAGACCCCACCCACTGACCGAAAAGTCGATGGCGAGCTGGGGGTGGGGAGCCACGCCGGGATTTTTCACTTATTTGTACTTAATTGGCCTTGGGCGGGACTTCCACCTCCTTGAGGCAGGATGTCCCACCTAATGGAGTTGCCAGCGATTCAGCAGGCTGACAGCTGCTAGTCCCAGCAGTGCCACTGGGAGCGGTGGCCACTGCTGAGACTACATGCAGCCAACAGAAGTAAGAAGAAGGACGGCCCTGGAACTAAGGTAAGATTATGGGGCCTTGCTGGGAACTATCGGCCGGACCCTATCGAGGCGAGGAGGGTCGGTTGTGGTGGGGGGGAGGGCGGGAAGTGTTTTTTTAATTCATTCATGGGATGTGAGCATCGCTGGCCAGGCCAGCATTTATTGCCCATCCCTAATTGCCCTTGAGAAGGTGGTGGTGAGCTGCCTTCTTGCACCACTGCAGTCCATTTGGGGTGGGTATACCCACAGTGCTGTTAGGAAGGGAGTTCCAGGATTTTGACCCAGCGACAGTGAAGGAACGGCGATAGAGATCCAAGTCAGGATGGTGTGTGACTTGGAAGGGAACTTGCAGGTGGTGGTGTTCCCATGTATTTGTTGCCCTTGTCCTTCCAGTTGGTAGAGGTCGCAGGTTTGGAAGGTGCTGTCGAAGGAGCATTGGTGCATTGTTGCAGTGCATCTTGTAGATGGTACACACTGTTGCCACTGTGTGTCGGCGGTGGAGGGAGTGAATGTTTGTAGATGGGGTGCCAATCAAGCGGGCTGCTTTGTCCTGGATGGTGTCGAGCTTCTTGAGTGTTATTGGAGCTGCACCCATCCAGGCAAGTGGAGAGTATTCCATCACACTCCTACTTGTGCCTTGTAGATGGTGGACAGGCTTTGGGGAGTCAGGAGGTGAGTCACTCGCCTCAGGATTTCTAGCCTCTGACCTGCTCTTGGAGCCACGGTATTTATATTGCTAATCCAGTTCAGTTTCTGGTCAATGGTAGCCCCTAGGATGTTGATAGTGGGGGGAATTCAGCGATGGTAATGCCATTGAATATCAAGGGGAGATGGTTAGATTCTCCCTTGTTGGAGATGGTCATTGCCTGGCACTCGTGTGGCGTGAATGTTACTTGCCACTTATCAGCCCAAGCCTGGATGTTGTCTAGGTCTTGCTGTATTTCTACACAGACTGCTTCAGTATCTGAGGAGCCATGAATGGTGCTGAATATTGTGCAATCATCAGCGAACATCCCCACTTATGACCTTATGATTAAAGGAAGGTCATTGAGGAAGCAGCGGAAGATGTTGGGCCTAGGACACTACCCTGAGGAACTCCTGCAGTGATGTCTTGGAGCGCAGATGATTGACCTCCAACAACCACAACCATCTTCCTTTGCGCTAGGTATGACTCCAACAGCGGAGGGATTTCCCCTGATTCCCATTGACCTCAGTTTTGCTAGGGCTCCTTGACGCCATACTTGGTCAAATGCTGCCTTGATGTCAAGGGCAGTCACCCTCACCTCACCTCTTGAGTTCAGCTCTTTTGTCCATATTTGAACCAAGGCTGCAATGAGGTCAGGAGCTGAGTGGCCCTGGCGGAACCCAAAATGAATGTCACCGAGCAGGTTATTGCGAAGCAAGTGCCGCTTGATGGCACTGTTGATGACACCTTCCATCATTTTACTGATGATTGAGAGTAGACTGATGGGGCGGTAATTGGCCGGGTTGACTTGTCTTGCTTTTTATGTACAGGACATACCTGGGGCAATTTTCCACATTGCAGGGTAGATGCCAGTGTTGTAGCTGTACTGGAACAGCTTGGCTAGGGGTGCGGCAAGTTCTGGAGCACAGGTTTTCAGTACTATTGCCGGAATATCGTCAGGGCCCACAGCTTTTGCAGTATCCAGTGCCTTCAGTCATTTCTTGATATCACGCGGAGTGAATCAAATTGGCTGAAGTCTGGCATCTGTAAGGCTGGGTACTTCAGGAGGAGGCCGAGATGGATCATCAACTCGGCACTTCTGGCTGAAGATTGTTGCAAATGCTTCAGCCTTATCTTTCGCACTGATGTGCTGGGCTCCCCCATCATTGAGGATGGGGATATTTGTGGAACCACCTCCTCCAGTTAGTTATTTAATTGTCCACCACCATTCACGGCTGTATGTGGCAGGACTGCAGAGCTGATCTGATCCTTTGGTTATGGGATCGCTTAGCTCTGTCTATCGCATGCTGCTTACACAGTTTGGCACACATATAGTCCTGTGTTGTAGCTTCATCAAGTTGACACATCATTTTGAGGTATGCCTGGTGCTGCTCCTGGCATGCCCTCCTGCACTCTTCATTGAACCAGGGTTGGTCTCCGGGCTTGATGTAAATGGTAGAGTGGGGGATATGCCAGGCCATGAGGTGACAGATTGTGCTTGAATACAGTTCTGCTACTGCTGATGGCCCACAGCGCCTTATGGATGCCCAGTTTTGCATTGCTAGATCTGTTCGAAATCTATCCCATTTAGCACAGTGGTAGTGCCACACAACACGATTGAGGGTATCCTCAATGTGAAGGCAGGACTTCATCTCCACAAGGACTGTGCGGTGGTCACTCCTACCAATACTGTCATGGACAGATGCATCTGCGGCAGGCAGATTGGTGAGGACAAGGTCAAGTATGGTTTCCCCTCTTGTTGGTTCCCTCACCACCTGCCGCATACCCAGTCTAGCAGATATGTCTTTTAGGACTTGGCCAGCTCAGTCAGTAGTGGTGCTACCGAGCCACTCCTGATGATGGACATTGAAGTCCCCCACCCAGATTACATTTTGTGCCCTTGCCACCCTCAGTGCTTCCTCCAAGTGCTGTTCAACATGGAGGAGTACTGACGCAGCTGAGGGAGGGCGGTAGGTGGTAATCAGCAGGAGGTTTGCTTGTCCATGTTTGATCTGATGCCATG
The DNA here is from genome assembly GCF_036365525.1 of Heterodontus francisci. Classification (NCBI taxonomy): domain Eukaryota; kingdom Metazoa; phylum Chordata; class Chondrichthyes; order Heterodontiformes; family Heterodontidae; genus Heterodontus; species Heterodontus francisci. The sequence continues at coordinate 88,478,407 of NC_090384.1, read as the reverse complement.
AGACTTCATGGGGTCCAGAGTCGATATTGAGGACTCCCAGGGCAACTCCCTCCCTCCTGTATACCACTGTGCCACCACTTCTAGTGTGTCTGTCCTGCCGGTGGGCCAGGACATACCCGGGGATGGTGATGGCAGTGTCTGGGACATTGTCTGTAAGGTATGATTCGGTGGGTATGACTATGTCAGGCTGTTGCTTGACTAGTCTGTGGGACAGCTCTCCCAACTTTGGCACAAGCCCCCAGATGTTAAAAAGGAGGACTTTGCAGGGTTGACAGGACTGGGTTTGCCTTTGTCGTTTCCGGTGCCTAGGTCGATGCCAGGTGGTCCGTCCGGTTTCATTCCTTTTTATTGACTTCGTAGCGGTTAGATACAACTGAGTGGCTTGCCAGGCCATTTCAGAGGGCATGTAAGAGTTAACCACATTGCTGTGGGTCTGGAGTCACATGTCGGCAGACCAGGTAAGGACAGCAGATTTCCTTCCCTTAGGGGCATTAGTGAACCAGATGTGTTTTTACAACAATCAACAATGGTTTCATGGCCATCATTAGTCTCGCTTTTAATTCCAGATTTATTAATTGAATTCAAATTCCACCTTCTGCTGTGGTGGGATTTGAACCCATGTTACTAGTCCGGTGACAATACCACTACGCCATCGCCTGCCCTCCCTCCCCCCGTTGTGCAGAGAGGGCGGCCCTCTGGGGGCACAGGGTTAATTGGCTACTTAAGGGCTTTGATTGGCCTGGAGCGGGCGGACCATTTGTTGCTGCTGCTGCCCTGCATAAAATTGCAGGGGGGGGGTGGAAGGGGGTTGGGAACGGCAATTTTACGCTCTCCTCCCGCCTCCACCCCCGTCAGCAGCCCGCTCATTGGAGGGCCATAAAATTCCAGCCTATCGCTTGTGGTGTATCTCGATGCTATTTATTTATATTGCTAAAAAGGATCACTTTAAAGTTCACATTAGCTTTTTTTAGTCATCCTCTCGGTGTGTGCTAAGTCCACCCAGTTTTTGAGGAAGGAACTTGGATCAAAGTGGACAATTTTGATATTGCATTTGAAAGATTAGACATTTCCAGGACACCGCTTTAGGTTTCCAGGTCACACACAATCCAACATTTCTCTGAGCAGTTCATTTGTGATTTAATGCTTTCGTACAGAAGGATTTGAGCAAGGTGTGTTGAATGACAGAAAACAAAAGATTTACAGTTATAGCTCAGTTGATCATGCACAGATAAGGAAATCAGAAATGAAAGGTGAGAGTTCTAATGTCACAGTCTGTTCTTTTATGGACCATTAATACTTCAAAATACTTTTTGACAAATAGCCATTTAAGGAAGTTTCAATCATTGTAACATCAATCGTAGCTTAATGGCCCCATTTTGTCCTTTGTATCCCAACATATGCTTTTTACTCTAAGCAAATGTAGCGAAGAAATTAGTGAAGCTATGTAATTCTGTTACAGCCTGGTTATAGCCAACATTTTATGCTGAGGGAGACATAGAAATCATAAGGTGTATTAGTTATGTGTGATGTAAAATTAAAGAGTTGCCCCTCATATGTGTCCTATATTTTTTGTGAGACAGATATTGATGAGTGTGCCGAAGGCATCAAACTGTGCTACAAACACGCCCGATGTGTCAACCTACCGGGATGGTATCATTGTGAGTGCAGGGCTGGTTACCATGACAACGGCAACTATTCATTCACCGGAGAGACCTGCATTGGTAAGCAATTAAACAAAATTGCTATGGTTCCAGTAAATATTTTTTCTGTTTATAACGATAAGTGTATCAAATTACAACTCACTGAAATTTGTGTTTTCTCTAAATTGCTGTTGGAATTGAAAAAAAATGCCTTCAAGATATTTTCCTCTCGAGAGAAAATAATGCAGTGCAGAGGGAGTTTAGTTGTAACTCATTTTAATTGAGCTTGAAAGTCATTCTGCACACAGTCTGATTGTTGACGGATTTTCATTCTTTTTCTTTCCATAATTCTATGATAGTATGAAACTAGCTTTTGTTTTATCAGGTGGGGGGGTTATGTGAAAAGGAGGGCCTGGGGAAGGAGGCCCAAGTCTCATTCATCTCTAATTCACTGGAGGATCACCGTATTAATATTATTCTAAAGAGTTTGCATGCACGTGTTAGAGTACATCGAGTCAATTGCGCCTCAAATCTCGATGTTGCAAAGCCTTCTCCAGAAAATCAGCATTCAGCCCTTAATAATTGCCATTAAATATTGCCTGCTTTTGAAGAAACGGCCCCCAAACAAGCTGGCTACTGGCGGAGGGGAGGCGGGGGGTTAAAATTGAGTGGAAACAGGAGGCGGGGGGCTGTTCCTGACCCCCTCCTGCCCCCGCTGCAATTTTCCGCGGGGCGGTGGTGAGAAACGGACCACCGTCCCCGGGCCAATCAAGGCCCTTAAGTGGCAAATTAACTGGCACTTAAGGGCCTACTCCCATCGCCGCGGGTATTTTACCCTCGGCGGCCGGACAGCAAAAGCAGTTGGCTTTCTTTTGGGCTGGAGTGGGGGGGCATCTCTTGATCAGGCGAGCTGTGCCCCATGGCGGGCCGCCACCGAAGCCCCAACTGCCCCCAATGCACAACATTCCCCCTAACTGACCCCCCCTTTGCCTTGCCAGCGCCTGGCCAATTGTCCCCAGTGAGGCCCTAAAAACTGATCTGTCTTCCGGGCTGTCTTTCACCTTGCTTGCGTTGGCTGGGTGTAGTCCCAGCACTGGCCACCGCTTCCAGTGGCGCTGCCGGGACTAAGAGGTGCTGGCCCACTGATTGTCCGGCAGCTCCATTAGGCGGGACATCCTGCCTCAAGGAGGTGGAAGTCCCGCCCAAGACCACATAAGGGCCTGGGGAGCGGAAAATGCCAACCTGGCTCCCCAGGCCTGGCAGAAGTGGGCTCGCCGCCGAATTTTCAGCCGGTGGGCGGGGCCTCCCGCCAAATAAAAAATTCCGACCCATGTGTTATTCAACTAGTGCCCTGACAGGGGTGTTGATTAACAGCTGGATTATTTAATTGAAAACTTTGTTTTGGCTCTTATTTACACACAATTGTCTCATACTCCTTTTGAGGCTGAAGAGTCCAGGTTTATTCAGTTGTTCCTCAAAACTCAGACCAGGTACCTCATCAACCAAAACTGGACATATTACTTAAGTTGTATTTTGAGTAAAGAAATATATAGAATGATCATGACTTCCTCTCATTCTCTATTGGTTGTAAGGTTCTTCATCAAAGGAGTTTAGACAGTCTTGTCCTATTTCTGAGTGAATGAAGATGCACAGCACAAAACAACTCATAATTGGACATAAATTTCTAATAAGGTGACAGTCTCACTTGTAGAGATTATGTTCTGTGTTGGAAATGAAAATATCTACAGTGCTGAAAAATGAGTGATTCACCGAGTGATTCGTGTTAAGGCAAATTGTTTGGATGTATTAGAGATAACTTTAGTCTTGAACTGGGCTACAGTATAACTGATCTGGGAATACTTGATGTTGACACAATGGGGGCGACTTATTATTTCACTACCAGTACATGAAAATAACCCTCTGTGCCTGTTGATATTATTGAGGAGGGATTGTCCACCTGTTTGCCATGATATTCACCATGAAATATGGTTATCCGGTATCCATTGATTCAGAGTTTTCTACAATGCACAAGTACTGCAAAACATTGACTCTTCAGTTGGTGCAATTTATTGTGCTTATTATTTAAACTTATTGATTCCCATTTTCAGTTTATTTTTTATTCTTTCCTGGGATGTGGGCATCACTGGCTAGAACAGCATTTATTGTCCATCCCTAATTACTCTTGAGAAGGTGGTGGTGAGCTGCCTTCTTGAACCGCTGCAGTCCATGTGGTGTAGGTACACCCACAGTGCTGTTAGGAAGGGAGTTCCGGGTTTTGACCCAGCGACAGTGACGGAACAGAGATATAGTTCCAAGTCAGGATGATATGTGGCTTGGAGAGGAAAATGAAGGTGCTGGTGTTCCCTTGTATCTGCTGTTTTGTCCTTCTAGTTGGTAGAGGTCGCAGGTTTGGAAGGTGCTGTCTAAGAAGCCTTGATGCTTTGCTGCAGTGCATCTTGTAGATGGTAAACACTGCTGCCACTGTGCGCCGGTGGTGGAGGGAATGAATGTTTGTGAATGGGGTGCTAATCAAGCGGGCTGCTTTGTCCTGAATGGTGTCGAGCTCCTTGAGTGTTGTTGGAGCTGCACCCATCCAGGCAAGTGGAGAGTATTCCATTACACTCTTGACTTGTGCCTTGCAGATGGTGGACAGGCCTTGCAGAGTCAGGGGGTGAGTTACTCACCGCATAATTCCAACCTCTGACCTGTTCTTATAGCAACTGTACTGATATGGCTGGTCTAGTTCAGTTTCTGAACTATGGTAACCCCTCGGATGTTGATAGTAGGGGATTAAGCAATGGTAATGCCATTGAATGTCAAGGGGAAATGGTTGGATTCTCACTTGCTGGAGATGGCCATTGCCTGGCACTTGTGTGGTGTGAATGTAATTTGCCAGTTATCCGACTAAGCCTGAATGTTATCCAGTTCTTGCTGCATATGGACACGGACTGCTTCAGTATCTGAGGCATCATGAATGGTGCTGAACATTGTGCATTCATCAGTGAACATCCCCACTTCTGACCATATGATGGAGGGAAGGCCATTGATGAAGCAGCTGAAGATGGTTGGGCCTAGGACTGAGGAACTACTGCAGTGATGTCCTGGGACTGAGATGACTGACCAACAACCACAACCATCTTCCTTTGTGCTCGGTATGATTCCAACCAGTGGAGAGTTTTCCCTCTAATTGCCATTGACTCCGGTTTTGCTGGGGCTCCTTAATGCCACACTTGGTCAAATGCTGTCTTTATGTCAAGGGCAGTCTCACTTCGCCTCTTGAGTTCAGCTCTTTTGTCCATGTTTGGTAAAGGCTGCAAGGAGGTCAGGAGCTGATTGGGCCTGGCGGAACCCAAACTGAGCATCAGTGAGCAGGTTATTTCTGAGTAAGTGGCACTTGATATCACTGTCGATGACACCTTCCATCACTTTGCTGATGATCGATCGCCCAGATTGGATTTGTCCTACTTTTTGTGTACAGGACATATCTGGGCAATTTTCCACATTGCTGGGTAGATGCCAGTGTTGCAGCTGTAAATGAACAGCTTGGCTAGGGGCGCAGCCAGTTCTGGAGTACAAGTATTCAGTACTATTGCCAGAATGTTGTCAGGGCCTATAGCCTTTGCAGTATCCAGTGCCTTTAGCCCCAGTTTTCATTGTACAGGGTTGGTCCCCCAGCATGATGGTAATATTAGAATGGGGGATATGCTGGGCCATGAGGTTAAAGATTGTGGTTGATTTCAGTTCTGCTGATGGCCTCCTCCCAAGGACGTTTGTAGTTGTTTTGGTGGATTGGACTCTACCCAATGCACTCAATTGTCTCTAGAACAAAACAGCATACTGGCTCCCTGAAATTAAGTACTGACACATCTCACCTTGGGCACAAAAATCCAGCAATTCAAAAAGAGTGAAATCTTCTCATTACTTGGAAATGCTGAGAAAATAGTACTTACCAAAGACTGCCCTCACAAAGGCTTGAAATCCCCTGTCAAGTGTAATCGCCTTGGGGAAAAGACAGTTTTAATGAGAAATTTGCAAGAACTGTAAAGTACTTATGAGTTGGCACTCTTCTATGGTGCATCCACTAGCATCAATCTGCAACAAATTGTCTACAAATTAGTCTACACAGACCCAAAAATAAAAGCAGGAAAACCTTAATTCACCTTTTTTCTCTGAAACGAGTTGCACTTACCACAGGTCATATCTGCAGTGTATTTGCAGTATTCAAAAGTGTTCTTTTTTTAAAGGAATTTATCTAATTTGTCTAACCAGGGACTTTGTTTTGTCAAAGTGTCTGGGGTGATTTATGGTCATTGTTAGACAGTTAATGATTATTTCTTCAACAGATTTTTCATATTAGAGCAAGCCTAACCCATGAGAAGCACATCAAGGCTGTTAATACTTGGGATCTTGCAAACATTTTATTGTAGGCTTTCACTTTATTTCCACCAATTTTGTCCCCTCCACAACATGTTGAATCTTTTGCTCACAGGTGCAGGACAAACCCTGCTACCTCATCATACAGTGGCTATCGTTTATGGAAGAGTATGTATGATGCCAGTGTGTGTTGAAAGGTTATTTGGCTGTGGGAGGGCATCACAGTCCAGGCAGATCCTCTTGTCACCTGGCATCTGTATGTGTCCTTCCAGTAGGGGACAGTCATTACGGATATTGCTAAGACAGAGCTCAATGTTTGTGTCCCTTTAGCTGATCTGGCTGAGATCAGCAGGCATAGCACAGTCTGAGGTTCAACCCTATAAATACAGCCCAGTTATTTACAAGATTATGCTGTGAATCACGGAGGAAACTACATCTTATTTTTTTTTTTTAATATTTGGTTTTAAACCTTTTGCAGTTTCTTTCAGTTCCAATAGCTTTGAGACTGAGTGATCTGAGCAGCTACCTGCTGGTTCGTGACATCTCAATGGCAGTTTCTGGCTAGAGTTTCTATAACAGAATTCCAATCTTAATAGAGCTGTCACAACATTGCTATCTCTCACCTACATAGATGCAATCTGGCAACTGAAAAAAGTAAACTTGAGGTTATTTTAAATTTTTCAGCTACTGTGGCATCCCAAAGTGTTCTTACTAAATAAACACCAAAAGATTACTTCAGGGAAATGAATTCGGTAGAGTCTAAATGCAGAGAGAGAATCTGCTTTTGGTTTGTGTCTTCTAGCTCTGAGCTACAATATTTTGACTCAAATCGAGCTGGTCTAACTCCTCATCTGTCCAACTTTAGTGGGATTTAAATGTTTGCTTCCTGGATGGCAGATCCTAGTGAATACTAGCAGGATTCTTCATTCAGCACATTTACACATTGGGAAATTCTTTCCTCCCTTATGTGTAATAAAAACGCAATCATTTTCAAGAAAGTCCTATAATAATGATGACGGGCAGGAAAAGACCCACTGATCCATCCAGCCTGCCCCACACAACTGTGATACCTTGTGCAACACTCCCCACAACACTCAAAAGTTATCTCTTCTTTTGCCCAAGCCCTTCCCCAGCCCATAATCATTTATATGATCAGCAGGGATCCAGGCCTCCCTTTTTATTTCACAAAAACAGGGAATGGTGAAAACACTCAACAGCTCAGGCAGCATCTGTCAAACAGACACAAGTTGATGTTTGGGGTATGGAACTCTTCCTTGGAATTGGAAGATTTTACAAATGAATCACCTTTAAAAAGAAAAAGAGCAAGAGAAAGGGTTGGGTGGGGTGGAGATTGGGGGGACTAAGGGGTGGGGGAAAGGAAGCTGTGTAACGCACACAGGGAAAGGAACAGAATGGGTGGGGGAAAGGAAGCTGTGTAACGTACACAGGGAAAGGAACAGAATGTCTGAAGTGCTTATGTGGAGAACAGAAGATGGTTCACTGGCAGAAATTATATATAAATGAGACAAAAGATGGCACATTAAGGAGAAACTAAAGAAATAAAAGACACATACAAGACATAGAGGGGTAGATATTTGTGTGATAGTGTAAATCTGGTGATAGTCATTCAGCTGCTCACTTTACATCTCTCCCCATTGAAGCCAAAGGAAATAAAAATCAGGAGAGATGTAAATTGGGTTGCTGACTGGCTATCACCAGATTTACACTATTGCACAAAATCAAGGTTTACCCAAGAGAGTTTGAGAACAGCTAAAAGAGGAGATGTATGTATCATGGGAAGTATTGAAAACTGGCCAAATTCCTCGCAAGTCTGGTGGAGGATAAAAGCAGCCCGACTCCAAGGTTTCAGACCACCCCGCCAGTATATTGCTTCTGATGAAGTGGTTTGCCACCCCATGTGCCAATCCACACCACTAACCCCATCCCTAAAAATGCTGGCACAACCCGCATTGCCAGCAGCTACTGCCATAGAGAAAATAGGAGGCATAATTAAGGTCTGAAGTTTTTCAAGTCAGTTTGTCTTTGTTGGGAATAGATTATAGGGAGATGTACTGCAAATAGAAAGAAGTGGATGAAAAAGTGAAAGTCCAATAAATAAGAGTGTCTGCCTTTTGTTTCTTTATTACTGCCCTTTTATTTAATTTAAATGGTTCAATCTATATGAGAAGGATTGACTGCTTTCTGTGCTCCAAGTGCCAGATAACAATGAGCATATTGTGAGGAATTAACTTCTGCCTTTAAGGCACACGACAGTGAATGTGATTTCACCTTTATCTATTTAATCCATCATTAAATCACATGTGGCACTACTTTCACATAAAGCATTAACTTCTCGAAATTTGTGGCTTATTTTTGACATTCGCCTGAATGGCTCGGGTGAAATTGAACTTTTTTTTTAATGAGTTTTACTGATTCCTGCTGTGTGAAGCTTTTAACTAAGTTAAAATAAGTACGACTGATTAAATCAAACTTGAACATTTTAAATTTTTTTGGGTTGGAGATAAAAGCAAGACTTGTACTTTTGTAGTACTTCTCACAACCTCAGGTCATCCCAAAGTGCTTTACAGCCAACTAAGTACTTCTGAATTGTAGTCACTGTAAAAAAAAAATGTGGCAGCCAATTTGCACTCTGCAAGCTCCCACAAACAGCAGTGTGGTAATGACCTGATTATCTGCTTTAGTGATGTTGATTGAGGGATAAATATTGGTCAGAACACCAGGGAGTAGTCTCCTGCCAGGAGATCTTCTGTATCCACCTGAAAGGGAAGATGGGGTATCAATTTAACATCTCAACCTATAGATGGCACCTCCTGCACTGGACTGTCACCTTGGATTTTGTGCTTTAACCCACAAACTTCTGACTCAGAGCCGAAAGGTTTTTTTTTAGTTAATGGATTTATTCAACATTAAACACATTAGCAACATTGTGACCATTCCTTTATACCATACGATAATTCCTTTTAGCTACAGAAATTAAAGTCACCATTAAAGGCATTAATACATTGTTATTATTCTGTTATACTGTGCAGTCTTCCCTTTACCAATTATTACCTTCGAAATTAAAGTCATTTTAGATATTAACAGCATTATTATTATTCTGTTAAACTGTGCAGTCTTCCCTTTACCAATTATTATCTTCAGAAATTAAAGTTCAATTTGTTGCATGCTACAGCTGACACAATACGCAGAATAGATCCAGTGATAATAGAACAGATTCTGCAAGGAGAAGGCACTCACAGATCTGTATCAAGACATGGTGGCCACTATATTGAATAGGCAATCTTTGTTTTACAACCATATATTACTGTAAGGGAAGCATCTTATCGGGATTTATTTTTGTTTTAGTTTCCTAACCTGCCTCTGTATTAAGTGTCCCAACTGTCAACAGATCTTTTGGAGCTAACTGCAGAGGTCAGTGATCAGTACACTTCCTTTGATATTTCAGGTAATCTAATCTGTGATCACATTCCAACACTCAGTTTAGAACATAGAACATAGAACATTACAGCGCAGTACAGGCCCTTCAGCCCTCGATGTTGCGCCGACCTGTGAAACCATCTGACCTACACTATAGAACATAGAACATTACAGCGCAGTACAGGCCCTTCAGCCCTCGATGTTGCGCCGACCTGTTCCAAGAACATTAAAAACTGAGCATCCATTCTTCAAATGGATTTTCTTATCTCCGCTTTGTATATTCTTCTGTTGACTTATTGGCTGTGTCAGTATGTTACATTAAGCTGCAGGGTATATAAGATGCTACTCATGTTCTTGCAGTCATTCATGTAGTGCAAAGCCAAAAGCACCGATTTCACAAGATGTTGATGAACCCTCTCCAGTTTGGGAGAAGATAGTTCTCTCAGTGGTAATTGTCAGGCTTCAATCTTTTCAAGTTATCATAACCACTGGGCAGCCTATTTTTCACTGCCATGGATCCTGCTGATAACGTGTTACTATTGCAGGGATGCAACATAAAATCAAACATTCTCTCTTGGGGTGGCACAGTGGTGTAGTGGTTAGCACCGCAGCCTCACAGCTCCAGGGACTCCGGTTCAATTCTGGGTACTGCCTGTGCGGAGTTTGCTAGTTCTCCCTGTGACCGCGTGGGTTTTTGCCGGGTGCTCTGGTTTCCTTCCACTGCCAAAGACTTGCAGGTGATAGGTGAATTGGCCATTGTAAATTGCCCCTCGTGTAGGTAGGTGGTAGTGAATATGGGATTACTGTAGGGTTCGTATAAATGGGTGGTTGTTGGTCAGCACAGACTGGGTGGGCCGAAGGGCCTGTTTCAGTGCTGTATCTCTAAAAAAAAACTGCAACTTGATTTTTTCCATTTTCAGTATAGATAAATAGCTTGAGATTCAAAGAGATTAGATGGTAATGCTGTATATATATTTATATGAAAATATAAAATCAATTTCCCCCTTGGAATTTTTTTATTTTTTATTAATTGGTTGAGGTCTTATACTCAGCAAGGCAGACCTCAGCCAGGCATGTTGGGGATTTTTGACCGAGAGTCTATTGGTACCAGTGTCTCAGCCAATGAGTTGGAGGTGGAGCAGGACTAACAACAAGACTCTCAGCAGTCTATTTTATAGCAAACAAATTATATTTACTCAGCAACCAAAGCCTACTTAAAGTCTGCATTTCAGCAAACAGTCTACAGAGTCTACTTGAACTATAACAAACAAAACTCTTGACCAAATCTACAGCAACATCTCCCAGTAAAAGCAAGGTGATTTCTCCAGTAAACTGCCATGAGTGGAGGACAACTACATACAAATTATGCGTCTAAAATTGATCCCAGTCACTTACAGCAGGAAGTTTTCCTGCTGTGTTTGACAGGGGAATCATCTGCATTCTGACCGGGAATAGTATTGCTATATGCAGCCTATTTTTATTGCTTATAGACTGGGCTTACTTACTGCTTAAGGGTTCTGTACAGCTTTTTTGACATAAATACTATTGGAGATCATTGGAATATTTTAATCTGGCTTTGGTCACCATTTTGCAAAACATACCAAGAGGTTGGCTGGTCACTTAACCACCGGCAGAACCTATTAGCAACTGCTAGGCTGAAAAATTATTTCCACCATTGTTTCATTATCCTATATTAAAAGCGTTTACTTGTATTTAAACAGCAGTGTTTTAACAAAACAAATTCAGAGCAGAAATATTTTGGCAACAAAAAAACATGCATGAAGCATGTAAAAGGGGTATTTTTCCTGCTCTCAGGAAGCTTTTCAAGGCATTGATTTGGAAACAAGAATCAATGTGTCAGCAGACACTTGTCCCCTGGGTGAACAGCAGTGTGACCTTTGATAAAATGTGTAATTTGTGTTACTTGACAATGTCAAGATGTGATTGAGGGCGTTGTTGAACTGTGTATTCTGAACTGGGCTGGGGGTGGGGGGGTGAGATTCATAGAAATGGATTGGCAATGTGTTTTGCTCAGCTAACGAGGAAAAGAAAATAATAATTGCATGATGAATGAGAAGTGGTACAATATTTTTGTATTGTTAAAATGATTTTGTATATCAGTCACTCCCACGCGTGTGAAATTTTAATGTCTTTGTGATAAACAACAATCAGTAGGATAGAATGTACATTGTAACTCTAAGTGCCAATATACAGTGTTTTGAATTGACATATCAAAGGCAATCATTCATGGAACAGCTTTTCTCTGGCGGTATTATCTCAATGCTTTATATTGCTAATGCTCTCTTAAATTTGACCATATTTCCATTTATAAAAAAATCTGTTGAAAAGAATGCTGGTGTATCCTCTGCAAAGTAAGTGACATTTTCTGCCATAATGTATGATAAATATTGCTCCTGCACTGATGCCAATATTCAGAGGCCTTTTTATTTGCATTTACGTTTGGCATTCACGATGGGTGGCAGGTTTTTACTGAGAATATAACCAAGCGCCTTGGACTCTCTTTAATAAAACAGTCCATTTGTGGGAGGGTTGGCAAGTAAAATGGAAGCAGAAAGGCCTCTGCTGAAACTGTGCATTAGAAATGGTTGTCACAATTTCCCTACTGTGACCCCGATCTGCCAAGTGGAAGTATTTAAATGAATCAGGTATTGTGGTCAAGTACCCCATGGGATTTCCCTGCATTTCAATACCGCACCAGGCAAATCACAGCTACTGTAAAGACAGTAATACTTTCTGAAAATTACTGAGCATTTAAAATAACAGATTGTGAAATAACAGATTTCCCCTTGATTGTTCATTGTTTCTGTGATTTGGAAATGGAATGATGAGGATATAGAGGAGGAAGAGATGGAAATTGGAAGAGTGCAGCTTCATGCACGCAGATAGCACATGACATATGGGGCGGCACAGTGGCGCAGTGGTTAGCACCGCAGCCTCACAGCTCCAGCGACCCGGGTTCAATTCCGGGTACTGCCTGTGTGGAGTTTGCAAGTTCTCCCTGTGTCTGCGTGGGTTTCCTCCGGGTGCTCCGGTTTCCTCCCACATGCCAAAGACTTGCAGGTTGATAGGTAAATTGGCCATTAGAAATTGCCCCTAGTATAGGTAGGTGGCAGGGAAAATATAGGGACAGGTGGGGATGTGGTAGGAATATGGGATTAGTGTAGGATTATTATAAATGGGTGGTTGATGGTCGGCACAGACTCGGTGGGCTGAAGGGCCTGTTTCAGTGCTGTATCTCTAAACTAATATATGAGTTTCCTCAGGCACTGGCTTTGGAGGGGCTGAATTGATGCTGATGCATTGTAACCACCACTAAAGGTAGAAACACCTTGCAGCCTGCTAGTACCATGCATGGACTCAATTGGGCTATTTGTCTGCATGAGAGCAGGCCAAAATAGGTCTCAAATAAGTTCTGAACTTGGGTGCTCTTCAGGTAATCTTTGAAAGCAGTCATTGCTGCCACTCCAGAAGCGCTAACTGCCCTCAGGACCTCTAACTAATGTCTTGAGGTTGCAGTGATCTCCTGGACTGTCATAGCCACTAGGGTGTTCCTCGTGTCATGCCATACTTTCTACGTTGTACTACAGATGAGAGTTGTGGAATCCTTCAACGTTTCCGCCATCTGGAGCACACGAGAGGAAACTATCTCCACTGCTTGCATATCATGAGATTTAAGTTTTGGAATCAGACATCTTCTTAGATGGGTCCCTGAGATCTGGCCCTTGAACTCACAAGCCAAAGACAGCTGTTTCTCTCTAAGGATTGCCATTTCATTACGCCTCCCAAAATGACAGCAACTTCTGGAGTCCACGCATTTTTTTTTATTCGTTCATGGGATGTAGATGTCGCTGGATAGGACAGCATTTATTGCTCATCCCTAATTGCCCTTGAGAAGGTGGTGGTGAGCTGCATTCTTGAACTGCTGCAGTCATGTGGTGTAAGTACACCCACAGTGCTGTTAGGAAGGGAGCTTCAGGATTTTGACCCGGCAACAGTGAAGGAACTGCAATATAGTTCCAAGTCAGGATAGTGTGTGGCTTGGAGGGGAACTTGCAGGTGATGGTGTTCCCATGCACCTGCTGCCCTTGTCCTAGTTGGTAGAGGTCATGGGTTTGGAAGGTGCTGCTGAGGAGCCTTGGTGCATTGCTGCAGTGCATCTTGTCGATGGTACACACTGCTGCCACTGTGCATCAGTGTGGAGGCAGTGAATGTTTATGGATGGGGTGCACAGTTAAATGGGGAAATCCAGGAGCTGCTGTCAGTGATTCTGGGCTTCTTCAGAAGGTGCACTATTGAGGTGCCCCCAGACTGCAATCAATTGGAAATTATTGATCTGATGAGACGTTCCACTCTTTGTCTCACTGTAAAACCCTTGAAAAAGTTACATCTGGTTGAATGAAGTGTAACTCGGTTTTTAATAGTATACTAATTTTATAATTGATGCCAAAGAGCCTTACTGGCCCTGAACGAGTAATTTTATATTTGTTGAATGTCAAAATTCTCTAATGACGAAAAAAATCCACATATTTTAATTTTTTTCAAAGTTTTTCCTGATATTTTATCTCCTATCTTAATCCCATGTGCATGTCCTAATTATTTCCCTATCTGTAAAATTTAAAGTTAAAAGTGAAGGGATCAGTGGTTTTTACTTCCTGGTTTGCTGAGAATGCTTCAAAGTGATTGGCTGCTCACCCTACTTTTGCTGAACACCTGGAGATCCTCTTGACTGGGCACCAGATTCAGACTGACATTGGGAAAGGAGAAATGCACACCACAAAGATCGCAAAGTCTTTATAGGCATCTTTCTTCAAGGTCAGCGGTGAGTTAACTCGCAGGGTGCCTCAAAATCAATTTGTGCTGCCAAGAGCAGGAAGACCTGCCTCATCACGTGCCAATCAGGCACTTAACTGGGCAGCAGTGGGCCTTCCCTGGCATTAAGGAACCTGGTGACAGAAGTCCCGCCTGCTGAGAGCTGCTGGCCAATCAGAAGCCGGCAGCTCTTTTACTCAGCAGCCTCACCACAGACGCCATGGCTGTTACAGATAATGCATGCACCCGAGGCCTAGGATCGTCAAGGGACCCAGGCCATAGGTGAGGCATGACAGGACGGGTTTGCAGGGTGGGGGGGGGGTGGGTGGTCACGGGGAAGGGGGTATGGGCAGCAAGGCCACCCCCCTTCCTGATGTCGGGTCTCTCGATCAGGTACTGTGCCTTTAAATGAGAGACTCCCCCACCCCTGCCATCCTGGGAGCTGGCAGGCAACCCACACGGGTTTGCTTGTCGTGCTCCCCACGTGGCGATAGGCCTGTCCGCCACTGGGCTAATGCAGCCAGTGGTGGGATGAGGCCCTTAATTGGGCATTAATTGCCCACTAACAGCCCCAATTGGCGGTGGAGCGGGAAGGTCATCCTCAGGCCTTCCTGCCATGGACTTAATTGGGGTGAACGCAGGATGGTGACGGGGTCCCCAGCCGCCACCCTCCCACCCAATTAAATGCTCTCCCTGCCTTCAAATTTGCCGCGGGAGAGAGCAGAAAATCCAGCCCAGTGTTTCAGTGTAATGCCAGGTGAAGCACTTGCAGAATAAAGATGTCAGTTTATGGATGGCTACCAAACAGGAGGTCAAAAGGGACAAAACATGTATGAGAAAAATAAATTAAGTTTGTGAATGAGAGATAAGGCTGCAGGGATTTGATCAGATTAAAGCCAGAGCTTTAATTTCTGAATTTCGAAAATTCTAAATCTTTAGTGGCCTCAAAGAATGTGAGTTTTTTTTTGCAGATTCTAGTAACAGGCTATCACGAGATTGGTGTGAGAAGTGAAATGACTCACTTCTAAGTGACATTTCATTTAGTTGACTAATCAGTGAACTGTGTTAACTCCCTTAGTTGGTGTCAGGGGCTGTGAATGATGGTCCTCAGATGCAACGCACTCTGATTGAATGTAAGAGATGGGATATCTTCTCTAAAAGTCTGAACATCTCCATCTCATCAATTTAGCAACATTCAGTGGACAAACCCAAGTATCATGACTGCCTTTACAAACAGAGATGAACAGTTATATAGTGTGATCACTGGACTATCTCATGTGCCTGAACTTCTCCATCTCATCAACTTGGCAACATGCAGTGAAACTAATCCCAGTATAATTACTGCCTTTACAGATAGGCCTGAACAGTTATATAACATGATCACTGGACTACGCTGTGTAGTCTTTGTGGCAGTATTGTTTTTCTCTTGTTTCTTGGAATGAAGTGTGAATTTAAATTGGAGTCAGTATATCAGAGGGGGAGAGAAGATTCATAAATCTTGAATTATGTGTAAAAAAACATTACCCATGTAAGGCAAACTGCTCATCTCAGAACATTAAAATTGAGTCTCCAATAGACAGAAGAAATGTTATCTTCAGTAATTATAAGCATCTGGTTTTTAAGCAAACTGCATGGGTAGAATTACATATAAACATAAATTGCTTTCAGTGCAACCAGTAAATCAATTACTTGGAACTTTCAGAATTCAGGCAGTGGGAGTTTATCCTTCAAATGCAGCATGAAATCCTATTACCTCAGAACAGTCAACATGCTTTTGGCTTCTGATCCTATAATAGATCAAAAAGAAATTGCACAATTGCAAGATCCTACTGATTTCTAATACCTTTCATCCATGTTGGTTTCTGGCAATTGTGGAACCACCACAGAGATCACATAACCAAATCAGCCCATCATAACAGAGAGCTCGGAGTATAAGAATTGGCAACACAAATTGATTTTGAGGCACCCTGCCACATAGGCGCACGCTAACATTACACGTGCAGTGAGCATTCGGGATGGCATGGCGTCAAAGCCATCTTGAGGCCAAGGCCTCATTAGCTGTAAGCTGTAACCGCCCCTCACAGCTCAGTGGGACTGAGCAGGCATGAAATCAGCCACCTCCCATGCTTAGCTGGCTGGCCTGTGGAGCCTGGTGAGAGGCACGATTC
This sequence comes from Heterodontus francisci, assembly GCF_036365525.1. Lineage (NCBI taxonomy): Eukaryota > Metazoa > Chordata > Chondrichthyes > Heterodontiformes > Heterodontidae > Heterodontus > Heterodontus francisci. Next base: position 88,461,957 of record NC_090384.1, on the reverse strand, counting down.
AGGATGGGGACTCAAATTTTTTTTTTCATTTAATTGCCCTGGAACTGAGTAGCTGGCTAGGCCATTTCAGAAGGCCGTTGCGAGTCAACCACATTGCTGTGGGTCTGGAGTCACATGTAGGCCAGACCAGGTACGGATGACAGATTTCCTTACCGAAAGGACATTAGTGAACCTGATCGGTTTTTACAACAATCGACAATGGTTTCATGATCACCATTAGATGAGCTTTGAATTCCAGCTTTTTTTATTAATTGAATTCAAATTTCACCATCTGCCTTGGTGGAATTCAAATCCATGTCCCCAAAGCATTAGTCTGGGCTCTGGATTACTAGTCTAGTGACAGTACCACGACGCCACTGCCTCTCCTACAGTGGCTATTTTTGGAGGGGTGCAGGAGGAGCACATCTGGGCTCACCAAAAATTAAATCGTATTTTTCCAGGGTGGCATTTTGCAAACAGCCAGCAGTGGTGTCATTAAGGATGGTTGGTAAGGCCACTCAATGCCCAGTCCAACAGGCTGGAACATGTACGGTGCAGGGCTGGATTTTATTCTGGTGGTGGGCCGCATGGCGGGGGAGGAATCGTCCTCCGTCAGACCCCTGTTGCATAGGATCATAAGATCATAAGACACAGGAGCAGGAGTACACCATTTGGCCCTCTCCTGCTCCGCCTTTCAATTCGATCATGCCAATTTAATGGTAGGCCGCCAATTAACTGCCTGCTATCCCTTTAAGGAGCATGCTCCCTCTTCCAGAACTGCCAATCAATCGGAGGGCCAGCAGCTCTGCAGTACTGGCAGCATCAGCAGGAGCTGTGGGCACTGCTAGCATTGCTGAAGGCCTTCAGAAGAGTTCTGAGACCCTGGGACAGGTGAGGGGGGGTCGGGGTGATTGGGACCAGTCAGGCAGGCCCCAGTGACAGGGTGGGGGAGGGGTCTTGGTGGGAGGGGTGGACATTGCCACCAGAGGGAGCCCTCCGGGGGCCACAGAATTCCCCCAAAGGAGAGGACCCCACCTGCAAATGGCAGCAGGCCCCTCCATCCTCCACAAAATTGGAGTCGAAGCTGGAAGAGGCCCTTAACTGGTAATTAATTGGTCACTTAAAGGCCTTAATTGGCCTGAGACCTGCCCCAGCCAAAATGGCACAGGCCCAGGACAATGTCGGGAATGACACCCTCTGCTATTTTGTTTGCCCTCCCCCCCCCCCCACAGTTTCCATGCCCGTCTCCAAGGGCAGCATAAAATCAAAATCCTGCCCACAGTTTCCCCCCACCTCCATTTGTTCTTAACAATTGCATTTGGGGCATAGGATGTCCTATTTGCACATTTAAGATGCCTTACGTCTGCTTCAGGCATGCTGGGTGCTCGTGTATTAACAAACCCGCCTGAAAATTGCATCAGGCAAGTCTTGGGCATAATGGGGTGGCCCCCTCACTTTCAATTGCCGTCCACCTATTTTTAAGGCAGAAACAGGCAGCTGAATGTTAAAAATCTCCCCCTCGATTTCATGTAGTAGTCTCTGTTTTGCAACGTTTGCTTCAGGTGTCTGTAAATTAAGTTTCTAGAGGAGTTCTTTGGGCCAGTACAGTTATGTTTTTTCCAATCACTGTATATGCGGTAACCATAGTACATTAAGTGATTACATGAATTACAGACCATTCTGCGTGTTTGATATTCTACATTAATCTGGGCCTTTCTGAAAGCAGTGCGATGTTCCCTTTTTACAGGTAGCATTGTGGTATTGACAGATTCACCTCGGGATTTTTATTCCTCTACTCACCATCATCAGGCTTCAAAAGGCAGCCTGAAACTAGACTACAAGCTGCTGGAAAGCATGCCAAAAAAATCTTTAAAAATCCAAATGTCGTGGGGAATTCAGGTGTCCTCCTGCGATTGTTATCAAATAGATTTCATGCCTTCAATGTTCAAGGCTTCCTATGAATTTCCTAAATTCATGACTTCAAAAACTGCACTCTGGTGCATTTGAGTTTCTTTTTGCTGCAGAGCAAATGAAATAATATTAGGCATGCTTGACAGTTAAGTTATAACATGTTGCTATCCCACTGCCCTCTTTCTGAAATGGAGAGTGAATGGATTTTGCAAGTTCTCTGAGTTGACAAGTATATGCTGAGCTGGGTGAAAACAAACAAGGCTGCTGAAGGCAGTTCACAAAGTATAGATGTGAGAAGCCATTCACCTCATTGAGCTCATCTGTCCACCCACCTACCATTGCGCAATTGGTAAATGTTTTATGAGTGAGTCGTTTGATTAGTTTTGTGTACTTGATGCTTCCTGATTATAGTTTTCTGCTTTCTGTCCATATTGAAGGTGTTTGTTTGTTGATTAATCTTACAGGTATGTAGCTAGTGACTCATTTGTTTTACATCAAGAGGACATTTAAGATAATGGATTTGACCCCAGGCCTCACTTTTTCAAGATGTGACACCCTACAGATATGTGCTAGATGGAAAGAAAGATCTTTATAAAGGGACTTTTATAACTAGGATGTCCTAAAACAGGGTTCTCAACCTTTTTGCTTCTGAGGCCCTGCCTTCTGTGTTATAAACGTTTCATGGAATCCCTGTAGCACAATGTAAGTATTTTTTCTACATAAAATTTATATTCTACATATATATTGTCACAAGAATTTTGTTTATTTTGTTGGAAGCTGGGAGTTCTGTATGTTTTTGAAAGCTGAGAAAAGGAATTTTCTGTGAACACTGAATGCTGACACTTGGTGTTTGAAGAGTGCAGACTGCAAGACCTGTTTCCAAGCAACCAGCAAGAATTATGACTGTCTTGTGACTTCACTGTTGAAAAAGGTAGTTTCACTTTTGGGTTAAGTTCAGTTACTGCTAAAGACTTGCCAAGAAGACAGCCCAGAATCTTTCTCTTGAAAATAATTCCTGCATCAAGTGAAATTCTAATTTCTCAAGAAGTTAAAAGAAATTTGAAGGAGTTGCAAATTAAATTTATGGGAACTGGACCCTTGTTGCTGTGTTTGCTTGGAAAGAGAGGAAGATCCAAAAGAGTATTACCACTCTCTGCAAAAGAAGCCTTGCATCTCTTCGAAAAATAATCTACATCTAATGTATGGCTTTGACCTGCCTGAAGAGAAAGAAAAGACCCAGGAAAAGAGGAGTTGCTATACTCTGTGGAGGAACACCGCTTTGCAGAGAGAAAGCCCCTGCATTTTAAAGGTAATAGATTTCTACTGCCTCCAGTCTCTCAAGAATCCCTGCTTCAAGAATGATTCCTGTTACTCCTGTGTTTTTGGGAGATCCTGAAATCTGAAGAAATTTTCGACTGTTAGACTGCTACTTCAAAACCTAAGCAGACCTGTTGCTATAGCTTTGCTGAAAGATCTATGTGAAGCCTGGTGCAGAATTGCCTTGACTACCCATCACAGACTGTTCATCAATCTCACCTGGAGAGACTTCGAGTGGCATCCAACTATTCAACTCTGGGACACGTCACTGATCCAGAAACGTCCTACCAGACTGTGAAAATTCAATTATTTTATTATTCCTAAGAAACAGGTGAACACCAAAAAGCCTTTTTCCCCAGTTAACAGGTTTTTGAATGTATGTGTGTGTGCATGAAGGTCAGGAAGAATAAGAAGTTATAAATTTTTTTCATTTATATATAGATTTATCTCAGTATTGTCTAAAACTTAGTTTATTAATAAATAGTTAATTTTGTTGTTTAAAGAAACGTGGTTTGGTGTGCTTTATTCTGGGGAACAAATAGATTGCTTAATTTGGCTATTTTCCAGTAGGTGAGAAACTTTACTTATATACTGTGATCTGTGGAGTAGTGGGACTGAATTAACAAAGCATTACTCCCACCTTGGGCGTAACAATATTTATTATTATTTTATATTTTATTTATTTAATGTGAAACTTGTTGCTGTGCTGAGCAACAACTCTCAATTCCAGTGATGGAAATACCTAGCAGGTCAGACAGCATCTTTGGGCAGAGAAAAAATACAGTTAATGGGCAGGATTTTGAGGTTCCACCAGGGGCGGGAACGAGCTGGGTGGAGGATGAAAATACCAGCGCAGTTGGCATGCCGCTTTCCCGTTGCTGTTCCCGGTGCTGGCAGCTTTCACGAGGGTGGGGACATGGAAGCCTGGAGAATCTACTTGATCCAGCAAAGATGCCAATTAAGATAAAGAGCTCATTTGAGGCCATGGTGGCGGCACACGGGCTGCACACGGTGTATGGGACTGACCAGGTGCATGGAGGTGTCAACACAGCCGGGAGCCAGTCATGGCTGCCCCAACAAATTAGGTGGACCCCATGAAAGTTAAAATCTGCACAGAGGGGGACTCAGCCATTGCCACAAAGGAGGTCAGCGGAGGTTGCAGGGAGGATGGTCAGTGAGTGCACAGACAGCACAGGGGTCATCACCCTCCTGACATCATGGGGGAATAACAGAAGGGGGCCAGCCTTCCAAACATAATTGGAAGTCCAACTGCACAAGGAAGGCAGCATCTGGCAATGGGAGCATGACTCATATTTTGTGTCCAAAAGTGATGAGGAGCAACATCCTCTGCAGGAAGGGCACAACCCCGGGCATCTGGAGGGCAGAGAAGGTATAAGAGGGACAGGAAGGCAATGGAAGCCATACCCTCAGCATAAGACCTACTGGCGAAGATGGAGCTACCTTGAGATGACTAAGAACCAGTACTGGAGGAGACTGCACCTATAGCGAGGCAGATGGTCACAGAGATTTGTGCCCTCGTCATGGAAGAACTCCTGCCTTGCAGCACGACTCGCCATGCCCTACCTGCAGCTGTCAAAGCCACTGTGGCATTGAACTGCTTCATGCCTGTCTCCTTCCAAGGATCAGCTGTGCACCCTAGTGGTGTTTCACAAGTGGCAGCACACCACTGCATCTCACAGGTCACTGATACCTTCTTTGCAAAGGCTGGGCAGCATATACAATTCCTGACAGATGGGGCTTCGCAGGTACAGAGGGCAGTGTGTTTTACCTCCATTCCTGGATTCCCCCAGGTGCAGGGAATTATTGATTGTACCTACGTGGCCATTAAGGCACCCAGTGAGATTCATTAATAGGAAGGGCTTCTATTCACTCAACGTTCAATTGATCTATGACCACAACAAGAGCTTCCTGCATGTGTGCAGTCACTTTGCTGGCAGCTGCCATGACTCCTTCATCCTCCACCAGTCCAGAGTGCTGCCGCTCTTCATTACACCCCATCCACCCCCCTAGACTTCGTGGATAAAAATTCTAGGGGACAAGGGCTATCCCTTAAAGAGATGGCTACTCACCCTTTTCTGTGACCCTGAAGCAAGCACAGATGTGCCACAACCAAAGCCATCTGCTCACAAGGACCACCATTGGGCAGGCCATCGGGCTTCTGAAGATACAGTTCCTGTGCCTGGACCAGTCAGGTGGCGCCCTGCAGTACACTCCTGCAAGGGTCTCATGCATGGTGGTGGTCTGCTGCTCTCTCCATAATATGACGCGCCAGAGAGGTGTGAACTTTGAAAACAGTGAAGCGCTGAATGGGCACAGTTCATCGGAGGAAGAGGAGGAGAAAGACGTGGAAGAGGAGCAAAAAGAGGAGGTGGAGGAAGATGCAGAACACAGAGGTGCTGTGCAGCTGCATAGGGAGGTGGTTGGACCCAGCATGGGGCTCAAGGGTCTTGTCAGGATGCCATTAACGTCAGGGATCATCTGATTCAGGCTCATTTCAGCTGAGCCCCACTGACCCAGTAGGACGGCATGGTCTGGAACTCCTTTGATCTGCCTGTGAGAACACTTCCATTGAAGACGCAGCCTGGAACAGCTCAACTTTTAACACCAATGAAGGAAGGACATCTGTCCAGAGGTTTCACTTCCACCATTCATGGACCCTTGCCCCCCTTCATGACTTCACCCCACTTCTCCTGTACTGCCATTAGTAAAAGGAAGCTCACAGGTCTGACTTCATTTGTCAATATTTACATGGAGCTTCAAAAGACAAAAAGTTCACATTTACAAATGAAAAAGACCCCAGTGAACCACGATGGACTTTGCTGTCGGCCACTTCTATGTGGTGCTCCACTTGTGGCCTCGGAGGAGTTGGAGGCAGCCTGCTCACTTGGCTTGGCTTGCGGCTGAGATGCACATGGTGGTCATCCTCATCATGGAGATGCGAGTGGGGGCATCTTCAGAGGCTGCTGCATCTGCCTTATTGCAGGGGCAGCCTTTGTCTTTGGGCCCTGCTGCACAGATGTTCCCTCCATCAGAGGGGCCAAGGAGAACGATAGTGATGATGGTGCCCTATGAGGGGTGGCACCCTCATCCTCCTTGGTAACTGCCTCAGCCCTTGGCTGGCACTCCAGATGACTGGAGGAGAGCACCACCTGGGTCACAACTGGTATCCCCTCCAGATATCCCTGCACTGAGCCACTGACCGGCCAAGACTACATTGTGTAGCATGGTTCCTGTGAACATCAGTGCGCAGTTCCTGCATGCACTCCGTGTCACATTTGTCTCTCCATGAGTTTGGCCATTCTCTCAATGGAGGAGCTCATGCGTTCAAAATCCTGAGCCACGGTGGTGGACATGAGCTGGATGAACTCCTCCATTCTCGGTCCATGACCCCGCATTGCCTCAGGGAATTCCGACATGTGGGAGCATATCTGCTGCTGCTGGTCTAGGTTAAAGGCCCTGCATCTGTGCCCAGCTGAGAAAGGCTGTGTCTGGCCTTCATCCTTTGAGGTGGACTGCCCACAGCTGCCTATGCCTCTGGCACCTCCTGCTGCTCACGTGTGATGTGCTTATCACCCAGTGTCAGCCTATCTAATTGCACAAGAGGACCTGATGAAGTGACTGTATCTGCGCTGGTGGAGGGTGCGCTTGTAAGCTGTGATGGTGCTTGGTCTAAGCTCTGCTGCAGCTGCACTTGGCCCAGTGATGATGAGGGATTTGGTCTTATTGCCTCGATGTCTGCACCTGTGGGAGACACAAGAAGAGATCATGAGCACTAACCTTGGAGAGCAGACGCCTCTGCATGTGCTGAGGCTTCCCAGTGTAACTCAGTCTTCAATATGCTGTTGGACAGGGTGAAATGCAATACATCGCCTTAATGGACACAAATATATTCGCTAATCCATCTCCAACATGGATGCCCATCTCGCCTTGCCCGACTGCTTCATGATCAATGACCTTCCTCCATGGTGGTGATGGCGTGCAGGTATGGAACCCTTCTCCCATCTGGGCCCTCTCTTAGGCATTAAGTGCCCATTTCTCCTGTAAGGACGAGAGAGAGAGAGAGAGAGAGAGATAAGGCGCCACTGTCCTCTGTGGCCAGTATCAACTGTTCCTGCTCTTTGAAAGCTGCATGTTTTCGTGCTGGCAGGTCTTGAACAGCACCATGGATCTGAGCCTTGCTGAGGGATCAGTAAGTACCCTGGGCACATGCTTCTCCCATGTTCAGGAGCAGCATGTGCCCTCAGGCTCCTCAGTGTGTCTACTGGAGGGTAAATATGCAGAGGCCTGTCCTGAGGGTTTGGCATTGCACTCACCTTGCCAGAATGAATAAGGTCTTTGAACCTCTTCCTACATCAGACCCAGTTCCTGCGCACCACACTCCATTTACTCACAGTGTCGGCAACCTCCCTGAAGGTCAGCTTGGTCTAGGAGGGTGGCCTTCTACTGCCACACTCCAGAAAGAACACCTCCATCTTCTCCCTCACTGCATTGAGGAGGACCTCCATGTCCACATCCATAAAATGAAGTTCTGCCCTGCCCCAGGTTCCAGGCCTCTGCCTCTCCTGAGACATCTTTCCACCAGGAAGGAATGCAATGAAATCGTAGCCACAGTAATGGCTGCTGTGGTCTGTTTAAATCAGGCTTCCTCCCTTTCAGCCCCACCTCCATTCCCACCCCCGCAGCTGCTAATTGGCCACCCAACCTGCCCTCTATCCAATTGATGATAAACATGGTGCCCACAATTGCCCTGAAACCTTTCTAACTGCTCGTTCCCTGCTGAGAGCATGGCCCAGCCGGCTGCGGATCAAAGCACCTGAAACCCAGCACCAAGGAGCACACTGTCTTCCCATTCTAAACTTAAACATAGCACCAAACTATTTCACTTAAGCCCTGCTGTGGCCCACCTCACTTGCCTGACCTGCTCTTCCAAGGGCTGTTGTATGGCTCCAGCGCCGCTAATATTCTAACGCAGAGTGCATATGGGCCGCAAAAGCGGTCAGACATCAACGGCACTGCTGCTGCCATTGTGCAGCCTGGCTGAGGAGACAATGGCCAAAAGAAGGCAAAAGAAAATCTGGTGAGCAGTTTAATTTTACCAGGTGTGGTACTGGGAGGAAAGGACAAATTGTTGTTTGGATGGTGAAAGTGGCAGTGTGCAGGTACGGTGCAGTGTATTTTTGGTTATTTTTTGGCAGACCCCTCGATCCACGGAACCCCGTTTGAGAACCCTTGTCCTAAAGCGCTTTCCAGCCAATTAATTAATTTTGCAGTGCATCGGTGTTGTAATATCGGTAAATGCAAGATTATTTAACATTTTTATTCTTTTATGGGATATAAGCAAGGCCAGCATTTGTTGCCCATCCCTAATTGCCCTTGAGAAGGTGGTGGTGAGCTGCCTTCTTGAACCACTGCAGTCCATGTGGGGTAGGGACACCCACAGTGCTGTTATAAATGCAGTTCCAGGATTTTTGACCCAGTGACAGTGAAGGAACAGCACTATAAATCAAGATGGTGTGTGGCTTGGAGGGGAACTTGCAGGTGGTGGTGTTCCCATGCATCTGTTGCCCTTGTCTTTCCAGAGGTCTCTCACCATAGAATTCCCGCCTTTGACCTGCTTCTGTAGCCAAAGTACTTATATGGCTGGTCCAGTTCAGTTTCTGGTCAATGGTAATCCCCAGGATTTTGATAGTGGGGGATTCAGCGATGACTATGTCATTGAATGCCTAGGGGGGATGGTTAGTTTCTCTCTTGTTGGAGATGGTCATTACCTGGCACTTTATGGCGCGCATGTTACTTACCACTTATCAGCCCAAGCCTGTATGTTGTCCAAGTCTTGCTGCATGCGGTCACGGACTGCTTCATTATCTGAGGAGTCTTCAATGGTGCTGTGCACTGCAGTCATTTTCCGAAAAAGATCTCTTGCTACTGAAATGCTGCTTACGGTTTAAAATTAATTCATATTTGCTTTCATATTTCGTAACATCTGCGAAAGCTACAGATGCCTTTTTATTCTTGGAATTAAGAAATGCTGGAATTGGCTTCTCCTTTTAATTTGAAAAAGCATTGGAGGTAGAGATTTCCCTGTATTTTTTCAGCACATTATGTCCAAAATTGGCAGAACTGGCGAAAAATGATGGCAGAATTTTAAGTGCAACTTACGTTCAGTGTAAATCGAATTTCTAAGATCTTTTGCAGCAGCTTCAAAAAGATTGTGTGAGAAGCTGACCCCACCCACATAACTGGCCAGGGCTCCCGATTGAGTTAATCTCCATTGGGAGTTTCCACTAATTGCACTCATTTGAGGAGGCTCAAAAGATTGTGCTGGTTCTTTCAAGTGCAAGAACAGTAACAGGTCTGTTTTTAAAAGCTTTTGATAGTAATTTTTCAAATAAAATTCAAAGAAAGTAACTACTGTACCGTAATATAACCAGCATATGGCTCGTATATTTTTTAAAGTCATTTTCAGTAATTTAAAATCGTTACTCATTGGTGGTGGATTGACACTGTAATTAAAAATGCTTATTTTTTGGGGATAAACTCATTTTCTGCTGAATTAATCAGACTACAGTGAGTTCCCACTGTTAATTATGTGAAGGAATATTTTTTAAAGCAAAACTACTTTTTTAAATTACATTTTAAAATTCTGTCGGATTACACTGTTTCATGGCAGATTTGTGCATCAGCGATATTTAAATGAGGTTGAGCAGGAGCTCAAGAAAAAAAAGTGCTCAAAACCGGCAAAATTTTGGGTGCACTTTGCGCCAGGATCATCGATTGCACCCAAAGCAGAAACACTTGGTCATGGTGTGTAGTTTGTTCATGTTGTTCTTCCATTGCCAGCTTATGTTTAGGTTGTGCTGCTCTTCCTCCATCCCCTACCTGTTTGGCTTTACTCTGTGAGGCAGAAATTGGTTCTCATTGCGCCCATTTTCCAGGCAGAAAAGAGGAGCCAAAAGAACAATTTCGGGGGACAACGTCCCGTGTCCAATCTGCACCTGCATTCCGAACATTACCATATTGGTAAATGTGGTTTTGCAGATGTCGTGAGTGGCTGCCTAAACAGTTGTTGGGCCCCATTATGTATATCGATGAAAGGCTAAATGTCTGTTTTAGGCCGCCTTGCAGAAATTAATATCGATTGAATGGAGCAGATTCTTTAATGGTGGCTGCAGCCTAAGCAGCGACTGCCACTGAAAGGTAAGTTTGAAAAGATAGCATTTAAAGAAGAAAGGTTTGTGTGGAGCTCAGAGAAGCAGGACTGCTCCCTGTAATGCCACAATTCTCACCAATTCCCCTCTCCACCATACCCTGACATGTTCCCATCCCCGACACAGCCGTCCTGTTGCCGCTCCAACCCCTCCTCCTGGTTTTTACTTACCAGTACTGCCAATTTTCTTCAGTGAAATGTGTGAGCCGACTTCAGAGGTGCCAGCTGCTAATGCAAAAATATGAGGCCTGAGGATCAATTTTGGGGTGATCTCGGACCTCCTGGTTGGCTGTTGGCATGTTCTCTGGTTATGGATCCGGAAATAGGCCAGAATTCTTTTCCACCTCTGTATATTATATATATTCAACCTTTGCCTGGCACTTTATTTATTTGCTCCACCAATGAAAAGAAAAAAGCCTTCGCGAGCAGGGACGAATTTTTTTTTTTATTCATTCATGGGATGTGGGCATCGCAGGCCAGGCCAGCATTTATTGCCCATCCCAAATTGCCCTTGAGAAGGTGGTGGTGAGCTGCCTTCTTGAACCGCTGCAGTCCATGTGGGGTAAGTACACCCACAGGGCTGTTAGGAAGGGAGTTCCAGGATTTAGACCCAGCGACAGTGAAGAAACGGCAATATAGTTCCAAGTCAGTATGGTATGTGACTTGGATGGGAACTTGCAGGTGGTAGTGTTCCCATGCATTTGCTGCCCTTGTCCTTCTAGTTGGCAAAGGTCGCGGATTTGGAAGGTGCTGTCTAAGGAGCCTTGGTGCATTGCTGCAATGCATCCTGTAGATGGTACACACAGCTGCCACTGTGCGTCGGTGGTGTAGGGAGTGAATGTTTGTGGATGGTGTGCTAATCAAGCGGGCTGCTTTGTCCTGAATGGTGTCGAGCTTCTTGAGTGTTGTTGGAACTGCACCCATCCAGGCAAGTGGAGAGTATTCCATCACACTCCTGACTTGTGCCTTGTAGATGGTGGACAGGCTTTGGGGAGTCAGGAGGTGAGTTACTCGCCGCAGGATTCCTAGCCTCTGACCTGCTCTTGTAGCCACGGTATTTATGTGGCTACTCCAGTTCAGTTTCTGGTCAGTGGTAGCCCCTAGGATGTTGATAGTGGGGGATTCAGTGATGGTAATGCCATTGAATGTCAAGGGGAGATGGTTAGATTCTCTCTTGTTGGAGATGGTCATTGCCTGGCACTTGTGTGGCACGAATGTTACTTGCCACTTATCAGCCCAAGCCTGGATACTGTCCAAGTCTTGCTGCATTTCTACACGGACTGCTTCAGTATCTGAGGAGTCACGAATGGTGCCAAATATTGTGCAATCATCAGCGAACATCCCCACTTCTGACCTTATGATTGAAGGAAGGTCATTGATAAAGCAGTTGAAGATGGTTGGGCCTAGGACACTACCTTGAGGAACTCATGCAATGATGTCCTGGAGCTCAGATGATTGACCTCCACCAACCACAACCATCTTCCTTTGTGCTAGGTATGACACCAGCCAGTGGAGGGTTTTCCCCCTGATTCCCATTGACCTCAGTTTTGCGAGGGCTCCTTGATGCCATACTTGGTCAAATGCTGCCTTGATGTCACTCTCACCTCACCTCTTGAGCTCAGCTCTTTTGTCCATGTTTGAACCAAGGCTGTAATGAGGTCAGGAGCTGAGTGGCCCTGGCGGAACCCAAACTGAGCGTCACTGAGCAGGTTATTGCTAAGCAAGTGCCGCTTGATGGCACTGTTGATGACACCTTCCATCACTTTACTGATGATTGAGAGTAGGCTGATGGGGCGATAATTGGCCAGCTTTTTGTGTACAGGACATACCAGGGTAGATGCCAGTGTTGTAGCTGTACTGGAACAGCTTGGCTAGGGGTGCGGCAAGTTCTGGAGCATAGATCTTCAGTAGTATTGCCGGAATATTGTCAGGGCCCATACCCTTTGCAGTATCCAGTGTCTTTAGTCGTTTCTTGATATCACGCGGAGTGAATCGAATTAGCTGAAGTCTGGCATCTGTGATGCTGGGGACTTCAGGAGGAGGCCGAGATGGATCATCAACTCGGCACTTCTGGCTGAAGATTGTTGCAAATGCTTCAACCTTATCTTTTGCACTGATGTGCTGGGCTCCCCCATCATTGAGGATGGAGATATTTGTGGAGCCACTTCCTCCAGTTAGTTGTTTAATTGTCCACCACCATTCACGGCTGGATGTGACAGGACTGCAGAGCTTAGATCTAATCCGTTGGTTATGGGATCGCTTAGGTCTATCGCATGCTGCTTACGCAGTTTGGCACGCAGATCGTCCTGTGTTGTAGCTTTACCAGGTTGACACCTCATTTTGAGGTATGCCTGGTGCTGCTCCTGGCATGCCCTCCTGCACTCTTCATTGAACCAGGTTTGGTCTCCTGGCTTGATGGTAATGGTAGAGTGGGGGATATGCTGGGGCATGAGGTTACAGATTGTGGTTGAGTACAATTCTGCTGCTGCTGATGGCCCACAGCACCTCATGGATGACCAGTTTTGCATTGCTAGATCGGTTCAAAATCTATCCCATTTAGCACGGTGGTAGTGCCACACAACACGAAGGAGGGTATCCTCAATGTGAAGGCAGGACTTGGTCTCCACAAGGACTGTGCGGTGGTCACTCCTACCAATACTGTCATGGACAGATGCACGGCGGCAGGCACATTGGTGAAGACGAGGTCAAGTATGTTTTGCCCTGTTGTTGGTTCCCTCACCAACTGCCGCATACTCAGTCTAGCAGTTATGTCCTTTAGGTTTCGGCCAGCAGTGGTGCTAGCGAGCCACTCCTGATGATGGACATTGAAGTCCCCCACCCAGAGTACATTCTGTGCCCTTGCCACCCTCAGTGCTTCCTCCAAGTGCTATTCAACATGGAGGAGTACTGACTCATCAGCTGAGGGAGGGCGGTAGGTGGTAATCAGCAGGAGGTTTCCTTGCCCATATTTGACCTGATGCCATGAGACTTCATGGGTCCAGAGTCTTCATGGGTCCAGAGTCGATGTTGAGGACTCCTAGGGCACCTCCTTCCCTACTGTATACCACTGTGCCACCACCTCTGTTGGGTCTGTCCTGCTGGTGGGACAGGACATACCCGGGGATGGTGATGGCAGTGTCTGGGACATTGTCTGTCTGTCAGGTATGATTCCATGAGTATGACTATGTCAGGCTGTTGCCTGACTAGTCTGTGGGGCAGCTTTCCCAACTTTGGTACAAGCCCCCAGATATTAGTAAGGAGGACTTTGCAGGGTCGACAGGGCTGGGTTTGTTGTTGTCGTTTCCGGTGCCTAGGTCGATGCCGGGTGGTCCGTCCAGTTTCATTCCTTTTTATTGACTTCGTAGCAGTTAAATACAACTGAGTGGCTTGCTAGGCCATTTCAGAGGGCATGTAAGAGTCAACCACATTGCTGTGGGTCTGGAGTCACATGTAGGCCAGACCAGGTAAGGACATTCCCTGAAGGACATTAGTGAACCAGATGGTTTTTTTTTACAACAATCAACAATGGTTTCATAGCCATCATGAGACTAGCTTTTTAATTCCAGATTTTTTTATTAATTGAATTCGAAATTCCACCTTCTGCTGTGGTGGGATTCGAACCCAGGCCCCCAGAGCAATACCCTGGGTCTCTGGGTTACTAGTCCAGTGACAATACCACTACTCCACCGCCTAGTACATTCTCCCTATGGTAAAGGACAGTAGAAAGTGTTTACCTGGGGGTGGGGAAAAAGCACAGAAAATAAAATATTAAATAGGAAAAGCGAATTAGAAGGATTCCAGCAACTAACTAACACGATTTCGAGAACAATCTTACAGGTGAGGTATCACATTGTGTAACTGCATTGGCTGTAAGGCACTTTGGGACATCCTGAGGATGTGAATAGCTCTATATAAATGCGTGTCTTTTCTTTTTTCTTTAAATAGCTGGGAAGAACTTCCTGCCCCATTCCCGTTACTTTCTGGGCTGAATTTTATGGAGCCAGTTGGGGTCCCAATGCTGGGCCTAAAAGGTGAGGGGAACTCGCTTCAGCCCTTTGGAGACACCCCTGCTGGCTGTATTTAATGGTGCTCGGACAATTAACTGCCTGGCGCTGGGGTCCCTGTCCCTTTAAAGACGGGGATCCGCCTCCTGGAGCTGCCGGCCAATAAGAGAGCAGGTAGCTCAGTAGTATCAGCAGCGCTACCAGGAGCGGTGGCCACTGCTGGTACTACAAGAGCCCAGGACCAGGTCTTTCGCTGGAGCCCCGGACCCCAGATAAGTGTGGCGGGGTCGCCGCGGCGACAGGGGGTGGGTGGTCATTGAGGGTGGACAGGGCCTTTGCTGCTGAGGGCCCTCCGTGGGCCGCAGATTGCCTAGAAGAGACACCAACACCCCAAGTCCACAGAGAGGCTGCCTTGTTTTACTGGGCAACCTCCCCATGTGGTGGAGGCACCTGCCCGCCATTGGTTGAATACCAGCCGTGGTGCAAGAGGCCGTTAAGTGGCTTTTGCCACCCCCAACAAAATCACATGGTGATGGGAAGTTGATGGGCACTCCACTTCCCGCCTTCCATTACTATTTTATGGGGCCCTCCCCTTCCACCCTGTCCCCCAGGGGCCCATAAAATTTCAGCCCTTAACATGTCCCTGTGTTCCTATGTTAAATGTGCAAATCAAGGTCAAGTGACATGTATAAGTCCTCAGTTGCCTATTTGGGAGGCAACTAGACAGAGTGCATGCTGCACTCAATCCTCCTGGTTTTACCCAGAGGTACAGCTAAAGGTGATCATTGCTGGTAAGTTTAAGATCCTCTTTGTGGGGGAAGGAGATGCAGGAGTATTCCTCCATGCTCCACAAGAATATTGTGGGCTGCTTCCCAGCCGATCTTGGAATGCTCGATATTGCATCCATCGAGTTGCAATGGGCCATCCACTACCTACTGGCAGTGGGGAGGTAATACACGGCCCTGAAAATGGAACAGACCTCTCTGTGGCAATGTTGGCCGGTAGGCCACTGAGCTGCATTGGTTGGCCATCCAGTAGTTTTAATCTATTCCGTGGTCTCTTGTATTATAAAGGGCCTAGGTAAGGACACAGTGATTGGGGCCCACCTTTTGGAAGAGCAGACATTCAGATACTTAAGTTCTAAAATGAGCAGTAACTTCACAGGTTTCCACCAGTTGTAAGAATACCATTTTGTTACAATGTAACTTTGTGTCACTGGTAAGTTGAACCATCCAGTGAAATGACATTATGTAAATTTATGCCCTTAATAACTGTTAATGAGCCACTTAACCTTTGTTAATGGGTATGGCTTATAGCACATAGATGGTAGCACGCAGAACACAGTCTTTAAGCCCAAGGTCACAGGAATCGATGCAATATTTCGTGGAAAGAGAATTTCATACATCGACATAACAATTTCTAAAAGGAAGCTAATCTTGGATCCCTTATTATCAGTAAAGCTGTTGAATATTATAGCCAAAAGAGTGGCCTTGAAAGAGTGACGTATGTAATAAAAGTAGGTAATAACAAAGACACGAATCAGAAGGCCAAGCCCAGTGATATATCATCCCAGGGAATATCGGGACTGTTTTTGAATGAAGAGCACCATTAATTTTGACAGTAACTGTATGAGGAAGCTGTGGACCACATGAACAGATTCCTCCAATTATGGTACGTTATATTATGTTGTCATTCATTGTTTCAAAAGTCCAGGGAAGTTCTCCTAATTTATTCCATCGGAACGCGACTTGTACTATAAGGAAATCTTGTCACGTATATAGACTATTACAGCCCATATGTCATGTTCATTGTGTTGCTGCCTATGCATTCTTCAACATTTTTCAAGTGACTAGAACATTTACAATAGTAAATGTTGAGATTAATAATTCATCATTATTGTGAGTCAGGCAATTTGGAAGACAGAAGATGGAAGATATGCAGCCTGTCAAAACCTCCGTAGCACCAGCTCACAAAGATTGATGTAGTAAAAGGATGTTCCTTAAAACCATGAAGTCATATTTCAGTAACCGGGGTTATTCAGGAGCAATGTTCCCTCTAAACTGCAAGGGCGTGCACAGGTCGGCCCCTTTAAATTACTGCACGTGCGTGGCAAAAGAATAAAATGAATTTGCATTTATATAGCACCTTTCAAAAGCTCAGGATATCCCACAGTGCTTTGCAGTCAATAAACTACTTTTGAAATATAGTCACTGTGGTAATGTAGGAAATGGAGCAGCCAATTTACACACAGTAAGGTCCCACAAATAGCAATGAGATAAATAAATAATCGATTTTTGTAGTGAAGCAGGAAAAACTTGCTCTTGAATAGTGCCAGGGGAACGTTTAACACCCTTCTGAACTGTTGGAACATGTAGACAATGTCTTAATTTAAAACCTCATTCAAAAGACAGCACCTCCAAACAATGCAACTGTCCTCAGTACTGCACTAGAGCATCAGCCAAGTTTCGGTACTCAAACCCTGAAGCAGGATTTAAATCCTTCTGATCCTTGGGTGAGAGTTCCACCAATTGAGCCGAATCCTGAAAGGGGATCTTTCCCAGGTTAACTGAATGGAAATGTTGGCTGATCAACAAAGTTTAGTGGTGGGGGGAAAACAGGGGTTAGATACAGACCAATAAAGGGCCTGCATCAAAGGTCAAAGTTGCATAGACGAATAAGGAGATTCAGACAAAAGGGCCTAAGAAGAAGGCATGCATCAAAATTAAAGCTAGTAAAATAAAATAAAATGTGGACAAGTAATCAAGAGCTGAGAAGAGAAGCAAAAAACGATTAGCAAAGCCAAGAGAGTGTGGAAAAAGACTGGTAGTCACTAGAGGAGGATGCAATCAATGCAGAATGTTTAGATTTTGTAGAGTTTAATGATGTGCCACATAAGAGACTTGGGAGTAGTTTTTCATCCTTACCGCCATTGGTAATATTTCCTAACTGGGCTTGATTAAAGCTCTGTGACCACCTTAACCCATTCAATTCGGTTGAGCGGAGGGCAGAGAGGATTATCGGGCAGGGAGTGTCCCGCACTGGTACCAGAACCTGCGGGATTTTCTTTCAATTGATATCAGTGGAAGGAAAATCCAGTGGCTTCTTTTAGGAATGTGCAATCCTTCACATCAGTTTGTCCTCTCTGCACTCCATCCAGCTGATGCTTATCACCCAGGCAGTAAGGATGAGAATTTAGCCCCTCTTCTCAAGTTTAAAGTCTATGGTATTAAAGATAAAGTGGTGACAGGAATGAAGGATGGAAAGGAAAGTGTGGGAGTAACTGAATGTTTCTCAGATTAGCAAAATGAATCTAGTGGCATGTCCAGGGCATGTTGGGCTGTCTTCTCTTAGCTGTGTACATAAATGATTTAGACATGTTTGTACAGGGTATATTGTCAGAGTATCAGGAAAATGCAGGACACAAGTTAGGCAAGAGGTCAAATATGTAGCAAAAGGTTTCCCTGGTCTGTTCATCACTGGTGTCTTCTTTGATGAATAAGAAATTATTGAAAAAGAACAGATTGTGAAGATATATCTGAAAAGATAAATCCTTAATGAAGTAGATGGAATTGGATGAAACTTGGACACATTGTGAACGATGAGGAAGATAGTGTAGGACATTGTCAAGTTGGTGGAATGGGCAGACAGGGTGGCAGATGAAATTCAATGCAGAGAAATGTGAAGTGATTCAATTTGGTAGGAAGAACATGGAAAGACAATATAAAATAAAGGGTACATCTCTAAAGGGGGTTCAGGAGCAGAGGGACCTGGGTGTATATGTGCATAAGTCACTGAAGGTGGCAGGACAGGTTGAGAGAGTGGATAATAAAGCATACAGTATCCTGGGCTTTATTAATAGGAGCAGAGAATACAAGAGCAAGGAGGTTATGTTGAACTCATATAAGACACTAGTTCAGCCTCAGCTGGAATATTGCATCCAGTTCTGGGTGCTGCACTTTAGGAAAGATGCAAGGGCATTGGAGAGAGTACAGAAAAGATTCAAGAGAATGGTTCCAGGGATGAGGAACTTCAGTTATGAAGATAGATTGGAGAAGTTAGGACTGTTTTCCTTGGAGAAGAGAAGTTCGAGAGGTGATTTGATAGAGGTATTCAAAATCATGACGGGGATGGACAGAGTAGATAGAGAGAAACTGTTCCCACCCATGAAAGGATCAAGAACGAGAAGGCACAGATTTAAAGTAATTGGCAGAAGAAGCAAAGGTGACATGAGGAAAAACTTTTTCATGCAGCAAGTAATTAAGGTCTGGAATGAACTGCCTGTCAGTGTCGTGCAGGCAGGTTCAATCAAGGCATTCAAAAGGGAATTAGACTGTTATCTAAAAAGGAAGAATGTGTGGGGTTACGGGGAGAAGGCAGGGGAATGGCATTAAGTATATTGCTCATTCGGACAGCAGGTGCAGACACAATGGGCCGAATGGCCTCCTTCTGCAGTCTAATAACTCTGTGATTCCATGATTCTGGATTAAAAGATATAGCCTGCAGATACACAGAAATTTAAATGAAGGATCCATGGAATGGAAAAAGCCATAAAAGGACTAACAGGCTTCAGGATTTTATATATCAAAGCATTGGATACACAAGCAAGGAAATAATGATGAATCTGTGCAAGATACCAGTTAGACCAGTTGACGTACTGGATGCAATTTTGGGCACCCCACTAATAGCAATAATATTGAAGTATGGAAAAAGTGCAATGTAGATTGATTTAAAATGATGTGAGTAATAAGAGGTAATAGTTCTGATTAGAGTCTTGAAAAAATTTGGGTTATATACATGGAAGATAAGAGGCCGATCTAGTAGAAATATTAAAAATTATGAAAACATTTGAGAATGGAAATAGTAAAAGATTATTGTGATATTTGTTTGCCTCAATTAGGCTAGATTTTTCTGACAGTGCTGAACGAATGGCAGTTGCCCATCTTTATTCTTACAGTTGCTCATAGACTTTCTGTGGGTGTTTACACTGGAACTTACTGTCAGCCAACTTTCCAAAGGTGCAGTGCCCACTACAGGACATCTGGGACATGAGTGAACAGGGGAAATAACTGTGTGTCTCCTTAACCAATCAAATTGAATAATTATTAATAAGCAGCACAGAGTCCGAACCAAGAAATGTTAGAATAGTGAATTCAATGCAAAATCAGGTGCAGAAAGTGAAGTAAAGTGAGAGAAAAAGATTAATGGGATTAAGAGAGAGAGAACGAAAGAATCACAGAATCAGAGAAAGTTTATGGCCCAGAAAGATGCCACTTGGCTCATCGTGTCTGAGCAGGAAAGAGAGAAAGAGATAGATGAAGAGAGAAAGAAAGAGAAATAGAGGGAAAGAGATAGATAAAGAAAGAGATAGAGCAAGATAGATAAAGAGTGAAAGAGATAAATAGAGATAGAAAAAGAAAGAGATAGAGAAAGAGAGAAAAACATAGAAAAAGAGATTGAGAGAGAAAGAGAGAGTGAGAAAGAGAGGATGAGAGAGAGGGAGAAAGAGAGTGAGAGAGAGGAAGAGTGAAAGAGAGGAACAGAGAAGAAAGAGAGATGGTAAAAAAGAAAGAGGATGGAAAATGAAGGAGGGAAAACGAGGTAGTGAGGGAGAGAGGAAGGAAGGAAGAACTTTCATGACCACTGGATGTCTCAAAGCACTTTACAACCATTAAAGAACTTTTTGAAGTGTAGTCACTGTTGTAATGCAGCAGCCAGTATGCACACCACAAACAGCAATGTGATAATGACCAGATGACTGCTCTTCTTCGAAATAGTGCCATGGGAATTTTTACATCCACCCAAGCAGGCAGGTGGGGCATTGATTTAATGTGTCATCTGCACTGGAGCATTAACCTTGATTTTTGTGCTCAAGCCTTGGATTGGGAGCTTGAACCCAGAACCTTATGAATCAGAAGCAAGAGTGCTACCAACTGAGCCAAGGCTGACACTAAAAAGAAAAAAATATTTTTCACATTTTTTAAATCTCTTACAATAATTAAAATCTGAAAAAATGAGACTCCACCCTTGTAAAAGTTAATTTTCAAAGTCAGAGAGGATGTTTGGCAGTAATTAGGACTTACCACAGAGTTAAAAGGGTACTTACACTGACAAGACCTAACTTTTTATGGTGAATTAATATGTAGATATCAGGTAAATACAGCAACTTCCAGCTATTCCATGCACGGCAATGATGATTCTCTCAGCTATTATCTATACTATTATCATGCAGCTTCTGGAGGAGCAGGGCATCTCAGACAGCAACCTCCTGATTTACGCATTTAACTGCGCATGTGCAGTCATTGGAAGTTGCTGTCCAATTTGCACATTAGTAAGGGTGAGTGCTGTTAGCCCCAACATTATTTTTATGGCAAAATCAAGCCCTAGGTCATTTCTCTGGGAAAAGCACAACAAGCAATGTTGTTTCTGGTATAGATGATAAGTTTTTAACAAGTAAAGTTTTCTTCACTGTATGGCTGAGTAAAGGCCAATTTTTGTTGTCATGGGAGTATGTACCAATTTGGATTCAGCAAATTGAAAAATTTTCCACGTGGAAAAAGGCTGTCACCAGCAGTGGGAGATGGAATTGTGTTACATGAGTGGTGTGTAGATGTGTTCAGTCACCAAATTGAGATCTGCAATGAAAAAATCCTGTGTCAGTAAGTGTTGCTCTTGAGTTCATTGGTATAATTTTCTTTGTGTTTACATTTCATGCATTTCCATTTTAGAATCCGTGCGTGTGTGAGAAATTGAGCTTGAATTAGATGCAGTCTCTGCTGCATACGGATCAAACCAGATCAGTTTTCCCACAACTGCAGAAACTCTGCCAGGGGCCTGTTAAATTCAGCAAGCTTCAGGGCAACTTAAGGAAGAGCTATGTAAGCCATATATTCACTGTGCTGCCAATGAGTTAACTATCAATTCAGTTCATCCTCAGCAATTCATGTATTGAATGTCAATTTACATAGACATGGAAAGAAATATTCAGATCAATACAAGTGAATGTTGTAATAAATAGAGGACAAATGAACAGAGCAAGGGTGATATGCTATTTACCTGAGTGAGTCTTTGTAACTCATGAATGATATTGTAACTAAAAGCCTATTTCACAAATGTAAGTAAACAGCATAATACATTTTCTATTGGGCACACTGTATATAAAAGTGAAAGATCTTTCTACAGTGGGAAGGCTATATAAGAAATAACTTCCATATTTTTAACGGGCTGAGGCAATGCATTTGATGCAGATGTTTGGTGATAAGTTATGAGATGTTACACTCAGATCAGCTATAATTTTATTAGACAGCACACATGAGTAATATAAGCAAGTTCTAAGTCTATATACTTCATTGTAGGAGGCTTATCAGGGACTAGGAGCATCACCAATCTAGGCTGTTCCTAATGCTGAGTTCACCTAACAGAGGGTTTCATTGAATATTGATACCTTTCTTAGAACACAGCTACTTGTACTGTTTTTTTGTCTGTCACTCATGCTGACTCACCAAATGTCACATAACTGATTTTGGCATAGACTAGGGCCTCCAATTCGCATCCACACCAGTACTCAAGGTTGATGAATCCTGCATTCCTTACCTTGTATTGAACACATTTCAGTGTTATTTTACTTGATATTTTATTTATTTAGCTAGCTATGGCATTATATCTTTCCAATCTTCATCCTAATTCCAAGATTATGTAACATTCATTCTAGCCCTATCTAACACATATTCAACAGAAAATGTTGGAAGTACTCAGCAGATCAGGCAGCATCTGTGGAGAGAGAAATAACAATAATGTTTCAGGTTGATGACCTTTCATCATCTGTGCAAGTGAGTGGGTTTTGAATGGGTTAAAATCAGGCCCATTAACTCTGTTTCTCTCTCCAACATTGCAGCCTGGTCTGCTGAATATTTCCAGCACTTTTTGTTTTTTTTCCTCCGATTTCCAGCATCTGTAATATTTTACTTTTGTAATTCTTATTCAAATTAGATAAACTTAGAGTCATAGAGTTATACAGCACAGTAACAGGCCCTTTGGCCCATCGTGTCTATGCCGGCCATCCAGCACCCAACTATTCTAATCCCATATTCCTGCACTTGGCCCATAGCCTTGTATGCTATGATGTTTCAAGTGCTCATCTAAATACTTCTTAAATGTTGTGAGGGTTCCTGCCTCCACCACCTCTTCAGGCAGTGCGTTCCAGATTCCAACCATCCTCTGGGTGAAAATTCTTTTCCCCAAATCCCCCCTGAACCTTACCTTAAATCTATGCCCCCTGGTTCTTGACCCCTCCGCTAAGGGAAAAAGTTTCTTCCTATCTAACCTATCAATGCCCCTCATAATCTTGTACACCTCAATCATGTCCCCCCTCAGCCTTCTCTGCTCCAAGGAAAACAACCCTATCCTATCCAGTCTCTCTTCATAGCTGAAATGATCCAGCCCAGGCAACATCCTGGTGAATCTCCTCTGCACCCTCTGCAGTGTAATCACATCCTTCCTATAGTGCGGTGACCAGAACTGTATGCAGTACTCCAGCTGTGGCCTAACTAGCATTTTATACAGCTCCATCATAACCTCCCTGCTCTTATATTCTATGCCTCAGTTAATAAAGGCAAGTATCCCATATGCCTTCCTAACCACCTTATCAACCTGTGCTGCTGCCTTCAGTGATCTCTGGACAAGTACACCAAGGTCCCTCTGACCCTCTGTACTTCCTAGGGTCTTACCATCCATTGTATATTCCCTTGCCTTGTTAGTCCTCCCAAAATCCATTACCTCACACTTTTCAGGATTAAATTCCATTTGCCACTGCTCCGCCCATCTTACCAGCCCATCTATATCTCCCTGTAATCTCAGGATTTCCTCCTCACTATTTACAACACCACCAATTTTCGTATCATCTGTGAAATTACTGATCATACCTCCTATATTCACATCTAAATCATTAATGTACACTACAAACAGCAAGGGTCCCAGCACTGTTCCCTGTGGTACACCACTGGTCACAGGCTTCCAATCGCAAAAACAGCCCTCAACCGTTACCCTCTGACTCCTGCCACTAAGCCAATTTTGGATCCAATTTGCCAAGTAGCCCTGGATCCTATGGGCTCTTACCTTCTCAACCAATCTCCCATGTGGGACCTTATCAAAAGCCTTTCTGAAATGCATCTACTGCTTTACCCTCATCGACACATCTAGTCACCTCCTTGAAAAATTCAGTCATTTTAGTTAGACACAATCTCCCCATGACAAAGCTATGCTGACTATCCCTGATTAATGCCTGCCTCTCCAAGTGGAGATTAATCCTGTCCCTCAGAATTTTCTCCAATATTTTCCCAACCACTGATGTTAGACTCACCAGCCTGTAATTACCTGGTTTATCCCTGCTACCCTTCTTGAATTATGGTACCACATTCGCTGTCTTCCAGTCCTCTGGTACCTCTCCTATGGCCAGAGAGGATTTGAAAATTTGTGTCAGGGCCCCTGCTATCTCCTCCCTTGCCTCACATAACAGCCTGGGATACATCTCATCTGGGCCTGAGGATTTATCCACTTTTAAGCCCACTAAAACAGCTAATACTTCCTCCCTTTCAATGCTAATATGTTCAAGTATATCACAATCCCCCTCCCTGATCTCTATACCTACATCATCCTTCTCCATAGTGAACATCAATGAAAAGTAATTATTTAAATCCTCACCTATGTCCTCTGGCGCCGCACAAAGATTGCCACATTGGTCCCTAATGGGCCCTACTCTTTCCCTGGTTATCCTCTTGTCCTTAATATACTTATAAAACGCCTTAGGATTTTCCTTTATCTTGCCCACCAATTTTTTCTCATGTCCCCTCTTCGCTCTCCTAATTACTTTTTTAAGTGCCGCCCTACACTTTCTATACTCAAGTAGTTTAAGCAGTTAGCTACACTTTCCACCAGCTGTCCTTGTGTTTTATCTTGATCTGCTTATCGGTCAAGTTTAGCTGATCTTTTGTGCTTCCCTGCACATACACACATTATATGCTAACTATCTTATCATGGCTGTCTGCTTAACCCAAGCTGTTTAGTCTGTCATGTTATGCTATCCTACACCCTGATTCAGTCATTCAGTAGCAGTACCCATAGATGTATATACACAGTGTAAGAACACAGTGATTAATACACTGACAAGAGAGTACCTGACAAGGGCACTGACATATTCTTAACCCCTTTATCTTACCGCCTCATCAAGAAGTCGTCTGGGGTTTACCACCCAGCCTATGCCGAGGAGGTAGCAATGCCTAAATTTGGCTTCCATCAGCATACGCACAAGCTACTCAGTGAGTAAATTAAGTTTTTCTTGCCAATTATCAAAAAATTCAGGCTACAAAGTCATGAACTAACAAATGTTTATTCAACTTATAATCATAGTTAGCAGCACTGAAACAGTGAGTTTGCAAATAATAGCGATGCCTAAATTTGGCTTCCCTCAGTATCCACACAAACCACCAATGAAAGGACATGGACCTGAAATGTTAACACTGTTTCTATCTCCACAGGTGCTGCCAGACCTGCTGAGTATTACCAGCATTTTCTGTTTTTATTTTAGTTTTACGCCTATATGCTCTTAGTTAGCAGTGTTTCCAGAAATTATATGATCTCATCTTTATGAACTAGCATGAATGAATTGTTGCCTTGCCTTTCTCTGGTGGATGAGATGACAAGGTTAGGAACCTGTCTGTAGAGGTGCTACAGTTCCACCTGGAACTCTGCTCCTGGGTAAATTCGCCTTCGCAGCAAGTAGCTGTATCTGGGCCAGCTGCCTTAAAACTCACTTACCTTGATCTCAGAGAAACTTGTACATGTAGCGCCATATTTGTCTGTATCTGGCTGGTCTCGCTGTACAATTTTAACTCCTGCACCTTTTTTCCTTTCCCTGTTTGAGATACACTTACCAATTTTATAGATACCCTTCTACATATATTAGGCAAAAAGCCCAACACTTCTGCTACGAGAACTATACTAAAAGAACAAGAGCTAAACTAAGGACTGAAGGCTGACCAATTAAGACTTCATTGTCAAAAACACCATTTTATATATCTTTAATTTCTAACGTATTAGAAGTGTTCAATCCTTTTGGTGTCAGTCACCTCATGCAGCCATGTTTTTACCCAAAATGAGCTTCAAATCAATGAAACTCTGACACCTAGTCATGCCATGTCTCATATACTCCCTAGCTTCTCAGGTTGCACAAAGGTCCCAATCAGGCAAGACATATTTATGTATCCATTAACAAGCCATCTCTGGGCCTGTAGTCTTATATGCTTATCTTCTGTCCCGGAAAAGGAATGCTTTGTTTGTATGAGCCTTCATGTTTTAATTAGTATTAGCTTCTCCCAACATCTAGTTTGACTACTAACTCCATTTTAAGGTCAATTTAAGGCAATTCATAAGATATTTTGCCTGCCTCAGGACAGGCCACTTCACCGTGCTGGTGCTCAAGAACATTATTGGAACTGGAAGACTGCATACAATTTGAAACTTTGTACATTCAAACTCTGAATCCTGCTCTAGGGAAACAGCACTTGGCTATTGTGCCTGAAATAGGAGCCCTCCTTCAAAATACTATTCATTGAATAGATAGGAAAAGGAAAGTAATTTTTATTTAGTATCCGTGCTTGTTCCCTTTCGAGAGAGATTGAAGAAAGGAAATTCAACTTTAAGGAATAGTAGCTGTCATTGCCAGTGAGGTTTTGTATAGACTATATCAACAGAATGTAATAGATATTTAAACCCAGGTGAATTGAAATGAAAAATTTAGGTCCCATCGTGATGTTGTAATTTGGGACAGGTTTTCCAGAGTGGCCCATGTTTTCTGGAATTGCCAACATTTTCTCTAGGAATAACTAACTCATTATGTATTGCTGTCGAAGTGCTGTCAAATGCAGACACATAATCAAAAGAAAAACACAAGAGAGCAAGATCTTGCATTTCAAGCAGCTCTTCAGTGCAGAAGTACATTGTTTACTCATGGCACATTTAAAGCTATAGCATTATTTTTTGCTAGTTTACACTGGCTAAATCTCAAAATTCCATTAAAATCTAATCTAAACAACCTTAAAGGTGACAGCTCTGAAATAGCCAAGATCTGTTCACATCTTGAACAAAAGAGGTTTTATTGAAGGGTAATAATAGCACCCTATGTGCAGCACGAACATCTGTCTTCAGCCAAGTGACAGCAAGGTTGTACTGGCATTATTTTCACCACAGTGTGTGAGGTTTTGACTGTATAATTGCACAAAACAAAAGTTTACATTTTTCACTCTGAGAGGCAACTCTAATGTGTAATTCTGTGCAGGGTACTCACACACTACAAGCCTTAATAATAAGGTCTTTCTGTTTTCCAAAAGAAAAAGACAGCACCTGCCGATGGCAGTTATAAATGGCTCTCAGACGCTAGAATGTCTATTGTAGCAGTTCAAAAGTAAATCATGTGTTGAATTGAATAAGTCACTTATAACCCGTAGTTATGGCTACCTCTGTAGAAAAGCAGAAATTAAACATACAGAGCTCCTTGCTGGGTTCAATAGAGTGGTCTGAGCTCATTAAATCTGCCTGCTCCCTCACTGACTGCACTCAGTGGGCTGAATTTTGTGTGGCCTTTTGGAGCAGGCGGCGGAGTGGGGGGGGGCAGAGAATCACATTGGACGTGCCCGCCCTGAAATGTGAAGTCGGTGCTGGATTTAGTCAGCGGCGGGAAAGCACCAAGGCAGTGGTGTGCCCCGATGCAACGGGAGTGCTATTTAAATTACTGAACACTTTTCATCGCAATTCAGTGGGGTGACTTGGAATTAAGTGGACAATGGGTGGCCCTCACATGCTTTCAGATTCCCAACCATTGAAAACTGGCGGAACTGAGGGGAGGCCCTAGTGCCACGACGGGTGGGCAACCATGACCAGCACTGCATAGGGGAAGTGGGGGGAAGCAGAGGCCATTGTCATCCTGCAGTGCAGTGTGCTCTGTAAGGGAGTTTCTGGTCTCGGCTGCTCTGCAAAGGGGTGTTGTGGTCTCGGGTGGGTGTACCAGCTGAGCAGTGTCGTGGGTGGGAGTGCCAGCCCAGCAGGGTCTCGGGTGGGAGTGCCAGCTCAGCAGGGTCTTGGGTGGGAGTGCTGGCTGAGCAGAGTCTCGGGTGGGAGTGCAGTTGAGCAAGGTCTAGGGTGGGAGTGCCAGCAGAGCAGGGTCTCGGGTGGGAGTGCTGGCTGAGCAGGGTCTCGGGTGGGAGTGTGGTTGAGCAGGGTCTCGGGTGGGAGTGCCAGCTGAGCAGGGTCTTGTGTGGGAGTGCCGGCTGAACAGGGTTTCGCTTTTGGGTGGCTGTATCAGGAGTCCAAACTGTTGGGTGACAGGGTTAAGTGCCCATACTGCTGGATGAGAGGGTTGGCTATTAACCAGGGTGGGCACTGAGGGCCATTGGGGTGTCTGCCAGGAGAAGTAGCAAAGGCACAGCTGCCAAGGCAGGGGCATCAACAGCATTCTGTAGGCCCATGGGTGTCATGTACCCTGTCTTTTTGGAGCCCCATGGTGTGATGCAGTACCTCTGATGGAGGGAGGGCCAGGAGGCAGCTGTGCCTGCCCATGAAGCTCCCTGATGAGAGCAGTAGAAGCCGGCCATGCCAAGAAGGGTATATAGGCCGTACGTCCCAAAGACTGGCAGATCGTCTTAAACAACATGTCCCTTCTGCTGTTCGCAACGGGTCATACCCAACCAGCCTTTGCTTGCAAAACTCAAAATAGTGTCCAACATTAGATGTGATTCCGCGATTGGACAACATTTGCTAAATAATCCGCAGCGTACTAAGAATTACACTGACAACCAATTTAAGATTGTCAGTAGGGCTCGCAGTGTGGTGCATTTGCATGTACTGGAAGCTACATATATTAAACAAAGTGATTCCTGACAACGCAGCAGCCCACTGATGTCATCAGAGTGCGTCAAGCAACGCACATGCACAGCTACATCTTGCCAGGACTAAGTGGTGCATGCGTGGGTTTACGTCATTGTGTATCCATGCCTGATCCATCTTCACGCATGTGCGATAAAGCGTTATCGGGTATCCAGCCCCCCACTCGGCTGGAGGAAGTGGCTGAATGGGAGATTTTGAGGCTGGAGCTCGATCCCCGTCATTTGCTCCCACCCCACTAGCTGCTGTCCTCCCTCGGCAATTCACTCCATGCCTTGACGCTTCCTCCTCTCAGCCACTCGCTCCAGACCTCACTGCTCCCCGACACCCCCCACCCACCCCGCCCCCCCGCTCCCCTGGCCGATTGTTCCACGCTTCGCGCCACCGCGCTCTCCGGCCACTTGATCCTGCTTCCCCCAGCTCTAGGCCATGCTGTTTCCCTCCTCTCGGCCACTCACCCCTACGTCGCCCCTTGCGGCCCACCTTGCTTCTTCAGGCTGCGCGTGGTGACTGATCAAACGTGGGAGCGAGTGGCCGAGAGGAGCGAAGCGGTGCGGCCTATAGCTAGTAGCTGGAGAGGGGGGCTGCAGGGAGCGACTGACCGACCGGAGAGCGGGGTGGCACAAGTGGGGAACAATTCTCCAGGGAATTGGGGGGTTAGCAGCGAGGTCTGGAGCTAGCGGCTGAGGGCGGGAAGCAGCTGGTAGAGAGGAGGGGGAGAAAGCGAGTTGCCGAGGGGGAGAGCGGCCAGTGGGGCGGGAGCGCGTAGCTGCGTTCGGGTGAAATCAGTCCTGGTTAGTCATATAAACGAATCACGGTAACGAATTGGCAGCACATCTTATACTCTGCCCAATTTTCTTTACCATCGATCGGGGTGTCAATTCACTACCTTCCAATGGAAATTCAATCATAAAATTCCTTTTGTATTTCATAGGATTATTGGAATCTTAAATGGATCTGAGGATTACAGTTAGTATCCTCTAACTACATAGTAGCATATTACTGGGCTTCCATCCAATATAATGCAAAGTTAGTTTGCTAGAACAATCTAGGCATAAGTGTTTCCTGTGATAAAATGACCAGCATCGTCCTTAATCCTGGCAGCTGCATGAACATCGCAGGCCACTGACATTCCAGTTGAAGAGCCTGCATTTGTGCATGTGCAAGTAATGCGCCACCTAGTGGTTGCGTTGACAGCAAACACAGCCTATTTTAATGCACAGGGCCCTGTTCTTTACAGACGGAAAGAACATGTACACACATTGTGCCTGTTTCAGCTGAACAAAATAAGTGACAGCCATTCGCTGGTTCATTCCTCAGGGCAATGCCTTGACCAGAGTCAAACTGCCTGGTTTAAATTTCAAACAAAGCTTGGCAGTTAACTGTCAGTTACCGCAAACTGGTGCATTCTCCATGGCAACACCTCTACCAATCAGAGTTCACTTGCCAATCAATCAGCACTCTCTTCTCATGCAGTGTACGTTGTTGTTTTCCCTTACGTTGGTTATTCTTGCATGTTGTCCTGATGAGTGCAAGACGAAAAGCTTCGGCAACATGTCTCTATTTTCAGCAGTTTTCAAGTTCTGTACTACCAAACGACAATATTTATCTTCAGATAAATATCGAGTTCTCTTTTGAAGATCCCGATTGAATCTGCCTCCACCACTCTTCCAGGCAGTGAATTCCAGATCCTAACCACTTGCAAAAAGTTTTTCGTCATGTCACTGTTGCTTCTTTTGCCAATCACCTTAAATCGGTGTCCTCTGGTTTTCTGATGTCTTCTTGTATTATGTTGCATTCTTCCTCGGTGTTAACCAAACCCTCCAGTTTTGGTATCATTTGCAAATTTTGATAGTTATTTTTTTCTCAGTCCAAATCATTAATATAAATCATGAAAAATAGTGGTCCCAGCACGAATCCTTGTAGAACACCGCTTTCTACCTTGCACCAATCTGAATAACTACCCTTTACCCTTACTCTCTGCTTTCTATTTTTTAGCCAATTTACTATCCATTCAGCGATTTGTCTTTTGAATCTGTATGATCTAACCTTTGTTATGTGCTTACCATCTGGTAAAATAATGAATGCAATCATTTATGAATGCATTATAGAATTGACCTGGCTAAATGCAAAATATTCAAGTCTCTTTTGACTGGTAATTAGAAAAACATCAGTGAAATCACACAAAATTTAAATCTCAACCAGTAATTAAGCTAATCATTTCAAAAGCAGGACAAACAAAAATACTTTTCAAACTGACTATTAACTTGGTCCTTAGCCTGCCATCTGCAGCAAAGTTCATGCATGTATTTTTTGCAGTCTTCATTTTATTTAAGGATATCTGGATCAATTTCAAAAAGTAATATGCATCAGTTGGTTTCTCATCAATATATTTTTACAAGACTTCATTTATATTTAATTCTTGGAAATAATTTAGCTCAGCATCCCTCCCTGTCTGAGCTGGGCACTTGCATTCTGAATTTTCCTTTACGATTCTGGAAGAGGGACCCCAGTCATTTTCTTTGTTATAATCATTAACAAGGCAGGAAATGGATTCCTTCAGATTTTAATTATTGGAGATTTAAAAAAATGCAAATACATAGTTTATACTTTTTTCTGTCTTTTTTTCTCTTAATCCAAACTTTCTTTCCCTCTTTCCATTTCACTTTCTGTACCAGATTTGACATTGAATTAATATTCTGATTGGTTAAGGAGATAAACAATTGCTTTCCCTGTTTACATAGGTATCTGATACTCAGTGGAGGGCACTGCATTGATAGTTGGCTGAGAACAGCTTCCAGTGCAAAAGCCCATTGAAAGTCTATTGGCAAATGCAACGTTAAAAACCAGTTGGCGCTGTTAGTACGGCACTGGTTGCAAAATCCAGTCCGTTGTAAAAACAACTTGGATCGTCCCCTTTATGTTGTTCAGTCTGACATCCGGTTATAGAAAACAGTCCCCCTTGCTCCGCTCCCGCTGGCCACTGCTCGGACTGAGAGCTACCAGCCCGCTAATTGGCTGGCAGCTCTTGCAGCGGGCCGGCAGCTCTTCGGAGTGGGACTTGTTGTCTAAGTGGGGCAGAAGATCCACCCAAGGCCAATTAAGGATCTGGGCCACATAAAATCATAGTGTGACTCCCAGGCCCAGCGGAGGCGGGCTCTCCCCTGACTTTTTGGCTGGTCAGTGGGGCTTCCCACCCAATGCAAAATTCTTGCCTAGTTCTCTCTCTGTTACCAACTGCTCCTTATTCTGTAGACCTTCTCCCCTGCACTGGAGTTCCAACTCCATCTGCTGTAGATAGAGTTTGTGGACCCTAATGCAAAGCTTGGGATTATGTGGACATGGGGGATGACTTGGATTTTTCAC
Organism: Heterodontus francisci; assembly: GCF_036365525.1. NCBI lineage: Eukaryota > Metazoa > Chordata > Chondrichthyes > Heterodontiformes > Heterodontidae > Heterodontus > Heterodontus francisci. Next base: position 88,430,223 of record NC_090384.1, on the reverse strand, counting down.
CATCCTGACTTCTGAGAGATAAATGTCCTCTTGGTAGTTAAGAGGGTGACTAATTCTGTGTTGAAATGATGGTGAGAGTGGGCTTGCATCAATCTGAATGAATTCACTCTTACTATCTTTATCTTGGTACTCCTCGGATTGGAGATTTGACTCCCCACCAACTCCCTGAAAGAAGTTGTTCTCTCACAAGGCAAAGCCTGGTGAGTAAAATCTAACTTGTCTTTTTTGTGACTGTAGTTGGAAATAGTTCTTAACTGGGCCTAATTTATAGCTCTATGAACTCCTTAACTCATTCATATCAGTTTAGGCCCTCTTGCTATTCCTTTCCATAAAGCCCAATCCTTCATTAAGCTGGTCATAATCAGAGATTCAAACCTCATGCTCTTGCCAAGCTATTGTTTGCATTTTGCCTTTGTTCTAGCACTGTTCTCTTTCTAACTCAGCTTGTGTTCTATATAGCTTCTGAGTTTTTCCTCTGGATTATTCCTGTATCACATCATGCTTCCTTGCACCAGTCTAACTCAACCTGAATTTTTGTTAGTATCTGTTAACTATTTTTGCATTCTACTTCCTGCTCAATTGTCTTTTAGCTAACTGTTGTGTAAACTATAGTTGTTTATTTGGTATATGTTGCAACTCTTTCTGAGTTAGCTGTTGCTTAATCTCTGCCTCACCTTTAACAAAGACAGTTTCTCTAATTTAGAGACACTTTTCTTGTATCCTCTTTTCTAACAGAACAGGATTTCCCTCCACATTAAATGAGGCAGTATAATACATGGGGAAGCTGTTTTCCCCCACCATCCCACAAGGATTTAGTTTTTTTCTTGGCAGGGTTGATTTTTGATCTGTTTTAGGGTATACATTCTACCACTGTTCTTTTGCCCAAAATGTGCCATTTCACATTTCTCTGCATTGAACTAAATTTACCACCAATTTGCCCACTCTGCTAATCATTTAAGTTGTTGGATGTTGTCTTCAAGACTCTCTGCTTAGTAAGACTCTATGCTTAGTATTACATCCTCAGGTAACCAGCAAGGCAAAATGGCAGCTGACAATAGTTTCAAAAATAAATTTGAGTGTGCACTTGTAAGCGGAACATCAGAGCATTTCATAATTTTTGAAATTCATTCTTGGGATGTGGGCATCATTGGCAAATGAATGGCTTGCTGGACCTCCAAAGGGCAGTTAAGAATGGAGCACTTTGGTGCCGGTTTTGAGTCACATCTAAGTCAGACCGGATAAAGAACCAGTTGGGTTTGTATGACAATCTGACAGCTTCACAGGCATCTTTAACTGAAAAGCAGCTTTTTATTTCTAAACTTCAAAAAAGAAAACTGCTTTCAGCTTCTCAAATTGCCCTGGTGGGATTCGAGCTCTTGCCTCTGGATTACTAGAGAATGTGGCTGTGGCTTTGCTGCCTGATTTTATCATCTTTTTTCCTGTTGCTCAACCTAATTTGGAGTGGCATAGCGAGGGCAAATTCAACTCTTGTTATTTTGGTCAGGAAGATTTTCTTGCATCTAATTTGCATTTTTATATGGGTTGAAGTGTAGTTAACATGTATGTAATGTGCTGAGGAAAGAAATCTTTGTGGTGACAAATCAATAATTGTTATCTGTTGCATATTTTACTGTTTTGCATGGCTCACAGAAGGACCAGGCAACACTGACTACTCGCTGAACCTTATTTTATTTTTTATTAGCTTTTTGTGTTCAGACCCTGATTTTAAATTATCTAGAGATTCAATGCTTGAAAGGACAGAATGAGGAAGGATACCACTATATTTTAAACACCACTCACGGCTTTTATCAAGGAAAAGATCTTAGTGACTTCCAGTAGAGCCAGTTACATATAAAATTTATATGGTTCAATGCCCCCAAAGGTCCAGCCTGCACACTCAGTACTTCAGACATTTAAATGAAATCTTCAGCTTGAAACTGAATGCGGTGGCCATTTCTGCTGATCCAATATTTATACTGGGTATTGTCCTGGTATGTAAAAAGTTGTGTACAGCTATCTAGTGGTGAGAGATGGAAGAAAAGCAGAAAATGCTGGTAACACTGAGGAGGTCATGCAGTATTTGTGGAGAGAGAAAGAGGAGTTTATTTTGGGGATAGGATGCAATCAGGTGCTAAGTGGGTGCTGTGCTAATAAGATGTGCCTGTTTAAAAGTGTGCCTTCAGCACTCATTCTGGGTCTGTTTGGTGATTACCATGATTTAAGCTTGCCTGCAGATGCTAATATGGTCACCTGCAGGTTTAGCACAAAAGCGCTGATTAGGAGCAACTTTCGTGTAACTTTCATGTAACTTTGACACACCCACTTTCCCTGAAGGTGTGGAGTGCACTGGCCGACACACAATGGAACGTTTCAGGGTGGCTCAGGGACCGAAGGAGAGGATGCCCGGGTTCTCGGATATGGCACTGGCGGTCCTGGTGGAGGAGGTTCGAAAGAGGAGAGAGCTTCTGAACCTGCAGTGAGGAAGGAGCCCACCTTGCCCTCTCGTCCCTCTCTCCTGCTGCAGCTAGTCTGGCCACATCTCCTCCTCCCATTCCACATCCAGACCAAAAGGGACTTCTAGCAAGACCAAACATTCCCTCTCTCCTGGTGACTCCAATATAATCACCAAAAAAATTAAAGTAGCATAACACTCACTCTCTTTAGATGAATTTCCAGGAAAAAATGTTAATAGAGCGTTGAGAAGTCTTGACAAAAACAAAAACAATTACCATCACCAGGGAAAGGGTACTGAGAAAATTATTGGAACTAAAAGCTGACAAGTCCCCAGGTCCTGATGGACTTCATCCTAGGGTCTTAAAAGAAATGGCTGCTGAAATAGTGGATGCATGGTTTTAATTTTCCAAAATTCCCTAAATTCTGGAAAGGTCCCATCATATTGAAAATAGCAAATGCAATTCCACTGTTCAAGAAAGGAGGAAGACAGAAAGCAGGCCAGTTAGCTTAACATCTGTCATAGGGAAAATGCTGGAATCTATTATTAAGGAAGCTATAGGAGGTCATTTGGAAAATCTCAATGCAATCAGGCAGTCAACATGGTTTTGTGAAAGGGAAATGATCTTTGACTAATTTATTAGAGTTCTTTGAGGAAGTAACAAGCAAGGTGGATAAAGGGAAACCTGTGGATGTGGTGCACTCAGATTTTCAGAAGGCATTTGACAAAGTGCCACATCAAAGGTTACCAAACAAAATAAGAGCCCATGGTATAGGGGGCAACATATTAACATGGATAGAGGATTGGTTAGCTAACAGGAAACCGAGAGTAGGCATCAATGGGTCATTTTCTGGTTGGCAAGCTGTAACCAGTGGCCTGCCACAGGGATCAGTGCTGGGGCCTTAACTATATACAATCTATATCAGTGACTTGGATAAAGGGACAGAATGCTAAATTTGCTGCTGACACAAAGATAGGTAAGAGAGTAAGTTGTGAACAGGACATAAGGAGTCTGAAAAGGGATATAGATAGGTTAAGTGAGTGGGCAAAGATTTGGCAGATGGAGTATAATGTGGGAAAGAGTGAACTTGTCCACCTTGGCAGGAAAAATAGAAAATCGATATATTATTTAAAAGGAAAGAGATGGCAGAACTCTGAGATGCAGAAGGATCTGGGTATCCTAGTACACGGAACTCATAGATTTAGTATGTAGGTATAGCAAGTGATCAAATGGCTCGGAACGCATACTGTCCATCCGACTGCTCACCGCCTCTGGCCAAGTACAACTACTCAGCATATATGCTCCAACACTCTGCTCCCCACCTGAAGTTAAAGACCAGTTCAACGAAGAACTCCATAATATCATTAGTAGCATTCCTAATACCAAGCATTTGTTCCTGCTGGGGGACTTTAACGCCAGGGTTGGGGCCGACTATGACTTGTGGCCCTCCTGCCTTGGGCGCTATGGCATTGGAAGGATGAATGAGAATGGACAGAGACTGCTGGAGTTGTGTACCTATCACAATCTCTGCATCACCAACTTGTACTTTCACACTAAACACTGTCACCAGGTTTCATGGAGACACACAAGATCACGTCGTTGGCACCAGCTGGACCTCATCGTCACAAGGCGAGCCTCTTTAAACAGTGTTCAAATCACACGCTGCTTCCACAGTGCGGACTGTGACACCGACCACTCCCTGGTGTGCAGCAAAGTTAGACTCAAACCAAATAAGCTACATCACACCAAGCAGAAGGGCCGCCCACACATCAACATTAACAGAATTTCTTATCCACAGCTGTTACATAAGTTTCTAAATTCACTTGAAAAAACCCTTCAAAACAATCCTGCAGGGCATGCAGAGATGAAGTGGGCCCACATCAGAGATGCCAACTCTGACTCAGCAATGACCACCTTTGGCAAACGTGAGAAACAAAATGCAGGCTGGTTTCAATCTCACTTTGAAGAGCTGGAACCTGTCACAGCCGCTAAGCGCACTGCACTGTTGAACTACAAGAAAGCCCCCAGCGAGTTAACATCCGTAACACTTAAAGTAGCCAGAAGCGCTGCACAAAGAACAGCCAGGCACTGTGCAAATAATTACTGGCAATACCAATGCAGTCGTATTCAGCTGGCCTCCGACACAGGAAACATCAGAGGAATGTATGATGGCATTAAGAGAGCTTTTGGGCCAACCATCAAGAAGATCGCCCCCCTCAAGTCTAAATCAGGGGAAATGATCACTGACCAACGCAAGCAAATGGACTGCTGGGTGGAGCACTACCAAGAACTGTACTCCAGGGAAAATGTTGTCACTGAGACCGCCTTCAATGCAGCCCAGTCTGTGCCAATCATGGATGAGCTGGACAAACAGCCAACAAAATCGGAACTCAGTGATGCCATTGATTCTCTAGCCAGTGGAAAAGCCCCTGGAAAGGACGGAATTACCCCTGAAATAATCAAGAGTTCCAAGCCTGCTATACTGTCAGGACTCCATGAACTGCTTTGCCTGCGCTGGGATGAGTGAGTAGTACCACAGGACATGCGCGATGCCAATATCATCACCCTCTATAAGAACAAGGGTGACCGTAGTGACTGCAACAACTACCGTGGAATCTCCCTGTTCAGCATAGTGTTTTAAACAGACTCCAGAAGCGGGCTGAGCGTGTCTACCCTGAGGCACAGTGCGGCTTTCGAGCAGAGAGATCGACCATTGACATGCTGTTCTCCCTTCGCCAGCTACAGGAGAAAAGCCGTGAACAACAGCTGCCCCTCTACGTTGCTTTCATAGATCTCACCAAAGCCTTTGACCTCGTCAGCAGATGTGGTCTCTTCAGACTACCTGCAAAGATCGGATGTCCACCAAAGCTACTAAGTATCATCACCTGATTCCATGACAATATGAAAGGCACAATTCAGCATAGAGGTGCCTCATCAGACCCCTTTCCTATCCCGAGTGGCGTGAAACAGGGCTGTGTTCTCGCACCTACACTGTTTGGGATCTTCTCCTCACTGCTGCTCTCATGCGTTCAAGTCTTCAGAAGAAGGAATTTTCCTCCTCACAAGATCAGATGGCAGGTTGTTCAACCTTGCCCGTCTTAGAGCGAAGACCAAAGTACGGAAAGTCCTCATCAGGGAACTCCTCTTTGCTGACGATGCTGCATTATCATCCCACACAGAAGAGTGTCTGCAGAGACTCATCGAAGGATTGCAGCTGCCTGCAACGAATTTGGCCTAACCATCTGCCTCAAGAAAACTAACGGCATGGGACAGGAGGAGGAAATGCTCCATCCATCAATATTGGCGACCACACTCTGGAAGTGGTTCAAGAGTTCACTTACCTAGGCTTAACAATCACCAGTAACCAGTCTCTCGATGCAGAAATTAACAAGCGCATGGGAAAGGCGTCCACTGCTATGTCCAGACTGGCCAAGAGGGCGTGAGAAAATGGTGCACTGACACAGAACACAAAAGTCTGAATGCTTCAAGCCTGTGTCCTCAGTACCTTGCTCTACGGCAGCGAGGCCTGGATAACGTCTATCAGCCAAGAGTGACGTCTCAACTCATTCCATCTTCGCTGCCTCCGAAGAATCCTTGGCATCAGCTGGCAGGACCGTATCTCCAACGCAGAAGTCCTCGAGGCAGCCAACATCCCAGCATATACACCCTACTGAGCCAGCGGCGCTTCAGATGGCTTGGCCATGTGAGCCACATGGAAGATGGCAGGACACATTGTACAGCGAGCTCGTCACTGGTATCAGACCCACCGGCCGTCCATGTTTCTGCTTTAAAGACGTCTGCAAACGCGACATGACGTCCTGTGACATTGACCACAAGTCGTGGGAGTCAGTTACCAGTGATCACCAGAGCTGGTGGACAGCCATAAAGGCGGGGCTAAAGTGGCCAGTTGAAGAGACTTAGCAGTTAGTTTAGTTTAGAGATACAGCACTTAAACAGGCCCTTCGGCCCACCGAGTCTGTGCCGAACATCAACCACCCATTTATACTAATCCTACACTAATCCCGTATTCCTATCACATCCCCACCTATCCCTATATATTTCCCTACCACCTACCTATACTAGGGGCAATTCATAATGGCCAATTAACCTATCAACCTGCAAGTCTTTGGCATGTGGGAGGAAACCGGAGCACCCGGAGGAAACCCACGCAGACACAGGGAGAACTTGCAAACTCCGCACAGGCAGTACCCAGAATCGAACCTGGGTCCCTGGAGCTGTGAGGCTGCGGTGCTAACCACTGCGCCAATGTGCCACATGTGGCGGGAAAAAAGACAGAAGTGCAAGGAGAGAGCCAACTGTGTAACAGCCTCGACAACCAATTTTATCTGCAGCACCTGTGTAAGAGTCTGTCACTCTAGAATTGGCCTTTGTAGCCACTCCAGGCACTGCTCCACAAACCACTGACCACCTCTAGGCACTTACCCATTGTCTCTCGAGACAAGGAGGCCAAAGAAGAAGAAGGCGGCAAATTCAATGTTGTCATTTATTGCAAGGGGAATGAAATATAAAAGTAGAGATGTTTTGCTACAGTTGTGCATTGTTGAGACCACATCTCGAGTATTGTGTACAGTTTTGGTCTCCTTACATAACAATGGATATAATTGCATTGGAAGCAGTTCCAAAAGGTTCACTCAACTGATTCCTGGGATGAGGGGGTTATCTTATGAGGAAAGGTTGGACAGGTTGGATCTATATTCATTGGAATTAAGAAGGATGAGAGGTAATCTTATTGAAGCATACAAGATCCTGATGGAACCTGACAGGGTAGATGTTGAAAAGATGTTTTCCCTTGTGGGAGAGACTAAAACTAGGGGTCACAGTATAAAAATAAGGGGTCTCCCATTTAAGACAGAGTTGAAGAGAAATTTTTTCTCTCAGAGTGTCGTGAGTCTGTGGAACTCTGTTCCCCGGAGTGGTGGAGGCAGGGTCATTGAATCTTTTAAGGAAGAGGTAGACAGATTCTTGACAAACAAGTGAGTCCAAGGGTATCGGGGGGTAGGCAGGAAAGTGGAGTTGTGTTCACAAACAGATCATCCATGATCTTATAGAATGGCGGAGCAGGCTCGAGGGGCCGAATAGCAGCCTCCTGCTCCTAGCTTGTAAGTTTGTATGTCCTAGAAAGACTCACGATGTGTTTCAAAAGTCCTCTTAAAATCTGGTGCAGACAATCCCTTTCCAGAAGGGAGTTAACAGTGAAAGCAGAACACTGTTTTTAATAGTGTGAGAATTTGCTGAAAATAGAAACATTTTGTCGAAGATTTTCGCCTTGCACTCATCAGGGCAATTCGCAAGAATACCAATGTGAGGGAAAGCAAGAAATCTATTCTATGCTTTCCCTTGCATTGGTATTCTTGTGAATCATCCTGATGAGTACAAGACGAAAAGCTTCGACAAAATGTCTCTATTTTCAGCAATACTCAGGTTCTGTACTACGAAATGACTCGTGTGAGAAATCCTCAGCAACAACTAGTTTACTACTGTTGAGCTGGTCCATGTTAGGAGAGGTTATTACTTGCCAGTTTAATGGTGTGTGTCCTTTTTAATGATCATTGGGAGCCAATTTACTCATCTGTTAGATCTTTAATGAACCGCGGGCTGGCCGTTCATAGCACGCGCTTCATCTCCTTTACAAAGATGGCGTCTTGAGCTAAAGTCAGGCTAAACTGGCGTTGCAGCTCATGACCCCATCATGGTCGCCTGAGAGGCTCTTTAGGATCTAAAGTATCCAGGGGAAACCCCACCCATAGTTCACGGCTTCAATACTAACCCCATCATGATGAGCAGGAGAGGGTGGGGTGGACGTTAAAAATGAAAAAAACAGGGAACGAGACTCCAACCAACCACATCACCGGTTGCAGTTTTTACAGCAGTGGGTTTAGAAGCATCCAAATGTCACAATGTAGAGAGGCAGGGCATTTTATTAGCATATTTAAATTAAGCTACAAATCAATTGGGGACCCAATTTAAATTTAACACAAGCTGCACAGATCTCCCTGGGAAACCTTGCAATGAAAGAAAGGTAGGGGCTGCCAGCTCAAGAAGGTAGTTGCCTTTTGGAAGCCTTTGGCCTCCCCTCTGCCGATCAAGGCCTCTCTTTCTGTCCTACTGTGATCGCTAACTTCCACCCTTCTGTGATGGTCTTTCTTCCCCCAAGCACTGATTGTGACCTCACCATGATGTGATCGTGGCTGACATCACCTCCCCCCATACCCAGATTACACACCTACTCCGCTCCCGATTGCCAGGGACCATCTGAAAGGTCTTTGCCTGTGCTCTCCTGCCACTCAATATCCCATCCGGCAGCCAGCCAGCCTGTTAATTAGGCCATAATGTGGGAAGTGTGATGATGAGGTCCTGCTGTTCAGCTTAGCAGGACCACCTGTCCCCAGCAGTGCCGATGTTACGATTGGGTGATAAAGGTGTCTAGGGGTCTCTTTCAGCCTTCACATGGTCTTACCATAACAGGGTTTAATTTTTAAACACTCCGTGGTGAATCCTGTTCACCACTTTCCAATCATAAGGCAAAGAAATTAGCACAAACAGTCTTTCTTAGTTTTAAAGAAGAAAAGTGAAATTTATTAAAACTTAAACTTAAACTCTAATTTGGTTAACGCTTACGAATACACGCCACGGACCACGCTGGCATGCATACACGATATACACATGCAAATAGAGACAGAAAAGAACAGAAGAAAAAATAAAGTGTAGAGGTTTGAGGCAATATCAGAAGAGTTTCTTGTGCTTTGAGCTCACTGTAGTTCTTTTATAGGTAGTCTTGCTTTTCATTGGGGCCCAGTATTCTTCTTAAACCTTGTTCACTGTAGGAGACTTTTCTCTCTTGTGGTTCATGTGTCTTCAATGGGTCTTCATTTCCGTGAGAAAGAGATGGGAGCAGACAGGAGAGAGATGTTCTCAGTCCAGGAGCAAACAGCTTTCTCAGTTTCAAACACACTGTGGCAAGTTCGAAATCAAAAACACTCCAACAACCAGTTAGTCATGTGACTAAACTGGTCCGACCATGTCTGTTTGTGTATTCGGCTTTCTTAGCAGTTAAGCTGGAAGGCTGGCCTCTCCACCTTCAACGTCTGGTAATCAAAAGTCCATTGTGGATGAAATTGGAGCAGGGAGTGGCTCCTTTGTCCTTTTGAAGTATTGTCCGTTACTATGCAATATATCTTTCCAGTCAAGGATCAGGCGTTTTTGTTTTAAAACAAGCTCTTTCTTTACTCCAGTAACAGTTTAAAAATCAATGTTCATGTGGTGAAATTAACGTCTCATTCTTGACAGGTGAGGGCCTGCATGACACCAGGTTTTCTCCACTGCCCCACGTGGTCTGTGCCTCCCCGGTGTCATATTGTGCAGGGCGCAGCAAACAACCACGATAGGTGACAGTCTGGCTGGCTTGTAGTGGAGGGTACCACCCAACCGGTCAAGGCAATGGAAGTGCATCTTCAAGAGTCCAATGGCCTGTCCAATGCAGGTCCTTGTTAGGAGATGGCTCTGGTTGTAGCACCTCTCTCCATCCCTGACTGGGTCTCGAAAAGGGATCAGCAGTCACTTCTTTAAGGGATAACCCTTATCCCCCAGCAGTCACTCATGCAGTCTGGATGGGGACCTGAATAGGTGCAGCACCTGGGACTCTCGCAATTTAAAGGCGTCATGACAGCTGCCCATGAATTGGGCACAGACCTGCAAGATTCACTTCCTGTGGGCACAGACCAGCTGGACATTTAATGAGTAGTAGCCCTTTCTATTCAGGAATCTGACTGCCTGGTCTGTTGGTGACTTGATGGCTACACGGGTACAATTGATGACCCCCTGGACCTGAGGAATCCATCGATGATGGCAAAACCCTACACAGGCCCATCTTTATCAAAATGTATCTGGTCCCCCGCCCTCGGGAATATGGCAACTGTGACCTGCCTGATGAGCTGCAGATTGCGAGATGCCACCTAGGTCCACAGCTGATCCCTGGAACGACCCTGTTGCATAGAAGTTTAGCATGACAGTAACCTTAACGGCTGCAGGAAAGAGACAGCCATGGGGGCCATGAAACCTCTGGTCATTGTGGATCAGAGTACTCAGGCCCGATGCCATCTGCCTGGACAGGCGCAGCCTCCTACGGCATTGGCGCTGTGTCATTTGCAGGTAGCTGACTCTTGGGCGATAGACTAGATGTCTTGGATAGCACCTTCTTCTCCTTGCAGGCCGCCACCCCCCCCCCCCCCCCCCCCCCACCCACCACCTGCCTGACAGACGTTCCCTGTGCTCTTCTGACCTCCTGCTTTCAGGAGGTTGCATCTGCTGAAGCTCATCCTGGCTGCTCTGTCCAATGTCAGTGTAGCCTGTTCCTATCTGACCTCCCTCAGCTGGGCTTTGTGCATCTGCAGTATTCTGCCTTTGTTTTCGTGATAAGAGATAGCATTGATATGTCAAAATGCTGTGCTCAGAGCAGTAAGTAGGAATTCTGAAGAAAGCTGCATACATTCTGCGGGCAGTCTCCGGAGAGCTGGTGTTCAAAACTGCTGAAAGCTTTTGAGCATGTCAGCCTTTGCTCAGTAGTAGTACTCGCTTCTCTGAGTCAGGAGGTTGTGGTTTCAAGTCCCACTGCAGAGATATGAGTGCTTGTGACAGGGTGACACTTCAATGCAGTACTGAGGGACGGCTACACTGTTGGCGATGCTGCATTTCAGATGGGACATTAAACCATTACCCTCTCAGGTAGATATAAGAGATCTCATACAAAGGAGGCATACAGCAAGAAGGGCAGGATTTTGAGCCCCCACTCAAGGCTGGGGATGCAGGCGGGCACAAACAATAGTGCTACCAGCCTGCGTGCCGGTTCCCTAGGCCATCCTGGAGGTGAGATGGGGGGGAGCAGCAGGACTGCCCACCTGCATGCGACAGGTAGCCAGTTACGCTTGTTAACAACCACTTAAGGCCAATTGAAGGCCGACTGAGATTTTCCAGTTGGCCTCCAGGTTCATAGGAGCCAGCTTAGCTGGAGGTAGCTGCCTGGATGCATCAGCAGCCAGAGGCTGCCCTTTAGAGGTGTTCTCTCCCCAACAGTGGAGGCCCAGCTGCAGAGACCATTTGTTATTTAATTTTTGTAAAAGTTGGAGAGCATTTCCATTTTGAAGCATCCTCTCCCTTATTTACTGTCCATGGCATCCTTCTGCTGCTTTCAAGCTGGAAGGCCTCTGATATGGCCCTCCAGCTTTGAGAGCACACCTACCACCCTTATCTGGATGGCGAGACAGTCCTCTGGTCCTTAATTGGCCGCTCCAGGGAAAATCCTAATGAGTGACTGTTTTCCACACAGTGCGGGCTTCTGACCCCCATTTGAGCCTGACAGCTGGGTACAGAAGCCTATGAGGAAAATCCAGCCCGAAGTGTGCAATCAGCTAATGAAAGTTGGAACTGATGTATTGGATATTTAATCAGTATATACTTTTAGATTTTTTAAAAATTCCATAAAATATGAAAAGATTAGCGTGTAAAGGCCTCCCAGTCCCCAGCATGGTGGAACTACATGTATCATTGATCCACCCTCTCCTCCCCTCCCATGCAATCTCTTGGGAGAGGGATTGTCAAGTAGCAGCCAAAATGGGTGGAAAGTCAGCAGAGCAGCCATTTAGCATGCCGCTGGCAAGCTGCAGTGTCCAGCAGGTTCTGTGCTGCAGCTCATTGATTTCATGCCTGCCCAGAACCAGGCAGCTTCTATCAACTTCCAGCTGGCGGCAGTCCTGAAATGCGGCTCGAGCAGGTGGGCAGTATCGCCGTTTTTCAGGTGAGAAATGGGCGGCCAGTAGTTGAAAATCGCCCTGTGATTCCCCCAAAATCATCACAACTGCACTAAATGATTCCATTCCAAGAGTTCAAATTGCTCCTTGCAAGCAGTATCCAAGATCAAGTAATTCCACATCATGGGATATGGTTTAGCCAATCTGGAGTTCCGAAGACGAAACAAGATCTAATTTTCAATGACAGAACTTCTCATTAAAGCACTCACGCATCCCAATGCATCAGCTGTTCAAATTCCAAACAAAAACTTGCTGAATAAAGCAGTTATGGCTTACGTCTAGTCTTGCTTTGGCCATTGTAGCATGCCTGGAGATGGCACTAACCACAAGTACAGTTTTTGATGATTTGTAGAACAAACACACCATCACACACTTCAGAACAACTGGCCAAACCATATGTTATCGGAAGTAACAGAGGAATGGGACTGAGAGAGCTGGCACAGACGCAATGGGCCAAAGGCCGCCTTCTGTGATGTTGGATTCCAAGATGGGATTAATATTTGAACACTGCTGGCTGAGAGAAGAAAGCAAGCATATGGTATTTTAAGTTTGAGGCATGCTGGTTTCAGTCCCCTGAAAAAAAGTTGTTCAAATAGGATATGAATCTTTGCAGGTAGTGCTTCCTATGTTTTTTAAAAAATGCCATATTATTACTGTTTACTGTTTTGCTCCTTCTACAATTGCATCGTTTCTGTTAGTAGGGCAGAACTGTTTGGACTGCAGAATTCTTTCTGGCTGCTGCCAACCTAGTTTCACACTGGGGGCAGAAGGTATTCTTAAGATGAAGAGAAAAGTCCCATTACACTGCTTCCACTTCCTGATGCAAAGTTTTGCCTAAACAGTTTAGCAAAACTGGTCTGTATCTGATAGCTGAGTGTAAAGAGCAGTCAATGTTGGGATTCAGATGTGTACTGTCAGAATGATTCTCTAAAATTCTACTGCCAGAGTGCTGCTTGTATCTTTGACTTTAATTCCACAGAGAGATGCTGCATAAAACTGGCAATGCATCATGCTTCATTGATGATAGCCTGTTGCTGAAACAGTACCATATTCCCCTCAGAAGCATCACAAAGGTCATGCAATCTCGTGCAGCAAATGGAGGTAGTGTTCAGGATATTGCTTAAAAATGGAACTAAATGAGGGAAAGATTCATTTAAATATGCTCTCTCCTGCATGACATCCTGAAAGACAGTTGTACGCCCTGTGTGTAGAGATGTGTAGGTCGATAAGAAAGAATGTCAGCAATTTCACTCTAATATTCTCAGTATTTATTTTTACACAGTACATTTAATAAGCACCAGCTGTGCAGCTATCATAAATTCAACCTTGTGCCCTAAACTTCTCACTGAGTTGAACAGTAATTTTGCTGCACAATTATCTGCTCCTACAAGCAACCTTACCCATCTTCACTCTTAACACCAGCTCATTTGCACTTGATTCAGAATGCCCAGTGCTGATTTCTGAATGTCATCTCCTGTGTTGTTTGTGTTGTTTTAGTCATGGCTGTACGAGTACTGAGAGTGTTTCGGGCTCCACAAAGCAATCAAAATTGATGACTGGAATGATAAATCGATTATTCATATTTACAATGTGATGCTAATTGCACCGCAACTTGCTGTTTTCATCTTTTTCAGTCCCTTTCACAACAAGATGAGACTGTCACACTGGGTGAATCTACATTCTATTAGATTGTATTATAAGCCACAACATATAGAATGTGTTAATTATTTGAAGGCTGGAGAATTAAAACACATAAGATTATAAGAAATAGGAGCAGGTGTAGCTCATTCGGCCCCTCAAGCCTCCTCTGTTATTCAGTAAGATCATGGCTGATCTGATTGTAGCCTTAACTCCACTTTCCTGCCTGCCTGGATAACTCTTGACTTCCCTGTAGATCAAAAATTTGTCTAACTCAATATTCAATGACCCAACCTCCACTGCTCATGGGGAAGAGATTTTCCCTAGATTAAAGACCCTCTGAGAGAAAAAATTCCTCCTCATCTCCATCTTAAAAGGGAGACCCATTATTTTGAAACTTTACCCATAGTTCTAGATTTCCCCTTTGAGCATCTATCCTGTCAGCCCCCTCAGAATCTTATATGTTTCAATAAGATCACCTCTCATTCTTCTAAACTCCAATGACTGTAGGCCCAACCTGCTCAACCTTTCCTCATAAGACAATCGCTTCATCCCAGGAATCAGCCTAGTGAACATCTCTGAACTGCTCCCAATGCAAGTATATCTCTCCTTAAGTAAGCAGATCAAAACTGTACGCAGTACTCTAGGTGCGGTCTCACCAATGCCCTGTACAGTTGTAGCTAGACTTTTGTACTCCATCCCCTTTTCAATAAATGCCAACATTCCATTTGCCTTCCGAATTACATGCTGTATCTGTATGTTAACTTTTTGTGATTCATGTACAAGGACACACAGATCCCTCTACCTCAGCATTCTGCAGTCTCTCTCCATGTAAATAATATTCTGCTTTTCTATTCTTCCTGCTAAAGTGGACAATCACAATTTCCCACATTATACTCCATCTTCTAAATTTTTGCCCACTCACTTAACTTATCCATATCTCTTTGCAGACACAGGACGATATAGATGGGCTGATAAGATGAGTGGAGCACTGGCAAATGGAATTTAATCCTGAGAAGTGTGAGGTGATGCACTTTGGGAGGACTAAAAAGGCAAGGGAATATATAATGGATGGTAGGACCCGAGGAAGTACAGAGGGTCAGAGGGACCTTGGTGTACCTGTCCATAGATCACTGAAGGCAGCAACACAGGTAGATAAGGTGGTTAGAAAGGCATATGGAATACTTGCCTTTATTAGCCGGGACAAGAGCAGGGAGGTTATGATGGTGCTGTATAAAACGCTAGTTAGGCCACAGCTGGAGTACTGTGTAGAGTTCTGGTCACCACACTATAGGAAGGGTATGATTTCACTGCAGAGGGTGCAGAGGAGATTCACCAGGATGTTGCCTGAGTTGGAGCATTTCAGCTATGAAGAGAGACTGGAAAGGCTAGGGTTGTTTTCCTTAGAGCAGAGAAGGCTGAGTGGGGACATGATTGAGGTATACAAAATTATGAGGGGCATTGATAGGTTAGATAGGAAGAAACTTTTTCCCTTATCAGAAGGGTCAATAACCAGGGGGTATAGATTTAAGGTAAGGGGCAGGAGGTTTAGAGGGGATTTGAGGAAAAATGTTTTCATCCAGAGGGTGGTTGGAATCTGGAACCCTCACAACATTTAAAAAGTATTTAGATGAGCACTTGAAACGCCATAGCATACAAGGCTACGGGCCAAGTGTTGGAAAATGGGATTAGAATAGTTAGGTGCTTGATGGCGGGCACATACACGATGGGCCGAAGGACCTGTTTCTGTTCTGTGTAACGCTATGATTTTGATTATGACTTTATGTCCTCCTCACAACTTGCTTTCCTACCTATCTTTATATCATCTGCAAACTTGGCTACAATACACTCAGTGGGATGGATTTTACAGGGCCCCCGATGTCCTGGGTTGTGTCGGGGGGGGCCCAGGAAATACCTCCAGGAGAGGCCCGCCATGGACCTTGATGTCGGGAAGGCCCGGCCCCATATTGTCGGTGGAGGCGAGGCCTCATGGCGGCCCCCCCACCGCTTGGCGACGGGACCAACGTTAACATAGTCAAAAAAATGCAAATAAATGAATTAAATACTTACCCACTCCCCGTCCGTACCATTGCCATTTTGGTGGTGGCAGCCGGCACTCCCGCGCCTTCAGATCTCTGTTCGGAGATCTAATGCGGGTCACTGGTGGGGAGGGGCGAGCAGGTAAGTATTTCAGTGTGGCGGAAGGCTGCTGGGGGGATTGGAGTAAAACTACTCTGATTGGTGGAGGGTATGGTGGGAAGGGGTTTAAGCTAAAAAATTAATGATCTTGTGGAGGGGGGGGGGGGATGGTCAGGTTCGCAAGGTCAGTAATTTGGGGGGTGAGAGCGCAAGGAAAGAATTAAAGGGATATTGGTGGGGGGGGGGGGTGGGGGGTGGGGGGGGGAGTGCGATGGGAGAGGGGATAGAAACATTTCTTTAATTTTTAAAATTAAATGTTAAGTGCCTATTCCTTTTGTTATGACCACTTAGGACAAAGCCCCCAACCAAAATATATGATTCTGATTGTGGTGGGAGAAACGTACTGTCAATTCAGTCCTGTCACTCCACAGGTCTCATCATATTTCTTTAAGCTTTCCAAATCGAAGAAAACAGCAGCTGAATTGAACAATCTAGTAACCCCTGAATGAAGCAAACCAAACCAGGTATCTTTAGATATCAACAAATTAAATATTTATTAAAAAGACTAAAATCTTAAACACTACTAAGATTAAACCTTATAACTTGTTATTTAAAAATATCTAACTCTCGCATTCGCGTGCATATACTCAGACTAACAGTAGTTTGGTTTTTAATTAGCTGCCTGAAAAAATAGAAAAAACAATAAAGTCTTTGCAGATTACCCTTCCTGATGAACAGTCTTCCAATTCAACAGAGTCCAAGTTCACTTGCAGTCTTCCAAGGTCCGATGAGAAAAAGGTCCTTCCAGAGATAGGGGTTCAACAGTTCAGTTTGGCAGTTTAACTCTTCTTTTTTCCAGCAATGAACACAGCGGATCAATAATTTGTTATTTCCTTAAGGAATTAATTTGGTGTGAAGCTTTTTAGAAGTTTGAGAGAGAAACTACCCAGGGTCTAAACTGACTAAGAGAGAGTTCTCCTATTTCCTTCACGTGCTGTATCAGTCTGTCCTCTGTGTGTCTCTGCCAGCCAGTTTCAATGTCAAAATGGGTACATTGAAGTCCTGTTCTCCCTTTCTGAATGGTTGTTGCATGGCAACCAGAATGCACTTGGGCTTACAGTCTCCAGAGCTTGCTGCCTTAAAGAAGTACTGATCTTTTACAGCCTTAAAGGCGCACTGCAATACGTCCCGTGGAGGAAAGAAAAACACAGGGTCATGGCACTTTAAAAATTTAAATTAAATATAAGGGCCGGAAACCCTTTAAAAATGGCGTCAACGCCTGCGCAGTGGCACCGGATGCCATTGCCAGGGACGGACTGCCAGTCCCCTCCATGTCATGGGGGGGGGGGGGGAGGTAGGGGTGGAAGGAGGTATGCCCCGGCCATTTAAATGAGCCGCCGTATTTAATATCACAGCGGCTCCGCGACGTGCAGTCCGCACATGCAGACCACCATAGTTTACGGCAGCGGCAATGAAAAATCCAGGACAGTATCTTCATCCAAGCCATTAATATAGATTGTAAATAGTTGAGGCCCCAGCACTGGTCCCTGTGGCACTTCACCAGTTACAGTTTGCCAACCTGAAAATGCCCCATTTATCCCAACTCTGTTTCCTGTTAGTTCACAAATCCTCTACCCATGCTAATATAATACCCCCAATACCTGGAGCTCTTATCTTGTGCAGTAACCTTATCGAATCCCTTTTGGAAATCCAAATACACTGCATCTACTGGTTCCCCTTTATCCACCTTGCTTGTTACATCCTCAAAGAACTCTAACCAATTGTCAAACATGATCAACCATGTTAACTCTGCCTGATTGCATTATGATTTTCTAAATATCCTGCTGCTACTTCTTTAATAATGGATTCTAGCATTTTCCCAATGTCAGATTTTAGGCTAACTAGCGTATAATTTCCTGCTTTCTGTCTCCCTTCTTTCTTGAATAGAGATGTTGAATTTGCAGTTTTCCAATCTGATGGGACCTTTCCAGCATCTAGGAAATTTTGGAAGATTATAAACAATGCATCCACTATCTCTGCAGCCACTTCTTTTAAGGCCTTAGGATGCAGGCTATCAGTTCCAGGGGACTTGTCAGTCTTTAGCTCCATTAGTTTTTCTAGTACTTTTTCTCTAGTGATGGCGATTGTTTCAAGTTCCTCCCTCCCTTTTGCCTCTTGATTTTCTACTATTTTTGGGAAGCTTTTAGTGTCTTCTGCTGTGAAGACAGATATAAAATACTTGTTCAAAATCTCTGCCATTTCATTGTTTTCCATTATTAATTCCCCAGTCTCATCCTCTTCAGGGACCTTAGCTACTCTCTTCCTTTTTATATATTTGTAGAAGCTTTTAATGTCTGTTTTTATATTTCTTGCCAGTTTACTCTCATGATTTAATTTCTCTGTCTGTTTTTTTAAAATTCATCCTTGGCTGGTTTCTAAAATTTTCCTAAGCTGGCCTACCACTAATCTTTGCAGCATTGTACCCCATTTCTTTCAATTTAATACCATCCTTAACTTCCTTAGTTAGCTACGGATGGTGCATCCTTCTCATAGAGTCTGTCTTTCTCTTTCCAGCTCCCGGTCTTGGAGCACTCCTTGTTCTATAAAAGACCAGAAAGCACCTCCTCCCTCACTGCCCCAAATTCCCACACTTACCAAATTCCTGAGTTAAGCACTGTGTCTCACAGGACTCAGTCAAGCTGAACTTTATGCTACGTGCTCACATCTGTACAGTGGTGTACAATACCTGTTCTAGCTAGTGCTTGACAAGACATTAATTACTTGATTTAGTTTGCAATTGATTACAATTTGCCCTTGACTTATTGATGGTAATGAGTTAATTAATTCAGCCAGAGGACAAATTAATGGTATGAACTTGTCCTTGCCACACATTGGGACTTGTTCCCATTCACACAACTGAGGATACGCATGCAATATGGTCTGAGGAAAAGTGAATGTTGCCTAATGGCAGCATTGCAAGAGATCTGTTGTCAAAGTCAATTGTAAAAATTTCCTTGTGTAAGACCAACGCATAAGCCAATGTGAAATCGCATGTCTGATTCTTCGCAGATATCGATGAATGTACCACAGGAATGCACAGTTGCTGGAATGACTCAGTCTGTGTGAATCTCGAAGGGGGATTTGACTGCCGATGTCCTTTTGGTGAACACTGCACTGGAGACTGTCCCCATGATGAAGGGTTAAAGCATAATGGACAGGTCTGGACCCTGACAGATGATCGGTGTTCTGTCTGCTTATGTCAGGTGTGTATGTACAATCTTACAGTAAGGATCACTTGAAACATGTTTCACTATGACTCAAGAAAACTCCAAAACTCATAGTTCTCATGGATAATTCCATAATTTGTAGGACCATTTTGCAAGATGACTAAGTAGCATTTCATGTCAGTTCTGCTTATTGTAAAAAGAACTACTGAATATATTTTAATTTTTTGTTTAAATTGGAGGACTTGTGATGTGAGGCTTTTATTTCACAGGCATTCCTGTGACAGAAAAAAAAACAAAGAGCCTAAAATTCCAGTCCAGACCAAGGTGAAAACCCAGCATATCTTCAGATCAGGGAGGTAAAAATGGTGCAGTCAGATTCAGCTGGGATTCCACCACATTTCTTATTTTTTGACACAGGAGTGTGGGCAGATGTCCCTTCTGTCTGGGGCAGATCCAAGCTATTGCAGAAAATTTTCTTATTCTGCTTCTTGGGAACTCTCACCAATCGAGAAATGTCATGAGTCTCATTGAGACCCTAACCGGAGGTAATCGATCCTCTCTGGGATTGACTACCTTGAAAAAATACTCCAAGTCTTCATTTGGATCTAAATAACGAGAAAACTCAGTCATTATATCCTTCCACTGCAATCCTACTCTTCTCCATTGGAGCAGCCCGGTGCTGCCCTGGCATTCAGGAATTTCCCATTCGGGAATTTCAAAGGTTGGTCTCTTTCTAAAATCTAGTCAAGTTTGCATTTTGCATTTAACTTAACTTTAACATTAAATTGTAGATTCTTTCAGTCTTAGTGGTAAACAAGCTGCCTGCTACTGTTAGCTGCACAGTTAGTTAATTAGGTAGCTAGTTAGAACTGGTTCCCCAGTCAGCAGGTCTCTGGAATTTCAGCTGGCATAAATATAGGAGGTTTTGCTAACACACAGTTAGTAACATGGAATTTGGCTCGACTGAGCGAGACAGAGTGCTTTGCTCGGGTGCTGCTGAACTTAATGGGGCAATGCACCCTCCCTATTTGTTCAAATGGCCCATTCCCATATTGACCTGGGAGTCTCGGCCTTTTTAGCTTGGGAAGACTGAAGGTTCATTGCATGGTTCCACTGGTATTGAGACCCAACAGGAATTATGTCTTTAGAACCGCAGATCTAAGATAGCGGCACTACTCTGGAAATTCTGTTGAATGCAAATTGTCATTGGTGACTCCTTGGGTTTAGTTTTCTTTTTAAACATAGGGATTGCAGAGCCTTGCAAACTGTATGAGTTCTGGCCACAAGGAGCAAGCGGCAAGAACATGTATATCAAGATTAATTTGAGACATTTCTAAGCATGGTGATGCAATAAATAACACAAAGGTGTCTCTAGATTTCTAACAATTTTGATATGAATGAGCTGGCTCGCTTTATTACTCTTCCATGTTTCAGCGACCTACATTTTTAAACTTAGTTTCCCAAGCAGACATAATTTCTGTCACTCTTAATTCCCTGATGGTAATGAAAATTTTACAAGTAATGAGTGTTATATTTCAGAAAGCTAGTTGGTGAAGGGTGATACTGCAGTCAATCATTACTCAGTCTTATATTTACAGAGTGAAAGATTACAAGCATATAGTTCCTAATTCAACCACCACACAGTTTCAGGAGGCAGAAACCCTAAACTCATTTAAAAGGTACCTGGACATGCACCTGAAGTGCTGTAACCTGCAAGCTACGGATCTGGTGCTTGAAGGTGGGATTAGATTGGGCGGCTAGATTTTTTGGACGGTGCAGAGTTGATGGGCTGAATGGCATTCAGTGTCATAATTCTTCTATGGTTCTACTGTCTCTTTATATGCACTCAAGTAAGACCCCAATTAACGCCTTCCACTGGCATGTAATTAAACACAATTGATATGCAATTAACAGATTCCCTACTTTCGCTTTAAATAAAACTTAAGAGTTAACAAACTACATTTCAAAACAAATCAAAAAAATTAATATACTGTACATAGCATTACATTGCGAGATGCCTCTCGTCTAGGCTCCCTAACAATTTCTTTGTACAAGCATTTCTTTTTGTAAAACAATTAGACAGTTGATGACTTGCATCTACCCATTTAATTTTAGTTATTTATTTTTTGCTCCAGCACTTGCTTCAAGCCCGCAAGGTCAATCTGTATCCTTTTCTCATTCACACCTTTTGTAGAGTATACATTATCCCACAAGGAATGATTATCTACAGAACATTCCATGGGTATGCTACGTTCAGTACAGCCCTTGTATAGAATCTCACCTAAAATATTTGACAAATAGAACCCTATAACCACTGCCTGCACAAGAGCCAGCATTTACGCATTTACTGTCAACAACTCTTTTTATTTTCTTAGTTTTCCAAGCTAAAGGAGAACATTTCCCATTTTCATACATCAGAAATATTATGAAACCAGCTGCACTTGAATATCCATCAGGAAGATTAGCATGTGAAGCATTGCTAAAAATGACTAGCTTCATGGGGCTAAATTTTACCAACTCGCAGTCAATCTCGGCGGTGCTTCAAAGATGGTGGAGCACATGCGCGAGATTTACTCCGCGCAGCTACCGCGATATTAAACGCAATGGCTCATCTACATGGCCAGGGCGGACCGCCCCCCCCCCCCCATGTACAGGGGGGGGGGGTGGCGCTCCGTCCCCAGCACTAGCGTTCGGCGCCATTGCGCAGGTGCTGACGCCATTTTTAAAGCTTCCAGTCCTTCAATGTCATTTAAATTTTTAAAGGGAAAGTTCAATAAAATTGATTTTAAAAATTACATACATGTTTCCAGCCCCTCTCCCATGCCACCTCCCCTCCGACATAGCAATACACTCATTCCTTGCCCTCTCGCCCCCACCCCTCAAAATACTTACCTTGTGTACCTGACCTTTCCCTCCCCAAAGTTCACAAACTTTTAACTTTACCCCTTCCCACCACCATCTCCACCAATCATTTTAGTTTGAGCCCACTCCCCCCTCCCGCCCTAACAACTTACCTCCTCCCCCGTCCCCAACTGTGTCCCATTGAGGAATATATGAAGAACAGAGGGGAAGAAAAAAGGACATTAGGAAGATAATGAAGGATGATTAGCAGTCATCAAAAGGGAAATAGCAATGCCTTTTGTTAGTATATAAGAAGTAAAATGATAAAGGAAGCAGTATACTGCCAAAAGGCATCAAACATCTTCCAGATTCCAGCTCATGTTTGCCCTGATACAGAGCAAGCAAGGAGCATGAGCCTGGAGGGACGAGTGCCAAGTTCACCTGAGTACCTGGCATGAGCCCCTGACTTACTCCCACACCTTATTCAAATACAACAGCCCATACTGGCCACCACCACCCCGCCCCCTCAGACCCACTGAAACAACATCTCTCCTCTTCTTCGAATAGTGTCATGCGATCTTTTATGTTCATCTGAAAGGGCAGATGCTCAATTTAACATCTCATCCAAAAGACAACACCTCCAACGTTGCCAGTACTCTTGAGCTCTGTCTCAGTGGTGAGCACACTGTCACTGAGCTAAGTCACTGAGCAGAGGCAAGTGCAGTAACACAAAGGCATCTTCACATGCCACAAAGATATGAAAATGAAGCCAAAAATACAAAAAAGTACACCAGGAATTCATGTGGTTTGGTGAGCGATATGCTAACATTAGAACAGAATTGTCAATGTAGACTGTGGTTGACCATAAATACTTTGGATTAACTCAAGTTCCTGGAGTTTCATTCTCATCGTGATCTCTAGATGACTATTGCAACACCAGAAAGTAGTGCTGGATTGAAATCTTCCAGCAAATTTTTCATTCAACATTGTCACATTCCATAGTCTAGGCATCAATGGCTTGGCTTTGGTGCAAGTCTGCTGTTAATATGTCTGTTACTAATTTATTTTAAAAAGTGTCATTTAGAGTTTGTTTTTGTAGTTGCCTAAAAATCTAATGACCCCTCTTCAGAGTCATAGCTGTTTTTCTCCCCCTTCTAATAGGATGGGAAAATTTTCTGCAGAAGGACTGTTTGTGACTGTCGCAATCCGAATGTGGATCTCTTCTGCTGTTCAGAATGTGACACCAGAGTGACCAGCCAATGTTTGCATCAGAATGGACACCTGGTCTATCGCAGCGGAGACGTCTGGACCTATAACTGTCAACAATGCCGATGTCTGGTACGTGTCTGAATTTTCTGGGGTAATTCCCATATGAGCACAAAGAAAAAAAGACTTGCATTTGCATAGCACCTTTCATGACCTCAGGGCGTCCTAAAGCGCTTTTCAGCTAGTGAAGTACATTTGTAGTACTGTGTCATAATGTATGAAACGTGCCAGTCAATTTGTGCACTGCAAACACCCACAAACCAAACTGTGATGGTGGCCAGATAATTTGTTTTAGTGATGTTGTTTGAGCAATAAATATTGGCCAGGACACGGAGGAAAACTCCCCTGCTTTTCCTCGAAAACAGGGCCATGGTATATGTGGGGTTCCTCGGATTAACATCCAAAAGACAGCACCGCTGAAAGTACAGTCCTCCCTCAATGTGCTTACCTCACTGTCCTTGAGCAGATGGTAGTAAACCACCTTTTTGAATACAGCCGAGTAGCTTGCTAGGCCATTACAGAGAGCAGTGAAGAGTCAAACATATTGCTTTAGGTCTGGCGTCACATATATACCAGACAGAGTAAGAATGGCACATTACTGAACCAGATGGGTTTTTAATGACAATTTGGAAATTTCATGATATTAGCATTTTATTCCAGACTTATTAAATTGATCAAATTTAAATTTGTCTGCTGTTGTGGGGTTTGAACTGATTTCTCTGGACAATTAGTCTGAGGCCTCTGGATTACTGGTCCGGTAACATAACCATTCTGCTACCATATCCAATGTCCTTTGTCTGTAAAATTGATCAATGAATCCCAAACTGACAGGCACCAAGAGCTTTGTAAACTCAAGAAAAATAACTGATCACTGCATTAACTGAACTCAGATCTCAGCCAGGAAATTAATGATCTGAAGTTTAAAATATATTTCGTTAAGATTTCCCATGCACATACATAGTGGAGGCCAAAATGCTGCATTGGAAAAACCCATAATATTGCTCATAAGAATTTCTGTTAATATTTAAATGACTTCGAAAGCTGACTTGGTGACGTGCCATTTTGATATGGTTCATCAGATATCAGTCAAGCAGTGAGGAGGGAATTTATTTGGTTTGGTGGGTCAGGGGATTTGGAATATGTAACAGACTAATATAAAGAAGCAGCAGATACCAAAATTTTTTATTTTTATTTGTTCACTGTGATGGTGAGCCACCTTCTTGAACTACTGCTGTCCATGTGGGGTAGGTACACCCAGAGTGCTGTTAGGGAGGAAGTTCCAGAAACTTGACCCAGCAATAGTGAAGGAACAGCAATATATTTCTAAGTCAGGATGGTGTGTGACAACAAGGAAAAACATATTCTTTTGGGCTAGGTATGGCTCCAACTAGTGGAGAGTTTGCCTCTTGATTCCCATTGACTTCAGTTTTGCTAGCCTCCTTTATGCCACTCGATCAACTGATGTCAAGGGCAGTCACTCTCATCTCACCTCTGGAATTCAGCTCTTTTGTCCATGTTTGGATCAAGACTGTAATGAGGTCTTGAACCGAGGTCTGAGGCCTTGTCTTAAAAGTCAAGAATAAAATAACTGTTAATAAAAATCTCTAATTCAAAAATAATTCAAATGGTCCAGAATGTGAAATGCTTACTTTGCAAGACAATGAATTTATCCATCTCAGACTAAAAAAAAAAATCAGACAGCTAAAACCTTGACAATGTTTCCTGGAATGTCTTCGATCATGGATTATACTTTATTATCTATATACTTGGGGGGGGGGGAACAGGAAAGAAGCAAAGGAATGAAAATTAGAGCAATTACCTAAATAGAAATCTGTGCATCCAGTTATATATTAAATGAATAGAAACAACATGACTTTCTGCTGTGTGTAGGTCAGGGGGACCATTGAATAGTTGTATGGGAACAGTAGCATAGTGGTTATTAATGTTTATCATATGAAAATGCCTATATGTTTGTTTCTGGCAGGAATTAATAATTTAATTTTGATATTTAATTAAAAAAATTAATGCCTATTGTTATGACCGAGGCAGGTGGGAGGAGCACAGTCCTTCCCCAGAAAGGTCGTAGCAACTAATACAGACATTCCGGTCATGTAAACTTAATTCTTCTGCACAAGAAACCTGTCTTTTTTTACTTTTCCTCTTTTCAATTATTATTACCCCACTCACAATTGCATGTCATTAGCGTTGGGTTATGCCGCACAGAGCTCCCAATTATATGTAACGACTGAGGTGTGAGGAGTGCATTCCTTTTTTTAGTTCCACTTCTCCACAGGTCACAACATATATTTAAATGTATAGCCAGTTACCGATACAGTCAATCAAAGACTCTATTTTTTATCCCAGAATAAAACACACCAACCAGGTTTCTTTAAGAAATAACAAAATTATCAGTATATTAGAAAACATGTCTTAACCAGTAATGAAGTAAAACATAAACACACAGATTGAAATATTAAAGTTCCCTTTTTACCTTAGCCCCTCATACCCACACACACACATACACTGGTTAACCGGAAAAATAAAAGAGATTTTTTTTTTTAAGAGCTCTATTACAGACAGAAAAAGCACTTGGGCTGAATACTTGCTTATTCTTGAAGAAACAGCAGATGAGATATGTTGTGTTCCAAAACTGGCATACGGTCTGGTCTCTGAGTCCATGTAGACAGATCACTGGGATCTTTTAGACCCGTTCTTTTCAGGTGGTATTGAGAATTAATTTAGCAGGCGTTTCTTAAAAGACAGGAGACGAGATGAGTTGACATAATGGACTTCTCAAGGTCTTTTAGAGAGGTGCTGGAAAGCTGAGCTGGGTTGTGGTCTTCTCTCCTTGTAAGTTTTCTCTTTATACAGTTCAACCCCAACTTAAAACAATTAAAAAGCAAAACTGATAATAGGAGGTCAACCTTTTGACATCCATCAATCTTGACCTGTCACTTCTTTGTAAACAAATTCTCCATGTGTTCAAAGTTCTCTGTTGTTTATTGAGCTGGAGGTTATGTCGTTTCCCGGAAAGGCTTGTTGTTGTTGCTGGAAATCAGGTGGTTTCCTGACAAAGCTTGTTTTCCTCACAGGACCCCTCATGCCCTTTTAAAAAACATTTCCAGGGACTGTTTTTCAAAGTCAAGTGGCCTTTAATTGACCCCCTTTGAAAAAGCCAAGGTTTAACATTTCTTCAATCTTTCAAAAATGAATCCTCAAAATATGTATTTAACAAAACAGAGGCACTTTCGTAACAACATAAATTTATTACACTTAGTCATGAAAAAGCAGAAAAATATTTATAGTTTCCATAAGTTCCCATTAATTCTGATGAGATTTTTGGGGTGGCAAGCAATGCAGGTAGGGTAGAACCAGTAGGTGGTCCATGGAGTCTTTTGCCCCACCTAAGTGTCTGCGGACAAAAAAGTTTGAGAGCCACGGGAAATCTACTGTCCTTACCCGGTTCTGGCCTACATGTGACTCCAGACTCACTGCCATGTGGTTGACTCCGAACTGCCCTCTGAAATGGACTAGCAAGCCACTCAGTTTTCAGGAAGACAGCTCACCAGCAACTTCTCATGGGCAATTAGAGATAGGCGATAAATGCTGGACCTGCTTGCGACGCCCATAATCCTGTGAATGACGTAATAAGAAAACTAAGATCTTCAGTGGGGAAGATTACATTTTTAGTTCTTGATAAGTCAGGATTTAATTCCTCAAAATCTTGAGAGGATTTCTGTCCCTAACGTAAAATGTGTGGAAGACCATAAATGTTAACTGTGATGGTGTTAGTTCAACATGAATTTCTAAGAGCATATCAAATAGTCAGT
The DNA here is from genome assembly GCF_036365525.1 of Heterodontus francisci. Lineage (NCBI taxonomy): Eukaryota > Metazoa > Chordata > Chondrichthyes > Heterodontiformes > Heterodontidae > Heterodontus > Heterodontus francisci. The sequence continues at coordinate 88,403,005 of NC_090384.1, read as the reverse complement.
TACTAAGGAGTTCTATTAATCAAGATGAATTTATCACTACAGTCCTGAGATCATTAAAAGCCACATACTTTACTGGTGAAAAATGGATCTGCTAAATTGTACTCTGGGGGTTGAGTTACTGCACATGTATTGATGAATTGGATATGATACTGTTGACAGTGAAATGCCACTTGCAGAAGTTATCCTGACCCATTAATGTCCTTGTAAGCCTTCTATTTCAATGTACAGAGACGTCTCAGCTGAATGAGACATTCATTTTAGTCACTGCTATTGTGCAGTATAGGAAATACTGACAGAGGACAGTGTTAAGAAGGAAGAGGGTTCTTATTGACTACAAAGTAGTTGGTCCTCTGCATACAAGTTCTTTTACCAAGTACCAGATTGCTAAATGGTTTTCATAAGATCATAAGAAGTAGGAGCAGGAGTAGGCCGTCCGGCCCCTTGAGCCTGCTCCGCCATTCAGTAAGATCATGGCTGATCTTTTCGTGGACTCAGATCCACTTACCCGCGTTCTCACCATATCCCTTAATTCCTTTATTATTCAAAAAGATATCTACCTTAGCTTTAAAAACGTTTACTGAAGAAGCGTCAACTACTTCACTGGGCAAGGAATTCCATAGATTAACAACCCTCTGGGTGAAGAAGTTCCTTCTTAATTCAGTCCTAAATCTGCTCCCTCTAATCTTGAGGCTATGCCCTCTTGTCCTAGCTTCACCTGCCAGTGGAAACATACTCTCCACTTGTATCTTATCTATTCCCTTCATGATTTTATATGTTTCTATAAGATCCCCCCTCATTCTTCTGAATTCCAATGAATATAATCCCAATCTACTCAGTCTCTCCTCATAAGCCAACCCCCTCAACTCCGGAATCAACCTAGTGAACCTCCTCTGCACCCTCTCCAGTGCCAGTACATCCTTTCTCAAGTAAGGAGACCAAAACTGCACACAGTACTCCAGGTGCGGCCTCACCAGTACCTTATACAGCTGCAACATAACCTCTCTGCTTTTAAACTCAATCCCTTTAGCAATGAAGGACAAAATTCCATTTGCCTTCCTAATTACTTGCTGTACCTGCAGACCAACCTTCTGCGATTCATGCATAAGGACACCCAGGTCCCTCTGCATAGCAGCATGCTGCAACTTTTTACCATTCAAGTAATAATCCTTTTTACTGTTACTCCTACCGAAATGAATGACTTCACATTTATTAACATTGTATTCCATCTGCCAGACCTTTGCCCACTCACTCAATGTATCTATGTTCCTCTGCAAAGTTTCAGTCATCTGCACACTTTGCTCTGCCACTCATCTTAGTGTCATCTGCAAACTTTGACACCCTACAAGTGGTCCCCAACTCCAAATAATCTATATAAATTGTAAATATTTGCGGACCCAACACCGATCCCTGAGGCACACCACTAGTGACTGATTGCCAACCAGAATAGCACTCATTTATCCCCATTCTGCTTCCTGTCAGTCAACCAATCCTCTAACCATGCTAATGTGTTCCCTGTGACGCTATTTCAAATATCTGCCATTTAGTGGATGAAAACGACTCACCACCCCTGACTGTTAAAGTCCTAAAATCAAGTGAACACTACGATATTAACATTGGCTATTCCTAGAGGACATTGTATCTAGTGTAGTGTATTGTACTGAATTGGCTGACCTAGTGTATTGTGATAGCTAAGCATCTGTATATGCTATATTGCCTCTCGGCTGCCCCCTCTGTTGGGGAGGTGTAAATAAAGTTTGTTGGACAATGGCTACTTATGGCAAGACCTCATGCAGATTTATTCAGTGAATACACAACAGAAAGAAGGTGACAAGGATGGGATTTAAATTTTTCATACATTCATTTGAGAGATTGCAGTCTGAAGAACATTGTGACATACTTTTTGGAACTCCTAAAGTGGATTTTGAGGAAGTTTGGGTGATTTGAAAGAATGCTCTGGGTGTGTCTACAGCACGGTACGTAATTGAAAAAAAATGGCACAAAGACATATTTTGGGACAATGGGAGAATTCATTCCTAACAAAGAGGAATAGTGTAATTATAAATGAAGGTATTGAATTTGGCTGCAAGCTAATAAAATAGGGGAGGAGGGTAAAGTGAATGTTTTCCTCCTCATGTGGGGCCAGATACTTTTGAGGTAACTACCTGACCTGATGCTACCTGACCCGAACCCGACTGGACCCGACGGCATGTGTCAGGTTCGGGTCGGGTCGGGCCCCTCTTCTGGGTCCAGCTTTCGGGCTCCGGTCAGGTCGGGCCGAGCTCGGGTCGGGTCAGGTCGGGCCGGGCTGGACACTCTCGTTAAGTGTGCTGCCGGTAAGTATTAAAAATTTTAAAAAAAACCTTAGCTGAGCTGGGAGTCCAGGACAAAACTGAGTCTGCGCAGTGAGCGAGTGACGTCACTATGACATCATCACACATGCACTGCAGCTTCGTGGAGGTAAGTAAAGGGATAGGTTGGGTCGGGCCGGGCTGGGCTCGGGTCCGCTGTGGATCGGTCGGGTTCAGGTCGGGTTCTTTTTCCTGACCTAAGCAGGCCTTTATTTTGAGGTGGTGTTTGACCAATGTTGCCTGCGAGACCCCAGTGCATTGGACTATTCTGAAATTAATGAGACTCTGGACTCATATGATGATACGCCTAAGAATGCAATTGTACTGCAAGTTCCATGAAAGGAAGCAATTGCCAAATGAGTCTATTGCAGGTTCTATTCTTGAATTAAAGAAACTCTCTCATCACTGTGGTTATGGTGTGAACTTGGAAGTCAACCTTAGAGATACACTTGTTGGAGGTCTAAAGAACAATAAAATCCAAGCTGAGCTTTTGAGTAAAGGCCATAAGCAAATGTGGAGGGAGGTCTTTGATGAGGCCACAGCCATGGAAATGGCAAGAAGAGATAGTTGCAGATTGCAAGGAAGTTCTTTTCCTGTGCCGGATTTCAGCAGGTACCAGACAGCCAAGTCCACAAACTCCGAGTCAGAAATTTAGATGCTACCATTGACATAGTAGCCACCAACAATCTAAATGCTCCCATTTCCAGTCGAAGTGCTAAGTTGGACATATCCAGATGGCAGGAGTAGACGAAACTGTAATGTTCCAGGTTGTGGTAAAGCTCCAGGTTGCTGCAGGTGGTAGACATAAAGCAAGTTCAGAAGGCTGGAAGTCCTCAAATGCGCATATGGTAGATATGGAAACAGAAGTTTGATGTAATCGAGCAGGAAGATCAAGAGTTGTACTCAGTCAGAGAGAAAGAAAAACAGCACATGGAAGTTGAGAGAAAAAGAACTGAAGATATAATTCCAGCGCCCACAGTAAAAATGAAAGTTGGAGATTCACAACTTACTTTCATTGTTAATACAGCTGCAGCAGTGTCTATTATCTTGGAAGGAGAGTACAAAAAGTCCCTTAAGTCACATCCCCTTATGCAAAATTGTTGTGAAACTGACTATTTATTCCAATAACAGTATTCCAGTATTAGATGAAGTTGGTGTTGGGGTGGAATACGATGATGCAACCTATTCCTTGCCATTTGTAGTAGTCAGAGGGAACAAAGTCTCCCTGATGGGAAGAAATTGGCTTAAGAAAGTACAGTTGAACTGGGCAGAGTTATTTACAGTAGGGATCAGTAATAATACGTCTGACATTGCGGAACTGAAGACTGATTTGATTTTAGCTAATGAGTAACCTGTGAATACTTTTCATACACAAATGACATGTCAGTGTTTGCCAGAGAAATTTCCAAAGGAATTCGCAAGTATGTGGTGCTCAGTAAAATGCTCAATTATGTTATGAATGGTGGGTCTAAAGAGTGTGATGATGATAAATTGTAGGATTATTTCACACATAGCAATGAACTGAGTGTAGATCAAGGCTGTCTCCTATAGGATTTAAGAGTCATTATTCTACCAACGTTTAGAGACAGATTGTTAGAGGAGCTTCATCAAGAGCACACAGAGGAAGCCTGTATGAAAGCAGTAGCAAGAAGCTATTTGTGATATCCAAAGGTAGATAGAGATATTGAAGAGTTGGTGAAAAGTTCTGAAGCGTGTCTCAGAATGAGAAATGATCCAACCAAGATTCCTTCCATTCCATGGTCAAACACAAGAAAACTCTGGGAATGAGTACATGTTGATTTCTTTGAAGTCGAAGGGACAGAGTATTTTGTTTTGGCTGATAGCTATAGCAAGTGAAGAAATGTTGAGGTTATGCTCAATACCACAAGTGCCAAAACTGTTGGACTTTTGAGAAGTTGGTTTGCAACTTATGGGTTGCCAGAAGTGTTGGTGTCAGATAATGGTCCACAGTTTACGCCACTAGAGTTTGAAATATTTCTGAGTAAGAATGGAGTCAAACACACTCTAATACCACCATATCACCCAGCATCGAATGGTGCTGCAGAAAGAAGTGTACAAATTGATACGAGGTCTTTGCCGAAGTATTTGCGAGGTGGCAAGCTCGGCAGTAATTTCCATGTCTCTCTTCAATACAGGCTAGACAATTTTCTGTTCTCTTACAGAATAACCACACAGTCTAGGAGATTGTTTGGTATGCTTAAGCCAGATGCCAATAGTAAAGTAAGAGAAAAGCAAGACACAGTGAAGATGAATCATGATACTCGAGCCATGAAACTTAGAGAGTTCAGTGCTGATCAGAAGATCCTGGTGAAAAACCACTGAGGTGATGAGGAGAAATATATATTTGGAGTTGTTGTGAAAAGATTAGGTGCATTCACATATCGAGTGAAGCTTGGAGAGAGACTCCACCAGTGTCATATAAATCATTTGCTTGAAAGAGGAAATCTGACAAATGGAGAGCATGAGCAACCTCCTATAGTCCAAGTTCCTACAATCCCAAGAGAAAGTCAAAAAGAAAGTGCAAGTCACAAAGAAACTGAAAGTTTACCGGTATCACAGAATCCACCAGTACAGCAAAGTGAGTCAGGGTCAATTTCACAATCCCAACTATTAAATAGAGTTGGTAATCAAAATTAAAGTTCAGGGTTGGCACAGTCTGAGATGTCGAGAGAGCAGAGTCAAGCTAATGGAAATAGAAGAAGATACCCAGACAGAAAGAGAAAGAAGCTGGATAAGTTAATTGAAAGTATGTCGGAAGGAAGAAGAAATAAGTTGTTCTTTTCATTACTTCTTGTCAAATGATTATATTTTTGTTAAATCCATACTGGTGTTAAGGAAGAATATATTTTTACATGTAAATTACTCTGGAAATTTTGGTTATATGTGTTTTAGTTGTGATTACAGTAACAAGCATTCAGCCCAACCTGTTAAATTTCAGGGTATTGTTATTGTATTCTGGGAAATTATGTTCATGTTCCATTTACTGGAAAAGTTGTTGTTTAAGTGGAGAGGGAATGTAGTGTATTGTATTGAAGTGGCTGAGCTAGTGTATTGTGATAGCTAAGCATTTGTACACAATTATACTGCCTCGCTGCTCCCCTCTCTGTCGGGGAGGTGTAAATATAAAGTTCCACAATGGCTGCTTACAGTAAGACCGCATGTAGATTTACTGTGAATTCACAACAGAAAGATGGTGCTAAGGATGGGATAAGACCTCATGTAGATTTACCCAGTGAATACACAACACCTAGCATTGCACAGTCAGGTGTTCAGTTACATAGATAAAGCGATGTGTACTCTTTCACTAAGAAGATAGAAACACTATTCAAATCAGTAGAGGCCGGGCAGCAATGTTTCGGTCAAAATGCAAAACTGTCTGCGGTGGAAACCATGAAATCATATATGTATAGACTTGCAACAAAATGCTTAGGGACCATGGCTTACAAAGTCAAGATATGGATGTTTTATATCCTCATACAAACCACAGAGCACAAATAAGCACAGCTAGAATTAAAAAATATGGAAGAGAATGAATGATTTGAGATTCTGAAGCTGTGGCCCTTCTTCAAAAAGTACCAGCTTGCCTCAGTTGGTAGCCCTCTTCTCTGTAAGGAAACTTCTGCAAATATCTGAAGACATGCTCTGTTTCCATATTGTACTGCTTGTTCCACAACCACATATTTCGGAGATCCTGAGAATTTAAGAAGAACTTAAGCAGCCACAAAGAGGAAAGGAACTTGCATTTACTTAGCACCTTATCAAATCTCAGAAATGGCCTAAAGAAATTAACATAGAATGAGTTACATTGAAGTGTAGACACAATTATGAGAGTGACCACCACCAATGTTAAACTGACTGGCCTCTAGTTATTGGGTTGATCCCTCTCCCCTTTTGAACAAGAGGACAACATTTTCAATCCTCCAGTCCTCTGGCACCACTCCCATATCCAAGGAGGATAGGAAAATTGTGGCCAGAACCTCTATAACCCTCAGCCAACCTATGATGCACCCATACAGATAGGGTGACTTTTCTATTTCGAAAGTTGCCAGTCTTTTAAGTACCTCCTCTTTATTTTATCCAATCCAATTTCTCTACTATCTCCTTCTTTACTGTGATATTGACAGCATCCTATTCTCTAGTGAAGACAGATGCAAGTACTTGTTTAGTGTTTCAGCCATACATTCTGCATCCACAAGTAGATGTCCTTTTTAGTCTCTAATATGTCTCACCCTTCCTTTGACTATCCTTTTACTATTTATATACTTATAAAAGACTTTTGGGTTCCCTTTTATGTTAGCCACTAATCTATTATCATACATCCTCAATGCTTTTCTTACTGCCTTTTTCAATTCGCCCTTGTACTTTCTGTATTCAGCTTGGATTTCTACTGAATTATGAATCTGACGCTTATCATAAGCCCCCTTTTTCTCTTTCATTTTCATTTCTATATCTTTAATCATCCAGGAGCTCCAGCTTTCACCTTCATAGGAATGCTTCTAGTCCATACCCAATCTGTCTCCTCTTTGAAGACCTCCTACTGCTCATTTACTGTTTTACCTCCCAGTCGTTGACTCCAATCCACCTGAGCCAGGTCCCTTTTCAACTTGCTGAAATTAGCTCTTCTTCAGTTGATTATCATCAGGTTTGATTTTTCCTTGCCCTTTTCCAGAACTATTCTACACCCAGATAATGTCATTAGAATTTTCCAATTGCTCCCAGTCTATATGAGGATAATTGAAGTCCCCATTATCTTTGTACCTTTCTGCAGTTTGCCTGCAAATTTGCTCCTCTGTCTCCTTTCCACTATTTGATAACCTACAGTATACACCCAGCAGTGCTATTGTTCCTTAATTCTAACCAAGTAGATTCTTTCTTTGAATCCTCAAGTACATCATCCCTTTCTAGTGTTGGAACAATATCTTTGATCAATGCTGCCACCTACGCCCACTCATTTTCTCCTTCCTTTTTTTGTCCTAAATACCTTGTAGCCAGGGATATTAAGTTCCTAATCCTCCCCGTCTTTGAGCCAAGTGAAGCCACTGAAGTGCTAAAGTCCTGGAGATCAGTCTGAACCCACAATCTTCAGCCACAGTGGTGATAGTGAGGAGGAGATCCAACACTGGATCAGCTGTGCCAGCTCAGCCTTCTACAAACTACGGCAGTGACTGTTTGACAAAAAAGACTTCTGCAAGTCAACAAAGATCCTAGTGTGCAGAGCAGTTGTTGTTGTCACCACACTCCTGTACTGCAGTGAGATCTGGACTGTCTAGCAGTGACACCTAAGAGCACTATAGAAATTCCATCAGCAATGCCTCCGCCGCATTCTCCGGATTCAATGGGAGGACCGTCAAATAAATGCAAGTGTCCTTCTTGAAGTCAGCTCCACAAGCATTCAGGCAAAACTCCTGCAAAACCAACTTCGATGCACTGGACACTGTGTCCGGATGGCCGAAAAACATCTCCCTGCCAGGTCCTGTTTTCTCAACTCTCAAATGGCCAGTGTTCCAAGAGGACAAAGAAAACGCTTCAAAAGACACTCTGAAGCTCTCTTTGAAGCATGGCAGCATTGATATTGATGACTGGGAGGAGCTTGCTACCAATCATTCAAAATGGCGACAGCTTGTCCGTCAAGCTGCATCATGCCTTAACGCCTTAATGATGAGTCAGAGCGGCAGCAGAGAAGGAAAGAAAAGGAAGCAAATCCTGCACTCCGGATCCTACTACCTTGTGGAACATCCTGCCCCATGTTTCCAAAAATCTGCAGCACGAGAATCGGCCTGTTCAGTCACATGAAGACCCATGGCAGACTCTCGCGACCTTGAATATGCATCATCCTCCAATCGAGGTACAGTCAATGACGGATAGGGCTACCAACTAAAGAAAGCTGACATTTTTTCAGGAGGACAAGATAGCACGGCCAATCTCAACAGGGAACTTTTCAACCAAAAAGCATATTGATGGCTGCTTATATCTTATGTAGAAGGTACTTCTCTTGCCATAAGCTGTGACCTGAAGTTTGGATATCTGAAAACAACATGCATGTCAGAACCAGAATTCTTGTTGCACAGCTGAAAGAAAGCTAAATCCTGCAGAAAACTAGCAGATCTTTACCCACTTCTAAAGCAAGTAACGCAACCAAAGACTTTGGACAAATTGGTTTGAAATGTCATTGTTGTGAAATCACAAAGTTGGAATATAATTCATATTAATGGTTAATAGAAAATGATGGATGTGGAAAGGAGGTCAGACAGCATCTGAGAGATAAAAGCAGGATAATGTTTCAGATAAAAGCTTCTATCAGAGATGAGAATACAGACAAAATTGATAGGAAAAGAAATAACACATATTGTGGACAAGTTACATTTCTATAGCATTTTTCACGTACAGAGAGATGAAAGTCCACCCCCGCTTTATTTGCTTTAAACTGATTACATTTCTAACCTTTGCCAGTTCTGATGAAAGGTCACTGAAATGAAATGTTAACTTTGCTTCTCTCTCCACAGCTGCTGCCAGACCTGCTGAGTATTTCCAGCACTTTTTGTTTTTATTTATGAAAATGAGTGAGGGAGATGAAGGGGGTGACAGATTATTTGGGTATCCAAGAAGGTGCAGTCAAAACAATTTGGCCTTTGGGAGGATTTTGAAGAGGGGATTACAAAGTATTGTGAAGCATTTATAGCACGGAAACTGTCCATTCGGCCCAACAGTTCCATGCTGGTACTTATGCTCCACATGAGCCTCCTCCCACTCTTCTTCATCTAACTCCAACATGCCCCTTTATTTCTTTTCTCCCTAATGTGCTGATCTAGCTTTCCCTTAAATGCATCCGTGCTACTCACCTCACCTTGTGGTAGTGGTTTCTGCATTTTAAACATTCTCTGGGTAAAGAAATTTCTACTGAATTCCCTATTGGCGTTATTAGCAACTGTCTTATATTTATGGTCCCTATTTCTGGTCTCACTCGCAAGTGGATACATTTTCTCTATGTCTACCCTATCAAACCCTTTTGTGATCTGACCCCTCACTCTTCACGTTTCTAGAGTAAAGAGCCCCAGTATGTACAATCTTTCCTGATAGGTACAACCTCTACAACATTTAGGTAAATCTTCTTTGCACCATCTACAGTGCCTTTATATCCTTTTTATAATATGGAAGCCAGAACTGTTCAAAGTAGGCCAAGTGTGGTCTAACAAATGAACGCCAATGCTTTGTTTTGTTTTTTAAGGGCCTTATTAACCTTTGGGAAGATTTGGAAAGAGGAGATTGCAAAGTATTACAAAGTGTTTACAGTCCAGAAACAAGCTATTCGTTCCAACAGGTCCATGTTGGTGTTTATACTCAACATGAGCATCCTCCTTCATATAATTCCATCAACATGTCCTCTATTCCTTACTCACTCAAGTGCATAAGTGCATTTATGGTGCTATTTTTAGTAATTTGTGTATTTGTATTCTCAGATCCCTCTGTTCCTCTACCCATTTAAACACTAATTTTCAAAGGCGTATGTAGCCTCCTCATTCTTCCTATCAAAATGCACCACCTCACACTTATCTATCTTGGAGTTCATTTGCCAATTGGACACCCAATCTGCAAGTTCAGGGATGGAAATGGCAAAGTAGAGGGAGAATGTTTAGATGTCACAGCCTGAAGGAACTGCTGCAGATGGAGAAGAGAGACAAATGAAAATCACAATGAAGAGAGGAACTGAACTTCTTCAAAACAGCCTTTCCTGGGAAAGGAGTGATACAGAGACAAAAAGGGAACAAAGTAGGAAGTACTCGAACTGAATGGCAGGTCAGTCAGCTTATGAAAAGGAAGATAAATTCACGTTACTTTTCATGACAAAAGGAATTTCAAATGCCAGTATCGTAATTCTGAAAAACAAAAGCAACCATGTTTGAAAACTCTGATGATAGATATTAAGGCTTCATGTATTGTGTAGAATAAAAGATCCATCCTTTCCAACTAATGTGATGGAAAATTAATCACTCATATCTTGAAATCTGTGTATATAGGTGAGTATAATTAATCTTGGCAATAATCTTACCCTTTTCAAAGTCACATGCCTTCCTACTCATGCTTGATTTATTTTTTGTAATTTTCCTGGCAAATATGTAATAGGCAGTAATTATTTGTTTGTTAGACTGTCGCATCTTGTTGAGAAAAAAACAGATTTCATTGTAGGATCCTTAGACTATTTTAGCTTAAGGGTTAACATTACACACCTTGGGCTGAATATTCATACCTGCCAGTCAACAGAAACAGGGCAGTGGTGACCTGAAAATGGAGTGTAGGAACTTACCAGTCCATTGGTGTAGCTGCCATTTTGCTGGGGTCCTCCGAGTAGTTTTGTGGGACTGGAAGGAACCTGGTTACTACTACCACTTGGGCTTCCCCCCCTACCCGCTGCCATGCAGAGATCATAGCCCCTCTTCCCATTTACCTTCTTGTGACCCGGCTAGCTGGGCTGCCCGATATTGCAGTGGCCTAGAGCCTGCGGGCTGTGCTGGGGAACTCATCTCTGACCACAGCTCACTGGCCCAATTCTAAAGAGGCCTGACCTTCAAAATGAACCAGTTCTGCCAGCAGCCACTCAAAGTCCATTTGAGGAGATGGGGGAACCAATCACTCCCTAATGTATTCAAGTTAAGGCGTAGTGGTTATGCACAAAGAACAGCACACTGCCAAAAAGATACAAGAGCCGCTATCTCATTGATGATAAAAATGTCATGAGAGACAGTGCTGGTGTGTAGACAAGGCCAGTTACCTCCTACACAGATTTGCATATCTAAGGCTTATGTATCGGGCTGCCACATAAGGGATGAATTTGTTCAGCTTTCAGCTGGCTGTTATACTTGGGTGGGGAAGAAGAAAATCATTAGAAGTAGCCAACACAGATTGTAAAAGGAATGGGTGCTTTAAGGTGTTCCACTGTGGCTCAGTGGGTAGCACTCTTCCCTTTGAGTGAGAAGGTTGTGGGTTCAAGTCACATTCCAAGAACTGGAGCAGCTTATCTAGGCTGATGCTCCAGTGTAGTACTGAGGATATGCTGTGCTTCGGAGGGGGGGGTCATTCAAATGAGATGATAAACCAAGGCCCTGCCTTTCCTCTCAGGCAGATGTTAAACATCCTGTGGCCTTATTTCAAAGGAGAACAGTGGGGTTCTCCCTGGTGTGCTGGCCAACATTTAATTCTCGACCAACATCACAAGATTATCTAGTCATTAATGCATTGCTGAGTTCCTGCTTTGGAATGGCCTGAGATCATGAAAGGTATTAGATAAATGAATGTTCCTTTTTTACAGGATATAATTCTTTGAGAAGGTAACAGACATGGTAAATGAGGGAAATGCACTGGATGCAGTGTACATGGAATTTAGGAAGGGCTTTGACAAAATGCCACGTAAGAGAGTACTAGAGAAGGTTTAGGGGAAGAATAGTAAACTGAATTAAAAATTGGTTAGAATGGAGAAAGCAGAGAGTAGGAGCTGGGTAGTTTTTCAGAGTGGTTGGAAATGGGTGGTGGTATACCTAAGGGTTTCTTTCTGGGGCCACTTCTGTTCATTGATTTGGATAGGCCTAGGGAGAGGATAGGGAGCAGTATCAAAATTCACAGATCATAGCAAAATTGGAGATATAGTTAATTCTTTAGAAGACCGAAAGAAACAGCAAAGTGATAATAATAAGATAGGGAATGGACTAAAAATTGAAAGATGGAAATCACTAACAGTAAGTATGAGGTGAGGCATTTTGGTAAAAAACGGTAACTACAGTAATTATACTCTGAGTGGAAGTAGGCTCTGTGATGTGAAAGAGAAGAGGGGGAGAACTTTAAAGGCTGTAATAAAAGTAATAGAATTATAGATTTTATCTCAGAAAATGAAAGCCAAGAGGTGATGATGAGCCTGTGCAATAACTTAAAAAGAATTCAGTTAGAGTGCTGTGTGCAGTATTTTTCCCCACACTATAGGGAGGTCATTGAGGCTGTAGAGCGAATACAACACAGATTCTATAGGATGCTGCCTGGTAGAAGAAAAGGCTTGGAAAGTTGAGTCTTGTTTCATTAGAATAGGGCAGATTAAAGGCAACATAATAGAAGTGTTTCAAATAATGGAAGGATGGAACAGGATTGGTATAAGCAGACTTTTCAGTAGTTGAGGGTTCAAGAATGAAGGGCCATAGACAGAAGATTAAACAAATAAGATTTAGAATTGAGAGTGAGAAAAACTTCTTCACATCGAGAGCGGTGAGGCTGTAGAATTTAATTCCAGGGTTAGTGGCTGAGGCAGAGAAAACTGGAAGAATTTTCCCAGCCCCAGAGTGGTGGGAGTGCAGATGGGGGATGTTGGGAAAATAGCAGAGAACCATGTCAGGATGGCTCCCCGCCATTGGGGAGGTTTCCTGGGATTGGGCTGCCATTAAGATCGGCGGCCTGTTGCAAGGCAGCGGGGAGCCAATATCCGTATTTAAGGCCCCAATTAGTGGTTATTTAGAGTGTTGGTGGCATTTTGCTGCCCCCCCCTCCCCTTGCGGAGACTGCCAGTTTAATGGTGGTGGCCTTCCTGCAGTAGTCCAGGGAGCCATCGGGGTCAGAGACTCCATCCCCTGAACAGATGGCTGTTGGCAGCAAAAGCCGCACTCGTGGCCCAAACGCTGCGACCTCCGATCGGAGGTGCCTGCCTGCTTGACCCCTCTAAAAAATTTAATTATTTGGACCCATCCAAGGGCACCTCCATGTTGAGACATCCTCGCCTTCTCCTACCTGCCTCAGCAGCACCTACCTATCCCTGTGATTTGGCCTGCAGCACAGATAGGCTGCCCGCCATCCTTAATTGGATGATGAGCTCAGAGGCGGCCAATTAGGAGGCCACCTCCGGCAAAAGAGCTTCCCCGGTCTGACACCTAGCAAGTGCGGGCTTGGGACCCTCATTTGGGGTTGGGGTCCTTAAGCCCATGGAAAAATCCCGCCCTATGTCAACATCCAAGATTAGCTTAGATTCATTGAAGGGACAGGGTTGCATGGTGGATAAACACTGAAATAGACTGTGCAGGTGTTATAATTTTTCTGTATTTCTATGTATAAAGTGTTTAAAAGTGACCTAGCTTTCTTACTCTTCTGTAAGTACATTGAAAAGAAAATTTTACTTTGTGTTCCTGATACCAGATCAGGATGATTTTTACTACAGAGGTGATATTTGTAATGCTCTAATCATAATCAAAATGTTCCAGACTAATATTTCTTTTGTTCTTAATCAGAGTGATAGACATAAACAGAAACAAGGATGTTGTACCAGAGTACTTTTGGGTCTGCACAAAAGCATTTAGATAGGAATACACTGAGGAAATGTGTTTTAGTTGTAAAGAACAGCATAATCTAACCTTGAATACCTATCTGCCATTGGATTTTCTCAGGGAATGTGTGATTTGCAGGTTCTCATTCACTTTCTAATCTTGTATAACAATGGATATTTCACTGAGATTTTCGAGCAATCCTGATCACGTGTATTTTGGGTGTGCAGCAGGGAGAAGTGGATTGCTGGCCTTTAACCTGCCCAACTCTTAGCTGTGAGTATACAACCATTCCAGAGGGAGAGTGTTGCCCACACTGTGTGAGTGATCCCTGCTTAGCTGACAACATGGTCTATGACATCCGACAGACGTGTATAGACAACCATGGAGTAACGCGATTGAGCGGCTCCATATGGACTATGGCTGGATCCCCCTGCACAACTTGCAAGTGCAAGGTACTGTACTCTGTGTGCATTTCATGCTGTCTTTTCACATCTCACCAACAATGCCACTGTATTGCTGCTCTGTACAGCTATCATCTCATCCCTGATATAGAAATATCTTGCTACAGTGAGTTTGTGGGAAAAATTGCACAAAATCATTAAATGTGATGGAATGCACCCAAAATTTTTTAATGGCTGTTTGTAATCTATTTATTAAATAATTGTGTGAATGAAATTCAGACAACCAATAACATTAAGGATATTTAGAATCTGTAGCTGTTTGTTCAAAGAATCCTAAATGACATGAGATTCATATTTTAGGGTTTTTATTAATTGCGAAGATATGAAAATGACAGAATTTTTTTTATGTTTCATCTTGCATTTGCATCTTATTCAGAATAACAGTTCAAAAAGCTCTCCCCTTTAACCAAGTTTATATTTAGCACCATCTTCTGAACATTATTTGCTGGGTAAAATGGTGTGCACAGATGGAGTTTATGTTGTAGCTGATTACGGCTGTATTTTTCATAAATTGATGTGATGATCTTGATCATTAGATAATAAACTTGAAAGGTAATTAATGTGGTTCTCAATTAAACTGAGCACAGGGTGACACATTATTTTCAGACTGATGCTGCCGCGCAGTCATTAAGCACACTTTTCTGTTTATTCTGGTTTAATTGTGTCCCCTTTTCCCACCACATGTTCTATTTTTTCAGTGAGAACTTTGGCTCATGCATTGGACCTACCAGAGTCTGTAATTAACTGAAGCCGAGCACACTAACAATCAGTCCCTATTTGGTTTACATTATATATCAATCAGTATATCATTAAAATCAACAATCCTTATACTTGGACTGTAGCCATGAGCAGAGCTTCCGTAATGATTATAAAGTCCATGTGGGGCTTGCAATTACTGGTGCTCTAAAACATTGCTGTTGATCATCATAAATCCATTAAAGATTAGATACACATGAAGTGAAAATGTCCCATTTCCTCAAAAACAATTATTTTCGTCCCCGAAAGAAAGAGCATGTTCCCGCAACAGCATTACAGTAAGGAGTCAGATTTGCAAGTAAATTACTGTGATCTTTCTGTGACTGCCCTTATCAAGGCAGACAGTGTTAGAACTTAGAAATGAAAAACTATCCCATTTCAAGCACTTCAGATTCAGTTGTAGAGCAGGACAGCCAAACAAATATGCCCGAGCTTTAGCTTTAGAAAAACACTCCCTTACTGGACAATCATTTAACTTCTATTTCTCGGGAATTACAATTGCTCACCAGAAACTAGGTTGAAAATGCAGTTACAGCTAATAGAGACAGTCTGGGCTAGAATCAAACCCAGCATCCAGAGGTGAAAGGACAATAATTGCCCATATGTGTGTGAGGGAGCTGTTGTGTTGATGTTGATCAATATAGAAATCTTATCAATTTATCCACATGTTGCCCATTGCATACATGCATGCAGTGCTATCCATGAATTGCCACAGTATTTGGGTAGACCTGACAATTGCTTGAATTGCAATGTGGCTACATGCATAGACAATGTGTTCAGTCACCATCTTGTGGACAGGAAGGGGCTACTGGTCTCAGAAATTCAGGCAGTACCTAGGTAAAGTGTGGGGATGGACATTCCTGCTCCTCCTCCTGGCCCACAAAAGGAAAGTTAAAACAGACTTACCGAAATTGATCTCTTCTGCCTTTGATCCTCATTTCCCTTGACTTCACCTGGCAGGGAAACTGCAGTGCCTTCTATGCTTAGGCTGCAGTTAAAGTCTCATCAGATCCTGCATATTTAAGGAAGGACCCCACCAACTTCAAGGGGGGTGTCGTTGCTGCCTGATCAGATGAGCAGCATAAAATTGAAGACGGTGGGATCCTGGCAGGACATCATTGGGCAAAACACCCAATGATTTTATCTGCTTGCTTATGTGGTGGGTAGGGATACAACCGACCCCTTCTTTTAGAAGTATATGCCTTGCTGCACTGCCCCTTGTGCATGTTGCTAAACTGCACACTTGGAATCCACAATGTTGCATCAGCTAAAATAAATTAAAGGCATAATTTTACGATTTATGCACCCGGCACTGGGAATGGTATGGTAGAATTTTTAATCAGATACTACCAATTTACAATGGTGGAACTTTATGTGCTATGGGTCCACAACCACAGGTACTAGGTTGAAAATGTTCAAACTCAATCCATGTCGGATAATTTTAGCCAGCAGAGAGAGGGAGCTTTCATCCTGGCAGTCTCGAGTTTGCTTCGAACTAAGATCGCAGAAGTGAATGGAAAAGTGAGCATATCCACTAAAAGCTCTTAATCTTCAATTCTGTATTTCTGAGCACAAATAGACAAAAAGAGCACAGCGTTATATTTTTAAATCTGCATCGGTGACTAAATCACATACATATTGATTAGATTTGTTCAAGACATTCTAAAATTAGGTTTTAGGACCCGAAGAAGGGTCACTGACCCGAAACGTTAACTCTGCTTCTCTTTCCACAGATGCTGCCAGACCTGCTGAGTGGTTCCAGCATTTCTTGTTTTTATTGCACTTTGTATATGGTGCACACTGCAACCGCAGTGCGCCTGTGGTGGAGGGAGAGAATGCTTAAGATGGTGGACAGGGCACAAATCAAGTGGGTTACTTTGTTCTGGATGGTGTTGAGCCTCTTGAATGCTGTTGGAGCTAGGCTCATCTTGGCAAGTTCAGAGTATTCATCACACTCCTGACTTGTGCCTTGTCGATGTTGGAAAGGCTTTGGGGAGTCAGGAGGTGATTCTTCGCTGCAGAATTCCCAGCCTCTTACCTGCTGTTGTCACCACAGTATTTATGTGACTGGTCCAGTTAAGTTTCTGAAAAATAGTAACCCCCAGGATGGTGATGGTGGGGGATTCAGTAATGGTAATGTCAGAGTGAAGTGATTAGGCTGTCTTGTGTTGAAGATGGTCATTTACTGGTACTTGTATGGTGCACATTTTACTAGGCCACTTATTAGCCCAAACCTGAATGTTGTTCAGGTCTTGCTGCATGTGGGTGTGGACTGCTCCATTAACTGAGGTGTGCCAAATGGAACTGAACAATGTGCAATCATCAGCAAACATCCCCACTTCTGACCTTATGATGGAAGGAAGGTCATTGATGAAGCAACTGAAGATGGTAGGGCATAGGACATTGCCCTGGCAGTGATGTGCTGTGCACCTTCTCAAGAACCCTCACATCCTTCCTACAGTGTGGTGACCACAACTAGATGCAATACTCCAGTTGGGGCCTAACCTGGACTTTATAAACTTCAGCATAACTTCCCTGCTTTTGTACTCAATACTTCTATTTATGAAGCCCAAGAGCCCATATGCTTTGCTCATTACTCTCTCAATATGTCCTTCCATCTTCAAAGATCTATGCATATGAATTTCCAGATCCATCTATCCTTGCATTATCCCTGTACCATTAAATCTATATTGTCTCTCCCTATCCCTCCTGCCAAAGTGTATCACCTCACACTTGTTTGTATTAAATTCCATCTGCCACTTGTCTATCCATTCTGCTGGCCTGTCTATATCCTGTTGCAGGTGATTGCTATCATCCTCACTGTTCGCTCCACCTCCAAGTTTGGTGCCAGTGGCAAATTTTGAAATTTTATTCTGTATTACAATATCCAAGTATTGAAATGTTGAAGCATGCAATAATAATTTTGACATGCTACTTTTAATCCATTGTAATGTTTTCATTGTTTAATTGGTTCTCCTCTTTCACTGAGTTTATTGTCTATAGATTTTACTAATTTTAGGGAGAGTACATTGTTTATTCTTTAAGAGTATATTGCTCACATATTGATGTGTGTATCGTGATTCTAGTTTGAAATGTAACTAACTTTTAACTGAATTTCATGTAGACAACATAAAATTGAAGGTGTGATCTTTGTGATGTTCCACCTTACAAATATATGCATTATGCTTGCAAATGTCTAAAACTGGCATAAAGTCGAAGATCAGAATTGATGAATAATAACCCTGATATAATCAGGTCCAATTCATTTTCTAGATTTTAAAACTGTTTCTGCGTTGATTATAACCTAAAGTGATTTATAGTTAATTGTGACGTAAAAGCAGGGAACTTATTCTCGAAAGATTTGCAACATATTGAATGTATTTGCAGTTTCTGCTTCTTTTGTAAACGCTGTTTGCATCTGTATCACAGTTAGAACAGATTTCCAGCCACAGCTGGCGGCAGTTCACAAGGCTTGTTTCAGTTTCTGGAGCATCTGCACCCATATTTCTTTAACGGAAATGTATTTTGGTAGACACATCCGGAATCTGCATATACATTATGATAAAATACAGCCAAAACAACATGAAAGATATGCAACATATTTTTTTTCATTGGTATTCTGCCTTTAGGCAGGTTCTTGCCCCATTCTTACATCTGTCTGTCTGTGGCCCTTTTCTTTAGATACTTATATCATCCTTCCTTCACCATATCTAGCATTGCTAGTCTCTTCCTTCCTCATTGCATTTATCCTATATTCTATCTTTAATCACCATTTTCAGCAGGCCTTTTATGTCTGATGATGTGACCAATCCAGTTATTTTTCCTTCTGATAGTTTTGATGATGGAACAACTCTCCTTGACCATCCTGAGCATTTTGTCATTTGTCACCCTCTCTGACCAACCGATCTTCAACATTCGTCTCCAGAACCACATCTTACACGATTCTAACTTCTTGATGCCTTGCACAGGGTCCATGTCTCTGTTGCATATAGGAGCACAGTTCATATAACCATTTTGACGATTCTTACTTTCAGGTTGACGCTCAGCCCCTCGGTTAACAACTCCTTTCATCTGTTGAATGCACTCTTTGCCATTGCAATTCTCAATCTTATCTCTCTCGTGCAGCTCCCATCTTCTGTCAGTATGGTACCAAGGTATTTGAACTCCAACACCTATTCCAGTTGTTGTCCATTTACTTTAATGTCTATCTCTGATATGTTTTTTCCCACCTTCATCACTTCCGTCTTTTTGACGTTAATCTTTATCCCATTCTCCTCCACTACCCTGTTCAAGGAATCCATCATCCATTGAAGGCCTTCCATAGTGTTAGTCCTCGTTGCCTGGTCTTCTGCAAATTGGACTGCTTGGACTAGATGAATGCTGACTTTTACTCCTGCCTGCACCATTTCGAGTGACTCCTTCACCATCGCCTCTGCATAGATATTGAATAATAGGGGTGACAATGAGCATCCCTGGCGCACACCTCTGCCAACAATGCCTGGTTCTGACTCTCCATCTGCTACCCTCACGCTGACCTCTTGCTTCATATACAATGCTTCTTCAATCCCTCCAGTCCACTCCTACATCTTGCAATATTTTGAGCAGTTTTGTCCATCTTTCATGATCAAATGTTTTTTCATAGCCTACGATGCAGGCATAGACTTCCTGTCCCTACTCAACACTCCTCTCTCCCATCACTCTCATCACGTATATCTGTCCTATATTAGCAATTTCAATATATTGTATCACATACAATTACAGGGTACAGAAACAGGCATTTTCGCCCAACAGGATTATGCTGCACACGAGCTGCCTCCCAGCTTAATCTCACCCTTTCTCCTCATGTACTTATTTAGCTTCCCCTTAAGCACATCTATGCTATTCACCTCAACTACTCCCATGTGGCATTGAGTTCCATACTCTCAACACGCTATGACTAAAGAAGTCTCCCTGAATTCCTCATTGGATTTATTAGTGGCTATCCTGTATTTATGCAAAAATAAAATACTGTGGAAGCTGGAAATCTGAAATAAAAACAAAAAGTGCTGGAAGTACTCAGCAGGTCAGGCAGCATCTGTGGAGAGAGAAACTGAGTTAACATTTCAGGTCTGTGACCTTTCGTCAGTTCTATTTTGCCCATGTTAGCATTACTTAGTAGGCTCTAGCAAAAACTGAATGTCTGCAATAAATTAACAAAGCTTATTTCCTGCCTTCTAACTTATCTCGCCAGCCAGTTATTTTATGTTGAGCTAAAGTGTGGATCTGAATTTCAAAACAAAACACAATATCATGTCTGGAATTAATTGCTATAGGTAGTTAATCTGTGGGGGGATAAAAAGCTCTGTGCACACAATTGAGAGTCTCTAAGACCTGGCTTTTGCTGAGAAGCATCTGAGGTTTATTTAACTAGAATAAGCCCTCAATATTGAGCACAAAGGGAACATGGGAGGTCAAATTGGTCTTGGATGGTAGTGTGAAGCAGACAATGGTGAATTAGCAGCCCACTTTACAACCTGCCTGATTTTCTTTTCTACTGTGTTACCGAGAGTGCTTCTATTTTTTGTAAAATATGTTTTTAAGGACTTATTGTTGCTTTATGGACATTGATTCATCTGGAAGCTTGAAGAGATGCTGAGCTTTGTGTTTTTTAAAAAAAGAAGTCACCAGAATGTTCCTGGACTTGGCTTATAAACAAGCCCTTACTGGAAGACACCTGTTTTCAGATAAAATACCAGCAGGGAGCTTGTTGTTTTGACTTGGGGAGATGTTTACAAAGAAGTGACAGATCAAGATTTATAGAGGTCAGGAGACTTGACTTCTGGAATGTTTTTGGTTTTACTTTGAATTGTTACAAAAGATAATTGTTTTTTGCTTGCCGAGAAAAACCCAGCTAATTTCTCTCTCTTGGAAAGAAAACCTGGATATCCTGTGTGTCAGTCTCCTCTTTCCTCCTCTATTTGAAGAAACTCTACATATCGAATGTGTGGGAACTGAAACTCTTGTTGCCGTATTTCTGCTGTAAGGCCTATCTGAAACCTCTGTTGCTGCATCACTGGGAGAGCTGACCCAAACTGATCTTCAACATCACTTGGAAAGAACTGTTCCAGGAAGATCCCAGTGACAGCCATCTATATGCATTTGGGACAAAAAATTAAAACAAAGGACATCTTTCCATATCTTCTCTTTCTTCTTCAAGAATTAGCAAATATTTAATCCAGTTGTTCTTTGTCTGTTTTTTTTTTGTAATAGAGCTCTAAAACGCAAATCCCTTTATTTTTCCGCTTAACTGGTATGTGTGTATGTGTGTGAGTGTGAGGGGCTAAAGTAAAAAGGGAACTTCAATACTTCAGTCTGGTGTTTATGCTTTACTCTGGTTAAGGCTTATTTTATAATAAACTGATAATTTTGTTGTTTATTAAATAAACCTGGTTGGTGTGTTTTATTCTGGGATAAAAATAGAGTCTATGGTATGGAGTCTATGGTGAGTCTAACATCAGTGGTAGGGAAACTATTGGAAAAAATTCTGAGGGACAGGATTAATCTCCACTTGGAGAGGCAGGGATTAATCAAGGATAGTCAGCATGGCTTTGTCAGGGGGAGATCATGTCTAGCAAACTTGATTGAATTTTTCGAGGAGGTGACTAGATGTGTAGATGAGGGTAAAGCAATTGGTGTAGTCTACATGGACGTCAGTAAAGCTGGTCCCTATAAGGTCCCGCATGGGAGATTGGTTAAGAAGGTAAGAGCTCATGGGATCCAGGGCAATTTGGCAAATTGGATCCAAAATTGGTTTAGTGGCAGGAGGCAGAGGGTGATTGTCGAGGGTTGTTTTTGCAATTGGAAGCCTGTGAGCAATGGTGTACCGCAGGGATCGGTGCTGGGACCCTTGCTGGTTCTAATGTACATTACTGATTTAGATGTCAATATAGGAGGTCTGATCAGTAAGTTCGCAAATGACGTGAAAATTGGTGGTGTCGTAAATAGTGAGGAGGAAAGCCCTAGATTACAAGACAATATAGATGGGCTGGTAAGATGGGCGGAGCAGTGGTAAATGGAATTTAATCCTGAGAAGTATGAGGTGATGCATTTTGGGAGGACTAACACGGCAAGGGAATATACAACAGGTGGGAGGACCCTAGGAAGTACAAAGGGTCAGAGGGACCTTGGTGTACTTGTCCATAGATCACCGAAGGCAGCAGCACAGGTAGATAAGGTGGTTAGGAAGGCATATGGGATACTTGTCTTTTATTAGCTGAGGCATAGCATATAAGAGCAGGGAGCTTATGATGGAGCTATATAAAACAGCTGGAGTACTGTGTACAGTTCTGGTTGCCACACTATAGGAAGGATGTGATTGCACTGGAGAGGGTGCAGAGGAGATTCACTAGGATGTTGCTTGGGCTGGAGCATTTCAGCTATGAAGAGAGACTGGAAAGGCTAGGGTTGTTTTCCTTAGAGTAGAGAAGGCTGAGGGGGGACATGTTAGACGTATACAAAATTATGAGGGCATGGATAGGGTAGATAGAAAGAAACTTTTTCCCTTAGCGGAGGTGTCAATAAACAGGGGGCATAGATTTAAGGTAAAGGGCAGGAGGTTTAGAGGGAATTTGAGGAAAAGAATTTTCACCCAGAGGGTGGTTGGAATCTGGAACACACTGCCTGAAGGGGTGGTCGAGGCAGGAGCCCTCACAACATTTAAGAAGTATTTAGATGAGCACTTGAAACGCCATAGCATACAAGGCTATGGGCCAAGTGTTGGAAAATGGGATTAGAATAGATAGGTGCTTGATGGGCTGACGGGTCTGTTTCTGCGCTGTATAATTCTATGACTCTTAAGTGGGAAAAAAAATAAATATATGTTGTGACCCTTGGAGAAATGGAACTAGAATAAACAGTGTACTCCTCTCACCTCGGTCATTACAACTGTGATAAAGAGAATCAGACGGCATGTAAAACAGGCTGCCATTTCGTTATTGTCAAAGACCAATTTCACCTTCAATGTGTGGATTTCTGATTAGGTTTGGAGACTCTTGAGCATCATGATGTGTTTCTGTGCATTACAAAAACATTGACTGATGTGCTGTGTGCATCTTTTCAGTTTGTTTCTTGCATAGTACGTTATTGATGTTTATAATCCACACATTTTATTCCATAAAATGTTTTGAATGCATTTCTCTCCAGTCCAAGGAAATGAAGGACACATCTTTGGGAGGGGGTGGTAGGTGGATGGATGAAGATTATTTTTTCAACTGTGCTGTGGAAAATTTTGAGGAATGTGAACTTTTCTTTTCTCTTCCGGTCTAGAATGGGAATATTTGCTGCTCGGTTGATGTGGAGTGCCTCTACAACAACTGAAGCTCTTTCTATGGACTGGTCTACTTCCTGTACGGATGGTGCAGGTAATCGCTGAAACATACTGCAAAAAGGCCCTCACATTGTAGAACCAAAAGCTACCAAATGGAGCAAGATTTCCAAGAGTTTGTGTGTCGTTGAACTACTCTGCACTTTTGTGGCTGTCCAGTTCAAAATCTTTCACTTTCAACTCAAGGTTGGAAGCATCCATTACCATGCTGTTAGAAAACAACACTTCTATAGTTTTTACAGCATTTTGGTAGCTGTAAGTGGAAAACTGGATTGTTTTATCTGACTTTACAGTTAAATATCTGTCCAAATTTTTTGTCTTGTTTTTAAGTAAATCAATTATCTGTAATATTGTGTATTAACCCTTTGAGTACTGAATGTATTTTGCCGCTTTTAAAATTCATGCATTTCTCTGTCAAACAACTCAACAAATCACCTTCCATTCAACTCCAATGTTGAACATCATGAAGAAAAAGTTGCACAAAGACAGGAAACTACGGAACATATATTATAATTGAATTTTTGTTTTTGAAGACAATGAACCCAGCGTGGTTGCAGTGTAACAATTTTACATTTTTAATTTTGATTGCAAAAATACAATGGCAGTTATTGCTAGGTTTAAAGTTCTGCTGTTTTTTTAAAGGTAGAATAACCTGCAGCTTCAGTACCAAATTGAAGATGCACAGTCTCTTTTAATGCAACTGAAAGGTAGAACAAGTCTAAGAACAAGTCTCTTTTCTGGTGGTTTTGTGCTCAAGGCTAATAGTGACACATATCTAAAAAAAGCAGAAGTTTGCTGTTATATCATGCGAAAACACTGAATCAGAATTAAACAATTGACCAAAAGCTTGTGCAAAAGCTGTTTGATTTTTCAAAAGTAACGTTGTTTGTTGAAATTGTACTTTCTGTACCATCTTTTTCTGTTGATGCATTCCGATTTCTAATTTTGGATATCTGCAGGATCTAACAGATGCATATTTTCAAGCTCAAAGGTAGAATATTACTGCTTCATTTAATTTAAACATTCATTAATTGATTTGCCAGTCCAGTTGCAAAATGACTAAATGAAGGGCAATGAGTATCGAAAAAAATGGGGGTTTCTCTAGTGGGAAATAGGCAGAAACCCCCAAAAATATGGCTTAGACTGCTAAAAATGGACATTTCCGCCAGCATTACATGAGGAGATTGGGAGAACCTCACAGAAATTAAGGGCCATAATATCCTTTCATTGCCACAGTCTGCATCTGAATCCAGACCAGAATTTACCTATTTGTTGAGGATTAAGTAATAAATAATTTCAGTTCAGGGAGTCCTAATCTAATGTCCAATAATTATGAAGCAACAAAAATAAATACAAGTAATACTAATTACCTTATGAGTCACAACTGTGACAATTTAATGTAAAAGAACCAAATGCTTTAAAATTATTTGAAAAATGTGCAGGTGACAGCCTTAGCTCAGCGATAGTGTGCTCACCTCTGAGTCAGAAGTCCATGGGTTCATTCCTCATTCTAAAGACTTGAGTGCATAGTCTAGGCTGATACTTTAGTACAGTACAAAGGGAGTGCAGCACTGTTGAAGCTGCTGTTTTTCAGATGAGGTGTTAAACCAAGGGCCCATTTGACCTCTTAGATGGATGTAAAAGATCCAATGGCACTATTTGAAGAAGAGCAGGGGAGTTCTTCCTAGCATTGGTCCAATAGTTATTCCTCAACCAACAACATAAACAGATAATCTGGACCTTGCTGTGTGAAAATTAGTTGCACCTTTCCCTACATTACAAAAATGACTGTACTCCAGAAGTACTTCATGCCTCTTAAGTGTTTTAGGAAGTGACAGGCACTATATAAATGCAAGTTTTTTTTCTTTCTGCTTTGCTTTTCTAATAAAATAATCAAATATTAAAAGAACATAATATTAGGGCAAACACATATAAATTCGTCACTCTTGAAAAAAAATGTAATTGCTAGTTATACCATTACTGCTGTGCTGATACAAAGTGGTTTCAGATACAAAACCAGCTTTAAGGGTACCACGGCTTTAGAGAGGCTGCAGCGGAACTTGACTAGAATGGTACCAGTGATGAAAGATGTCAGTTATGTAGAGCGACTAAAGAAACTAGGGCTGATCTGCTTAGAAGAAAGAAGTTTAAGGGGAGACTTGATAAAGGTCTTCAAAATCTTGAAAAGTTTTAATAGAGTAAGTAAAAAGAAACTTTTTCCCAGTGGTAGAAGGGTCAGTAACCAGAGGGCACAGATTGTCAAAAGATTGGCAAAAGAACCAGAGGTGACATGCTGACACATTTTATTAAGCAGGGAGTTGTTTCAAAGCCTGAAAGGATAGTGGAAACAGATGCAATGAAAGCTTTCAAAAGAAAATTAGAAATACATGAAAAAGGATTGTCATACCTATCTGCCAAAGACTATTGGCCTGAAGGCTGTGAAGACAGCTCCCACAGAGAGGCCAGCAGCAGAGCTATGCCAAACGCTAAAAGGACATCTGTTGTTAACATGCACCATATAACTGGCATAGTGCAGGTCGACTTTGTAGCCTCAAGTATGCTTCCACTCCAGCCAGACATGTTGTAATAATGACATATGTTCGTTGGCTATAAAGCGCTTTTGAGACATCCCGAGGTTGTGGAAAGTGCTATCTCATACAAAACATAGAAACATAGAAAATTCACGGCACAGAAGGAGGCCATTCAGCCCATTGTGTCTCTGCCAAACGAAAAAGTGCTCAGCCCACTTCCCTCGTAGGTTACACTCCAAGTGCATATCCAAGCATTTTTTAAATGCGATGAGGGTTTATGCCTCTACCAGCCTTTCAGGAAGTGAGTTCCAGACCTCCACCACTCTCTCAGTGAAAATAAAGTATTCCTCAACTTCCGTCTAATCCTTCAGCCCAATGCCCTGTGGTTATTGACCTCTCTGCTAAAGGGAATAGGGACTTGTTATCCACTGCAATCTAGGCCCCTCATAATTTTATACACCTCAATTACATCTCCCCTCAACCTCCTCTGTTCCAAAGAAAACAACCCCAGCCTATCCAATCTTTCCTCAGAGCTAAAATTCTCCATTCCTGGCAGCATCCTTATAAATCTCCTCTGTACCCTTTCTCATGCAATCACTTTCTTCCTCAAATGTGGTGACCAGACTGCATGCAGCACTCTAGCTACAGTCTAACTAGTGTTCTATACAGTTCAGGCATAATCTCCCGATATTCTATGCCTCACCTAATAAAGAAAGGTATCCTATTTGCCTTCTTCACCACCTTATCCACCTGTCCTGCTACCTTCAGGGGTCTGTGGGCATGTACTCCAAGGTTCTGTTCCTCTACACTTCTCAGTATCTTGCCAATTATTGTGTATTCCCTTGCCTTGTTTGCCTTCCCTAAATGCATCACATCACAATTCTGTGGATTGAATTCCATTTGCCACACTTCTGTCCAACCAGTTCATTGATATC
The DNA here is from genome assembly GCF_036365525.1 of Heterodontus francisci. Classification (NCBI taxonomy): domain Eukaryota; kingdom Metazoa; phylum Chordata; class Chondrichthyes; order Heterodontiformes; family Heterodontidae; genus Heterodontus; species Heterodontus francisci. Next base: position 88,376,300 of record NC_090384.1, on the reverse strand, counting down.
TTCCTGCAGTCTACAGCTTTCTTCTAGATTATCAAAAATATGACCAATTTTTGTTTTATTCATTCATGGGAGGTGGGCGACGCTGGCCAGGCCAGCATTTGTTGCCCATCCCTGATTGCCCTTGAGAAGGTGGTGGTGAGCTGCCTTCTTGAACCGCTGCGGTCCATTTGGGGTCGGTATACCCAAAGTGCTGTTAGGAAGGGAGTTCCAGGATTTTGACCCAGTAACAGTGAAGGAACGGTGATATAGTTCCAAGTCAGGATGGTGTGTGACTTGGAGCGGAACTTGCAGGTGGCGACGTTCCCATGTATTTGCTGCCCTTGTCCTTCTAGTTGGTAGAGGTCGCGGGTTTGGAAGGTGCTATCTAAGGAGCCTTGGTGCATTACTGCAGTGCATCTTGTAGATGGTACACACTGTTGCCACTGTGCGTCGGTGGTGAAGGGAGTGAATGTTTGTAGATGGGGTGCCAATCAAGCGGGCTGCTTTGTCCTGGATGGTGTCGAGCTTCTTGAGTGTTGTTGGAGCTGCACCCATCCTGCGCACTTCTTAAAGATGCCTCCTACATTTTTGTGTAAATCATTAGTATATGCCAAGAAAAGCAAGGGACCTATTCCTGTGGAACCCCACTAGAAAAGGTCTTCCAGTCACAAAAACACCCACCGACCTTTACACTTTGTTTCCTGCCAGTGAGCCAATTTCAGATCCAACTTGCCACTTGCCCCTTGGATTCCATGGGTTTTTGCTTTTCTGACCAGTTTGCCAAATTGGACTTTGCCAAAAGCCTTCCTAAAATCCATGTATACATCAAATGCACTACCCTGATCAACCCTCCTTGTTCCCACCTCAAAAAATTCATCCAAGTTAGTCAGACATGACTTTCCCTTAACAAATCCATGTTGACTGTATTTCATTCAAACATGTCTTTTTAAATAAGGATTAATACTATCCTTCAGAATTTTTTTCAGTATTTTGCCCACCATTGAGTTTAGGCTGACTGGCCTGTAATTACTCGGTCTATCCCTTCCTGCCTTTTTAAACAACGGTACAACATTAGATGTGCTCCAGTTCTTTGGCACACTCCTGTAACCAGAGAGAATTAGAATATGATGGTCAGAGCCTCCACTAATTCGTCCCTTGCATTTCTTAGCAGTCTGGAATACTTTTTTTCTAGGTTTGGTAATTTATCCACGTTCAAAGATGCTAAACCCCTTAATAGTTCCTCCCTCACTATGTTTATACCATTCAGTATTACACATTCCTCCTTAACTACAATATCTGCATTGTCCTCCACTTTTGTGAAGACACACAAAGTATTAATTAAAAACCATGCCCACATGTTCCACCCCTACACACAATTTACTTCTACTGATTGGCCTACTCTTTCCTTAGTTAGCCTCCTGCTATTTATTTATTTTTAGAACATATTTGAGATTCCCTTAATTTTACTTGCCATATTTTTTCATGCCCTTCTGAGCTTTCTAAATTCCTCTAGGCATTCTGTAGTATTGAGCTCTCAATATCTGACATAAGCTTCCCTTTTTTGCTTTATCCTACTCTGTATGGTCTCTGCCATCTAGGGGTTTTCTGAGTGCCTTTTGTTTTCCTCAGTTCAACTCTATGGTCTTATTTGATGATTCTTCTAACATTATATATATTTGAAAGGGAGGAATGTGCAGGGATGTGCGGAGGGGGCGAAGGAGTGGCAGTACATGTATTGCTCCTTAGGAGAATCAGCGTGGGCACGATGGGTCGAATGGCCGCCTTCTGTGCTGTAATGATTCTATGATACTATATCATTCCTCCTCACAGCTGTGATTGTTTCTTTAGCCGAAATTGCAATTCCCCCTCTCTATCTCATCTGAAAATCCTGCAAGTAGCTGCCATTTCTGCCATTGTTTAAGCTATGTTTCAGTGACAACGATGATATCATACTTCCAATTGTCTATCTAAACCCTTAGTTCATCTGCCTTATTCACCAGACTCCCTGCATTGAAGTATATGCCACTAATCACTGAACAACTCCTTTATTATCTTATTTTCAAGCCTTTGACTTCTCTGCCCTTCATTCTTGCTTACTAATTTCCTGCCTTCAATTTGGTGGGCCGAAGGGCCTGTTTCAGTGCTGTATCTCTAAATAAATAAAAACCTGTAAATTAGAGAGTCATAGAGATACAGCACTGAAACAGGCCCTTTGGCCCACCAAGTCTGTGCCGACCAACAACCACCCATTTATGCTAACCCTACAGTAATCCCATATTCGCTACCACCTACCTACACTAGGGGCAATTTACAATGGCCAATTTACCTATCAACCTGCAAGTCTTTGGCTGTGGGAGGAAACCGGAGCACCCGGCGAAAACCCACATGGTCACAGGGAGAACTTGCAAACTCCACACAGGCAGTACCCAGAATTGAACCCGGGTCCCTGGAGCTGTGAGGCTGCGGTGCTAACCACTACGCCACTGTGCCGCCCTCTCTTCACTCCCTCCTGAAACTATGCACAGGTTCCCATGCCCCTGTTAAGCTTGTGTGTCAGCTTTGGCTCAGTTGGTAGCAGTCTCACATCTGAGTCTGAAGGTTGTTGATTCAGGTCCCAGTCTAAGTCTTGAGCCGAACAATGTACTTAAGTGCAGTACTGAGGGACTTCTGCACTGTCAGAGGTGCAGCCTTTTGGATGAAACATTAAAGCGAGCACCCATCTACCCTGTTAGATCCCATGGTACAATTTCAAAGAAGAGTGGGGGAGTTATGCCTGGTGTCCTGCCCAATATTTATCCCTCAATGAACATCACACAAACTGATTATCTGGTCAGTATCACATTGCTGTTCATGGGAGTTTGTTGTGTGCAGTTTACCTGCTACGTTTCCTACATTACAGCAGTAACTACACATCAAAAGTGCTTCATTGATTGCAAAGCACTTTGAGACGTCCGATGGTTGTGAAAAGTGCTATATAAATGCAAGTCTTTCTTTTTTTTTTAAACACTCTCCAGTAGAACTAGTAAATAGCCCCGCTACAATATTAGTCCTGCCCTGTTAAAAGGCAACCGGTCCAGCTTGTAGAGGTCCCATCTCCCCCAGAACCATCCCCAATGCCCCAGGAATCTAAAACCCTCCATCCTACACCATCACTCCTTCCTTCCTTCCTTCCTTCCTTTCCTCCCTCCCTCCCTCCCTTCCTTCCTTCCTTCCTTCCTTCCTTCCTTCCTTCCTTCCTTCCTTCCTTCCTCCCTCCCTCCCTCCCTCCCTTCCTTCCTTCCTTCCTTCCCCTCCTCCTCCTCCTCCTTCCTTCCTTCCTTCCTTCTTTTACTTCCTTCTTTTACTTCCTTCCTTCCTTCTTTTACTTCCTTCTTTTACTTCCTTCCTTCCTTCTTTTACTTCCTTCTTTTACTTCCTTCCTTCCTTCCTTCCTTCTTTTACTTCCTTCATTCCTTCCTTCCTTCTTTTACTTCCTTCCTTCCTTCCTTCCTTCTTTTACTTCCTTCTTTTACTTCCTTCCTTCCTTCCTTCTTTTACTTTCCTTCGTCTCTTTGGAGTTGCTCAGAAAAAGGCCACCTCATGCAGTATCTCCTCCAATTCAGCAGCCATTAAACAGGAGGCCAGGCTACTATATCATATGACTGCAGACTGCGTCTTAGGTTTCCTTTCACCTCATTTTTACCTGGCACTTCTTAATCTTAGGTATTTAGGATTGCTAGATGTGAAAATTTGCCTTCTTTCATCCTGGTAGTCACATGACACAATGCAATCTTTTGCCCTTATAGCCTTGGCAAAAGGTGCTAATGGATTCAGATGCTTTTTCAATGCTAAAAGCTTTCAGACTTCTTGGCACCTGATTGCACCACTTTCCTTAATTGCTCCAATTGCTTTAAATTTCACTTACATATAATTTTCCATTCCCACCACCAGTATGCTTCCTGCCAAAGTTTGGATCTGTGATTAATCCTGCAAATAAACTGTCCATGAAATTTCAGCACTAATGGCACGTTACTATTCTGCACATGCTTAGAACCAGTTTGTAACCATTTCGAACTGACTTACACCAGCACATGAGATTTGTCTCTGTACTATTTGGCTGAATTTTGGCCCAGAATTTCCTCAGTGCTGCCACTGCTCCATCAGTGTAACATCGGCGGAAGCCCGGTTTGGAGTTTCCACCACGCTTTTGATGATATTACAGCAACCAAGCAGGAGCAGCACCTCTGAGAAAATTCCAGGCCATTATATCATTTGGAAGCTAATGGGATACAATATGGCTGCTTGGTCATACAGTAATTGGAACATGTGCATTGTTCTTGTCAGGAAAGTTAAAGCTCATAGAATAAAAGGACAGTGGCTTCATAAATATAAAGTTGACTGAGTGACAGGAACAGAAAATAATGGTAAATGGTTGTTTTTTGGACTGGAGGAAGGTATATAGTGGGGTTCCCCAAGGGTTAATGCGAGGACTTTTCTTGATCTCTGTTAAGACCTAGACTTAGGTGTATAGGGTATACTTTCAAAGTTTGTAGATGACACAAAACTTGGAAGTATTGTGAACTATGAGGAGGATAGTGATAGACTTCAAGAGGACATAGACTGGTGGAATGGGAAAACACATGGAAAATGAAATTTAATGCAATGAAATGTGACGTGATACATTTCAGTAGGAAGAATGGGGAGAGGCATAATAAATTTAAGGGTAGAATACTAAAGGGGATGCAGGAGCTGAGGGACCTGGGGGTATATGTGCAAAATCATTGAAGGTTGCAGGGCAGGTTGGGAAAGTGGTTAATAAGGCATCCAGGATCCTGAGCTTTATAAAGAGAGGCATAGAATACAAAAGCAAGGAGGTTATGGTGAAACTTTATAAACACTAGTTCACCCTCAACTGGAATATTGTGTCCCACTCTGGCACCACACTTTAATAAGCGTGTGAGGCATTAGAGAGGGTGCAGACAAGATTTACGAGAATGGTTACAGGCATGAGGGACTTCAGTTATGTGGATAGCTTGGAGAAGCTGGGGTTGTTCTTCTTGGAGAAGAGAAGGTTGAGAGGAGATTTCATAGAAGTGTTCAAAATCATTAAGGGTCTTGACAGAGTAGATAGAGAGAAACTGTGCCTATTGGTGGAAGAATCGAATGAAGCCGTATGGCAAAAGAACCAATGGTAACATGAGGAAAGACATTTTTATGCAGCAAGTGGTTAGGATTTGGAATGTATTGTCTGAGACTATGGTGGAGTCAGATTCAATTGTGGCTTTCAAAAGGGAATTGGGTTAGCACCTGAAGAGAAGAAAATTGCAGGGCCGTGGGGGAGTGGGACTAGCTGTCTTGCTGTTGCGGAGAATGCCATGGACATGATGGGCCGAATGACTTCCTTCTATGCTGTAACCATTGTATGATTCTATGATTCTATGTCTTTTACTAGCACCTGTTCATAGCCTGGCACTACATAGGTCCATTAACACCTTTCAACACAAGAGGTGTTGCTGCTGATGTTGGTGTCTCCTGCTTTAGAAAAAATAATTACACCTCTATAAATGTGTTACACTTTTTTATGCTGTGATCTACTCTTTCAGAGTCTGAACTAGATCTGGGGGAAAGGTAATAAGAACTCACTGAATTTCAGCACAATTAGTAGTCAACAGCAAACTTGATCTGACTTATTTTACACTTTCTTTTAACGGAATAGTTTTTTTTTTGCCAAATGTTATGATTTAATAATGACAGAGCTCATTAGGAGGCCAGTACACCAACAGTGAAGAATTTCCCCTGGCACTCTGCTAATGCTTTAGCCTGCAGCCTTGGCATTTATCCAGGGTGTGCTTTGTTGTTTTCTGCAGACTTACTTGGATAATTAATACAAACTGAAAAACAATGAGCTACAACTGAGCTCTGTACCCGATATCTTTGACATAACCCAGACCAAGTACATGCATTTAAATTTTAAATTAATTGAAGTGCCACAGGAAATAACTTTGGGGTGATCATTGTAAAAATCGGAGAAACAGTAGTATTGTGGGATAACCCAATTCTATTTAATCCCAAGGGCCTAAATCTTAAATCAAACTTGCGTCATTCCACTGGCTATGAGTCTTAACTAAAATTGAATCTTGCTAGATTTCTAACAGTCCTTAGTACACTCGGGTTCACATCACAGAATTGTCAGCAATTCAGCACAGATTGGTGATAGCACCCTTAGAGTGTTTTGGCAAGAGAAAGCATGTAGATGCTAACACCTGCTGCTCTCTGCTGAAGTGCCATTTCAGTCAAGACCACTGATTGTACATACTGTGACAAGGAAAAGAAAATGTGATATTTGAAGCTTGAAATCCATAATACAGCTTGAAAGAAAATATGTGATGCCTGCATAAAAGCGAAAGCCCAGCAAGAAATGGACCGTGCTCAGTGTTAAATTGGAGGCCGTTGATTCAATGGCTGTCCTAGAGTCATTGGCTGGGATTTTCCAGGCTCTTTGAAGACAGGGTCAGAGGCAGTTGGCGGGGGTGGAGGGGGGGTTGGTGGGTGGGTGCATGGGGGGAAGCCAGAATATTGTGACGGAAGACATTGGAATGCAAGTCCAACATTTTTACGTCAGGTCCATGTTTTCCATGGACGGGATGCATGGCCAGAGGGTAGTATGCCTTGACGCATCAAACAGGTAATTGAGGCAATTAACTTTCCAATTGACAGCGATTTGAAGTGGTTTTTTGAATTTTGCCAAAAGTGCACGGGGTCCGTGAGCCATCAGAGCCCCGGCAGGTATATGTAGGTGACAGGCAAGTGGGAGGTGAGGGCTGGCTTTACTTGGTGCCCATCGAATGGGCCAGCATGTCTTTGAAGCGAGGGTAGAGCAGCATGGCGATCGGACTTTGCTGCCAGGACTGGGGGGCTAAGGTGCCTGCACAGCTGGTGGGAACTGCCAGGGTGTCATCTGGGAACCGGCACTTCTGTGTTTGAAATGGGGAGAAAAAAGGGGTGGTATGGAGTGAGTGGAGGAGGTACCTGGGTCATAGGCCCTGTTAACTCAGAGTGCACACCTGCCGGGGCATCATATACTCAGAAGGTGGAAGCTCGGGTGAGGAGGAGCAGCAGAAAGGGAGAGAGCTGCATCCATAGCTGCAGGACAGTAGCAGTCCCAGGGTGGGGAGGAAGGAGAAGGATGCAGCAGGGAGCGTGAGAAGCCACCTGCCCACAGAAGAAAGTATCCTGCAGGTAAGGTCTACCGTCAGAGGATAAGCTACTTTCAGATGTCTGAGCGACGGTGTCACAGAAGACTGCACCACTCCAGGGAGGCCGTCGACGATCTGTGTGCCATGATGGTGGATGAGCTGAGCCCCAGTGGTGTTCGCCATCCCATGCCAGTCCTTCTGAAAGTCACCGTGGCACTAAACATCATTCCAGGGACATACTGGAGGCATCTGTGAGATCTCCCAGTCTGTGACACATCGGTGCATCAAGGTGGTGACTGATGCCTTGTTTAAGAGGGCCAGCAAATACATCCATTTTCACACTGATCCGGACAGTCAGGCTGAGAGAGCCATTGGGTTCTGGGCCATTGCTGGATTTCCTCAGGTGCAGGGTGTGATTGACTGCATGCATGTAGCCATTGAGGCTCCTGCAGGCCAGTCAGCAGCTTTCCTGAACAGGAAGGGATTCCACTTGCTCAATGAACAACTGGTCTGCATGCACCACAAACGGATCCTGCAGGTTTGCGCACAGTTGCTGGGAAGCAGCTACGATGCCTACATACTAAGGCAGTCTCAGGTTCCCGAGCTTTGTACTACCCCACCCTGTCACCCCATGTGCCTTCAAGGATGAATTCTGTGAGACAAAAGCTACCACTAAAGAGATGGCTGCTTCTGTGAGGATCCCAAGCACAGAGGCAGTGGAGAGGTACAACACAAGCCATAGGGCTTGAGCAACCATCGAGTAGGCCATTGGTCTACTGAAGATGCGATCAGGTGCCTGGATTGATCCTTCAATATGCCCCAACAAGGGTCTCGCATATCGTGGTGATCTGCTGTGCGCTACACAATCTGGCACCACACAGGGGACAATAATTGAACAATGACGATAGTGGAGCACGATGAGGATGCGGAGGAAGCTGGTGACCAGGGAATACATTATGACGGACCCAGGGATCACAGGAAAGGTGCCGTGAGATAGGCGCAAGGGAGGCTCGGGACACACTAATACAGGAATGTTTCAGATAACCCTTACTACCTGATCCTTCCATTCCAATGGAATTCCAATTACCTTTCTGCTGCACTGTTGCTGTGTCCTTCATTCGTCAGCCCATCGCCCTGCACCCAGTGACACTTCTATCTCTGACATGGGGAAGTCGAAAACCACACACTATATGGCTCCTCCCAACCAGCCCTTGGGGCGAATTCTGGTACTCCTGAAGTCCCAGAGGGCTGATAATAATGAAAAGGAGATATTGGCAGAAGGTAGTAGACTTCTATTGCACGTAAAAACAGACTGAAACAGTAAATCTTTAACAATGTTCCCACCTGTGAACCCCAAGTGCATTTCGTTGTTTCTCTTAATTCTTTTGTGCATGCTCCTATGGGATGCTCCCTCTGCACTTGCAACTGAGGTGGAGGTAGGCTGATGATCTTGCTGCCCCATGGCTTGGGATGATCTTGATGGGTCAGGGCCCTGGCATGTTCAGGAGCTTCTTAACAAGTTCAGGACCGTCCTCTGTCGTTGCGGCTACTTAAGGCAATGGTGTCATGGCAGATGGTCTGTGTAGCCGGTGTCCAAACCGGGAGTGTCCTGAGAGAAGCCCTTGATGCAGAAGGCAGCCACTCCTCCTCACTCACAAGGAAATGCTGCTGCCTGACCTCATTGCTACCAAATAGGTGGGCATTCACATTCCACCAACCTGACCCTCAGACGTTGCCACTTGAAAGGAATTGAGGTGTGGATTACTCACCTTGGCTGAATGAACAAGGTCATTCACTTGCTTGCGGCACAGCAGCCAGTCTCTATGGATAGCCCCGTGGCTGCTACTGACTTCCTCTGCAACCTCTGTCCAGGCTTGCTTCTCAGGTGGCCCAGTCTCCTCCTCCAGTATAATAAAAGCAAAATACTGCGGATGCTGGAAATCTGAAATAAAAACAAGAAATGCTGGAATCACTCAGCAGGTCTGGCAGCATCTGTGGAAAGAGAAGCAGAGTTAACGTTTCTGGTCAGTGACCCTTCCAGTGACCCGAAACGTTAACTCTGCTTCTCTTTCCACAGATGCTGCCAGACCTGCTGAGTGTCTCCTCCTCCAGTCCCTGGGGAAGAGGACCTCCCACCTTTTCTGAGCAACCTGGAGGAGAGTCTGCAGAGAGGACCACCCGGGAAAATCCTTCCGCCATGCCTTCAGACAAGTTTCCTTCCTCAGACCTAGGGTTTCTGCTGAGGGGAGCAGGGTCCTCCAAGGAAGCAAGCCAGTTGGAAGGCAGCAAGCTTAATCTAGGCACCAGCGTGTAAGAGGTCTTCAAAGGGTGTTCAAAAGCACTGGTAAGTAGGGGCTCTTCAAATGCTGATCAAAGTGACCAGCGAGTAAGGAGGTCTTCAAAGGTGTTTGTTATATATATTGGGAGGAACTAGTAGCAAGACAGACACCAAGATTGCCAGATCACATGTTTAATGATGTCTTCATGCACTGGGCATGCTTGTAACATTGAAATACATTCGTATTCAAAGGTACCAGTGAGTAGGGAGTCTTCAAAGGGTCTCCAAAGGTACCAGCAAGTAGGACGGCCGCAGCAGCATTGAGAGAGTGTTGGCAGTCCTTTAAATATGGCACCAGGATCTCTAGCGGCATCAGCTGATGCTACATCTGCCACCTCAGTGCCCACCTCCATTGCTTCATTAGTTAATCCTCCCATCTGCTGGCAGTTAATTGGCCAGCCAGCTCAATATCACTTCTTCCTGGTCACTGAACTCAGAAGTGGGAGCATCACTCACTACCGGTCCGAGCAGCGGGACCTCGGGCCTATCAGCAAAATCCTGGCCTGACACTCATGCTTAACTGCCTAAAACGTGAAGCATTTTTATTTTACCTTCCCTGCCATATTTTTATTTCACTTTTATTAAGGATGATTGCATGGAACTCTTTGCAAAATGTTTTCATTTCAATTTGTTCTCAAGATGGAAGCAACACATTTATTGCACATCCCTAGATCCCTAAGAACGTGACTTTCACTTGATATGCTGTAATTCTTGTACTAATGTGTTCCCACAATGTTGCTAGACAGGGATTCCAGGATCTTAGCCCAGCAATTATGAAGGAACAAAAAGAATAGTAATATAGGTAGGTTTCTTTGCTTTAGCTTAAATTTGTTTCCATCTGTGCAAAAGCAGGCTTTGGGCCTGAAAAGCTACTTGCATAGGTGAGGAAAATTCAGAAGTCTTTAACCAAATTGAGAAGTGATGAGGTAATTTGATATTCTAACATCAAGCAACATGTGCTTGTATCTTCTGGTAAATTTACAGTTTTCTTGAGCCTTTTTAGTCTCAACTTGTGTTTGACAACTGGTTTAACAAGCCCGAGTGTAGTGATCCTTGAGATCTCACCCCAGAATAACACAACAGCCTGAAATGCAGCAACACATTTAACAGCGAGATTGCAACTTCAAAAATGAAGCTCAAGGGAGTTTGTAAGTCTCATCTGACTCCTTAGTTGTGTTACATCCAGAAGATACACTGCAGTGTGTGTTCTTTATAATAAATACAGTCACGGTTTGTGGGGTCATCTTTTAACTGCTTTTGATTCCTTTTTTGGGAGTAGTAAGTGATGAGTGGCAACCTCAGCTGATTTGGACTGAAGTCATATTGCATCACATGACTTGAAAGACTGTCACAGTCTTGTTTCCCTTTACATTGCATGCCTGTGCGTATTAAAGGTGGTGGTTAATTTAATTACATCCAGTTATACCTCGAGTCCAAAGGTATCAAATTTACTTTTTCTTTAAAGCAGTCTGTTATTTTCTCATCAATAAGCTCTATGGGAATTCTGACTTTGGGTAGGTGGGGCGGGGGGGCCCATTCTGGTGGTTTCTTGTGTTTAAGATACTATTTGATCTTGTACCAGATTCATAGGAAAAGGACAGTGACAAAGACCCTTCATATTCAAAGAGTGAGGAAGACGTTGTAACTGGATGGAATAATTCACATGGGTGCTGAAATTTCTTAGTTTGCTGATTTATAAAACGATGTCAGTAAACATAGTGTAATGTAAGCAACTCATACTCACTAATGGATATTAGTTGCAGCATTCTACAGCTGCTCAAATTCAAAATTGAGTATTTTATACTGGCTCAAGCCAGATGTTAGCTCACAAATTTTCAAGTGTCTTCACAAAAGTGAAGCAGATGGTACAGTGCAGTAATACAAAAGCAAAATATTGCAGATGCTGGAAATCTGAAACACAGGCCGGAAATTTACGGTGGGTGGATGGGAGCCGGCCTCCGACGTAAAAGTCACTGGCGAACCCGCTTCCCCCTCGCCTGGAGATCCGTTCCACATTTTATGGGTCCCCAGGCTTTAATTGTTCCGAGGCGGGACTTCCATCCGCTTGAGGGGGAAAGTCCCGCCTCATTGAGCTGCAGGTCACCAATCAGCAGCCAATTGTGCACAGAAGATGTCTGGGAGCCGGGAAGGCCGGTAAGTTTTGGTTGCCTCGCTGGGGACAATCAGTCGGGCCCCGGCAAGGCAAGGGTGGTCGTTTGGAGGGAAGGGGCATGTTGAGTCTTAAGGGTGGTTGGGGTAGCGGGGGCGGCCCTCCATCGGGCACTGCCTGATAAGCAGGGTGGCTCCCCTAGACGACTGGAAGCCACCTGCTTTTCCCCAGGCGTGGAGGCGGGCGAAGGCCCTTAAATGGCCATTAAGTGGCCACTTATGGGCCTTGATTGGCCTGGGGCGGACGGGCCGTTTTTCACCCCCCCTCCCACCCACCTCACTGCCCTATGTAAAGGGGGGGGGGGGCAGAGGCGGGACTGGGTCGCGAATGCCTCCTGGAGCCTCCCGCTCCATTTTATACCACCCCCCCGCCACCAACCAGCTCGTTGGGGTGGCGTAAAATTCCGGCTACAAACAGAAAATGCTGAAAATACTCAGCAGGTCAGGCAGCATTTGTGGAGAAACAAACAGTTAATGTTTCAGGTCTGTGTGAGCTTTCATCTTCTGATATTGTGAATTCCCCTGAACTGGTTGTACTAATAGTTGTTTCCCCTAGTTGAGGGTGTAGTGGTATTAGATGGTTGTATAGTCAACTTTATATCAAACTGCAGGTGATATAGAGGATTTACTACCTCTTGTTTCTTTTCCTAGAGTAGCTGTGGACTACTTCTAGAGGCTGTTCCACTGTCACTTATGCACAGGTATCTGATGCCACCATGCTACTACTGGTGTAAAATCAATATCGACAGTGGCGCAGTGGTTAGCACCGCAGCCTCACAGCTCCAGCGACCCGGGTTCAAATCTGGGTACTGCCTGTGTGGAGTTTGCAAGTTCTCCCTGTGTCTGTGTGGGTTTCCTCCCACAGCCAAAAGACTTGCAGGTTGATAGGTGAATTGGCCATTATAAATTGCCACTAGTATAGGTAGGTGGTAGGAGAATATGGGGACAGGTGAGGATGTGGTGGGAATATGGGATTAGTGCAGGATTAGTATAAATGGGTGGTTAATGGTCAGCACAGACTCGGTGGGCCTGTTTCAGTGCTGTATCTCTAAAACCTAAAAATCTAAAAAAAATAACTCAGTCGGAACATTCTGCATGTTGGAGCTTAGTCCTGCACCTGATTATCATTCAGCACCATTGCAACTCCTACCACATCACCCTGTGATTCCTCTTTAACATCTCAGCTGGTGGGTGGTTGTCTGATGATGGTAGTGTTTGGATTCAGCTGGAGACGACCATTGATCTCCTTATTCTATAAAGGGATGAAATAGTGCCCCTTTATTAAGCACATTTATCTGGGTAGAGCATTGCTATTACTTGCTTTGTTACGCACTTGGGCAGAAACATTTTGTGTGGACAGATTAATGTAGTATTTAATGCAAATCTTAAAATATCTGGATCATGTGATATACACTCCAATCTCAACTCACATATACACCATTACCCTGGTCGTGCATCCCAAACTCTTCTTCTCAAATGTTTGAAAGTTCAAATAAGAATATCAGTTTGTAGTCTGGGGATCGATTACCTGTACAGTCCTGTATTCGTTTTAGGTCTATGTTTTGCTTTTAAACATGAGCTCATTATAAACTGTTAGATAATGGATTTGGTGAATAAAAATTGCTTCCTGCAGAACACTTTTTCTCCCATAATACAATGTGTTATGTTTACGCCGGGTTATATATAAATATATGATTTATCTCAGAGCAATGCAAATATCACACTTGTATTAAATCACCAACTGGCTTATTTACAGTACTTTAAAATATCTCAGCACTTACAAGATTTCAGTACAATGCCTTTCTCAGAGAAGTCCCTGGGCTGGATTTTACCTTAGACGGACAGGAATTCGCCACCGAGGTAAAAGTCGGTGGCAAACCCACTTCAGCCTAGCCCGGGGATCTGTCCCTATTTTATGGGTCCCCAGGCTTTACTTGGCCCGAGGCGGGACTTCCACCCACTTGAGGGAGAAGATCCCGCTTCAGTGAGCTGCCGGCCAATCAGTGGGCCAGCAGCTCTTAGTCCCAGAAGCGCTACTGGGAGTGGGTTGGGAGACGGGGGTGGCCCTCAATCGGGCATCCTGTGCCTGACTGCCCTGGCCCCTCCCGGGGCGGCCACTTAAGGGCCTCGATTGGCTTCGGGCAGGCGGGCCATTCCCCACCCCCCCTCACCACCCAACCGCGTAAAGTTCACTGGAGGCAGGAGCGGGGCGGGTAGGCCTCCCGGTGCCTCCCGCTCAATTTTACACCACCCCCACACCACCATCCGACCCACTGGGGTGGCATAAAATTCAGTAGAACATTTTGGCTCTATGTCTTTGAGTTTCAGTTTCAACTAGACTTAAACAATCAAACACAGTGAACACTGGACAAACTAATACAATCAAACCCAGATTAATCAAACACTACACCATGGGCTGGATTTTATGGGCCCCCCCCCCCCCGAGATGGGGTCGGAGGTGACGGGGGTGCCCATAGAATCATGACAGATGGGGTGGGGGCAGGCCTGTTACCACTCCATCGCCAAACAAATTTGCTGGGGGTGGGATAGCCAACTACAGCCTTCCCAGAGGCCAATAGAAGCCCTTCAGTGGTCATTAAAGGCCGCTTAGGGGCCTCTTCCCACTGCCACTGGCTTCTATCTAGCGGCAGGGGGTGCCTCCGCCACGCAGGGAGGGCACCTTGTAAAACTCCCTTAGGACTTGCGGGTGTGGGTTCCCACCTTCGTGGGAAATCTATAGCCCATGGAGGACTCCTGCTGGCAAAACCTCCACCACCTTGGAGCCCTCTCCCTCTGGACTTCATGCCCACCCGCTCACCCCATCCCTCTGCAAGGGCTGTCTGAAGTGGCCCTGGTGATCCTGCCTCACTTAACTGAGGTCCAGGGTTCCTGCGCTGGGCTTGAGTCCAAGGCCTCTGCAGTACCGGTAGTGCTCACCACTAGCGGTGGCGCTGCCAATACTGCTGAGCTACTGGTCCTGTGATTGGCCGGCAGCTGTTGGAGACAGGTTCCCTGTCTTTAAAGAAAGGGGGATCCTAGTACCGGAAACATTGCCTCCGGAACAATGGAGTTCACTCCGGGGTTTGGGGGGCATGGGCAAGGAGATGCAGCGAAAAGGCTGAGGCGGGGAATCCCCAACCTTTTTAGCCAGTTTCGGGAGTCCCACCTCCTCCACAAAATCCTACCCCATGTGTGCATAAACCTATTTCATATTTGCTACCTTTCCTTCTACAATAACAGTGTGCATTTATATAGCACCTTAAGTATAGTAAAACATCCCAAGGTGCTTCCCAGGAACAATTATCAAATCAAGTTTGTCACTGAATCACATAAGAGATTTTAAGGCAAGAGGTCAAATGCTTGGTCAATAAGATAGATTTTAAGGAGTGTCTTAAGGGAGAATAGAGAGATAGAGAGGTATAGGGAGGGAATTCCAAAATTTAGAGCCTAGGCAGCTGAATGCATGCAGAATACAGTTTTTAATTTTTTTTACAACGACCATTCACATCATGTGCATACACATTCTGTGCTGTTTCGTTTTAGTTATACTCATGCGTAACTCAATCCTGCCCAGGACCATCACTGAATTCGCCATCACTGTCATGTCCTCCCATATTTGCCGTCTCCTCTGCATATGGTGGCTTCACTCTCACTCACCAGAAATGTGCCAGTGCTGATCCAGAACAGAGTTTCTCATGCCATCTTTGAGCTACTTTTCCAATATAATTGCTCACTTCACAGCTGAATTGATGATCTGTCTGACTTCAATCATAGCTCATTAAATCTTGTGAAGTGATAAAATATTGTTATTGCAAGCGGGTCACGATCTCCTATTTTTTGCAAGCATTAATCAATTGCATGTTTCAGAAACCCCTGTGATTTCATGATCAGTTCATTTATCTCATCAATTTGCACCATTTTCTTAAATTAGGATATTCAGCCCCAAAATATGGTTGTTGTATATCTTCCTCATAACTTTGGAATAAAAAATGGTCATTCAGCATTTCCCGCTGTGACTTTTTATACGAAAAATAAAACTGAAAACAGTTGAGTTGTATTATTGCACAATATGGCTCCAATTATGAAATGTAGAGGACAAAAAAAATCACTTTCCATGAGAAGGAGAAAAAGCATTCAATTTAACTTGCAGCACGTTTGTAGTCTCTTGATAGATAATTTTGTGAACAATAAAACAGAAATTAATATAGCTAATTTCTGACTATAATCAAATTGATTTTATGATTGAGGATTATTCTAAAATACAACTCCATATTCCAGCTCAGGTCTCAGTGTATGATGTTTATTTTAATTTGGAAAGTATTTGTGATGGCTTGTGTAATTATTTGTAATTGCAGCTAAGATTAACCCTCCAAATACTCTGGATTCCCTTTGCACTGCTCAATAACTGAACAGTAAGGTTTGGGCTGCATATTATGAAGTGGAATGATTAGCATTAAAGCATATTGGATCACTGACAATAATTGTTCTGAGCAAGCTCAAATTACTTTGTGTTCATTTTTATTTTTGTGCAAACATTCTACTGTAATTCTCCAACATTTAATTTGCTGTAAATAATATTCCTTTCTTTCACAGAACAATGTTGCAACCAAATCCATCCTCAAGTATCTGTTTCTATTTTAAAATATTAGACACGATTTATATATAATCTTTCAAGGATAGTATTAAACATAATGTTGATTTTTCTGTATTACTGCTTTAAAACTTTATGATGGAAAAGAGTTGGTTTGTTCTGAATAGCAGGAGTATTGTCAGCTGTCATGCAGACTAGTCTGCTGTTGTGTTTATGCATTATTAGTGATCAAATGTTTGTTTTAAATTTGAAGCATTGGTAAAGCTTAGTTTTCATTTCGATATTAATTTTCATGTCATGTGCAATATGTTTTCTTGATGGCTCTTAAGGTCATGGTTGAAGCACTGTGTGTTTTGTTTTCATTTCCAGTGAGGTGATATTGTACACTTCATATTGTGAATCTGTCCATCATGTGATTCTCAGAATGTTCCATTTGTCATGATGTAAGTTGTATTTCTTCACCAGAAGTATTGCATTCTAACAAAAAGAATAACAAGAAATAATTTGAAAATGATTTAAACAGTCTTGTGTTATCATCAACTTAACCCCCCATGCGTTTCAAGTAAACTATGAATAAAAGTTTAATAGATCCCATCATGATAGTACAAGTGACTTAATTCAGCTGTTCAGCATTGCCGATGTTTTAATTTGTTATTTGTGTAACTATTTCAAACATTAGTTGTGATATCTCAATCTTATTTCAAGGTTTTTAGTCTGAAACATTTGATGTACATAAAAGATTAAGTGGTGTTGGTAGAATTGTGCTGTGATGAAGAGCTGCTATCTGTACATTGAAGGAATGTTTCCATTTAAAAATATTTAAATGTTATTTACTTTGATACCTGCCTTTGACAGGATATTGAAGAATGGTGCATTTTAATCTGCTTTGTTGCATAATCTGACAATAAATGTGGACTTTTCTATCACAGCAGTTGTTCTTTTGTAAATCCACATAGACTGGCCATCCTGCCAATGTGCTACCATTCTGTCAATGAATAAACTGTTGATCATTTTTGCTTTAAGTAAGAATCTACAGCTGGTAAATCTCTTCTCACTGGCGGAGCAGGTTGCTAAAATAAACCTGATTGCCTGAGATGAGAAAACTAAAGCCAATCAGTAAAGTAAAACAATCAAAGAGAGAAAAAAAAAAGACTGAGAAGGGATTTCTGAATGTATTTCTGAGCTCCTGTGTATGGGCTGAATGTTATGTGACATGCGGCCTGCCTGTGTGGGCCGCATGTCACAGAACCACCGCAAACTTCCGTGCAGCGGCTCATTTAAATAGCCGGGGCAGGCCGTTCTCCCCCCACCCACCCCCCCCCCCCCCCACCGATTACTAGGAGGGGGCAGGCTGCCCGTTGCCACCAATGGTATTAGCTGCCTATGCATATGCACTGACACCACTTTTAAAGGACTGTCAGCCCTACTGGGAAATTTAAATATTCAACGGTGGAGTGAATAAAAATAAATAAATACATTTCTTCTGATTATCTCTCATCCCACAATAAAAATTAATTAATTATCTTCCCTTCAACCTGCCCCCCCCCCCCCGCCCAAAACACTTACCTTTACAATCTGACCTTCCTTCCTGGAACACTTTCAACTCCAACCCTTCCCACCATCCCCTACGCCCATGATGTTAATTTGACCCCGTTCCCCCCCCACCCCCACCCCCCCCACACTGATAAACCTACCTCCTTCCCGCTCCCCACCTGTATGGTGCCTTTTTTCCCCGGATGGGGATCCGAATACACGGGAGTGCTGGCCACCGGGCTGAAGATCACAGCGAGACATCAGTTGGCGATGTGACTTTTAATAATTCATTCATTGTAATTTATTTAAATATTTCAATTGGTGTCCCATCGCTGAGCAGCGGGTTGGGGGAGGCCGTCGGGGTGCCGGCCCTCTCCCAGAGGCATCTTCAGGCACCCCATCCCCCCGCCACTCAACCCGACGCCTGGGGGAGAACAAAATATAACCCACACATGAATTAAAATTCACCAGTTTTAGCCTGTTTCTGATTAGGGATAAAGTATAAATCTGAAAAGGTGTTATTGTTGCTATGGAAGGCATTCCCCTCTATACTAATGTTTGTAGTTTTCATATTCTAATCTGAAGAAATGCTTGACCTCAACAAAGTCTTTCTTGTAGTTCAGCTAACTTCTGTGGAGAATGTCATTACATTGCTTGCTATTGATGGCCTGTTCAACTGAACCATACAATTAGCGAATGCTGGAAATACACTGTAGGCTAATCAGCGCCTGTGTAAAGAAAAGAGAGAGGTTTCGACTTTTGTGTGCTTACCCTTCATCACACTGAAGATTTATGACATTAAGGGTGGGAAAATATAAAGAAAAAGGAGGGGAAAATGAGGCGGGTAGAGCAACCTACTCATATATCAATTGCAGTTAATGCTTCAGATAGTTTGCAGACTGCTTAATGAAAAATAGATAAGTGATAGAAAAGAGCTTCCTACCACACATCTGCACCATTCACTAAGATTGCCTATTTCCACCACTGTAACATCGCCCGACTCTGCATTTGCCTCAGATTATCAGCTCCTGAAACCCTCAATCCAGCTTTTGTTCCCTCTACACTTGATTATTACAACACACTTATGGCCAGTGTCCCTAGTTCCCCCCTCTGCAAATTTGAGGTTGTCCAAACCTCTGCTGCCCATGTCTTAACTCGCACCAAGTACAATTCGTACATATCCCCTGTGCTTGCTGACCTACATTGTCTCCCGGTTAAGCAACGCCTCAGTTTTAAAGTTCTCATCCTGGTTTTCAAATCCCTCTTCCCTCCCTGTCTATGTGATCTCCTCCAGCCTTACAGCGCTAAGATCGCTGTGCTCTCAATTCTGGCCTCTTGTGCATTCCCAATCCTAATCACTGTGCCATTGGCGGCCATGCCTTCAGCTACCTAGATGTTAAACTCTGGAATTCCCTCCCTAAACTCTCTGCCTCTCTACCTCTCTTTTCTCCATTAAGACACACCTTAAACCCTACCTCTTTGGCCAAGCTTTTGGTCAACTGCCCTAATAACACTTTATGTTTGATAATGCTTGTAAAGCATCTTGGGATCTTTTGTTACATTCAAGGCACTATATAAATGCATGTTGTTGTTATTAATCATGAGACAGGTAGAAATAACTAAAGAATGTGCAAATATTGGGGAGGGTAAAAAAACACAGGAGCAGTTGATATACATCAAAAGTATGAGAAATCAAGAAACAATGAATAGGGAAGAAAGCTCGAGATGCAGCAGAAATGAAAACTGAATCAAAAAATGCAACCGGAACAGTTTTTAAAAATTTATTCATGGGATGTGGATGTTGCTGGCTAGGCCAGCAATTATTGCTCATCCCTAATTGCCCTTGAGAAGGTGGTGGTGAGCTGCCTTCTTGAACCGTTGCAGTACATGTGGGGTAGGTACACCCACAGTGCTGTTAGGAAGGGAGTTCCAGGATTTTGACCCAGAGACAGTGAAGGAACGGCGATATAGTTCCATGTCAGGATGGTGTGTGACTTGGAGGGGAACTTGCAGGTGGTGGTGTTCCCATGCATTTGCTGCCCTTGTCCTTCTAGTTGGTAGAGGTCATGGGTTTGGAAGGTGCTGTCTAAGTAGCCTTGGTGCGTTGCTGCAGTGCATATTGTAGATGGTACACACTGCTGCCACTGTGCATTGGTGGTGGTGGGAGTGAATGTTTGTGGATGGGTGCCAATCAAGCGGGATGCTTCGTTCTGGATGGTGTCGAGCTTCTTGAGTGTTGTTGGAGCTGCACTCATCCAGGCAAGTGGAGAGTATTCCATCACACTCCTGACTTGTGCCTTGTAGATGGTGGACAGGCTTTGGGGAGTCAGGAGGTGAGTTACTCGCCTCAGGATTCCTAGCCTCTGACCTGCTCTTGTAGCCACAGTATTTATATGGCTACTCCATTTCAATTTCTGGTCAATGGTAGCCTCTAGGATGTTGATAGTGGGGGGATTCAATGATGGTAATGCCATTGAATGTCAAGGGGAGATGGTTAGAATCTCTCTTGTTGGAGATGGTCATTGTCTGGCACTTGTGTGGCCCGAATGTTACTTGCTACTTATCAGCCCAAGCCTGGATATTGTCCAGATCTTGTGCATTTCTACACAGACTGCTTCAGTATCTGAGGAGTCACGAATGGTGCTGAACATTGTGCAATCATCTGCGAACATCCCCACTTCTGACCTTATGATTGATGAGGCAGCTGAAGATGGTTGGGCTTAGGACACTACCCTGAGGAACTCCGGCAGTGATGTCCTGGAGCTCAGATGATTGACCTCCAACAACCACAATCATCTTCCTTTGCATTAGGTATGACTACAACCAGCAGAGAGTTTTCCTCCTGATTCCCATTGACTTCAGTTTTGCTAGGGCTCCTTGATGCCATACTTGGTCAAATGCTGCCTTGATGTTAAGGTCAGTCACTCTCACCTCACCTCTTGAGTTCAGCTCTTTTGTCCATGTTTGAACCAAGGCAGTAATGAGGTCAGGAGCTGACTGGCCCTGGCGGAACCCAAACTGAGCGTCACTGAGCAGGTTATTGCGAAGCAAGTGCTGCTTGATGGCACTGTTGATGACACCTTCCATCACTTTACTGATGATTGAGAGTAGACTGATGGGGCGGTAATTGGCCGGGTTGACTTGTCCTGATTTTTGTGTACAGGACATACCAGGGCAATTTTCCACATTACCGGGTAGATGCCAGTGTTGTAGCTGTACTGGAACAGCTTGGCTAGGGGCGCGGCAAGTTCTGGAGCACAGGTCTTCAGTACTATTGCCGGAATATTGTCAGGGCCCATAGTGAGTATTCTAATCACGAGAAGTCCTTAAGAGCAGGTTCACATCCTGGTCTCAAACCCCCATTAACACTCTAATTTGATGGAGAATCTCTGACCAAAATTTCAAATTCCCCCTCCTCCCCCAGATACTGACAGACTGTCCCCATATTGCAAGCTCCCACATCTGTGAAGGATATGGAGGTGGTGACTGAGGTTTGAAGTGACTAAAATCATTGTTGTGACTTGAGGGCTATAGGGTGTCATGCAAGAAGTGGAGATACTACTCTTGCAGCTTGCATTGTGCCTTATAGAACAGGGTAGGTGACCAGAGGTGAGATTCAAAATCTAGATCAGGACACCCAAAAAGTCTAGATATTTTGTCTAAAATTCTGGGGGTGTATGTCTCTCGTTGACTGTGTCCTTGGTTCATCCGCTTTCAAAAGAGCTCCCCAAAGTTCCAAACCATGAATCATAATATTCTCTACTGTGCACATTAGAACTTGTATTGGGATATCTAACATTAAAGATTACTCTTTTTCTGGTGTGGTCATTGACTTATTGGCCCAGAATTTTGTCAGAGTCTTTTGGGAGGTTCAAAGCACCAGTGGGACAGGGCATCCAAATGCTGGTGATGTGCTTTGCTGGCTCTGTTGGAAAGTGCATGATCAGCTCATTTGCATAACGACAGGTGGACTAGGTGCACTATACCCATGTAAAATGGAAGGAGGGAGAGGAGTTAGAAGCCTGCATAAACAGAATGGGGCAGCAGCCAAGTGCTGTTCCTCCAGCTTTTTGTCAGCAAGTGGAACTGCCATGAATTCTTAACAAACAGCACAGCCATTTCAAGGCAGCTTCGTCATCTAATGCGACAGCATCTTTAACACTGAGGTCGAAACACGGAGTACAGTTTTTCACAAGTAGACCTTCAGGGCTTTGTAGAGCAAATGAAAAAGTAGTGGGAAAGTGGGACACAGAGTTCAACAGGTCATCGCCAGCTGCAGGTGAGTAGAGGCTTGTAATTGCTGAAGCACTTCAATGAAGTTCGCTGCTACGAAAATCCAGAAGCATTGTTATCTCTACCTCGTCACTCTGTTTAGGTAGTGAAAATCCATTATTAGTTCCTTTCTTCTTCTTAAATAGATTAATTATAGCCAAATGGCACACATGAGAAGGAGGATTTTGATGGTGATGAAGCCTCTGGTCCCTCTAAAACTGACCAATGCCAATTTCACTTGCTAACTAAGGCACATACCCTCTCCTAGCTCAGAGACTTTTACTCTGGCAGATCAAAATAGTAGGGATGAGGAATTCACACAGGGCTTGGCATGTCCTGCTATCTTGAGAGAAATGGGCACCAAGTGTCGCTGGTACTGGGCACAGGTTCAGGGTGACCACTTATCAGCAGGAAGGCAGGAGGCAATGCCAGGCTTCTCAACTAGTCATCCAAGAGGTTCAGCCCACGGGGCCTTGCCCAGGATTGAGCTGTCATGAGATGAAGGCCACCTCAGTCTCGAGTGGCTCTTGTCCTAAATGTGCAGCCAACTACCTTTCAGAGATTCACCTTTAGTTTGCATGTAGAAGAAACATCAAATTGGTCAAAGGAAAACGGTAACCATTGATATTTATTATAAAACTTGCGTCTTTTTCTTGATGCTTTTAATATTTTTTGAATTGAAAACCTGTGTTTTCCTAAATCAATTAGACAAAAGCAAATGTGGCAGTGCAATGGGTGAGGATTTATACTTTGGGAGTACTGTAGAAATTACATTCCAGTTGCTGAGTAAAAGAACGTGCAACAGATTCATTTGTTTTGTTACTTGGGTTGAAAATGTATTTCCATTTCTACAATATTAAGGGTTATGGAATCAGGATGGTTCAATGGTGTTAAGATACAGATCAGCCGTGATCTCATTGATTGGCAGAATGGGCTCAAGGGGTTTAATAGCCTACTCCTATTCTGATGTTCCTGAAACAACTTTACTGTAGGAATGAACACCAAAAATCTATTCCATCAAAATCTCTTTCCACTGTATAACTCCATGTGTGGATTTAGAGATTCAATATAATTTCTAGTTTGACATCACCTTGGGCCCTTGGAATAGACACACTACAGAACTGATGTATTAAGATGCAAACAGCTATCATGTAAAATCTGGTGAATGCAACCCCATAATAAAATTTGTGACTTCTATGAAGATCTTTTTTGCCAATCAGGGGAGGTTTAAGTGCAACAATATTTGAAGGAAAATAAGCTGTATGAACTTAATATTCTTAATGATGAAGATGATTCTGCTGAAGTCCTCACTAATTTGTTTCATATTGCTGATATTTAACTTACAAAATTAAAGGCAAAATAATGAATTCATGTAATTAAGGCAGACGAAGCATATTCATTTGAAATAAAACAGTTTTAGAGCAGTAGCAATTTAATTAATATATGCAACTTTCTTGAGGGGATCTTAATCTTGCAATTAAATCAGTTGTAATATTTCAATGGAATATCGCTCCACAAAACTGTCTTCCTTAAAAGCCCCACTGGGTTTCCCAGATTTTAATGGTGGTTAGTGTGCAACAACTCATTTTCTGCCAAGGTTAAATTGTTAAAGATGTGATAACAGCAATTTTTTTTATCTCTATGCTTTTCATCCTTGGAGCAACTTTCAAAATCAAGGTCAGAGCCACTTGCATTAACTCCCACTGAATACTGAGGGCAACAGAATTTCTGAATACATTCAATTCACTTCAAGTTACTATCTGCTTCCACCACCCTTCCTGGCAGTGCATTCCAGATCATAACAACTCACTGCGTAAAAAATATTCTCTTCATCTCCCTTCTGGCTCCTTTACTAATTGCCTAAAAGTTGTCCCCTCTGGTTACCAACCCTCCAGCCAGTGGAAGCAGTTTCTCCCTATTTACTGCATCAAAACCCCCCATAATTTTGAATACCTCTATTAAATCTCCCTTTAACCTTCTCTGCTTTATGGAGAACAATCTCAGCTTCTTTAGACCCTCCACATTACTGAAGTGCTTCATCCCTGGTGCCATTCTAGTAAATCTCCTCTTCACCCTCTCCAAGGCCTTGAGATCCTTTCTTAAATATGGTGTCCGGAATTGGGCAGAATACTCCAGCTGAGGCCTAACCTTGCTTTGGTACTCTGTGCCCTGGATCCTGCATTAGGTGCAACTCTGGTTTTGATTTGACTTCCCTGGAGAGTGATATTAGGCATTGTGTAAAACCAGGTGTCCACTAGATCCTATAGGTTTCCCCCTGGAGTGTTAAATTGAGATTACCCTCATTATTTCAGCTCTACAGATTGTGGAGGACCAAGAGACATCGATTTAAACTGCAGAAAAGCAGGAATAAGCTAGATGTTAGGCAGTTTTTCTTTTCCAAGTTTGTGCTGCCTACTTTCAAGAGGGAGTTTGTCCAATTCTTGGCTAGGGCAGACATCACACCATATAAGAGATAAGTGGATTAATGATTAATGTATACTCGGTCAGTGTGATCTCCAGGACTGGTTTTGATCACCAGAGGAGGTCAGAATGGAATCTTCAAGAGTTTTTTTTTACCCTTATTGGCCCTGTGCTTTTTCTCTCTCATTTTCCTGCCTTTCCCGGAGATTACATGATTGCTGGGGCTGAAGGTCCAAAGTGCCACCAAACACAGTGGGGGTGGGGGTTGCGGGGGGAAGAAGTCCTGGCTACTGACCCTGTGCCAACATGTTTAAAGAGACAGCTCAAGTTAAAGGCATCACCAAAAGAGTAACCTGGAAGGAAAAAGCAGCAAGGGTTGAATGCATACAGTGGCTGCATTGAGGGGCAGAGTGGAACCCAAGTTCCGTGATGCCTCCCAGGAGGTACTTCTCCAGGCGGCAAGGGCACAGTGGGAGGTGCTTTTCCCACTTGATGGGAGGAAGAGGCCAGCAAGTCTCACTAAGAAGGTGTGACTTGAGGTCACAGTAGAGGTCAGCAGTCACAGGGTGGTCACATAGACTTGCTTGCTATGCCAAAAGCAATTCAATAACCTGCTGAGATATGACAAGGTGAGTGGACCTCTTTATACCAAGTTCACAAGCTTGGGTGTCACAAAAGACATGAATGCAATGTGAGACAAAGTTGAGGACCCTGGCATTGGGCATGACCAAGTATCAACATTCACAACGAGTTGCATAGTTGCCTCATAACAGAGGGCCCTGATCAGTCTGCATCGATTGCTGCATTACCTATACTAAATGGCCTCTAGTAGCAGGCCTCCCAGTGGCACAATGCTGGATCTTGAAACAGGGACATGGAGTATGTTTATGTTTGCAGGAGAAGCAGACTCACAAGGGAGCAGAGATGAACTGAAGGAGTGTTGCCATTGCTAGAGGTATTAATGCCAATGGAGGAAGAGGCATTGGAGCCTGGAGGGATCACAGCAGGGCAGCCGGTTACTGAGGGTAAGGCGGATGTGGAGGCCACAGAGAGTGAGTTGCTTCATGGAAGCATCCACTAAACATTATGACGTGCACTACCTATGGCGCACCTGTGGCCAGTGATGATCACATGGAGCTCCAGATGCATGACATGCAGAGGGAGCCGGAGGAAAGCACCACACCCTAACATCACTCTTGTCTTGCTCGCAGGTCGCGAAGCAGAAGAGGCAACAACAAGGATGCAGCAGCTGCTTGAGACCTCAGAGCAACCATCTGAGGAGACATCGTCACATCATTCTAGTGTACTCTCCACCAGCACAGATACTCACATGTTGATGGGCATTGTGGCTTGTTTCGAAAGAGTGGCGCCAGCTCGCAAGCAGCTAATGGAGGCAGTGACAGCTGTGGCCACTCCCCATTGGAGGACTGAGGAAGGGCCCAGCGGAGCTCAGCTTTAGGCAGGTGCGAGCCTTGGGAGTCATCGGCAAAGCGGCAGATTCTGGAGCAGCAGCATGAAAAGTGTAGAAATATGTCGGAGTTCCAGAAGCTGTTTGTTCCCATGCATGGATGATGAAAAAGTCCATCCATGCCATGAGTGGCGTCATGCCTTAGTTTATGGCCTCATGGCATCCTTCATTGAGAGAGTGGTGACCCTCATGAAGAGCCACATGCAGCAAACCAAACAGGGACTGCAGGAGGTTTGTGCTGACCTGCGTCCATTGCCTCATCCATGACTTCTATGGAGCAATGGGTGGGTGAGATGGGCCTGAGATGCCTGCACTCCCTTGCCAGCAGCTCAAGCACTCCAGAAGCATAAGCAGGCCTTGAAAGATTAAACGAGCGGCTGCCTGAAGCCCGTGGGATCTCTTCTCTGATGTCGACAGCGGTTCCTCAGCCCCAACACTTCATGAAGCCAAGATGATGGTGGAAACTCCTGCACTATGCAGGTGGCCCCCTCCCACCCCAGGTGCTGGGGCCCTCAAGACCTCAACCACCAAGAGGACAAACGCTGTGGTCATCTAAAGCATGAAATAGAAAGGCAAGCTGCCTGCCTCCACTTTAGCTGCATGCGGAGGTGGTGGCATAGTGGCATTGTCAGTAGACTAGTAATCCAGAGGCCCATGCTAATGCCCTGGGACATGGGTTCGAATCCCACCATGGCAGCTGGTGGAATCTAAATTTAATTAATGAAAATGTGGAATTGAAAGCTGGTCTCAGTAATGGCGCCATGAAACTATCAGCGATTGTCGTAAAAACCCATCCGATTCACTAATGTTCTTTAGGGAAGGAAATCTGCTGTCCTTACCTGGATGGCTTACATCTGACTCCAGACCCATACCAACTGCCTTCTGAAATAGCCACTCAGTTCAGAGGCAATTAGGGATGGGCAACAAATGCTGGACTGCCAGCAACATCCACATTCCATGAAAGAATAAAAAAACTGTGCCAGGACAGCACAAGATAAAAGGGTTTGTGCTGCACTCAGGTCTGAAAGCCTCTCACTCCCCTAATTCTGCAAGAATGAGTTGCATCTCGGAGAGACCCTTTCCGTAATCTGCCTCTGATGAGTTCGTCCATTTGGCAGTGCCTCCAGCTTCTCCTTCCTGTCCTTTATGCCTCTCACCCTTCCTATTTTGAAACTCTGCTGTTCTCAATAGCTTCCAGTTCCAGCCATCAGTTAGCTGCTGCTGAGCTCTCGCCTCCTTATAGCTGATAAGCCACTGAAGCTCCGTGGATCCCATGTTCCCCCAGTAAAATTTGAAAAGCAGCTGAAAATATCATAACATGATTAGAATTTCACATTCAGTTTGAAAGGGAGAAGTCATAGAGTCATACAGCACTGAAACAGGCCCTTTGGCCCACCGAGTCTGTGCCGACCAACAACCACCCATTTATTGCTAATCCTACATTAATCCCATATTCCTTACCACATCCCCACCATTCTCCTACCACCTACCTACACTAGGGGCAATTTACAATGGCCAATTTATCTATCAACCTGCAAGTCTTTGGCTGTGGGAGGAAACCGGAGCACCCAGTGGAAACCCATGCAGTCACAGGGAGAACTTGCAAACTCTGCACAGGCAGTACCCAGAACCGAACCTAGGTCGCTGGAGCTATGAGGCTGTGGTGCTAACCACTGCGCCTCAGACTAATGTTTTAAGCCTAACTAAAGGTAATTACAAGAGTATGAAGGCAGGACGAGATAAAGTGAACTGGGAAGCTAGGTTAAAAGGTAGGACAGTAGAGGTGCAGTGGCAGACTTTTAAGGAGATATTAAGTAACTCTCAGCAAAGATTTATCCTAGCGAGAAAGAATGTTTCTTTGAGAAGGATGCATCATCCATGGCTAAATAAGGAAGTTAAAGATACTATCAAGTTAAAAGAAACTCTGTACAAATCTGCAAAGATGAGTGGTAGATTATAAGGGTGGTGGTGGTGCAGTGGTAATATCACTAGACTATAAATCCAGAGCCCAGGCTAATGCTCTGGGGGCATGGGTTTGAGTCCCAGCACAGCAGATGGTGAAATTTGAATTCAACTAATAAATCTGGAATCTTTAAATAAAAAAGCTTGTCTAATGGTGACCATGAAACCATTGTCAATTGTGGGAAAAAACCCATCTGCTTCACTAATATCCTTTAGGGAAGGAAATCTACTGCCCTTACCTGGCCTGATCTACATGTGGTTGACTCTGAAATGGCCTAGCAAGCCATTCAGTTGTATCAAACCACTTGCACGGTTGGTGTACCTACAGCCCAAGGAATGCAGCAATTCAAGAAGGCAGCTCACCATCTGCTCAAGGGCAATTAGGGATAGCCAGTGACACCCACATCCCATGAACAAAAAAAAAGATTGCACAGATTTTAAAAACCAAGCAGAAAAAGATGAAAAAATAAGAGAGAGTATGAGAGAAAACTAGCTAGTAATAAAAAAACAGATGGTAAGAGTTTCTACAAGTATTTAAATAGGAAAGTAATAACTAAAACTAGTTTTTGTCTTCTGGAGAGTGAGTCTGGGGAATTGAATTGATAATGGGAAACAAGGGAATGGTAGAGGCATTGGACAGGTATTTTGTGTCTGTTTTCACTGTAGAAGATTTAGAAAACCTGCCAAAGATACTTGAAAATCAAGAGATGGGAGGGAGGAACGTAAAACAATCACCATCACCAGGGAAAAGGTGCTGGGAAAACTAAATAGTATATAGCTAAAGGCTGTACAACCTAAAGGCTGACAAGTCTCCAGGACCAGATGGCCTGCATCCTAGGCTTTTAAAAGAATTGGTTGTAGAGATAGTAGAGGCATTGGTTATAATTTTTCAAAATTCCTTAGATTCTGGAAGGGCCCTAGCGAACTTAAGAAGTATTTAGATGAGCACTTGAAAAACCATAGCATACAAGACTATGGGCCAAGTGCTGGAAAATGGGATTAGAATAGTTAGGCGCTTGATGGCTGGCACAGACACGATGGGCCGAAGGGCGTGTTTCAGTGCTATATAACTCTATGATTCTATGAACGGGAAAATAGAAAATGTAACACCTTTATTCAAGAAAGGAAGGAGACAGAAAACAGGAAACTATAACCCAGCTAGCCTAATATCTGTCATAGGGAAATTACTAGAATCCATTATTAAGGAGGCTATAGCAGGATACTTAGAAAATCATAATGGGATCACACAGAGTCAACATGGTTTTGTGAAAGAGAAATTATGTTTAACTAATTTCTTTAGAGTTCTTTGAGGAAGTAACAAACGAGGTGGATAAAGGGGAACCTGCAGATGTGATCTACTTAGTGTTCCCAAAAGGCATTTGATAAAGTGCCACATCAAAGGTTACTACACAAGATAAGAGCACATGGTGTAGGGGGTAACATATTAGCATGGATGAAGGACTGGTTAGCTGACAGGAAGCAGAGAGTAGGGATAAATGGGTCTTTTTCAGGTTGGCAAGCTGTAACTAGAGGAGTGCCACAGGGATCAGTGCTGGGGCCTCAACTATTTACAATTTATATCAATGACTTGGATCAAGGGACCATATGTATGGTAGCTACATTTGCCAATGACACCAATATAGGAAGGAAAGTAAAGAGGAGGTAAAGAGTCTACAAATTAAGTGAGTGGGCAAAAATTTGACAGATGGAGTATAATGTGAGAAAATGTGAACTTGTCCACTTTGGCAGAAAGAATAGAAAAGCTGTATACTATTTAAATGGAGAGATTGGGGCGGCACAGTGGCGTAGTGGTTAGCACCGCAGCCTCACAGCTCCAGGGACCTGGGTTCGATTCTGGGTACTGCCTGTGTGGAGTTTGCAAGTTCTCCCTGTGTCTGCGTGGGTTTCCTCCGGGTGCTCCGGTTTCCTTCCACATGCCAAAGACTTGCAGGTTGATAGGTTAATTGGCCATTATAAATTGCCCCTAGTATAGGTAGGTGGTAGGGAAATATATAGGGACAGGTGGGGATGTGGTAGGAATATGGGATTAGTGTCGGATTAGTATAAATGGGTGGTTGATGGTTGGCACAGACCCGGTGGGCCGAAGGGCCTGTTTCAGTGCTGTATCTCTAAACTAAACTAAACTCGGTGTCCTGGCACATGAATCATAAAAGTATGCAGGTACAGCAAGTGATTCGGAAGGCAAATGGAATGTTGGCATTTATTGCAAGGGGAATCAAGTATAGAAGTAGAGAAGTTTTACTGCAGCTGTACAGGACCTTGCTAAGGTCTGGAGTACTGTGCACAGTTTTGGTCTCCTTATTTGAAAAAGGATATAATTGGGTTAGAAAAAGTTCAGAGAAGGTTTGCTTGACTAATTTCAGGGATGAAGGGCTTATCTTTTGAAGAAAGGTTAAACAGGTTGGGTCTATACCTATTGGAGTTTACAAGAATGAGAGGTGTTCTTAGTGAAACATATAAGATCCTGAAAGGACTTGATAAAGTGGATACTGGGAGGATGTTTCCTCTTGTGGGGAAGACTAGAACTAGGGAAGACTGTTTAAGAATAAGAGGTCGCCCTTTTAAGATGGAGATGAGTAGATTTTTTTTCTCAAAGGGTCGTTAGTCTGTGGAATTCTCTTCCCAAGAAAGCAGTGGAGGCTGGGTCATTGAATTTATTCAAGGCTGAGTTAGAGAGATGTTTGGTAGACAAGGGAGTCAAGGGTTATGGGGGGCAGACAGGAAAGTGGAGTTGAGACTACAACCAGATCAGCCATGATCTTATCCAATGGTGGAGCAGTCTCGTAGGGCCGAATGGCCTACTCCTGCTCCTAAGTCCTATGTTCCTATGGAAATTGCAGTCAATTGGCTTTTTAACAGGCTGCCTGCTGCCACTACGCGCGCTCCTGACTCTGCCGCCCAACCGCCTCCGGAAAAATTGGCTAATGGGGGGAGAACATGTAGGGGTTCCATTCCGGCGTGTTCCCCTGCCCTTTTACCAGCACCTCCAATCCCGTCGCCCTGGGGCTTTGAATGTGGGGCAAGCTTCGTGGACCTACTGTTCTTTACCTGTTTGTCATTTTCATATATTTACATGTAACTGGTGAGGATAAAAGGGACTAAAAATCCCCAAATGGCTTTACTGTCTTATTTGTTTATGTCATTCTGTTTGGATCAATTGTTAATTTAAGACAAACACAATATAAGCTGGTGACAAGGTTGGAACATTCCAAAAATATTGGCTTGCCAATTATTCAGTGATAATGTTTTGTCCTGACATTTTCTACAAAGCAAGGCCACAATTATTGAATATATTGGAGCATTTAATGAAGACTTTTCAACCTAACTCACATTGAACACTTCAATTATTTTTGATGAAAAGAAGTTCTGCAAATGCTGAAAATCTGACACAAAAGGAGAGACCACTGGAAATGCAGAATGGGTCAGACAATATTCAGAAAGAGAGAAGATTCATTAAGATTTGAAATGTAACCCTTCATCAAATCATTTTGTCACATAATCATCTGGAGGAAAGACACATAGCTATTTTAATGTGAATCAAAAGCCTATGGGGGTAGACGTACTGCTTTGGATACCATTGGGGATTCTGGTGCAAAATGCACCCAAACTTTTTTTCCTCCTGAGTTTCCACTCAAATTTGTTTGCATATCACCAAATGCATAATCTGTCATGAGTCCGCACGATAGGGCAGCATTTTAAAATATATTTATCTTTTAAATTTTGCCTTTAAAAACTATTCCTTGATGTATTTAAGAGTCTTAACTTGGTACGGTTTGATTAAATATAACTCAAAATGGGTTTATCACAAAAAAAGCATTTTTAATCGCACTATCAATTCACCACCTGTGAGCAACCTGATTTTAAATTGAAAATTACTTAAAAAAAATACACAAAACTACTCTAGTTAGATTGGGGTACAGTAGTCAGTTCCTAAGTAAATAAAAAAAAACATTTAAAATCTTTTAAACCTAACTTGTCAGTGTTCTTTCACCCAAAAGATTCAACTTAATTTTTAAAGCTGTTTCAAGGCCTGCAAATGAATGCAATTTGTGGAAACTCTCTATGGTGATTCATTTGTTCAGGCCTGGATCACTGCCATTATTTCTCATAAATCTTACCTGATAGCACCAGGCTTCATAATAGATTATTGCCTGCAATTTCCACTCGAATGTGATAGTTTTATTGGCACAATTCACCTGATAACAGCATAATCAGCATAAAAGATTGGGGAATTTTAAGCGCAAATTGTGTGCAGCGCAACTTGTGTTATTGCGACCTTTTGCAATAGTTTGAAATACATTGTGCTAGAAGCAGACCTTGCCAAAAAATGCTCCAAAAATTAAGTGGGATATTTTTGAATTTTTCCTTTACTTCACTAAGAAACTGACTACACCAAACTAACTGCAAAGCAGAGAGGTTAAACTCATAAAAATGTCAATAGTATTCGGTTTGTTATAAAGGGTAGAGAGGGCAAGAGCAAAGAAATAATGATAGATTTATACAAAAAGAAATGGTTAGGTCACAGGTAAAGCACTGGAGGCAATTCTGGGCATCCCATTATAGGAACACAAATGGACCTGAAATTGCTACTCTGGGAGGGTGCATTAGTCACATTTTCTGCAGGGGCTGAGCCAGGAATTTGAGGGCAAGACACAGGCATGTGGGTAGGAAGAAGAAGTTCTCACCTTTTAAGAAGTGCAAGGATGTAAACAGGCTGTTGTGTGAGAACTGAAAGATGGACTCCTATCAGCTCGTACATAGTGGCCTTGGTACACAGTTATTTTGTCTCGGTGCTAACTACATCTGGACCTCTGAGATTCTGCTCGGATGTTTATCTTTCAGCTCTTACACAGTAGCCTATCTGTTTTCATGCTGTGCTAGATTTCTGCTGAAGTTTACTTTTTACCATTTGCTTCCTTTCAAAACCTTCGGGGTCAAAAACACTTTGGGGGGGAATTTTATGCTCTCCCCCGCAGTGGGTTTGGAGGCTGGGAGAGGATATGATTGGTTGAAATGGTGGCGGGGGGCCTGCGAATGGCCTTCCTACCCTGCTGCCAATCGAGGCTCTTAACTGGGCTATTAATCCACAGTTAATTAGCCATGCAGTAGGCAACCCCGTCGCCACACGGGAAGCATGGCACAAAAAAACCATGCGGGCTGCTTCCATGCCCCAGCAGCAGGGTGTGGGAGGGGTCCTTCATTAAAAGGCAGAGTGCCTGAACAAGGAACCCGGCATCAGGAAGGGGTGGAGGGGGGACCTGCTAAGGGCCAACACCCTACCCTTGCTACCGACCATCTCACATGCCCCTCCTCCGTGATCCCCATCCCATGAGACCCCTCCCTCCCTGTCCTACCTGTGGCCTGAGTCCAGTTCTGCTCTTGGGCCTCTGGTGGGTGCTTCACCAGCAGCAGCCACTGCTGCTGCGGTGGCACTGCTCAATTAGAGAGCTGCCAGCCTCTGATTGGCCAGCAGCTATCAGAGGGCAGGACTTCTGTTGCCGGGGTCCTTGATCCCGTGAAAGGCCCACCGCTGTCCACTTAAATGCCTAACTGGCACTAGGTTCAACGGGCCTCCCACAGAAGAGGTGACATGGGTACTCAGCGTCACTTTTTCCGGACATTGAGGTCACCATCGCCTGGATAAAATCAAGCCTTGGTCAATGAAGGTCCCGAATCACAATTCCCCATCAAATCACCTCTCAGCCGCTTTTTTCCAGGGCGCATCAGAAGAAGGATTAAAAATATAGTTCAGCATAAGCTCCAAAGCAGACGCCAGACCTGCAAACAAGGCGTCAGCAGAGATAATCCAGAAAATGAACAGGACGAGCCACTTAACAGCTGTGGCTATAAGAGCAGATCAGAGGCTGGGAATTCCACGGCGAGTAACTGACCTCCCGACTCCCCAAAGCCTGTCCACCATCTACGAGGCACAAGTCAGGAGTGTGATGGAATACTCTCCACTTGCCTGGATGGGTACAGCTCCAACAACACTCAAGAAGCTCGGCATCATTCAGGACAAAGCAGTCCGCTTGATTGGCACGCCACCCACCAACTTCAACATTCATTCCCTTCACCACCGACGCACAGTGGCAGCAGTGTGTACCATCTACAAGATGCACTGCAGCAACTCACCAAAGTTACTTCGGCAGCACCTTCCAAATCTGCGCCCTCTACCACCTAGAATTACAAGGGCAACAGATGGATGGGAACCCCACCACCTGCAAGTTCCTCTCCAAGCCACACACCATCCTGACTTGGAACTATATCACCGTTCCTTCACTGTCGCTGGGTCAAAATCCTGGAACTCCCTTCCTAACACAACTGTGGGTGTACCTACACACCAAGGACTGCAGCGATTCAAGAAGGCAGCTCACCACCACCATATCAAGGGCAATTGGGGATGGGCAATAAATGCTGGCCGAGCCAGCGATGCCCACATCCCAGAAACGAATAGAAAAAAAATTTAAAATCTACTGGCAAGGGACAACTTCATGTGCGGCACTAGCGGCAGATTTTGCCCTTCCAGAATTAGATTGTTCAGCCGTCAAAACAATGATCTCATCTGACCTCACCAAAGCTCTGAGGCTGCATTCCCATCATCTCTCGCAGCCGGAAGGATGCCAATCAGTATGAGCATTATCATATCACAACTAGTCAAAATGCTAATTTGCAAGCAGTCAGTCATAATATTTAAGTTAGATTTTGTTAATTAGCAAGACAACTTGGTGTAGAGATTTCTCAGGATTTATACAGTGCTAAGGAGTGCACTGTCAGAGGTGCTGTCTTTCAAATGAAATATTAAGCCGAGGTCACATCTGCCCTCATAGAGTCAGAATGCTGAATTTAAAGGGAATGAAGTGAGTGAGAACGGAGGCATGGGAGGACATAAAATCGGGATGGGGTTGTGACATCTCATCCCGATTTTGTCGATGGCGGCAAAGATGGAGGGCAGAAGTCCCATGACAACGTGGCAAGCAGGTAATTAAGATACTTTAGAGGCCATTGAAAGTGATTTTATGGTCTGGATTGGATTTTTCAAACAACACAAGGGTTTCACAGGGCTTTAGAGGCTCATTTCCTTTAAGGAGCCAACATTGAGGCAGGAGAGCATGACTGGCTGCAAGGGGAGGCCTTCGGGAAGGCAACCAGGGTCTGGCAGTGTGACAAAGGAAGGGTATCATGCATTGCGTGAGGAGTGGGGGGGATAGTTGTTTGAGTTGCGGGGTGGTGTGGCATTGCACGGTGGAGGGGCAAGGGGCAAGTAACAGCTGGGCAAGGCTCACAAGTGGGAGCAAGAAGGGGTGCCACTGGTAGGGAAGGACTTGCATTCAGGGAGAGGCCACCTGTCATGGGACTCATTCATCCAGGCTTTGGGGACGCTGTTGAAGATGAGGTACAGCAGAGTGGGAGGGAGGGCCAGACACCTGCAGCGGCACTGCAACAACTTGTGAGTGCACAGAAGGGTCAACAGCAGCCTCCAGAGAAGGGAACAGAGGAGTGAGAGAGGGAGTTGCTTCACAGAGGAGGTACCCTCCATACAGGGTCAAGACTCAACTATTTAAAGATGTCCAAGAGGCAGTTCCAACAAAGATTCTACCTCTCCATGGAGGCTGTCACAGACATCTCCACCATGATGCAGGATGATCTGTGCCCTGGGGACTTGGTAGGAATTGATGCCAGTGGCTCTGAAGGTCACTGTGGCGCTGAACTTTTACGCCTCTGGATCATTCCAGGGATCCACTGGGGACATGAGTGCATCTCACAATCAGCAACCAACCGCTGCATCAAGGAGGTCACCGATGCCCGTTTGAGGAGGGTCGACAACTCTGTGCACTTCTGCACAGATCCCAACTCTAAGGCCAAGAGGGCTAATGGGTTTGGGGCCATTGCTGGATTTCCCCAGCTGTAGGGTGTCATCAACTGCATGCATGTGGCTTCAAGGCATCGGAACACCAGCCAGCAGCCTTCATCAACAAGCAGAGCTTCCACTCCCTCAATGTACATCTGGTCTGCAACCACCGTACACAGCTTCTGCAGGTCTGTGCACAGTTCCCGACATTTTGAGGCATTCCCAGGTGCCATAAGTTCTCCAGCCTCGCCTTCAGGATGGATTCTTGGAGACAAGGGCTACCCACTGAGGACATGGCTGCTGATTCCTGTGAGGAGACCTCACACAGATACAGAGGAGAGATACAACACCTTCCACGGGACAACGCAAGCTACCATTGAGCAGGCCACTGGTCTGCTCAAGATAACATTCAGGAGCCTAGATCAGTCCTGTGGAGCACTTCAGTATGCCCTAGCGAGGGTCTCACGTATCACTGTGGTCCTGCCGTGCACTGCACAACCTGGCTCTGCAGAGGGAGGAGCTGATGAGCAACGAGGAAAGTGAGGAGCGGACTACCTCCTCGGACAATGAGGATGCGGAAGAGAAGATGGGCAAGCCAGGCCAAATGAAGGACCCCAGGGACAACAGGAGAGTGACCATGAGATACGTGTAAGCGAGGCTCACGATTCCCTTATACATTCTCATTTCCTTTGATCCTTACTGCCAGTTGTATCTTGACCAATAAAGACCTACCTTTATGCAGCCATGTTGTCAACTTCCTTCTTTAAGGATACACTGGATTATTGAACATTCATACAGTGCAGATCTGGTCAAGCTCCAGAGTTCAACCTCGTAGCACAGAGGGTGCAGCAAAGGGCCAAAGGCTTGATGGAAGAGAAAGGGAATTAGTCTATGCTCAGAATGGACCTGGCCTCCCACAGTCCTGCTTAGCTGCTTGGGCGTATATGTGCTGTATTCACCAGTTTGTGTGCACAGATCAAAACTCGAGCACAAACCCACAGTGGTGCGAGTATCTGTGTTGGTAGAGGGTGCAGGCGTATGAGGTGCCGATGTACCATTCGAAGCTCCTTCCTCCGTCATGCACACTGGAAGTGCAATGATACAACAATCACGGAATAACACTGAAGAGTTATGAAAAATAGACTTTGTCTTAAAAAAAATTAACCTTTATTTTAAAAAGTGAACAATGGTTCAAAATGGCCAACGCAGAAAAAGGGGATTGGCCTTTTTGTATTCAAACAGCCTGACAAAGACAAAAGACAAATCTTCAAAGCCAAAAGGTGATAACGAAACCCGTCTTACTCCTATCCTAAAAACATTCTAGAACTGAATGTGTTCTTCTGAAACAAAGGATGTTTTAAGTAGTCACCTCCTGGGCCATTGTGCATGGGGAAGAGAGGAGAACGTCTCCTACTAGGAGGTGTGGTGACACAGTTTTATCTTAAAAAAAGACAGCCAGAGAGAGGGAGAGAGCGATTGACTCAGAAGGTGAAGCTACTTGTAACAGCTTGAGTTCCAGGAAGCATAGTCCGCTGCTAAAAACAAATTCCAACATCTACAGTATACAGCAGTGAGATCTAGAAGTAACCCACCGTCTTCAACAGAATTTTCAATCAAGAGAGAAATCTACAATCATCTCAGGCCTGCATCCATCTGGAACTTGATTCTCAAGAGAATTCAACAGGTTTATCGTAATAAAAACAAGAAACGCTGGAAATACTCAGCAGGTCTGGCAGCATCTGTGGAGAGAGAAGCAGAGTTAACGTTTCAGGTCAGTGACTCTTCTTCAGAACTGGCAGATATAGGAAATGTAAAAGATTTTAAGCAAGTAAAGTGGAGGTGGGGCAAGAAATAACAAAAGAGATGGTGTTGATAGGACAAGGTCACAGAATAGCTGACCAGAAGGTCATGGAGCAAAGGCAAACAATATGTTAATGGTGTGCTGAAAGACAAAGCATTAGTACAGATAGGGTGTTAATGGACTGAAAACTGAATAGCCACAAGCACAAACATGAAAAAAAACACAGTAGGTATCGTAATCTTTCCCCGCACTGTAAACGACCTTCCTTTTCCCCTTCTCTGTCTGTCTCTTTGTGTGTGTGTGTGTGTGTGTTTGTGTGTGTGTGCGCGCGTGCGCGCACGTGAGCGAATGTATGAGTGGATGTGATTGCGACAACTTTGGGATTACGCATATTGATCAATAAACTGATTGACTTTCTGTTTTAAAACCTACAACAAAACCTATCGCTGTCTGTTTATTTGAAAAATAAAACACCAAGGGTCTAAACTTGAATACAACTACACATGCTGCAGTCAGGTGGGGAGTTGAACAGTGGGAACCACCCATGTCACATCAAGTGGCCGTAACAAAACAGAGACATGTAAGATTCATGGGCCTCCCCTGCCACCATAACACACGCCCCTACGATGCAGACCCCTGTCGGCACCGGATGGCAGATGAGCAGCATGGCTCCATCGCTGCAGATGCAGCATTGTGCCCCATGGCGACCTTACTTACTATCTTGAGAAAGTGCCCCCTGTTTCTCTGCCCGTCAAGCTCCGGCCATCTCGCGGTCCAGCCAGCTCTATGGCCTCCTCGTCCATCAGGGTCAAGACATGGGGAATGGGCAGCCGACTGTTGGTCTTGGCTCATGCTCTCCAATTGTGTGCTATCTTCTCCTGCAGGCAGAGGGAAGGAAGCTTTTGCTCCCCCAGTGACATCAATCCCAATACATAGGCTGCTGGCAGTCCAGCCGCTACTGATGGGGGCACACAGATATCTCCTGCATGTGTCCCCTTTCCAGGAATCTCGCAAGGTTGCGCTCTGATGGGGGCCTCCTTTCAGGGCAACCTCGCCATGCTGCTCTCAGTCATCTTGCATCCCCTGACCCTTTGACCTTGACTGGGGTTGGTTGATCCCTCTCCTCATAATGCATCCTCCTGCTTTGCCAGATGCAAGGCCCAAGAGGATGAAGGTATTAAAAGGTACTCAAGTTTTCAGCCTGGATGAGGTCGCGGAGCCGGTAATGGCACTGAATCCATGTTTGTGGTGTGCCGCCTTGGCTGCTGACCTCCTCTGCAATCTGGAGCCAGGCCTGCTTTGTTTGGCTCCCAGTTTTCCTCCTCCCGTCCCTCAGGAGCAATATCCCTTGCAGCCTGCAAACAAACCTCGAGGGAGGCATCAGGGAAGTGTGATGCTGCCCGGGATCTCCTCTCAGCTATCACTTCTGATCCTCCAATCACCTCTTCCTCTCCCAGGCCTTCACAGGGCAGAGTTCAATGCAGGGCTGGAAGCCCTTTAACAATGGCACCAGCACCTGCAAAGGCGCCACCTGATGCCGCACTCCCTGCCTCCGGGCTCAACACCCACAACGCAATTGGCCAGTTGTCAAGGCTCATTAAGCTCAATTGGCCAGCTACCACTGAATCACGTGTGGCCTGCCGTTTTTGTCCCCAACGTGCCTCGTGCCCAGTTCCTGTCCCAACAGTGGGACCAGCGTTTAAACTTAAAATTCTGACCATAGAGTCATTATGGCACTGAAGGAGGTCATTCAGCCCATCAAGTCCATGCCAGCTCTCTGTTGAACAATCCAGTCAGTCCCATTTCCCCTCTCTATCCCCATAGACCTGCAAGTTTATTTCCATCAGCCATAACATCATCAGTTAAAGGGAAGCACTGAGAAATGAGTCCTTAAATTAACTTTCGAAAGTTAATAAAATTAAAGATAAACTTTTTAAAGTCAATATCACATGTAGTGGAATAGCAGAAGGCTCAAGATTTCCATCAGCAAGCTGATGCTGAACGACATATGAACGTATGAATTAGGAGCAGGAGTAGGCCACTAGGCCCTTCGAGCCTGCTCTGCCATTCAATAAGTTCATGGCTGAACTGATTACTCCACATTCCCACCTACCCCTGATAACGTTTTACTCCCTTGTATATCAAGAATCTAACGCATCAAGCTGTGTTCACTCATGAATATCAATGGTGGAGAAGGGACCTGTTCTGTATGCAGTCGATGTAGATTCTGGTACTGCTGATGCCATCCAGCTTCTGGATTGGATCGTAAGTGATGGAAGGAGAATAAACTCATCTTCAAGAAGTAATCCAATCTCATCTGAGTCACCTTATTGCTGTTATACCTCCTGTTGGTGTCAATGTCACGAGGTGTGCTTGTAACTCCTGGTATCAAGACAAAAGCAGAAACCACGGTGCATGAACATATGACATCCAAGGCTAGTTTACTAAGAGATTATTACATATTGCTGCTGTTGAAGGTCAATATCCTGTTCAGATTTAGAACTCTCCACATGTTTTGATGTCAATGAAAATTAATTTGGTTTGAAAACCATGAACAGCCAGCAAAGTTGATAATGTGACTGGTGCTTGTTACATAGTGAGCGAGCCAAAAGTAGGGAGAATATTCCCTTGGCTAATTGTAAGCTTGCATGGTTCACTGCCCCATTGAGAGCTTGAGGATACAATTGTTTAGGTGATGGCTGCAGAGGTAAACAGCATATTTGTTGTTATATGCTCGGCCATCTGCAATTATTTGGGGTGTTATTTTGCTTGGTCATTGCTATATAAATATTGTAATTAACTGAGGTTGGAACACATTTAAAAGCAGCAATGATGAATAAAGCAGGGCAAGTATACATTTGTTGTTTAAGCTATTCACTGTTCTGGTATTTAATTTTTGATATATGTAATGATACCCAACTCTTTAATTTTTACTCATGTTTTCTATTCCCCACCGCATACCCTCACACCACCACCCACCACCCCCCACCCCACTACACCCCACCCTCACCACCCAGCACCTCTTCTCTCCTGGGAGCATACCCCTTGCTGGTGTATAATTTGATGGAAGCTGCAGCCCTCAAAAATCTCTCATTCACGTGGTTATTCTTACATGTGAGATTGTGCAATGATTGTTAAAAACAATATTTTTCCCATTGGATGCAACACAGCTGAATCTGTCCACAACATGACACCCACATGCATGCACTTCCACCAGGATTCTGGGTAATAACCAAGACCCTGGGCGTGGGAGGGAGGGATTTTCCCAGGAAAATGGAGGCGGGTTCTGCTGCCTGCGGGGATTTAAATCCCCTGAAATTGACGTCGGGTAGAGATCCCGACCCCATCTCACCCTCTTCTGGCTTCTCCAGGGGCGTGTTCTGAAGCCAGCAGGGAACCCTCTTGCATCTGGCTGCAAAACCAATTGAGGCAATTAAAAAGGCAATTAAGAGTCTCTTTAACCCTGGATTCCTTCTTTCCCACACCGCCACAGCACACAGGGTTGCACGCTGTGTCTGTACCTCGCCAGGTTGCACAACGGGAACTCATCACAGAGTGAAACTGACCTGAGAAGAACAGTATAAAGGCTGAAACAAAAACAAGAAATGCTGGAATCACTCAGCAGGTCTGGCAGCATCTGTGGAAAGAGAAGCAGAGTTAACGTTTCGGGTCAGCGACCCTTCTTCGGGTCGCTGACCCAAAACGTTAACTCTGCTTCTCTTTCCACAGATGCTGCCAGACCTGCTGAGTGATTCCAGCATTTCTTGTTTTTGTTTCAGATTTCCAGCATCCGCAGTATTTTGCTTTTATTTTAGTATAAAGGCTGAAATTGGCAAGCCTGTGATCAGCCACAGTGAAAGGCTTTCATTGATAGAAGCAGTTCTTTCAGCCTAAATTCATTGATTTCTTTGTGATCTGCAGCTTTGTCCAGCTACTACCAAGTGCCTTGGATGCCCTGTAACATGTGGGCTGCAAATTCTGCAATTGTTTGGACCTCTGAAGGGGAGCTGAAGTTTGCTGCAGCCCAGCAGCCACTGTGACAGAGGCAGCAACTCCAGTAGCAGCAGCTGCTTTCTTCACAACCACATGCAGCTGCTTGGAACAGAGGGGATGGACACAGGGTTGGCCTTGAAGAAGCCGATACTCACACCTTCGGGTCAATAGGCCAAGGGTCAGCTTCCTTGACCTCTCTGAGCAATAGTGCCTCTAAAGGCTCAGGCTCTTAACAGCAGCTAGTCCAGACAGCTGTAGCTCAAAAGGAGCAGGTGGCCATCCATTACCCACAGCTGTCAAGGTGACCATAGCCCTAAATTTCTTCACATATGGGTCCTTCCAGGGATCAGCTGGTGACATCTGTAGGATCTCCTTATCTGCAGCCCACAATTGCATTAGCCAAGCCACCAAAACCTAATTTGTGAGGGTGTCCAAATATATTCACTTTGATATTGATGAGACCAATCAAACCCAGAGGGCAGTTATCTTTGCCTCCCTCACAGGATTTCTACAGATTTCTTAAGGAGCCCTAGCAAAACTGAAGTCAATGGGAATCAAGGGAAAACTCTCTGCTGGTTGGAGTCATACCTAGTGCAAAGGAAGATGGCTGTGGTTGTTGGAGGTCAATCATCTGAGCTCCAGGGCATCACTGCAGGAGTTCCTCAGGGTAGTGTCCTAGGCCCAACCATCTTCAGCTGCTTCATCAATGACCTTCCTTCAATCATAAGGTCAGAAGTGGGGATGTTCTCAGATGATTGCACAATGTTCAGCACCATTCGTGACTCCTCAAATACTGAAACAGTCCATGTAGAAATGCAGCAAGACTTGGACAAGATTCAGGCTTGGGCCGATATGTGGCAAGTAACATTTGCATCACATAAGTGCCAAGCAATGACCATCTCCAACAAGAGAGAATCTAACCATCTCCCCTTGACATTCAATGGCATTACCACCGCTGAATCCCCCACTATCAACATCCTAGGGGCTACCATTGACCAGAAACTGAAGAGTAGTTATGTAAATACCATGGCCACAAGAGCAGGTCAGAGGCTAGGAATCCTGTGGCAGTAACTCACCTCCTGACTCTCCAAAGTCTGTCCACCATCTACAAGGCACAAATCAGGAGTGTGATGAAATACTCTCCACTTGCCTGGATGGGTGTAGCTCCAACAACACTCAAGAAGCTCGACATCATCCAGAACAAAGCAGCCCACATGATTGGCACTCCATCCACAAACATTCACTCCCTCTACCACCAACGCACAGTGGCAGCAGTGTGTACCATCTATAAGATGCACTGCAGCAACACACCAAGTCTCCTTGGACAGCACCTTCCAAACCCGCGACCACTACCACCTCGAAAGACAAGAGCAGCAGATGCATGGGAACACCACCACCTGCAAGTTCCCTTCCAGGTCACACACCATCCTGTCTTGGAACTATATCGACATTCCTTCACTGTCGCTGGGTCAAAATCCTGGAACTCCCTGCCTAACAGCACTGTGGGTGTACCTACCCTACATGGACTGCAGTGGTTCAAGAAGGCAGCTCACCACCACCTTCTCAAGGGCAATTTGGGATGAGCAATCAATGCTGGCACAGCCAGTGATGCCCACATCCCATGAATGAATGAATAAAAAAAAGGTCCAGGGGGGCCTTTACTTGCACTCGTGTGGCAATCAATGAGCCATCATGACATCCAGGCGTCTTTGTTAATCAAAATGGCTTCCACCCCTTGAAGGCTCAGCAGGTCTGCAACCACCAATGCCAATTATCCAGGGAGCTGCCATGACTCTCATACTGCGGCAGTCTCAGGTTCCGTAGGCATTTTTCCACCAGACAGCCTCAGTTGTTGGCTACTGGTTGACAAGGCATACCCATTCTGGCACCAGTGAGTAACCCCATCACAGAGGCACAGAAGAGGTACAACTGGAGCCATCTCACTGCCAGGGTGACAATAGAGCAAGCCATTGGTTGGTTCAAAATGAGGTTCCACTTTCATGACAGTTCTGGAGGTGCCCTTTAATATGTCACAGCAAAGGTCTCCTGGATAAGTTAGTGATTTGCTGTGCATTGCACAACATGGTGCTGCAGAGAGGACTGGAGCTGGAGGAAGAGGAAGGTGAAGAGTGCCTGGCATCCTTGGAGAAGGATGAGAAGGAGGACCTTCAGTGGACCCTGCAGTCCTGCCTGCCTGAGAAGCCCACAACATGCTCATCCAGGCATGCTTCACTTGAAAAGTGTGCTTGCAACATTGCAAATTTTCCATCAAGACCCCTGTGCAACTGTACCCTGCACTACCACCAAACCTCCTCCCTACAGTCACCCAGCCAACCATCACATTCATAGCTTTACCTCTGCATCAAGACCGATCATCCCATTCACCGTATTGAACCTGACCATGGTCGATGGGGGATCTATCAAAGTCGAGGCCAGGATAATGACTAGTTCACATAAGCTCA
This sequence comes from Heterodontus francisci, assembly GCF_036365525.1. Classification (NCBI taxonomy): domain Eukaryota; kingdom Metazoa; phylum Chordata; class Chondrichthyes; order Heterodontiformes; family Heterodontidae; genus Heterodontus; species Heterodontus francisci. The sequence continues at coordinate 88,332,266 of NC_090384.1, read as the reverse complement.
TTCTTTCATTCAGATAAAGAGCATCAGTGGAGCAGTAAATACTGTTATAAGCACCCATGTGGTTCCCTTTGTGCAACTGAGACCTCTTCCTTGAACACTTTCTACTACTTCTACGCGGTGCTACCCCTGTGGCTTCATCAGGGATAGAAGCAGCCTGCTCGTTCCCCTACTCTGACACTGACATGCCCATGACAAATGTCCTCTGGGATTTGGAGCTCGTGAGGGGCCCGCCAAAGACTGCCCCACCTGCACCTGTACCGGAGCAGACTCAGTCATCGGGGCTGCAGGAAGCGTGAGCGGCTCTGTCTGGGGAGGGATAGGGCAAGGTCTGAGTAGTGGAGGTGCCTTGAAAAAAGCCCCCACTGCCTTGAGCCCTTTCTCCATCTTCTCTTTCAGGGTCCACTTGCACTTCCCTGCTAACCAAGAGCGGGAGAGCACTTGGCTGCATGTGAGTGTAACATTCAGTCACCAAGGCGAGGCTTTGATTGATGTTCTATGAACTGGCAGCGAGAGTGTGCAGGCCATTGGTGTGGGTCAGCATGCACTCGGTGGCCTGCTGTGTCTGAATCTTCATGAGGTTGGCCACTCTTTCAATGGAGGTGGTCATCGGCACAAATGCCTGAGACACCATGGCACTCTTACTAAAGATGGGTTCCTCCATTTTCAGTGCAAGGGTGTGTACAGCCTCTGGAAATTCTGACATAAGCACATACATTTCCTGTTGCTGCTCCACAATTCCTGTTTAGTGTATGCCCCCCAAAGGCTCAGCATCTGTCTCCAGCTGAGCAGAGCTTGAAGAGTTCTGCGCCCTCCAATGAGGACTCTCCACTGCTGTCCCTGTCTGCAGCACCCTGCTCCTGCTCACATGTGATGTACTGCTCACCATATGTCACCATATCTGAGAAGTTGGTCCCATTGAGATGTGTGTATCTTTGCTGGTGGAGGGTGCGCTGGAGTCATGCTCAGAATGCGGGTCGTTCTCTGAGGACTCCTTGGGCTCCTCCCTCATCTCCTCCACCAGCACTAGCAATGCAGCTGTGGGAAATGAAAGGCATGAGTTAGTGCTGAACGTACGTAAGCTTGGATTCCAAGTTACCGTAGAGCAGATTGTGTACTGGTGATATTGATTTAACATGAGTGACAGTTAAATGCCAAGTGGCAGTGCTTCACCTAATGCTGTCATCAGGACTCTGGGCCATCCCCGTCTCTCCATGGGTAACGGACAGTACTGATGTGACGCTGCTGATCACCAGGGCTTCTTCATCCATCGTGCTCAAGGATGGCTATGGCTGCAGCTCCACCCTGGGTTTTCTCCCTTCACTCCTACAATGACAAAAGCAGAGAGCTAGGTCCTGAGTTTTACGAGCGCGCCACATCTCGCAGCGGCACACTCGTAACTCAGGGGCGTGCCTGCACTGAGTGGCCGCTTATTTGTTCTTCGAATGTGGGCAGCATCCCTAATTGCTCTGAGTGCATTAAGAGTCAATCAAATAATACAGCCATTCTAGCAGGGACTAAATGCAGAAAATTCCGCTCCTGAATACTAACAGAGATAGGCAGGGGTGGGAATGCAATGCTTCATATGGAAACCCCGGAAGTCCGGGTGTCACTGCATGCCATGGAGTTTTAACTCCACAGTGTGCATCTTTCTCCCCTGACAGGTTCCCCACCAGGAAGTCAGCCTGGTTGACAGGCTTGGCTTCCAGTTAGGCAGGGAAGACTCCGGAGCAGGCTGCAGGATCAGGTAGGTCCAATCCCCAACCATTGGGGTGGGGCATGGGGATTGTTGGGGAGGGAGTGTGTCCAGTCCTCGTGGGGTCCACTCGGCAATCCCGGTTGGGGGGGCGGGGGGTCCAATCCCTGATCCCGAGAGCGTTTGTATGATAGGAAGGGAGATTGGAGGTCCAGACGGAGCCACTCCTGCTACTCCTGGCCCAGAAGCAGTGCTGTGAGGGCACTTAAACATCTCCCCAAAGCTATTTTTGCTTTGATTCAGCTGCTGGGTTTCTCGAGGCCTGAAAAACCCAGCCGCCCATTGTAAAACCTGGAAAGCAGATTGAATCAAAGGCTAAAATAAAATCAAAATACTGCAGCTGCTGGAAATCTGAAATAAAAACAAAAAGCGCTGGAAATACTCAGCAGGTCTGGCAGCATCTGTGGAGAGAGAAATAAAGTTAACATCTGTGACCTATTGAATCAAAAGCTACCAGCTTCAGTAAAATATTTAAATAGCCAACCCTCCTCCTCAGGGTGGAGTTGGCTGCTTGCCCCTTGTCCCACCTCTATAAAACTCTATTGGCCGGGTTGGAGTCAGGGTTCACAAATTAAAAATTTTCACCCCCAAAAAGTGGGAACCCTGGAATTGCTGTTTTATCCCCCACCTCCTCCAAACCAACACCTGCCCCCACCGCCCAGCCAAGAGACAACCCAAACAACTGTAACATCTGTAATTGCTCCAGATGAGATTGTCTCAGTCAGCACAAACCAGGAATTGGACCAGGAACTGTTCATGTCTGCATGGTTCAGTGACCCACCATGATGCTGCATTTTGTCTTGTTTTATTCGTTCTTAGAGTGCAGGTAGCATCCCTAATTGCTCTGAGCTCCTAAAGGGTCAATCACATAATGCAGGATTGCTGTTACATGTAGGTCAGATGTGGTAGTTGTAGCAGCTTCAATGACATTAGCGAACCAATTGTGTTTTTTTAATTACAAAACAGTAACATTCATTTTTTTCCCTGTGCTATCCTACAAAGTATCAGAGATTGTTGAATTCAGTTTCACAACTTCTTGTGATGGGAATTTGAACCCAAAACCTCTGGATTGCTAGTCTAGCACCATAACTACCTAATCTGTCATATCTCTTGTAGCTATTAAATCACATCTCTATTCTTAAGCACAGTCCTCCAGCTAGCCCTGCAATTTACCCCAACAGTCACCAGCAGCTTCACTGCCCCCATATCATAGTTAAAACTGATTGACTGAATTATGCATAGTTGCTGTACAAATTTAAAAAATACCTGAGTGAATAAAAGGTGTTTATTCACATTTCAGACTTTGCGTATCTTCCTAAGCAATGAAAGGAAATAATCCTAGCTCATGGGATCATTTGAATCCACCAGTTAAAGTATCTCCTCAAGCCTGACTGCTGAGATGTAAATTTTAAACGTGTTAGAAAAGGGACAGGAGGTCAGAATGGCTAATAGAAAACTGACTTCAAGACAAAAATAAATTGGACTTCATTTTGTAAGGAGCACGAGTTTTAGAACGTAGTGACACTCGGCAGGAAGCACCTTGTTCTCAGCTGCAGTGAGCTCAATTATCTGCTGCCCGAGGCGTGGATACCTAGATGAAAGTTAAAAGATGCTTTTAGGCTTTTTTTTTCTTATGCACAGCAAGTTCCACTAAATATTTTATGCTGATAAGCACCGATCTAACTAATTCTTAGACTTGCTTTGTGAATAGGTTATGATTCAACAAGAGCATCTGTTTCTTCCAGACTCAATGGTATTGACAATAGAAAGCTTCCTTTGTGACTTTTTGACCCTGCTAATTTAAAACTATATAAATGTACAGTAGAATGTAAAAAGGTGCTTTTATTTTGCAGTCACAATAATTTTTGAAGCATATCCAGTTCTTTCCTGAAAGGGTCGTAGAAGCAGATTCAAACAAATCATATATATATATACTTGAATGGGAACGAAGGGCTGTGGGAAAAGAACAGGGGAATAGCTCTTTGAAAAAGAATGAATCCCATGTTTTCGGATTAGATCCACCTTTTCTTTTCTTTCATTTCTTTCTTTACAGCCAGTTCAATCTCTGCATGTTTTGCAGTAAATTTGATGAGCCAGATGGCCTCTTTCTGCATTGTTTGATTTCATGGACCCTAGAGGTCAGCAACAGAGGCAGATGGCGCCCAAAAATACCAGACCCTGTTCCTGGCACCAGCCATTATTGTTGAGGCGTTGTTCGAGGCCGGCAGGACTGACAGTCCCCATGAGGCGGGTAGGCTACTAGGCTGCTTAAGCGCCCTGTTAACCACTCTTAAAGGAGGCCGACTGGGATTTTCCAGTCCGCCTCCAGTATCGTAACCTGATGTGGGGGTGGGGGGGGATTTTCAACTGCCTCGAGGCGGGCACCCAGCGGCAGGCCAGAGACCAGTGCTCCAGGCAGGCCTATAGACTCTACTTGTTTTCCTGGGTGTGTGTGCACTCTGTAGAGGGATTCCCGCCACAGATCCACCCCACTCACGCCCCCCCACCCCCCCCCCCCCCCCCGCAGTGCCCCAACATTGGTGGCCTGGCTGCTGAATCTGTTTTTTTATTTAAGTTTTAAAAAAGGTGGTGAGAGGGCGCCTCCATGTGGAAGTACCCTCTCAGTTACTTACCCTCTATTGCAGCCTGGTGCTCCTCTTAAGCTGAAAGGCCTCTGATTGGCCCTACAGCTTTGAGAGCCCGCCTGCTTCTTTTTGCAGCGGCGACAGGGAGAGCGACGTGGCAGCCGGGCAAGTAAGTCCTATATATTTGGGCAGCGGCTGAACCCGAGACACTACACCTGTAGTGTCTCCCACCCGCCCTCCTCCTCTAACCAAAAAAAAAGGACTCGGGAGTGTGCAGATAATGTAAGGCTTTTTCTATTTTTTTTTTGTGTGATTGGTAAAAACTTTTCGTTCCTTTTTCGTTTATCTAAGTTAAGACTAACTTAAGCTTAAGATTGAAAATGGGAGGAGATCTCAGACCCGTGTTATGCTCCTCTTGCTCAATGTGGGAGCTCAGGGACACGGCTGATGCCCTGACTCCTTCACGTGCTGGAAGTGTGTCCAGCTGCAGCTCTTGTTAGACCGCATGACGGCTCTGGAGCTGCGGATGGACACACTCTGAAGCACCCGCAATGCTGAGGAGGTCGTGGATAGCACGTTTAGCGAATTGGTCACACCGCAGATTAGGATTGCTGAGGATGAAAGGGAATGGGTGACCAAAAGGCAGAGGAAGAGCAGGAAGGCAGCACAGGTGTCCCCTGCGGTCATCTCCCTCCAAAACAGGTATACCGTTTTGGATACTGTTGAGAGAGATGGCTCACCAGGGGAAGGCAGCAGTAGCCAGGTTCATGGCACCGTGGCTGGCTCTGCTGTTCGGAAGGGCAGGAAAAAGAGTGGAAGGGCTATAGTCATCGGGGATTCGATTGTAAGGGGAGTAGATAGGTGGTTCTGTGGTTGAAAACGAGACTCCCGAATGGTATGTTGCCTCCCAGGTGCACGGGTCAGGGATGTCTCAGATCGGCTGCAGAACATTCTGAAGGGGGAGGGTGAACAGCCAGTTGTCGTTGTGCACATAGGCACCAATGATATAGGTAAAAAACGGGATGAGGTCCTACAAGCAGAATTTAGGGAGTTAGGAGCCAAGTTAAAAAGTAGGACCTCAGAGGTAGTAATCTCAGGATTGCTACCAGTGCCACGTGATAGTCAGACTAGAAATGAAAGAATAGTCAGGATGAATGCGTGGCTTGAGAGATGGTGCAGGAGGGAGGGGTTCAGATTTTTGGGACATTGGGACCGGTTCTGGGGGAGGTGGGACTATTACAAATTGGACGGTCTACACCTGGGCCGGACTGGAACCAATGTCCTTGGGGGTGCTTTTGCTAACGTTGTTGGGGAGGGTTTAAACTAAAGTGGCAGGGGGATGGGAACCAAATGAGGTCAGTGGACAGTAAGCAGGTAGTAACTAAAGCCTGCAAGGACCTAGATAATGAAGTCAGCGTGACTAAGGGGAAGAGTAGACAGGGAGCAGATGATGAACGCAAAGGGACTGGTGGTCTGAGGTGCACTTGTTTTAATGCAAGAAGTGTAGTAGGTAAGGCAGATGAACTTAGGGCCTGTATTAGTACCTGGGAGTATGATGTTATTGCTATTACTGAGACTTGGTTGAGGGAAGGGCATGATTGGCAACTAAATATTCCAGGATATCGATGCTTCCGGCGGGATAGAAAGGGAGGTAAAAGGGGTGGAGGAGTTGCAGTACTGGTCAAAGAGGATATCACAGCTGTGCTGAAGGAGGGCACTATGGAGGACTCGAGCAATGAGGCAATATGGGCAGAACTCAGAAATAGGAAGGGTGCGGTAACAATGTTGGGGCTGTACTACAGGCCTCCCAACAGCGAGCGTGAGATAGAGGTACAAATATGTCAACAGATTATGGAAAGATGTAGGAGCAACAGGGTGGTGGTGATAGGAGATTTTAATTTTCCCAACATTGACTGGGATTCACTTAGTGTTAGAGGTCTAGATGGAGCAGAATTTGTAAGGAGCATCCAGGAGGGTTTTCTAGAGCAGTATGTAAATAGTCCAACTCGGGAAGGGGCCATACTGGACCTGGTGTTGGGGAATGAGCCCGGCCAGGTGGTTGAAGTTTCAGTAGGGGACTACTTTGGGAATAGTGATCACAATTCCGTAAGTTTTAGAATACTCATGGACAAAGACGAGAGTGGTCCCAAAGGAAGAGTGCTAAATTGGGGGAAGGCCAACTATACCAAAATTCGGCAGGAGCTGGGGAATGTAGATTGGGAGCAGCTGTTTGAAGGTAAATCCACCTTTGATATGTGGGAGGCTTTTAAAGAGAGGTTGATTAGCGTGCAGGAGAGACATGTTCCTGTGAAAATGAGGGGTAGAAATGGCAAGATTAGGGAACCATGGATGACAGGTGAAATTGTGAGACTAGCTAAGAGGAAAAAGGAAGCATACATAAGGTCTAGGAGGCTGAAGAAAGACGAAGCTTTGAAAGAATATCGGGAATGTAGGACCAATCTGAAACGAGGAATTAAGAGGGCTAAAAGGGGTCATGAAATATCTTTAGCAAACAGGGTTAAGGAAAATCCCAAAGCCTTTTATTCATATATAAGGAGCAAGAAGGTAACTAGAGAAAGGATTGGCCCACTCAAGGACAAAGCAGGAAAGTTATGCATGGAGTCAGAGAAAATGGGTGAGATCCTAAACGAGTACTTTGCATCGGTATTCACCGAGGAGAGGGACATGACGGATGTTGAGGTTAGGGACAGATGTTTGATTACTCTAGGTCAAGTCGGCATAAGGAGGGAGGAAGTGTTGGGTATTCTAAAAGGCATTAAGGTGGACAAGTCCCCAGGTCCGGATGGGATCTATCCCTGGTTACTGTGGGAAGCGAGAGAGGAGATAGCTGGGGCCTTAACAGATATCTTTGCAGCATCCTAAAACACGGGTGAGGTCCCGGAGGACTGGAGAATTGCTAATGTTGTCCCCTTGTTTAAGAAGGGTAGCAGGGAAAATCCAGGTAATTATAGACCGGTGAGCATGACGTCAGTGGTAGGAAAGCTGCTGGAGAAGATACTGAGGGATAGGATCTATTCCCATTTGGAGGAAAATGGGCTTATCAGTGATAGGCAACATGGTTTTGTGCAGGGAAGGTCATGTCTTACTAACTTAATAGAATTCTCTGAGGAAGTGACAAAGTTGATTGATGAGGGAAGGGCTGTAGATGTCATATACATGGACTTCAGTAAGGCGTTTGATAAGGTTCCCCATGGTAGGCTGTGGCGAAAGTGAAGTCGCATGGGGTCCAGGGTGTACTAGCTAGATGGATAAAGAACTGGCTGGGCAACAGGAGACAGAGAGTAGCAGTGGAAGGGAGTTTCTCAAAATGGAGATGTGTGACCAGTGGTGTTCCACAGGGATCCGTGCTGGGACCACTGTTGTTTGTGATATACATAAATGATTTGGAGGAAAGTATAGGTGGTCTGATTAGCAAGTTTGCAGACGACACTAAGATTGGTGGAGTAGCAGTTAGTGAAGGGGACTGTCAGAGAATACAGCAGAATATAAATAGATTGGAGAGTTGGGCAGAGAAATGTCAAATGGAGTTCAATCAGGGCAAATGCGAGGTGATGCATTTTGGAAGATCCAATTCAAGATTGAATTATACAATAAATGGAAAAGTCCTGGGGAACATTGATGTACAGAGAGATTTGGGTGTTCAGGTCCATTGTTCCCTGAAGGTGGCAACGCAGGTCAATAGAGTGGTCAAGAAGGCATACGGCATGCTTTCCTTCATCGGACGGGGTATTGAATACAAGGGTTGGCAGGTCATGTTACAGTTGTATAAGACTTTGGTTCGGCCAGATTTGGAATACTGCGTGCAGTTCTGGTCGCCACATTACCAAAAGGATGTAGATGCTTTGGAGGGGGTGCAGAGGAGGTTCACCAGGATGTTGCCTGGTATGGAGGGCGCTAGCTATGAAGAGAGGTTGAGCAGATTAGGATTATTTTCATTAGAAAGACGGAGGTTGAGGGGGGACCTGATTGAGGTGTACAAAATCATGAGAGGTATAGACAGGGTGGATAGCAAGAAGCTTTTTCCCAGAGTGGGGGATTCAATTACTAGGGGTCACGAGTTCAAAGTAAGAGGGGAAAAGTTTAGGGGGGATATGCGTGGAAAGTTCTTTACGCAGAGGGTGGTGGGTGCCTGGAATGCGTTGCCAGCGGAGGTGGTAGACGCGGGCACGATAGTGTCTTTTACGATGTATCTAGACAGATACATGAATAGGCAGGAAGCAAAGAGATACAGACCCTTAGAAAATAGGCGACATGTTTAGATAGAGGATCTGGATCGGTGCAGGCTTGGAGGGCCGAAGGGCCTGTTCCTGTGCTGTAATTTTCTTTGTTCTTTGTTCTTTGTTCTGCTTCCCTGAATTGGGCAGGGAGCCTGTCTCCGTGATAATCCTAAAGAGTGACTGTTTCTCCCCGGGTGCAGGTTCAGGACCGGAAACAGTGCCGACTCCTGTTTCCCTCCCCCGGAGGGAAAATCCAGCCCTATAAGAGGGCTGATTATTTGCTTTCATGTTTTGGAGCTGGATTTCAAGATGTGAAATATTCTAAGAGCATGTTAGTAACGTAGAAACATAATGATGTTGCATCGCCCTATGCTGATGTATGGCTATGCTGAGTGACACAGCATTACCATTAAGAATGCATATGCATAGATCCTCTCTGCATGCCCTGTGGATGTGGAATGATACTTGAAAATATTTTTCATCTTTGGTCAGACAGAGTCTAAAAACTTGCGTGTAAGTTTTTGCTTTAATTTTACATAGAACATTACAGCGCAGTACAGTCCCTTCGGCCCTCGATGTTGCGCCGACCTGTGAAACCATCTGACCTAAACTATTCCATTTTCATCCATATGTCTATCCAATGACCACTTAAATGCCCTTAAAGTTGGCGAGTCTACGACTGTTGCAGGCAGGGCGTTCCACGCCCCTACTACTCTCTGAGTAAAGAAACTACCTCTGACATCTGTCCTATATCTTTCACCCCTCAACTTAAAGCTATGTCCCCTCGTGTTTGCCATCACCATCCGAGGAAAAAGACTCTCACTATCCACCCTATCTAACCCTCTGATTATCTTATATGTCTCTATTAAGTTACCTCTCCTCCTCCTTCTCGCTAACGAAAACAACCTCAAGTCCCTCAGCCTTTCCTCGTAAGACCTTCCCTCCATACCAGGCAACATCCGAGTAAATCTCCTCTGCACCCTTTCCAAAGCTTCCACATCCTTCCTATAATGCGGTGACCAGAACTGCACGCAATACTCCAGGTGCGGCCGCACCAGAGTTTTGTACAGCTGCAGCATGACCTCGTGGCTCCGAAACGCGATCCCCCTACTAATAAAAGCTAACACACCATATGCCTTCTTAACAGCCCTATTAACCTGGGTGGCAACTTTCAGGGATTTATGTGCCTGGACACCAAGATCTCTCTGCTCATCTACACTACCAAGAATCTTCCCATTAGCCCAGTACTCTGCATTCCTGTTACTCCTTCCAAAGTGAATCACCTCACACTTTTCCGCATTAAACTCCATTTGCCATCTCTCAGCCCAGCTCTGCAGCCTATCTACGTCCCTCTGTAACCTACAACATCCTTCGGCACTATCCACATCTCCACCCACCTTCGTGTCATCCGCAAATTTACTAACCCACCCTTCTACACCCTCATCCAGGTCATTTATAAAAATGACAAACAGCAGTGGCCCCAAAACAGATCCTTGCGGTACACCACTAGTAACTAAACTCCAGGATGAACATTTGCCATCAACCACTACCCTCTGTCTTCTTTCAGCTAGCCAATTTCTGATCCAAAGCACTAAATCACCTTCAATCCCATACTTCCATATTTTCTGCAATAGCCTACCGTGGGGAACCTTATCAAACGCCTTACTGAAATTCATATACACCACATCCACGGCTTTACCCTCATCCACCTGTTTGGTCACCTTCTCGAAAAACTCAATAAGGTTTGTGAGGCACGACCTACCCTTCACAAAACCGTGCTGACTATCGCTAATGAACTTATTCTTTTCAAGATGATTATAAATCCTATCTCTTATAACCTTTTCCAACATTTTACCCACAACCGAAGTAAGGCTCACAGGTCTATAATTACTAGGGCTGTCTCTACTCCCCTTCTTGAACAAGGGGACAACATTTGCTATCCTCCAGTCTTCCGGCATTATTCCTGTCGACAATGACGACATAAAGATCAAGGACAAAGGCTCTGCAATCTCCTTCCTGGCTTCCCAGAGAATCCTAGGATAAATCCCATCTGGCCCAGGGGACTTATCTATTTTCACACTTTCCAAAATTGCTAACACCTCCTCCTTGTGAACCTCAATCCCATCTAGCCTAGTAGTCTGTATCTCAGTATTCTCCTCGACAACATTTTCTTTCTCTACTGTAAATACTGACGAAAAATATTCATTTAACGCTTCCCCTATCTCCTCTGATTCCACACACAACTTCCCACTACTATCCTTGATTGGCCCTAATCTAACTCTAGTCATTCTTTTATTCCTGATATACCTATAGAAAGCCTTAGGGTTTTCCTTGATCCTATCCGCCAATGACTTCTCGTGTTCTCTCCTCGTTCTTCCAAGCTCTCCCTTTAGATCCTTCCTGGCTAGCTTGTAACTCTCAAGCGCCCTAACTGAGCCTTCACGTCTCATCCTAACATAAGCCTTCTTCTTCCTCTTGACAAGCGCTTCAACTTCTTTAGTAAACCACGGCTCCCTCGCTCGACAACTTCCTCCCTGCCTGACAGGTACATACTTATCAAGGACACGCAGTAGCTGCTCCTTGAATAAGCTCCACATTTCGATTTTGTCGGGAGGGTCACACTTACACATGGGAAATTTACTATCATGGTCAGGTTGCCAAGTTGGGAGGTGCAAAGGGGGCATATCGTGCAAAATCTAAAATTCTTTGTGGAGAGTAAGGAAAAACCGAAGGAGCTGTCAACCTGGGTTGCTCGGTATATTTCTTGTCAATTTGTTATAAAACAGCATAGACAGAGAACTGTCAGCACGTCTTAAGATAGGAAATTGTTTGACGAGGACTAAGTAAAGATAGGTTAAATTTACAATTGGAGGGGATGGTTTAACCTCCAGAGCTCTGCTGATGATTTATTTTGATGGAGCCCAATGGAGCTGTATGTGTTGGCAGTGAGATATGTTATAGGTAGGAATTTCACCTTCAAAAAGAGTGATGGGCAGTGAAATGCAAAAGTAATTTAAACCACATTAAACCCTCTAGGAATATTAGAATAGGCTTTATCATTGAGAAATAAAAGTAGAATTCAGAAGAATATAGGGATGAAGGAAAACAAGATGATTAGGAGTAAAGTGTTCAAAATTTGTTACAATTGTTTTTCTTTGCAATGTACAGTTAAAATTGTGTTTTTAAAAAGACCTACTATTCATACTGGGTTAGTTTTATTAGTGTAATATGATTTTCTTGAGAGTCCTACTGTTGAATATTTTATACAAAAGAACTATGATTGAGAGGCAGGAATTTCATAAGCTAAAAGATCTGATGAAGTGCTTAGAGTCTTTATTCAATTAAATTGTTGTTTATTTTTGATGTGGTGATAGTGCAGTGTAGAAATTCGGGTGTGCCCATTTGCTGAAGTGGATGTGGGGTAGTGAGGGGGGTGTGATGCAGTGCAGAATACCTATGTCAGAATGTAATACCTATGTCAGAATGTGTCAGACCTGATGTGCCTCCAATCTTGGGCCTTGGTGCTTATTAACATCAAGAAAGTGTGCCCCAATTAGTCAGCCAGCGAGCAGTAAAGTAAAATTGGGTCAATCCTACCATTGCAGCAGCTCTCAAGTAATTGAGGGACAGGAGTTGGGAGATCAGAGGCTGGAGAGGGAGATAGGAATCCAGGAATTGTGATCTAGAAGGTCAGAGAAGAAAGGGAATATGAGGCAGTGGGGTTGGTGTGGTGGGGGGTTGGTGGGGAGGGATCAGGAGATAGGAAGCCAGGCAGGAGGATGGGAATCCAGAGAGATAGGATTGGAGACTAGAGGTTGGGATATAGGACACCGGGGAGAGTTGGCGGAGGCCATCTCAGTGGGAATGACAACAAATGAGGGCTGAGTGGAGGATGAGCAGCTCATGTTCTTTAAATGAGGGGTCCGGAGGCAATACCCCAGAATCTCTTCCTAATCTTCCAACCCGCAACATTCAACCCTGCCTGTTGCTTTCCAGTGATGTTATTTTCATCAAAGAACAAAGAACAGTACAGCACAGGAACAGGCCATTCGGCCCTCCAAGCCTGTGACGATCTTGATGCCTGCCTAAACTAAAACCTTCTGCACTTCCAGGGACCGTATCCCTCTATTCCCATCCTATTCACGTATTTGTCAAGATGCCTCTTAAACGTCATTATCGTACCTGCTTCCACCATCTCCCCCGGCAGCAAGTTCCAGGCACTCACCACCCTCTGTGTAAAGAACTCGCCTCGCACATCCCCTCTAAACTTTGCCCCTCTCACCTTAAACCTATGTCCCCTAGTAACTGACTCTTCCACCCTGGGGAAAAGCTTCTGATTATCCACTCTGTCCATGCCGCTCATAACTTTGTAAACCTCTATCATGTCGCCTCTCCAACTCCGTTGTTCCAGTGAAAACAATCCGAGTTTATCCAACCTCTCCTCATAGCTAATGCCCTCTAGACCAGGCAACATCCTGGTAAACCTCTTCTGTACCCTCTCCAAAGCCTCCACGTCCTTCTGGTAGTGTGGCGACCAGAATTGCACGCAATATTCTAAGTGTGGCCTAACTAAAGTTCTGTACAGCTGCAGCATGACTTGTCAATTTTTATACTCTATGCCCCGACCGATGAAGACAAGCATGCCGTATGCCTTCTTGACTACCTTATCCACCTGCATTGCCACTTTCAGTGACCTGTGGACCTGTATGCCCAGATCTCTCTGCCTGTCAATACTCCTAAGGGTTCTGCCATTTACTGTATACTTCCCACCTGCATTAGATCTTCCAAAATGCATTACCTCACATTTGTCTGGATTAACTCCATCTGCCATTTCTCCGCCCAAGTCTCCAACTGATCTATATCCTGCTGTATCCTCTGACAAACCTCATCACTATCCGCAACTCCACCAATCTTTGTGTCGTCCGCAAATTTACTAATTAGACCAGCTACATTTTCCTCCAAATCATTTATATATACTACAAACAGCAAAGGTCCCAGCACTGATCCCTGCGGAACACCACTAGTCACATCCCTCCATTCAGAAAAGCACCCTTCCACTGCTACTCTCTTTCTTCTATGACCGAGCCAGTTCTGTATCCATCTTGCCAGCTCACCTCTGATCCCGTGTGACTTCACCTTTTGTACCAGTCTGCCATGAGGGACCATGTCAAAGGCTTTACTGAAGTCCATATAGATGACATCCACTGCCCTTCCTTCATCAATCATCTTAGTCACTTCCTCAAAAAACTCAATCAATTTAGTGAGACATGACCTCCCCTTCACAAAACAATGCTGCCTCTCGCTAATAAGTTCGTTTGTTTCCAAATGGGAGTAAATCCTGTCCCGAAGAATCCTCTCTAATAATTTCCCTACCACTGATGTAAGGCTCACCGGCCTATCATTTCCTGGATTATCCTTGCTACCCTTCTTAAACAAAGGAACAACATTGGCTATTCTCCAGTCCTCTGGGACCTCACCTGTAGCCAATGAGGATGCAAAGATTTCTGTCAAGGCCCCAGCAATTTCTTCCCTTGCCTCCCTTAGTATTTTGAGGTAGATCCCATCAGGCCCTGGGGACTTATCTACCTTAATGCTTTGCAAGACACCCAACACCTCCTCCTTTTTGATAATGAGATGACTGAGACTATCTACACTCCCTTCCCTAGGCTCATCATCCACCAAGTCCTTCTCTTTGGTGAATACTGATGCAAAGTACTCATTTAGTACCTCGCCCATTTCCTCTGGCTCCACTCATAGATTCCCTTCTCTGTCCTTGAGTGGGCCAACCCTTTCCCTAGTTACCCTCTTGCTCTTTATATAGGTATAAAAAGCCTTGGGATTTTCCTTAATCCTGTTTGCCAATGACATTTCATAACCCTTTTAAGCCCTCCTGACTCCTTGCTTAAGTTCCTTCCTACTGTCTTTATATTCCTCAAGGGATTCGTCTGTTCCCAGCCTTCCAGCCCTTATGAATGCTTCCTTTTTCTTTTTGACTAGGCTCATAATATCTCGCGTTATCCAAGGTTCCCAAAACTTGCCAAACTTATCCTTCTTCCTCACAGGAACATGCTGGTCCTGGATTCTAATCAACTGACATTTGAAAGACTTCCACATGTCAGATGTTGATTTACCCTCAAACAGCCGCCCCCAATCTAAATTCTTCAGTTCCTGCCTAATATTGTTATAATTAGCCTTCCCCCAATTTAGCACCTTCACCCGAGGACTACTCTTATCCATATCCACAAGTACCTTAAAACCTAAGGAATTATGGTCACTGTTCCCGAAATGCTCCCCTACTGACTTCCATTCGCACAGTAACAATCATATTCCATTGGGTATTTGATCATTTCTCTCTTTACTTATCTCAATGAACTTCAGTGACTTTCTGAACCTATCCAGCTCAGATAATGAAACAAAATTAACTGCCGAATTGTCAGCATTATCTAGAAATGGCATGTTCACAGGAAGTACATACCATAATAATGACAGCATCCATTTAGATAGAAGGGCTCTGTCGCACCGGTTTTTAGGTACTACACAGCCTCTGTAATTGTGGAAATGGTGTTCAAGATATGTGCTCACATTTCTGATGGGCAGTGAGCTGAATGCCATTTTGGTAAATGGGTTTGTGTGCACGTACCTAATGACCATCGGCAGCATCCTGACCAGGCAGATTATACCATCAATCAGTGTACAACATTGATTTTATGCCAGCCCTACCATTTTCAAACATCACGCTCCCGCCAATACCCTGTCTAAACTTCACACAGCTGAACACAATGTTAAATGGTGTGAAGGTCCCCCCATTAGCTCTATTTAAAGGGATCATGAAGTACTTCCAGGTTCGTTACCACATTATTTTTCTGGCTGCTGGTGCAATTGTATGATCTTGGAGCTTTCTTTGGCTAGATTTTCAATAAACTACAGGGAGTAGTGTGTTGTGTCTGCGGTCACATAGATCGAGTGTTGCTTAAAGAAGTCTTGGGTTCTTTATAGGGCTAAAGAATAACTCATTTACTATTTCCAGATCTCACTACTTACACTCTCCACAAGCCTGTCTAGCCAGCACACTTGGTGCTGCTTCAAGCTTCTTCCCAGCCTACCAGCCTAATACCCATGTGACTATTACATCATCATCAGTACAGTGGGAAGGGTTTACTCTCCCTGTCTCAAACCTTAACCCTTTCAGGCCCTTATGCTACATAGTGTAGCTGGTGCTGAAGTATATTTTAGTTTGTTTAAAAGCTTGTGCTGAACCAAATTTCTTCCAGATGTGCATGGCTGGTAGACCTTTCTCTTGGAATTGAGCATGACTGAGAGAATGAAGAGAGGTCCTGCAGAGCAGGACAAGTTGCAAGAAGAGGGAGGAGGAGGAAGTATAGCAGGAAATGGAGGAATAGGAAGAGGATTGGAGGCTACAATGTAGACAGGCCCTTCTGCCCAGACTCAACAATACCAGTAGCCTCAACTACACCTCCCCATTCACCAATAGTTCCACGCTGCTTACTTTTTCTCTTATCACTGACCATCACATTGCCCTCCTTCGGACAAAACAAAAATAAAACAAAAACAGAAAATACACATTCAAATCCAAGTTTATAAATTCAATCATGACACAATGCATACAAAACAAACTAATCATCCTTAGTGCATTCCCTTAGTGCCTACTTTTAGTGTGTCGTTGCATATCCCAGTGCTCTGATGAGGTGTTTCTTCCGTGGCTACAGCATGGATGGTGGAAGGCTGCTGACCTTTAATTGAAGAGACTGCAAATGGCCTTGAAGGGTAGCTTGGAGCAGCTGTAGCCGTAGAAGCTTCAGACTGCACCATTTTGGCCTGGGCTGCAGCGGTCTGGGGTAGCTGGCTGATAGGCAGTAGCAAGGCAAGGACACTGGTGGAGTGGCAAGTGTAGGAGCAGGAATGCTGTCATCCTGAGAGAGGAAAACTGGTTTCTGCTCCATGAGGGCCACTGTCACTTTTCTGTGGTGGCACCTCTGCAGTTCTACTGATCTATTGGAGAACAGATTGATGGACTGCTGTGATGTCCTGGTAGCCCCTTTGGACACAGATATGCAGACCCATGATGGCAGTAGTTTGAACTTGCAAGGTAACAGCCTGAGCTTCCACTGCGGCTCTCAGATCGTTGATGGAAGTTGTTTGTGCTGCAATGGACGCTGTAAGTGCGTGTCAGCTGTGAGTTGTGGGTGCGAGGCTTGCAAAAGTGCTGTGTGTGTGAGGGTGAGGCAAAACAAATGAATTTTAGTGTTGAGTCTTGATTGATAGAGATCGTTGGTAGATGGGTGATGGGGTGCAATGAATTGAGCAGTGGATGAAATTAATGATGCAGTTTGTGGGATGTGCCATTTGAAGATGAATTCACTCACCTTGGTAACTCGTGTTGGGTCATTCACCTTCATCCTGCACTGCATTCATGTTCTCGGAGAAACACTCCTGGCATTGACCTCTATCTCTGCTTGATCCCATTGCTTGCTGAACATTTGTCTGGAGGGCCTCCTGCAGGACCTCTCTCCTCTCTACCTCTTCCATCAAGATTTCCAGTGTGTGTTTGAAAATACCAAGCTGCTACCTTGCAAGCTCAAACTACTGCCATCATGGGTTGTATGTACGTTCAGCAGTTCCTCAGAATATCACAGCACAAATTCAGTTTTCAAACATAAAGTAGAAACAGAAAATGCTGGAAGTACTCAGGAAGTCTCTCAGCATTGGTAGAGAGAGAAACAGAGTTAACATTTCAGGTCTGTGGCCTTTCATTGGATGTAGAGCAGATGTTCCACTAAAAGGTCACAGACCTGAATAATTGGGGGGAATTTTATGGAGGCGACGGGGGCCTTGGCTGCTGGCAGGAGAGCCAGTGAGAGACCCACTTTGCCTCCTCTGGGTAGGCTCACTGGTATTATGTGCCAATCAAGCTATTGAGAGGTCACCGATGGGCCTTCCATGTGATCAGGACCCCAGAGGCGGGAAGTCCCGCCTGCCGAGGGATGCCAGCCAATCAGAGGCCAGCAGCTCCTCTGCTCAGCAGTGCCACCAGGGAGGCAGTGGCTACTGTCTGAGGAACAGATACCAGAGGCCCAGGACCATGGAGCAACCTGGGCCAGAGGTGAGTGATGGCAGGAGGAGATTTGTGAGGTGGGGGTCATGGGAGTGGGGTTCTGCAACAAGGGCAAGTGGTGGCTCTCAGCGGCCCCCCCCCCCCCTTCCTGATGCCAGGTCCCTCAAACAAGCACTGTGCCTTTGAACAAGGGACCCCCCCCCCCCCACCACCCTACCGCATCCCCCCACCCCACCCCGTCCCCGTCCCGGGAGCTGGCAAGCAACCCGCACAGGTTTGCATGTCTTGCTCCCTGCATGATGATAGGCCTGCCTGCTGCAGGGTTAATATGAGTAGCAGCGGGAAGAGGCCTCAATTGGTGGCAGGGCAGGAAGCCCATCCACGGGCCTTTTCGCCATGAACGTAATCGGGGTGGAGGTGGGAAGGGGCGGGATCATCACCCACGACCATCCCACCCGATTAAATACACTCACCACAGGAGGGAGCATAAAATACCACTCGTTAACCCTGTCTTTCTCTCCAGAGATGCTGCAGGACCTGCTGAGTATTTCCATAATTTTCTGTTTTATTTCAGATTTCCAGCATCCACAGTGTTTTTTTCTTTTGCACTCAGTTTTCAAATGGCTCCCATCTTGCAGCTACAATGCACCTTCCATTTAATAGATGCAGGCTGCCTTTAAATAGCACCAATTGCTAGCAATATCAGGTCCCCTGCTGATGCGTGCAGCCAATAAGTAGCACGGGTAGTGCTGGCTGCACACAGCAATCATGTAAAGCAGCAGGCAGGGTGAATTTAGCAGGCTGCCTGCAACGCAATGAATGGACCCAGGTTAATCACATATCGCGATCCTCATGTC
This sequence comes from Heterodontus francisci, assembly GCF_036365525.1. Classification (NCBI taxonomy): domain Eukaryota; kingdom Metazoa; phylum Chordata; class Chondrichthyes; order Heterodontiformes; family Heterodontidae; genus Heterodontus; species Heterodontus francisci. Next base: position 88,313,760 of record NC_090384.1, on the reverse strand, counting down.
CATTTTTGGTGGTTAGCCAGTTTCTACCCCAATCATTTACCAAGAGGATATAACACAGGAAAATTGGGGAAACTGATGGTGTTGTTGGTGGGAGTGTTTCTTAAATAAATAGGTTTTCAAAGAGTATTTTTATATATATATTGAGATATTGAAATTATGATCTGGAGTGGAGGGGTCGAATGCTTTGCCTCTCCTTGTTTGACTGCAACAGGTTTACCTCTTTTTTGAAAAGGATATGCTTGCCAATTCAGTGAGTGTTTAACTGTTTACGCACTATGATCATAAAATAAACAATCGGACAGGTTTTCTTGAGTTTAACAAAAAAGAGGTTAGCTTTATTATACTTAAACCGATCTAAGTAAAATAATATACACTACAACTTTCACACACACACACTCGAAGTTCACACTCACACAAATAGGTTACAAATAAATTGGTCAAATTATAGTCCAGAGAAATAAAAGGGGTATACAGTCTGTGGAGATTGGTGACTTGGCTCGCTTCAGGCTGAAATCGGTGGTCACGCGACTTCCCCTCAGTGGTCCTGAGCTTCCAATTTAAAGATGTAGATGACTGATTTGGCCATTCTCCTGAAGACAGGGTTGATTTCTTTCAAGGAGTTTATGTTTGCTGCAAGGGTGTCCCTTGTCAGAAAACAGGATTTGAAGCTTGCAAGGTGGGGTGGAGACAGAGGGAGGAAGGAGGGCACCCCACTCAGGTCTACTCTCGTCAGCATCTCAAGTGCTTGTCTTTACTGCAAAAGCTTCAACACACATGACTGTCACCCAGTGATTCAAACATCATCATTATTTTTATTTGTTTATTTTTTATTTAGCAATACAGCACTGAAACAGGCCCTTCGGCCCACCAAGTCTGTGCCAACCATCAACCATCCATTTATACTAATCCTACACTAATCCCATATTCTTACCACATCCCCACCTTCCCTATATTCCCCTACCACTTACCTATACTAGGGGCAATTTATAATGGCCAATTTACCTATCAACCTGCAAGTCTTTGGCTGTGGGAGGAAAGCGGAGCACCCGGCAAAAACCCACGCAGTCACAGGGAGAACTTGCAAACTACGCACAGGTAGTACCCAGAATTGAACCTGGAATTGTCGCTGGTGCTGTGAGGCTGCGGTGCAAACCACTGCACCACTGTGCCGCCCATATTCCCCTTGCAACTCAATTAGTTCATGTCTGGGAATCCCCTTCTCACAGCTAGGGTCCCACTGTTGAAGTGATTAGGTTGAGTGGTTCGTCTCCACCAGTTGAATTCCTCAGATGATGTCCTTGATGCCTTGCTAATGGGGACAGGATATACGGGTCACTCAGATTCCCCAGGTCATTGTCCTTGATGGGTCTTTGCAGACATGGTGTCTCCATCTCAATGGATTGGAATGTGGAAGGTACAGTGATGCAAATCGGGGTAGCCATCTTTATCTGTGAGCTCAAGTCACCTTTAGTCTCTGTTTTTTAAAATTCAGTTCTGGTTTCCAGACGGTGGATTAAAATCATCAGTTGACATAATGCACATTTTTGTGACAAGGTGACAAGGCAGTTTTATGGAGGGATTCAGAGTAGCTGAGAAAGATCTGCGACCTCTGATGGAATGGAAGATGTGGTTGCACAAGACCCAGTTTCAGAGAATTGAAGGGCATAGGGATGACTTAATTTTATAGTTGATAGTTGCCAAGTTAACTTGCAAGTGTCACTTTTTCTGAATCTAATAGCTCAACACGCCAAACGCCAAAGAGTCTAGAAACTAGAAAACTCTGTAGAAGCAAGGTTAAGGACAGTGGGGAGATTGTCTGAGGTTTAAATTGTCTGAAGTTTAAATTGTCCAGTAAGTCAATAACATTCGAAGAATATTGTTAGGGATAAGTTAAGCAATACATAATTTATGATTATTTAAAACAGTGCTTCAGTATTGTTGAATGAGCATTTCATTGGAACATGTATAAATGTTTCAAACTATTATAGGAAACAAGAAGGACAGAGCAGGAAGTCAATTTGGAGCAATATAAAATTGTATTTTCATTGTCTCACTTTTTTAATAGTTTCATTTCAGGATGCCGAGGTTTGTTTTGGCTCAAGGACAAGAAGCTGTAATACTTACATTAATTTTTATTTGCCCTGGGAAATCGGATTCAGACACAGAAATGAGTTCTGACAGTCTAGTTCCCTTCATTAGTACCTGTGAATGACGTATTTTCTGTGACAGCATCTGTTTACTCTGAGAGGAAGTATGGTAAATTCTTCTTTTCTTTTGGGCCTCCTTATCTCGAGAGACAATGGATACGCGCCTGGAGGTGGTCAGTATGGTAAATAGGCACAACATATTGTTACAGACAGGTGGTAAGGGTATGGGCAGTTCCCACTGCTCACTTCCCAACTGACCGCAATCGTGTTTTGTGTAAAATGATGAGTTAGCCGCTGAGTGTTTTTAGGGTCCAATAAACAGACAAATGACAGGCTTTCTTGTAGGTTTAAAATAAACAATATTTATTCCCCAAAATGTTCACAATACCACTCACACACACATTCACTCTCACATGCAATCTCAAGAGAAGATAGATAGAAGGTAAAGGGTAAGAGTTCAAGCTGTAAAAAAAAGTCTGTTGTTTCAGGGAAAACCTGTGGGATCTTCTCAGAAGGTGAATTTTACAGTTGCAGGCCTGTTTGCTGGTTGTCTGGCAATTGCTGGGCTGTTGCAGCCTTGTGACAGTCCTCTTTGGGTTGAAGATGATGCTGATGACTTGGTTCAATTCTGACAAGTAGAAGAGTAGTTTTTACAAAGGCGCTCCCTTGTCTTTGCTGTAGCTGGCTTCCAACTTGTCTCAGCAGGGTTCAACTGTGTTTGCTGGAACTGATCTCTCTCTCTCTCTCTGTCTGCCAGCCTTGCTGGAATTCAAGATTTTTTTTGTTTTTCTGTGTGGTTGAGAAGCCTGAACTTGATGTTTGAAATTCTGGACTGGCAATACCCACTTTGTTACAATTGTTAATTCTGCCTATGTGACTTTAGGTTTCAGTCCTTGCTGGACTGCACAATGGCCTTTAGATGGCCCCATTTTGCGAATATGGAGGCTTTTCACACCCCATTGTAATGAAGGATAGCTGGAGATGAGATATATGGGGGAAAGCCTTTGTCTTAGTTTGTTTGAGTATATCTCACATCCATGTGTGATTATCTGTCTTATTTCCATGCAGTATTGATTGGTTTTCAGTCATAGTAGGCAATGGATGTGGATTACAGTGCAAGAGGTGGTATGAGCCATATGTCTTGTCCTCCATTTTGTTGACAGCCATTGTCCTAATCTTTTAAAATTTGTTCTAAGTTTTATAACTTTTCCGTTTTTTCTGTATTTTCATCGCTACATTCCTCGTGAGTGTGACAATATTGATATTAGAATCATAGCATATACAATCCAGGAAGAGACCATTACTGGCACCATTATATTGGAGCTACCTGCTCCATTCCCATTTTCCATTACTTGCCCCCATTCTTCCTTTTCAAGAGCTCATTTAATTCCATTTTAAATGATGTTGTAGTCTCTGCCTCAACAGCCATTTGTGGTAAAGCATTCCATATTCTAATAACCCTCATACAAAAAATGTCATTCTTCCACTGATAATTGGCAGTCTAAGTCTAAATCCATGCAATGCTCTTTCTTGTTCGTTAAATGATCCATATTTGTAAAGGGAGAGGAGAAAATGGCACACAAATGTTTAGTTAAGGGCTACGTTTTAGCCTTCTTGTTTTCTCAAATAGGTGAGATGCCTGTTTCCCATTGTAATTCAAGATACACTCAGGAAATCATGGGAGCACGTGACTGTTAAATGCACACTGCCTGGGAACAGAATTTAGTTCCTGGTATCAAAAAATAGCAGTCAATCAGGACAGACATGCAGTCACAATCCTTGACCCTATTCAAGCATCTAACAAACCATCTGACAGTAAAATTATCAGAATTTTTTTATTAATCTAGCTGTGAAATTCAGAACTTTTGTGGGAACAAGCTTTAAAAAATCTTTAAAGAAATAAGGAGCATGTAAATTTAAAGGTTACTCTTAGGTCCATTGGGAGGAGATTTTAAAACTCCAGCAGCACCTACTAAGGGAATGCCAAAACTCTAACTCTTCCCAGGAAATCTTCAAGTGAATAAATCTTTGCTGAACAATGATGATTTGAACACCTCCACTCAGTCCACAAGCAGGACCCCGAGCTTCCGGTTGCTTGCCATTTCAACACTCCCCCCTGCTCTCATGCTCACATCTCTGTCCTGGGATTGCTGCAGTGTTCCAGTGAACATCAATGCAAGCTCGAGGAACAGCATCTCATTTACCGATTAGGCACACTACAGCCTGCCGGACTGAACACAGAGTTCAATCATTTCAGAGCATGACTGGCCCCCCCATTTTACTTTTATTTTTAGTTATTTTTTTCTTTTTCCTTTTTTTTTATATATATTCTTTTGTGTTTATTTTATTTTATTTCATCTTAGTTTGTTCAGTTTGCTTACCCACTGTTTTCTTTCATGTTTGTATTTGCGGCTGTTCAATTTTCAGTCCGTTAACACCCTTTCTGTACTAATGCTTCGACTTTCAGCACACCATTAACATATCTTTGCTCCATGACCTTCTGGTCAGCTATTCTGTGACCTTGTCCTATCTACATCTTTTCCTTTGTTATCTCTTGCCCCACCCCCACGTTACTTGCTTATAACCTTTTACATTTACATTTACATTACATGGGTGGCACAGTGGTGCAATGGTTAGCACCACAGCTCCAGCGGCCCTGGTTCAGTTCTGGGTACTGCCTGTGCGGAGTTTGCAAGTTCTCCCTGTGACCGTGTGGGTTTCCGCTGGGTGCTACGGTTTCCTCCCACAGCCAAAAACTTGCAGGTTGATAGGTAAATTGGCCATTGTAAATTGCCCCTCGTGTAGGTCGGTGGTAGGAGAATGGTGGGGATGTGGTAGGGAATATGGGATTAATGTAGGATTAGTATAGATGGGTGGTTGTTGGTCGGCACAGACTCAGGGGGCCAAAGGGCCTGTTTCAGTGCTGTATCTCTAAAAAAAAATTGCCAGTTCTGAAGAAGGGTCACTGACCTGAAACGGTAACTCTGCTTCTCTCTCCACAGATGCTGCCAGACCTGCTGAGTATTTCCAGCATTTCTTGTTTTTATTTCAGATTTCCGGCATCTGCAGTATTTTGCTTTTAATGATGATTTGAACTTGTATTATTGTTTTTCCTCTCACCTGCAAATCTTCAACCAATTATACAGATTAAAATGAAGAGAGTAATAACCAATTAGAACAGAAAGTTAAATTATTTATGGTAGAGAAGCAGCAGGTATCAATGGATTCTTATTATCTTGTTTGATCTTTAGTACTAGTGTCACAGAGCTAAGACATGCAGTTCCAACCCTTGTGGATTTCAGTTTTAATACAGCTGAGCAGAGCTTAACATTAAAACATTCTTTAACCACATCAGTGAAGAAAAGTGGGAGTAATGCAATGTTAATTCAGTCCCACTACTCCACAGGCCATAGCATATTAGTAAAGTTTCCCAACTACTGGAAAATAGCCAAATTAAACACTATATTTGTCCCCAGAATAAAGCATACCAAACCAGGTTTATTTAAACAACAACAAAATTAACTATTTATTAATAAACTAAGTCTTAAACAATAATGAGATAATTCTATATGTGAAAGGATTCTCTTAAAACTTTTTATTCTTCCTAACCTTTATGCACACACACATACATTAAAAAAAGGTTAATCGGGAGAAAAGGATATTTTAGTTTACAACTGTTTCTTAGGCATAATAAAATAATTCGGTTGGCACTTCTGGTAGGATATATCCAGGTCGGTGAGGTGTCCCAGAGTCAAATAGTCAGATGCCACTTGAAGTCTCTCCAGGCGAGGTTGATGAACAGTCTGTGATGGGTAGGTGTTCACAGCACTTTGTCTGCAGCAGGCATCACACAGATCTTTCAGCAAAGGGTGTAACAACAGGTCTACTTGGGTTTTTAAATAGTAGTCTAACAATAGAAGCTTTCTTAAGCTTTCAGGATCTCCCAAAACACAAGAGACAACAGGAATCACTCGTGAGGCAGAGATTTTTCAGAGCCTGGAAGCAATAGGAATCTGCTACCATTTTAAAATGCAGGATTTCCTCTCAGCAAAGGAGCTTTTCTCCACAGAGTGCAGCAACTCCTCTTTTCCTAGATCTTTTCTTCTCCAGGAGTCTTTTTCTCTCTCCCAGCAGACCACAGCCATCACCTCAAATGTAGAATTTCTTTTTACAAGAGAGGCAAGAGTTCTTTTTCAGGGAGAGGTCTTTTAACTGGTCTGCAAAAAACAGGTCCCAGCCAGTTTGTTCTGCCTCCTGCCTGCCCCGCTTACTGGTCTCCATAAAGCAAAAATGAAACTGAAACTCAAACAATCAAGTCATGTGACCTGTCGTTTCCCTTGCTGTTGTTTGAAACAGGTGTCTTGCAGTTCAAACGCCAAGTTTCAGCATTCAATGTTCACAGAAAAATCCTTTTCTTCAGTCTTTAAAATACATAGAATTCCAAGCTTTCAAATAAAAAAACAAAACTCTTGTGACAATTTGTATTGATCAGAAACATCAATATAACTTTTCAAACAGCAAGACAAATAGGGGATGTGCACCACATAAGATAAATGAAAAGCACGCAACATTCCACATGAAAAGGGTAAAAGCTGCTGTCTAGGTTTAAAGTCAGTAGGAAACTACAACAGAGTTCTAGGAACATTTTTCTGATTTTATGATACGTTCTATTATTTGCATATTCTACACTAATCTCGCCAGCTGTAGATTTATACTCTAACAAGTGAACTCCCCAAAGCTACTGACAATGTTATCTTTATTATAACTTCAGAAACAATCAGCAGCTTTTACTTTGAGTTCAGCTTTGTTTTCTGATAAAACATAAGTCACTGTTACTCTCAGTCTTTTGCTGCAATCTGATTGGGCTCTTGTTATGTTTCTCTCATTTTCTGAGGGGTGTGCTTTTGGTAAGTGGCACCTCAGGGAAAATCCCAACATCTTGCAGGTAAAAATGAAATTTTAATAGATGCTATGGAGACAAAACTAAATGACACTGTCTATGCTTCTGGCAAAACGGGATAAGTTTACATCACTCACTCTCCCATTGTAAAAAAAGTGATGTCACCAGAAGTGAGATTATGTTTTCTTGCAGATTGAAAGCTATTTTAGATAGTACAATTGAAGTATGTTATATTGTTTACCTCCAGACTGCGTATTTTTGTTATAGAACAAAGAACAAAGAAAATTACAGCACAGGAACAAGCCCTTCGGCCCTCCAAGCCTGCGCCGATCCAGATCCTCTATCTAAACATGTCCCCTATTTTCTCAGGGTCTGTATCTCTTTGCTTCCTGCCCATTCATGTGTCTGTCTAGATACATCTTAAAAGACGCTATCGTGCCCGCGTCTACCACCTCCGCTGGCAACGCGTTCCAGGCACCCACCACCCTCTGCGTAAAGAACTTTCCACGCATATCCCCCCTAAACTTTTCCCCTCTCACTTTGAACTCGTGACCCCTAGTATTTGAATCCCCCACTTTGGGGGATTCTGGCATGCACTGCCTGAAAGGGTGGTGAAAGCAGATTCAATCCTAACTTTCAAAAAAGATTGGATAAATAAACACGAAGGTGAATGAGTTGCAGAGCTGTGGGGAAAGGGCAGCAGAATGGAACTAAATGGATAATCTTTCAAAGAGCCAGCACAGGCACAATGGGCTGATTGGCCTCCTTCTGTGTTGTATCAATCTGTGATTCAAGTGACCTCTTGAAGCCGGTTGTGTGATTACCACCAACTCTCCCTACATGAAGCATATACCACTGACCATGCTGTCTAATGAAATAGCACAGTTCCTTGGGGGTTTTCATCTAAATTCAAGCTGCCAGGAAAATGGAAATTGGTTTTGTTCTTTTTACATTATCAGTCAAAGTCAAAATCACTATCCCCCACCCCCTCTCTTTCAAACACACAAACACACAGAGCTGACATACACATAGACACACAAATACTTGTTGGATAGGATTAGGAGTGGTCACGCTGGATGATTATTTTCCCCTTCTTGTTTTACTGTCTCTTTATTTTTCATCAAATGTTACATGGGACCTTTGTCAACAAAATGCTCCTTAATTATGAAAACAATTAAAATGAACCATACTTATTCCCCATTCCAATCCTGTTGATTCCTTTTTCTCTCTCTAAGCAATTAATCATCAGGAGACACATCTTAGGAGGGTTATTGAACCCAGGAGGGCCATGGAGCTGAAATAGCATTAATAGATACAGCCGCTCACCCAGGGCACTGCAGCAGTGTTTGCTATTTTCAGTGTATGAGCTGAATTCAGTTGTTATTTTCTCCGTGCTGGTGCACAACTATGGCGCATATTTATAAAGTTGTTTTCATTGTGAGCTGTTTTTACTGCCTGCTTTGACAGATACAGCATTGACACAGTAGCATAGATATAGATATAATGTATTAAAAAGACAACTGCTAGAAACATATAAATCATCACACTACAAATATTTAGCAGGATGTGATCACAAAACATCATTAAACACAAGCTAAATTCGACCTTGAACAGATCTCTGCAATTCTCTGCAATGTTCAAAGTATTTTTCTTCGGTATTTTTCAAAACTTAAAAAAGATGGAGACTATGGGTGAAAAGGAAAAAATATTAAATAGTTGATCTTTCTATCGCTTGGTATTTCTTCGTGGATGAAGATTTTGGGAAGGTTGTACTCATCGGTTGCAGCCCCGCCGGTGGCTAGTCAGGTCTATCCGTGACCGGCAGATTCTCCCACAATGCGTGAAAGTGAAGGTGCAGTTGCTGCTGGGGGCAAATGGATCTATCCTTCTCCTCCTTTTCTCTTTCATGCTAGGTCTTCGCTCAGTCTCAAAGGTGGCTGTAGCACTCCTGATGTAGCATCTCCAAGCATCACGATCTGTGGCCTGCACTTCCCACTCCCAATGGTCGATATGACACACAGAGAGGTACTTCTTCAGGGAGTCTTTGAAACATTTGTGTGGGGCCCCTCTGTTCCTTTACCAGTGGTCAGCTCTCCATACAACACAATCTTGGGCAGGTGACTGTCATCCATCCAGGCAACGTGACCCACCCAACGCAATTGGCTTTGCAGAAGGATGGCCTTGATGCTGGTGATGTTGGCTGTTTCCAGGACTTCAATATTTGTGATGCAGTCCTGCAAGTGGATCTTGAGGTTGCTGTGGAGTCAATACTGATGGAAGCGCTCTAGAAGGCGTACACGATGGTGGTATAGGATCCATGACTCGGTGCCATACTATAAATAATATATGAAAAACACAATGTTGGTAAATACAAGCAGAAGACCAATGATTTTTTTAATTGAAGGTGCATCAAACATAGAAAAATAGACATAGAAAATAGGAGCAGGAGTAGGCCATTCGGCCCTTCGAGCCTGCTCCGCCATTCATTATGATCATGGCTGATCATCCAACTCAGTAGCCTGTTCCCACTTTCGCCCCATACCCTTTGATCCCTTTAGACCCAAGAGCTATATCTAACTCCTTGAAAACAATGTTTTGGCCTCAACTGCTTTCTGTGGTAGCGAATTCCACAGGCTCACCACTCTCTGGGTGAAGAAATTTCTCCTCATCTCAGTCCTGAAAGGTTTACCACAAAAGGATTGAAGGTGTACAAAGTCAGAAGCTTTCAGTGGTCGGGCTTTTTGGTATCTGCCTGATCTTCAGAAGTAGATCTTGGTTAATTATGCTTTCCTATTGCATCATATCAAACACTTGTAATACCAAAAGCAAGGCATGAATTGGTAGGTAAATTGGCCATTGTAAATTGCCCCTCGTGTTGGTAGGTGGTAGGTGAATGGTGGGAATGTGGTAGAGAATATGGGGCTAATGTAGGGTTAGTATAAATGGGTAGTTGTTGGTCGGCACAGACTCGGTGGGCCGAAGGGCCTGTTTCAGTGCTGTATCTATAAATAAAAAAAATAAATAAAAATTTCTCAGTGTTAGCTTTTAAAGATTTTAGGTGTTAGAAATTTTTGAATTGGTCAATTTATAATTGAAAGTTGGCATCCGTGGAGCAAAAATGCACGTTTCCAGCCTCATGCTTTTCCTATGATCAGAAAATGGGAACATGTACTTTGGAACAGGAATAGGCCATTCAGCCCCTCAAGCCTGTTTCGAATATGATTGGGCAGAGTCAATATGGATTTATGAAAGAGAAATCATTTTTGACAAACCTGTTGGAGTTTTTTGAGGCTATTACTTGTAGCATAGATAAAGGAGAACCAGTGGATGTGATGTATTTGAATTTTTAGAAGGCTTTTGATAAGGTCCCACACAGAAGGTTAGTAAACAAAATTGGAGCACATGGGATTGGGGGTAATATACTGCAATGGATTGAGAATTGGTTAACAGACAGAAAGCAGAGAGTAGGAATAAATGGGTCATTCTCAGGATGGCAGGATGTTACTAGTGGAGTACCGCAAGCTGTTTACAATCTATGTAAATGACTTGGATATGGGGAATAATTGTAATATTTATTTGCAGATGACACAAAACTAGGAGGGAATGTAAGTTGCGAGGAGGATGCAAGGAGGCTTCAAAGGGATTTGGACAGGCAAGAAAATGACAGATGCTATATAATGTGAATAAGTGTGAAGCAATCCACTCTGGGAGAAAAAACAGAAAGGCAGAATAATTCTTAAATGGTGAGAGGTTGGGAAGTGTTGATGTCTAAAGAGCCCTGGCTGTCTTGTTCATGAGTTACTAAAAGCTAGTCTGCAGGTGCAGCAAGCAATTAAGAAGGCAAATGCTATGTTGGCCTTCATTGCAAGAGGATTTGAGTACAGGAACAAAGATGTATTGCTTCAATTGTATAAAGCCTTGGTGAGATCGCCCCTCGAGTATTGTGTACAGTTTTTGTCTCCTTATCTAAGGCAGGATATACTTGCCATAGAGAGAGTGCAACGGAGGTTCATCAGTCTAATCCCTGGGATGGCGGGATTGTCTTATGAGGATAGATTGCAGAAACTGGGCCTGCATTCTCTAGAGTTTCAAAGAATGAGAAGTGATTTCATTGAAACTTCCAAAATTCTTACAGGGCATAACAGGGTAGATGTGGATAGGATGTTTCCTCTGGCTGGTGAGTCTAGAACCAGGGGACACAGTCTCAGAATAAGGGGCAGGCTATTTAAGTCTGAGATGAGGAGGAATTTCTTTACTCAGAGGGTAGTGAATCTGTAGAATTCTCTACCCCAATCATTGAGCATGCTTAAGACAGAAATCGATAGATTTCTGAATACTAACAACATCAAGGGATATGGTGAGAGGGGGAAAATGCCGTAGAGGTAGATAATCAGCCATGATCTGTTTAAATGGCGGAGTAGGCTCGACAGGCCGAATGGCCTACTCCTGCTCCTATTTCCGATGATCCTGTGATCCAAAGTTCAATTAGATGATGGCTGAGCTGTCAAAGTAAATGCACCGGAACACTCACAATGATGACTCATGATTATTCATGTTGCTTCTTACTGATTCCCTCTTCAGTATTTTCTCATTTCAAGGTTCTCTTCACCATAGCTCCCCTATTTCAATTTCTTCCACTGCCTCCCTCCAATTGGAGGTTTCCTCAGTTCACAGATAGTAATGATCTTTTATGTATGCCATTTTTTGATGAAGTTGAAAGCAATGTGTTAGAGGTGTGTGCATAAAAATAATATGGCAGTCTGAGCAGGGAAATACGCAACAGGGACCCTCGAAGGAGAGAAGAAATGTAAGCACAGCTGTAATGGGGAAATGTGCACACATTTACAAATGAAGCAATATCAAAATTACTAAAAGTATTTTTTTTTCTTTTAACTCCACTAGATAAAGCTGCTTCCTATTAAAGAGACCAGAAAGAACAAGAACTGTCAGATATCATCATATCCTGATTAAAAATTAAATGAATGTCAATGCCATTCCTCTGGATTTAGAGGATATAAAATCATTAATTAGTGTAAGTAGGATTTATGTAATGAGCCTTTAAATAAGTAAAGGAGTAAGTGTCATCACCAGGCACAGGGGGCAAATCTCATTCAGTTTATATGGGGTAATCTAAATTAATAATTTCAATAGCAGGTAAATATGAACAAATGGTATTTTGTGTAAGGGTGTTTCACAATAATTGTCTAATTCGGGTATATTCTGATGATAAGGGAATAGATGTGGTAATTTCCTGCAAATTCCAATGGGGTTGTCCCTGCAGTGAAATGGCTGAATTTTACCGCAGGTTTCGGGACCCCGACTCTGTGGTGAAAAGTGAGTCCTGAGCTTGCACTTGCCGGCAGAGGGATCAGCTTAGTGATTATACCATAGGTGATCTCCTATTGGCCACCTGTGGGCCCACTGTCCAATTAAGGATGGTGGGCAGACTTCTGATGCTGCCGGCCCAATCAGAGGGCCCCCAGCAGCCCTACTGGGAGAGGTGGGCACTGTTGAGACAAATATGGTGTCTGCAGGCAAGTAAACAAAAAATTAAGTTTGGGGGGGTCCGAGGCTCAGTGGGGAAACCCCTCCAGGGGATGGCTATCATTAGAGCACGGGGACTGCGTTCCCTCCCATGGTCCTCTCTTTGAAAGCTGAAGCCTCTGGCTCCGATGGGCCCCTGGACCACCACAGAAAGGCCACCTCCATTAAGCTGGCGTCCTCCCCACGTGGCAGGGGATTGCCTCACCATTGGCAAAATGGCCCTTAATAGGGCCTCCTTGGCAGTCTGGCCCTGGGAAAATTCCCCGGCAGTGGGATTGTGTTGCGAAGCCGAGCTGATGCAGCATCCTGCTGTTTTACACCCCCCCTCCCCCACCTCCTAGCCCACAACCTGAGGACCAATAAATTTCTGCCCTATCTGTCATTTAGGTGAAGAAGCCAGAGAGTGCCTGGTGCCTGTGGAATTGCATTCCATCAAGGAGTCAACACTTTCAGGAGAACTGGGGAGGGAAGAAATCATCTAATAAAATGTAAAAGAAAAGGCAGACTGGGGGGATGGAGCGACTGAAGTCCATTGGGAACTGCAGTTAGAGAAAAAGCAAAGCAACATATTCTCCCTGTTTGAAAGTGCAGGGTGATTTTGGCATAGAGACCAAGGAAGAATGCTCGTTTGAAAATTCCTGATTAATTTATATATATTGTTTTCTTTTGTTGATTGCTCACCCTCCACCAGCCTTGCTATCCAGCTCAGAGAAAAGACAGGGAATCTACTTCTTGTCTTCTGTAAATGTTCCTTTGTAATTAGAAGGTGCATTCGAGGCATGCCGTCAGGGTTGAATGACTCCCTGGGTCGGAGTTTTAAAGGCCGCTGAGTGCGGGGGCGAGCGCAATTTGACGATCATGTTCTCGGAGGTCAGCCATGATTAACACTGCCTCCGGAACTGACGCCATTTTTAAAGGGAGGGAATTGGTAGGGCACGTTCACACCTCCAATTAATTGTCTGTTGAGTTTATTGAAGAGCTCATTAACAGGTTTGTCAGCAACAGGTTTTAATTTTCAAAGGCTGGAAACATGGAGGACACCATACCTGGAACATGGCAGGGTTCTCAAGTCGTGAACACTGCAGGGGACCATGAGGGAAGGTTTGATTAAAATGCTGCACAGGCACAACGCAAAAATCAGCTGCTTTTAAAGTGCCACAGAGTGGCCATTGCTGCAGCTGTAAGATTTGCTTTTCTCAGTGATGAATAGCAGGGAACTGGAGAGGGACATGAGGCAACTGGCATCACTTGGGCAGCCGGGGAAGGCCTGGTGAATGCACAAGGCCCAGCTGACAGTGGTCAGATGGGAACAGGCTACTCTGACATTGGACCAAGCAGCCAGGATGAGCAGCAGCAGACGTAACCTCCCGGACAGCAGGATGCCAGAGGAGCACAGTGGGGGCTGCCAGGGGAGGAAGGCACTAACCATGACATCAGGGCACAGCCGAAGAGACAGCTACCCACAAATGACACTGCACAAGTGTCATAGGAACCTTCACTTATTCAGGCAGATGGTCTTGGACCTGTGTGCTCTGGTCCACAATGACCTGAGGGCTCACGCCCAGCCCCCATGGCCTTCAGCTACCTGCAGTTGTCAAGGTCTTCATCGTCCTAAACTTCTATGCAACCAGGTTATTCCAGGGGTCAGCTGTGGACCTAGGTGGCATTTTGCAGTCAGCAGCTTATCAGGCCATCAGGCAGATCACGGATACCATTTTCAGGAGGGCAGAGACTACACCCGCCTTGACACACATGGGCCTGTGCAGGCATGGAGGGCAGTGGGCTTCATCTCCATCATTGGATTTCTCCAGGTGCAGGGCAGGAACCTTCACAACATTTAAGTATTTAGATGAGCACTTGAAACGCCATAGCATACAAGGCTATGGGCCAAGTGCTGGAAAATGGGATTAGAATAGATCGGTGCTTGATGGCCAGCGCGGACACGGTGGGCCAAAGGGCCTGTTTCTGTGCTGTATAACTTTATGACTCTATGACTCTAAGGCCCTCAGCGACCGGCCAGTGAGATCCATCAACAGGAAAGGCTTCCACTCCCTCAACATCCACTTGGTCTGTGACCACACGAGCTTTGTTCATGTGTGCGCTCACTTTGCTGGCAGCTGCCATGACTCCTTCATCCTTGGCCAGTCCAGGCTGCCTCGGTACTTCACTCCATCCCCCAAAGCCTGTTGATGGATCCAAGAGGACAAGAGAAGCCCCAGAGAGAAGTGCAGAGGTGATACAACCAATGCCATCTGCCAACCATTGAGCAGGCCACATGGTGTCTGAAGATGTGGTCTTAATGCCTCGACTGGTCAGGTGGTGGCCTCTAGATGGCTAGTTTGTGGTTCAGAACACTGTCAGCAGCGCAGGTTCAATTTCTGCTCTAGTCTGAGGAACACAACAGGACACCACCTCCTATACCCTCTTCCTAGTCATGCTCATCTCTCCTGTATGGAGAAAAAGAACAGAGGACCTGCCCTTGGGCAGAACACCACCACGGGACCCTACCTCTTATTAATGTTTGTTTTAATTTTAGTTAGTTTGCATATCAATACATGAAGTTGAAGAATCATCTGTTGATGTCTTCTGCATCCTTTTCAATGAGTCAACTACATTGAGAGTGATAATCTTGTCAATACAATCTGTTGTTTTTCTTCCATTACCACCCACAAATAGTTTAGGCTTCTTGAAGTGCTGGCTTATATCAAGATTGGGTTTATTTCTAAGCACATTGGGTCCAAGAAACTTTTCTTCACTAATTTTGGTAAACAAGTGTTTGTAAGTAAAAAAAAAGTGGTGCCGAGATTGGAATAGAACACGATGCAATAAATAACGAGCACAAAACTCAAATTGACTTGGTGTCATTAAGTACTTTCAGTTGTATATGATTATCTTGCTCATCTTGTATAATCACCAGGTTTACACTTGTAATTCTGTACAAATAAAGAAATAGTGGGTATTTGGTGTTCTGTTACATTGGGCTTATTTGACTTTTTCCAAAATCTCCATGCTTTTGCCCCTACTAGAATACTGACAGCAAATGCTTACTGAGGCTGAATCATATGGATGGATGTTCAGTATCCTGTTTGACTGTAAGCTGAGCTTCAAACCCAATATCCTATCCATCCCCAAGATTGCTCTACCTTCACAATATTGTCCATCTCCACTGCTACCTAAATCTCAACAGCACTGAAACCCTTATCCATGACATTGTCACTTCAGGATTAAACTTCTCCAATACTCTCCCCACAAAAACTACCAAACTTTGCCACCATGTCCTCCCCTGCATGAAGTCCTGCTTGTCCATTACCTCTGTATTCACCGACCACCAACTCACTGAATTCAAAATCCTTCTCCTTGTTTTCAGATCACATCATGGTTTCACCCCAATGTTCTCCAACCCTATATGTCAGCCTATGCATCTTCCTCCTTTGATTTTGGCATTCTGTGCAGGCACTCGCTTCCATGATGATTCAATCAAAGGCAGAGTCTTCAACTATTTCTGTCCTATTCGCTGAAACTTCTTTCCTAATTAATGCCTTATTACTTCTTTCCCTGTCTGCCCAAAACTTTGTGCCTTATGAATTTAGGGAATAAGAGCAGGGATAGACCATTTGTTCCCACACCCCCTAAACCTGCTCTGCCATTTAATAAGATCATCACTGATTTTCTATCTCATATCCTCTTTCCAGCCCTATCCTCATATCCCTTAATTCCCTTAGTGTCCAAAAATCAATTGATCTCAGTCTTAAATCATCAACAATTGAGCATCCAGTCACAACTCTCTGAGTGAAGAAGTTTCTCCTCATCTCAGTTCTAAATGGTCAACCCCTTATCCTGAGACTATGGCCCCTAGTTGCAGACTCTCCAACCTGGAGAAACAGCCTCTCAGCATCTACCCTGTCAAGCTCACTAAGAATTTTAAACATTTTGATGGGATCACTTTTCATTCTCCTAAACTCTAGAGTGTAGGCCCATTCAGCTCAATATTTCAATCGTTTCTCCTAACTCTTCTCCTCGGTGTCCATTCTCTCCCATATGATAAGCCTTTGGGCTAACTGTTTGTCATCTTTCGTAGATGGAAGGATGCCAACACATAATATGGAAGGCCTTGCAAGGCATTGTTATGTGGAAGATATCACAACAGCACCGCTTCATTATGGAAGTACATTCTCAACTCAGAAGTGCCACTTGCACAAATGAAATCTGACTCTGAGAACACAGGATTCATTTTATTTAATGCATTTTGTCATGCTAGGCCCCCACCTGCCAAGAATGGGGCACAGTAATTTTGTCATGAACATTGATTTTAAACTGTAACTGGAGTTAAGAAAGGACTTGTTAAACAGATCAACCATGGCTGAAAAGACATTTGTGTATTAACAGACAGTGATTGGAAGGACAAAGCAGCCATTCCCTGACATTCAACCCACAATGGACTTTTGATCACCAGATTTTGAATATGGGGGAGCTTGCATTCCAGGTTGACTGCTAAGATGGCCGAATACACAAACGGACATGGTCAAATCAGCTAGTCACATTACTAACCTGCTGGGCAACCTGAGTTTTTTGAATTTGTACCAACAGTTTGGGAAGAAACTTGTTTGCTCTTGGACTGAGAAGCTCTCTCCTGTCTGCTTCCATTCTCACAAGCTTCTGAATCCACTGAAGCCACATGAACCCCAAGAGAGAAAAGTCTCCTGCAGCGAACAAGGGTTAAGAAGAATACTGGGCCCCAATGAAAAGCAAGATCTACCTGCAATCAAAGACTCTAAAGTGAGCTTGAAGAACTGTAACAACAACTCTTCAGGTAATGCCTCAAACCTTTCCACTTTATTTTTCTTCTGTTCTTTTCTGTCTGTATTTTCATCGTGTATGCATGCTAGTGTGGGGCATGGCGTGTATCCGTAGGCATTAACTGAATTAGAGTTTAAGTTTAATAAATTTCAACTTTTCTTATTTAAACCTAAGAAAACCTGTTTGTGCTGGTTTCTTTGTCTTATAATTGGAAAGCAGTGAACAAGGATTCACCAAGGGGGAGCTAAAAACACAATGTATTTAAAATTAAACCCTGTTACAGTAAGACCAGGTGAAGGCTAAAAGGGAACCCTAGACCTCTTTCTCACCTGGTCGTAACAATTTATTCTTAAAGCTTTCTTGTAAACACACCCCAGGATCCTTCATTCAATATGAAAGGATAACCCAATTAGCTAAGCTTTTTTTTTATTTTCTCTGCACTTAAATCTTGCATTGCTGGGCTAAGGCATCATTGTCAAGAACAACTGCATAAATTACAGCACAGGGTAGGTTACACCAGAATACAATCGTTCTATTTTGTTAACTTCTTGTCCTTTGATTAAAGCAGCAGCAGTTACTTTTAGATTTAGATAGGTACTTAGCAGTATGGTGTTCCCTTTTAAATCAGCATGCTGGAAATGCACAATACTTCACTAACTACCTGAGGTTGTGCTGCTGTTCATTGAATATGCTTGAATGCATCAAACGTTGCAACAAAATAATACTTATTATGCTGTACGTTTGCTGCCTGACATCACAAATTAAAAGCTCTTTCCAGTTAATTACCAAAGATATATATAGGGTAAGGCAGTTATATTACTAGAGTAATCCAAAGGCCTGGACTAATAATCCCACCATGGCAGTTTGAGAATTTTAATTTAGTTTAAATAAAAATAATATATCAGTAAAGGTGCCCATGAAGCTGTCGGATTGTTGTAAAAACTCAAATGGTTCACAATGTCCTCTAGGGAAGGAAATCTGCCTACATGTGACTCCAGTCCTACATCACCGTGGTTACCCACCCTCTGAAGTGGCATAGCAAGCCACTCAGTTATATCAAACAACCATCAGCAGTTCAAAGACAAGACAAGATCCAACACCAACTAGGGGCTGGATTTTAAGAGTCCGCTGCCAATCTTGGCAGCAAGTTCAAAAAATGGCGGCCCGTATGCGTGGGCCACACGCTGAAGAGCCTCCACGATCTCCCGCGCGTTGCTCATTAGCATGTATGGACGGCCCGTTCCCCCCCTCCCCTGACGCCAACCCCCAGTCAGGTGGAGGGGACGGTCTGTGCAACGCCGGGAACAGCACCAGCTGACAAGGCAGCAGATGCTGGCACCATATTTAAATGGCATTCAGCCGCTTTCACATTTAAACCTTTATCTGCCAAGGAACCACCCCTACAAAGCATCGAAGATGGCAGGGGTGCGAGGAAAGGTGGCCCCACGGTTCAGCGATGCCTCCCTGCTCACTCTCCTCCAGGCTGCAAGGGAAAGGCAGGAGGTATTTTCCCCCCAGCAATGGTAAGAAGAGGTCCTCCCGCCTGACCAAGCAAGCCTGGACAGAAATAGCAGAGGAGGTAAGCTGCCATGGGGTCATCCGCTAAGACTGGGCGGGCGCAGTGCTGCAAGAGGATGAACGATCTCATGCGCTCGGCAAAGGTAAGTGGCGCTTTGTTTTACGGCTCCATTTGACCTAGGTGTCCCCACACAGAGTGGCACATGGGTGCCATTGCCATGTTAAAGACAGGGAGGTCAGGTCGGGAGGATTAATACCATATAAGTGGCTGCATGTGTGAACGAACTCATCCTCCTTTGTACCTCAGAGCATGGCACCTACATGGCAGGCCGAGTCCATATTACAGACTGAGCTTCCCCCGCCTTTGATTTTAGCACTCCTGTTGTGACATGCGTCATGTTGTTGTTTGGCAATGTTCAATATCTGCATCCTTGCTCTTCCAGGCGAAGAGGGCCCACAATGTGAGGGAGGCCTCCAGGACCGTGGAGAGGTGCCAGAGATTAGACCACTGATACAGGCTGAGAAGGAGGCCCTCGAGCTAGCTGGCAGCCAGGGAGAACGTGCCATTTCAGACGTGGAACCTGGGATTTAGCTTTATGCTAAATTCAATGATTACTCAAACATTTTATTTTTGCAGACAATGCTGTCATAATCGTCACACGTGCACCATAAAAACTAAAACTGTGCTCTTGACATTGTATCTTGCAGAGCAACGCACCGAGTCAGCATTGGAGGCCCTGGAGAGTTCCAGCACCTGAGGGAGAGACAATCTCAGAGGATGCAGCATCCCATGACACTCCCGCACCTTCCACCAGTACAGATACACTCACCTCGATGGGAATCTGTTCAGCTTTAGAGTTTGGATCACAGGCCAGAGTGAGCACCACAAACCCCGAACAGCTGGCTGAGGATGAGAAAGGCAACACCTCTGACAGTTTGAAGACTGAGGGTGTCCAGGCCCATGCTCAGCCCCAGGCTGATGATGATCCTCTGGTGTTGACAGCACAGGGCATGCTGGAGTTGCGGGGACAGGTAAGGCAACATCTGGTGGAGATGCCACAGGCCACGCGCAGCATTGATCAGACGATGGGAGAGTCCATCCGTGCCATGACAGCTACCATGTCCCAGGCATATGAGTGCATGGCTTCCTCCATGGAGAGGTTGTCAACCCTCATGGAGAGCCACATTCCACAGATGCGCACTGACCTGCAAACCCTCGCCTTCTGCATGAGCTGAATGCAGCAATGGCAAGGCGAGAGAGGAGCCAGGGACCTGGAGAGTGTCCCTGCTCTTGGTCCATCTCGGGAGAGCAGCAAGGTTCCTACGAGCCTTGAGGAAGAGAAGACGAGCCTGCATGCTATATCTCAGGTCCCCCTCAAGGTGATTCCAATGTGGACACTGGCTCCTCAGCCCCTCCTCCAGTGAGTCTAGTGGCGTGGACTGAGGTCAGTCCTGCACTGGTGCAGGAGGCCCTCAGGCAGCTGGGGCCCTCCAGGCTTCAGGTGCCCATAGGACAACCACCGAAGTCATTCAAAGCCAAAGGGTGTCCTGATCAGCAGCCTGCCTCCAGTCAAGCTGCAAGCACAGAAGTAGCACTGCGAAGAAGCAACCGCAATCATTTAAAAGACACCATGACTCATAAACGTTTCATGGGTGACTCGGCTATGTATTAACTCCTTCTCACTAAATGTGCTTTTCTAACATGTTTCTTTTTTACTGTGTGAATGAAGCATACCAGCATGCACTGATCATGTCTCCTCCATTACATCATTGACCTGATAGAACTGTCAATGTATGGAATAACATCATTGCCATGCCAGAATGTGTGATGTGGCATTGCATGGATACAGTCACATGGGCAAAGCCTCAGTCAGCTGCTGCCAGTAATGGTGGAGATGCAGATGACACACATGCAGAAGACTGCCTACCAGATGAAGTGTGGTAATGTGTGACATGGGGAGTATATTGTGCACTTCAGGGATTGCGGAAGCGCTCAGCAATAAGGCAACTGCTTGGAAAGCAGGCACTAACTTGCATGAAGCACTTCCTGTGGTCACATACTAGCTGCACGTTGAGCAGGTATGCAGCTGGTTGCCTGGCTGGAGCCTTGATGGCCATACGCATGCAGTCTATGACCCCTTGCACCTGCGGCAATGGACCCAAATCTGAGGGCCCTCTGGGCCTGACTCACAGGGTCCATCCTGAAGTGAACATAGCCACTTGCCCTCCAGTACACGGCATCGGTGACCTCCCTGATACAGCGGTGTACTGCTGACTGTGAAACGCTATATGGGTCGCCCGTGGATCCCTGGAATGATGCGGAGGTGTTGAAGTTAAGAGCTGCTGTCACTTTGAGGGCCATAGGCATAGAGTGTCCACCAAAGCCCATCAGCTGCAGGTCATCATTCAGCAGTGCACAGAGATGTGCCACTGCCTCTCTGGACATCCAGGCACCTTTGACACAGGTGCTCCGACATCTGCAGGTATGTCATGCGGGGCCGGTAGACCCTTTGTCTTCTGTGGCCTCACATGCACCTTGGTTGCTGCTGCTGCTTGCATCTGGGAGCTTCCACGCGGGCTGCGCCTGCCTCGTGGTTCTGCCTCAGGTGGATATGGCTCCTCATGGCACGTGGATCAATAAAGACACGCTAGACCATCCCCATCCCTATGCTGGAGGTCAGCTCCGTTCCCTCAGTAGGTCAATGTCACTTATCAGGGCAGAAAGTGATGTGAATTGGTGCTTCAGCTGCATTCCAGCATCACCTATATGATATGGCATGAAATTGTCTGTCTTAGCTTTAAATACGAGTGAGGCAGCCTGACCACAGTCATATTATTGCAGTTGTTGGATTGGACCACCAGCAACACGACCTTAAACCGGTTACCATTTGTGGCCCCCATCCCACATAAAGGAGTCATGGACTGCCATTGTTCCCCACCCCCCCAAACATTCATGGGCGCAGAGTGGCCCCCTTTATGGAACAAGGGTACGAGGTACCTCCCTTCAAAACTGCAGAGTGGAGACCCCCTTCACAACACACACCCATCCACAGTCACAGGCTCCAAGGACTGATGCCTTGGTGCTGTCGGCTTTTCACGTGATAGTGAAGGTACGTGAGTGCCGCACGTCCAGCTGAAGATCATGAACTGATGGCTGAATTGCAGCGGCATACATAATAATGTAAATAATGTATGGTAAGCTGCTCTTTACATATTCCAATGTGGGTCTCCTCGCCGAGCGGCAGGGATAGGGGGTCCTGGGGGGTGTGCCGCCATGGAGCCTTGCCACCGCCGGGAGGATCACCATCCTGGCGGCGACCTCTGTGGTGGGCCTTTGCCGCAACAATCTTCCGGCACCCCGGCCACAGAACCCGATGTCGTGGGCTTGGTAAAATCCAGCCCCAGGGATGGGCAGTAAATAAGAACATTGCCAGTGATGAACACATCTTGAGAATGAATATTTAAAAAAATCAAAAGAGTGAGCTTTAAGCTTTCAAAAAGCACATTAATGGACAAGATTTTATCCAACTTGCCTCTTTTCCAACTGCAGAACTGGAAGTGGGCGGCACTTCTTCTCCCTCCCTCTTTGCAAGTTCCCACGCAATTATAATTGAAAGTCAAAGTTCCAGAGGCGGGCACGCGAGACACTTGCGATCATGCAGCAGGGAACGCTTTTCACTGGTGGAACCTGCCGTCATTCAGCGAAGCATCATGTATGGCAGGAAACGTGTCAATGGCCTGCTCAGATAGGCGAGGGTAAGCGATGCGTCCAAAGCTTTACAAATGGCAGCTCCTGGGGTCCTTAACTTTCTGTCTGTCAGTGGGCATCCATGCCAGGCGGGTGAATGCATGATCAGCCTTGGTACTACATAGCAATTGTGCCCCGAGAATCTGGAATTCTGGTGTCTGGTTGCGTTTGGATTCAACGTGTGACTGACAGGCCAGAATGAGTGATGCAGATTGTAAGTGGGTTTGGTTAGCTAGATTTTAGATTAACTTGACCATTTTCATACTATATCCTCTGTAATAACTAACAAGGTCAAGAAGTCATTTTAATATTAACACGTGACCAAAGAAGCCATTTTGTGTCTTGTATTAACAACTGTATTAATCAAATTAATATATGAAGTAGTAACCCATCAAGAAACAATGATTACAAAGCAATGAACCTTGACTGAGTTGCAATTAATGAAGTAGTAATCATGCTAAAGAGAATGGGCTTTAATTTAAAAGTATATTAAGTTTAAAACTAAGTCTTAAGATTGTAAGAAAGTTCAGTGTCAGTAGAATTTTGTAATTCACTGTAAAACAAATTCAGCAGAAAAAGTCTTGTGAACCCTGATAACATTTGATAGCCTGGCTAACAAAGAATTAATTTCTTTACAAATTCATACTGTCCAAGGAGATAACAACTATAATGAATATAACTCTTCTTAGTCTTATTTCATAACTATTGGCAAATGTTTTATTGATTAAGCCCCAGTTAGAGTAGGGTAGTAACTGACATCACAGGGCCTGGACCAACCATCAGGCAAACTGCAGGTGGTCTGATGGCCAAAAAGGGAATAAAACCAGGGTCCACAATGCTTCATTATCGCAGAAATAATAGCCGACCTCAGAGGTAGAAGTTCAGACTAACAGCCAAGTTCTCTGCCTGATGAGGGAACAAGATTGAAAAGAGAGGACCAGGGTCACCCTGTGACCAGTACTCATACAGGAAGTACACCTGCGAACGCTGTAAAGTTACATTGTCAAGTTTGTTAAATATATTCTACTTTCAATGCTAAGTATTATTTTACTTGCAATAAACTTTCCTACTTTATTAATCAAGTCTCCTGCTGCCTTAGTTGGTTAAGTCTTGCCTGAATAAGTAGGATTTGGGTCTGCAAGGGACTTTCATCGGTGGTTGTGGCTGAGACTAGACTAAACAGGGCTATTCAATTAATAAAGAAGAATCTTAGTGTATGTTGTCTCGCCAACAATCACACTGGGGGGTGGGGGGTGGTGGTGGGTGGAGGGTTGTAGGTTCACTAATAGCAAACAGTAACAATGACCTCAGTATCCTCTCAGAAAGAGAAGAGGCTGGACGAAATGTCTGATCTCAATCTCATTCAGATGCTCCAGACAGTGTATCTGACAAAAGGAGAGCAAATTCTGTTTCGAGACATGATCACCTTTATTCAGGAATTTGTAGACAGTAAGAAGTTCAAAGTCATGAAGGCAACAAACCTTCCGGTGCATAGCACATATTTTTGTGCCATGGAGAAAAATAAAGAAATTGAGGAGTGAAAACAGCTGTTTGAGAGAGAGAAAGAGCACATGGCTCTGGTGTTAGAGGCCTTAAACAAACAAAAAGATCAGGGAATATTAAGTCTGCAGGCCTGGGTTCGCAACCTGGAAAGTGATGCCAATCAGACGGCGTGCATGCTACGATAACAGAGCTATTCTAGCGCTACTGCTGGAGTCAGAGCTGCTGAAACACAACAACTAAAACAAGAGCTTGCTGAGTGCAAGGGAAAAAATAAAGCGCTCAGGTTAGATTTGGAAACTTGACCAGTGGCAGCTTTTTGAACTGGAAGGAAGGTTAGGCAGACACCAGGCTGTGGTCACCACCATTAGAAGGGGAGTTGAGATCCTTGATGTACAACAGAGCGAGCCAGAGGTATGTGTGTCAGACTGGGAATGGCCAGATCCACCACTGCTGGCAGAAATGATTTATTCCCCACCGGTTGAAATAGGGACCCCATTGTGGCACCATCATATACCACTCCTGTGGAAATAAACCCCCCACTGATTGAAAAAATAGACCCTCCAGAAGAACCACCCTGGATTAGGGAGAATGACTAAGGGGAAAAGAAATAAGCTAAAAGGCCCACAGCAAGACTTTAGAGATGCTGTGGGAAAGTCTGTTTGTATTTGTGTATGCCTGTGCTCTGGTTTGCAGTACCTAAAGTCTTTAACCCTTTGTCAGCTAGTTTTTAATATTGAAAGCCTAAGTTTATCACTGATCCTATCTCTGTATCTATACACGTGTATATCTTTGTTGGTAAGACTACGAATTAGATCGTTGAATTAGTCAAAATATTAAAACAGAATAACGCCACCATTTTTAATTTACAATGTGAGTGTGGTTCTTTTAAGGAGTTACTTTTGCAAAAGCATTGGTTTGCCTTGTAAGGGATAAACTTCAGCCTTGAAACAGAGGTCTGGCAGAAATCCAATTTGAACTTTTCAAAACACTGCTAGAAAAGTTAAACTAAATGAAGCTAAATTAGCGAACATTAGAAATTGAAATTTAGGTTAAGGGAGAAAGAAGGATAAATAAGGATTTTGTCCCTTTTTTGCTGTAAAATGTTGAAGGTTTTGTTTAACTGTGAAAGATAACTTTTTCTTTAGTTTTGTTTCTTGTCTATAGTTTTATCA
This sequence comes from Heterodontus francisci, assembly GCF_036365525.1. NCBI lineage: Eukaryota > Metazoa > Chordata > Chondrichthyes > Heterodontiformes > Heterodontidae > Heterodontus > Heterodontus francisci. The sequence goes on along the minus strand of NC_090384.1, from coordinate 88,288,431 downwards.
CAGTTATTTGAAGGACAACAGGAGAATGGCATAATTTATCTTTTCTTAGAATATGTGCTACTTAATTAATAAGTGTAGGTTTGAATTAAATTGGGAGTGTTAAGATTAACTAACCTGTTATGGTGTGAAAAACAGAATTTCATTAGTGGCTATGGTGACATTCTAGTTATTATGTCAAGGTGTATGTGGGAGTCTTTAATTCCGGATGTAAGCTTACTCATATAACATTGGCAGTTTTGACTTTTAAATGTTTATTGCCGCGAATTGGAATTTGGAATCATCCTGGTTGTATCAAGAAAAATCCTTGGGTTAGAAATCTCTTACGAAAAATGTTAAAAAGTTTAGGAAAAATCAGACTTTAATCCAAAATACTGTCTTCACTGATGGAAATGTGATCCTTTGAAATTGATAATGTTACTAATGATTTTTGTTGTTTTCAATCCTTAAATTAAATTTGTGCAAAGTTGAAAAAAGATACCAAAAAGAATTGAAAAAAAAAGCAGTTTAAAATGTAGTGTGGTTCTTTTCGATTGGGAAAGTTTTTTTTAAAGTTAAGTGAAGTGAGAATGTTTTGCTCCACCCCCTTGAAAACAAGCAGAGAAGTTAATCCTTTGTGCTGACACCTTTCTTTCATTTAATTCACTGCACAATTTTTGTATTGTATTATTGTATTGTAAACTTATATCAGGCATTATTAAATTTTCAGTTTCTGGGGCAGAGCCACAATGGATTGTATCTTTTTTTTAACAGGCGATGATGGTTTCCAGGACCGCATAAACACTGATGCCACAACAAGAGACCTAGCAGTTTTTTTTTAAAGAACTTAAGAACTTATCTACAGACATCAAATTTGGACTAAAGGCTTTACCTTTATAAAGACTTTTGTTATTTATCCGATACAAAGTGCATGGGAATAAGGTTCTTTTAGGCAGAAATAAACGGAACATTAACAAAATCTTGAGATGCAAAAGGTCCAGCGTAATTTAACAAGTTGCTTTTGAGAAACTAAAATGTCATCTAAGATAAAGAACAAACAGACAAAGTCTCGCAATGCCTGGAATAAAATGGCAATGTTTGATTCTCAGTTTTAAAGATATTATAGTATTGAATTAGATTGTAAAGTTCCTCCAGGGCTCAAAAAAATTAAAAAGAATTGTAATTAATGGGAATTGAAAATTAAACCTGGCTGATGCAAGAGTTAATGGAGGAATTTTGGGAACAAATATTGGAAAATTAGAGTTCAAACTGTTAAATTAATGTAGTGTAGAATTTCTGATAAGTCCAAAAATTTCAAGTGGAAGTCAGGAAAGTGTAGATAAGAATTGTAATTGACAACTTTCTCATGGAGATATTTTTATCCTTGCCGACAAACATTTTTTTAAAGAAAACACATTTGATAGACAGGCCACTACCCGAGCAATCGGGACCATAGAGGGAGAGATAATCAAAGGTTTTGAGACAGACATCCCCACCCCCATTTTGATCTTTTGATAACATCACCTGAGAGTCAAGAATCTGTGGCATGATATTGGGACACTGGTGTAAGAGTACAGATGTGACTTGTTACATGTGAAGTAACTAACATGCAGAAATACTTGTTGAAATGCACTGAAGAATGTGTCTCAGACATATGCAACTACTTGACAGACAGCACGGCATGAAATGGTTAATGTGGCCTGTAGAGTGAGACACTATTTTAAATCATCAAGGCATTGACACAAACTCCATAGAAAACCTAACTTTAAAATAACCAGGATAGAATGGTACCTGTCAGAGGGAGTAAAATTGACATAAAAAGGGATATCGAATCTGGATTAAGACAATTAAGGGCCAGGGCTCGTATTTAGTAAAAATTATCCATAAGTTGGATACAAGTAAAAGGAGAGCTGGAGAATCTTTTAAGTCCATGCATGATTGATTGTTTGAATTATATGTACTGATGTGCTAATAGTTGAGAACATGATTGAGTGAGGTGATCTGTAGGTTGGGAGTGCCAAACAATTAATGGTATTCAGGGATCAGGATCACATTTGAAAAAACAGTCGTCCAGGTACAGAGAATCATATGAATCAGGCATAAATTACATATTTCTCATCACCCGCAATCCTCACGAATAGTGGAAAGAGGAAATAGAATGCTGAAAACAATGCTGAGAAAGTTATATAGAGATCACCTCACTCAATGGGCAAAAAGAAAGTCAAAAAGTATTTTGATGCAAAAGTAAGACCTAGCCATGGTACACAATTATGGATAGAAGGGAAAATGTATTTAAGTCAAAATGGAAGGGACCATTTCCGATTATAAACAAGCTAAGTCCAGCTGTATATCTTGTATAGATTTGGAAAAAGAGATCAGAAAGGGGAGTAGAGAAAGAAACAACTAAGGCTATCACATGTGCACTTTACAGAAGTTACTTGTTAAGTCAGGTAGGAATAGTACTGGATGACATAATAAGTAATTGTATCCCATCATTCATTGATGACACTATGTTCAAGAAATTGATTGGAGATAAAAGTAACGTAGAGCGAGCCCAACAATATGAGCGAGCTTACCTAGTAAAGGGAGATGGAGACTACCAAGATAAGACCATGATACCTGTGGTCTTTTGGTTGCCCATCTAGAAGAGGGTACAGAATGGAAAGTCTTTAAGGTAGAATCTATAGGGAACCTGGAACAAGATGTCCATATGTCCCATTCATCCTATCCAACCATCCTTATCCAACGAGGATACACTTGGGATAGTCCAAATGTTGAATGTTGCACAGGGAACGAAAGAGTTTACCAAACTGTGAAATGAATATTCAGCAGTGAACATAGGAACATAGGAAATAGGAGCAGGAGTAGGCCATTCGGCCCTTCGAGCCTGCTCTGCCACTCAACCGAATCATGCCTGATCTTCTACCTCAACGCCATTTTCCCCTCACTATCCCATAACTCTTGATATCTTTAACATCTAGAAATCTATCAATCTCTGTCTTGAATATATTCAATGACTGACCCTCCACAGCCCTCTGGGATAGAGAATTTCAAAGCTTCATCACTCTGAGTGAACAAATTCCTCCTCATCTCAGTCCTAAATGGCCTACCTCTTATTCTGAGACTGTGCCACCTAGTTTTAGACCCTCCCCCGCACACCCCCACCCCGCCCGCACCCCCCCCACCCCACCCAGCTACGGGAAACATCCTTATTGTCAGTGGGAGGAAGACCATAGCAAACATTTGTACTTGAATACTTGAATCCAGGGATCTATTGTGTCACCATAATGCTTTGAAAATGAAGTATGGGACAGAGTAGTGTCCCATTTCAAAGCCCACCTTTTGCTTCAAACCCACAGCGCTCATCCAGATCAGGAGGGATCATGATCCCTGTACCTACCCATGACATCACTGAGATTTCGGTTCACTTTGGAATGCAGGAGGAAGCATTGAAAGCAATAATTCAGTTGGGACACCCCATACCCCCTCTATCCTTAGATTTAAAATCCATAATAAAAAGAACTACAGCATCCCAAAAGCACTTGGTTATGATGCAACAAGATAATGAACAAAGAGAGAAAGGAATTGAAAAGCTGGGTAACAGACATTGATAGGAAACAGTCGTGAATGCAAGTCAACATCCCTAGTTCAGAACTATTTCTAATCTGTTCATGCTGGTGCAAACGGTAGTCACAATTGTAATAATAGTCGTCCTCTGTTACTTGAGAAATCTTACCTCAAGACTGCTGAAGTGCCCTGAATTGAGCTGGAACCCAGCTTCCATGTCTAAAAGAAAATAATAGTCAATAGAAAGTAGTGAAGGATCAATATATTGCCATATATTACACCCTCAAACTGGGGAGTTGTAGGTACATATGAACATAGGAACATAGGAAGATAGGAACAGGGTTAGGCCATTCAGCCCCTCGAGCCTGTACCACCATATGGGCGGCACAGTGGCGCAGTGGTTAGCACCGCAGCCTCACAGCTCCAGTGACCCGGGTTCAATTCTGGGTACTGCCTGTGTGGAATTTGCAAGTTCTCCCTGTGTCTGCGTGGGTTTCCTCCGGGTGCTCTGGTTTCCTCCCACATGCCAAAGACTTGCAGGTTGATAGGTAAATTGGCCATTAGCAATTGCCCCTAGTATAGGTACATGGTAGGGAAATGTAGGGACAGGTGGGGATGTGGTAGGAATATGGAATTAGTGTAGGATTAGTATAAATGGGTGGTTGATGGTCGGCACAGACTTGGTGGGCCGAAGGGCCTGTTTCAGTGCTGTATCTCTAAACTAAACTAAACTAAACATTCAATGAGATCATGGCTGATCCGCGGCCTAACTCCATATACCTGCCTTTGGCCCATATCCCTTAATATCTTTGCTTAACAAAAATCTACCTATCTCAGATTTAAAATTAACAACTGTTCCAGCTTCAACTGCTGTTTTTGGGAGAGAGTTCCAAACCTCTCCCATCCTTTGCACGAAGAAATGCTTCCTAACATCTCTCCTGAATGGTCTGGCCCTAATTTTTAGACTATGCTCCCTTGTTTTAGAATCCCCAACTGTGGAAATAGTTTATCTTTATCTCACTGTCTTTTCCTGTTAATATCTTGAAGACTTCAATCAGATCACCCCTTAACCTTCTAAATTCTAGCAAAAACAGGCCTAATTTGTGTACTCTCTCCTTGTAACTTAACCCCTGTAGTCCAGGTATCATTCTTGTAAAACTACGTTGCACTCCCTCCAAGGCCAATATATCCTTCCTAAGGTGTGGTACCCAAAACTGCCCACAGTACTCCAAGTAGGGTCTAAGCAGGGTTTTGTGCAGCTGCAGCATAACCTCCGTGCCTTTATACTCCAATCCTCTAGATATAAAGGGTAGCATTCCATTAGCGTTTTTGATTATTTTCTGAACTTGCTCGTGGCATTTTAAAGATCTATTTGCCTGAACCCCCCAAGTCTCTTTGGACATCCACTGTACTTAACCTCTTCCCATTTAGAAAGTACCCTGCTCTATCATTTTTTGGTCCAAAATGGATAACCTCACACTTGCCCACATTGAAATCCATCTGCCACAGTTTTGTCCACTCACCTAGTCTGTCAATATCTCCTTGCAGTTTTATGCTATCATCTAGACTGTCTACAATGCTGCCTAACTTTGTATCATCAGCAAATTTGGATATATGACTTACTATGCCATCATCCAAGTTGTTAATGAATAATGTCAATAATTGAGGCCTCAACACAGATCCCTGCGGTACACCACTAGTCACATCCTGCCAATCGGAGTACTTACCCATTATCCTCACTCTCTGTCGCCTACCACTCAACCAACTTCCTAACCATGTCAATACTTTGCCCTCAACTCCATGGGCTTCTACCTTAGTTAACAGTCTCTTATGTGGGACTTTATCAAATGCCTTCTGGAAGTCCATATAAATAACACCCGTAGACATTCCCCTGTCCACTACCTTAGTCACCTCTTCAAAAAATTCAATGAGATTTGTCAGGCATGACCTTCCCGTCATGAATCCGTGCTGGCTGTCCCTGATTAACTGAAATTTTTCTAGGTGTTCAGTCACCCTATCCTTGATTACAGACTCCAGCAACTTCCCCACCACAGATGTCAGGCTAACTGGTCTGTAATTTCCTTGGTTCCCCCTTTCACCCTTCTTAAAAAGTGGAGTGACATGTGCAACTTTCCAATCCAGAGGGACCACTCCTGAATCTAGGGAACTCTGAAAGACTATAGTTAGGGCATCTACAATGTGCTCCCCTACTTCCTTTAACACCCTCGGATGGAAACCGTCAGGTCCTGGGGATTTCTCACTCTTTAGTTCCATTAATTTCCTTGTTACTGATGTTTTACTTACGTTAATTGTATTAATTCCCTGTCCCCTATCAGCTATTAATTTTTTCGGGGCTTCCGGCAAGTTATCCTCCTTTTCAACTGTAAATACTGAGGCAAAGTAATTGTTCAACATATCTGCCATTTCCCCTTTATCAATGATAATATTCCCATTTTCAGCTTTTAGTGGGCCTACATTGCTCTTGACCACCCGCTTTCCCTTTACGTAACTATAAAATTTCTTCTTATTGATTTTAATGTCCTTGCAAGTTTCCTTTCATAATCCCTTTTAGTAGCTCTTATAAGCTGCTTTGTGACCCTTTCCTGGTCTTTGTATCTCTCCCATTCAGCCGGATCTGTGCTGCATTTTGCATTTTTGTAAGCCCTTTCTTTTAGTTTTATGCTATCCCTGTTCTCTTTAGTTGTCCATGACTGTTTTTTCTGTGAAGTGGAGCTTTTTCCTCTCAGGGGTATATACTTGCTCTGTATTTCAATAAATGTTTCTTTAAATATTCTCCACTGTTCTTCAGTCTTTTGACTCATTAACAGATCTTCCCAGTTTACCGTGGACAGTCTCTGTCTCAGCCCGTCAAAGTCAGCCTTACCCAATTCTAAAATTCTAGTAGCTGATTCGTGCTTTTCATTTTCAAACACTACCTTGAATTCGATCATGTTGTGATCACTATTTGATAAATGGGTAGCTAGACTTTAGTTTAACTTGACCGTTTTTACACTGTATCCTCTGTAATAACTAACAAGGTCAAGGAAGTCAATTTTAATATGAACAGGCAACCAAATAAGCCATTAACAACTGTATTAATCAAATTAATGTATTAAGTACTAACCCATCAAGAAACAATGATTACAAAGCAATGGACCTTGATTGAGTTGTAATTAATGCATTAATAATCAGGCTATAAAGAACAGGCTTTAATGTAAAATTATATTAAATGTAAAACTAATTCTCAAGATTATAAGAAAGTTCAGTGTCAGTAGAATTTTGTAATTCACTGTAATACAAATTCAGGAGAAAAGGTTTTGTAAACCCTGATAACATTTGATAACTTGGCTAACAAGGAATCAATTTCTGTACAAATTCATACTTTCCAAGGGGATAACAACTATAATGAATAGAACTCTTCATAGTCTTATTTCATAATTACTGGCAAATGTTTTATTGATTAAGCCCCAATTAGAGTAGGGTAGTAACCAACATCAAAGGGCCAGGACCAACCATCAGGCAAACCACAAGGTGGTCTGATGGCCAAAAAGGAATAAAAACCAACGTCCACAATGCTTCATTATTACAGAAACAATAGAAGAATGCAGAGGTAGAAGCTCAGACCAACAGCCAAGTTCTCTGCCTGACGAGGAGCCAAGATCGAAAAAAGAGGACCAGGGTCACCCTGTGACCAGTACTCATCCAGGAAGCGCACCTGTGAAAGCTGTAAAGTTGCATTGCCAAGTTTAAGTATATTTTACTTTCAATGTGAAGCATTATTTTACTTTCAATAAACTTTCCAAATTTATTAATCAAGTCTCCTGTTGCCTTAATTGGTTAAGTCTTGCCTGAATAAGTAGGATTTGGGTTCACAAGGGACTATCAGAATGCATCCAGACAAAGGGTGTTAGGCATAACTTGAATTGTCCTTAGCTCAACACTTTCTCGTGCAGGACAAACAGACCCATAATTTGTGGGAGCACAACAAGACAGGGGGTGATGCAGATTTGAGACTCCTGACCCCAGCAAAGGAGGAGACAGTCCAGATTGCTGGAGAGAAGGGAGGATGAGCCATTGCAGATGGCGAGGCTGGATTGTCTTGACGTAAGGATGAAGAGCTAATCTTACTATTGATGCCATTTGCGCACAAAGGAGGATTGTGCAAAAAAAGTGATGAACTCAAGCTGTGATGATGCTTAATGTGCTTTTTGTTCTCACTGTAAATACCCGCAATCGCACTATGATAGGCCAGAAAACTGTTAACTCTATCTCTGGGATGATGATAACAATGTTCAGAAGATGCATCATCACCTGCCTCTTCTGCAACCTCTCCCAGCGCAGTTATATCCACACGGTCCATGGGGAGTTTACACGTAGAATCAAGATCATAATCTAGTGGGCATGACACAGACAAATCCCAGCACCTCAGAGAACATGTTACAACCGGGTCCCTTGACATTTGGAGGCTTGCTGCGGACTAGGCCCCTGCAGAGCCCCACGCTGGTGATGGTCCTCTGGTTGAAGCCATAAGAAGTCTGCTGGAAATGCAGCGAACGTATGGGGAACATATGTCGGAGATTCCAGAGGCAGGAATAGGCATCAACATGCTGCACCAGGGATATTTGACAAAAGTATTGACTCAGCCATGGACATGGGGGCAATTAATCTGTATATAAAATACGTAGCCAATCTAACGCCATCAAAACACAGTCCATTTGAACACATTTCTCCCTATAAGTAGCTAAGCATACAAACATCAAAGGAGAGCAGTACAACTGTATTAGCTAGCTAGCAAGGAAAATAGTATGCAATGCCAATACGAATTATTTTTATTGACAGAATAGAGCGAGCTACACCATGTCACGGGGTGGCAGATGGACATTATCGGATGACCTCTGTGGATTCACACTGTGTCAGGAGTGCAAATTCATTCAATAAATCATGAAACTCAAGAGAGGATTGTTATTTTGGTCATTGAGGTGAGGTAGCAGAAAAATCAGCAATAGAAAGATGGATCATTTCTTACACTGCTGTTGTCACAAGACAATTTAACCCATGATGGTCAGTGTTTTTTGCAACTTCTCCATCTGCTTGTAATATGTGTCTGAAGACAGGGCAGCCAGCAAAAGGGCAGTGATCTCTAAATCAGGAGAATTTTATAGGATGAAACAGATAGTACTTCAGAAAAGTCATGTAAAGCAGTAAAGCAGATTGGGAAAGGAACGGACAGAGAGATTAACAGTAGGTAGCCAAGACTAGTTTATTCATCTTGACAGGCTGTTAAACTAGGTCCTGGACTCTAAAATACAGAAACAACAGAATCCCTCATGGACAAAATGTAATTTGCTCACCAAAGCTAGTGACAAGATTAGATAAACACAGTTATAAATAAAGAGCGCCCTTCAGTTCCTCCAATAAAGCGATTTTTAAAAATTCACTAATGTCTGTATCTCAGTCTATCACTGTCAATTCTGATTCAGCTCTGACAAGATAATTATTAGCAAAAAGCTTTTCTGCAATAAGTTGAGAAATTGTTACTCTATGTATTATTTAGGTACAAAATGTTTAGTCATTACCTGTAAGATTGTACTCCAGACTAACCAATTTATGCCCAAGCCAAATCTATTACCTGTTAGCAAAGGTGCATTTTTAATGTAATGTAATTATATGCTACAGACAACTTTCAAATGACATTCGCCACTCAGATTATCTGCCCTCAAACTGGATGCAGTTACTGATCTTTGACATACTTGAACAACTTTTCCTTTAATCCAATTTGCAGCAAATAAAAATCAGTTAAGGATTGTTTCTAACATGGTCATTGAAATGTAATGGGCTGAAATTTATGGTCCTGCCACCGAAATTGGCGAAAATAATGGCGGCTCACCCATGTAGGCTGCACATTGCAGAGCCGCTGTGATATTAAGTGTGGCGGCTCATTTAAATAGCCGGGGTGGACCGCCCACCCTGATGATGTAGAGGGGGCAGGCTGTCCATCTCCGGCAATGGCGCCAGCTGCCTTTGCGCAGGCACTGAAGCCATTTCTAAAAGGTTTCAAGCCCTACATTTCAATTTAAATATTTTAAAAGAGTGTCATGAAAACCTTAAATGCCAAAAGGGAAATATTAATTTCATCAGTTGGCACCTTGCATTAGACTTTTACTGGAAATTCTTACAAGTAACTTTTAAAAAAAAACTGGCAGCCAAGATGGCCATTGCAATTTAAATTTGAAACACCAAAAGACCAGACTGGAGACGACCTGTCTGACTCAACCTAGCCAGGACACTGGGGTGCTCTTGTGATTAAATTACCTGGAATAGCCTTATCAGCACGGTTGTCAGGGGCCATTTACACCCATTGACTTTGTAAGAGCCAACCCCTTCCAAGTGTGACTGGACAGCTTAAGGTGAAGCACCCTGAATCTCAGAGAAGATTCCAGAAAGACCTCATTAAAAGGGGCTTGGTAATGTCATGTGACTGCCTGTGCAGCTCTGGAGAGACTGTAAGCTTTGAAAGCAGATAGGAGTAACCGAAAAGTCATCAATGAAGCAGGTCTTTCTCTTTCTTTCTCCCCCCAATAAAGATCAAGAGAAAATCCATTGCAACTGGTAAAGCCTCTCAAGCCTTCTCACCACCAAAGCCAGCAACTAGGGGACAAGGATTGAACCCCTCTTCTGACTTCAGGAACCCTGAGAAAAGCAAGCCCACCACCATGCAACATGGCCCAGCGAGGACTTCAGGAATACAACTTCAGCTGGCGACTTGAGATTTTAAACTTTATTTAAATTCCATTTATTCCAGACTCTACTACAACCACCAAAGCTATTTTCCCTCTGTAATCTATTTGTGTGTGTGTGTATCTCGTGCAAATGTGTGCGTGAATGCATAGTGTATTTTAATAATTTTGAACGGGGCTACCACAATGCCCCGCCATTGCCGGCAATATTGGGCTGGGCCTTCCTGGCATCAAGGTCTGTGGCGGACCTCTCCTGGAAGCATTTTCCAGCCTCCCCTGCCATGACCTCTGACGTCGGGGGGTCTGGACAATTCATTCCAATAAATTTTTACTATGTCTTCCCTGACATTTTTTAAAATTGCAAATGCAGCATAGATTTTGTTAAGGAATCGTAGGCAATATATCATAGATTAAGGTTGATTAAAGCTACCCATTAGATTATATTTACTAAATAGTGCATTTGGGTCAGCAGTATCCTGTTTATGCCAAAATCACTCAGCCCCATTATACCGTACTTTTGTATTCATGAGGAACTTACAGCATTGAAGTCTGGAGATTCTTTGGATTTTCTTGCCTGTTTTCCCCTCAATACAAGTTCTGGAACAATAATTCCAAGTGGATAGCAGCAGAATTGTGACATCTATATAGAAGTAATAGTCCATCAATGCTCAGCCTGTCACTGAGCTTGTGTCCCAAGTGAAAGTAATGCGTGCCAGAGTGCAGAAAGTAAGACATTCCCTAAGTGACTTATGCCATTTTAAAACGAGTTTACATAACACAAGTCTTTAAACTTGTGTTTTAAAATACCTAGCTGCTAGGTTATTTTAAAATGCAAGGTTAAAGGCTTGAAGCAGCTGTGTCCAATCTTTTCACGTGAGGTGGTGGTGGGGGGGGAGTGGAGTGGGGGAGGTGCCACATTCCAATTTTTGCCTTAACATAGGGGGTTGGTGAGACAATTTAGGAAAGATAAAGGCATTGAAAATTATCCTGCTATTAATCAAAGCAACAACAAAGGTGCATTTTTGTGAAGATGTTTTAAATGAGGAGACTAATTTATTTACTTACTTTCTGGTCACTGTGTTGGAAACTAATTAGTGAGATACCTGGCATTTCTTTTTGCTTGCAATAGTAGTCAAGTTTGCCTGCACACTTGTAGCAATGTGGAGTATTCTGGATAGACGTCCATCGATCAGGAGTTATCTTGATTGCTCTCTCTCCCACTTCTCTCTTCCTGTCTGACTGTCTTTCTCTATGTGTCTCTCTGTCCCCTCGCTCTCTGTGTCCCCCTATCTGTGCTCCCTCCCTCACTGTGTCTTTCCCCATCTCTGTGTCACCCCCCCTTTCTTTCTCTCTCCCCTTCCCTTTTTCTCTCTCTCCCCCTCTCTCTCTCTGTTCCCCTCCTCTCTCTCTCTGTCCTTGTCTGTCTCTCTGTGTCCCCCCTTTCTATCTGTCCCCTATCACACTCTACCTCCTCTTTCTCTGTTCCTCTCTCTCTCTGTCCCTCCTCTCTCTACCCCCTATCTATATCCCTTTGTAGCTGCCTTATGTCGTCTTCACAACTTACTTTCCAACCTATCTTTGTGTCATCAGCAAATTTTCAGTCCCTTCCTCTAAGTCATTTATATAATAACTTACCTGAAGACAGGAGCGGTGGCGGCTGGTGGACCTGGGCGGAAGCTGATCCGGAGTGGGAGCTGTAAAAGAGAACGCAGGGCTTGAGGCCCTCACTTACCTGAAGACAGGAGCGGCAGCAGCTGGAGGACCTGCTCTCTCTCGGCGCACTGACACTTTTTAAAAAAAAAACTTACAGTGACATCATGGGAAATCTGCAAGGTGATTGGTTGGGTGAGTAGCAGCTGTTAGTGCATTTAAATAGCTTAAAAAATAAGGGGAAAGTTTGTTTTGTTGAAAAAAAATCCTCTAGTGATAGGTGAGTACTACTAAAGTGTTTTTTTTAATTCAGTGTAACTTATTAAGTACTTTAGATTGCAATGGGTAGAACAAGGCCCCTAGTGTAATTAATATTTTTTAATTAAGGGAGTAACTAATTAATCTAAGGGTAAGTCATGGCAGGAGAGCTGAGCCCCGTGATATGCTCCTCCTGCGCTAGTGGGAAATCAGGGACGCTTCCAGTGTCCCTGACGACCATGTGTGCAGGAAATGTATCCATTTGCAGCTACTGGCTACCTGTATTACGGAGTTGGAGCTGCGGGTGGATTCACTGTGGAGCATCCGCGATGCTGAGAACATCGTGGATAGCACGTTTAGTGAGGTGGTCACAATGCAGGTAATTGCTGCACAGGCAGAAAAGGGATGGGTGACCACCAGATGGAGTAGTAAGTGCAGGCAGATAGTGCAGGAGTCCCCTGTGACCATCCCCCTCTTAAACAGATATACCATTTTGGATACTGTTGGGGGGATGACCTCCCAGGGGAAAGCAGCACAGCCAGATCCGTGGCACCTCGGAGGGCTCTGCTGCACAGCAGGGGAGGAAAAGGAGTGGAAGAGCTATATTGATAGGGGATTCTATCATAAGGGGTGCAGATAGGCGTTTCCGTGACAACAATAGAGACTCTAGGATGGTATGTTGCCTCCCTGGTGCTAGGGTCGATGATTTCACGGAGCAGCTGCAGGACATTCTGAAGGGGGAGAGTGAGCAGTCAGAGGTTGTGTTACACATTGGTGCCAACGATATAGGTAGAAAGAGAGATGAGGTCCTGCAACAAGAATTTAGGGAGCTAGGTAGCAGATTAAAAAACAGGACCTCAAAGGTTGTAATCTTTGGATTACTCCCTGTGCCACGTGCTAGTGAGTATAGGAATAGGAGGATAGAGCAGATGAATGCGTGGCTGAAGTGATGGTGCAGGAGGGAGGGCTTTAGGTTCCTGGGTCACTGGGTCTGTTTCTGGCAAAGGTGGGACCTGTACAAGTTGGACGGTTTGCATCTGAACCGAAATGGGACCAACATCCTTGCGGGGAGGTTTGCTACTGCTGTTGGGGGGAGTTTAAACTAATTTGGCAGGGGGATGGGATATAGTGGAGGTACAGTAGGGGGTGAGACACAGCCGAATATAGAAGAGAAACTGAGTCAGTCTGGAAGGCAGAGCAAATATAGACCTGTTAAGGCACAAGTGAAAAATGCAAGGCTGGATTGCATATACTTTGATGCAAGGAGTCTTACTGATAAGGCAGATGAATTGAGGGCATTGATTAGCACATGGGATTATGATATTATTGCGATCACGGAGACATGGCTGAGGGAGGGGCAGGACTGGCAATCAATATTCCAGGCTATAGAATCTTCAGGCATGATAGGGGAGGGGAAAAAAGAAGAGGTGGTATTGCATTGTTGATCAAGGAGTCAATTACTGCAGTAAGGAGGGATGATATCTTCGAAGGTTCCTCAAATGAGGCCATATGGGTAGAACTTAAGAACAAAAGGGGGGCAATCACTTGGCTGGGCATGTACTACAGGCCTCCAAACAGTCAGGAAGAGATAGAGGAACAGATAAGTAGGCAAATCTCAGAGACATGTAAATATAATAGGGTAATAATAGTAGGGGATTTCAACTTACCTAATATCAACTGGGATAGTCTTAGTGCTTAGACTTAAAGGGGCAGTAATTCTTAAAATGCATACAGGAGAGCTTTTTGAGCCAGTTTGTAGAAAGTCCTACAAGAGATGGGGTAGTACTGGACCTAATACTAGGGAATGAAGCTGGACAAGTGGTAGAAGTGTCAGTGGGGGAGCATTTCGTGACCATAAGTCTGTAAGATTTAAGGTAGTTATGGAAAAGGACAAAGACGGGCCAGAAATAAAGGTACTGATTTGGGGGAAGGCCGATTTCAATTTGATAAAACAGGATCTGGCCAAAGTGGACTGGGAGCAGCTGTAGGAAAGTCTACATCAGGCCATTCAAAGAGGAAATAATGAGGGTTCAGAGCCAACATGTACCCGTTAAGGTGAAGGGTAGGACCAACAAGTCCAAGGAACCCTGGATGTCAAGGGATATAAAGTATTGGATCAGGAAAAGAAGGAGGCTGATGGCAGATTCGGAGCACTGAAAACAGTGGAGGCATCAGAGGAGTACAGAAAGTGTGGGGGGTACTTAAGAAAGTAATTAGGAGAGCGAAGAGGCGACATGAAAAAACATTGGCGGTCAATATAAAGGAAAATCCTAAGGCATTTTATAAGTATATTTAGGGCAAGAGGATAACCAGGGAAAAAGTAGGGCCCATTAGGGACCAAAGTGGCAATCTGTGTGTGGAGCCAGAGGACATAGGTGAGGTTTTAAATGATTACTTTTCATCTGTTTTCACTGTGGAGAACGACGATGTAGGTGTCGAGATCAGGGAGGGGGATTGTGATATACTTGAACATATTAACATTGAAAGGGAGGAAGTATTAGATGTTTTAGCGGGCTTAAAAGTGGATAAATCCCCAGGCCCAGATGAGATGTATCCCAGGCTGTTATGTGAGGCAAGGGAGGAGATAGCAGGGGCACTGACACAAATTTTCAAATCCTCTCTGGCCATGGGAGAGGTGCCAGAGGACTGGAGGACAGCGAATGTGGTACCATTATTCAAGAACGGTAACAGGGATAGACCAGGTAATTACAGGCCGGTGATTCTAACGTCAGTGGTAGGGAAATTATTGGAAAACATTCTGAGGTACATGATTAATCTCCACTTGGAGAGGCAGGGAATAATCAGGGATAGTCAGCATGGCTTTGTCAGGGGGAGATCGTGTCTAACTAAATTGATTGAATTTTTCAAGGAGGTGACTAGATGTGTAGATGAGGGTAAAGCAGTTGATGTAGTCTACATGGACATCAGTAAAGCTTTTGATAAGGTCCGCATGGGAGATTGGTTAAGAAGGTAAGAGCTCATGGGATCCAGGGCAATTTGGCAAATTGGATCCAAAATTGGTTTAGTGGCAGGAGGCAGAGGGTGATGGTCGAGGGTTGTTTTTGCAATTGGAAGCCTGTGACCAATTGTGTACCGCAGGGATCGGTGCTGGGACCCTTGCTGTTTCTAGTGTACATTAATGATTTAGATGTCAATATAGTAGGTATGAAAAGTAAGTTCGCAGATGACACAAAAATTGGTGGTGTTGTAAATAGTGAGGAGGAAAGCCTTAGATATAGATGGGCTGGTAAGATGGGCGGAGCTGTGGCAAATGGAATTTAATCCTGAGAAGTGTGAGGTGATGCATTTTGGGAGGACTAACAAGGCAAGGGAATATATAATGGATGGTAGGATCCTAGGAAGTACAGAAGGTTGGAGGGACCTTGCGTTCTTGTCCATAGATCACTGAAGGCAGCAGCACAGGTAGATAAGGTGGTTAGGAAGGCATATGGGACACTTGCCTTTATTGGCTGAGGCATAGAATATAAGAGCAGGGAGGTTATGATGGAGCTGTATAAAACGCTAGTTACTGTGTACAGTTCTGGGCTCCTATAGGAAGGATGTGATTGCACTGGAGAGGGTGCGGAGGAGATTCACTAGGATGTTGCCTGGGCTGGAGCATTTGAGCTATGAAGAGAGACTGAAAAGGCTGGGGTTGTTTTCCTTAGAACAGAGAAGGATGAGGGGGGACATGATTGAGGTATACAAAATTATGAGGGGCATTGATAGGTTAGATAGGAAGAGACTTTTTCCCTTAGAGGAGGTGCCAATAACCAGGGGGCATAGATTTAAGGTAAGGGGCAGGAGGTTTAGAGGGGACTTGAGGAAAAATTCTTTCACCCAGAGGGTGGTTGGAATCTGGATCTCACTGCCTGAAGTGATGGTAGAGGCAGGAACCCTCACAACATTTAGGAAGTATTTAAGTGAGCACTTGAAATGCCATAGCATACAAGGCTACAGGCCAAGTGTTGGAAAATGGGACTAGAATAGTTAGTTGCTTGATGGCCAGCGCAGACATGATGGGCCGAAGGGCCTGTTTCTGTGCTGTATAACACAATGACGCTCTGACTCTAAATTGTAAAAAGTTGAGGCCCAGCGTTGATCTCTGTGGCACACTATTCGTTACATCTTGCCAACCAGAAAATGACCCATTTATGCCTACTCTCTGTTTCCTGTTAGCTAGCCACTCTTCTACCCAATATGCCAATATGTTACCCCCTACAGGCGGGGCTAAAGTGTGACGAGTCGAAGAGACTTAGCAGTTGGCAGGAAAAAAGACAGAAGCGCAAGAGGAGAGCCAACTGTGTAACAGCCCCGACAAACAAATTTTTCTGCAGCACCTGTGGAAGAGCCTGTCACTCTAGAATTGGCCTTTATAGCCACTCCAGGCGCTGCTCCACAAACCACTGACCACCTCCAGGCACTTACCCATTGTCTCTCGAGATAAGGAGGCCAAAGAAGACACCATGTACTTTTATTTTCCGCAATAACCTTTGATATGGCACCTTATCACCTTATGACACGCCAGCACCCGTCTTCTATCATGCCTTCCCTGCATGGAATCATTCTGAGCAGCCTCACCCTCTTGTGTTACCTGCTGTTCACATTGAGGCTTCAGCCGCTGAGTGACAAGAGCCCTCCTCTGTCACATCATCTCCTCTTGTTCCTAAGGTCGCAAAAATATTGGGTGTATGAGACCCGTGTCATTGCAGCTTTATAACTGTTTGACTGTGACAAGTATTAAAATGAAACCTTGTTTGACCATGATGCTCAATCATTGAACTCACAAGCAGATAGGTTGTCTGTGCCTCCCATTGTGCACGCCCGCAACTCCAACCACCCAACACTGGCCTCCTCCACTTCAATCGGCACTCCTAGCATGCCCACTTGAGTTATTGTCTCATTTTGCAAAATGGTGCACATACGATTCAAGGCAGGATCCTCCACCTCTTACTCTCCTCCTGCCAGCTTCCATCTTGCACCCATCACCCTTGACCCACCCAACATTACCTTGCACCTTCCCTCTGTGACCCTTGAATCTCCCCCATATAATTATCGACATCTACATGCCATCTCTCCCCCCCACCCCATGCCTACATCTGTCCCCATTGAAATACCCACTCTCGCCCTAGATCCTCCAGCGATCTAACTTAATGTAGATGTCCAATCCCGTGCCCTGCCCTACAGGTCCTTCCAATACTCAACCTTGACTCTGGACGTGCCCTCTATCTCATCACACTGGCCCCTGTGAATGTGACCATTTCCTTCAACAGCCAGCACCCTGAGTTCACCCCACAGAACTGACCCCTCCTTTTAGGCCCACCATGCACCTTACCTACATTATCTGCTCAAACCACCACCACCATCGACTCCACACCCAGAATGCCAGGCCCTCCTCCTCACCTCCAGGCACCCAAAACCCACACTCTACATTCCCTGGCTTCCCTCCTCTGCACCTCCAGGCACCCGAACCAACACTGTCAACCCCCCAACCCCCACCTCCTCCCCCTCGCTGCACCCTCCCACAATTCGCCCTTGCTGGTCCTGAGCCTGGAGCCAAACATCCATCCCAATGTTGCCCACCCTTGTGCCAAAGAGTTCATGAAATTAGACCGCTGACCTGAGACACAACTGCAGAAAGCTGACTGGTGCTCACCACCTTTAAGCGAACGTGAACCAAGTGCCACGAGAATCCTGTGCGCCGCTGGCTGAATCTGGCAGGTAGGTCTTAATTTCAATTAATTATAAGGTAATAAATATTCATGGTATGCAAATGTATGAAAAGTTGGAACCTGCCACATGATGGCGTGAGGCCCGAACCATCACAAAAATGCTGCTAACTTACTCTCTAACTTTCGACCCGCCATCGGGAAATCAAAATATCACCTCCCACCTAATTTCAATGAATGAATAAAAATCTGGAATTGAAAGCTAGTCTCAGTAATGGTGCCATGAAACTATCATCGATTGTCATAAAAACCCATCTGGTTCACTAATGTCCTTCGGGAACGAAATCTGTTGTCTTTACCTGGTCTGGCCTACATGTGACTCCAGACCCACAGTAATGTGTTTGACTCTTAACTACCCTCGAAATGACCTGGCAAGCCATTCAGTTGTCAAGGGCAATTTGTGTTGGGTAACAAATGCCGGCCTTGCCAGCGATTCCCATATCCCATGAAAGAATAAAAAAAGTCACCTTGCCCGCCACAAATACTGCTCTTGCAGGCCCCATAAAATTCTCCTCATTATGTTTGAAAATAACCTATGACAAAAATACACTGAGCAACTAAACTTATACCTAATATAAACAAATAAAAATTTATAGAGTGAAGCATTTATTGATTTAACTGAAAAAAGTAATTCTAAAACAATTGATTGTAGAAATCTAATACAGAGACTGACTTTAAGCACAGATATATTCCCTGTAGAGAAGGATAAAGGCATATTGTCAGATAGCTTGTGGGGTTGCCAGAACCTGCTAGCTTTTAGACGAAGATAGGACTAATCAATAGGGAAATCCCTGGTACAGACTGCAGAACTCTTCTCATATCTTGTACTCGGAGAGTTGTCAGATAGAAAAGATTTTTCTTTCAGCACTGAATAATCTTATTTAAAAATATATAGGCTTTATTTAAAAAAAATTTTAGATTAATTTTTTAAAAATTAAAATTCAGACATGGCTAGAATGTTGCCCCGAAAAGGGATCTTTTACATGAGAAATGAAGTTAAACAGCTCACTCATTGCTCAGTGAACTTCAGATGCTGGAAATATGGACATACGAATTAGGGGTAGAAGTAGGCCATTTGGCCCCTCTAGCCTGCTTCGCCATTCATCTCTTTGTGTCTCAAATTCCACACTCCCATCTACCCCTGATAACCTTTGATTCCCTTGCCTAACAAGAATCTATCTACCCTGCCTTAAAATTATTCAATGACCCTACCTCCACCACCATCTGAGGCAGAGAGTTCCAAAGTTGCACAACCCTCTGAGAGAAAGAATTTCTCCTCACCTCTATCCTAAAAGGGCGACTCCTAATTTTAAATCAGTGCGCCCTAGTTCTGGACTCCGCCACAAGAGAAAACATCCTTTCCACCTTGTCAAGACCATTCAGGATCGTATGTACTTCAATCAAGACTCCCCTCACTCTTCTAAACTCCAGTGAAAACAAGCCCAGTCTGTCCAACCTTTCTTCATAAGACAACTTGCTCATTCCAGGTATCAATCTAGTAAACCTCCACTGAACTGCCTCTAACGTATTCACATACTTCCGTAAATAAGGAGACCTAAACTGTACACAGTATTCGAGATGTGGTCTCACCAATGCCCTGTATAACTGAAGCATAACATCCTTACTTTTATTTTCAATTCCTCTCATGCACTAGAACACCTAGATCCCTCTGCATCTAGGAGTTCTGTAGTCGTTCTCCATTTAAGTAATACTCTGCTTTTTTATTCTTCCTGCCAAAGTGAACAACTTCACATTTTCCCACGTTATACTCCATCTGCCAGATTTTTGCCCACTCACTCAACCTATCTCTATCGGTTTGCAACCTCCTATGTCCTCTTCACAACATACTTTCCTACCTATCTTTGTGTCATCTGCAAATTTAGCTGCCATGCCATTGCTCCCCTCATCTAAGTCATTGATATAAATTGTAAAAAGTTGTGGCCCCAGCACAGACCTCTGAGGGACTCCACTCGTCACATCCTGCCAATCAGAAAAGGACATGTTTATGCATACTCTCTGTTTTCTGCCAGCCAGCCAATCTTCTATCCATGCTAATTTGTTACCCCTACACCATGCTCCCCTACTTTGTGCAATAACCTTTTACGTGGCACCTTGTCAAATGCCTTCTGGAAATCCAAGTACAGTACGTCAATGGCTTCCCCTTTGTCCACGGCACATGTTACTCCTTCAAAGAACTCCAATAAATTGGTTAAACATGATCTCCCTTTCACAAAACCATGCTGACTATTTCCAATTACCTTGAGTTTTCCTAAGTGCCCAGCTATAGCCTCGTAATGATCAATTCTGACAGCTTTCCCACGACAGACATTAAGCTAACTGGCCTAACAGGCCTGTTTTCTGCCTCCCCGTCTTCTTGAATAGAGGGGTTATATTTGCTACTGTTCCATATTTATTCCATTCTGATGGAACCTTTCTAGAATCTGACGAATTTTGAAAAATTAACACCAACACATCAACCACCTCATTAGCCACCTCTTTTGAGACTCTCAGACCCTACAAAAGTGGATAGCTTCACATTTCTCCACATTATATTCCATCTGATACATTTTTGTCTGCTCCCTTAACCTGTCTAAATCCTTTTACAGCCTTTTGCATCCTCCTCACAGTTTACTTTCCCACCTAACTTTATATTGTCAGCAAACTTGGATACATTACACCCAAACCCCACATCTAAGACATTGATATAGATTGTAAATAGCTGAGGCCCAAGCACCGATCCTTACAGTACCAAACTAGTTACAGCCTGGCAACCCGAGATTTGACCCATTTATTCATACTCTCTGTTTCCTATCTGTTAAACAATCCTCAATCGATGCTGATGTATTATCCCCATGAGACCTAATTTTGTGCTATAATTTATTGTACAATACCTAACCAAGTCCTTTTTGCAAATCCAAGAACACTGCATTCACTGGCTCCCCCTTATCCACTCCACTAATTACATCCTCAAAAATATTTTACATATTTATCAAAAAAAATTTCCCTTACATTATATGCTTTGGCTCTGCCCAAACATATAATGATTTTCTAAGGGCCCTATTATTACATCCCTAGTAATAGATTTTAGCATTTTCCCTACCACTGGTGTCAGGCTTTCTTTGTTTATCCTTTTTTATAACAGAGAAGTTATGTTTGCCATCTTCGAATCTATGGCAACCATTCTAGAATCTAGGGAATTCTGGATGACCAAAACCAATGCATCCACTATCTCTGTAGCCACCTCTTTTAGAACCCTAGGATGTAGATCATCAGGTCCAGGGGATTTGTCAGCTTTTAGCCACATTAGCGGCTTTCGAGCAGAGAGATCCACCATTGACATGCTGTTCTCCCTTCGCCAGCTACAGGAGACATGCCTGGAACAACAGATGCCCCTTCACGTTGCTTTCATAGATCTCAGCAGACGTGGTCTCTTCAGACTACAAGCAAAGATCGGATGTCCACCAAAGCTACTAAGTATCATCACCTCATTCCATGACAATATGAAAGGCACAATTCAGCATAGCGGTGCCCCATCAGAGCTCTTTCCTATCCTGAGTGGCGTGAAACAGGGCTATGTTCTCGCACCTACACTGTTTGGGATCTTCTTCTCACTGCTGCTCTCACATGAGTTCAAATCTTCAGAAGAAGGAATTTTCCTCCACACAAGATCAGATGGCAGGTTGTTCAACCTTGCCCGTCTAAGAGCGAAGACCAAAGTACGGAAAGTCCTCTTTGCTGACGATGCTGCATTAACATCCCACACAGAAGAGCGTCCGCAGAGACTCATCAACAGGATTGCGGCTGGCTGCAATGAATTTGGCCTAACCATCAGCCTCAAGAAAATGAACATCATGGGACAGGACGTCAGAAATGCTCCATCCATCAATATCGGCAACCATGCACTGGAAGTGGTTCAAAAGTTCACCTACTTAGGGTCAGCTATCACCAGTAACCTGTCTCTCGATGCAGAAATCAACAAGCGCATGGGAAAGGCATCCACTGCTATGTCCAGACTGGCCAAGAGAGTGTGGGAATATGGCGCACTGACATGGAACACGAAAGTCCGAATGTTTCAAGCCTGTGACCTCAGTACCTTGCTCTATGGGAGCGAGGCCTGGACAACGTATGTCAGCCAAGAGCGATGTCTCAACTCATTCCGTCTTCGCTGTCTCCGAAGAATCCTTGGCATCAGGTGGCAGGACTGTATCTCCAACACAGAAGTCCTCGAGGCGGCCAACATCCCCAGCATATACACCCTACTGAGCCAGCGGCACTTGAGATGGCTTGGCCATGTGACCTGCATGGAAGATGGCAGGATCCCCAAGGATGCATTGTACAGTGAGCTCGTCACTGGTATCAGACCCACCGGCCGTCCATGTCTCCGCTTTAAAGTTGTCTGCAAAGGTGACATGAAGTCCTGTGACATTGACCACAAGTCGTGGGAGTCAGTTGCCAGTGATCGTCAGAGCTGGCAGACAGCCATAAAGGTGGGACTAAAGAGTGGCAAGTCGAAGAGGCTTAGCAGTTGGCAGGAAAAAAGACAGAAGCGCAAGGGGAGAGCCAACTGTGTAACAGCCCTGACAACCAATTTTATCTGCAGCGCCTGTGGAAGAGTCTGTCACTCTAGTATTGGCCTTTATAGCCACTCCTGGCGCTGCTCCACAAACCACTGACCACCTCTAGGTGCTTACCCATTGTCTCTCGAGACAAGGAGGCCAAAGAGAGAATTTCTCCAGTACCATTTTGTTACTGATACTAATATTTTAAGCCCCTCAATTTCACTAGATCTTTGATTTTTTTGTGTTTTCATCAGTGAAGACAGATACAAAGTATTTGTTTAATGCCTCCACTAATTCTTTATTTCTTTAGTCCCCATTATAATTTCTCCTGTTTCTGCCTGTAAGAGGACCATTTTTACTCATGCTAATATCTTATATTTTACATACCTATAGAAGACATTGCAATCTGTTATGTCCCTAGATAGTTTACTCTTATATCCTAGTTTCTCCTCTTGCTATCAATTTCTTTGTCATTCTTTGCTGAATTTAAAAATCTTCCCAATTCTCAGGCTTGCTACTCTTCTTAGCAACATTATAAATCTCTTCCTTTCATC
Organism: Heterodontus francisci; assembly: GCF_036365525.1. NCBI lineage: Eukaryota > Metazoa > Chordata > Chondrichthyes > Heterodontiformes > Heterodontidae > Heterodontus > Heterodontus francisci. Next base: position 88,265,401 of record NC_090384.1, on the reverse strand, counting down.
CAATATTATCTTTAACTTCTCCTGTTAACCATAGTTGGACACTTTCCCTTTGGAATTTTTATTACTTCTTGATTTTTAACTTCTTGATTTATACTCTGCCCAGCACAACAACTACCGTTAAGGGGTCCTCTAATTACTCCTACCATTGCTTTCTGCCTCCTATTGTTTCTTAGCTCCACCCAAACTGATTCTACATCTTGATATTCCAAGCTAAGATTCTTGTTTCTCTATTGGCTTTATGCCATTCTTTATTATCAGGAAACATCCTCCTCCAATCACAGAGAGGGAGAGTCTTTGGATCAACGGGGGCAGGGGATTGGGGTTGGTGATCTGATGGTGGCCAGAGAAGAAGGTAAGCTTGATGGGTTGTAAGGAGAGACACTTGCTCCTCTTGGCCCACAGTGTTAGAATGGCACTTAACTTTTCCATGAAGCAGTCCTTGCCTCCCGTTTGCTGTTGAATTTTAACTTGCTGCATGATACTATCAAACTGGAGTGGCAATTCTACGATCAAGTCTCTACTCTCCATTCCTAGAAAGCAGCTAAATTTAGAATGCACTACTAATCTATTAACACTAAGGTGAGTAATCACACTCCAGAGGTTTAGTCAAACTAAAATGCAAACATAATTGAAGCTGTAACTGAAGGAGTAGTTGTATAAATAACAATGCTGCTGTAACATAGTAGGATTTGTATGCTGAATTTACACCAATAAGATTGTGAATTCAGCACTCCAGTGCTAATTTTAGGCATCTAAATAAAGTGCCAACAAGACCACTTGGGAAAAAGACATTGTCCCAACGCCTACATAATAGCCAGCAGAGCATCCCAGAAATTGAAATGTGTCATTGTTGTGCTGATGTATATCAGTTGGAGTGTCATTACCTCCATCTTCACTCATATATTGTTGTATAAGTAGGGCATATTGCACAGTTAAGCACAGAACCCTTTCTGCCTAATTAATATGCTTGCAATAGATTTTCCAGTGATATGAATAATTCAGTCTGGTGTAACTAAAACCCTTTTCTTATATCTTAGAGATCAAGTTGACTAATTACTGTGCCATGGTGTAATTTATTGATGGGGTGAAATTGTACTCTGCAATATTTGCATACAATGCATATTGTGTATTAACTAGCTCTGTTTGAGTCAGTGCCTCTATTAGAATAGCAGCCAGATGAACTACACACAAGCGCTCGACATCATTCAGGACAAAGCAGCCTGCTTAATCAGCAGCCCATCCACTAATCTTAAACATTCACTCCCTGCACCTCTGGTGCAGCATGGTCGCATTGTGTATTACCTACAAGATGCACTGTGCAGGTTGGACGTCCAATGTCCAGATGTCCGAAAACCAGAATTGTCTGAAAACCGAACATTTTGGAGACTGACCCCAGAGGCAAGGGATAATCTCTCCCACACTTCTGGAAGCTACCAGAGTGGACTTGCTCTGGCTTATAATTAAATGGAAAATTTCCAAGGTCCTTGAGAATGTGCAATGATTGCCTAGCTCATGCTCAGTGGATAGCAAACAGGAGCAAGAATTGTGACTTCATTCCTCCTGCCCTAAGCCCGGGTTTATGATACTGTAAGTGGGTATAATAGAATGTATTGCCCTTGGCATGGTGTGTTTGCAGCTTGATGTGATTCTTACATTGTTTTTTTCAAATGAAAAATGCATGATAGGTGCTTTAACGGCAGGTGATTTATGAAGCTATCCAAAACCTGGGAAAATCCAAAATACGGCATGGTTTCAGTCCTGAGGGTGCTGGATTTTGGACGTTTAACCTTTAGTAACTTGCTGAGGCTTCTTTGACAGCACATCCCAAACCTGCGACCTGCACCAGGTAGAAGAACAGGGAAGCAGCTGGATGGGAGCACCATCATCTCCAAGTTCCCCTCCAAGTCATGCAAAATCCTGACTTGGACGTACATTGCTATGCATTCATTGTTGTTGAGTCAAAATTCTGGAAGTCCCTCCCTAACAACACCATACGAGCACCTTCGCCTTACAGACCCCAGAGGTTCAAGCACCACCACCTTCATGAATGCACAGTGCATCTTGTAGGTAATACACAATGCAGCCTTGTTAGCAAGAATGAAAAACATACATTAATGTGCTAATAACATAGAGTGCAATTTCACCTCTCTAATTGCAGTCTCATGCAATCTTCAAGCTACTCTCAGCCTGAATATATGCAAACTATTCCACTGAGCTACCAAATAAAAATGCACAGCTATGGAGCATGTCTTTTATTTACAGCTACATGAGTGAAGAAAAAGCTTAGAGTGGTTAAAATATCTGGCATTACAGGCTCATCTAACTATGATGAGCTCTTCTTATCTGGTTTTGTCACAGCACAGCTTAGTGTTGAGTTACTGTTTGGCTTTTTTGCTTTCTTTAAGCTATATCAAGTGAGTACAAGTGTTCTAGAATATGCCTGAATACATTTCTTTCTCTACAATAATTAGCATTCCACTAGAATGTCTAATTAAATGTACATTGATAAAGTAACATGCACTCAATTAAAATTAACATTGTAACTGAAGTAATAGCTGTATTTTGCTTTAATGTTGCTGTTACAACCAGATGAGAAAGGTGTCTAGGGGTCTTTTCAGCCTTCACCTGGTCTTATTGTAACAGGATTTATTTTTTAAACATGTTGTGTTTTGAGCTCCAGTGAATCCTTGTTCCCTGCTTTCCAATTAGAAGGCAAAGAAATTAACACAAACAGGCTTTCTTAGGTTTAAAGAAGAAAAGTGAAATTTATTAAAACTTAAACTCTAATTCGGTTAACGCCTACGGATACACGCCGTGGCCACGCTACCATGCATGCGCGATACACACATGCAAATAGGGACAGAAATGAGCAGAAGAAAAATAAAGTGAAAAGGTTTGAAGCAATCTCTGAAGGGGGTTTGTTACTGTGCTTAGAGCTCGCTCTAGAGTCCTTGATTGTAGGTAGTCCTGCTTTTCGTTGGGGTCCAGTATTCCTCTTGAACCTTGCTCACTGCAGGAGACTTTTCTCTCTTGGGGTTTATGTGTCTTCCATAGGTCTTCACTTCCGTGAGAAAGACATGGGAGCAGACAGGAGAGAGGTCTTTTCCAGTCCAGGAGCAAGCAGTTTTTCTGAGTTCAAATTCCCTGTGGCAAGTTCAAATTCAAAAAAACTCCGACAGTAAGTTCGTCATGTGACTAAACTGGTCTGACCAGGTCTGTTTGTGTATTCGGCCACTTTAGCAGTTAATCTGGAATGCTAGCCTCTCCACCTTCAATGTCTGGTAATCAAAATCCATTGTGGATTAAATTGAAGCAGGGAGTGGCCACTTTGTGCGTTCCAAGTACTGTCTGTTACTATGCAAAAAAGGTCTTTCCGGTGAGGGGCCTGACAATTCCTTGTGATAGGCCCTCATTTCTTCACAGCAGCAATTTTAAGTTTTAATGTTCATGTGGCAAAATAATGTGTGCCTCATTCTTGGCAGGTTAGGCCTGTATGACACCTCCACACCCAGGGGAATGAAATGTGATTTGAAAAAAAATGGCGCATTTCATCACAAGGTTTGAGAGAAATATAAGATACAGAAAGAAAAACAATGCATTTTTCTCATTCATTTTCATCCATTCATCAATCTTAAAGCTTATTAGAATTGTCTTTTCTGATTCCCAGTGCTGCTTTAATTTCCCCCTTTTTTGGCATCCCAGTAGCTATGTGATTCTTTGGGTAAGCTTTTTTTTCAGTTTCCCATTGTCGTGACTGTCTAGGGTCTTTGAGATGCAAAGGCTTTTGAATTCAAGTGATGGGTGGTTCCATTTTCCTCTGACTGTGGGGGAGGTTTCTTTGTTAATCTCTCCTTTGTTTTCTGGGACACTCCTACCTGCAGGTATTTGTGCAGACTTGATTGCACTCTCCTGTGACACTTCGACTAGGTGAGGCATCACCCTCATGGTTTCTGTGCCCCTAGAGGTCTCTCTATGTCTCTGCAAGTTCCTGTAAATGCTGCTAGCAACTCTAGTGGGGTGTTTCTACAGTCTGCATTTACATAGGAGGATGTGGGGTATAACTTTTCACATTTTTCAGGGTTGGTTGACCAGACAGTAAGGGTTTTCATCCAGGATTCCTCCCAGACTTCCTTTAACCTGTCCTCTTGGTCACTTTTTCCCCTTCTTTTTCTAAACTTTTGCCAGCTGTGTGCCTGCCTGTCCCCTTTTGTTCTTGGTGGGGGTTGCTTACAGTTCACCAGCCCTCTGGTGGAGGGTCCTCCTAACACCGGAACAGACCTTAGGGGTGCAGGTTTCACTGTAGGTTGGGGTTTCCCCTCAACCTGGCACATGTGGCAACTCCTACAGGAATGTCTGTGGAGTTATGGCCAGTCAAACTGCTGTCTTATGCGGGCTTTGGTCTATAGTATACTGGCATGAACAGCCACTGTAGTCTCGTGGATCTTTCCTAATATTTCTCCCCGGTACCTCTGAGGCACCACTAACTAGTGAACCATTGTCCACTCCTGGTTCTCAGGTCTGTGAGGAGAACTGCATTTCCTCATCAGTACCTCATTCTTTAAATAGTAGCAATCAGGGACTCTCTCTGCTTCACTTTCAGACTGGGCAGCCTGTGCTAACTCTTGCCATACCAGGTCGGCTCGTTGAGCTTCAGCTAGGGAAAATCCATTTAATTAATTCCCTGGGTCTCCTAACTTTCCAAAGAAAGTCTCGGACAGGCAGATCTCATGGTCATCTGAAGTGCCAATGCAGTCTCTTCTGGGGGAGCTGGTTTGATCATGGCCATTACGTATTCAGGGACACTGCAGGGGATTGTCTCCTGCCACTGTCCTGTCTCTCTGACCTCCTGCGGTCTTTCTTTCACTATTGGGGCAGCTGACACCTTCACCCCCGCCAGATCATTACCGAGCAGCAGGTCAACCCCGTCCACAGGAAAACTAGGGACAATCCCTATGGTCACTGGTCCCGAAACTAGGTCAAACTCCAGGTGCACTCAGTGTACAGGTACAGGCATGCACTGCCCTCCAATACCATTCACCACTATTCTGGTGTTCACTGCACTCTTTGGGGGAAAGATCCGTCCTTTTCCCAATAAAAGGGATCTAGTGGCCCCTGTGTCCCTGAGAATCACTATGGGCTTGCTTGCCTGACTTGAGGGGTATGCGGTTACTTTCCCTTCAGACCCAAAGCCCTGATAACCTTCAGGAATCCTATTAACTTTTCCTGCATTGGCCCTAGTAAGCTTCTTGGGTTGCACTCTCACTGCAGTTAAAGCCACTGCTTGTTCTGCTGTGCTTTGTATTAAGTCCCCACCTTCACTGAGCGGGTGTGCTCTGATTAACCCTACCTGTTTCACCTTTAGTTTCCAGCAGTCAGCTTTTAAATGCCCTTCTTTATTACAATGGAAACACACAAATCTCCGGGTCTCACTCTTGCTCACAGTACCTTCCTTTTTGACTGGTGGAGGGCCTCCCTGTGTTTCCTGCTTTCCTTTCTCTCACAGGACTGCCTGGGCAGAGATCACCTTCCCACCCTTTGTCCTTTTTGGATTTGTGGGGGTGATTAGGAAAGGTTGTCCCCTGGGAAACCGACATAAATTAAAGCAAACTCATCGGCCCGAACGGTTGCTTGCCAGTCTCTCTGGACCCACTGGTCCTCTACACGGGTCTTTATTGAGAGTGGGAGAGAGTTTTTCAATTCCTCTAACAGAATTACTTCTCTGAGAATCTCATAGCTCAGCTGTATTTTTAGAGCCCACAGCCATTGGGCAAAAGCCAGCTGCTTACTTCTTTCAAACTGCAGATAAGTTTGAGTAGCCTGCTTTTTGATGGTTCTAAACCTTTGGCGGCAAGCTTTGGGTACTAATTCATATGCCCCGAGGATAGCATTTTTGATCAGTTCATAATTTGATGAATTCTCATTCGGCAACAAGGAATAAAACTCATGGGCTTTTCCAGTTAGCTTGCTTTGTCTTAAGAGGGATCAGGTCTCAGATGGCCATTTTAGCTGCCTTACCAATTTTTCAAAAGACACAAAAAATGTTTCCACATCTTCCTCATTGAATTGTGGAATTAATTGAGCGATGTTTAGCAATTTTGTACCCAGCCCTGAATTCTGCTCCTCTATATTGGCCATGCTTTCACTGGGGTTACTTTGTCACCCCTTAGTTAACGCAAGCTGCCTTAGCTCTCTTCACATTCTTTCTGGAATATTCTTTCTTTCTCTCTGACCTGCCTCTCTCTTTCCCTCGCTCTGTCTTTTTGTTGCTTCACATTCCATCTGGAAGGCTCTTTCTTTCTCTTCCCATTCCTTCTGGAAGGATCTCTCTTTCTCCCTCTCCTGCATTTCTCTCTCTTGTTCCTCTAATTGAAGTTTCCTTTGTTCCAATTGTAACTTTGCTCGCAGTACCCTGTCTGGGTCTGCTTCTAACACTGCTTCTGCCTTTTCAGATTCAAGGGAGAAATGGTTGGCCACTAGCCTTAGGAGTTCAGACTTCCTAGCCTTGCCACATTAAGTGATCCCATTTTTCAGCCATTTTTCTCAATTCCTCCATAGACAGTGCTTTTAACTTAACCCAAGTTACTTCACCCTGGCTTGGAGAGCTACTCGCTTCAGTTGCAGACATGTTAGTATTCAATCACTCACAACCACAAAAAAATCTGTATTAACCTTGCTCTTTTTTTTTGATTGGGAACAATTTGGCTTCCCACTTCCAATTTCTCTCATTTGTTTGTGGGTAAAATCCTGGACGCTATCACCCAAATTTCTGTTATGAGCAGGTGAGAAAGGTGTCTAGGGGTCTTTTCAGCCTTCACCTGGTCTTATTGTAACAAGATTTAATTTTTAAACATATTGTGTTTTGAGCTTCCCCCCTGATGAATCCTTGTTCACCACTTTCCAATTATAAGGCAAAGAAATTAGCACAAACAGGCTTTCTTAGGTTTAAGAAGAAAAGTGAAATTTATTAAAACTTAAACTTAAACTCTAATTCAGTTAACGTCTATGCATACACACCATGCTCATGCTAGCATGCACATGTGATACACACATGCAAATAGGACAGAAAAAAGCAGAAGTAAAATAAAGTGAAAAAGTTTGAAGCAATCTCTGAAGGGGGTTTGTTACTGTGCTTAGAGCTTGCTGTAATGTCCTACCTACAGGTCTGTTTGTGTATTCAGCCACTTTAGCAGTTAACCTGGAATGCCACCTTCAATGTCTGGTAATCAAAAGTCCATTGTGGATTAAATTGGAGTAGGGAGTGGCCCCTTTGTGCGTTCCATGTACTGTCTGTTACTATGCAAAAAAGGTCTTTCTGGCGAGGGGCCTGACAATTCCTTGTGATAGGCCCTCATTTCTTCCCAGCAGCAATTTTAAGTTTTAATGTTCATGTGGCGAAATAATGTGTGCCTCATTCTTGGCAGGTGGAGGCCTGCATGACTGTTACTAATGGTAATGTAGAAATAGTGCAAGTAAATTAAATATGTCAAAGTGAAAGTACAATCAAGATATCTAGGTTGCTATAATGGAAATTTCCAATAGGCATAATACATCTCAGTCCAAGGGAAGACTTTTCCTGAGACCAGATGAAAGAAAACACATGCAATTTTATTCCAGTTAGAAGGAATCAGATTCCATCAGCCCAAATAAAGCTTAGCCCTGTAATTTCAGATCTTTTCTTTCATAGTTACTTTCTGATACCTTTGATTTATTTGTGTTGCTGACACTTGAAGTGACATATCAACCCCTTTCTGTCATTTAGTTGGAGCAAATACATTTGGACAAGGTCAGTGATATCTGGCTTAAGCACCGATGTATACTGACTAGTTTTTTGTTAGCTGATTTGAGTTTCTTTATTGTCAGCAGTGGTGATGTCCATGGCTCAGGTGAAGCAAGAACCATGGAGATAAAAAGTTGGGAAAGAATGTAGAGTCAGATTTGTAGCTCCTGCAAAAGTGCTGCTAAAATTTCTAACTAAGAAAGTCTTTATTCCATGCTTGACCATTTTGAATCCATGTCTTCTAAGGTCTGAACATTAACAGTCACTCTTCACAAATTTAAGAGGAAAGTCTATTTTGATGGAATCATGAAATATCTAACCATTTATGACTGATCTATTTCACATCTAATTTAAAATGTAATTGAAGCTCAGATAATAATGGAGGATTTGTAATGGGTGATGGTTATGGTATCAGTTCAAGGACTGTATCCTTGAGGGGCATTAAGAGCAACTCTTTAAAGCCTGCTCCCTCAGGAATAAAACATGAACGATGAGTCAGTGCTTTAATATTCCAGCTCAAGGCTCAAGAATTGTGCAGAATAAAAAAGTGTAACAACTGTTAATAATCTTTGAAAAGTCAGGCATTTCCCCACACATTTCTTTGCACCCGAATGGAAATACCACCTGTCTGATGTCAATAAAGTAATAAAAATTAAAAAGACATATTTTATCTGCATACAAGTTCTTCTTTCACGCTAATAGTAATCCGAAGCTATAACCATCTCACTGGTTGAATATTTTCCCATTATTCTGCTCCTTGCTCAAATAACAGTGCCTAATTCTGCTTCACAGAATGTGTTGGTGCTGCAGTCAGCTGCATTTTTATGTTTTGCTTATCATAAGCCAGCAGCAGGTCTTTGGGCTAACTTCCTAAAATAATTTAACAAGTCCTTTCATTGCAGTCAAGGTGCATTATAAATCAAGGTGGAATCTTCCGCCATTCATATTTCAGTCACAATGAATATTGATTTACCATATAATCCATTCTAGAATATAGGTTCTTTACCATCCCTGGATGGAAATAACAAACTGCACTAGAGGGGAATATACCAACACGACCTCTTTAAAATGTGCTTCAATGTCTTTTAGAATGGGTACTTTCCATTCCCCTGTCACTTTCCGGTGAGCTGCTAAGGACCACCATCATATAGCATTCAGTATCCTGCACCTCCCATTTTAAAAACAAAGGAAAATGGTAAGATGAGCACTTCATAGGTACGTTTACAACAAGGACTGTACTACAAGAACTTGTATTAATACTAGCCAAGCTACTGTGGCATTGCACATGGAAAGTCTAGATCAGGTGTAGTCTTCAGGTGAACCAGGGTTAAAGGACAGGGATAATTGGACAAAGAAAAGAAAATGCAATTCAGTCCCCATTCTAAGGTCCTACATTCTGTTCTTATATTACCATTATAAACTCTTAGCCCCACCTTTATAAAGCAGGACAAATCCAATCCAACCAATTACCATCCGATCAGTCTGCTCTCAAACATCAGCAAAGTGATGGAATGTGTCATTGACAGTTCTATGAAGCAACACTTACTTGGCAATAAGCATTGCTCAGTTTGGGTTCTGCCAGGCTCATTGAGCTCCAGACCTCATTAGAGTCTAGTTCCAAACATGGACAAAAGAGCTGAATTCCAGAGTTGAGGTGAGAGTGACTGCCATTAATATTGAGGCAGCATTAGACTGAATGTGGCACCAAGGAATATTAGCAAAATTGAAGTCAGTTGAAATCAGGGAGAAAACTCTCCACTGGTTGGAGTCATGCCTACCACGAAGGAAGATGGTTGTGGTGTTGGAAACCAATCATCTCACCCCAGAATATTGTTGCAGAAGTTCCTTAGGGTAGTGTCCTAGGCCCAACCAACTTCAGCTGCTTCATCAGTGACCTTCCCTCCAATATAAGGTCAGAGGTGGGGATGTTTGCTAATGATTGTATGGTGTTCAGTATCATCCATAAATCCTCAGATACTGAAGCAATTCATGCCCACATGCAGAAAGACCTGGACAACATATAGGCTTGGGCTGATAAGGGTCAAGAAACATTCATGCCACACAAGTGCCAGGCAATGACTATCACCAACAAGAGAGAATCTAACCATCTATCCTTGACATTCAATGGCATTAGCATCACTGAATCCTCCACCATCAACATCCTGGGGGTTACCATTGACCAGAAACTTAACTGAACTAGCCATATAAATACTGTGGCTGCAAGAGCAAGTCAGAGGCTGGGAATTCTGTGGCAAGTAACAAACCTCTTGAATCCCCAAAGTCTGTCCACCATCTACAAGGCACAAGTCAGGAGTATGATGGAATACTTGCCACTTGCCTGGTTGACGCTCAAAAAGCTCAACACCATCCATGACAAAGCAGCCTGCCCAATTGTCACTCCATCCACCGCCTTAACATTTCACTCTCACACTTCACAGTGTGTACCAACTACAAGATGTACTGCAGCAACTCACCAAGGCTCCTTTGAAAGCACCTTCCAAACCCACAATCTCTACCACCTAGAATATCATGAGCAGCAGATACATGGGGGCACCACCACCTGCAAGTTCCCTCCAAGTCACACACCATCCTGACTTGGAACTATATTTCCACTCCTTCACTGTCGCTGGGTCAAAATCGTGGAACTCCCTCCCTAACAGCACTGTGGGTGTACCTACACCACATGGACTGTAGCAGTTCAAAAAGGCAGCTCACCACCACCTTTTCAAGGGCAATTAGGGATGGACAATAAATGCTCATCTTGCCAGTGATGCGCACATCTCAAGAATGAATTAAAAAATTATACCCTCTTGCCAGTGATCAACACAGAAATTCATAATGGAAAAAGAAGTTGAAGGGAATTGTGTGCAGATATAAGATTTTTGATGTAGATGTACTTCTAATCCAGCTCCAATATTTTTAACAAGTAAGATTTGGAGTATGTCAGTATTTTCAAGTATGATTTTGAGAAAATGCGATATGGTGCATTAACCAGGGTTAAGAACCTGGTTTTTGAAGCAGAGGCTGCTCACTAATAGATTGCATCTGAAATTACCTCTTTACAATGGGAAGTGAAGATAGCCTGAGCTGTTATCGCCACTTTATAAAGCACAATTGTAGCAAATTAAATTGTCAGTTTATTCCCTTCCATTCTGAATTGGATCCTCCCATGATGCCCCATGTAACAGGAATCAACAGAGCTTGGAATCAGATCTATGGCCAAATGGAATGGAGTCACTCTTCCTCTTACAACAATGAGCTTTTTAACAGGGAAAAGGATTTATATAGATACAAGAAATGCTGGAACCGCTCAGCAGGTCTGGCAGCATCTGGGGAAAGAGAAGCAGAGTTAACGTTTCGGGTCAGTGACCCTTCTTCGGAACCGAAGAAGGGTCACTGACCCGAAACGTTAACTCTGCTTCTCTTTCCACAGATGCTGCCAGACCTGCTGAGTGGTTCCAGCATTTCTTGTTTTTATTTCAGATTTCCAGCATCCGCAGTATTTTGCTTTGATTTATATAGATATATGCAAGCTGGGAGACAATGTTATAACTTTGCAAAACTCAGCTCTATGTCTAAACTGAAGGGTGATTATTAAAGAATTGCTTGCAGTTTGAGGCAATGAATGCCTTTTGTCCAGATGATGCCATGACAACTGATATAACAGAAGCATAAATAGATGAAGAACACTAGATTAGCTTATAAAATTCTGCTTACATAGCTAATAAACATATTTGAGTGGTCTCCGAGAGTAAAATGTTTACCCAGAAAAAAATTCTATCCATATTATTATGAAATGTTTCTGCGAGTTAGAAATGTGATTTCACTTTTGTTTCCCGACTAGCAATCTGACTACGCAGAGTTGACTGAAGTATTTTTGAATTCCCACCACTATTTTAATGCTACCATAGGTGGCAGCGGCTGACGTCAGCCTCTGCGACAGCAAAACCAAGATCACTTTCATCACTGGCCTGACCACGGCAAGTGATTTTGTTTTTCTTATCTTCGCTTCTGAGAGAATTAAAAATGTGCCATTTTCTTTTATGATAATGTAGTGAGGGTCAGAGAGGTTGCTGTAGTGTTTTCTCTGGTTATCGACTTGTGGTACTTAACTGGTTTTGGACTTCAAAATGCTGATGCTTTGGTCTTCCAAAAATGAATTCATGTGCTCAGTAATCCTTTAACAATAAAGATTACCAATGTGAATTAATTGCATATTGTATATTCTCCAAAGGAACTTTATGATAATAAAAAATAAAATTGAAACAATTATAATAGAATTGAATAGAAATTATAACATGCAAATGCTGGTGTTTATCCTCCACAGGAACAGTCAGCCTAATCGTATGTATTTTGCCTTTTTCCCATGTCTCTTTATTCCTCTTCTCTTCAACCATCAATGAAATCTACTCTTAAATGTTTACATGATCTTTGCTTAAATCATTAACTCTGGTGGTGCTTTCCATAGCCTCATACTCATCTATATAAAAGGTTTCTTTTGTGCTCTGTTCTAAATCTCTGATCTTAATCTCATATGTATGGCCTCTTGTTCTAGAAATCTCACTCACTGGCAAAAGTCTGTTCCTATTTATTCTGTCCCATCTCCTCATAATTTTAAACAGTTTTGTTAAATCACCCCATAATCTCCTTTGTTCAAACCTACACAGCCCCCTATTTTTCAATTATTTCTTTGCATTTGTATTTTGTCACACCAGCTAATCTGCATCCAAGTGAATCTGTGCACTGCCCTTTCTATTGCCTCAACATCCTTTGTGTTGTGGAACCCAAAATTACAAACAGGTCTCCAACAGTGATAGATTCATCATTACATCTCAAATTTTATATTATACACCTTTTGCTGTTAAGCCAGTATTCCATTACTTTTTTAAAAATGATTTTAACTATCAAATCCCTCTGCTGTTCCACGTTACACAGGTTTATCGGGCTGAATTTTATAAGCGCAGGTTCAAAAATGGTGCCCCGCGCAAAGAGCTGCCGCGATTATGAAGGGAATAGATAAGATACAAGTAGAGAGGATGTTTCCACTGGCAGGTGGAGCTAGGACAAGAGGGCATAGCCTCAAGATTAGAGGGAGCAGATTTAGGACTGAATTAAGAAGGAACTTCTTCACCCAGGTAGGTTGTTAATCAATGGAATTCCTTGCCCAGTGAAGTAGCTGACGCTTCTTTAGTAAACGTTTTTAAAGCTAAAGTAGATATCTTTTTGAACAATAAAGGAATTAAGGGATACGGTGAGAGCGCGGTTAAGTGGATCTGAGTCCACGAAAAGATCAGCCATGATCTTATTGAATGGCGGAGCAGGCTCAAGGGGCCGGATGGCCTACTCCTGCTCCTAGTTCTTATGATCTTATGATTCCAAGCGCAGCGGCTCATTTAAATAGCTGGGGCAGGCTGCCACCCCCCCCCCCTCCACTCCCCCGATGACTCGGAGGGGGCTGGCGGTCCATCCCCGGCAATGGTGTCAGCTGCCTGTGCGCAGGTGCTGACGCCATTTTTAAAGGGCTGTTAGCCCTACCAGCATATTTAAAGATAAATTAATAACAGTAAAAAACACATTTCTTTTGCCCCTCGCCCCCCCATAACAGTTAAATTAATTATTTGCCCTTTCCCCCAAAAAAACAGTTAACTTTACCATTTGATCTTCCCACCCCCCAAACTGCACAAACTTTAAACTATAACCCTTCCCACCATCCCCTACTCCCACGATGTTTATTTGACCCCGTGTCCCCCTGCCTCCTGCATTGATAAACTTCCATCCTCCCTCTTCTCCACGAGTTTCGCGCTTCATTTCCCTGGACAGGGATCCAAAGCCGCAGAAGTGCCGGCTGCCAGGCCGAAGATCGCAGCGGGACATCAAGATTAATAGTAAATACATGCAAATCTATTCATTTACTTTATTTGCATATGGTGATTGTGCTCCTGTCACTGCCGCCGGGAGGATCGGGCCGGGCCCTGCTGGTGTCGAGGTCTGTGATGGGCCTCATCTGGGGCTAAATTCAGGCACCCAACCCCCCCCCCCCCCCCCCACCTCGGCCACGGATCCGGACATAGAGGGCTCCTTAAAATCCAGCCTTTCTAAAATATTCCCTATTCAAGTCTGATGCCCTTGTTTTTATTGTAACTTTTCTCCTATCTATTTGAATATTAGGGTCACTGCTCTCAAGGTGCTCACCCATATTTAACTCATCTACCTGATATATTTTGTCACTCATAATCATACGGCTTGAGAAAGGAGTCCTACAGAATTTATTCGGAACTCCATTCTCTTCCTACCTGTCACAATCAATGAATGGTTAATTAAATATCCACAAAGTATAATCAGTCCTCTCTCCAGCATGTATTCCTTCCTTTACCAATAACACCACTCCTCCTGATTCCTATTCTATCCCTTCTAAAAATATTATAACTTGATCAATTTATGTTCCTTGTCTGTCCTGTTTGTAGCCAAGAGTTTCTTAGTGCTATTAAGTTTATACCTTCCTATGACATAATTGCTTCTAATTTCCACATTGCCCCCCCTACATTCTGAGTATTTCAATGTGTGCATTGTTTCTCCTTTAGTTTGTATTTAGTGCTACTGGAACATAGGAACAGGAGTAGACCATTCATCCCCTTGTGCCTGTTCCACCATTCAATTAGATTCTGGCTGAACCGCATCATAACTCCATCTACACACCTTGGTTCCATAGCCCTTTGTTGTGGAATGTGGGACCACCTTAAGAGCAGACCGCCTTAAGAGCTGTAAGTGAAGGTCACTGGAGGAAATGATGTCGTGTCACACATGACCTGATAGTTGTGGGTGTAGCCCTACAAAGATGTCTTTAGATGGGCTCATGAAGTAACTATTCATATAGCTATAATAAAAAGCCATATTTTCTTTGGATATTACTTGTAGTCCTGTGAGTCTTACAATAGTTCACATACCAAAGAAACAAGTAAAATTACACCCTTAACATCCTTGTCTAACAAAAATCTATCAATCTCAGTTTTAAAGTGAGTGAGCCCCAACAGCTTTATGGGGGCAAGAATTCCAGATTTCCACCATTCTTTTGATGAGGAAGTGCTTCCTGACATCACCGCTGAACTGCGTAGCGTTAATGTTCTGCATTCTCCCACCAGAGGAAATAATTTCTATCTACCCTATCAAACCTTTTTGATTGTTTATTGCCTTGATTGTTTTGTCCAAGGTAATACCTGGTCCTTTATCTTGGTGTTACCCTGCACATAACTCGGTTTGATTTTCTCCCTCTATCCCCTTTAAGTGCATATAAATGTCTATGTAATGGTAACTTAATTTCAAGTTTTGGTAGATGCATTCATATTACCAAACACTCCCTGATGCTCATCTGCTTTAAAAGATTTGATTTGGATCACAGAGGTAACTAATGTCCTCTTTCATCACTTGTCAACATATATCACATTAAACAGTGACACATAACAGCACCTGGAGAGCCAAACTCCATTATTCCAGCCACGAGCCACTCCCTGAAGACAAGGCACAATTGATTGCACTCATGTTAGTTACTTGTGTGCTCACCTACAGAAAGATTTATTGCTGCCTGAATATTCAAAGAATTACATTATATAGAATTTACAGCACACAAACAAACTATTTGGCCCAACTGGTCTATGCCAGTGTTCATGCTCCACACGAGCCTCCTCCCATCTTGCTTCATCTAATCCTATCACCATAAGCTTCTGTTCCTTTCTCCCTCATGTACTTAGTTAACTTCCCCTTATGAGTCTATACAAATTAACACTTGTTTTCTGAGGAGTACCCATGACACACAGATTTTCAAGGAATTGATGTTTCCCTAGCTGTTCAGGAGAGAAATCAAATACCAAATTGTCTTCCTGAGCGGCTGATATTACTCACTCCACATATGATTGCTGAGCAGATCCCAGATGCAAGTGCCTACAATGACGCACATTTGTGAAGTAGAAATAAAATAAAATAAAAACCTTTGGCTAGTTAAATGAGTGTTTCTAATAAGTGGACTGCTCTGTGCTGCCTTGCTGCATAAGCTTGAGCAAGTTGGCAGAATGATTGTTGCATGTTGCATGTTGCTCAATATTGTCACTGATAAAATCATATGTGTGTTTGATAAAGACAAGCTCAAGTGCCATGAGGAGGAGTAGAGGGAAATGATTGGCTGCAGTGGCAGAGATGCAAAGGTCACTGATCAATGACATCTTTCTTGGAGACCTACACACCAAACTTTCTAAAAACAGAAGTGCAAATGCAGAACTTTGAAATCATAATTGAATTCATTTTTTTATATCATGGGGCTAAACGCTTTTTTATTGTTTGCTTTGTAACATTATTTTTTATTCTAATGACAAAATAATGACTGGTATCTTTACAATGCTTTTAACAACCCAAAAGTCTCTGTGCGTGGTACGTTGTTGGGACATGCTGCTGTGCTGACTCCTTGGGCGGAATCTTCCCAGACCCGCAGAGGTGGGTTTGGAAGTGGAACTGGAAGCAAATTCCAACAGCTTAGCATTGGGTCGGCTCCCCGGCGGGTTCCCGCTTCTGAGCGATCTTGCCAGAGGCAGGTGCACAGTGGCAGTGGCTACCTGCCCAGCATTCTGCTCCTCTCTTTTGCTCCACTCAGTCAGCAGTTCTAAACTACATTCAGGCATACATCATACTGGTGGGTCCTCTTTTAAATAGGCCACCTGTCTTTCATGTCCTAGCTCCCGAACCCGCCAGCCATCCTTTATTGGACGGCAAATGTGTAGACAGCATTGTAATTGGCCACCTCCCAGAAGATTTGCCCTGTCAGTGCACCTCTGACCCCTATGGAGTCAAGACCCGGAAATGGTTCCATGCCTGCAAATAATCTAAAAGCAGAAGAGTGATTCATGTACTAATCCACCATGTTTTGTTATGGGTTTACTGCAGTGAAGTTATGACTTTTGGAAGACGTAAATGTGGAGAATTTTTCAGATCTCCTGAGATTCAGCTTGCAATTCTATTGGCCTTTAGAACCATAGAAACCATAGAAAAAATTACAGCACAGAAGGAGGCCATTGAGCCCGTCGTGTCCAGCCAGCTGAAAACCCAGATGGTCCATCTGGGTTGAAAACCCAGTTGGTCCTGCTTACATATGCCAGGAAGAGACACTTGTCACTTAGGAACATAGAAACAGGCCATTCAGCCCCTCAAACCTGTTCCACCATTCAATGAGATCATGGCTGATCGGTGCCTTGACTCCATATCCTTTTATACCCGTCGAGCAAAAATCTAGTAATCTCAGAATTAAAATTATTAATTGAGATAGCATCTGCTGGTTTTTCTGGGACAGAGTTACACCCTTCTATCACCTGTTGCATGAAGAAATGTTTCTCAATTTCTCTCATGACTGGCCTGGATCTGATTTTAAGTTTATGTTTCCTGGCCCAAGACTCCCTGACCAGTGAAAATGTTTATTTTTTATCTAGCTTATCAATTCCTTTCAAAATCCTAAAAGCCTCAACCAAACCACCCCTTAACCTTCTGCATTCCAGGGAATACAAGGAACCCTGGTAATGTTCTGGTGAATCTGCACTGCAGGCCTTCAAGAGTCAATATATTCTTCCTAAGTTGCAGAGCCCAGAACTGTACACAGTGCTTCAGATTGGTTTAACTAGAACTTGATATAGCTACAGCAAAACTTTCTCCCTTTTATATTCTACATTGTATGATTTCCTTTAAGAGTGATGTCCCTTTAATATCTTAGTATTGTTATGACCGGGTGAGGAAGGGGTCTCAGTCTCCCCTCTTGCCCCTTTCCTGGTTTCGCTGTAACAGGGTTTATCTTTTAAAACAGTGTTTTTAGCTTAACCCCTCAGTGAGTCCTTACTCACTGCTCTCTAATTGTAATTGCAAATGAACCAACCAGACAGGTTTTCTTAGGCTTAAACAAGAAAGATGCAAGTTTATTAGCCTTATCACTAATTCGGTTAAAACTACTAAAATATGCAACACAACCATGCTAGCATGCATACTAGCTAAACACACACACAAATAGATACAGAGGGGGAGAAAGAATTAAGCGGGGTGAGGGGGGAGTTAAGTAGGGTTGGCAATAAATAGAATTCAGTTACTGTCTTTTGGCTTTGATGTAAAGTCCTTGGTTGCAGTTGAGGTCTTGCAGTTTTCTCTGGGACCTAGCACACACATTCAAACTTGCTTCTCAGGTAACAAAAGGCTAAAGAGGTCCACTGTCTTTAGGCTTAAGCTGCTTCCGTGGGTCCCTGGGACTTTGCTTGAGAGAGAGAGACAGAGAGAGAGCGGTGCTTTCTCCTTTGAGTTCAGTTGCAGTCTGCCAAAAAACCTTTCCGTGAAGCACAATTCAAACAGTCCCCAGTCTGGCCAGCAGGTAAGTCATATGACCATCTCTTTGTTTGAAACAGCATCTTCTGCGAGGGTTGTTGATTCTCAAATTTCTCCATTCACACTCAGTGAGGTGTGGAAATCTGGCTCTTACACAGACAAAGAAGGTTAATTATTATGATTGCCCAGACCAATCTTGTTAATTGAATCAGTGAGCACACCAAGCATCTCTGTGTGCATACCCATCAGCATTCTCCTGCATACAACTCAAAGTCCTCATCTGCATCCTCCACAACAGAACATATCTGCAACCTTCCCCTCCAGGGAACTAGCACATTCTCTATCATTTCCCTTTGCCCTGGCTGTCAGAGTGACAGATGAAGTGACCTGCTGGACTTAAGCTTCCAGCACTGCATGAGAGCACCTGGGAGCCCTCTCTCTGGTCTGTTGTAGTCTTCTTCCTTCCCTCAATGATTTTCATCAACAACTCTCCCAGCCACTGCAGCCTGATTGCACCACCCCTTTAACAGAGACAGGCTGCCTTTAAGAAGTGCAAGCTAGCTTTGCCAATCAGCAAAGCATTTCGCGCTGGGCAGCATAGCGCAATCATGGTGATGAGTAGGCAGCATAAAGTTTGCATGTTACCCGCATCATCTCGCCTGGGCAGGGGGTAATCCCACATTGCTATCCCTGTTTCCGCTAACAGGCTTATCGAATTTTTAGTCCCATGCCACCATTGTGCAACACTGAGTGAGACAATGAGTAAGAATCACAATGAGACTGGTGAAGGGATATTTGCTGGGTTCACCTCTGTTTTGACAGGAGGGTAACCGCCCCATTGTCCAGCAGGGCCGTTCTCTTGTACTGCACTTTCTGCAGCAGGATGTGTGATACGCTATTCCTAAATGGGGAATATCTTCCCTATATTCCTCATCATTGTACTTCATATCAAAGTGCTCACTTTAGGCAATAAAGCACTCACCTTTAGGAGCTACTGCCTCATCACATTCCCATCCCCCAGCTTATCATGGCGCTGGCCAGGATCCCATTGCCATGCACAGTGAGCCTATTAACAGCAGCAGTCAGTTGTAATGAGGTCAGCATGTTACAACACATGCTATGGGTGGGTGCAGCTCCTATTTACTGGCATTGTAAAATCAGGATTAATATGTTTCAGAGTGGAGACTGAACCAGATGAAAAAAGGTCATGACTACAGTGAATATATTTGATTGTCATTGCACAAAACAGAAGTGTTGTTTACTCCACAGATTTCAGAGCCCCAAGTCTTGCATGGCCTTCCTAGCGATGATCTCATGAGGATCTCCATTTGCCACCAGCAGAATCAATAGTGCGGTGCCTGTGGACAGACAACTTCTGCCAAGGAAGGAACTGTGAACTGTACTTTAGGTGAGAAAATGTCAAACTGCATATAAGGACATAAGAACTGGAAGCTAGAGTAGGCCATTTGGCCTTTTCAGCCTGCTCCTGATTCAATCTAATCATGGTTTATCTTCTACCTCACCTTCCTGTACTATCCCCATATCCCTTAATTCCCTGAGTATGCAAAAATCTATAAATCTATCTTGAATATGTTCAACGACTGAGTATCCACAGCTCACTGGGGTAGAAAATTGCAAAGATCCACAACACTTTGAGTGAAGAAATTTCTCCTCATCTCAGCCCTAAATGGCCGACCCATTATTCTGAGTCTATAACCCCTAATTCTAGACTCCCAAACATGGGAATCATCATTCCAAAATCTACCCTATCAAGTCTTAAGAATTTTATATGTTTCAATGAGATCATCTCTCATTCTTCTAAATTCCAGGGAACATAGCCCTAGTCTATTCAATCTCTCCTAATAGGACAATCCCCTTATCCCAGGAATCAGTCTAGTGAACTTTTGTTGCACTCCTTCCAAGGCACGTATATCATTCTCTCGGGTAAAGGTACAGTACTCCAGGTGCAGTTTCATCAAGACCCTATACAATTGCAGTAAGGTTATCTATGTATGAAGAATGAAATGTGAAATATCTTGCTAGCTGAAAATGGTAAAGCAGAGTGAATGCTTGTGTTTCACTTGTCTGTGTATAAAGTTAGTTTTTTTTTTAACAGTCATTCTCAGCTGTTAGCATCCTGTCTTCTGTCGACTGATGTTCTTCTGAAATATGCAAATTACTTCTGTTTGGTCCTTTATTTTCAGCTAGTTAATGGATAAGTTTTAATGAACTCTTCTGTGAAATTATTTATGGATACATCTTTCGACAGCCCTTTCTACCAATGCAAATTAATTGACATTCATCCTATATATATCAATATAAAATAATTGCCAGTCATTCCCATATGTTACAGTATGAGATAACTGGCAATTAACCCTTTTGTTTAGAGTCAGAGTCACTTACAGCATTGAAGGAGGCCACTTGGCCCATTGCATCAATGCTGGCTCTCCACAGAGCAATCCAGTCAGTCCCACTCCCCCACTCAGTCCCCAGAACCCTGCAAGTTTATTTCCTTCAAGTGTCCATCCAATTTCCTTTTGAAAATCATTGATTGTCTCCGCTTCCACCACTCTCATGGGCAGTGGGTTCCAGCTCATTACCACTCGCTACAAAACCTTAAATTTCTGTGTCCCCTAGACCTTGTATCATCAGTTAATGGGAACAGTTTTTCCTTGTCTAACCTATCTAAGCCTGTCATAATCTTGTACACCTCTATCAAATTGCCCCTCAATCGCCTTTGTTCCAGGGTGAACAACCCCAGCTTTTCCAACCTAGCTTTGTAACTAAAATCCCCATCCCTGGAACCATTCGGGTAAATCTCCTCTGCACCCTCTCAAGGACCCTCACATCCTTCCTGAAGTGTGGTGACCAGAACTGGACACAATACTCCAGTTGGGGCCTAATCAGAGCTTTATAACGGTTCAGCATAACTTCCCTGCTTTTGTACTCTATGCCTCTATTTATGAAGCCCAAGATCCCCTATGCTTTACCAGCCACTGTCTCAATATGTCCTGCTACCTTCAAAGATCGATGTACATGTACCCCCAGGTCCCTTTGTTCCTGCATACTCTTTATAACTGCGCCATTAAGTCTACATTGCCTCACCCTTCTGCCAAAATGCATCACCTCACACTTGTCAGAATTAAATTCCATCTGCCATTTGTCTTTCCATCCTGCTAGTCTATATATGACCTGTTGCAGGCAGTTCATATCATTTTCATTGTTTGCCACTCCAAGTTTGGTATCATCAGCAAATTTTGAAAATCTATCTGTATTCCAAGAACAAGTCATTCATACATAGCAAAATAAGGAGTGGTCCTAGCACTGACCCTTGGGGAACACCACTGTCTACCATCCTCCGTCTGAAAAACTACCATTGACCATGCCTTTTTTCTGTCCTTGAGGCAATTATCTTATCCAATTGAACACAGACCTTCCTATTCCATGAGCTTTAATTTTTGTTAACCAGCCTTTTATGTGGTCCTTTATCAAACGCTTTCTTAAAATCCATATAGACAACACCCCTTCATCAACCTTCTCTGTTGCTTCATCAAAAAATTCAATTAGATTAGTCAAGCATGATCAGCCTTTTACAAATTCATGCTGGCTATCCTTAATTAACTCAAACCTCTCCCAGTGCCTGTTGATTCTTTCCCTGATTATTGTTTCTAAAACCTTACCCACCAGTGATATTAAACTAACTGGCCCGTTGTTGCTAAGATTGTCCTTATGTCCTATCTTGAATAAGGGTGTCACGTTTTCCACGCCCCAATCCTTTGGCACATCCCCCTCATCTAGGGAAGTGTGGACGATTATGGCAAATCCTTCCACTATCTCCACCCCCACTTCCTTTAGCAACTTGGGTTGCAAGCCATCTGGACCAGGTGACTTATCTACCCTAAGCATAGCTAGCCTTTCCAGTACCTCTCAATTTTTACCTTATTCATTGCCTCTACTCTCTCTGCTTCTACCGATATTTTGTCAGATTCCTCTTCTTTAGTAAACACCAATACAAAGTACTCATTAGGTAATCTAGCCTTGCTCTGTGCCTTTAAGCATATATTACAATCTTTGTCCCTAATAGGCCCTACTCAACCTCTGACTAACCGCTTGCTATTTCATGACAGTAGAAGACTTTTGGGTTCCCTTTTAAGCTAACTGCCATTCTATTCGCATAGTCTCTCTTTGCCAGTCTTATTTTCTTCAACTCCTCGCGCGACTTATTGTATTGGGCCTGGTTCTCACCTGAAGAATTCACCTGGTATGCATCATACATCCTCTTTTGTTTCAGCACAATCTCGATCTCCCTCATCACCCAAGGACCCCTGGTTTTGGTTCCCCTAACTTTCACTTTTGTTGGAAAGTACCTAGCCTGTATCTGAAGAACTCTTCCTTAAAGATAACCCATTGTTTTGTTACAGTTGTGCCTGTCAGCCTTTGGTTTCATTTTATCCCGGCTAGATCTCTTATCCCATTGAAATAAGCCTTCTTTCAATCTAGCCATTCTACTTCATATTGTTCCATGATTTTCTGCATTACGAGACTAAGCCTTATGATATGATCACTCTTACCCAAGTGCTCCCCCCACAGACACTGGGTCAACTTGGCCCACCTCATTTCACAGCACCAGATTCAGCAATGCCTCCTTTTTAGTTGGGCTGAGAACATACTGATCAAAGAAATTATCCTGAACACAAGCCAGAAATTGCTCCCCCTCCTTTGCCTTTAGTCAAAAATTCTTCCAATCGATATCTGGGTAATTAAAGCCCCCAAAATCACTATAGTTCTTACACATTTCTCTGTAAGATTTCCCTGCAGATTTCCCTCTTCTATCTCTCTTTCGCTATTTAGAAGCCTATAAAATACATAGAAACATAGAAAATAGGAGCAGCAGTAGGCCATTTGGCCCTTCAAGCCTGCTTTGCCATTCATTGTGATCATGGCTGATCATCCAACTCAGTAACCTGTTCTGCTTTCGCCCCATACCCTTTGATCCCTTTAGACCCAAGAGCTATATCTAACTCCTTTTTGAAAACATAATCTTTCGGCCTCAATTGCTTTCTGTGGTAGTGAATTCCACAGGCTCATCACTCTCTGGGTGAAGAAATTTCTCCTCATCTCAGTCCTGAAAGGTGAACCCCATATCCTTAGACTATGACCCCTGGTTCTGGACTCTCCCACTATCGGGAACATCCTTCCTGCATCTACCCTGTCAAGTCCTGTTAGAATTTTATAGGTTTCTATGAAATCCCCCCTCACTCTTCTGAACTCCAGTGAATATAATTCCAATCGACTCAATCTCTCCTCATACATCAGACGTGCCATCCCAGGAATCAGTCTGGTAAACCTAGGTGTGGTCACACCAAGGGCCTATATAATTGCAGCAAGACATCCCTGCTCCTGTACTCGAATCCTCTCACTATGAAGGCCAACATACCATTTGCCTCTTTTACCACCTGTTGCACCTGCATGCTTATCTTCAGCGACTGGTGTACGAGAACACCCAGGTCTTGCTGCATATTCCCCTCTCAGTTTATAGCCGGTCAGATAATAGTCTGCCTTCCTGTTTTTGCTACCAAAGTAGATAACCTCACATTTATCCACATTATACTGCATCTGCCATGCATTAGCCCACTCACTCAACTTGTCCAAATCACCCTGAAGCTGCACTGCATCCTCCTCACAACTCACCCTCCCACCCAGTTTTGTGTCATCTGCAAATTTGGAAATATTACATTTAGTTCTGTCATCTAAATCATTAATATATATTGTGACTAGCTGGGGTCCTAGCACCGATCCCTGCGGTACCCCACTAGTCACTGCCTGCCATTCGGACAAAGACCAGTTTATTCCTACTCTTTTTTGCCTTGTCTGCCAACCAATTTTCTATCCATCGCAACACGCTACCCCCAATCCCATGCACTTTAATTTTACATGCTGATCTTTTCTGTGGGACTTTGTCGAAAGCCTTCTGAAAGTCCAAATAAACCACATCCACTGGCACCCCCTCATCAACTCTACTAGTTACATCCTCGAAGAATTATGGTAGATTTGTCAAGCATGATTTCCCTTTTGTAAATCTATGTTGACTCTGCCCGATTCTACCACTGTTCCAAGTGCTGTGCTGTAAAATCTTTGATAATGGACTCTAGAATTTTTCCCACTACCGATGTCAGGCTGACTGGTCTATAATTCCCTGCTAATACATCTAGTAGATTGATCATATCCTTTTTACTTCTCAACTCTAACCAAATGGATTCTCTTCTTGCCCCCTCAAGGACATTTCCTCTTTCCAACTGCCATGCTAGGCCCCCACCTGCCAAGAATGAGGCACAGTAATGTTGTCATGGACATTGATTTTAAACTGGACTGGAGTTAAGACAGGACTTGTTAAACAGATCAGCCATGGCTGGAAAAGATATTTACATATTAACAGACTGTGTTTGGAAGGTCAAAGCATCTATTCCCTGACACATTCAACCCACAATGAACTTTTGATCACCAGACGTTGAAGGTGGGGGAGCTCACATTACAGGTTGACTGCTAAGATGGACGAATACACAAACGGACATGGTCAAACCAGCTAGTCACATGACTAACCTTCTGGGCAACCTGAGTTTTTGAATTTGTACAAACAGTTTGGGCAGAAAGCTGTTTGCTCCTGGGCTAAGAAGATCTCTCTCTTATCTGCTCCTATCTCTTTGTCACAAGCCTCTGAATTCACTGGATAATGGGGATCCTGTAGATGTAGTATATTTGGACTTCCAGAAGGCATTTGATCAGGTGCTGCACAAAAGAGTATTACAATGTAAGATCACACGGGGTTAGGGGCAATTTATTAGCTTGGATAGAGGATTGGCTAAACAACAGAAAACAGAGAGTCAGGATAAATGGGTCTTTTTCTGGTTGGCAAGATGTAACTAGTGGGGTGCCACAGAATCACAGAATAATACAGTGCAGAAGAGGCCCTTCGGCCCATCGAGTCTGCACCGATGCATTAAAACACCTGATCTGTCCACCTAATCCCATTTGCCAGCACTTGGCCCATAGCCTTGAATGTTATGACGTGCCAAGTGCTCATCCAGGTACTTTTTAAAGGATGTGAGGCAACCTGCCTCTACCACCCTCCCAGGCAGGGCATTCCAGACCGTCATCACCCTCTGGGTAAAAAAGTTCTTCCTCAAATCCCCCTTAAACCTCCCACCTCTCACCTTAAACATGTGTCCCCTTGTAACTGACCCTTCAACTAAGGGGAACAGCTGCTCCCTATCCACCCTGTCCATGCCCCTCAATCTTGTACACCTCGATCAGGTCACCCCTCAGTTTTCTCTGCTCCAGTGAAAACAACCCAAGCCTATCCGACCTCTCTTCATAGCTTAAATGTTCCATCCCAGGAAACATCCTGGTGAATCGCCTCTGCACCCCCTCCAATGCAGTCACATCCTTCCTACAATGTGGTGACCAGAATTGCACACAGTACTCCAGCTGTGGCCTTACCAAAGTTCTGTAAAACTCCAACATGACCTCCCTGCTCTTGTAATCTATTCCTCGATTGATAAAGGCAAGTGTCCCATATGCCTTTTTCACCACCCTATTAACCTGCCCTTCTGCCTTCAGAGATCTATGGACAAACACACCAAGGTCCCTTTGTTCCTCGGAACTTCCCAGTGTCAGGCATTCATTGAATACTTCCGTGTCACGTTACTCCTTCCAAAGTGTATCACCTCACTTTTCAGCGTTAAATTCCATCTATCACTTTTCTGCCCATTTGACCATCCCGTCTATATCTTCCTGTAACTTAAGACACTCCACCTCACTGTTAACCACTCGGCCAATCTTTGTGTCATCCACGAACTTACTGATCCTACCCCCCACATAGTCATCTATGTCGTTTATATAAATGACAAACAATAGGGGACCCAGCACAGATCCCTGTTGTACGTCACTGGACACTGGCTTCCAGTCACTAAAACAGCCGTCTGTCATCACTCTGTCTCCTACAGCTAAGCCAATTTTGAATCCAGCTTATCAAGTTACCTTGTATCCCATGTGCATTTGCTTTCTTGATAAGTCTCCCATGTGGGACCTTGTCAAAGGCTTTGCTGAAATCCATGTAAACTACATCAACTGCACTACCCTCATCTACACACCTGGTCACATGCACAAAAAAATCCAATCAAATTTGTTAGGCATGACCTCCCTCTGACAAATCCATGCTAACTATTCCTATTCAAATTTTGCCTCTCCAAGTGGAGATAGATTCTCTCCTTCAGAAGTTTCTCCAATAGTTTCCCGACCACTGACGTGAGACTCACTGGTCTGTAGTTCCCTGGCTTATCTCCACAACCTTTCTTAAATAGTGGGACCACATTAGCTGTTCTCCAGTCCTCTGGCACCTCCCCCATGGCCAGAGAGGAATTAAAAATTAGGGTCAGAGCCCCTGCAATCTCCACCCTTGCCTCCCACAGCATCCTGGGACACAAATTGTCATGACCTGGAGATTTGTCCACTTTTAAGCCTTCCAAAACCTCCAATACCTTGTCACTCCCTATGACAATTTGCTCAAGAACCTCACAGTCTCTCTCTCTAAGTTCCATATCTACATCCTCTTTCTCTTGGGTGAGGACAGATGTGAAGTATTCGTTCAACACCCTACCAATGTCCTCTGGCTCCACCCACAGATTTCCCCCTTGGTCCCTAATGGGTCCTACTCTTTCCCTGGTTATGCTCTTCCCATTGATATACTGATAGAATATCTTGGGATTTTCCCTACTTTTACCAGCCAGAGCTTTCTCATATCCCCTCTTTGCTCTCCTAATTGCTTTCTTAAGCTCCATCCTACACTTTCTGCAATCCACTAATGCTTCCATTGATTTTCTCTCCTTGTATTTGCTAAAAGCCTCTCTTTTCCTTCTCATCATACGCTGAATGTTTCTGGTCATCCATGGTTCTCTGGGCTTGTTGCTCCTAACTATTACCCTAGAGGGAACATGTTGGGCCTGTACCCTCCCCATTTCCTTTTTGAATGCCCCCCACTGCTCTTCTGTAGATTTCCCGACAAGTAACTCTTTCCAGTCTACCTTGACCAGATCCTGCCTTATTTTGCTAAAATTCGCTCTCCCCCAATCCAAAACCTTTTTTTGCAACTTGTCTATTTCTTTCTCCATAACAAGCTTAAATTGTACTATGTTATGGTCACTATCACCAAAATGTTCCCCCACCAACACATCAACCACCTGTCCGGCTTCATTCCCCAGAATTAGGACCAGCACTGCACTCTCCCTTGTTGGATCCTCTACATATTGAGCTAAAAAGTTCTCCTGTATACATTTTAAGAACTCCACTCCATCTAAGCCCTTAACATGATGACACCTCTGCAAATTGCACACATATTTGCTCCTCAATTTCCCGCTGACTATCTGGGGGTCTATAATAAACACCTAGCAATGTGGCTGTCCCTTTTTTATTCCTAAACTCTACCCATAAACCGTCATTTGATGCCCCCTCCAAGAAATCATCTCTCCTTACTGCAGTAACTGACTCCTTAACTAATATTACAATGCCCCCTTCTTTTTTACCTCCTCCTGTCTCGCCTGAAGATTCTATATCCCGGGATATTGAGCTGCCAATCCTGCCCCCCCTCAACCATGTCTCCGTGATGGCTACTATATCACAATTCCATGTGTCAATCATTGCCCTTAACTCATCAATTTTACTTGCAATACTCCTGGCATTAAAGTAGAGGCCTTCCATCCTGGTCTTACTCCCTTGAAACTTACATCTGCTGTATTCCCTCTGACTTGTTCGCTTTCCTGTGTTTAGCTGTGTCCCTATTCTGCTAGGAGTCTGCATCCCCCCACCCCTGCCAAATTAGTTTAAACTCCTCCCAACAGCACTAGCAAACCTGCCAGCAAGGATGTTAGTCCCCCTCTGGTTCAGATGTAGACCGTCCCGCTTGTACAGGTCCCACCTTCCCCAGAAACGGTCCCAGTAGTCCAGGAATCTAAAACCGTCCCTCCTGCACCAACTCTTAAGCCACGCATTCATCTGTGCTATTCTCCTATTTCTATACTCGCTAGCACGTGGCACTGGGAGCAATCCAGAGATTACAACTCAAGAGGTCCTGCTTTTTAGTCTACTGCCTAACTCCATGAATTCTTGATGAAAGACCTCATCCCTCTTTCTACCTATGTCATTGGTACCAACATGTACCATGACCTCTGCCTTATCACCCTCCCCCTTCAGGATGCCCTGTAGCTGTTCAGTGACATCCCGGACCCTGGCACCAGGGAGGCAACACACCATCCTGGAGTCACATTGATGGCCACAGTAGCACCTATCTGTTCCCCTGACTATAGAATCCCCTATTACTATTGCTCTTTCTCTCTTTCCCCCTGCCTGTACAGACAGGCTGCTTGCGGTGCCAGAAGCTTGGCTCTGTCCGCACTCCCTGGAGGAACCAGCCTCATCAGCCTCCAAAATGGAATACTGATTTGCAAGCGGGACCCCAGGGGACTCCTGAACTACCTGCCTGATTCTCTTGGACTGCCTGGTGGTCACCCATTCCCTTCCTTCCTCAAGTCCCTTCAGCTGCGGTGTGACCACCTCTCTATACGTGCTATCCACAATGCTCTCAGACATGCGGATGCTCCACAGTGTTTCCAGCCACCATTCCAGCTCTGAAACCTGAGCTTCCAGGAGCTGCAGCTGGACACACTTCCTGCACACATGCTGGTCCCGGGGACTGGAAATGTTCCTGGATTCCCACATGCAGCAAGAGGAGCAAACCATGGCTTCAAGCTTTCCTGCCATGACTAAATCCTTTAAATTTAAAACTTTAGAAGATTATAATTTTAAAAAACAACTAAATCTTGCTAAAACAATGACTTACAAGTCAATCCACTTTGAAAAATACCCACCAGGACTTACTCACCAGTCAGCTGTGCTCTTTGGAAACTCTTAGCTCCCCTCACTCTGAGGACAGGTAGGAAACAAAAGGAGCTCCTCGCTCCCTCCTCACCGAACTTCCTCAGTCACCAAACTTCAACTTTAACTCTCTAATGCAACCCACGTCAGCACTCCTGTGCAAACAAGGTCAGCGCTGTTAGATGGCCCACTTTTATACTGGCTGACTCTAGCCCCTGAAAACTGGTTTAAGCCAATTCTCTAATAAACAAGGTGCAGCTGCAAGCAGAGCCTGAGTGAACTCTGTTTAAAGCGTCCAAAACTCACCTTCTCCAACCCAAACAACAACTGTTCAGTTAATCTGCTAAATAAAAGACAGACTAGACGTAAGATAAAATTAATCCTTCATTATCCTCAGTCACGAAACTTCCACTTTAACACTCTAATGCAACCCAAGTCAGCACTCCAGTGCAGACAAGCCACAGGGTTCGGTCTTCAGGCCCCAACTATTTACAATCTATATTAATGACTTGGATGCAGGGATAGAAGGTACTATAGCCAAATTTGCAGATGACACTAAAATAAGTGGGATAGTAAGTTGCAATAAAGAAATAAGAAATTTACAAATGGATATGGATAGGTTTGGTGAATGGGCCAAAATTTGGCAGATGAATTTAACGTGGATAAGTGTAAGGTTATTCATTTTGGTCAGAAGAATAGAAAGGCAAATTATTATCTAAATGGAGAGAAACTTCAGAGTGCTTCGGTGCAGAGGGATCTGGGTGTCCTCATGCATGAATCGCAGAAAACTAGTATGCAGGTGCAGCAGGTAATAAGGAAGGCAAATGGAATTCTGGCATTTATTCCTAAAGGAATAGAGTATAAAAGTAGGGAAGTGTTGCTGCAACTGTACAAGGCATAAGTGAAACCGCACCTGGAGTATTGCGTACAGTTTTGGTCCCCTTACGTGAGGAAGGATGCAGTTGCATTGGAGGTAGTTCAGAGGAGGTTCACTAGATTGATTCCTGAGATGAGGGGTTTGTCTTATGAAGAGAGATTGAGCAGTTTAGGCCTTTACTCTCTAGAGGTTAGAAGAATGAGAGGAGATCTAATTGAGGTATATCAGATGATTAAGGGGATTGACAAAGTAGACGTAGAGAGGATGTTTCCTCTGGTGGGGGGGAGGCAATCTAGAATGAGAGGTCATAGTTTTAGGATAAGGGGTAGCAGATTTAAAACAGGGATGAGGAGAAATTACTTCTCTCAAAGGGTCGTGAGTCTTTGGAATTCACTACCCCAGAGTGCGACGGATGCCGGGACATTGAGTAAATTTAAGGAGGAGATAGACAGATTTTTAATTAGTAATGGGTTGAAGGGTTGTGGAGAACAGGCAGGAAAGTGGAGTTGAGGCCAAAATGAGATCAGCCATGATCGTATTAAATGGCGGAGCAGGCTCGAGGGGCTGAATTGCCTACTCCTGCTCCTAGTTCTTATGTTCTTATATTTTACCACCTTTTCATCCATCCTCAGTGATTGAAAAGGCATCTTTTATGAAGCAGGCTTTACAAGATCTCCTTGCATGAGCACTTAAACTAGCTGGATTTCTGCATATATAGTGTTGGTGCACTATCAGAATGATTCAGCAGCATTATAGCAGGTTTTCCTGTCTGGCTGCTCATTTGTGCACTAGTTATAGCATCCAACCTCCTTCAACCCAACCAAAAAAACACACTAAGTAAATTCATGCAGAATGTTGTTTGTGCCAGTTATGAGGGCAGTAGCAGCTGTTGAATATGTGAGTACCAGCAGAAGGAGGTATAGTGCAATGTCACACAGAGGCATATGTATCGGGGATGAGAAAGATGGGTGGCATTAGGGGAAATGTGTGGTGTTGCAGAGTTGCATTCTGAATAAAAGAGATGTTGAGATCGAATTCCTACCTTGGCAGTCCTGATGAGATCATTGAACTTTTTTCCTGTCCTGCAACCAGGTCTTGGGTTTTATCCTCAAGGTTCTGAATGCACCTTCTCCTGTTCCTATGCTAAAGGCTGCTTGATCAATTACTCCCCTCTCTGCCTGTTGGTTGATTTGATTGGGAACCATCTGCCCTCAATAAAAAGACCCCTTTCTTTACCCTCACTTGCTCCACCAGCACCTTCATGGCAGCATGAGGTGCCTTGGCTGTCGTTTTTCCAACCCGCCCTACCACTCCACCCCACCACATACCTTATCATGATTGTAGAACGAAAAACCCCAGTGTCTGATTAGTTCATAAATTCACAAGAATGGGCGTTTCAGCTGAATGTCAGATTAAGTCGAATTAGTATTCAAATCAAGCATCTGTTTGAACTGGATGTTGGATACACATTATCTGAGTCTGATATCTTATGAGTATTCAAGTCTTCCAGGTTTTTTTTATTGTCACTTCATTACAAGAATGTTTATGCAAGGGTGTTTTCACAGTCACATCATTTATGTCTTAATTGAGCTCTTGTTAATTTATTTCAGCCAAGACAAACATCCAAAAGAAATTCCAGAAGTATATGCCGTATATATTACTTAATTGTAAAAATAAACTAAT
This sequence comes from Heterodontus francisci, assembly GCF_036365525.1. Taxonomy (NCBI): domain Eukaryota; kingdom Metazoa; phylum Chordata; class Chondrichthyes; order Heterodontiformes; family Heterodontidae; genus Heterodontus; species Heterodontus francisci. Next base: position 88,233,797 of record NC_090384.1, on the reverse strand, counting down.
AGTTTTTTTGGGGGGGTGGGGGGTGAATAGTGCTTTAGTAAAAACACTGTTCAATCATCTGTTGAATTTGGATTTAAATGTAACTCAGACTGGAGAAAGGGTCATGTCATGTAATTGATTCTGCTGAATGTTATTTATCAGATCAGGATCTGGTTCTTCACATATTACACATTTTTTTGGGATACGGGCAGCACTGCCAAGACAGGCATTTAATGTCCTTCCCGAGTTGTCCTGAGAAGGTGGTGGTGGGCCTTTTTCTAGTGGTTTTGTTCAACTATGTAGCATCCTAGACCACATCAGAAGGCAGTATAAGAGTCAACTATATTTGTGTGGGACTAGGAACATATTAGGCTGGATTTTACCTTAGGCGGACGGGAATTTGCCACTGATGTAAAGGTCGGTGGCGAACCCGCTTCTGCCTAGCCCAGGGATCCGTCCCGCATTTTATGGGTCCCCGAGCTTTAATTGTCCCGAGGCGGGACTTCCACCCACTTGAGGAAGTCCCGCCTCAGTGAACTGCCGGACAATCAGTGGGCCAGCAGCTCCGTGTCCCAGCAGTGCCACCGGGAGTGGTAGCCACTGCTGGGACTGCAGCTCAGCCGACAACATGGAGGCAGGAGGGCAGTAAAGTTGGGCATGCCTCACCAGGGGAATGGTGGGCATCTTGGGTCCCAGGGGTGGGTTGGGAGGCAGGGGCAGCCTTCAATCAGGCACCCTGTGCCCAACTGCCATGGCACCCCTCCGGCGCTTGGAAAGCCCAGCATCTATCGCCTTTCACATCCACAGCACACCCGCTTGCCATGGGTAAAATACCCGGGAGGCCATCGACAGCCCTTAAGCGGCCATTAAGTGGCCAGTTAAGGGCCTTGAATGGCCTCAGGCGGGTAGGCCGTTTCCTCCCACCCGACCACCGTAAAGTTGACTGGAGGCGGGAACGGAGCGGGAAGGCCTCCCGCTCAATTTTATGCCACCTCCATCCGCCCCCACGGCACCATCCAACCTGCTGGGGCAGTGTAAAATTCAGCCCATAGAAACAATGGAACATAAAAGCAAAATAGGCCCTTTTGCCCCTTCGAGCCTGTTCCACCATGCAATTACATCATGGTTTTTTTTATTCATTCATGGGATGTGCACATTGTGGGAAGGCCAGCATTTATTGCCCATCCCTAATTGTCCTCAAGAAGTTGCTGATGAATCGTCTTCTTGAACCACTGCAGTCCATCTGGTGTTGGTATGCCCACAGTGCTGTTAGGGAGGGAGTTCAAGGATTTTGATCCAGTGACAGTGAAGGAACAGCAACATATTTCCAAGTCAGGATGGTGTGTGACTTGGATGGGAATTTGCATGCTGGTGTTCCCATGCACCTGATGCCCTTGTTCTTCTAAATGGTAAAGGTTGTAGGTTTAGAAGGTGTTGTCGAAGGAGGTTTGGCAAGTTGCTGCAATGCATCCTCTAGATCGTCCACACTGCAGCCATGGTGTGCTTCTGGTGAAGGAAGTGAATTGTGATGTTAAAGTTACAATCAGATCAGCCATGATCTTGTTGAATGGCGGAGCCGGCTCAAGGGCCTACTCCTGTTCCTAATTCGTATGTTCGTATGAATGCTTAAGGTGCTGGATGGGGTGTCAATCAAGTGGTCTCTTTTGTCCTGGATGGTGTTGAGCTTCTTGAGTATTGTTGGAGCTGCAGGTGGGGACTATTCCATCACACTCCTGTCTTGTACCTTATGGATAATGGAAAGGCGTTGGGAAGTCAAGAGGTATTCTCAACTTCTGACCTACTCTTGTAACTACAGTACTTATAAGATTATAACATCATAAGAAATAGCAGCAGGAGTAGGCCATTCAGTCCCTCAAGCCTACTTCACCATCCAATAAGATCATGGATGATCTGACTGTGGCCTTAACTCCACTTTCCTAACTGCCCCCATAACCCTTGACTCCCTTGTAGATCAAAAGTCTGTCTAACTCAGCCTGAATATATTCAATGACCCAGCCTCCACTGTTCTCTGGCCGAGAGAATTCCAAAGATTAACGACACTCTGAGAGAAGAATTTTCTCCTCATCTCCATCTTAAATGGAAGACCCCTTATTTTTAAACTGTGTCCCATAGTTCTAGTTTCCCCCATAAGGGGAAACATCTCTCAGTGTCTACCCTGTCAGCCCTCTCAGAATCTTATATATTTCTATAAGATCACCTCTCATTCTTCTAAAGTCCAATGCATATAGGCCCAACCTGCTCACCCTTTCCTCAGAAGACAAGCCCTTTATCCCAGGAATCAGCCTAGTGAACCTTCTCTGAACTGCTTCCAATGCAAGTATATCCCTTCTTAAGTAAGGAGAGCAAAACTGTACACAGTACTTTAGGGAAAGACTCACCAATATCCCGTACAGCTGTAGCAAGACTTCGCCACTTTTATACTCCTATGCCTTGCAATAAAGGCCAACATTCCATTTGCCTTCCTAAATACATGCTGTACCTCTATGCTAACGTTTTATGATTCCTGTCCGAGGACACCCAGATCCCTCTGTACTGCAGCATTCTGCAGTTTCTCTCCATTGAAATAGTATTCTGTTTTTCTATTCTTCCTGCCAATGTGGACAACCTCACATTTTCCCGTATTATACTCCATCTGCCAAATTTTTGACCATTCACTTAACCTACCTATATCCTTATGCAGACTCACAACTTGCTTTCCTACCTATCTTTGTAGCGTCCACAAATTTGGCTACAATACACTTTGTCCCTTCAACAAAGTCATTAACATAGACCAAAAATAGTTGAGGACCAACACTGCTCCTTGTGGCACTCCACTAGTTACAATTTGCCAACCTGAAAATGTCCCATTTATCCTGACTCTCTGTTTCCTGTTAGTTAGAAAATCCTCTTTCCTTGCTGATATATCACCCCCAACATCATGAGCTCTTACCTTTTATGTGGCACCTTATCGTATGCCTTTTGGAACTTCAAATACACTATAACTACTGGTTCCCCTTTATCCACCATGTTTGTTACATCCTCAAAGAATTCTAATAAATTTGTCAAGCATGATTTCCCTTTCATAAAACCATATTGACTCTGCTTCATTGTATTGTGATTTTCTAAATGTCTTCCTACTGTTCCTGAATAATGGATTCCAGCATTTTCCCATTGACAGATGTTAGGCTAACTGGTCTATAGTTTTTTGCTTTCTGTCTCCCTCCTTTCTTGAATAGAGGTGTTACATTTGCAGTTCTCCAATCTGCTGGGACCTTTCCAGAACCAAGGAAATTTTGGCAGATTACAACCAATGCATGCATTATCTCTACAGCCACTTCTTTTAAGATCCTAGGATGCAGGCCATCAGGTCTAGGGGACTTGTCAGCCGTTAGTCCCATTAGTTTTCCTAGTACTTTTTCTCTAGTGATCGTGGTTGTTTTAAGCTCCTTTCCTTTTGCCTCTTGATTTTATACTATTCTTGTGATGCTATTTGTGTCTTCTACTGCTGAGACCGATACAAAATATTTCTTCAAAGTCTCTGCCATTTCCTTGTTTCCCATTATTAATTCCCCAGTCTCACCCTCTCAGGGACCAACATTTACTTGAGCTATTCTTTTCCTTTTTATTTACTTGTAGAAGCTTTTACTAACTGTTTTTATATTTCTTGCTTTTATATGACTGCTCCAGTTAAGTTGCTAGTCAACGGTGACCTCCAGAATGTTGATGATGGGAAATTCAGCGATGGTTGTGTCTTAAATGTCATGGGCAGATGCTAAGGTTCTGCACCTCAACTCCATTTATCTGCCTTAGCTCCATGTCCTTTGATATCCTTACTCAACAAAAATCTATCAATCTCAGTTTTGAAAATTTTCATTGACCCAGCATCCACAGATTTTTGAGGCAGTGATTTCCAGATTTCCACTACCCTTTGTGGAAACAAAAAGGGCTTTTTGATTTTACTCCTAAATGGCCGAGCTCTAAATTTAAGATTATGAACTCTTGTTCTGGATTCTCCCATCAAAGCCAAGTTTGTACAACCTGTCCTAATAATTTAGCTATTTAATCCTTGTATAATTCTGGTGAACTTGCACTGTACTCCCTCCAAGGGCAATACAAATTTCTTGATGTTCTGTGTCCTAAACAAAATGTAGTGCTGCAGATGAGGTCTGGTCAAAGCTCTGTACAACTAAATCATCACTTCCTCACTACTGAATTCCAAACCACTTGAAATAAAGGCCAACATTCCATTAGTCTTTTCCTTCCTCCAGTGTTCACTGCAATTACTAATTTCTCATCCCTTTGAAATTTGCCTTACTTAAATTTAAAAGCTTTGTTTGTTCAACTCCCTTCTCCCTTTGAAACCTAATATCAAAATCAATCATATTATGATCACTATCTGCAAGATGCTCCCTTACCATCAGAATCACAGAATTGTTTAAATGCAGAAGGAGGCTATTCGGCCCATTGTATCCGCATTGGCTCTCTGAAAGAGCAATTCATTCAGTTCCATTTCCTGCCTTCTTCCTGTAACCCTGCACATTCTTCTTTTCCATAAAACAGTCTCAAATTCGCTTTTGAATGCTTCAATTTAACCTACCTCCACCATCAGCTTGTAAACTAATTCTGGATTACTACTTATCAGTCTGTTTGCTTGTCAACACAAATACATATTATTCTAGAAAACTGTACCAATTGCATTCCAACAATTCATTGTTTTTACTACTTGAGTTGTTCTGCTTCTCCCAATCTATGTGAAAATTGAATCTCCCATTATAGCTGCATTATTTTTTCTACATACTTCCTTGATCTCTCTATTTACACATCCATCGACTACATCGCTACCATCAAGTTATATGTAGACTTGTCTAGCATCCATTACTGATCTTTAATTCTATCCAAATTGTTTCCCCTGCCTGATCACCCTTACTGAGATCCCATCTTTCTACTGCTGTAATAGTGTCTTTTCAATATTGTTTCTCCCCGACCTTTCTTAATTTCCTGCTCTTTCTAATGATTCTATAGCCTGGAATATTTAGCTTCCAATAAAGCTCGGGTTGTAGCCAGTTTTCTGTAATGTCCACTACATCATACCCTTTAAGCTGAATTTGTATTTCTAACTCACTTGTTTTATCTCTGATGCTACATGCATTTGTGAACAGAACGTTTATCATGGTAACTGTTCCTATTATGTCCATATGACCCACTAGTCTTGTTCTCACTATTTTTGACTGACAATGTAGATTTTTTATCCCACCACACACCACATGAACCATGACCTCTGGCTGCTTTTCTCCCATTGCAGAATCTTTTGTATTTTCACTGGGATGTCGTGAACTTGGTGCCCGGAGAGCATACTATGTTGGATTCCGGATTAAGTCGACAAAAGAAACTATCTAACCGATCTCCCTGTCCTCACACCCACTCCGCCAACTACAAAATCCCCCATCACGACTCACCTATCCTTGCTACCTGTATTGTTTTTCCCATAGGTAACCACTTGCTTCCCAGTGCTCTGTATTCGTTGATATGTTGAGTCACATATAGGCCAGACCAGGTGAGAGTGGCAGATTTCTATCTCTCAAGGGTAATAGTAAACAGTTGGATTAATAATGACAATCATTCACAGCCACTTTTACTGAAACCAGCTTTTTTTATTTCCAGATTTTTCAAATTGAATGCGAACTCTCAAACTGCCATGGTGGGATTTGAACTCACATTCTCTGAACTATTAGTTTGGAATGCTTGATATTGGTCCAGTAATATAACCACTGCACGGCTGCACTTTAAGCCATTCTGCTTTCCTGATACGGCAGCAGTCCCTACTGCTCATGAGGACTAAAGGAGCTTTGAAGGCAGGAGACAGTGAAAGTCTCAGCAAGTGCTCAAGTGACTGTTGCAACGAGCAAGCCAGTCATTCTAGTGAAATTAGTTTATGCCAGAAAGAATAAACGTTTGGCTCCAAAAAAAGGTTAATGGCAGCATCATTGGCAGCCCTATCACAAAGAAGGTGGTTCAAGCATCTGTGCTAGAAAGGATATAGATAACCGAGCTATGAACCAGTATGATTTTGTTTCTAGCTGCATAAAGGTACCAAAGTGAAAAAGGAAAATAGGAAAGAGAATCAAACTGTGTTGAAAACATTAATACAAATAGCACAGGACAGAATAAATAGCTATGAGCCACAGCTATGAACAATTTCCCCAGAGCTTTATGAAAAGGCCATTGCAGACAGCCCTTGGGATCAGGTCACAGAAAACTTGCTGGGCAGGAGAAGCCCGCAAAGTGTATTCATCCACAGCAGGAAGCCACGCGATCTTTGTAATGGGATGCCTTACACCATCTTCTATCTGCTCACTCCGGAGTAAAAGCAAAGGCCACCTATCCATATCTGATGCATTGGGCAGCATTGATGGTAACGTTGGACAGCTATGTCAGATCATTCAGTGGGAAAGGAGATGAAAGTGCAGGCTATACTGACTGATACATAAGGCTGCTGTTGAATTTCCCAAACATGTGAGCTCCACCACCTAGAAGAATAAAAGCAGCAGGTGCATGCCACCCACTATCCCGCCTTGGACACAGAATCATAGAAATATAGGAGCAGGAGTAGGCCATTTAGCCCCTCGAGCTTGTTCTGCCATTCAATGAAATTGTGACTGCTCTGCATCTAACTCAATACACCCACCTTTGCCCCATATTCCCTCATACCTTTGATTAACAAAAATCTATCAATCCCAGATTTAAAATTAACAATTGATCTAGCATCAATTAGCATTTCCAAATCTCTGCCACCCTTTGTGTGTAGAAGTGTTTCCTAATTTCACTCTTAAAGGTCTCGCTCTAATTTTTTGACTATACCCCCTAGTCATAGACTTCTCAACCAGCGTAAACAGTTTCTGTCAACGTATCATATCAGTTCCCCTTAATATTCTGAAAACTTTGATCAAATCATCACTTAATCTGCTAATTCCAGGGAATACAAACATAGTTTGTGTAGGCTCTCCTTGTAATTTAACCCTTGGAGTCCAGGTGTCATGGTAAAACTATGCTGCACTCCTTCCAAGGCCAATATATCCTTGCTGAAGTGTAGTACCTAGAGCTGCTCACAGTACCCCAGGTGCAGTCTAACCTTGGCTTTTTCATAGTCATTTAAGGCATAGAAGGAGGCCATTTGGTCCATCCAGTCCATGCCAGCTCTCTGTGGAGCAATCCAGTCAGTCCTACTCCTCCGTTTGATCCCTGTAGCCTTACAAGTTTATTTCCTTCAAGTACCCATCCAATTTCCTTTCGGAATCAAAACTTCTACCCTCTTGTATTCTGGTCCTTTACATATAAAGGCCAGCATTCCATTAGCTTTTTTGATCATTTTCTGTACTTGTTCATGACATTTTAATGCTCTATGTACCTGGACCCACAAGTCTCTTTGGATCACCACTGTTTCTAGCCTTTCATCGTTTAGAAAATACATATCTCTGCTCCTTCATCGTCACTAGTTCAGAATTCGGGAACTCCCTACCGAACAGTCCCTTTATCATATGGACTGCAGCAGTTCAAGAAAACTCACCACTATCCCTTTGAGGATAACTAGGGATGAGCAATAAATGCTGACCTTCCCAGTGATCCCCATGAATTAATAATAAAAAAAACTGGTCACTCCCTCTGGTATGACCCCCATTTTCACTCTTTCAATTTAAAAGTGTGCAGGCTTCAGCATATCTGGCATACAATTGATTTAGCTATCCATCACCAGATCTTAGTGGAGCATATTAATCATTATTAAGTCTCATTCCACTCTGGTAAAACCATTCACTACTCCAGGATTAGCTTGATAGCAAAGATAACTTCCAGCTTCTTTCTTTGTTACAAAACATTTCCTTGCAACCCTCTCTCCTGTCCTGCTCACCAGCATCTTCAAAAATAGCGTGAAGTGCTGATGGATTTCTTATTTTCATCAAAAGTTTTTTCTTTATCAATGCATTCATGGGATGTGGACTTACTGACAATGCCAGCATTAAATTACCATCCCATATTTTGCCCTTGAGAAGATGGAGTTGAACCACCTTCTTGAACTGCTGCAGTCTGCATGGTGTAGATACACCCGCAGTGCTGTTAGGGAGGGTGTTCCAGGATTTGGACCCAGCAATGATGAAGGAACAGCGATATAGTTCCAAGTCAGGATGTTGTGTGAGTTGGAGAGAAACTTGCAGGTGACGATGTTCCCATGCACCTGCTGCCTTGTCCTTCTAGGTGGTAGAGGCTAAGGGTTTGCAAGGTGCTGTCGAAGAAGCTTTGGAAAGTTGCTGCAATGCATCTTGTGGATGGTACACATGGCAGCCATGGTATGAGAGAGTGAATGTTTTAGGGTGTAGATGGAGTGTCAGTCAAGTGGGTTGCTTTGTTCTGGATGTTGTCAACCTTCTTGAGTGTTGTTGCAGCTGCACTCACGTAGGCAAGTGGAAAGTATTCCATCACAGTCCTGATTTGTGGCTTGTAGATGGTTGACAGAATTTGTGGAGTCAGGAGATGAGTTACATGCAGCAGAATACTCAGCCCCTGACCTGCTGTTGTAGTGAAGAGTTTTCCCCCTTAATTCCCATTGACTTTGTCCATGTTTGAACCAACCCTGTAATGAGGTCCGGAGCCGAGTGACCCTGGCAGAACCCAAACTGTTAGCAGGTTATTGCTGGGTAGGCGCTGCTTGATAGCACTGTCAATTATGCTTTCCATCACTTTGCTGATGACTGAGAGAGGTTTGGACGGTAATTGGTCAGATTGAATTTGTCTTGCTTTTTGTGGACAGGGCATACCTGGGCACTTGTCGGGTAGGTGCCAGTGGTGTAGCTTTACTAGAACAACCTGGTATGAGGCATGACCAATTCTGGAGCACGTTGCAGTCAGGATGTTGTTGGGGGACACATAGCCTTTGCTGTATGCAGTGCCTTCAGCCATCTCTTGATATCATGTGGAGTGAATTGAATTGACTGATGACTGGCATCAGTGATAGTACAACCTCAGGAAGAGGTTGGGTGAATCATCCACTCAGCACTTCTTGTATAAGATTATTGCAAATGCTTCAGCCTTGTCGTTTGCACTCACACACTAGGCTCCAACATCATTGAGGATGGAGATATTTAATGAGCCTCCTCCTCCAGTTAGTTGTTTAATAATCTACCATCATTTATGATATTATCATATGAGGACTGCAGAGCTCTGATCTGATCCGTTGGTTGTGGTATTGATAGCTTTGTCTGCAGCCACGTTGCTTCTGCTGTTTAGTGTGCATGTAGTCCTGTGTTGTAGTTTCACCAGGTTGGTACCTCATTTTTAGGTACGCCTGGTGCTGCTCCTGCTGTGCACTTATACGCTCCTTATTGAAACAGTGTTGGTTCCCTGGCTTGATGATAATTTTTCTGTTGCTGATAGCCCAGAGTGCCTCATGGTGACACAGTTTTGATCTGATAGATCTGTTCTGAATCTATCCATTTAGACTGGTGGCAGAGTCACACAACATGGTGGAAGGTGTCCTCGGTGTTAAGATGGAGATTTGTGTCCACAAGGTCTGTGCAGTCGCCACTTCGACCAATACTGCCAAGGACACATGGATCTCTGACAGATTGGTGAGGGCACGGTCAAGTAGGTTTTTCCCTGGTGCTGACTCAACAAGGAAATACAGATTGAAAGTAGAGACTGTGGATATACTGACAAATTGTGCAATTTTTACTATGCAATAGCATGAAATTGGCAGCATAACTCCAGTCCAGATTTGACTCTAGAAATGAAAATAATTTTAATTTATATAGTGCCTTTCATATGCTCAGTTTCATAGCCAATGAATTCCTTTTCAAGTGTAGTCACTGTTGTTATCTGGTAAACGAGACAGAAAATTTACACAAAACAATGAGATAAATGACTGCTAGTATTTCTTTTTTCTGCTTTTGGTTGAAGATACATGTTGGCCAGGACACTGGTAGAATTACTCTGGCCTTCTTCAAAATCGTGCCACCTAATCTTTTACATCCAACTGAATATGATGACAGGGCCTTGGCTAAAGATCGCATCCCAAAGACAGCACTTCTAGCATAGGATTGCCAACTCTGGTTGGAGGTATCCCTGGAGGTTTCATCACATGAGCACCTGCCTCCAATGCCCACCTCCACATTTCCATTATTAGTTTCTCAACACATCATGCCTTGCGTGTTGTGCCTTCTCACATTAGATAGCAAGCAGGCTCGTAGTTACCCAATTTGATAATACTCGACTGTTCATCAAACAGCTTTTTTATCTTGTCTCCAATATTTTTATAACTAATACATTTTCAAAGAAAATGCAAAAGAAACGCGGAATTTTTTTGTGATATCCCTGTAATTTTCCTCCTGTGTTGCTCAGGGCAGTGTCCTGGAGATTAGTTGTTAAGTCCCAGCAACTCCAGGACAATCTGGGAAAGTTTGCAACTCTACTCTAGCACTGCAACGCCTCCTGAATACTGTACTGAAGCATCAACCTGGATTATGTGCTGAAGTTCTGTGGTTTGGTTTGAACCTATGACTTTCAAACAAAAAGTGTGAGGCCCCCTGGGGGAGGCCGTGATGCAGCACTTGACCGTGACACCTTATGGAATTGAGCCTGATTGAAAAAACCTTATCAAACTACTACAGTGTCTCGAGTAACATTTTGAGATGTTTCTGCCCACGCGCATAATGCTCAAAGATTTACTTAATTGAGCTGAGCTCTGTGAATGTGTGTGAGTGTGTGTGCACAGAGCTCTCTCTTGACAGCTGGAGTAGAGCTCACATCCCAGCTATATAACAGGGGTCTTTTCAGCTGCACTTCACACTGTGCAACAACAGGCTCCATTTGAACTTTCAGGTGGGAAATAGGCAAAGTAAATGGCTGGCCTGCCCAGAAGCAGTAGAAGGGAGGTCCGGGCTGATTTTAACAGCCAGATCTCATTAACTTGTCGCTTGCTGACTTCTCGACCAGAATGGAAGTGAGGTTGGTGGCAAGTGACAGCCAAGAACAAGGGACACATTTTGTGAAAGCCTTGCATACAGTTAGTGAGGCAATAGGAGGCAGCACACTTGTGAAATCCTGATGTACATTGACTGCATGCAAGGCCTCACCAGTGGAGCAGGGTCTTTCAAAGTGTACTCAAAAATTTCATCACAATGAAATGCTCACATAATAGGGAAAGTGAAAAGGGAATCCCTAGCGAGAACAAATCACTCAGCACTGTGCATGTGTGAGGCACAATGAATTATGCACAGTGTGCTTATTTTACGCTACATTCTAAGTAGTCAGGGCAATTCTTTTCTTTATGGATATTGAACTACATAAAGAAAGAAAGAGCTTGCAGGTATATGGCGCTTTTAATAACCTCAGGGCTTCCCAAAGCATTTTACAACAAACTAAATACTTTAGTTTAGTTTAGTTTAGTTTAGTTTAGAGATACAGCACCGAAACAGGCCCTTCGGCCCCCCGAGTCTGTGCCGACCATCAACCACCCATTTATACTAATCCTACACTGATCCCATATTCCTACCACATCCCCACCTGTCCCTATATTTCCCTACCACCTACCTATACTAGTGGCAATTTATAATGGCCAATTTGCCTATCCACCTGCAAGTCTTTTTGGCTTGTGGGAGGAAACCGGAGCACCCGGAGAAAACCCACGCAGACACAGGGAGAACTTGCAAACTCCACACAGGCAGTACCCAGAATCGAACCCGGGTCGCTGGAGCTGTGAGGCTTTCTTTTTTAAAGTGTGGTTCCTGTGGGTTACAGAGAGAAGGCGGAGGAATGGCACTAGGTGAATTGCTTTTTTGGAGAGCTGGTGCTGACACAATGGGCCGAATGGCCTCCTTCTGCACTGTAGCAATTCTGTGATTCTGTTGTGATGTAGGGAAACATGGCAGCCAACTTGCACACAGCAAGCTGCCGCAAACGACAATGTGATTATGACTAGATAATGGGCTGGATTTTACAGCCCCCTCCTTGACATCGGGTGTCATGGTGGGGAATGGGGGGGGGGGGGGGGGGGTTAATTAATTACTTACCCGTTCCTGCCGTCTGTTCCGCAATGATATTGCTGCCAGTGGCCGGCACTCCCACACCTTTGGATACCCGTCCGAGGATGCGATGCGGGACACTGGTGGGGAGGGGGGAAAAGATCAGAATTTCAGTCCAAGGGTAGTGGGGGGAGAATCGTCAGAATGATTTGATTGGGGTAGGGGATGGTGGGAAGAGGTATAGATTAAAATTTGTGAACTTTTGGGGGGGAAGATCAGGTGCACAAGGTCAGTATTTTGGGGGGGAGAAGGCAAGGAATGAATTGCACGGTTATTGGCGGGGGGATGTTAGAAGAGGGGCAAGAAACATTTATTTAATTTTTTCAGATAAATCTTACATCACTATCTCTTTAAAAACTTAAATTATAAATTGAAAAATGGTGTCAGCGCCTGCACAATGGCGCTTGGCGCCATTGCCGAGGACGGGCAGCCTGCCCCCTCCACATCATCGGGGTGGGCGGTCCGCCCCAGTCATTTAAATGAGCTAAAACAAGAAATGCTGGAATCACTCAGCAGGTCTGGCAGCATCTGTGGAAAGAGAAGCAGAGTTAACGTTTCGGGTCAGTGACCCTTCTTCGGTTCCAATTTATTGGAGTTCTTTGAAGAAGTAATGTGGATAAAGGGGAACCGCGGATGTACTGTAAAATTTCCAAAGGCATTTGATAAGGTGCCACATCAAAGGTTATTGTGTAACATAAAAGCTCATGGTGTAGAGGGTAACATTTTGGCATGGATAGAGGATTGGCTAGCTCACAGCAGACAGAAAGAGAAAGTACAAACATTGTGCCTTTTTTTATTTGAACAAAATAAGTGACAGCCATTCGCTGGTTCATTCCTCAGGGCAATGCCTTGACCAATCAAAGTCAAGGTGTCTGGTTTAAATTTCAAACAAAACCTGGCAGTTAACTGCCAGACACTGTAAACTAATGCATTCTCCATGGCAACGCCTCTACCAATCAGAGTTCACTTACCAACCAATCAGCACTCTCTTCTCATGCAGCATAAGTTGTTGTTTGCCTTACATTGGTTACTCTTGTGGATTGTCGTGACGAGTGAAAGACAAAAAGCTTCAACAGCATATCTCTATTTTCAGCTATTATCTAAATGGTGAGAGATTGCAGAGCTCTGAGATGCAGAGGGATCTGGGTATCTTAGTGCACGAATTGCAAAAGGTTTGTATGCAGGTAGAGCAAATAATTAGGAAAGTTAACAGAATGTTATCCTTTATTGTGAGGGGAATTGAATACAAAAGTAGGGAGGTAATGCTTCAGTTATACAGGGCATTGGTGAGACCACATCTGGAGTACTGTGTACAGTATTGGTGTCCTTATTTAAGGAATGATGTAAACGCAATGGAAGCAGTTCAGAGAAGGTTTATTAGACTAATACCTGGAATGGGCAGGTTGTCTTCTGAGGAAATGTTGGACAGGCTAGGCTTGTATCCGCTGGAGTTTAGAAGAGTAAGAGGCGACTTGATTGAAACATATAAGAATCTGAGGGGCCTTGAGGTGGATGTGGAAAGGATGTTTCCTCTTATGAGAAAATCTAGAACTAGGGGTCACTATTTAAAAATAAGGGTACGCCCATTTAAGACAGAGATGGGGAGAAATTATTTCTCTCTGAGGGTCGTGAGTCTTTGGAACTCTCTTCCTCAAAAGGCGGTGGAAGCAGAATCTTTGACTATTTTTAAGGCAGAGGTAGATAGAGTCTCAATAAGCAAGGGGATGAAAGGTTATAAGAGGTAGGCAGGATTGTGGATTTGAGGTTACAATCAGATCAACCATGATCTTGTTGAATGGTGGAGCAGGCTCAAGGGACTGAGTGGCCTACTCAGTGGCTTGTAATTTGTATGTTTTTATGAAGCACCTCACAAACCCATAACCTCTACCAGCTCGAAAGACAAGGACAGTAGACACATAGGAGCACTATCAAGTTACCCTCAAAGCCACACGCCATCTTGACTTGTGAATATATTGTCATTCCTTCATAGTTGCTGGGACAAAATCCTGGAACTTCCTACCCAATAGCACTGTTGGTATAACTACACCACACTGACTGCAGCAGCTCTTTATATCATCTCACCACCGCCTACTCAAGGGCAACTAGGGATGGGAAATAAATGCTGGCCATGCCAGCGATACCCACAATCCCATGAATTAAAAGAAACACTTGTGGCATAACTACAGTATCACCCCTGACCTGACCATAGTTGGAATTGTTAGCAAATATTTACTTACCTAACATTAATTAGATTTATTTTACTTACAGCAACTAAAATGAAGACAATTGTAGTATCATGAAATGTTTATAATCATCTGGGGTACTAATTTAATTGGCTACAACAACAACAATTGTGATTTCCTTCCAACTGAACATTGTTTGGGATTTTCTTTTGAGACAAAGGCATATGGCTCCATAATTCAAGCAGTCATTGATGTGTATTGCCTGTCAAAAATGGCAAAGCGTCACAGCTTGGTACAGTTAATGTGTATCTGAATGGTTTAAAAACAGGACCCTGAAGGATTTGATGTGGAAGGAGCTGTTAGTCCTGTGCACCATTTATCATTGTAAACGATGGGAGGGAACAAAATACATTTTGTTCCAACATTGGAAAAATTGAGCTTCTGTGTGCCAGCATTTTGACAGCTAACATTTCCTATTGTGTGAATGATACCCGAGTTAAATTAGTATTTGCGTGGACCTGCCATTGCCTTATTTTGTGAAATCAAGAGAGCGGGGAAGAAAGATTGCCTGACACTTTTGTGTGTGGATGCTCACTTCCATTGTTTTTCAATGGGAAAGAAAAGTATTAAAGTAACAAGTAAAATGCCTGTTTGTCACAACAGCTCAGGTTTGTACCTGCACCAGCAGCAGGAAAACAGGCCTCACTCAATTTTGCAAGGCAATCTCCTGCCGTTAATTTTCATCTGCTCCCTTAGGCATGTTTCCCAAGTGTACACAAGAAGACGATTGGGAATGAGGGACAGAATTGTGCAAGATCCTCAATATTAAATAGGGAGTGAACCAGTTTTGTGAATTAACCCATGGGGATGTACCTACCTAGTTTGCCTAGAAAATGTGTGCAGCAGGGCAGTGGGGAAGACTTATCCTTTTCAGCTGAGTTATTGGAAGCCCTGCTCCTGGAACTGCAGCAAAGCAGGCTGGCTTGATTTGGAGCAGACGGCCACTTTCCTGTTAAATTAACAGTCCATGTTGGGTGGAAGTTGCAGAGAAAGCTAATGCAAGCTGCATGCATTTGTGACCTCATTATTTTCTCCCAAATAGCCCCCAGAAAATTGGAGCCCTGTGAATTGGTTGGATGCCTGATTTCCTGACATATCCATTGGTGAATTTTGCTAACTGAATCTCATTGTGAATGTTACAAAAGTGCTTCTGTTTTTGTTAAGAAATGTTGGACCAGTTTTCTTTTTCAAGAGGGTCATCAAGAGGACACTGAAAGGACTTGTTTGACAACATCATTTACTAGTTGTCACATGATTCAAGTTAAAAATAGAACAGAAACCCTGGTAACTGAGGAAGATGTGTACGGAGAAGTGATAGGTCAGAAGGTGGACTTTCTGTTTCCGGCTTCATTTTTGAATTGTTTGGAGTTGGGAATGAACTGTTTAAAAAGGGTTGGAGTTTTAAAAAAAATAAAACTGAAGGGCAAAACCTCAGCTCAGCCCAGATTGTTCCATCTCTTTAAAAAGCCTGCAGAAAAGGGAGAGAACTTCCGAGGAGAAAAGAGAATTCCCAAGGAAGGAGAGAAGACCACAACCCAGCTCAGCTTTCCAGCACATCTCTAAAAGACCCTGAGAAGTCCTTTGTGTTACCTCATCTCGTCTCCTGTCTTTGAAGAAAAGCCTTCATATTTAATTCTAATTGCCGCCTGAAAAGAACTGTATGCCAGTTTTGGAACACAACATATCTCTTTTATTTTTCCAGTCAACTGGTGTATGTGTGTGTGTGAGTGGCTAAGGTAAAAAGGAAACTGCTATATTTCAATCTGTGTGTTTATGTTTTACTTCATTACTGGTTAAGACTTGTTTTATAATAAACTGATAATTTTGTTGTTAATTAAAGGAACCTGGTTGGTGTGTTTTATTCTGGGAAAAATAGAGCATATGATTGACCGTATCGGTAAGTGGGAAAATTTAAATATATGTTGTGACCTGTGAAGAAGTGCGACTAGGATAAACTGTGCACTCCTCCCGCCTCAGTCATAGCATGAAGGAGAAATTGGTGGTGGGGAGGGGTTTCTTGGTGGGGATTGCATGGAATGGAAAGTTATTTCCGACAGTACTGAAGTGGTGTAGCTTTGACCGAAGAAATAATATAAATGCAAGATTTAATTTAGGAAGGTAAAGAAAAGTGTCAAGTGAGGAATGGGTGCAAGATGATTTAATTAGTTCAAGCATATATGTTCTTAAGAGATATCTTGGCAGAGAAGACCGAACTTGGAGTTATCCTGCATATGGTGTGACATGGCTTCCAAGGTGGTGATCTCACAAGGTTTTGTTTCCATGCTCCAAAGTTATTTTGCCACCATGCATCTAACACCACTTCATGCCAACATGAAAGTGGCAGTTGAACAATATGTTAAAAATTACAAACATAATCATGATACACTAATTATTTTGTATTTAGTCTCTTGGTTTTCAGATCAGTTGAACATGCATGACTGACCACATCCTGACCACTCTAAACCAAGTATATAAATATATTTTTGATTGGTTGGTAATGCTTGAGCCCTAGAACAGTCCTGACCAAAAAGTCCTTGACAGGATCACTACACAAACTGATGTAGATTTCAGAGTAATTTTGCTCTAAATGCTGTTGTGGCTTTAATTGGGAAGCTACCATAATAAATTTGTTTTGAAGACAAATATGGGAAAGATATTTTGACTAAACACAGGAAAGCATTTTTCTCTTCACTTTGTGTACACCACAGAAGATTTAAATGTTTCACTTCAGGTAGCATTTCGCGTAATGAATTGGAAAATTTTCCTTTTCATGTAATTAGTTATATTGTGGCAGTCATTAAACCCACCAACTGGGCAGTGAACTGGTGAATGTAAAATTGATAACATGACAGCCAAGAAAAATTACCTTTGCCTGATTTTGTTTTTTCTTAATTTGTACTAGGATTCGAATTGTTTAGGTAATGGATCAGCTTTGATTTTTCAGCTTCCTCACCAATATGTATTCCATCATGCTGCCTTTGTATTTCAGATATGCTGGTTGGCACAGATGCTCAATTTACACCATGAAAGCTGTAAACACTGAGCTAAGATGCTTTTGCTTTCCTTTACAAAATTGTTCCAGTTTCAGGAGAGTCACCTCTGATAAATCAACACTCGCATCAGCTGCTGCGTCTCTGTAGAGCTGCTATGCAGACTGAATTGCCATAATACTCTCTTGCACCTTCTATAAACTTGAGCTCATTCAAATCTCTGCAGCCTGTGTCCAAACTCACATCAAGACCTGTTCACTCATCACCCCTGTGCTCACTGACCTACAATGGCTTCCTGTCCAGCAATGCCTCCAGATTAAAATTCTCATCCTTGTTTTCAAATCCTTCCATGACCTCACCACTCCCTATCTCTGTAACCTCTTCCAGCTGTGCAACCCTCAGAGAACTCTGCACTCTTCCAATTCTGACGTCTTGGGTATCCCCAAATTTCTTCACTCTAACATTGGTGACTGTGCCTTCTGCTGCCTAGGCCCTAAGCAGTCGAATTCCCTCTCTAGATCTCTCCGCAGCTCTACGTCTCTCCTTTAAAAGCTCCTATAAATCTACCTCTTTGACCAAACTTCATGTCATTGGTGCTAATATCTCCATGTATGACTCGGTATCAAATTTTGTTTGTTAACAGCTCCTGTAAAGCTCCTTGAAATGTTTTACTACATTAAAGACACTATAGCTGGATTTTAAGTGGCCTCCGCCGTACTTGGCAGCGGCCGTAAAAGATGGCGGCCCGCACGCACAGAGCCACTGCTATCTTATATGTGGTGGCTCACTAACATGGCCAGGGTGCCCACCCCACCCCCTCGATGCAATGGAGGGGGCGAGCAAGACATCCCCAGCAACAGCGTCCAGTGCCACTGCACAGGTGCTGGCACCATTTTTAAAGGGCTCAGAGCCCTAAATGACAGTTTGCATTTTTAAAGTGAGAGCCCATTAAAAAATATTGAAAATAATTTTAAAACTCTTTCCATCCCCTTTCCTACCCCCCTCAATGCCTAATATTTAATGCCTTGCCCACTCACCCCTCAAAATATTTACCTTGACTATGTGACCTTCTCCTCAAAGTGCATGAAGGCTAACCCTCAACCCCTTCCCATCAACCCCCCAACCAATCCAAAGCATTTGACCCCACTCTGAGAAAATTACTTCCTCCCCCCTCCCCACAGATGTCGCAGGTTGGACAGACTGGGCTTGTTTTCACTGGAGTTTAGGAGAGCGAGAGGAGACTTGATTGAAGTATATAAGATCATGAACAGTCTTGACAAGGTGGATGTGGAAAGGATGTTTCCTCTTGTGGGTGAGTCCAGAACAAGGGGACACTGTTTAAAATTAGGGGTCGCCCTTTTTAGGACAGAGCTGAGGAGAAATTTTTTCTTTGGAACTCGCTGCCTCAGAAGGTGGTGGAGGCGGGGTCATAAATAATTTTAAGGCCGGGTAGCTAGATTCTTGTTCGGTAAGGGAATCAAAGATTATCGGGGGGAGATGGAAGTGTGAAATTTGAGACACAAACAGATCAGCCATGATCTTATTGAATGGCAGAGCAGGCTAGAGGGGTCGAATGGCCTACTCCTGCTCCTAATTTGTGTTTTCGTATGGTCGTATGTACGTATGTCACGCTTTGTTTCCCCGAACGGGGATTCGAAGGCGCGGCATTCCCAGCCACCGGAATGAAGATCCAAACCTGCTATCAGAATTGCAGTGGCCGGCATGTTAATAAAAGGTAAGTGTCCATCCGCATGTTGTAATGTGGGTCCCGCCGCCAAGCGCTGTTAATAGTGACAGCTGCCGGTGCGCAGGCGCTGCAGACATTTTTGAAGGGCAACCAGCCCTGCCGGCTAATTTACATTTTTAAAGTTATATCCCCTCCTCCATTGTTCCGATCAAAAATCTCTCGCCCCTTTCCCATCTCCCAATTACAATTAACTTCAGTATTTGCCCTCTCCCCCCCAGCAAAATACTTACTTTCCACACATGACCTTCCCCCACCCCAAACTGAACAAAGTGCAGAGGTCACCCTTTCCCACCATCCCCTACACTAGTACTGTAAATCTGACCCCATTCCACACCACCCCCCCCCGCCCCTCACACTGCACCAGCAATCAAAATCTCCCCCCTCCCCACCACTGTGGTGCCTGCTTTCCCTGGATGGGAAAGGGAAGGTGTGTGAGTGCCGGCTGCTGCTCAGAAGATCATGGCCCGAAGGTAAGATTGGAGTGAATTTTCTTTAAATCTATTCATGTGCTTTATTTAAATATTCAAAGCCGAATCCCATCACTCAGCAGAGGGGTGGGGGTGGGGGTGCGGTGGGGCATTGCCACCACAGAGCCTTGCTGCTGGCGGGAAGATTGGGCCTTGCCCTCGCGGAGGCCGGCTCCGTGGCAGGCCGCTGCCGGAATGATCTTCTGGCCTCCTCCGCCACGGAGCCCGACATCGGGAGCTTTGTAAATTCCCAGCCATTTAGTTTGCTGCATTAGAAGGCCTTTATCCGGTGAGTGTGATCCATTGAAAGATACATACTCTCAACAAAAATTTTGTCACTGGTTCAGGTCAGTCTGTATATTTCAAGATTTTCTTTCTCATTTGATGAGCTACTGAGCAGCATTTTAAACTGCCGGAGTGAGGTAATCTTTGTTGAGCACCACATATTTGGACCCACCCACAATAAAGGACACCATCGAACAGTGTGTGCTTCCCTATGCGGATTTTCCTTTTTGCAATCCTAATACAGAAGGAGGAGTTGATGAACAGAAAGGAACAAAGAAGAGTGAGGCTACATTAAAAATAGGTTGACACTACCCTGACATTACACCCACAAAACGTATATAGACCCTGAAAAACTTATGATTGACTGAGTGAGGAGCTGCAGCTCATTATGAAGCCTTGGACAAACGATGTCACTTTCTGCGGAATAACCTCCATCCTGGATCAAACAACTGAACATCTCTGCCAGTGGATGTCAAATACAACTGCCATTATCTCCCTGAATGGTGCAACTGGAACTTTACAACATCTCAAAGGCTGCTGTCAGAGCCTACAGACAAGTCACTGATACTATCTTCACAATGCCATTTTGGGAAGGCATCTAGGTAGCATTATGAAAGGGCCATTCAGCTGCACAGTGTTGCTGGTCTTTTCAGGTTTCACAGGACAACAGGTAGCACCCTCATTTTTTTTTATTCATTCACGGGATGTGGGCATCGCTGGCCGGGCCAGCATTTATTGCTCATCCCTAATTGCCCTTGAGAAGGTGGTGGTGGGCTGCCTTCTTGAACCGCTGCGGTACATGTGAGGTAAGAACACCCACAGTGCTGTTAGGAAGGGAGTTCCAGGATTTTGACCTAGCGACAGTGAAGGAACAGTGATATAGTTCCAAGTCAGGATGGTGTGTGACTTAGAGGGGAACTTGCAGGTGGTGGTGTTCCCATGCATTTGCTGCCCTTGTCCTTCTAGTTGGTAGAGGTCGCGGGTTTGTAAGGTGCTGTCTAAGGAGCCTTGGTGCATTGCTGCAGTGCATCTTGTAGATGGTACACACTGCTGCCACTGTGCGTCGGTGGTGGAGGGAGTGAATGTTTGTAGATGGGGTGCCAATCAAGCGGGCTGCTTTGTCCTGGATGGTGTCGAGTTTCTTGAGTGTTGTTGGAGCTGCACCCATCTAGGCAAGTGAAGAGTATTCCATCACACTCCTGATTTGTGCCTTGTAGATGGTGGACAGGCTTTGGGGAGTCAGGAGGTGAATTACTCGCCACAGGATTCCTAGCCTCTGACCTGCTCTTGTAGCCACGGTATTTATATGGCTACTCCAGTTCAGTTTCTGGTCAATGGCAGCCCCTAGGATGTTGATAGTGGGGGATTCAGTGATGGTAATGCCATTGAATGTCAAGGGGAGATGGTTAGATTCTCTCTTGTTGGAGATGGTCATTACCTGGCACTTGTGTGGAACGAATGTTACTTGCCACTTATCAGCCCAAGCCTGGATATTGTCCAAGTCTTGCTGCATTTATACATGGACTTCTTCAATATCTGAGGAGTCACGAATGGTGCTGAACATTGTGCAATCATCAGCGAACATCCCCACTTCTGACCTTATGATTGAAGGAAGGTCATTGATGAAGCAGCTGAAGATGGTTGGGCCGAGGACACTACACTGAGGAACTCCTGCAGTGATGTCCTGGAGCTGAGATGATAGACCTCCAACAACCACAACCATCTTTCTTTGCGCTAGGTATGAATCCAGCCAGCGGAGGGTTTTCCCCCTGATTCCCATTGACTTCAGTTTTGCTAGGGCTCCTTGATGCCTTACTCAGTCAAATGCTGCCTTGATGTCAAGGGCGGTCACTTTCACCTCACCTCTTGAGTTCAGCTCTTTTGTCCATGTTTGAACGAAGGCTGTAATGAGGTCAGGAGCTGTGTGGCCCTGGCAGAACCCAAACTGAGCGTCACTGAGCAGGTTACTGCGAAGCAAGTGCTGCTGATGGCACTGTTGATGACACCTTCCATCACTTTAGTGATGATTGAGAGTAGATTGGCCGATTGGACTTGTCCTGCTTTTTGTGTACAGGACATACCTGGGCAATTTTCCACATTGCAGGGTAGATGCCAGTGTTGTAGTTGTACTGGAACAGCTTCACTAGGGACGCAGCAAGTTCTGGAGCACAGGTCTTCAGTACTATTGCCGGAATATTGTCGTGGCCCATAGCCTTTGCAGTATCCAGTGCCTTCAGTCATTTCTTGATATCACACGGCGTGAATCGAACTGGCTGAAGTCTGGCATCTGTGATGTTGGGGACCTCAGGAGGAGGCCGAGATGGATCATCAACTCGGCACTTCTGGCTGAAGGTTGTTGCAAATGCTTCAGCCTTATCTTTTGCACTGATGTGCTGGGCTCCCCCAACATTGAGGATGGGGATATTTGTGGAGTCACCTCCTCCAGTTAGTTGTTTAATTGTCCACCACCATTCACGGCTGGATGTGGCAGGACTGCAGAGCTTAGACCTGATCCATTAGTTATGGGGTCGCTTAGCTCTGTCTATCGCATGCTGCTTACGCAGTTTGGCATGCAGATAGTCCTGTGTTGTACCTTCACCAGGTTGACACCTCATTTTGAGGCATGCCTAGTGCTGCTCTTGGCATGCCCTCCTGCACTCTTCATTGAACCAGGGTTGGTCTCCTGGCTTGATGGTAATGGTAGAGTGGGGGATATGCTGGGCCATGAGATTACAGATTGTGGTTGAGTACAATTCTGCTACTGCTGATGGCCCACAGCGCCTCATGGATGCACAGTTTTGCATTCCTAGATCTGTTTGAAATCTATCCCATTTAGCACGGTGGTAGTGCCACACAATACGAAGGAGGGTATCCTCAATGTGAAGGCGGGACTTCGTCTCCACAAGGACTGTGCGGTGGTCACTCCTACCAATACTGTCATGGACAGATGCATCTGCGGCAGGCAGATTGGTGAGGACGAGGTCAAGTATGTTTTCCCCTCTTGTTCGTTCCCTCACCACCTGCTGCATACCCAGTCTAGCAGATATGTCCTTTAGGACTCGGACAGCTCGGTCAGTAGTGGGGCTACCGAGCCACTGTTGGTGATGGACGTTGCAGTCCCCCACCCAGAGTACATTCTGTGACCTTGACACCCTTAGTGCTTCCTCCAAGTGCTGTTCAACATGGAGGAGTACTGATTCATCAGCTGAGGGAGGGTGGTAAGTGGTAATCGGCAGGAGGTTTCCTTGTACATGTTTGACCTGATGCCATGAGACTTCAAGGGGTCCAGAGTCAATGTTGAGGACTCCCAGGGCAACTCCCTCCCTACTGTATACCACTGTCCAGCCACCTCTGCTGAGTCTGTCCTGCCGGTGGGACAGGACAAACCCGGGGATGGTGATGGCAGTGTCTGGGACATTGTCAGGTATGATTCCGTGAGTATGACTATGTCAGGCTGTTGCTTGTCTGTGGGACAGCTCTCCCAACTTTGGCACAAACCCCCAGATGTTAGTAAGGAGGACTTTGCAGGGTCGACAGGGCTGGGTTTGCCGTAGTCATTTCCGGTGCCTAGGTCGATGCCAGGTGGTCCGTCTGGTTTCATTCCTTTTTATTGACTTCGTAGTGGTTAGATACAACTGTGTGGCTTGCTAGGCCATTTCAGAGGGCATGTACGAGTCAACCACATTGCTGTGGGTCTGGAGTCACATGTAGGCCAGACCAGGTAAGGACAGCAGATCTCCTTCCTGAAAGGACATTCGTGAACTCGTTGCAGTATGTGGTCTTATTGCAGTTCCTCAGTGTTCAAATTGTCTATGATCAGCTACAGCAAATTCTTCTTATCAGTGTAACTGCCAAATTTTCAGGGAATTGTAATGATATTCCAAGGCAAACTGCATGGGCTGGATTTTAAAGCCCCTCCACCGCCAGTAACGGTGGCAGGGGGCAATGAGGATTGGTGCGGTGGAGGCCCGCCACCGATCCCGATGGCGACAGGGCCCGTGCCGATCTCAGCAGCAGCAACAGCGGCAAGCCCTCTTGGCTGCTGCCCCGCCACTCGGCGACGGGACCCCCATTTAAATATGTAAACTAATTTACATACCTGATTTAATGAGGGTCCCGTCGCCTCCTTGATCGCTGCACCAATCTTCATTCCGACGGCCAACAATGCTGCGCCTTCGAATCTCCGTTCGGGGAAACATGGCGCGACACTTGTGGGGAGGAGGATTTTTTCTCTGTGTGGGATGGAGGGGTGTTGGGGTGACATCGCTGCGGATTGGTTGGAGTGCTGATGGGAAGGGGTAAAGGGCAAAGATGCCAAATTTTGGGGGGAAAAAGGTCAAATGCTTAATAAACAAATTCCAGGGGGAAAGGGCAGGAATGTTTTGATATTTTGAAATGCCATTGGTGGCGGGAAGGGGGCGGGGGTGCGGAGGTGGGAAAATTAATTTAATGGCAATTTAGCTCCTTTTTTTTGGACATTGAACTGACCTGGCCCTTTAACATTCAAATCTCCGTTAAGGGTTGTAAGCCCTTTGAAAATGACGCCAGTGCCTGCGCATTGGCGCCGGATGCCTTTGCCTGTGACGGCTCGCCCACCCCCTGCATGTGATTTCTGAGGGTGGGAGCTGCCGTATTTGAAATAGCGGTGGTTCCTGTGATGCGGTGTCCGTGTGGGCGGCCGCAGTTTTTACATCCACTGCCTACTTCGACGGCGTATTCTTGAAATGCAGCCCATGTTTCTGACCGAGTATTTCCAGCACTTTCCCTTTTCATTTCAGATTTCCAGCATCTGCAGTATTTTGTTTTTATTTCCATGTTTCCATGGTTCATGACCCTACTTGGGCAATTGAACTCAGACCCATCAGAATACATGGTCCATTCATTGACTAGGCTCTGGGGGTTCTGAATGCAAGATTTTTGTCTTTCATTGACTTGGAGGGACACTGCATATTCTTCCAAGTGGGTCTCTTGTATAATGTTTTCTTTCTGTTTCTTTCACAACTTAACTATTCAGAAAGCAGCACAGAGTCCCTGGAGGATGTGGACCCAAATGTGGAGAAGGCTCAGGAATCTAAAAGCCTTATCTGTATCAACACTTGGAGGGCTCTTCTGTGCAAGGAACTTCATAGGGAGATCATTGGTAATGTATTCTCCTTGCATCAAAGTGGTAACCTTTGAAAATGCCCAGCACTATTTAATGTCAGCCATCCTGCAAACATATTTCCTGCATAAACATTTTTCTTTCTGGACCTCATTAACAAATATGTCACATCAACCCTAGCAAAACTTGTGATATCTCAACTGCTCATTGAACAACAGAGCCAATTCAAAATTCAAATTTATTTAATTTTATAGTAACAGTGACTGCATCTACATTTAGTCATCATGATTTCCCTGGGTATGTAGATGTACTTTTCTATTATCGAACTTAGTCAAGTGTCAGTGTTACGAGAGCTGGTCAGCTGCTGGTTTTATACAAGAAGCTCTTGCGAGCTCAGCTCATCTCATCTCATCTTGACTGAGATCGCTCTCATCTCATGTCAGCGGTCTCCTGGGGAGAAGCCAATGTGGATCTCGTGTGACTGCCTCGACAGCCTGACTCTGCATCCTACATGCTCTTTCAGCAGCCCTAGATGCCTGACCTGCACTGTTGACCTGAGAAACAGAAGCTTCTAGTCAGTCGACTTCAGCCATGCTACTGATTCTACGCTCAAGTTCAAGGTAATGATGGTAGATTTAAGGGTTCTCACCAGACCCTGAAAGCCCCAGTAGAGGAGCTGCTGTAACCCATTTGCAAGTGAATGAAGGTCAGAATGGAGGCCACTCTCAAGCTTGTCCCTTCAGCCTCCTGGACTGCAGAGGAGGAGGAACTAAGTTTTCCTTGGATGCCTGCTCAATGAAGTAATGCCTCCATAATGTCAGCAAGACCCCTGCATGTTCTGGAAAAGAGTTTTTGGATCTTGCATACAATTGAGATATTCAGCAAACATGCTCCTTTTCCTGGCTGGCCTTATGGAATCTGAATCCACAGCCTCATCAGCGATGGGTAGTGATATTTGGATTTTCCAACTTATCTTTCCTAGAATAGTGCATGCCCAGATCCAGGATATGAATTTGCCAATCTTAATGAAAGGGACTAAGATCTAAAATATGCATCCACCATTCTGATGATGCCAAATGATGTAGATTGGGACAGATTATTTTATTTTGATGAAATGCATGTCATATATTGTATCAATTATCAAAAGTATTTAATATGCATATCACTCTGTATTACAGAATGGGGTGACAATGCTTTACAAAGAAGCTATAGTTGTCCTTGTTACTTCTTCCATCCCAATCAATTCAACACGGAACTGATTTCTCTCCTTTAAAATCCTATTTTAATCCAGTTTGAAGTGTTTCAAATACTAAACAATGGGCTCAGAATTATTTTTAGAACACATGCCTTGTCATTTAATTATACTTGCAGTCTTTGTCATGTATTTAATCCCGGTAATTGGAAAATCCTTAATTAATGCATGATTACATCTGCTTATTTTGAAGTCTTGGACCATTGCATATTATTCAGTGTGTAACACGGAGGAAAGTTGCAGGGACACAAATTGCAAGAAAACGGCGGTGGATGAGGTTTTTAAAATATCTCTCAATACAATAGAGTTTTAAAAATATCTTAATTTTCCAGTGGACAGTTAGGTGAGTAAAAAGGTTACATTACAAGATTGCCAAGCTTGCTAGATTCTGTAAACTTATCAACAGTTAATATATTTTTTCAGAGCTGTGAATCAAATGTGTAATTAAACGCCCTTGCCCTCTACTGATCAAATTTGGTTTCCACTGCATTTGGAACCAACTGTTCTATTCCCAACTTTTCATTGAACAACTGCAGCCACTAAATTATTGAACACTAGTTGATCTTGGTGTTGCTCAATCTTTCCTACTCTCGAATTCTTTCTGTGCTTTTTCTCTCTCTGGCTCTGGTCCATTTTCTCTCTCTCTTTGGTTCTCATTCATTTTTTGCATTGTGATGACTAACTATTTGACATTGACATTTTTTTCTTTATTCTTTCTCTCAGTCTTTATGTAAATCTTTCATTTTCTGTGTCTCTTTTTTTCGGTACATTTTCTAATGTTGTTAGAATACTGGGATATATTCACTGACAATAAAATCCAACAGGGCTGCCACCACAATGTTAACTCTCCAGCTTGAGCTTCAAGTGGTAAGGAGCGTGGATCAATGCCAAAGGAGGCCCAAAAAGAAAAAGTTCTTTAATTTTAGTTACCTTCCTCGTCCAACAATGAAAGCTTAGGCCACCCATGCCATGGACTTGCATCCTGCTCCCCACTCCCCAACCCCCTGCCCAAAACCCCCTTTGGACTGTGAGACAGCTGCTGGACAGTCTCAACAGCCAATCCTGCTATTTCTCTGGTCTCAGCAAGCTGCTCAATTTTCCATTGCTTCCCACTTGGAATAGGTGGGAGGTCGGCTGGTGGCATTTAAATGAGATCCAGGAGTTAAAATTACCCAGGCCTCATTTCTATAGCAGCAGATGAGCTTTTCAAATAGCTGCTCATTCATCGAAAACTGGCGTGGATTTCAAGTCTGTAGATTTCACATGATGCAAGGGACCAACTCTAACATACACACGGATAATAATGTATGTGTGTGTGTCTGTGTGTGTGAGCATTGTTACAACCACTCTGAACAAAGCCCCCAACCAAAATATATGATTCTGATCACGGTGGGAGCAACACACTGTCAATTCAGTCCTGCCGCTCCACAGGTCGTATCATATTTCTTTAAGCTTCCCAAATTGAAGAAAGCAGCAGCCGAATTGAAACAATCTAATAACTCCTGAATGAGGCGAACCGAACCAGGTATCTTTAGATATCAACAAATTAACTATTTATTGAAAAAACTAAAATCTTAAACACTGCTAAGATAAACCATTATCTAAGGATCTTATAACTTCTTATTTAAAAATCTAACTCCCGCATTCGCATACATATACTCAAACTAACAGTAGTTTGGTTTTTAATTAGCTGCCCGAAAAAATAGAAAAAAAAATAAAGTCTTTGCAGATTACGCTTCCTGATGAATGGTCTTCTAATGAAACACAGCCAAAGTACAGTCTTCCAAGGCCTGATGAATTCAAAGACCCTTCCAAAAGATAGGAATTCAGCAGTTCAGTGCAGCAGTTGTAGTATTAAACTCTTTTTTTTATAGCGATGAACACAGCAGATCAATAATTTGTTGTGAAAGAATAAAAACCTTTTCTATTTATTTCTTTAAGGAATTAATTTGACTTGAAGCTTTTTAGAAGTTTGAGAGAGAAGCTGCACAGGGTTTAAATTGACTTAGAGAGAGCTCTTCTTCCTTCACATTTTTCAGCTAGTTTCAAAGTCAAAACAGATACATTGAATCTCTGTTCTCTCTCTCTGTATGGTTGTTGTCTGGCAACCAGAATGCACTTTGGCTCACTGACTCCAGAGTTTGCTGCCTTAAATAAGTACTAATCTTTTACAGCCTTAAAGGCGCACTGCAATATTTCCCAAGGAGAAAATAAAAACAGGACCGTGACAGCATGATGAATGGGCAATCATGTCCTCAAAAGTGGAACAAAACCGCATAAACAGTGCAATAATTAGTGATTGAATGAGGTAAATGTATGTATGATTTATAATTACTGTCTATGGAAGAACTTGTAATTACAAATTGCCCCAATCTGATATCAAATGCTAAGCTAAAATAGCTCACTGCTATGTCTTTAATGTATTATGTGTGGAATTACAGAGATAACAAGAATGAATGCCTGCTTAAATTAAACATAGCCAATTATCTTTTGAGAATTGGACAGACATCTTTCGATTTTCAGCTGCAGTTGATTTGAAAATTTATTTGGATTATTTTCTAATGTTTTATTGTTTATTTGAAATACCATTTTGTACTTGTTTGTAGTTGCTGCAGTGCTGATCAAATATTTATTTTATTTCTCGTAAGAGAATGTTTAAGGATATTTTATTTGGCCAGTTGTTTAATGCTTGAGTATGCAAGTAATCTGATTAAAAAGAATCAGGCAATTTGCTTCATGAAAATAATTTGTTATTTATTAATTTCCCATCATTGGAACATAGGAGCAGGAGTAGGCCATTCAGCCTATCGAGTCTGCTCCACCATTCAATACTATCATGGCTGATCATCCACCTCAATGCCTTTTTACCACACTATCCCCATATTCCCTTATGTCATCTGTATTTAGAAATCTATCAATCTCTGCTTTAAACATACTCAATGACTGAACTTCCGCAGCCCTCTGGGGTAGAGAATTCCAAAGATTCACAACCCTCTGAGTAAAGAAATTTCTCCTCATCTCTGTCCTAAGTGGCTTCCCTCTTATTTTGAAATTGTGTCCCTTGGTTCTAGACTCCTCAACCAGGGGAAACATCTTACCTGCATCTACCCTGTCTATCCCTTTAGGTATTTTGTAGGTTTCAATGAGATCACCTCTCATTCTTCGAAACTCTAGAGAATACAGTCCCAGTTTCCCCAACCTCTCTTCATAGGACAGTCCCGCCATCCCGGGAACAAGTCTGGTGAACCTTCCTTGCACTCTCTCTATGGTAATAATATCATTCCTAAGGTAAGGGGACCAAAACTACATACAGTAGTCCAGGTGCGGTCTCACCAAGGTTCTATACAATTGAAGCAAGACTTCACTACTCCTGTACTCAAATCCTCTTGCGATAAAGGCATGGTCTGATTAGGGATAGTCAGCATGGCTTTGTGTGTGGGAAATCATGTCTCACGAATTTGATTGAGTTTTTCAAGGAGGTGACCAAGAGGATTAACAAGGGCAGGGCAGTGGACGTTGTCTACATGGACTTTAGCAAGGCCTTTGCCAAGGTCCCGCATGGTAGGCTGGTCCAGAAGGTTCGAACATATGGGATCCAGGGTGAGCTAGCAAATTGGATACAAAATTGGCTTGGTGATAGGAGGGTGGTAATGGAGGGTTGTTTTTCAGATTGGAGACCAGTGACCAGTGGTGTACCGCAGGGATTGGTGCTGGGGCCTCTGTTGTTTGTCATATATATTAATGACTTGGATATGAATGTAAGGGGCACGATTAGTAAGTTTGCAGATGACACCAAAATTGGTGGGATAGTGGACAGTGTAGAAGGTTGTCTAAGGTTACAACAGGATATAGATCAACTGGGAAAGTGGGCAAGGGAGTGGCAAATGGAATATAATGCAGACAAGTGTGAAGTGATGCATTTTGGGAAGTTAAACCAGGGCAGGACATATACAGTGAATGGCAGAGCCCTGGGGCGTGTTCCTGAGCAGAGAAACCTTGGGGTGCAAGTACATAGTTCCCGGGAAGTGGTAACACAGGTAGACAGGGTGCTAAAAAAGGCATATGGCATGCTTGCCTTCATCGGACGAGACATTGAGTACAAGAGTTGGGACGTCATGTTACAGTTGTACATAACAATGGTTAGGCCGCATTTGGAGTACTGTGTGCAGTTCTGGTCGTCGCACTACAGGAAAGATGTGATTAAGGCAGAGAGGGTGCAGAAAAGATTCACAAGGATGTTGCCTGGTTTGGAGGGCTTGAGTTATAAAGAGAGATTGGATAGGCTGGGTCTGTTTTCCCTGGAGCGAAGGAGGCTGAGCGGGGACATGATAGAGGTATATAAAATTATGAGAGGCATAGATAGGGTAGATAGCCAGAGTCTGTTTCCCATGCTGGGGTGACTAAAAACTAGAGGGCATAGATTTAAGGTGAGAGGGAGGAGGTTTAAAGGAGATCAAAGGGGTAAATTTTTCACACAAAGAATAGTGGGTATCTGGAATGAGCTGCCTGAGGAGTGGTGGAGGCAGGAACAGTAGCGACGTTTAAGAGACATCTGGACAGGTACTTGAATGAGCAAGGCATAGAGGGATATGAAATTAATGCAGGCAGGTGGGATTAGTATAGATAGGCATTATGGTCGGTTTGGACACGGTGGGCCGAAGGGCCTGTTTCTAAGCTGTACGACTCTATGACTCTATACCATTAACCTTCATAAATGCTTACTGCACCTGCACGTAGAGGCCTGCTACCCAACGGGACTCGACAGGACCTGCTGACATGTGCCGGGTTTGGGTCGGGTCGGGCCCATCTTCAGGGTCTGGCTTTTGGGCTCGGGTCGGGCCAAGTCCAGGTTGAGTCGGGTCAGGTTGGACCAGACATACACGGTAAGTGCTCTGCTGGTAAGTATTGAAATTTAAAAACTTACCTGAACTGGGAGTCCAGGACGAAACTGAGTCTGCGCAGTGAGCGAGTGATGTCACTGTGATGTCATCATGCATGCGCTGCAGCTTCTTGCAGGTTCGATGTCAGGAAGGTAAATAAATGGATGGTCGGGTCGGGTCGGGTCGAGTCAGGGCGGGTTCAGGTCGGGTTCCTTTTTCCCGACCTGAGCAGGCCTCTACCTGCATGTTAGCTTTCAGTGAATTATTGACAATGACACCCAGGTCCCTTTGTACATCTACACTTTCTAATCTCTTAGCATTTAAGAAATACTCTGCACATTTATTCCTCCTAACAAAGTGGATAACCTAATATTTTTCCACATGAAATTCCATCTGCCATATTCTTGCCCACTCACTAAGTCTTTCCAAATCCCCTTAAAACCACTTTGCATCTTCCTCACAACACACATTCCCACCTAGTTTTGTGGCATCCGCGAACTTTGAAATACTACATTTGGTCCCCACATTCAAATCATTGATATATATTGTGAACTGGGGCCCAAGTACTGATCCCTGCAGTACCCCACTCGTCACAGCCTGCCAATGCGAGAATGACCCATTTATTCCGACTCTCTGCTTTCTGCCTGTTAACCAATTCTTAATCCATGCCAGTATATTACCTCCTATCCCATGTGCTTTAATTTTGCTAACCAACCTCCTGTGGGGGACTTTATCAAAGGCCTTTTGAAAATCCAAGTAAACCATGTCCACCGACTTGCCTTTATCAATTCTATGAGTAACATCCTCAAAAAACTTTGTCAGACATGATTTCCCATTCAGAAATCCATGTTGACTATGTCCAATCAGATCATTATTAACCAATTATCCATTTATCACATCCTTTAGAATAGATTATAACATTTTCCCAATGACTGATATAAGGGTAACAGGTCTGTCATTCCCTGTTTTCTCTCTCCCTCCTTTCTTAGATAGTGGGGTGACATTTGTGACCTTCCAATCTGTAGGAACCACTCCAGAATCTATAGAATTTCGCAAGATGATCACCAATGCATCCACTATCTCCATAGCTACTTCTTTCAACACTCTGGGATGTAGAATATCAGGTCCAGGGGACTTATCAACCTTCAGCTGTATTAATTTCTCCAATACAACCTTCTTACTAATACTAATTTCCTTCAATTCCTCATTCCGCCTAATCCCATGGGTCTCTAATTCTGGGAGAGTTTTTGTATCTTCCTCAGTGAAGACAGACACAAAGTAATCATTTAGCTTCTCTGGCATTTCTCTATTCCCCATTATAAATTCTCCTGACTCTGCCTGTAATGGACCCACATTTGTCTTAGCCAAGCATTTCCTTTTTATATACCGATAGTAGCTTTTACAGTCCATTTTTATATTTTTTGCTAGCTTACATTCATATTCTATTCTCCCTTTCTTTATCAGTTTCTTCATCCTCCTTTGCTTTATTCTAAAATTCTCCCAATCCTCAGGTTTACTACTATTTCTGGCAACCTTATAGGCCTTTTCTTTTAATCTTATGCAATCCTTAACTTCCTTTGTTATCCATGGTGACTGCCTTTACTTTTGGGGTTTTGAGCCTTGAAGGAATGTATAGTTGCTGTAAACTATGTAATATTTCTTTAAAGACTATCCATTGCCAATTTACTGTCATACCTTTTAATGTATTTTCCCAATTCACCTCAGCCAATTTGCCCCTCATACCTTCATAATTTCCTTTGTTGAGATTTAACACCCTGGCTTCAGATTGAACTACCTCACTTTCAAATATAATGTAAAATTCAATCATATTATGGTCACTCATCCCTAAAGGTTCTTTTACAACAAGATTATTAATTAGCCCTTTCTTATTACATAATGTTAGATCTAAAATAGCCTGTTCTCTAGTTGGTTCTCAACATACTGCTCTAGAAAACCGTCCCTAACACACTCCAGAAACTCGTCTTGCACAGCAATAGTGCTCATTAGGTTTACCCAGTCGAGATACAGATTGAAATCACCCATGATTACTGTATTACCCATGCCACATGCTTCTCTAATCTCCTGATCAATACCATGCCCCAGACTACCACTACTGTTTAGAGGCCTGTAAACAACGCCTACCAATGTTTGTTGCCCCTTGCTGTTTCTTAGCTCTGCCCAAACAGATTCCACATTTTGTTCTTCCAATCTGAGATCCTCCCTTACTAATGTACTGATCCCATCACTTAGTATCAGCAAAACACCACCTCCTTTTCCTTTTTGCCTGCCTTCCTAAATATTGAATATTCTTGAATATTCAGTTCCCAGTCTTGGTCACCCTGTAGCCACGTTTCTGTCATGGCAATTAGATCATACCCATTTACCTCTATTTGGGCTTTTAAGTCATCAATCTTGTGTGAATGCTGCGTGCATTCAGGTAGAGTGTCCTTACCCTTGTTTTCTTGATATTCTGCATTCTAAGCCTAGTTGATGCTCGCCTTTGTTTCACCTGCCTTCTAATGTCACTTGCTACTTTTCTACCTCCCGTTACCAGCTTTACTTCCTTCCAATTTCAGCTACCCCTCAGATTTCCATCCCTCTGACAAGCTAGTTTAAACAATCCCCAATAGCACTAGAAAATCTCCCTGCGAGGATGTTAGTTCCGGTCCTGTTAAGGTGTAGCCTGTCCATCTTGTACAGGTCCCGCCTGCCCCAGAACCAGTCCCAATGCCTCAGAAATCTGATGCCCTCCCTCCTACACCAATTTCCAAGCCATGTGTTCAATCGATCAATCCTCCTATTCCTATGCTCACTAGCATGTGGCACTGGGAGTAATTCTGAGATTACTGCTTTGGAGGTCCTGCTTTTTTATTTCCTTCCTAACTCCCTAATATCTGCTTTCAGGACCCTATCCCTCTTCCTACCTATGTCATTGGTACCAATGTGGACCATGACCTCTGGCTTTTCACCCTCCCCCAGAAGGATGTCCTGCAGCTGCTCCGTGACATCCTTGACCCTGGCACCAGGGAGGCAACACACCATCCAAGAGTCATGTTTACTGCAGAAACACCTGTCTGATCCCCTGACTATTGAATCCCCTATCACTATTCCTCTTCCACTCTTCTGCCTCCCCTCCTGTGCAGCTGAGCCACCCGTGGTGCCACAAACTTTGCTCTGGCTGCACTCCCCCGAGGAACCAATGCTCTCACCAGTATCCAGAATGGAAAACTGATATGCAAGCAAGGTAGACTCAGGGGACTTCTGCACTGCCTGCCTGGTTCTCTTAGACTGCCTGGCGGTCACCCATTCCCTCTCTGCCTGCATGCTCCTAAACTGCAGTGTGACCATCTCCCTAAACGTGCTAGCCACGTAATGCTCTGCCTCGCAGACACACAACAGTGACCCCAGCCTCCGTTCAAGTTCCGAAACCCGGAGCTCAAGCTTCTGCAACTGGTGACACTTCCTGCAGATGTGTTCATCTAGGACAGGTGGTGCACCCATGACTTCCCACATACCTCATGTTATAGTTGTTTAATAGAGTAATGTTTCCAATCAAATTGTAATAATAACTGTCATAATTCATCACAGCATTTTATTTGACTGGATAAATTTGATAAAGTGTAAGTCCTTCTAATTAATTTGTTTTCTCCAAAGTAACAACACAACTTATGTGCACCAAATTTGCTCGAAAAGATCTCTTTAAAATAATTTGTCTGTTGAAGTTACACTAAGATATTGGTGTATGAATGTTTAACACATTCATATGAAATTCTTTGATAAACTATTTATTTTAAATGGGTTAACATCTCAGCTAAAATAGTGGATGATCAATAAATGTGCCATCGAAGTCAGGAACAAAGGAATTGTAGATGAAAAAAGACCAAGATCTATCTCATTTGCCTTCTACCATCCTGGTAGTCACATAATACAATAGTAAAGGAGTTGTTGACTAATCATAGCAATAAATCTCTATAAATTAGTTTACAACAGTCCCACAAATTATATGAGGCAAACTCCCACTGTTTTAAAACCACAGTTTTCACCCCTGTGCTTGCTGCCCTACATTGGCTCCCAGACAAGCAACATCTTGATTTGAAAATTCTCATCCTTGTTTTCAAATCCCTCCATGACCTCACCCCTCCCTATCTCTGTAATCTCCTCCAGCCCCACAATCCTCCAAGATATCTGCACCCTTCTAATTCTGGCCTCTTGTACATCCCTTATTTTAATCTCCCTACCACTGGTTGCCACACCTTCAGTTGCCTCGGCCCCAAGCTCTGGAATACCCTCCCTACACCTCTCTGCCTCTCCACTTTACTTTCCTCCTTTAAGACACTCCTTAAAACCTCGCTCTTTGACCAAGCTTTTGGTCATCTGACCTAATATCTCCTTGTGTGGTTCAGTGTTACTTGTTTTATAATGCTCCTTTGGGATGTTTTATTAAAGATGCTACATAAATATATAAGTTCTTGTTATTGTTTCCTTCCAAGCATGCTATGTTTTCCATATATTGGAGGTTAAATTGGATAACCCCCAAAAGTAGATAAAGGGATCATGATGTGTGATTAACCCGCACCTGCTGATTGAAATGCAGGTCGGCCGGCAACTTTATGTACTGCTCCCCACACTGTTCATAGGCTGAACACATAAGCAGGGATCCCAATTTGTTATGCCTCACTACTTAAAGCTAGCCTGCACCTTTTAAAGGGAAACTGCATTGTGTTTGATAGCGCTCTGAGATCATTCTGAATGTTGTGTTGTCATCATAACTCTGGATTCCGATGTGCAAAGGGGATTCCAATGTGTCACCACTCCCTAAAGACCATCTGTGGACATAACTTTCTGTTGAGTGACCTTCTTCCCCTCCTCCTCCCACCTCTTCAAGCAGCTTGTCCTTCTCTGATTGGCCTCTGCTCATTCTCCCAATCATACTCAAGTGCTAAAGGAAGCCCTACTCAGCCACCCATGTCTGGAAGCAACTGATTTGAGCACCAGCCTTTAATTCACCAATGAAAGGGCGGCACAGTGGCGCAGTGGTTAGCACTGCAGCCTCACAGCTCCAGGGACCCGGGTTCAATTCTGCATACTGTCTGTGTGGAGTTTGCAAGTTCTCCCTGTGTCTGCGTGGGTTTCCTCCGGGTGCTCCGGTTTCCTCCCACCGCCAAAGACTTGCAGGTGATAGGTAAATTGGCTGTGAGAAATTTCCCCTAGTAGGTGGTAGGGCATATGGGATTACTGTGGGGTTAGTATAGATGGGTGGTTGTTGGTCGGCACAGACTTGGTGGGCCGAAGGGCCTGTTTCAGTGCTGTATCTCTAAATAAATAAATAAAATAGAAAGTATGTTACCATCACCCAAACCACTCCCTGTGAACTCCTGAAACTTGTAACAACTATGGAAAACCACCCAAAATATATGGAAGTAGCAAACAGAAAGAATAATACAGCAATTAATCTGTAAGTAGTTCCTTATCCCTCTAAATAGCTCTGGTGGGGGCATTCTTCATGATTTTCAATTCCATGTTCAGTTGTACGTAGAGTGTAGGCAGCAGTATGCAGCTCCAAAATGGCAGCACTGGTGGCAAATTAGCATTGCCCGCTGATTGGCGTCATGATCTACCTGCTCTGATTGCCACTAGCGGCCATTAGGTGCCCATGCGCGCTGGCCCATTTACAAGTATCCAGTCAGACATTCCTGTCATTAGGGCATGCACATTACGGGTAACATTTTGATAGTTTAAGAGGTCTTATAGCACCCAAGAAACTTCCACCACCCTTTCAGGAAGTGCATTCCAGATCATTACAACTGGCTCCACCAAAAGAAATCCTCCTTATCTTTGGGATGGTTCTTTTGCCCCTCATTTATTGCATCAAAACCCTTCATAAATTTGAACACATCTGCTATATCTCCCCTTAGCCTCCTCTACTCTAAGGCGAACAATGCCAGCTTCTTCAGTCTCTCCACGTATCTGAAGTCTGTAAACTCTGGTACCATTCCAATGAATCTCTGCATCCTCTCAAAGGCTACATTTCTGTAGATGTTATTTTTATGATGTTGCCCCACTTAAAGAAGCCACCAATGTAAAAATAGCACACATCAGAATGTAGCACAAGTTAACTAAGTATTCATACTTGAGCTATGCCAATCAGATGTTCCACCTTGCTTTATTTATGACAGCTGGGAAATTACCAAAACTACAAGCTAAAAAAAACAATGTTTGATGGTGGGGAGTTTCCAAATCTTGACCCAATTTCTGAAGTTGTGAATAAAAATCATTATGAATTAGTTTAGGCTTGACTAAACTAATATCATTTCACTATAGATGCAGCTTAAAAAAAGAGTTCAGAAAACAGCACAATGGCTGTGATGTTACAGCTGTAATCATCTGTTGAAAGCCCAATTCCCTGTCCTTTGTGAAACATTGGAACTGAAGTTATAGTGCCAGTGCTTAATATTTACGAGATGCTTTCACATTGCAACATATTTTGGAATTGATTCAAGAATTTTTGATGGTTTAGTTCCTTTCGAGCGTTTTTTTTTTCCAAAAGCACTGATTTTCAGTCAACTTTAAACACACAAAAAAGGGACCTTCCGAACTTTCAGCATAGACACATATATTTCTTAAATTTTATTTATAAAAGAAATGCAACATAAGTAGGCTAATTGCAATATTTTATTCTGCACTACGTATAGGAGCCTTCAAGATACAGCACACAGTCAGCAACCTATTAGTCACCATTTTAGAGTTACATTATTCTCGGAGTTCTATTCTCCAGTGATTCAAACACTCTATCTGTGTTATCTGAAGCAGGCTGAAAAGATGTGAAAAGACTGACAGCCAAGCTGGGAGAAACAGAGAAAGGGTAAGTGGGGAATTGCAGAAGGACTGAGCAAAGTTAAAGCAATTTCCTGCGGGACCATCATATGCATTTTGTATTTCTGGTCTTTAATG
Organism: Heterodontus francisci; assembly: GCF_036365525.1. Lineage (NCBI taxonomy): Eukaryota > Metazoa > Chordata > Chondrichthyes > Heterodontiformes > Heterodontidae > Heterodontus > Heterodontus francisci. The sequence continues at coordinate 88,195,834 of NC_090384.1, read as the reverse complement.
CTTCAAAATTTTAGGTTTGCTAACCCTCTCTGTCTTCCTCTCTACTATTAAAATGACAGTCTCTCCCTCTGCTATTAGAAAGTCAAACTTCCACTATTGAAAATACAGTATGGTAACTGGTGTAGAACACAGATTCAGTCCCCAGCCAAAGAATCAGAAAATAATATTGTACGTGCAAACCTTACATGTGACTATATATGGTAACAGTATTTAGAAATTGTCAATTTGAGACCAATTCAAATGCTGGCAAAGAGCAAGTGTTGGCAATGAATGAATCATTTATCAAATGTAATTCATAATTACTGCCGATAGAAGAACGTGTAATGACAAAATGTTACAAATGTAGGGAAGGAAATCTGCCATGTTTACCCAGTCTGCCCTACATGTGAGTCCAGACCCACAGCAATGTGATTGACTCTGAAATGCCCTCTGAAATGGCCTTGCAATCTACTTAGTTGTATCAAACTGCTACAGAAAAGTTGAATATGAGTAAAATTAGATGGTGCACCAAGCATGGACCTAGGCTCCGGAAATGACAAAGGCACACCCTGCCCAGTCAATCCTGCTAAGTCCTCCTCACTAACAGCTAGAGACTTGTGCCAAATTCAGGAAACCTGTCCCACAGACTAGTCAAGCAAAAGCCTGATATAGTCATACTCACCAAATCATACCTGTCAACCAACATCACAGGCCCCTCCATCACCATCCCTGCGTATGTCCTGTCCCACCAGCAGGACAGACCCACCAGAAGTGGTGGCACAATGGTATACAGTTGAGAGGGAGTGGCCCTCGGAGTCCTCAACATTGATTCCAGAACCCATAAAGTCTCATGGCATTACGTCAAAGATGGGCAAGGAAATCTCCTGCTGATCACCACCAACTGCTCTCCTTTGGTCTCTCAGGGAATCACAGGATATGGGGAGTGGGTGGAAAAGTGGAATTGAGGTAGCAGATCAGCCATGATCATATCGAATGGTGGAGCAGGCTCAAGGGCTGTATGGTCTACTCCTGCTCCTATTTCCTATGTTCTTATGTTCAACTGATGAATCAGTACTGCTCTATGTTGAAGAACACTTCGAAGAAGCACTGAGTGCAGCAAGGGCCCAGAATGTACTCAGTTAGGGGATTTCAATGTCTATCACCAAGAGTGGCTTTGTAGCACCACTACAAGCCAAGTAGGCTGAGTCCAGAAGGACATATATGCCAGATTGGACCTGCATCAGGTGTGAGAGAACCAACTTGAGGGAAAAAACTACTTGGCCTGGCCTCACCAAACCACTTGTCACAGATGCACCTGTCCATGAGAGTTTTGGTAGGAGTGAATACCACAGAGTCCTTGTGGAGATGAAGTCCCATCTTTACACTGAGAATATCCTCCATCATGTTGTGTGGCACTACTACTGTGCTAAATGGGATAGATTCAGAACAGATCTAGCAGCTCAAAACTAGGCATCCGGGAGGCGCTGTGGGCCATCAACAGTAGCAAAATTGTATTCAACCACAATCTATAACGGCATGACCCAGCATATCCCTCACTCTACCATCACCATCATGGCAGGGGACCAATCCTAGTTCAATGAGAAGCGTAGTAGGGCATGCTAGGTGCAACACCAGGTCATGACAACATGCATGATAAACAAAGGAACTAGCATGCAATAGACAAAGCTAAGCAATCTCACAACCAACGAATCAGATCAAAGTTCTGTAATCCTGCCACATCCAGTTGTGAATGGTGGTGGACAATTAAACAACTAACCTGAGGAGGTGGCTCCACAAACATCCCCATCCTCAATGGTGGGAGCCCAGCACATCAGTGCAAAGGATAAGGCTTAAGCATTTGCAACCATCCTCATAAAGAAGTGCCAAGTGGATGATCCATTACAACATACTCCTGAGGTCCTCAACATCCCAGATGCCAGTCTTCAGCCAATTTGATTCATTCCATGTGATATCACAAAATGGCTGAAGACACTGGATAAGGCAAGGGCTATGGGCCCCAACAGCATCCTAGCTGTTGTATTGAAGACCTGTGCTCCAAAATCAACCACATCCCTAGTCAACCTGTTCCAGTACAGCTGCAACACTGGCGCCGACCCAACAATGTGGAAAATTGCCCAGTATGTCCTGTACACAAAAAACAGAACAAATCCAATCAGCAACTCTTACGTCCCAGGAACAAATAAAAAAAAGATAATATCAAATATTAATTGTTAAGGAAGTTGTTTGAACAGGTTGCAATTATATAGCACATTTAACACTGTAAAGTATCTATTGGAGCTTCATAGAAGCATTATCAAACAAAATTTGACACGAAGCCACATAAGGAAATGTTAGGACAGGTAACCACAAACCTGGTCAAAGACATAGGTTTTAATGAGTGTCTTCAATGATGAGGGAGAGAAAGAGAGGTTTAAGGAGGGAAGAGTGATCAATTCACATCACTTAAACTTCACACTGGCTGCAGTATATCTGCAACGAGTTCAAAGCCAGATTTTCCTTTTATTTTTTAAACTTTATAACGATCCAGCATCTGTCTTTCTGCTTTCAATGTTAAAAATAGCTGGTGGCCAATTGGTTCCTTGCACACAGCAGTTTCAAAACTCCACCTGCAATATAAAAGCATGATGTGTCCTTGAGTAGAATGGTAATACAGAAGTTTGAAGGAGATTTTGTGACAGTAACATATGGGGATAAGGAGATAACTGTCAAAAGTCAAGAAAAAAATTAAACGTTCTTGTCATTACTAATCCTCAAATTCAATTTTCCTGCAAAATGCCTATCTGCACATTTAAAAGACACACACATTCAAACAGCTTTTACAATTATTCACAATAAGAACAGAAAGTGTTGGAAATACTCAGCAGCTCTGGCAACATCAGTGATTAGATTAGATTAGAGATACAGCACTGAAACAGGCCCTTCGGCCCACCGAGTCTGTGCCGAACATCAACCACCCATTTATACTAATCCTACACTAATCCCATATTCCTACCAAACATCCCCACCTGTTCCTATATTTCCCTACCACCTACCTATACTAGTGACAATTTATAATGGCCAATTTACCTATCAACCTGCAAGTCTTTTGGCTTGTGGGAGGAAACCGGAGCACCCGGAGAAAACCCACGCAGACACAGGGAGAACTTGCAAACTCCACACAGGCAGTACCTGGAATCGAACCCAGGTCCCTGGAGCTGTGAGGCTGCGGTGCTAACCACTGCGCCACTGTGCCGCCCTGTGGCAGTGGAGAGAGAAACAGAGTTAACGTTTCAGGTCTGTGACCTTTCATCAAAACAGAACTATTAGTATACTATTTTACTTCACATAAACAAAAATAAAACATGCTTTGAAATTTTGGCCTAGAAATTTGGTATGTCCATTTTTGGAAGACTCACTCACAGAGCCCCCATTCAGATTGAGACATCTGAGAAGCCCAGGATTTTGGGACTCAGACTTCACTATCATGCAGAAAGTGCAGAGGTGGGAACCAGCGCAAGTTCATAAACCATGGAGGTCAATCATCTCAGCTACAGGGCATCACTGCAGGAGTTCCTCAAGGTAGTGTCCTAGGCCCAACCATCTTCAGCTGCTTCATCAATGACCTTCCTTCAATCATGAGGTCAGAAGTGGGGATGTTCGCTGATGATTGCACAATGTTCAGCACCATTCGCGACCCCTCAGATCCTGAAGCAGTCCGTGTAGAATTGCAGCAAGACCTGGACAATAGCCAGGCTTAGACTGATAAGTGGCAAGCAACATTCGCGCCACACAAGTGCCAGGCAATGACCATCTCCAACAAGAGAGAATCTAGCCATCTCCCCTTGACATTCAACAGCATTACGATCACTGAGTCCCCAACTATCAACATCCTGGGGGTTACCATTGACTCGAAACTGAACTAGGTAGCCATAAAAATACTGTGGCTACAAGAGCAGGTCAGAGGCTAGGACTCCTGCGGCGAGTAACTGATCTCCTGACTACCCAAAGCCTGCCCACCATCTACAAGACACAAGTCAGGAGTGTGATGGAATACTCTCCACTTGACTGGATGGGTGCAGCTCCAAAAACACTCAAGAAACTTGACACCATTCAGGACAAAGCAGCCTGCTTGATTGGCACCCCATCCACAACATTCACTCCCTCCACCACCGACGCACAGTAGCAACAGTGTGTACCATCTACTGCAGCAATGCACCAAAACTCCTTAGACAGCAGCTACCCAACCCGCGACCTCCACCACCTAGAAGAATAAGGGCAGCAAATGCATGGGAACACCATCACTTGCAAATTCCCCTCCAAGCCACAAATCATCCCGACTTGGAACTATATCGCCATTTCTTCACTGTCGCTGGGAATTCCATTCCTAAGAGCACTGTGGGCATATTTGCCCCACATGGACTGTAGCGGTTCAAGAAGGCAACTCACCACCTGACCTTCTCAAGGGCAATTAGGGATGGGTAATAAATGCTGCCTAGCCTGCGACGCCCACATCCCCATGAATGAATAAAAAGAACATTCAGGTAAGTGACTGGGTAAGATCACGGGATCTGCAATATTTTCAGCTGGGTTTTGATGTGTGATCAGGTTTGGGGGTGAGGCTAGGAGGTTTGGAAACAAGATTGCAGGGGCCTGCAATATTGTTTGCAGGGCTTCGGAATGCAATCGGGGTTGGGGTGGGGCCAGGAGGTTGGAAAAGAGCATTGTAGGATGTCTACAGTACTCCTGGATGTGTCGGTGTGTGATCAGGGGTGGCGGATGGTCTAGGAGGTAGTGCCTGGGACTGGGAGGTATCGGGGGAGGGGGTGGCTGGAGGTTGGAGTAGAGAGTGAGGTTGGAGATCTCAGGACTGGAAGCAATGGTGATTAATTTGAGTACGAACATTTTCTTCAATCATGTTGCCTGGCACTGGCTTTCCCAGAGCCAGTAAACATTGCTGCTGGCTGCCTCAGGCGCAAGCCAAAGTTGCTAGAGGGAGCAGAAGCAGACCTTAGGATTTGTCTATCTTAATGGTTCACCTGCTTCTTACATAGGTAAAAGTTGCCTTTTGTTTGACATTTACCAAATTGGCATCCAGCACGGTGTGCAGCATAATTGTGTGCATGTGGCACGGACTCCATTTTGGACACAAAACAGCACTCATAGCACCAAAAATCTGAGTGCAATGGAACTGAATTTTTATCCCCTTGCATCCTGTTAAGCAACAAATTTAAACACTTCAAAATGAAATTGATGGTTTGTGCTGCACTATTGTGAACCTTTGTTCCTGCTATTCTCTGAGCAATCAATTCTGAGAGCCTGTTTTTTGATAATAAATCATGAGCTGAATTCTCCTTTTGTCCTCCTGTGTCCAAAACTGCCACCCTTCCAACTAATACTTATTTTATATTTCAACAATTTCCATTCATAAACATCCAAAAGTAGTTCTTGACTTTCCATTTTTATGTGATACACAATGGGAGATTTTCACTCCCCAAAAATGCTAAGAATAACTATTGCATTTCTTTGACAAGTGATATCCAGCCTCATAAGAATGATATCTCTGTCATTAAAACAAAAACAGTTTAGAGACTGGGAGAGATGAGGAGAGTTTTTTGTTATGCACTGAGTTTTTGCGATCTGGAATGCACTACCTAGGAAAGGCAGTAGTAGCAGATTCAATTGTAACACTCAAAGTCAATTGACTATATACTTGAAATATACTAGATGCAGAAATCAACAAGCGCATGGGAAAGGCTTCCACTGCTATGTCCAGACTGGCCAAGAGTGTGTGGGAAAATGGCGCACTGACACGGAACACAAAAGTCCGAGTGTATCAAGCCTGTGTCCTCAGTACCTTGCTCTACGGCAGCGAGGCCTGGACAACGTATGTCAGCCAAGAGCGACATCTCAATTCATTCCATCTTCGCTGCCTCCGGAGAATATTTGGCATCAGGTGGTAGGACCGAATCTCCAACACAGAAGTCCTCGAGGTGGCCAACATCCCCAGCTTATACACACTACTGAGTCAGCGGCGCTTGAGATGGCTTGGCCATGTGAGCCACATGGAAGATGGCAGGATCCCCAAAGACTCATTGTACAGCGAGCTCGCCACTGGTATCAGACCCCACCGGCCGTCCATGTCTCTGCTTTAAAGACGTCTGCAAACGCGACATGAAGTCCTGTGACATTGATCACAAGTTGTGGGAGTCAGTTGCCAGCGTTCGCCAGAGCTTGCGGGCAGCCATAAAGGCGGATCTAAAGTGTGGCGAGTCGAAGAGACTTAGCAGTTGGCAGGAAAAAAGACAGAGGCGCAAGGGGAGAGCCAACTGTGTAACAGCCCCGACAAACAAATTTTTCTGCAGCACCTGTGGAAGAGCCTGTCACTCTAGAATTGGCCTTTATAGCCACTCCAGGCGCTGCTCCACACACCACTGACCACCTCCAGGCGCTTACCCATTGTCTCTTGAGATAAGGAGGCCAAAGAGAGAATATACTTGAAAAAGAAAATAAATGCTGTGCAATGGGAAAGAATAGGGATGGGACTAATTGGATAGCTCTTCCAAAGAATATTCTCCCTCTGTGTTGTAAAACTCCATGATTATATCATGACTACAGAACCTCTATTAATCTCAATCCTGGAGTTTTAACTGAAGAACATAAGAAATTGGAGTTGGAGTAGGCAACACAACCCCTCGAGTCTGGTCCGCTATTCAGTAAGGCCATGGCTGATGCTCTACATCAACTCCACTTTCCTGTACTATACCCATACCACTTGACTCTCAGCACTCAAAATCTATCGATATCAGTTTAGAATGCACTCATGGACTGAGCACCCACAGCCCCCTGGACGAGAGAATTCTAAAGATTTATAAACCTCAGAGTGAAGAAATTTCTCTTTATCTCAGTCCTGGCTATGACCCCTGGTTCTAGACTCTGCAGCAAGGGGAAACAACCTCTCAGCATCTACCCTGTAAAGCCCTCCAAGGAATCGATAATTTTCAATTAGATCATCTCTCATTCTTTTACACTCTGGAGAATATTGGCCCCTTCTACTCAATCTCTTTTCATAGGACAGCCCTCTGTTCCCAGAAATGAATCTGGTGAACCTTCCTGCGCCCTCTCTAAGTGAAATATTCCTTCCTTAGATAAGGCGATCAGAACTGTACACAGTATGCCAGATATGGTCTCACCAAAGCCCTTTATAATTGCAGCAAGACCTCCTTGTTGTTACACTCCAACCCCCTTGCAATAAAGCCTAAGATATCATTTGCCTTCATAATTGCTTGCTGTAGCTGCAGGCTAAACTTGTGATTCATGTACAAATCCTTCTGAATACCAACATTTACATTATTCTGCTTTTCCATCCTTCCTATCAAATGGGATAATTTCATCCTTCCCCATCTGCCACCTTCTTGTCCAATCACTTAACCAGTCTATATCCCTTTATAGACTCTTTATGTCCTACTCACAGCTTGCTTACTTACCTAGCTTTGTATCACTAGCAAACTTGGATCTATTACACTCGGTCGCCTCATCTAAGTCATTGATATAGATTGTAAATAGATGAATCTCAAACTTTGATCCTTGCAGCACTCCACTAGTTACACCCTGCCACCCCAAAAATGACCTATTTATGCACACTGTTTTCTTTCCATTAACCAATCCTCAATCCATACGAATTAAAATATTATCCTGCTCCCGTGAGCCCTATTCTTGTGTGGCACCTTATAGGATTCCTTCTAAAAATCAAATCCAAATATTCCACATCCACTGATCTCCCTTAGCTACCTAGCTAGTGACACCCTCAAAAAACTCCAATAGATTTGCCAAGCACGATTTCCTTTCAAAAAATTGGGTTGATTCTGCCTAATCATATTGCCAAGTTCCCTGTTACCACATTCTTAATAATAGATTCTAGCATTTCCTGACTACTTATGTCAGGCTAACTGGTCTATAGTCTCTGTTTTCTCTTTTCCTCCTTTCTTGAACAGCAGGGTTACATTTGTTGCCTTCCAATGTATGGAGATTGTTCTAAAACCTAATGAATTCTGGAAGATCAAAACCAAATGCATCCTATAACTCTGCAGCTACCTCTTTTAAAACCATAAGATGTAGGCCATCAGATCCAAGGGATTTGTTGGCTTTTAGTCCCATGAATTTATCCAGTAATATTTATTGCTTGAAGTTCCTCACTCTCATTAGACTCTTGGTTCCCCATTATTTCTCATATGTTCTTTGTTTCTTCAACTGTGTAGACAGATACAAATATTTGTTTAATGTCTCTGCAATTTCCTTATTCCCCAATATAATTTCTCCTGTCTCAGCCTTTATGGGATCCAAGTTTACTTTCGATAAACTCTTCCTTTTTACATACTTGGAAAAACTCGTACAATTTGTTTTTATGTCTCTTGCTAGTTTACTCTCATTCTATTTTCCTTTTCTTTGTCAATTTCTTGGGCATCCTTTGCTGATTTTCAAAAAGCTCCCAATTCTCAGGTTTACCACTTCTTTTTTAGTAACATTGTAAGATTCTTCTTTTAATCTAATACTATCCTTAACCTCTCAAGTTAGCCATGGTTGCACCACTTTACCAGTCCAATTTTTAATCCTTAAGGGATTGTATATTCATTGAGAATTATGAATTATTTATTTAAATGTTTGCTATTGCTTATCTACCGTCACACCTTTTAATCTGATTTCCCAATCTATCTCAGCCGACTAGCCCCTCATACCTCCATAATTGGTTTTGTTTAAGTTTAAGACGCTAGTTTTGGACTTAACCACATCACCCTCAAACTTAAAATGAAATGTTAACCTATTATGATCACTCTTCCCCAGAGGATCCTTGACAATAAGATTACTAACTAATCCTGTTTCATTACACTATACAAGTTCTAAAAGAGCCTGCTTCTCAGTTGGTTCCTCAACATATTGTTCGAGAAAATTACCTTGAAAGCATTCCATGAACTCATCCTCCAAGCTATTTTTGCAATTTAGTTCACCTGGTCTATATGAAGATTACATTTCCCCATGATTATAGCATTACCCTTGCTATAAGCACCTCTAATTTTCTGATTTATATGCTGACCAACAATATGATTACTGTTAAGTGGCTTATAAATTACTCCAACAAGTGTCTTCTGCCTCTTGCTGTTTCTTAGCTCCACCCATTCTGATTCTACATCTTGACTTTCTGGGCTAAGATCTTTTCTCACCACTGCCTTTATCTCATACTTTATTATCAGGGCTACCCCATCCCCTTTTCCATTTTGCCTATCTTTTCTAAAAGTCAAGTATAATGGAATATTTAGTTCCCAACCTTGAACACTCTACAACCACATCTCAGTAATTCTACTAGATCAAACCCATTTACTTCTATTTATGCCATTAATCTGTCATGTTATGAATGCTTCATACATTCAGTTATAACATCTTTCATTTTAACGTTTTACTGTTTTTCCCTTAGTCGCTAATGCCCTATTACAGTTGTTAAACTCTCTGTTCTTTCCCAGGTTGCTACTCTGCTTTACAGCCTTGATTTTTCTCTTTAAACTTATAATTTTATCCTTTCCTGAACCCTCCCTCCACCTTATTAAAGACCTGTCTACTCTCCTAGGATTCGATTCATCAAGACACTGCTCTCAGCCTGGTTTAAGTGGAGTCTGTCCCAGCAGAACAGTTCCTTCTTTCCTCAGTACTGATGCCAGTGCCCCATGAATTGAAACCCCTGCCTCCACTCTTTCAGTCATGTATTCAAACTTCGTATCTATTTGTTCCAATGCCAATTTGCATGTGGCTCAGATAGCAATCCAGAGCTTATTGCATTAGAGGTTCTGCTTTGTAATTTGTACCTTAGCTCCTCAAACTCCCTGAGCAGAACCTCATTCCTCATTCTATCTATGTCAACGGTTCCTGTGTGAATCATAGCAACTGGATTCTCCCCTTCCTGCTCCAAGCTCTTCTCCAGCCACAAGACGATGTCCTTAACCCTACCACCGGCAGGCTACACAGCCTTTGTAACTCCGTGTTGTGGCTGCTGAGAACTGTATCCATTCCCCTATGACTACCACATTCCTTTTTACTCGCCTCACATGAATGGTCTCCTGTCTGGTCAATTTGATCCTCTTCCCTCTGTCTTTGTTTTCTTACAGAACAGTAACAAGTACTTCGTATCTGTTGGACAATGGCAAAGGCTAAGTCTCCTCTACCACTGCATGTGCAGTCCCCTTACCTGACTGAGTCACAATCACATCCCTTCCCATCACACAAACTATTCTTTCTCCTGGCCTGCCTGCCACCCACTCATATCTGGTGACTCACCATGTACAGATCCCAACTCTATATTGCCCTTTAAAATTCGTGCAGGATCAGTATCTGAGCTAGTGGCCCTAAATTCCAGATCAAGTTATGGTGCCTCTTCATCTGTGGTATAGTGTTGCCCTTTCCCTTCCTCCTGAGGCTTGTGTGGCTGGGCTTGACAGGGGGCAGTTCTTAGGTGTCTGAAAATAGAACATCAGAAAGGGAGATTTGAGGTGAGGAATGGAAGGTGGGGTGGAAAGCAATAGGTCCATGGTCACACCATTAGCAGCTTGCACTTCGTATCATATAGCAGGTTGAGGGTAGGGTTGGAGTTGAAAAGGGGCATAAGATAGGGACATACCATAATCCCGAATGTTCTCAGCAATGCCAGATGCAACAAGCTCTGCCCCAGCTGTGCCATGATGGGGAGCACCAACCCCTCCGTAGGGCTCAGGAGATGCAGGCATGCCTGTGCCCCATCGGTTCTGCTCTGCTCCCTGTGATTGTGTGCCACATTGTTCTGCAGGATAAAGTGAGTGTGTTGCACTGTATTTGGGTGATGTATCTGCCAGTGCTGAATAACTGAAGGTATTTAGAGGCTGCAAGAGATGAGTGTGATCATTGGAAAGTGCATGACAGTGAGGTGGAGCTTCTGGATGTTAGACGTGATTCCTGAATGGCAGGAATGCTGCTGGGTGAATAATGGGGGCATGGTGCATTGAGCAGTATGAGAGGTTGGTGATGCCTTTCCTCATGGATTCTGACATGCTGCCGGCCAGGAGCATACTCTCGTATACTTCCAGCAGGCCCGGGCCGACCCAGACCCACAGGGCCGAGTACAACTCGACCGGTAAGCCGTCGCTTCCGGGAGTTTTACTCGTCTCGAAGGACTCGACGGCCTTTGTCAGCTCGTCCAGAGTTAGCGGCTTGTCCAGTCTCTCCCTCCTGCTGTCATCTAAGACCTCTGTGATAGATGACAGGAAGGACTGGGAGGCTCTGCTGTCTGTGGGCGTCACGTCATACAGCCCAGCATAAAAGGATTTGCTAATCCTTAGTATGTCGGACTGCGAAGACGTCACCGAACCATCTTCTTCCTTCAGGCTGCTGATAACAGAGCTCTCTCTGTGTACCTTTTGGAAGAAGTAACGCGAGCACGTCTCATCCTGCTCGATGGAGCGGACTCTGGACCGGAAGATGATCTTGGAGGCCTCCTTGGCAAAGAGCGAGGCCTGCTGGCTCTTCACCTCTTGGAGGTCCTCCTTGCCCTCGACCCCCATTGACTGCAACCGGAGCAGATTTTGCATACTTTTCTGGAGTCGGGACATTTCCCTCTGTCTCTCTCTCGCCCTCTGAACACCTTTGTGGATGAAGAACCTCTTGATGTTCTCCTTAATTGCTTCCCACCAGTGAACTGGAGACTCAAAGAGGGGTTTCACGGTCCTCCAACCTTTGTAATCCCTTTTGAGTTCCTCAACGTTCTCTGGGGTCAGCAGTGTAGCATTGAGCTTCCACGTCCCTCTGCCAACCTGCTGGTCATCCTGTAAGTGACAGTCGGCCAGGAAGAGGCAGTGGTCGGAGAAGAACACCGGCTTGACGTCGGTGGATCCGACCGTGACGGCACGGGACACAAACAGGAAGTCAATCCTGGAACGGGCAGACCCGTCCGATCTTGACCATGTGTATCTGCGCTGCGCTCCGTCTGCAGGTTTGCTGAAGACGTCGTGCAGTTTGGCATCTTTAACTGTTTCTATTAGGAATCTGGACGTAGCGTCCAGTTTGCTGTCATCACTGCCGGATCGTCCAGCCGCATTGATGATGCAGTTGAAGTCACTGCCTAGGATGACTGGCCTGGACGTCGCCAGCAGCAGTGGGAGCTGCTGGAAGACGGTCAGCCGCTCTCTGCGTTGTACCGGGGCGTACACGTTGATCAACCGGAGCGGAGCGTTGTTGTACATTACGTCTGCTACGAGGAGGCGACCGCCCACCACCTCCTTAACTTCGGAGATGGTGACGTTACCTCCCCGCAGCAGAATACCCAGGCTGGAGGAATGGCAATCATTATCCCCCGACCAGATCAATGGCCCGTGGGACCACCATCGCGACCACTGCCTGTAGGTGCTGAGGTGTGGTATTCCACACTCCTGCAGAAACAGTAGGTCGGCTTTGACCTTGGCGAGGTAATCCAAGGTTGAAACACATCGCGTAGTAGATTTAATGCTACGCACATTAATGGAAGCAATCGTTACACCCATTTTTTAAAAGTTAGTTGTTGCTTCCCATACCATTTGTCCTTGCTAGTCCCAGTCCTTCGGGATGTTCCTGCATACCCATCGTGTGAGCAAGCTGTTTCACAATAGTTGGGCTCAGAAACCCCTCCTGGTTTTTCATGCAGGGTTTGTTCCACTGGGGTGACATTGGGGGGGTCTTGTAGGCAGCAAAGATTGGGTTATCCTCTGCTGCTTCCATCTGTTCCTCCTCGAAAACATCACTGCTCCCGGCTTCCCGGAGCTGAGGTGCGCCAGACGTGTCTTTGCTCTCGGTGTCCCGGAGCTGGGGTACGCTGGCCACGTCGTTACGTATGGCGCTTTGGGGTTGGGGCACGCCGGGCCCATCACAGCTTCCAGTGCCCGGGGGCTGGGATGCTTTATCTTCCATCTCCTTGGAGTTCTGCCGCCTCTTTTGAAGGGGCTGTCGTTCCAACATTCACCCGTCCAGTGAAGAGGAGCTGTTGCAGTCTGATTCAGAAGGTAGCCTCCTCTTGACACTGGTTTGGGTGGTGGCCTGTTCCACTTTTGGATGTTTTTTCTTTGTGGTTTTCCTCTGGACCACTTGCCACTGACCTGTTTGTCCATCCGCTGCCTCCTCCTCCATTGATTCTGTCTGTGGATGAGGGGTTTCCGGGCGCTGGGTAGGTGCTGGGTCGCTGGTTTCAGCTGCCTCCCCTTCCTCCTCCTTCTCAGGTTGAAGTTCCTCACTGCAGAGAAGGTTGCTGGTCTCCTTTCGAACACCGGACGCCTTCGTCAAACCTTCTCCCGGCCTTTCCTTGGACCTTGCCACCTGAGCATAACTGAGGCAGCGTTTGGGGCAGGTTTTGTAGAGATGGCCTGCCGCACCGCACAAGTTGCAACACTTAGTCTGCTTACAGTCCTTGGTCTGATGGCCTTCCTCCTTGCAGTTCTTGTAAACAACCGTGCTGCAGTTGGCCGCCATGTGACCAGATTTGCCACAGGTGCGGCAAACTCTGGGCTGCCCAGCGTAGACCAAGAAGCCTCGACTTCCCCCGATAGCGAAGCTGGAGGGAAGGTGGATGATGGCTCCACTGGGATCGACCTTCAAGGTCACCTTGACCTGCCGCTTGCTGGTCCAAATCCCAAAGGGGTCCTTGATATCAGTGCTGCTGCCGGCCACCTCGATGTACCTGGCGAGAAAGGTGACATCACCCTCATCTGCAAGCGGAAGGGGGAGAGGGCAGAAATCAGAAATTGGTGGCCCATCTCACTGCTTAATGTTGACTACACGATTCTGTCCAAAGTCATAGCCAGTTGAGTCAAGTCTGCTCTGGAGGTGGTGATCCACCCCAATCAGACCTGTACTGTACCCGTCAGGAAGATCTCTGATAGTCTCGCGCTACTCAGGGATACGATCGCCTACGTGTGGGACAGGAGGGTGGACGCCTGCCTCATCAGCCTGGACCAGGAGAAGGCTTTTGACAGGATATCGCACACCTACATGATGGACGTGCTTTCCAAAAAGGGGTTTGGGGAGGGAATCTGCAATTGGATCAAACTGCTCTACACAAACATCAGTAGCGCAGTCTCAATCAACGGGTGGGAATTGGAAAGTTTCCCGATCCAATCTGGAGTCAGACAGGGCTGTCCTCTCTCCCCGGTCTTGTTTGTTTGCTGTATTGAACCCTTTGCTGAGTCTATTAGGAAGGATGCGAGCATAAGAGGGGTGACAGTGCCAGGCAGCGGAGGCACTCAGGTGACAACCTCCCTGTACATGGACGACGTCGCCGTCTTCTGTTCAGACCTGCTGTCTGTGCGCAGACTGATGAACATCTGCAACCGGTTCGAACTGGCCTCGGGAGCCAAAGTTAACCAAGGCAAGAGCGAGGTCATGTTCTTTGGGAACTGGGCTGACTGATCCTTTGTCCCCTTCACCATCAGGGCAGACTACCTGAAGGTGCTGGGTTATGGTTCGGAAGGGCCGGGGCGTGCACCGAAACCTGGGAGGAGCGAGTAGCCAAGGTACAACAAAAGTTGAGCATGTGGGGGCAGCGATCTCTCTCCATTGTGGGTAAGAACCTGGTCATCAGGTGCGAGGCGCTCACGTTGTTGCTGTACATGGCGCAGGTCTGGCCCATACCCCACTCCTGCGCTGTGGCGGTCACCCGAGCCATTTTCTGCTTCATCTGGGGATCTAAAATGGACCGGGTCCGGAGTGACACGATGTTCAAATCTCTGGATAAGGGCGGGAAAAATGTACCCAATGTGGCCCTCATCCTGATGACTACCTTCGTGTGCGGCTGCATCAAGCTGTGTGTAGACCTCCAGTACGCAAACTCCAAGTGTCACTACGTGCTGAGGTTCTATCTGTCCCCGGTGTTGCGAAGGATGGGCCTGGTCACATTGCCGCGGAACGCTCCATGCAGTTGGACCGTGCCGTACCACCTATCCTTCATGGAGCAGTTTCTGCGGGAAAACACCTTCGACCACCGATCCATCAGGCAGTGGTCTGCACGGAATGTCCTCAAGGCCCTACGGGAAAAGGAGACGGTGGATCCTGTCGGATGGTTCCCCGAGCAGACCGTCAAAGTCATTTGGCGGAATGCCTCATCGCCAGAACTTTCAAACAAGCACCAAGATGTAGCTTGGCTGGTGGTGAGAAGGGTCCTCCCCGTCAGATCCTTCATGCACACCCGAAGTCTCGCCCCCTCTGCACAATGCCCCCGCGGTGGCTGTGGTGGGGAAGAGACGGTTGCCCACCTACTCCTGGAATGTGTCTTTGCAAAGCAGGTGTGGAAAGAGATGCAGTGGTTTTTGTCAAGGTTCATCCCAAGCAGCTCTGTAACACAGGAGTCTGTGCTCTACGGGCTGTTCCCAGGGACGCACACCGAGACAAACATCAACTGCTGCTGGAGGACTATCAATTCGGTGAAAGACGCCCTTTGGTCTGCCCAAAACTTGCTGTTCTTCCAGCGCAAAGAGTTGTCCAGCACCGAATGTTGCAGACTGGCACATTCCAAGGTCCAGGACTACGTGCTGAGGGACGCACTAAAGCTTGGGGCAGCTGCAGCAAAGGCTCAATGGGGAAAGACCACAGTGTAAGGTCCCCCCACCAAGCTGAACTGAGGGGCTGAATCCATGGGAAACCCGTCGAACTGTATCAGGAAAATTTTGTGTGCTGTAAATGTAAAAATGTATATGGCATGACAATGAAATGGAAATGTTGTGAGGCAACTCATGATTGTATAGAAGGAAACTGATCACCTTCGCACTGTTTGTATTTTTTGACATAATGCTGTTTTAAACTGTTTGGGAATGTAATTTTTTACAGATTTTTATGAATAAAGTATATTTTGGAAATAAAAAAAAATGAGAGGTTGGTGGTGCAGTGGGTATGAGCTGTCATGTGACATACATTCACTGACCTTGACCTCCCACATGAGGTCATTGAGCTTCTTGTGGCAGACCCCAGGAGTTGACCTCTCTTGCCACCTGTTCCCATTCCCTTTGGAGGTGTTCCTTGAGGGTCTCCTGGCCCCCTCCTGTGGAAATATAGCCTCTCTCCTCATGCTGCTCTTCATCACTAAGGCCTCAAGCGCTGCATCCTTGCACCTGAGAGCCCGCTCTTTTCCCTGGTGTTCCATTTGTTCAGTTTTTAGTTGCAGTTAATTTCAGTATAAGCAGATCCCTTGTAATGAATAAAAAAAACCCTTTAAGAGGGGCAGACTGCCTTTAAGTAATGCAAGGTAGTCTAAACACATACCAGGCCCCGTGTTGAGCATTCAACCAGTCAGCAGCATGGGTGGTGTTTGGTTGAATGCTACAAGCATGCAAATAAGGAGACCACCTCAACGGGACTTCAGTAAGGTTTTTGATAAGGTCCGCATGGGAGCTTGGTCAAGAAAGTAACAGCCCACGGGATCCAATGTAATTTGGCAAATTGGATCTAAAATTGGCTTAGCGGCAGGAGGCAGAGGGTGATGGTCGAGGGTTGTTTTTGCTATTGGAAGCCTGTAACCAATGGTGTACCGCAGGGATCGGTGATGGGACCCTTGCTGTTTGTAGCATACATTAATGATTTAGACGTGAATATAGGAGGCATGATCAGTATGTTCGCAGATGACACGAAAATTGGTGGTGTCATAAATAGTAAGGGGTAAGCCTTAGATTACAGGACGATATAGATGGGCTGGTAAGATGGGTGGAGCAGTGGCAAATGGAATTTAATCCTGAGAAGTGTGAGGTGATGCATTTTGGGAGGACTAACAAGGCAAGGGAATATACAATTGATGGTAGGACCCTAGGAAGTACAGAGTGTCAGAGGGACCTTGGTGTACTTGTCCATAGATCACTGAAGGCAGCAGCACAGGCAGATAAGGTGGTTAGGAAGGCATATGGGATACTTGCCTTTATTAGCTGAGGCATAGAATATAAGAACAGGGAGGTTATGACAGAGCTGTATAAAGCGCTTGTTAGGCCATAGCTGGAGTACTGTGTACAGTTCTGGTTTCCACATGATAGGAAGGATGTGATTGCACTGGAGAGGGTGCAAAGGAGATTCACCAGGATGTTGCCTGGGCTGGAGCATTTCAACTATGAAGAGAGACTGGATAGGCGAGGGTTGTTTTCCTTAGAGCAGAGAAGGCTGAGGGGGGACCTGATTGAGGTATACAAAATTATGAGTGGCATAGATAGGGTAGATAGGAATAAACTTTTTCCCTTACCGGAGGTGTCAATAAACAGGGGGCATAAAGTTAAGGTAAGGGGCAGGAGGTTTAGAGGGGATTTGCAGAAAAATGTTTTCACCCAGAGGGTGGTTGGAATCTGGAACACCCTGCCTGAAGGGGTGGTAGAGGCAGGAACCCTCACAACATTTAAGAAGCATTTAGATGAGCACTTGAAATGCCATAGCATACAATGCAACAGGCCAAGTGCTGGAAAATGGGATTGGAATAGATAGGTGCTTGATGGCCGGCACGACCACGATGGGCTGAAGAGCCTGTTTCTGTGCTGTATACCTCTTTGACTCTATGACTGGGTGCGGGCAGATCTCGAATTGTGACCTCTTTGCCTGAAAATGGGAGGAAGCAAGTATTTAGGCCTATATGGTTGCTGTGGTGCTTTACTGTGGGGAAAAAAACATATTTTCTCTGTCAGAAAAATAATGCTGCTGTCATAGTTGTTTAATATAAAAGTCTCTCAACTATTGTGTACTTTTTAATCTTTCCAAATCAGGTTTTGCTCTTGAAAGAACATCTAATGCAATAAGATTGATGTTCTCTAGAGCACACATAGCAGATTTTGAACTGTGCTTGTATACATTATTCAAGCCTTGTTCTATTCTGCGAAGTCATCATGACTCATGTGTTGTCTGTCTGAACAGAACATTGCTCAGTACACAGAAGTTTTCCCAACCTCTGTCTGAAAGGAATGCTTCTGGCAACCAGCACATTACTCTTTCCATTTAAAGTGAGTTGAGCCGTTTTATTAATTGCTGCCTTGCTGTGGGTTTGATGCTCACATTTTCATAGCTTACCTTCGATCTACTTCGGTTCCTTCGAATAAAATTTCCCTCACCAAAAATAAAACTCACTCTTAAGGATGAATTTTGTTCCCAGCTCAAAGTCGGGTTCCTTGGCGTGTGGGGGAGCCGGAGAATCGGAGCGGCAGCGGCTACCACAGAACCCGACGCCAGGATTACCAAACATGAACATCCCAGGGGTGGGATTGGCCGACGTTGGCCTTCCTGCCCAGAGTCCAATTGAGACCCTTGTGGCCTATTAACGGCCAATTAAGGGCCTCTTCCTACCGCTGCTGGGATCTTGCCAGTAGCGGGTGGGGGGCGGGAGGTGCCTCTGCCGCAAGGGGAAAATACCTTCGGGGCATCCTCCTTGCAGGCTTCGGGTAGGGGTCCCTCCTTCGTGGGCAATTTGTGGCCCATGGAGGACCCCCGCACCCCGCCCCGGAAACCACTGTACCCCCAGGACAACCCCTCTCCCTGGACCAAATGCCCACTCCCCATTCCCCCTCACCGGGGCCTTCCAGACTGGGCCCAGAGACCCCGCTTCACCTAACTCGAATCCAGGGTTCCAACACTGGGCTTGGTTCCATTGCTTCTGCAGTACCAGCAGTGACCACCATTCCTGGTGGCACTGTCGATACTGTTAAGCTGCCAGCCCTGTGATTGGCTGGAAGCTGTTGGAGGTGGGATCCCTGTCCCTATTAAGTGTTTCAAGGGACAGAAATCCTGCCTCCTTAAACTTTGACCCCAAAAGACTGGAGGATCGCTCCGGGGGTCAGAAAAAATACAGACAAGGTTCCCCTTGCCTTTTCAGGCTGGCGCCAAGAGCCCTGCCTCCTGCATCAAATCCAGCCCTTAAGGTGTTGTTACAACCAGGTGAGAAGGGGTCTAGGGGTTCCCTCTCAGCCTTTGCCAGGTTTAACCGTAACAGAGTTTAATTCTAAAAACACCGTATTTTTAGCTCTCCCTTCAGTGAATCCTTGTTCACTGCTCCAATTGTAAGGCAAAGAAATCAGACAGGTTTCCTTCGTTTTAAACAAGAAAGAAAGAAGTTTATTAATCTTAAACTCTAATCGGGTTAACGACTACGAATATGCGCGCGATCACACTCGCAAGCATACGCAATAAACACACATGTAGATAGAGACAGAAAAAGTAGAAAAGAATAAAGGGGAAAATTTTGAGGCAATATCTGTCAGTTATTTATTGTCCTTTGAGTTCAATGTGGAGTCTTTGGTTGCTGGTAAGTCCTGCTATTGGTTGGGGCCCAGTTCACGCTTCAACTTGTTTCGATGTCGGAGTCTTTTCTCTCTTGAGGTTTACGTGTCTTCCATGGGTCTGGTCACTTGGGAGAAGGCGAGAGAGAGACAGCCAGGAGAGAGACTTCCTTGTTCCAGCTCCAATTGCAAAACTGCCTTCTGTTCCTTTCTGTGTGGCACAATTCAAAAAACCCCAGGTTGCCCAGCAGGTTAGTCTTGTGACTAGCTGGCTTAACCACACCCGCTGTTGTGGATTGTATGATCTGAGCAGGCCCTGGAGTGCTCTTCCTTACACCTTCGATGTCTGGTGATCAAAATCCATTTGGGGTAATTGGATCAGGGAATAGTCCTTTGTCTCCACAAGCAGCATCTCTTAATATGCAAATGTCCTTCCAGCCCAGTGTCTGGTGATCTCTTTAACAAGTCATTTCTTCACTCCAGCAACAGTTTAAAATTGATGTTCCTGTGACAAAATTAATATGCCTCATTCTTGGCAGGTGGGGGTCTGCATGACAGTGTGTAGTCCGACTAATCATGCAATGAAATTTTTTTTTTAGAGATACAGCAGTGAAACAGGCCCTTCGGCCCACCGAGTCTGTGCCGACCATCAACCACCCATATATACTAATCCTACACTAATCCCATATTCCTACCACATCCCCACCTGTCCCTACCACCTACCTATACTAGGGACAATTTATAATGGCCAATTTACCTACCAACCTGCAAGTCTTTTGGCTTGTGGGAATATAAAGTACAAATATTTTGACAGCTGCTTTAATGCAAAGTGTATCAGCTTATCACCACCATCAAAGACTTTATGTTGATATCTTAAAGCCATTTAAACTTTAGTCCTTAGCTTTGGAATACCTAGAGTCATAGAGTCAGAGTCATTTCTGGCATAGAAGGAGGCCATTTGGCCAATTGAGTTCATGTCAGCTCTACGCAGAGCAATCCAGTCAGTCCCACTACCCCGCTTGATCCCCACAACCCTACAAATTTATTTCCTTCAAGCGCCCATTGAATTTCCTTTTGAAATTATTGATTGCCTCCACTTCCACCACCCTCATGGGCAGCTAGTTCCAGCTCATTACAGTCAGTGCATAACAAAGTTCTTCCCCACATTCCTCCTGCATCTCTTGCCCAAAATCTTCAATCTGTGTCCCCTAGAACTTGTCCCAATTAATGGGACCAGCTTTTCCTTGCCCAGCTTACAAAAACCTGTCATAATCTTGTACACCTCTATCAAATCTACCCTCAATCTCCTTTGCTCACAAGCGAACAACCCCACCTTTTCCAACCTAACTTTGTAACTAAAATCCCCCATCCCTGGAAACATTCTGGTAAATTTCCTCTGCAACCTCTCAAGCACCCTCAAATCCTTCCGAAAGTGTGGTGACCAGAACTGGACGCAATACACAACTTGGGGCCTAACCGGAGCTTTATAAAGGTTCAGCATAACTTCCCTGCATTTGTACTCAATTCCTCTATTTATGAAGCTTAAGATCCCATATGCATTGCTAACCACTCTCTCAATATGTTCTGCCATCTTCAAAGATCGCTGCACATGCACCCCTAGGTCCCTCTGTTCCAGCACAGTCTTTAGAACTGTGCCATTGAATCTGTATTGCCTCACCCTAACCCTTCTGCCAAAATGCATCATGTCACACTTGTCTGTATTAAATTCCATCTGCCATTTATCTGCCCATTCTGCTAGCCTATCTATGTCCTGTTGCAGGTGGTTCATATCATCCTCACTGTATGCCACTCCTCTAAGTTTGGTAGCAATGGCAAATTTTGAAATTCTACCCTGTATTCCAAGAACCAAGTCATTTATATCTAGAAAGAAAACAATGGCCCTAGCATTGACCCTTGGAAAATACCATTGTCTACCATCCGCCAGTCTAAAAAACAATTTGCTACAACTTGCTGTTTTCTATCCTTGAGCCAAATTTTTACCTAATTGGACACTGACCCTCCTATTCCATGGGCCTCATTTTTGTTAACCAGCTTTTTATGTGGTCCTTCATCAAACACTTTCTTAAATTCCATATAGACAACATCCACCACATTCCATTCATCAACCTCCTGTATTACTTCATCAAAAAATTCAATTAGATTAGTCAAGCATGATCTGCCTTTTACAAATAGGTGCAGGCTATCCTTAATTAACTCCAACCTCTGCAAGTGCCTTTTGTTACTTTCCCTGATTCTAAGGCCTTACTAACCACTGATGTTAAGCTAATTGGCCTGTAGTTGCTTGGACTGTCCTTACATAGTCTCTTGAAAAAGGGTGTCACGTTTTCCACTATTCAATCCTGTGGCACCTCCCCTGTATCTAGGGAAGATGGGAAGATTATGGCAAGCCCTTCTGCTATCTCCACCCTCACATCCTTTAGCAACCTGGGATGCAAGCTATCTGGACCAGGTGACTTATCTACCCTAAACATAGCCAGCCTTTCCAGTACCTCTCAATTTGTTTCCTATTCATTGCCTCTATTCTCTCCGCTTTTACCATCTTGCCCCACTTTGCCTTTGATCCCATGGACTTTTACTTTCATGACCAGTCTGCCATGTAGGACCTTATCAAAAGCCTTGCTAAAATCCATAAAGACACCCTCATCAACCCTCTTTGTTATCTCCTCAAAAAATTCAATCAAGTTAGTCAGACATAACCTTCCCTAAACAAATCTGTGTTCACTGTTTTTGATTCATCCATGTTTTTCTAAATGAAGATTTATCCTGTCCCTCAGATCTTTTTCCAATAATTTTCCCACCACCAAGGTTAGGCTGACTGGCCTGTAAGTACTTGGTTTATCTCTTTATAGCTTTTTAAACAATGGTACAACATTAGCTCTCAGTCTTATCCCCTTAAGTCCCCACCTGAATGAATTTTATGCTCGGCATGACGCTGAGCTCTTCTTCTGTCGCCTTCACTTCCATGCTCACTCTTTGACCAGAGGTCCTCCCCATGACCAGCAGACTCATTCACCCACCTACAGCATTTTTCCTCCACCTGGACCCCTCACTCTGGCCTCTTACCCACTCTTGATCTTTTCATTGAGAACTGTCAGCAAGACATCAGCCATCTCAATGTCTCTGCCCCCTCACTCACTCTAACCTGTCTCCTCTTGAACTTGCTGCACTCCGTTCTCTCAGGTCCAACCCTGATGCTGTGATCAGACCTGCAGACAAGGGTGGTGCTGTTGTTGTCTGGCATACTGACCTCTACCTTGCAGAGGCTGAGTGCCAATTCTCAGACACTTCTTCCTACCTCCCGCTGGACCATGACCCCACCTCTGTACATCAAGCTATGTCCACAGGACTGTCACTGACCTCATCTCCTCCGGAGATCTTCCCTCTACAGCTTCCAACCTCATAGTCCCACAACCCCAGACAGCCCACTTCTACCTCCTTCCGAAAATCCACAAGCAGGACTGTCCTGGCAGACCCATCATTTCACCCTGTTCCTGCCCCACTGAATTTATTTCTTCCTATCTTGACTTTATCTTTACTCCGCTGGTCCAGTCTCTTCCCACCTACATCTGGGACTGATGAAGGGTCACTGACCTGAAACGTTAACTCTGCTTCTCTCTCCACAGATGCTGCCAG
The DNA here is from genome assembly GCF_036365525.1 of Heterodontus francisci. NCBI lineage: Eukaryota > Metazoa > Chordata > Chondrichthyes > Heterodontiformes > Heterodontidae > Heterodontus > Heterodontus francisci. The sequence continues at coordinate 88,172,936 of NC_090384.1, read as the reverse complement.
ACTTGCTGAGTATTTCCAGCATTTTTTGTTTTTACATCCGTGACTCTTCTGACGCCCTACGTCATTTTGACAATTTCCACTTTCCTGGCCCTAACTGCCTCCTCTTCACTATGGACGTCCAATCTCTCTACACCTTCATCCCCCACCAGGATGGTTTGAGAGCTATCCTCTTCTTCCTTCAAGAGAGGCCCAACCAGTCCTCATCCACCACCACCCTCCTCCACCAGGCTGAACTTGTTCTCATATTAAGCAACTTCTCCTTCAACTCTTCTCACTTCCTTCAAGTAAAAGGTGTTGCTATGGGTACCCGCATGGGTCCTAGTTATGCCTGTCTTTTTGTGGAATATGTCGAACATTCCTTGTTCCAGTCCTACTCAGGCCCCCTCCCCAAACTCTTTTCACGGTACATTGATGACTGTATCGGTGCCGTTTCCTGCTCCCGCCCAGAACTGGAAAACTTTATCAACTTTGCTTCCAACTTCCACCCTTCTCTCACCTTTACATGGTCCATTGCCAACACTTCCCTTCCCTTCCTTGAACTCCTTGTCTCCATCTCTGGAGATAGGCTGTCCAGTAATATTCATTATGAGCCCACCAACTCCCACAGCTACCTCGACTACACTTCTTCACACCCTGCCTCCTATAAGGTCTCCATTCCATTCTCCCAGTTTCTGTGTCTCTGACACATCTGCTCTGATCATGCAATCTTCCACAACAGCGTCTCTGATATGTCTTCCTTTTTCCTCAACCAAGGATTCCCCCCACAGGGCCTTGAACTTTGACCGGCCCATTTCCTGAACTTCTGTCCTCACGCCTTCCCCTCCCAAACACTCCTTTTAGGTGAAGCAGTGATTTACTTGTACTTCTTTCAATTTAGTATACTGTGTTCGCTGCTCACAATGCAATCTCCTCTACATTGGGGAGACCAAACGCAGATGGGGTGACCGCTTTGCTGAACACCTCCGCTCAGCTCGAAAGCACGACCCCCAGCTTCCAGTTGTTTGCCATTTCAACACTCCCCCCTGCTCTCATGCCAACATTTCTGTCTTTGGCCTGATCCAGTGTTCCAGTGAACATCAACGCAAGCTCAGGGACCAGCGCCTGACCTTTCGATTAGTCACTCTTCAGCCTTGCGGACTGAACATTGAGTTCACTAACTTCAGAGCACAACTGGCCTTTTAATATTTTATTTTTTAACCATGTGCCTGCTTTTCATGTATTCAGAGCTGCTCATTATTCTGCGATTAACAGTCTCTCTGGACTAATGCTTTGTCTTTCACCACAAGCTTTAACACACGCTTTGCCTTTGTCCCAGGACAGCTTTGTTACTTAATCTCCCTCTGCCCGATCAAGCACCTTCCCCTTTGTTCTCTCCCCACCAACCCCGCCCGCCCCCCCATCCCCTTCACTTGCTTAAAACCTAATTCTTTTCTAATCTTTGCCAGTTCTGATGAAGTGTAGTCAAGGTAGCCATGGGGGTTTGGGGGTTTTTAATGAATATTTTTTGACAGGCCTCTCCCACCCCCCCTGCTGCTTCACGTGCTTGAAACCTAATTCTTTTCTAATCTTTGCCAGTTCTGATGAAAGGTCACTGACTTGAAACATTAACTTTGCTTCTCTCTCCACAGACGCTGCCTGACCTGCTGAGTATTTCCAGTTCTTTTTGTTTTTGTTTCAGATTTCCAGCATTTGCAGCATTTTGCTTTTGTTACAGTACAACATTAGCTGTTCTCCAGTCCCCTGGCATCACACCTGTAGCCAGAGAGGATTGGAAAATAATGGTCACAGCCTCCGTTGTTTCCTCTCTTGCTTCCCTTAACAGACTAGGGTACATTTCATCAGGGCTTGGGGATTTATCCACTTGCAATGACTCTATCGTTGCTCTTTTTTCTGAAAACAAACATAAAGTATTCATTAAAAACTATAACCATATCCTCTGCCTCCATGCACAGGTTACCCTTATAGTCCCTAATGAGCCCGAGTCTTTCTTTAGTTATCCTCTTGTTCTTTATGTATTTATAAAGAAACCTTTGGGTTTTCCTTGATATTATTTGTCAATATTTTTTCATACGTTCTCTTTTAGAACATAGAACAGTACAGCACAGTACAGGCCCTTCGGCCCACGCTGTTGTGCTGAACCTTTAACCTACTCTAAGATCAAACTACCTACATACCCTTCATACTACTATCATCCATGTACCTATCCAAGAGTCGCTTAAATGCCCCTAATGAATCTGCTTCTACTACCACCGCTGGCAGTGCATTCCACGCACCCACCACTCTCTGTGTAAAGAACCTACCTCTGACATCTCCCCGAAACCTTCCTCCAATCACCTTCAAATTATGCCCCCTGGTGATAGCCCTTTCCACCCTGGGAAAAAGTCTCTGGCTATCCACTCTATCTATGCCTCTCATCATCTTGTACCCCTCTATCAAGTCACCTCTCATCCTTCTTCGCTCCAATGAGAAAAGCCCTAGCTCCCTCAATCTTTCTTCGTAGGACATGCCCTCCAGTCCAGGCAGCAGCCTGGTAAATCTCCACTGCACCCTCTCTAAAGCTTCCACATCCTTTCTATAATGAGGCGACCAGAACTGAACACAATATTCCAAGTGTGGTCGAACCAGGGCCTTATAGAGCTGCAGCATAACCTTGCGGCTCTTAAACTCAATCCCCCTGTTAATGAAAGCCAACACACCATACGCCTTCTTAACAACCCTATCAACTTGGGTGGCAACTTTGAGCGATCTATGGACATGGACCCCAAGATCCCTCTGTTCCTCCACACTACCAAGAATCCTGTCTTTAAGCCTGTATTCCGCATTCAAATTCGACCTTCCAAAATGAATCACTTCACATTTTTCCAGGTTGAACCCAATCTGCCACTTCTCAGCCCAGCTCTGCATCCTGTCAATGTCCCGTTGCAACCTACAACAGCCTTCCACACTATCCACAACTCCAGCAACCTTCGTGTCATCGGCAAACTTGCTAACCCAGCCTTCCACTTCCTCATCCAAGTCATTTATAAAAATCACAAAGAGCAGAGGTCCCAGAACAGATCCTTGTGGAACACCACTGGTCACCGAGCTCCAGGCTGATTACTTTCCATCTACTACCACCCTCTGACTTCTATGGGCCAGCCAATTTTGTATCCAGACAGCCAACTTTCCCTGAATCCCATGCCTCCTTACTTTCCTAATTTCCTTTTTAATTTCACCCCTACACTTTTGGGATGGAGTCCTTACAAGAAACAGGATGTGAGGAAGTGTAGTCAAGGTAGCCCTGGGGGTTTGTGTGTTTTGAATGAATATTTTTTGACAGGCTATTCCCTCTGCCTCCCCCACCCCCCTGCTGCTTCTCGTGCTTGAAACCTAATTCTTTTCTAATCTTGGCTAGTTCTGATGAAAGGTCGCTGACCTGAAACATCAACTTTGCTTCTCTCTCCACAGACGCTGCCTGACCTGCTGAGTATTTCCAGCACTTTCTGTTTTTTTATGTTCATAGGGAAGTTGTTAGAATCTATTATTAAGGAGCTTATAGCAGGATATTTAGAAAATCACAATGGGATCAGTCAGAGTAAACATGGTTTTGTGAAAGGGAAATCATGTTTAACTAATTTATTAGAGTTCTTTTTTTTATTCATTCATAGGATGTGGGCATTGCTGGCTAGGCCAGCATCTATTGCCCATCCCTAATTGCCCTTGAGAAGTTGGTGGTGAGCTGCTTTCTTAACCCGCTGCAGTCTATATGAGGTAGGGACACCATCAGTGCTGTTAGGAAGGGAGTTCCAGGATTTTGACCCAGCGACAGTGAAGGAACGGTGATATAGCTCCAAGTCAGGATGGTGTGTGACTTGGAGGGGAACTCGCAGGTGGTGTTGCTCCCATGCATTTGCTGCCCTTGTCATTCTAGTTGGTAGAGGTTGCGGGTTTGGAAGGTGCTTTCTAAGGAGCCTTGGTGCGTTGCTGAAGTGCATCTTGTAGATGGTACACACTGCTGCCACTGTTCGTCAGTGGTGAAGGGAGTGAATGTTTGTTGCTGGGGTGCCAATCAAGTGGGCTGCTTTGACCTGGATGGTGTCGAGTTTCTTGAGTGTTGTTGGAGCTGCACCCATCCAGGCAAGTGAAGAGTATTCCATCACACTCCTGACTTGTGCCTTGTAGATGGTGGAAAGGCTTTGGGGAGTCAGGAGATGAGTTACTCGCCGCAGGATTCATAGACTCTGACCTGCTCTTGTAGCCATGGTATTTATGTGGCTACTCCTGTTCAGTTTCTAGTCAATGGTAGCCCCCAGGATGTAGATAGTGGGGGGATTCAGCGATTGTAATGCCATTGAATGTCAAGAGGAGATGGTTAGATTCTCTCTTGTTGGAGACGGTCATTGCCTGGCACTTGTGTGACGTGAATGTAACTTGCCACTATCAGCCCAAGCCTGGATAATGTCCAGGTCTTGCTGCATTTCTACACGGACTCCTTCAGTATCTGAGGAGTTGTGAATGGTGCTGAACATTGTGCAATCATCAGCGAACATCCCCACTTCTGACCTAATGATTGAAGGAAGGTCATTGATGAAGCAGCTGAAGATGTTTGGACCTAGGACACTACCCTGAGGAACTCCTGCAGTGATGTCCTGGAGCTGAGAGGATTGACCTCCAACAACCACAACCATCTTCCTTTGTATTAGGTATGATTCCAACCAGCGGAGAGTTTTCTGCCTGTTTCCCATTGACCTCAGTTTTGCTCGGGCTGCTTGATGCCATACTTGGTCAAATGTTGCCTTGATGTCAAAGGCAGTCACTCTCACCTCACCTCTTGAGTTCAGCTCTTTTGTCCATGTTTGAACCAAGGCTGTAATGAGGTCAGGAGCTGAGTGGCCCTGGCGAAACCCAAACTGAGCGTCACTAAGCAGGTTATTGCTAAGCAAGTGCCGCTTGATGGCACTGTTGATGACACCTTCCATCACTTTAGTGATGATTGGAAGTAGACTGATGGGGCGATAATTGGCCGGGTTGGACTTGTCCTGCTTTTTGTGTACAGGACATACCTGGGCAATTTTCCACATTGCTGGGTAGATACCAGTGTTGTAACTGTACTTGAACAGCTAGGCTAGAGGCATGGCAAGTTCTGGAGCACAGCTCTTCAGTACTATTGCCGGAATATTGTCAGGGCCCATAGCCTTTGCAGTATTCAGTGCCTTCAGTCGTTTCTTGATATCACGCTGAGTGCATCGAATTGGCTGAAGTCTGGCATCTGTGATGCTGGGGACTTCAGGATGAGGCCGAGATGGATCATCAACTCGGCACTTCTGACTGAAGATTATTGCAAATGCTTCAGCCTTATCTTTCACACTGATGTGCTGGGCTCTCCCATCATTGCGGATGGGGATATTTGTGGAGCCCACCTCCTCCAGTTAGTTGTTTAATTGTCCACCACCATTCACGGCTGGATGTGGCAGGACTGCAGAACTTAGATCTGATTCATTGGTTATGGGATTGCTTAGCTCTGTCTATCGCATGCTGCTTACACAGTTTGGCATGCCAGTAATCCTCTGTTGTAGCTTTACCAGGTTGTCACTCCACTTTGAGGTATGCCTGTTACTGCTCTTGGCATGCCCTCCTGCACTCTTCATTGAACCAGGGTTGGTCTCCTGGCTTGATGGTAATGATCGAGTGGGGGGTATGCCGGGCCATGAGGTTACAGATTTTGCTTGAGTACAATTCTGCTGCTGCTGATGGCCCACAGCGCCTCATGGATGCCCATTTTTGCATTGCTAGATCTGTTCGAAATCTATCCCATTTAGCATGGTGATAGTGCCGCACAACATGATGAACAGTATTCTCAATGTGAAAGCGGGACGTCGTCTCCACAAGGACTGTGCGGTGGTCACTCCTACCAATACTGTCTTGGACAGATGCATCTGCGACGGGCAGATTGGTGAGGACGAGGTCAAGTATGTTTTTCCCTCTTGTTGGTTCCCTCACCACCTGCCGCACACCCAATCTAGCAGCTATGTCCTTTAGGACTCGGCCAGCTCGTTCAGTAGTGCTGCCACTGAGCCACTTTTGGTGATGGACATTGAAGTCCCCCACCCAGAGTACATTCTGCGCCTTTGCCACCCTCATTGCTTCCTCCAAGTGGTATTCAACGTGGAGGAGTACTGACTCATCAGCTGAGGGAGGGTTGTAGGTGGTAATCAGCAGGAGGTTTCCATGCCCATGTTTGACCTGATGCCATGAGACTTTGTGGGGTCCGGAGTCAATGTTGAGGAGTCCCAGGGCAACTCCCTCCCTATTGTATACCACTGTGCCGCCACCTTTGCTGGTTCTGTCCTGCCGGTGGGACAGGACATACCCGGGGATAGTAATGGCAGTGTCTGGGACATTGTCTGCAAGGTATGATTCCGTGAGTATGACTATGTCAGGCTGTTGCTTGACTAGTCTGTGGGACAGCTCTCCCAACTTTGGCACAAGCCCCCAGAAGTTAGTAAGGAGGACTTTGCAGGGTCGACAGGGCTGGGTTTGCCGTAGTCGTTTCCGGTGCCTAGGTCGATGCCGGGTGGTCCGTCTGGTTTCATTCCTTTTTATTGCCTGCATAGCGGTTAGATACAACTGAATGGCTTGCTAGGCCATTTCAGAGGGCATTGCTGTGGGTCTGGAGTCACATGCAGGCCAGACCAGGTAAGGACAGCAGATTTCCTTCCCTAAAGGACATTAGTGAACCAGATGGGTTTTTGCAACAATCGACAATGGTTTCATGGCCATCAGTAGACTTGCTTTTTAATTCCAGATTTTTTATTGATTGAATTCAATTATTTTTGAGGAAGTAACAAACAAGGTGGATAAAGGGGAACCTGTAGATGTGGTGTACTCAGAGTTCCAAAAGGCATTTGATAAGATGCCACATCAAAGGTTACTACACAAGATAAGAGCACCTGTTGTAGGGGCAACATATTAGCATGGATAAAGGACTGGTTAGCTAACAGGAAGCAGAGAGTAGAGATAAATGGGTCTTTTTTGGGTTGGCAAGCTGTAACTAGAGGAGTGCCACAGGGATCAGTGCTGGGGCCTCAATTATTTACAATTTATATCAATGACTTGGATGAAGGAACCGAATGTATGGTAACTAAATTTGACGATGACACCAAGATAGTAAAGAAAGTAAGTTGTCAAGAGGAAGTAAAGACCTCAAAAGGATATAGATAGGTTAAGTGAGTGGGCAAAAATTTGGCAGATGGAGTATAATGTGGGAAAATGTGAACTTGTCCACTTTAGCAGGAAGAATAGAAAAGCTGTATCCCATTTGAGCAGCGGGAACGGTGACAGCGCGAGCCAGGGGGCAGCCGGGAAGGTAAGTTGAGCTATAAAGTACTTACCTCGTGATTCGGCAGACACGGGGACTGCTGGGTAAGTGAATTTATGTATTCGGGCAGTGGCTAAACCCGAAACACTACACGTGTAGTGTCTCCCACCCATCCTCCTCCTCAAACCAAAAAAAAAGGACTCTTGTGTGGAGGGTTTGGAAAGGTAAGGTTTTCCTTTATTTTTTTTTAATCTCTTTTGTCAATTTAGAGCAGAGGGAATGGAAGCTAGGGCAGTTGCATGCTCCTCTTGCAGGATGTGGGAGGTAAGGGTCACCACTTGTGTCCCTGCTGACTTCACCTGTGTGAAGTGCACCCAACTCCAGCTCCTCACAGACCGTGTTAGGGAACTGGAGCTGGAGCTGGGTGAACTTCGGATCATTCGGCAGGCTGAGGGGGTGATAGAGAGCAGCTATAGGGAAGTAGTGACACCTAAGTTACAGGATAAAGGTAGCTGGGTGACCATCAGGGGAGGGAAAGAGAATAGGCGCACAGTGCAGGGATCCCCTGTGGCCGTTCCCCTCAATAATAAGTATACCGTTTTGGATACTGTTGGGGGGGACGATCTACCAGGGGAAAGCCACAGCGGCCAGATCTCTGGCACTGAGCCTGGCTCTGTGGCTCAGGAGGGAAGGGGGGAGAATAGGAGAGCGATAGTGATCGGAGATTCAATGGTTAGAGGAACAGACAGGAGATCCTGTGGTCGCGAACGAGACTCCCGGATGGTATGTTGCCTCCCGGGTGCCAGAGTCAGGGATGTCTCGGATCGAGTCTACAGGATTCTTAAGGAGGAGGGGGAGCAGCCAGAAGTCGTGGTACACATCGGTACCAATGACATAGCTAGGAAAAGGGATGAGGACCTGAAAATTGAATATAGGGAGTTAGGTTGGAAGCTAAAAGGCAGGACGAGCAGAGTAGTAATCTCAGGATTGATACCGGTGCCATGTGCTAGTGAGGCTAGAAACAGAGAGCGAGTACAGCTGAACACGTGGCTACAGAGCTGGTGTAGGAGGGAGGGCTTCAGATATGTGGATCATTGGGATACCTTCTGGGGAAGGTGGGACCTGTACAAGAAGGACGGGTTGCATCTGAACTGGAGGGGCACCAATATCCTGGGCGGGAGGTTTGCTAGAGCTCTTCGGGAGGGTTTAAACTAGTTTGGCAGGGGGATGAGAACCGGGGCTATGGATCAGTGGATGGGGTAGCTGTTGAATAGGCAGATACAGAGTGCAGAGAGTCTGCGAGGAAGGTTAAACAGTTGACAGGGCAAAGTTGCAGCCAGTATGATGGGTTGAAGTGTGTCTATTTTAACACAAGAAGTGTCAGGAATAAGGGTGATAAACTTAGAGCATGGATCAGTACTTGGAGCTACGATGTTGTGGCCATTATGGAGACGTGGATATCACAGGGGCAAGAATGGATGTTGGATGGTCCAGGGTTTAGATGTTTCAAAAGGAATAGGGAGGGAGGTAAAAGAGGTGGGGGAGTGGCATTGCTAATCAAGGATAGTATCACAGCTGCAGAAAGGGAGGTCGTCGAGGAGGGTTTGTCCACTGAGTCAGTATGGGTGGAAGTCAGAAACAGGAAAGGAGCAGTCACTTTATTGGGAGTTTTCTATAGACCCCCCAATAGCAACAGAGACACGGAGGAACAGATTGGGAAGCAGATTTTGGAAAGGTGCAGAAGTAACAGGGTTGTTGTCATGGGTGACTTCAATTTCCATAATATTGATTGGAACCTCCTTAGTGCAAATAGTTTGGATGGAGCAGATTTTGTCAGGTGTGTCCAGGAAGGTTTCCTGACTCAATATGTAGATAGGCCGACTAGAGGGGAGGCTATGTTGGATTTGGTGCTTGGCAACGAACCAGGCCAGGTGGCAGATCTCTCGGTGGGAGAGCATTTCGGTGATAGTGATCACAACTCCCTGACCTTTACTATAGTCATGGAGAGGGACAGGAGCAGACGGGATGGGAAAATATTTAATTGGGGGAGGGGGAATTGCAATGCTATTAGACAGGAACTGGGGAGCTTAAATTGGGAACAGATGTTCTCAGGGAAATGCACGACAGAAATGTGGAGGTTGTTTGGGGAGCACTTGCTGTGACTGCTGGATAGGTTTGTCCCGATGAGGCAAGGAAGGGATGGTAGGGTGAAGGAACCTTGGATGACAAGAGATGTAGAACAGCTAGTCAAGAGGAAGAAGGAAGCTTCCTTAAGGTTGAGGAAGCAAGGATCGGACAGGGCTCGAGAGGGTTACAAGTTGGCCAGGAAGGAACTGAAGAATGGACAGGAGAGCTAGAAGGGGACATGAAATAGTCTTGGCGGGTAGGATTAAGGAAAATCCCAAGGCGTTCTACACTTATGTGAGAAACAAGAGGATGGCCAGAGTGAGGGTAGGGCCGATCAGGGATAGTGGAAGGAATTTGTGCCTGGAGTCGGAGGAGGTAGGGGAGGTCCTTAATGAATACTTTGCTTCAGTATTCACTAGTGAGAGGGACCTGGACGTTTGTGAGGACAGCGTGAAACAGGCTGATATGCACGAACAGGTTGATGTTAAGAAGGAGGATGTGCTGGAAATTTTGAAAGACATGAGGATAGATAAGTCCCCGGGGCCAGACGGGATATACCCAAGGATATTACGGGAAGTGAGGGAAGAGATTGCCGTGCCTTTGGAGATGATCTTTGCATCTTCACTGTCCACTGGAGTGGTACCAGATGATTGGAGGGTGACAAATGTTATTCCCTTGTTCAAGAAAGGGAATAGGGATAACCCTGGGAATTACAGACCAGTCAGTCTTACGTCAGTGGTGGGCAAATTATTGGAGAGGATTCTGAGAGACAGGATTTATGATTATTTGGAAAAGCATAGTTTGATTAGAGATAGTCAGCATGGCTTTGTGAGGGGCAGGTCATGCCTCACAAGCCTTATTGAATTCTTTGAGGATGTGACAAAACACATTGATGAAGGAAGAGCAGTGGATGTGGTGTATATGGATTTTAGCAAGGTGTTTGATAAGGTTCCCCATGGTAGGCTCATTCAGAAAGTAAGGAGGTATGGGATACAGGGAAATTTGGCTCTCTGGATACAGAATCGGCTGGCCCATAGAAGACAGAGGGTGGTAGTAGATGAAAAGTATTCAGCCTGGAGCTCGGTGACCAGTGGTGTTCCGCAGGGATCTGTTCTGGGACCTCTGCTCTTTGTGATTTTTATAAATGACTTAGGTGAGGAAGTGGAAGGCTGGCTTAGTAAGTTTGCCGATGACACGAAGGTTTCTGGAGTTGTGGATAGTGTGGAGGGCTGTTGTAGGTTGCAACGGGACATTGACAGGATGCAGAGCTGGGCTGAGAAGTGGCAGATGGAGTTCAACCTGGAAAAGTGTGAAGTGATTCATTTTGGAAGGTCGAATTTGAATGCGGAATACAGGCTTAAAGACAGGATTCTTGGTAGTGTGGAGGAACAGAGGGATCTTGGGGTCCACGTCCATAGATCCCTCAAAGTTGCCACCCAAGTTGATAGGGTTGTTAAGAAGGCGTATGGTGTGTTGGCTTTCATTAACAGGGGGATTGAGTTTAAGAGCCGCGAGGTTATGCTGCAGCTCTATAAAGCCCTGGTTAGACCACACTTGGAATATTGTGTTCAGTTCTGGTCGCCTCATTATAGGAAGGATGTGGAAGCTTTAGAGAGGGTGCAGTGGAGATTTACCAGGATGCTGCCTGGACTGGAGGGCATGTCTTATGAAGAAAGGTTGAGGGAGCTAGGGCTTTTCTCATTGGAGTGAAGAAGGATGAGAGGTGACTTGATAGAGGGGTACAAGATGATGAGAGGCATAGATAGAGTGGATAGCCAGAGACTTTTTCCCAGGGCGGAAAGGGCCATCACCAGGGGGCATAATTTTTAAGGTGATTGGAGGAAGATTTCGGGGAGATGTCAGAGGTAGGTTCTTTGCACAGAGAGTGGTGGGTGCATGAAATGCGCTGCCAGTGGTGGTAGTAGAAGCAGATACATTAGGGACATTTAAGCGACTCTTGGATAGGTACATGGATGATAGTAGAATGAAGGGTATGTAGGTAGCTTGATCTTAGAGTAGGTTAAAGGGCCGGCACAACATCGTGGGCCGAAGAGCCTGTACTGTGCTGTACTGTTCTATGTTCTATGTTCTATGTTCTATTTTCTATTTAAATGGAGAAAGATTGCAGCACTTGGTAGTAAAGAGGGATCTGGGTGTCCTGGTACATGAATTTCAAAAGGTTAGTGTGCAGGTGCAGCAAGTGATTAAAAAGGCAAATGGGATGTTGGCAGTTATTGCAAGGGGAATCGAGAATAAAAGTAGGAAAGGTTTACTGCAGCTGTACAGGATCTGTGTGAGACCACATCTGGAGTACTGTGTACAGTTTTGGTCTCCTTATTTGAAAAAGGATATCATTGCATTCGAAACAGTTCAGAGAAGATTCACTCAGCTAATTCTGGGGATGAAGGGCTTATCTTAGGAAGAAAGGATGAACAGGTTGGGCCTGTACCCATTGGAGTTTAGCAGAATGAGAGGTGATCTTAGTGAAATATAGAAGATCCTTAAGGGACTGGATACCGGGAGGATGTTTCCTTTTGTGGCGAGACTAGAACTAGGGGACGTAGTTTAAGAATAACAATAAAAGGTCTAAGAATAAGCATAAGTTTAAGAATAAGAATAAAAGGTCTCCCTTTTAAGACGAAGATGAAGATTTGTTTTTCAAAGGGTTGTTCGTCTGTCAAATTTTCTTCTTCAGAAAGCAGTGGAGTCTGGGCCATTGAATTTATTCAAGGTTGAGTTAGATAGGTTTTTGATGGACAAGGGAGTCGAGCGTTATGGGAGCAGACAGGAACGTGGAGTTGAGACCACAACCAGATCATCTGTGATCTTATTGAATGGCGGAGCAGGCTCAAAGGGTCAAATGGCCTACTCCTGCTCTTAAATTCTGTGTTCCTATGTTCGTATAATGCTTTTGTATTTTATTATTGATCATAGATGCAAAGATTTCATGGTAAAATTCATGTGAAAGTTATAGTATTTATCAAAATATAGAAACAAACCCTGATATATTTCCAGAGAACATTATATTAACATGAAAAAAGAGCAGAGAATGCTGGCAACACAGTGGAGTCAATCAGCATCTCCCCCAGTTTCTAGTTCTAAGAACATTTCCACACCCAAAACATTAGCCTGTGCCAGCAATGACAAGCATTTTCTGTTTGACATCACACTTAATTGAGATTGTACATACTGTATACCTTTGTAAACCTCATGCTTGGGCCTGACGGAATAAAACTCCATCATTGAATTTTTAAACAATTCTTTCACTAAAATAAAAGCATAATTTAATGGCCATACTGCATGACATGACATGGAGCATGTTGCAATTCACTGGTTGCCTTGAAACCCACTTTTGCTTCATGTTGATGGGATTGCTGCTGTTCTATTATGCCCAAAACTTCTTATTGCCTAATGTGTCTGCTTGCCTCAGTAGGTTGTAAACTCACTTCTGAGCTGGAAAGGGATACCGGGATAGTGTGGGAAAGTGGCATTGAGATAGATGATCAGCCATAATCTAACTGAAAGGCGGAGCAGGCTCAATGGGCTGAATGGCTTACTCCTGCTCCTATGTTCCTATGTTCGTAGTTCTAAGCATTAATGCCAATTTGAGCATGTAATCTAGGTGACATTTCAGTCGAGCATTGTGTGAAGGGTATAACCATGGCCCAGTTGGTAGCACTCTTGGCTTTGCGTCAGATTATTGTTGGTTCAAGTCCCAATCCAGGACTTGAACATAAATAGCAAAGCGGATACTCCAGTACAGCACTTAGGGCGTGCAGCACTGTTGACGGAGCTGCCTTCTGGATGTAATGTTAAACCAGAGCCTGATCTTCCCTCTCAGATGGATGTATGAAAGACACTGCTTTGAAGAAGAGCAGTGGAGTTATTACCGGTGTCCTGGTGAATATTCATCCCTTCATCAAGATCACAAAAACAGGTTATTAGATCATTATCATATTGCTGTTTGTGGGAGTTTGCTGTGTGCAAATTGACTGCCATTTTTCTTACATTACAACAGTGCCTACACTTCAAAAGCACCATGGCTGCAAAGTGCTTTGAGACATCTGGTGGTCATGAAAGGTGCTATGTCAATCCAATTTAATTGGTAAAATTGTTTTTCATTATCATATGCTTTGGATGAGGGGCTAAACTGGGGCCTTATTTTGACTTCTCAGGTGGATGCAAAACATGCCAAGGTCACAAAAGTGGCAATTTTAACCTCACCCCTCCTCTCAGGAGACTGACAGGTTTGAGAGCAATGCTGATTTTACAACCCACCTGATTTTACTCTCTGCTGAAATCATATTGGATGGGGTTTTAAAACCAATGCTCCATTCAAACCTGTGGGTTTCCCACCCAGCAAGTTAGATTAAGATCATCCCCATTGGGCCTATTCACACAACAATGGAATTTTTTTTCCAAAAATGTACTTTATTCATAAAACTTGTAAAAGTACTTTACCTAACACTTTAAATTTGGCATTATATAAAGTGCAATACAGATCAGTCCCAGGACATGAGGTGTCTCACTACACTTGCCATTACCAGTTATATTTATAAAGTACATTCACATTCCATGTCAAACATTCTCTAGTGCATACAGCCCAAGTGGTTTTACATGGGTTCCAGTCCCTTTTACCCCCCCAAAAATATATTTTATTCATAAAATTTTGTAAAAATATATTACATAACAGTTCAAATTTGACATTGCATAAAGTGCCATACAGATCAGTTTCTTTCAATAGATTACATGAGGTGCCTCACTATACTTGCCTTTACAGGTTATATTGACAATGTACATGTATATTCCATGTCAAACATTCTCTGATGCATACCTGAGGGGTTTTACACGAGTTCCAGCTCCCTTGGTATACTGCAGAAGGAGGGCCTTACACAGTGGTCTTTCCCCATTAAGCCTTTGGGGCGGCTGCCCCAAGCTTTAACATATCCCTCAGCACGTAATCCTGGGCATTGGAATGTGCCATTCTGCAACACTCAGTGGTCGACAGCTCTTTGCTCTGGTAGACCAGACAAAGGAAATTAACTAGTTCATAGGTTAGCTGGTTATTTATCTCTTGCATCTCACTGTCTGCAACTTGTCGGCTGTGTTTGCCAACACATTAATAGTAACTACAGTTCATAACTAATAAGTACTTTGGCATGTCCTGAGGACATGATGAAGTTCTATATAAATGTTCACATAATGCAGTTCACTGCGTTATATAAATGGAAGTAGTTTTAGAATTTCATTTCAAAGGATCTTATCATTGTTTTGTGACACTAATCAAATAAAATATTTACATTGCAAATATAAATGCAGCTGTGACCATAATTTTTACAATGTTTCCATGAGTTGATAAGATAAGATAAGATAAGACAAGATAAGATAAGATAGGATAAGATAAGAGTAATCCTCGGGTGAAGGTGCTAAATTGGGGGAAGGCTAATTATGACAATATTAGGCAGGAACTGAAGAATTTCGATTGGGGGCGGCTGTTTGAGGGTAAATCAACATCTGACATGTGGGAGTCTTTCAAATGTCAGTTGATTAGAATCCAGGACCAGCATGTTCCTGTGAGGAAGAAGGATAAGTTTGGCAAGTTTCAGGAAGCTTAGATAACGCGGGAAATTGTGAGCCTCGTCAAAAAGAAAAAGGAAGCATTCGTAAGGGCTGGGAGGCTAGGAACAGATGAATCCTTTGAGGAATATAAAGACAGTAGGAACGAACTTAAGCAAGGAGTCAGGAGGGCTAAAAGGGATCATGAAAAGTCATTGGCAAACAGGATTAAGGATAATCCCAAGGTTTTTTATACGTATATAAAGAGCAAGAGGGTAACTAGGGAAAGGGTTGGCCCGCTCAAGGACAGAGAAGCGAATCTATGTGTGGAGCCAGAGGAAATGGGCGAGGTACTAAATGAGTACTTTGCATCAGTATTCACCAAAGAGAAGGACTTGGTGGATGATGAGCCTAGGGAAGGGAGTGCAGATAGTCTCAGTCATCTCATTATCAAAAAGGAGGAGGTGTTGGGTGTCTTGCAAAGCATTAAGGTAGATAAGTCCCCAGGGCCTGATGGGATCTACCCCAAAATACTAAGGGAGGCAAGGGAAGAAATTGCTGGGGCCTTGACAGAAATATTTGCATCCTCATTGGCTACAGGTGAGGTCCCAGAGGACTGGAGAATAGCCAATGTTGTTCCTTTGTTTAAGAAGGGTAGCAAGGATAATCCAGGAAATGATAGGCCAGTGAGCCTTACATCAGTGGTAGGGAAATTATTAGAGAGGATTCTTCGGGACAGGATTTACTCCCATTTGGAAACAAATGAACTTATTAGCGAGAGGCAGCATGGTTTTGTGAAGGGGAGGTCGTGTCTCACTAATTTGATTGAGTTTTTTGAAGAAGTGGCAAAGATGATTGATGAAGGAAGGGCAGTTGATGTTATCTATATGGACTTCAGTAAAGCCTTTGACAAGGTCCCTCATGGCAGACTGGTACAAAAGGTGATGTCACACGGGATCAGAGGTGAGCTGGCAAGATGGATACAGAACTGGTTCTGTCATAGAAGACAGAGAGTAGCAGTGGAAGGGTGCTTTTCTGAATGGAGGGATGTGACTAGTGGTGATCCGTAGGGATCGGTGCTGGGCCCTTTGCTCTTTGTAGTATATATAAATGATTTGGAGGAAAATGTAGCTGGTCTAATTAGTAAGTTTGCGGACGACACAAAGGTTGGTGGAGTTGCGGATAGTGATGAGGATTGTAAGAGGATACAGCAGGATATAGATCGGTTGGAGACTTGGGTGGAGAAATGGCAGATGGAGTCTAATCCGGACAAATGTGAGGTAATGCATTTTGGAAGATCTAATGCAGGTGGGAAGTATACAGTAAATGGCAGAACCCTTAGGAGTATTGACAGGCAGAGAGATCTGGGCGTACAGGTCCACAGGTCACTGAAAGTGGCAATGCAGTTGGATAAGGTAGTCAAGAAGGCATACGGCATGCTTGCCTTCATCGGTCGGGGCATTTTTTCTTTCTTTTTTTTGAAGAAAAATAGAGTATACAAATTGGCAAGTCATGTTGCAGCTGTACGAAAGTTTAGTTAGGCCACAGTTAGAATATTGCGTGCAATTCTGGTTGCCACACTACCAGAAGGACGTGGAGGCTTTGGAGAGGGTACAGAAGAGGTTTACCAGGATGTTGCCTGGTCTGGAGGGCATTAGCTATGAGGAGAGGTTGGATAAACTCGGATTGTTTACACTGGAACACGGAGGTGGAGGGTGACATGATAGAGGTTTACAAAGTTATGAGCGGCATGGACAGAGAAGCTTTTTCCCAGGGTGGAAGAGTCAGTTACTAAGGGACATAGGTTTAAGGTGAGAGGGGCAAAGTTTAGAGGGGATGTGCGAGGCGAGTTCTTTACACAGAGGGTGGTGAGTGCCTGGAACTTGCTGCCGGCGGAGATGGTGGAAGCAGGTACGATAATGTTGTTGAAGAGGCATCTTGACAAATTCCTGAATAGGATGGGAATAGAGGGATATGGTCCCCAGAATGCAGAAGGTTTTAGTTTAGGCAGGCATCAGGATCAGCACAGGCTTGGAGGGCCGAATGGTCTGTTCCTGTGCTGTACTGTTCTTTGTTCTTTGTTCTTTGAGT
This sequence comes from Heterodontus francisci, assembly GCF_036365525.1. Taxonomy (NCBI): domain Eukaryota; kingdom Metazoa; phylum Chordata; class Chondrichthyes; order Heterodontiformes; family Heterodontidae; genus Heterodontus; species Heterodontus francisci. Next base: position 88,155,865 of record NC_090384.1, on the reverse strand, counting down.
TGTGGAACATACTGTGTGCAAATTGGCTGCCGTCTTTCTTACATTATAACAGTGACTACGCTTCAAACGTACTTAATTGGCTATGAATCACTTTGGGCCATCCTGAGGTTGTGACAAGTGCAATATAAGTGCAAGTCTTCCTTTATTTTCCTCGATGGATGTCCTAACTGTCGTACTTTATTGTGAAATTGTTCATTTTGAATGTTTGCATCATGTCCATTCATGATGCTTCACGCCAACCTGTGTGGGGCAGTTGGGCCAGATGGTCTTTTCCTGTTCATCATTTATGCAAGTTTGTATATTTTGCTGACAGAAAACAGAGAAAACATTACAGAGAATCCCCGCTGGCACCTTTTTAAGCTGCCTAAACAAAGTGACAAGAGGAATCCTCTCTATTTGTATTATGATCTGCACAATATAGTCCCTGGCATGAAATATTTATCATTTCAGACACTCATCCCTGTCAGTAGACTCCTGCAGTTTTCCCATCAACCTAATCATATAGATTATATGGCCATGGCAGGGAACACTCACAGCTATTAGGTTAGCACTGAGTATAAAGTACTCCATGTCTGCAATATAAGGCATACCTTGCTTGCTGAACAATGGCACACCCCACTGAGTGGCAGGTTGGTAAACAAGGCAAATTCATTTTACATACCAAAATAAAAGCAAAATACTGCAGATGCTGGAAATCTGAAATAAAAGCAGAAAGTGCTAGAAATACTCAACAGGTCTGGCAGCATCTGTAGAGAGAGAAACAGAGTTGATGTTTTGAGTCAGATGTGACTTCTTCAGAACCTGAGTAGTTCTAGCACTTTGTTTTTATTTCATTTTAATCATTCTAATCTGCTTTCTCACTGAATTCAGTTTTGTTTCACAAAGGTGCTAACTTTACAGGGAAAAAGAAAGTTCCCAGAATCACAGAATCGCAGAATTGTTACAGTGCAGAAAGAGGCCATTCGGCCCTTCGTGTCTGCACTAGCTCCCTGAAAGAGCAATTCACTCAGTTCCATTCCCCTGCCTTCTCCCTGTAACCCTGCACATTCTTCCTTTTCATATAACAGTCCAATTCCCTTTTGAATGCTTCAATTGAACCTGCCTCCACCACGCTCTCAGGTAGCGCATTCCAGAGCCTAACCACTCTCTGTATGAAAAAGTTCTTCCTCATGTCACTTTGGCTTCTCTTACAAAATACTTTAAATCTGTGCCCTCTGGTTCTCGATCCTTTCACAAAAGTGGTAACAGTTTCTCTCTATCTACTCTGTCCAGACCCCTCATGATTTTGAATACCTCTATCAAATCACCTCTCAGCCTTCTCTTCTCCGAGGAAAATAGTCCTAACTTCTCCAATCTATCTTCATAACTGAAGTTCTTCATCCCTGGAACCATTCTTGTGAATCTTTTCTGTACTCTCTCCAATGCTTTCACATCTTTCTTAAAGTGCAGCACCCAGAACTGGACACAACGCTCCAGCTGAGGCCGAACTAGTGTCTTATACGAGTTCAACATAACCTCCTTGTTCTTGTATTCTATGCCCCTATTAATAAAGCCCAGGATACTGTATGCTTTATTAACCACTCTCTCAAACTGTCCTGCTACCTTCAATGACTTATGACAAATTCCAAGTATGCTTTATCAACATATAAATCACAAAATATGTAAATGATGCTGGTCATCTGAAACAAATTTTTTCAGGGCTAAAGCCAGATCAACTCATCAACTCTTCCCCAAACCCCCCTTCCAAGTGTTAAGCTAATTGAGAAAGTGAGTATCCAAAACATTCAAACCAAGATCTTGAGATCAGATGACACTCCATGAGCTGATCTCAACTCAGGGTAGCAGAAGTAAAGTTCTTATTTTGAGTTTGTTTTAATTTTCTTTGCAATCCAAGATTGAATGAGATGGAATAACTTAATATTCAAAACCAACATTAAATGCAGCAAAAGTTCAACCTCTGCTAACAAATTCCATTTTGCAGGCTTGCTGACTTGGGAATTCTGCCTCAAACCAATTGCTAACTCTTAAATTGTTAAGGGATGAACTCAAACAACTATGAAATATTAACATTTGTTGGGGCCACAATTGCAGTTATAAAGATCTCAGTGACATGTATGTTCATTTTGAACAGTGTTTCTGGTAATTATTAGTAGTGCCCTTTTTATTGGAAGTCAAAAGTCAGAGTGAGGGGGGAACAAGGCATTTTAAGTTGTTCTGCATTGCTCAATGTCAGTCCATCAGCCTGAATTAAAGAGGACACTTACTGAAGTCTGTAGGGGCAAATGACAGACAAAAGACCTTAAGAAGTGAAAAGAAAGAGATAACTTGTATTCATATAACTCTGGAACTCCCTCCCTAAACCTCTCCTCCTCTCTACCTTTCTTTTGTCCTTTCAGATGATCCTTAAAACCAACCTCTATGGTTAAGCTTTAGGTCATCTGCCCTAATATCTTCTTATGTGCCCTGGGACATTTTGTTATATTAAAGATGCTACAAGTTGCTATTTTTATTAAAGTACATCTCACAATCTCAGTAAATTCCAAGGCACTTCACAAACAATGAGATACTTCTGAAGTGTAGTCACTGTTGTAATGTAGCAGCCAATTTGTGCACAGCAAGGTCCCACAAATAACAATGAGATAAATGAACAGATAACCTGTGTTAGTGGTGTTGATTAAGGGATAAATGTTGGCCAGCAGTCTTGGAGAACTCTCTTCCCTTCTTCAAATAATCCCATGGGATTATTTATATCTGTTTGAACAGCGAGATAGGGCCACGGTTTAACATTTCATCTGAAAGATGCCGCCTGCAACTGTATCACTCTTCCTCAGTACGACACTGACGTTTCAGTCTATATTATGTGCTTAAGTCCCTGAAGTGGGACTTGAATCCACAACAATGTTGGTAGCACCGCTGAGACGTGGCTAGCAGTGAGAGACAAGTGGAGTGTGAAGGACTAGTAGACTATAAAATTTAACATTAACAAGTATAATTGGGACAAGTACAAATTTTTAATTTGATTTTATTTTGCTCCCTTCTAGCTACTTAATCCCAGAACCACTTAAATTTGTTTATTTGGTGCCTTCGCTGTCGGATGGTTCAGGATGGTAATAGGTTAATTCATAAATTTATTCACCAGCCTAAAACTAGTTTGCTCCATTTTTTGGGTGTGAAGTCACAATTTGCAACCTGCCTGCGCCAGTTCCGTTGGAGGTGGGCAGCACATAAATTTGGTTCTCTCACCTTATTACCTCGTGTAGGGTTTAGCCTCAGCCACCATTCACCATTGATCTGCAGGTGACTTAAAATAGTATTCACCAGGCTACATCATTAAGTTGTTGAACAAATCTTATTTAATTTTTACGGAAAACAGGATTTCATAGTACCTTATCATCCAAAGGATGGTACATCAGACAGTACAGCACTCCCTCAGTACTGCACTGAAGTGTAAGCTGATAATGTGCTAAAATCTCTGAAGTGAACCTTGAACTGGTGTGAAACAGGGCTGTGTTCTCGCACCCACACTTTTTGGGATTTTCTTCTCCCTGCTGCTTTCACATGCGTTCAAATCCTCTGAAGAAGGAATTTTCCTCCACACAAGATCAGGGGGCAGGTTGTTCAACCTTGCCCGTCTAAGAGCGAAGTCCAAAGTACGGAAAGTCCTCATCAGAGAACTCCTCTTTGCTGACGATGCTGCTTTAACATCTCACACTGAAGAATGCCTGCAGAGTCTCATCGACAGGTTTGCGTCTGCCTGCAATGAATTTGGCCTAACCATCAGCCTCAAGAAAACGAACATCATGGGGCAGGATGTCAGAAATGCTCCATCCATCAATATTGGCGACCACGCTCTGGAAGTGGTTCAAGAGTTCACCTACCTAGGCTCAACTATCACCAGTAACCTGTCTCTAGATGCAGAAATCAACAAGCGCATGGGTAAGGCTTCCACTGCTATGTTCAGACTGGCCAAGAGAGTGTGGGAAAATGGCGCACTGACACGGAACACAAAAGTCCGAGTGTATCAGGCCTGTGTCCTCAGTACCTTGCTCTACGGCAGCGAGGCCTGGACAACGTATGCCAGCCAAGAGCGACGTCTCAATTCATTCCATCTTCGCTGCCTTCGGAGAATACTTGGCATCAGGTGGCAGGACTATATCTCCAACACAGAAGTCCTTGAAGCGGCCAACATCCCCAGCTTATACACACTACTGAGTCAGCGGCGCTTGAGATGGCTTGGCCATGTGAGCCGCATGGAAGATGGCAGGATCCCCAAAGACACATTGTACAGCGAGCTCGCCACTGGTATCAGACCTACCGGCCGTCCATGTCTCCGTTATAAAGACGTCTGCAAACGCGACATGAAATCGTGTGACATTGATCACAAGTCGTGGGAGTCAGTTGCCAGCATTCGCCAGAGCTGGCGGGCAGCCATAAAGACAGGGCTAAATTGTGGCGAGTCGAAGAGACTTAGTAGTTGGCAGGAAAAAAGACAGAGGCGCAAGGGGAGAGCCAACTGTGCAACAGCCCCAACAAACAAATTTCTCTGCAGCACCTGTGGAAGAGCCTGTCACTCCAGAATTGGCCTTTATAGCCACTCCAGGCGCTGCTTCACAAACCACTGACCACCTCCAGGCGCGTATCCATTGTCTCTCGAGATAAGGAGGCCCAAAAAGAAAAAAAAAAAAAGAACCTTGAACTCATGACTTTCTGATTCAGAGGCAGAAGTTTGAATATGAACTTCCACTTCTGTGTCTTCTATCAGGAACGTACAAGACGGGAATGAGAAGTGGTTTGCAGAAGGGCTGGACATTACTATTGCAGATCCAGTCCTGCAGGCAGCATATGAAAAGAAGAAGGATGCATTGAAAGACCTGCAGGATTAATCATGTCTCTGGGCCATGATTTGCTCTTTTTCTACTCTCTGGAAAAGAGGCTTTGGAAAAGAAGATCTATAAGCAGCTCATTGAGATGTCAGCCAATGATAGATTCTTTGTTATGGATCAGGGGAGATTAACGGCATGCCCTTTCATCTCCAGATGCAACCAGTAATGGCATCTGTAAAGATTTGTAGAGGATCTGCCAAAGGTAAAGCTGGAGGGCAATGGAAGACTTGAGGCACTGTTAACCTGCAGGGACTTGGCCATATTTCCTCAAACAGATGCCCAATAACAGATGCTCCACGCACTGATAGGTAGATTGTGGAGATCCAGAAGGTATTCTGTGATGTTTTGGGTTAGGAACTGGTGGCTGAGGCGGTCATCTTTGTGGAACTGGGCATCAATTGTTGTTGCCTATGATGGTGAACCCACATAACTAAAGAAACTGGTGCCAGGTCTCCTTCCTCAGCACAGATTATAAAATAGTTTTGCAAGTCTTGACTGTTTAGCTTTCCTTTGTGTTGGCCTCCATGAACTAACAACAACTTCTATTTATATAGTACATTTATTGTAATAAAACGTCCCAAGGCATTTCACAGGAGCACAATAAAATAAAATATGACATTGAGCTTTTGGTCACAGTGGCAAGTTTTAAGGAGCGTCTTAAAGGAGGAAAGTGAAGTAGAGAGGTGTAGGAAGGGAATTCATGAGCTTAGGGCTTAAGCAATTGAAGACATGGCCACCAATGTGGAGCGATTAAAATCAAGGTACTTAAGAGGCCAAAATTATATAACACAGGTATCTCGGAGGGTTGTGGAGCTGAAGAAGTTTACAGAGATAGGGAGGGGTGAGATCATGGAGAGATTTGAAAACGCAAACACCCATTCCAGGTGTAACAGTGATTTACATGTACTTCTTTCAATTTAGTATACTGTATTCTCTACTCACAATGCGGTCTGTTCTACATTGAAAAAACCAAACACAGATTGGGTGACCGCTTAGTGACACCTCCGTTCAGTCCACAAGTCCGAGCTTCCGGTGGCCTGCCATTTTAATTCTCCACCTTGTTCTCATGCTAACATCTCTGTTCTCGACCTACTGTAGTGTTCCAATGAAGCTCAATGCAAGCTTGAGGAACAGCACCTCATCTTTCGACTGGGCATTTACAGCCTTCTGGACTCAACATTTTGTTCAACAATTTCAGACCGTAATCTCTGCCACCATTTTGTTTCCGTTTCTTTGCATGTTTCAGTCTTAATCCTGTTTTTCTCTTGCTTTGCTTTTGGATGGCAGCTGTTCATTATTCTGCCATTCACACCTCCTTTGGGCACATATTTTATTTGTTAACTTGTCCCATTACCACTCCCTTTGGCTGTGTCCCACCAAATCCTTTGCCATTTAATGTCTCCTGTCTTCTGCACTATCACAAACCTTCCCTTTTGTTCATTTTCCACCCTCCCCCATTTGACCTACTTAAAACCTATTAATTTCTAACTTTCTCCAGTTCTGACTAAAGGCCATCAACGTGAAACGTCATCTCTATTTCTCTCTCCGCAGATGCTGCCAGACCAGCATTTTCTGGTTTTATTTAAGGCAGTGAAACACACTAGGGCACTTTTGTAGTATTAGGACTTGCTTTACAGGCAAATGTGTGAGAGATAGTGAACTCTTGCCATGGGTATTACCGAGTCAAGGAGGTGCTGGGTGGTGGCAGGACATCACTAGATGTGTTAGCCACCCAGTTATCTTGTCATTACTTCTGTCCTACCACTAAATCCCACCCACAAATTAAAATCCATATTTAGCCCTAACTCTGTTTGTTGTATCAAGATGGCTCAAAGGATGACAGAACTACTGTCCAATCTGACCTCTATTCAGACAGTAGTATAGCCACTTTAAATCAGTGCTCAGTATCCTGTCTGCATGTCCATTCTGTGGCCCAGACAAAATCACTATTCACACAGTGCGCACCTGGGTGGCCGTAGAATATAACCACACAGCCTTGAAGATTTTCAGAGCCAGTGAATACTGGAGGATATTGATAGTTTCAGAAATATTGTCCTGTATTTTCAGGCAAAATCCCTGTTTATGCTGTCTGGGTGGCTTGACAGGAGAGAGGAAATATCCCAATGGTTCAGGCAATGGCATTCAAAGTCTCTAGCCTTTTAAATTGACTGAAGGTAGATGTAAAATATGTGCAAATGTAAAATATATTTTAAGAGGTTCAAGGTAACTTCTGGATGTTTCTTACACCTGGTTTGACATCATCGTGGATTTAGACTCCATGAAGTGTGAAAAAAATAGAGTGATTCTTGCTGTTCCAGGGTATCTCATTCCCCATCATTCCAAGAGCCAGACTGGATTTACATCAGAATCTTAGCATGGTGTGAAGCAGCTTCACACTACACGAAAGTTGTAGTGTAAACATACCCTAGTACAGCATTGTGACATAGTCACATTCCTCATAGCATGTTACAGTTCGTTAGACAGCTCCAAATACCTGCAAACACTTTGCATAATTTTGCAAGGCTCAGTAAACCAACTGATGCTTAAGGTATCAGGCTATCTGCATCTCCTTAACTATGTGTAAAAAATTGTCAGAATTCCAGTGACATCCTTTCTCATCGTGTGAATCTCAAAATCAGTTTCACTGTTACAATAAAATTAGTTTCCTACTTACAATTAATGGAGTAATAAAGGTCTATGATGTCTTCAAATAGGGCATTAATTATTTCATACACGTTAATTAGGACACTTTATATTTGGCTGGTTGGGTACATGAGTAAACAAGCTGGGTGAGATCCCCCAGGAGACTATGGAAAGATAATGATCTTCTTTTGATTACAGTAAGGGAGAATTTAATACAATCATGGAGTAATTAGGGAAGAAAATGAGGCAGTATTGAATGCATGCACAGGTGTCAGCTAGATATGTGATGCGAGTTTCCTAGAGCAGGTAATCTAATAAAGCAAGGCAGCTCGAGAATTAATGAGCATGACATCCTGTGTGGAAAAACAGAGCTGGTGCAGCAAGTCAAACAACAGGATGCACTTCAGCAACTCGTCAAAGTTTCTTTGGCAGCGCCTCGTAAACCCATGATACCTTAGTGTTTTATTATATGAGCATTGTGCGGAGATATTTAAGGTAAATGTCAGGGCCTGAAAGTGCACGTTATCATTTGTGCTGCAGTAGCACCAGTGGAGTAGGACTTCAGCCTTGCTGGAAGTCACAGGTTCTGCTGACTGAAATATTGAAAGGTGGCTGAGGAGTGCAATTCCAGTGTAACATGGGAGCAGATTGCAGAGGGGTAGGGGGTGGATTAGGGACCTGTAGCTGCAGGGTTTAAAAACATGCAGCAGCTTAAGGTGGCAGTGGATTCTAGGGACACAGCAGGTAAGTGCTGTGTGGGTTTTCCTCCAGCCTTTTTAAAAATGTTCAACTGCAGCAATTTCTCAGGTTTCTGCACTTACCACATTTGCTTTTCTTCCTAAGGTGTTGCTCAATAAGGGGCTGTGGAAGAGTAGAGGATAATACTGATGAGAATGATATGATGTCCTTTTTTGCTGCTAGATAATTATGATGATGTCATGCTGCTCCCTGTACCTCTGTCACACCTGCCTTCTCTCACTCTATTGCATGACGCTCGTCATCTGCCTAATCTGTCCTATAGACCCGACACTTTCATCTCAGGGGATCTAGTCTGGAGAGGACACAGATTTAAAATAGCTGGCAAAAGAATCAGAGGCGAGATGAGGCGAATTTCTTTTACACAGCTTCCGTATGATTTGGAATGCAATGCCTGAAAGGGCGTTGGAAGCAGATTCATTCATAACTTTCAAAGGGGAATTGAATATGTACTTGTAAAGGAGTAAAATTGTAGGGCTATGGGGAAAGAGCAGGGGGGAATGGGCCTAATTGGATAGTTCTTTCGAAGAGCCTAAACAGACAGGGTGGACCGAATGGCCTCTTTTCTGCTTTTTATTGAATAATAATAAACTCCACTGTACAGCCGCAGTTTTTTTGAATAGTTATTTAATAATCTTCTTGAGACATATCTTACTGTCTTTTTTCACAATATGCTGTCTGGGCTCTGAAGCTATGATGACGTGTAAATGTGACTCACATGTTTTAGAGTTCTGAAAATGGGACCCTTCTGCTTTTGTTCTATATGGCCTTTAAACTGATACCGAAATCCAAAAATGGATTTATTCAGATCGTTACTGAGGAGAAAATAACCTAGCTAAGCTGAAAGCACAAATTATGATTATTGTTTGAATGAGACCTATTGTGACGAAGACCACACCTGCCAAAATGAGACATACTAATTTCATCATATGGAACATTATTTTTGAACAGGGAGTGCCTCCCTGATTCAAATAGCCAGGTGGATTTTGATCAAGAGACATTGAATGTGTAAGAGCCAGCATTCCACGTCTCTTCCCCCCACCACCGCACCTCCCACTGAGAGTGTCTGATAAGCTTGAAGGAATCCACAAACCTCACAGGAGAGACTGTTCCATATAAAGAGCTAGTCACATGATTGACCTGCTGGGCAACCTGGGGTTTTTTGAACTGTGCCACACGGAAAGGAACAGACTGCAATTTGAAGACAACAGAGAAGGAAGGTCTCTCCCTGTCTCTCTCTCTCTCACACAATGTTCCAGGGACCCACGGAGGTAACTTAAGCCTCAAGACAGAAGACAAGTGAAACAAGTTGGAAAGTGTGCACTGGACCCCAACGAGAACTGCAAGATTTAACTTCAATCAAAGACTTTACATCAAACCCAAAGCCAGTAACTGAACTCCAGCTATTGCTTCAAGCCTTTCCCCTTTGCTTCTTTCTCATCCTTTGTCTCTATTTGCACATGTGTTTATCGTGTATGCATGCTAGCATGGTCGTGTCATGCATTTTTAGTAGTTTTAACTGAATTAGAGTTTTAAGGTCAATAAACTTACACCTTTCTTGTTTAAATCTGAGAAAACCGGTCTGATTGATTTTTTTGCAATTACAGTTAGAGAGCAGTGAGCAAAGACTCAGTGAGAGGGAAGCTAAAACACGGTGTTTTAAAAATTAAACCTGTTAAGACCAAACCAGGAAAAGGCTGATAGGGGAGCCCTAGACCTCTGCCTCACCTGGTCGTAACAGAAATTTGGGGGCTAGCGTCCTGGATTGGACCCACAGACAAATGAGAAATTGGAAGTGGGAAGTCAAATTGATCCCAATCAAAAAGAGAAAAGATTTTCTTGTGGTTGTGTGTGCTAGAATACAACATGTCTGTGACTGAAGCCAGTAACTCCCCAAGCCAGGGTGAATTAACTTGGGATAAGTTAAAAGCACAGTCTATGGAAGAGTAGAGAAATATGGCTGAGCAGTGTGGGATCGCTTTCCATGCCAAGGCTAGGAAATCGGAATTCCTAAGACTAGTGGCCAGCCATTTTTCCCTCGAATCTGAAAAAACAGAGACGGGGTTAGAAATAGACTCTGACAGGGTATTGCTAGCAAAGATACAATTGGAACAGAGGAAACTTGAATTAGAGGGCAGGGAAAGAGAGGGAGAAAGGGAAAGACTGGAGAAAGAAAAAGAAAGAGCGGAGAGAGAGAAAGAAAAACAGGAGAGAGAAATTTCCAGAAGGAATGGGAAGAAAGAGAGCTGAGGCAGCTTGAATTAACTAGGGGATGACAGAGTAACCCCAACATAAGCATGGCCAATATGGAGACTAATAATTTGGGGCTTTGTACTGAATTGTTAACATTTTCCCAATTGATTCCAAAATTCAATGAGGGAGACATGGAAGCATTTTTGTATCTTTTGAGAAACTGGTAAGGCAGTTAAAGTGGCTGGCTGAGAGCTGGGCTCTACTGTTGCAAAGTAAGCTAACAGGAAAAGCCCACATGGTTTCTTCCCTGTTGCTAGATGACAGTTCATCAAATTATGAACTGACAAAAAATGCTATCCTCAGGGCATATCAGCTAGTACTGGAAGCCTATCACTAGAAGTTTCAAACCCTCAAGAAGCAAGCTGATCAAACTTACTTGGAGGTTGAGAGAAATAAGCAGCTGGCTTTTGACCAGTGGTTGAGGGCTCTTAAAGTGCAGCCCAGCTATGAAAACCTAAGAGAGGTAATTCTGCTAGAGGAATTTAAAAACTCTCTCCCACTCTCCATAAAGATTCATGCAGAGGAACAAAAAGTTCATAGTGCAAGGCAAGCCACAGTTCTGGCTGATGAGTTTTCTCTGATATATAGGTTGGTTCCCCAGGGGAAAACCTTTCCTAGCCACCTCAGAAAAGGACAAAGGATGAGAAGGTGATAGGAGCCCAAGCAGTCCTGGGAGAGAGAGAAAAGCAGGAGACCAGGGGCCCTCCTCCAGCCAAAAAGGAAGGTGCTGTAAGTAGGAGTGAGACCCGGAGACCAGTGTGCTTCCATTGCAATAAGGCAGGTCATCTAAGTGCTGACTGCTGGAAACTATGGGGAAAGCCTCTAGGATTAATCAGAGCACTCCTGCTCAGTGTAGGAGAAGGGACCCTGATGGAAAACACAGTTGAACAAGCCGTGGTTTTAACTGCAGCAGTAATAAGGCCCAGAAAACATACTGCTGCAGGTGCAGGAAAATTTTATAGGATTCCTGAACGTTATCAGGATTTTGTGTCTGAAAGGAGAGTAACCCCATACCCCTCGAGTGGGGCAAGCAAGCCCATAGTAATCCTAAGGGACACAGGGGCCACCAGATCCCTTTTACTGGGAAAAGGCTTGACCTTTCCCCCAGAGAGTGCAGTAAATACCAGAATGGTGGTGAATGGTATTGGAGGGCAATGTACACCTGCACCTTTACATTGGGTGCACTTGGAGTGCGACCTATTTTCAGGACCGGGACCCTAGTTTGCCTGTGGATGGGGTTGACCTGCTCCTAGGTAATCATCTGGCGGGGGCGAAGGTGGTAGCCTCTCCAGTAGTGATAGAGAGACCGCTGGTCAGAGTGGCAGGAGACGGTCCTCTGCAGTTCCCCTGAATGGAATTGGACCATGACCAAACCAGCTCCCCCAGAGGAGACGGAATTGTCACTGCAGGCAGATGACCATAAGGTCTGTCTGTCTGAAACTTTCTTTGGAAAATGAGAGGACCCAGAGAATTAGTTAAATGGATCTTCCCTAGCTGAGGCTCAGTGAGCTGATCCAGTATTGAAACTTTAGCACAGGCTGCCCAGTCTGAAATTGAAGCAGAAGGAGTCCCTGATTGCTACTCTTTAAAGAATGAGGTACTGATGAGGAAGTGGAGTTCTCCTCACAGACCTGAGAAGAAAGAGTGAACAGTTGTTCACCAGTTAGTGGTGCCACAGAGGTACCAGAGAGAAATATTAAGAATGGCCCATGAGATTGCAGTGGCTGTACATGTCGGTATATGAAAAACCAAAGCCCGCATAAGGCTGCAGTGTGACTGGCCAAAACTCCACAAAGATGTGATGGAGTACTGTAGGAGTTGCCACATGTGCCAGGTGGAGGGGAAACCCCAACTTACAGTGATATCTGCACCCCTAAGTTCTGTATCGGCGTTTGGAGGACCCTCCAGCAGATGGCTGGTGAATTGTAAGGGACACCTGCTGAGAACAAAAGAGGACAGACAGGCACTGGGCTGGCTAAAAGTTAGAGAGGAAAAGGGACAAAGGGGACAGGTTAAAGGAGATCCGAGGGGATTCCCAAATGGAAACCATGACTGTCCGGTCAGCCAACCCCAAGATGTTTGTAAATGCAGACACCAGAAGCACCCCACCAGAGTTGCTAACAGCATTTAAAGAAACCTGCTGGAACAAAGAGAGTCCTCAAGAGGGCAGAGAAACTGTGAGGGCGATGCCTCACCTAGTCAAAGTGTCACAGGGGAGTGCAGCAGAATCTAGACAAATACCTGCAAGCAGGAATGTCCCAGAAGACAAAGGGAAGATTAGGAAAGAATCCACCCCCAAAATCAGGAGAAAAGGGAACCAACCATACCCTAAAGTCCGAGCATGACTCATCTAAACACTGAAAGAGAGATCAGAGTGGATCCACCCACTGCCAGCTCTCATAAGAGAATTCCAAACCAGGGCTAATTAAACCTAACCCTCTCCCTGCAGACCTCAACAGGAACAAAGACACCCGAGGCAGTCATGAAAATGTGCAAACTGCAAACCTCCCCAAAAGTCACATGTTTATTGGGAGGCCCATTTCCAACATATTGCAGGCTGATGGTGAAGAAACTTTAAACCCCTTTGGGCAACACATAACTAGCTCTGACCCACCTCAAGGGAAAAAGGGCAGTTTAAAGCAGCACTGCTACAAAGGAAAGACTGGCTGTAATAATTTTTAGGATTATAATGAAATGCTCTCCTAATATCACATTTCAGTCCACAGGATGTGGCAGTGTGACAAAAACCACACCTGCCAAAATGAGACATATTAATTTTGTTATATGGAACATTATTTTTGAACTAAAATGAAAGCAAAATACTGCAGATGCTGGAAATCTGAAATAAAAACAAAAAGTGCTAGAAATACTCACAGGTCTGGCAGCACCTGTGGACAGAGAAACAGAGCTAACGTTTCAGGTCTATGACCTTTCATCAGAGTCACATGACTAACCTGCTGGGCAACCTGGGGTTTTTTGAATTGTGCCACACAGAAAGAAACAGACTGCAAGCTGAAGATAACAGAAAAAGAAAGTCTCTCCCTGTCTCTCTCTCTCTCTCATGCAAAGTTCCAGAGACCCACAGAAGTAACTTAAGCTGCAAGCCAAAAGACCAGCGAAACAAGTTTGAAAGTGTGCACTGGGCCCCAACGAGAACTGCAAGACTTAACTTCAATCAAAGACTTTACATCAAACCCAAAGCCAGTAACTGAACTCCAGCTATTGCTTCAAGCCTTTCCCCTTTGTCTCTTTCTCCTCCTCTGTCTCTATTTGCATATGTGTTTATTGTGTATGCATGCTAGCATGATCACGTCGTGTATTTTTAATAATTTTAACCGAATTAAAGTTTTAAGGTCAATAGACTTACACCTTTCTTGTTTAAACCTGAGAAAACCTGTCTGGTTGTTTTCTTTGCAATTACAATTTGAGAGCAATGAGCGAAGACTCACTGAGAGGGAGGCTAAAACACGGCGTTTTAAAAATTAAACCCTGCTAAGGCCAAACCAGGAAAAGGCTAATAGGGGAGCCCTAGACCCCTGCCTCACCTGGTCATAACACTGATGCTGAGGTGCAACTGGAGTTAAATGTCAAATGGTGAGCCTGAATATCAGAAGCAATTCATGATCAATAGGATTTTATTAATGAGGACTGGGTGTGGATAGTAATGAAGACCAGTTTTAAGATTTTGAGAAATGAGTATTTAAAAATAGTTAGGTGCCACAACTTATACTTTTATTTCTTAAATGTTGTATTCAATAGGTCAACAATATGTAGTTAGGAGCCAAATCCAGGCACTTGTTGCGAGTGTGGAAATATGTGAGGAATGAATGGGCTTTCCAAGTCCTGCTCTCTCCCCAAATTCTATGGACTGATTTTTTTCTCCATTATCACAGCCATGGAAATGACTGGAAAATAGGACAGTTAGGCTATTTTAATGAGCAAGTGGAGTTGCAGCAGATGTAACCCAGGATCAGGGTAAATGTTGGAAAATAATTATGCATGACAGAGTAAAATGGGCGAACATCAGTAACGTGTGAATTTTCCCAGGAAAAAAATGGCACAGCTTCACTCTTGCACATAGTTACATCTTAAACTTCCAGGCAATTTTGGCCCATAATCTACATCTAATTAACCCCATATCCTGAAGTATGTCTCATACCATCTAATTTTAAAGCTTTCTTTGTTATCACTTTGGATGCATACCAAACCAAAAATCAAGACAATTTAATTGAGTATCAGCTGTGGCTCAGCTGGGAACACTCTCACCTCTAAGTCATGGTTGGCATCCTTCCATCTATGAAAGGTGATGGACATGCAGCAAACAATCCATTGAGGTGGGGTGTCTTCTTTTGATGCACCTTTGCTGATGGCTGTGAAGGCCAATCCTTGAGAGGCAGGTTCTGCCACAAGTGCTGCACGTGAAACTGCCATGTGATGCTGTGAGTTGTTGTTTTGATGTTGGCACCTGTTGCCAAGCAACTGGTTATCATGGTACTGCACACCCGTCGACAGGATGTGTCGCCATTTCCCTCTTTTTCCTGCTTGTGACTCCCAGGTGTGATAGTCGACAGTTAGGGCCTTCATGTCATGCTTGCACACATCGTTGAAGCAGAGCTTTGTTCGCCCCACTGGTCGTCTGGCTCGGCTACCACACCACACAGAATGTCCTTGGGTAAGCAACCGTCTTCCACCCTGCGGACGTGTCCAATCCACCAAAGCCACCTCTGCTTGATTAGTGCCAATGCACTGGGGAGCTCTGACTTTGAGGGAACCGCCACATTTGTGATTTTTTTCCTTACAGGATATACCCATACCGTGCTGCAGACAGCAAACATGGAAATTATTGAGCTTCTTTTCCTGGTAGCTGTAAGACACCCATGTTCCACAGTCATACAGCAAGCTGAAGAGAACACAGGCCTTATAAACCATCAGCTTGGTCCTAAGGGTCAGCTTGGTGTTATCCCATGTGTGTTTTGCAAGTCAGTCAATGGCGGTAGCTGCTTTCCCTATGCGTGTTTTGAGTGCTGCATTAAGGAACAAATTTTCTGTCACCGTGGACCCAAGGTAGCAGAATTTGCTAACCACTTCCAGTGGGGCGTTCTTTAGTATGATCAGGGGTGGAGAATGCAGCACCTTGTCCCATGACCATGGTTTTCTTGACGCTTATATTCAAGGCCTGTTTTGTCTAGAGTGTCAAAGGAGAGGTGATCTCATTGAAACCTACAAAATACTTAAAGGGATAGACAGGGTAGATGCAGGTAAGATGTTTCCCCTGGTTGGGAAGTCTAGAACCAGGGGACACAATTTCAAAATAAGGGGGAAGCCACTTAGGACAGAGATGAGGAGAAATTTCTTTACTCAGAGGATTGTGAATCTTTGGAATTCTCTACCCAGAGGGCTGTGGAAGCTCAGTTATTGAATATGATTAAAGCAGAGATTGACAGATTTCTAAATACCAATGATATAAAGGAATATGGGGATTATTACGACCAGGTGAGAAGGGGTCTAGGGGTTCCCTCTTAGCTTTTGCCAGACTTAACTGTAATTTTAATTTTAGAAACACCGCGTTTTTAGCTCCCCCTCAGTGAATCCTTGTTCACTGCTCCAATTGTAAGGCAAAGAAATCACAGGTTTCCTTAGATTTAAACAAGAAAGGTGGAAGTTTATTAATCTTAAACTCTAATCCGGTTAACGACTACGAATATGCGACGTGATCAGGCTAACTTGCATACGCAATAAACACACATGCAGATAGAGACAGAAAAAGTAGAAAAGAATAAAGGGGAAAAGTTTGAGGCAATATCGGGACTATAATTACAGTCCTTTGAGTTCAATGTGGGGTCTTTGGTTGCCGGTAAGTCCTGCTGTTTGTTGGGGCCCAGTTCACGCTTCAACTTGTTTCGATGTCGGAGTCTTTTCTCTCTTAAGGTTTACGTGTCTTCCATGGTCCGGTGGCTTGGGAAAAAGCGAGAGAAGGACAGCCAGGAGAGAGGCTTCCTTGTTCCAGCTTCAGTTGAAAACTCTAGTTTTCTCAATTCAAACTGTCCTGTGTCTCATTCAAAAGCCTAGATCAGCCGGTTAGTCATGTGACCAGCTAGCTCAATTGCCCTAACCGATCTCTGTTAATTGTATCAGTAAGCAATTCTTTTGTCTCTCCAAGCACTGTCTCTTAGTATGCAAATGTATGCAAATGTTCTTCCAGCCAAATGTTCTTCCAGCCAAGTGTCTGGTGATCTTCAAACAAGTCATTTCTTCACTCCAGCAACAATTTAAAATCAATGTTCATATGGTGAAATTAATATGCCTCATTCTTGGGAGGTGGGGGTCTGCATGACACAATAGTGTGAGAAAAAGGCATTGAAGTGGATGATCAGCCATGATCGTACTGAATGGCAGAACAGGCTCGATGGGCTGAGTGACCTACTCCTGCTTCCATGTTCTGTTATTATGAATGGGAGAGATAGTTCATGAGTCTTTGTAGCTGCGTCTCCATGTGAGCGACTAGCACAGAGTCATCAGTGTAGAAAAGTTCACTGGTCAGTTCGTGAAGTGTTTTGGTCTTTGCTTTTTGCCTTAATAGATTGTAGAGCTTGACATCTGACCTAGTGTGCAAGTAGACCCCTTCCATATCTGCAGGGCAGGTGAAGGTCAGGAGTATGGAGAAGAAGATGCCAAACAGAGTTGGGGCTAGGACACAACCCTGTTTCACTCCATTTTTCACTTCAAAGCTGTCGCAAGTGGAGCCATCAACTGTACAGTGCAATGTATGTTGGCATGGAAGGAGCAGATGAGACTGAGGATCTTCGCTGGACAGCAAATTTTTCCCAAAATCTTGGAGAGCCCTGCTCTGCATACAGTGTGGAATGCCTTAGTGAGATCTACAAAAGTAAGGTAAAGGGTATACACTGTTCCCTACACTTCTCTTGTAGCTGGCATATGGGGACGATCATGTCCACTATAGATCTACCAGCACGGAAACTGCATTGTGCTTCTGGGTACACTCTTTCCAGTCTACATTGACCAGATCCTGCCTTATTTTACTAAAATTCGCTCTCCACCAATCCAAAAACTTTTTTTGCAACTTGTCTATTTCTTTCTCCATAACAAGCTTAAATTGTACCACGTTGTGATCGCTATCACCAAAATGCTCCCCCACCAACACATCAACCACCTGTCCTGCTTCATTCCCCAGAATTAGGTCCAAGACTGCACCCTCCCTTGTTGGATCCTCTACATGTTGAGCTAGTGTCTCCCTAGTATCCTGGCCAATATTTATCCCTCAATCAACATAACAAAAACAGATTATCATTATCACATTAATGTTTGTGGGAGCTTGCTGTGCACAAATTGGCTACCACGTTTCCGATGCTACAACAGTGACTGCACTTCAAAAGTACTTCATTGGTTGTAAAGCACTTTGAGATGTCTGGTGGTTACAAAAATCATGATATAAATGGTAGTCTTTCCTTTTATTGGTACCAGTTGCTTTCTTCTGTGCCTCATCCACCTGGTGATGTTTCTATGCACCACCTTACCCATGCTACAGAAACTAGTTAAAGCCACTGTGCTGACAAGTTAACTGAACTATTTTGAGTCTGGTAAGTACTGACACTAATGCATAGATGATTCATTCAACAAGAGTGTGAGGAAGGGAAAGGAAGGCAAGGACTGAAGTAAGAAACAGCAAATAGAAGGAGATAATGAAATATAAAATTATTGCAGCTGGAGTCCAATGTGGGAAAGTGTGAGGTCATCCACTTTGCACCTAGGAAAGATGGATCAGACCATTTTCTGAATGGCGAGAAGCCAGGGACCATAGGTAAGCAGAGAGATTTAGGGTTCCAAGTAGAGAAATCACTAAAAGCTAGTGGACAATTACAAAAACTAATTAAAAAGGCTCATGAAATGTCAGCCATTATCTCAAGAGAGCTGGAACAGAAGGGGTGCAAGTTATGTTACAGCTGTGCAGAGCTCTGGTTAGACTCTACCTGGAGTACTGCATTCAGTTTTGGGCACTGGGCTGCAGGAAGGATATATTGGCAGGGTGCAGCTCAGATTTACCAGTTTGATTCTGGGGCTAAAAGAATTAATGATGAGAACTGGTTGCACAGACTAGGCTTGAATCCCCTTGAATATGGGCGGCACAGTGGCGCAGTGGTTAGCACTGCAGCCTCACAGCTCCAGGGACCCGGGTTCGATTCTGGGTACTGCCTGTGCGGAGTTTGCAAGTTCTCCCTGTGTCTGTGTGGGTTTTCGCCGGGTGCTCTGGTTTCCTCCCACAGCCAAAGACTTGCAGGTGATAGGTAAATTGGCCATTCTAAATTGCCCCTAGTGTAGGTAGGGAATATGGGATTACTGTAGGGTTAGTATAAATGGGTGGTTGTTGGTCGGCACAGACTCGGTGGGCTGAAGGGCCTGTTTCAGTGCTGTATCTCTAAATAAAATAAATAAAAATATAGAAGATTAATAGGTGATCCAATATAAGTGTTTAAGGTGGTTAAAGTATTTGATAGGATAGCTAGAGAGAAATTATTTCCTCTGGTGGCAGAGTCCAGAGATTAGAGCTAGACCATTCAGGGGTTAGGTCAAGAAGCACTTCTTCACACAAAAGATAGTGGAAATCTGGAACTTTCTTCCCAAACAAATTGTCAAGACTCGGTCAACTGAAAATGTCAAAACTGAGACTGATAGATTTTTGTTAGGCAAATGTATGAAGGGTTACGGAACCAAGGTGGGTAGATGGAGGTAAGATACAGATCAGCCATGATCTAACAGACAGCCGGAACAGGTTCAACGGGCTAAATGGCCCACTTCTGTTCCTATGTTCCTTCCTGAATATTAATTTACACAAATTGAATTTTTTAAAAACCTGTATGCACAATGAAGAATCCAGCATTGATAGTTTTCTTCTGTTCTCCTAAACCTGGCAGGGTAGTTGGGGAGTTAATCCTCCAAATATGTGCTGATGACTGGGAATTTCATCATTCGGTACCTGTGCAAGGGCATTCTCCTTATTTTTTTCTTATCTCTCCACTTCTTATCCATTGTTTCTATTCTTTGTTTCCATAAAGCTACACAGACTGTGCAGACAATGCTTATTGCATGCTCACATGATTGTCATGTTGGTTTGAAGTAACATTGCATGAATTTGTGCTGTTTCTCTATCCCTGCTATCAGTTATATGTAAAAGAAGATAAATGGGCCTGAACTACACATGCTTCTCATTCAGTCAATCTGCATTAAGCTTTACTTTATTTTTAAATAAACTGCAGTGTAGAAATGATATGATAGCACAAGGGCCTTTAAACTCGTATCAATGTACATTTTAAAACTGCAGAAAGGCAATACAGTATGGGCATATATGTCATATATTCTTGGGTTGTTTGCTTGTTAAATTGCTCAATAGCAGCCTCATACTTTTTCAGTGATTAACAACTGTGCAGAATGTAATGGACTGAGTATGCATCACTGAGCTCATTATCGCTGCTATTTCAGGGCACAGTGGCATTAGATTCATTGAAATGTTACAGGTCCAGATGGCTTAATTTTTGTTGAGTACAAGAGTTTCTGTATTAAAACTGACTGAAATACAGAGTAATTGTACGATACAAAGCCATTAATATTACTCAGGAAATTAATCAAATAATACCATAAAAAATTAGTAAAATAAATAATCAGTGATTCAGAAAATCTTTTTTAAGTGCTTCATTCTCTTACTTCACGCTTAATAAGGTGGTGCATGATATTCTACTGCATCGGCTTATTTTAAGCAAGAACTTTTTGTCAAACTGAAACTACATGTGCTAAAGTGTGGGGATATGAGAAAAGTAAGAGGATCAGAGATACTTATAAGTGAGCAACAAGGCAGTAATCTAATCCAAGGGTTTATATTGTAATCCCTGAAAGCAAAGCACAAGTGTTTTGTTATCACCATTCTGAGAGTGGATTACTGCCTTATATTCATTTACAGCTAGTTGCGATTATTTATAATGCGACAGACTGTGAATTTATTTTGAACTGTTTTCCTTACCATTATGTTTCATTGATGTGTAAGCTATTTAATGCAGTTTGAATTAGAACACAGTGCTAAACGATGAAGGCTAAAGGCTATTTTGACAATATTTTGATATACAAGACTCACTTCACATGATGTAATTCATAACCACATGTTAATTTTTTTTCCGTAATGAATTTCCTGTTAATTTACTATTTGGTGCATTACAAAGTATAACATTTGTTGCACATTCTATGGTAATTTTTAAAATGATATTAAGTAATCGGCTGAAAGTTACAGCAGCTTTCCAAGGACACCTTACAAAGGTCAGTATCCAATTCAGGTATTTGAATCCAAAAGTGAAGCACCCAGGGCTAAAAATTGATTTGCCCTGTTTTTTGAGCACTGTTGAAGAGGGCCCATCACTTGATTTGATGATGCTCACATTCACCTGCTCAGCTACTGGTACTGCACGTTCTTCTTCTTCTTCTTCTTTGGCCTCCTTATCTCGAGAGACAATGGGTAAGCGCCTGGAGGTGGTCAGTGGTTTGTGGAGCAATGCCTGGAGTGGCTATAAAGGCCAATTGTAGCGTGACAGACTCTTCCACAGGTGCTGCAGATAAAATTGGTTGTCAGGGCTGTTACGCAATTGGCTCTCCCCTTGCGCTTCTGTCTTTTTTCCTGCCAATTGCTAAGTCTCTTCGACTCGCCACACTTTAGGCCCACCTTTATGGTTGCCCGCCAGCTCTGGTCACTGACAGCTGGCAACTGACTCCCACGACTTGTGATCAAAGTCACAGGACTTCATGTTGCGTTTGCAGACATCTTTAAAGCAGAGACATGGACGGCCGGTGGGTCTGATACCAGTGGCGAGCTCGCTGTACAATGTGTCCTTGGAGATCCTGCCATCTTCCATGCGGTTCACATGGCCAAGCCATCTCAAGCGCTGCTGGCTCAGTAGGGTGTATATGCTGGGGATGTTGGCCGCCTCAAGGACTTCTGTGTTGGAGATACGGTCCTGCCACCTGATGCCAAGGATTCTCCGGAGGCAGCGAAGATGGAATGAATTGAGACGTCGCTCTTGGCTGACATACGTTGTCCAGGCCTCGCTGCCTGTACTCTACAGGTAAAGGGACGTCTGGCAAGTGGGAGGCTTTTAAAAGTGAGATAGAAAGAGTTCAGGGCCGGCATGTTCCGATTAGAGTGAAGGGCAAGTCTGGCAAGTTCCGGGTATCTTGGTTGACAAGGTATATTGAGGGTCTGGTCAGGGCAAAGAAGGAGGCATATGTCAGGTATAGGCAGCTGAGTTCAAGGAGTCCATTGAGCAGTATAAGGGATGTAGGAGTACACTTAAGAAGGAAATTAGGAGGGCAAAAAGGGGCCATGAGATTTCCCTGGCAGATAAGATAAAGGAGAATCCTAAAAAATTCGATACGTATATTAAGAATAAAAGGGTAGCTAGGGAGAGAGTAGGTCCCCTTAAAGATCAGTGTGGTAATCTATGTGAGGAGCCATGGGAAATGGGCGAGGTCTTAAATGAATACTTCTCATCTGTATTTAACATGGAGAAGGCCATGGAAGCTACTGAGTACAAGGGAGGGAACAGTGATATCCTGGAGCCTATCAACATTACAAAGGAGTAGGTGTTGGAGGTTTTGAAGCGCATTAAGGTGAACAAATCCCCAGGGTCTGGCCAGGTGTATCCTAGGATGCTATGAGAAGCAAGGGAGGAGATTGCTGGGGCCATGGCAGAGATTTTTGTATCATCGTTAGCCACGGGTGAGGTACCGTAAGACTGCAGGATAGCTAATGTTGTGCCTTTATTTAAGATGGGCAGCAGGGATAAGCTAGGGAATTACAGGCCAGTGAGCCTTACATCAGTGGTTGGAAAGTTATTGGAAGGGATTCTGAGAGACAGGATTTATAATCATTTGGAAAGGCAAGGTCTGATTAGGGATAGTCAGCATGGCTTTGTGCGTGGGAAATCATGTCTCACGAATTTGATTGAGTTTTTTGAGGAGGTGACCAAGAAGATTGAGGAGGGCAGGGCAGTGGACGTTGTCTACATGGACTTTAGCAAGGGCTTTGACAAGGTCCCACATTGTAGGTTGGTCCGGAAGGTTCGAACACATGGGATCCAGGGTGAGCTAGCAAATTGTATACAAAATTGGCTTGGTGATAGGAGGCAGAGGGTAGTAGTGGAGGGTTGTTTTTCAGATTGGAGGCCAGTGACCAGTGGTGTGCCGCAGGGATCGGTGCTGGGCCCTCTGTTGTTTGTCATATATATTAATGACTTGGATGTGAATGTAAGGGGTATGATTAGTAAGTTTGCGGACGACACCAAAATTGGTGGTATAGTGGACAGTGAAGAAGGTTTTCTAAGGTTACAACAAGATATAGATCAACTGGGAAAGTGGGCAAGGGATTGGCAAATGGAATTTAATGCAGACAAGTTTGAAGTGATACATTTTGGGAAGTCATACCAGGGCAGGACATATACAGTGAATGGCAGGGCCCTGGGGCGTGTTCTTGAGCAGAGAGACCTTGGGTTGCAAGTACATAGTTCCCTGAAAGTGGCAACGCAGGTAGACAGGGTGGTGAAGAAGGCATATGGCATGCTTGCCTTCATCGGCTGAGGCATTGAGTACAGGAGTTGGGACGTCATGTTGCAGTTGTAAATAACATTGGTTAGGCTGCACTTGCAGTACTGTGTGCAGTTCTGGTCACCACACTACAGGAAAGATGTGATTAAGCTAGAGGGTGCAGAAAAGATTCACAAGGATGTTGCCTGGTTTGGAGGGCTTGAGTTATAAAGAGAGATTGGATCGGCTGGGTCTGTTTTCCCTGGAGCGAAGGAGGCTGAGAGGGGACATGATAGAGGTATATAAAATTATGAGAGGCATAGATAGGGTAGATAGACAGAGTCTGTTTCCCATGGTAGGGGTGACTAAAACTAGAGGGCATAGATTTCAGGTGAGAGGGAGGAGGTTTAAAGGGATCAAAGGGATAAATGTTTCACACAAAGAATAGTGGGTATCTGGAATGAGCTGCCAGAGGAGGTGGTGGAGGAAGGAACAGTAGCGACATTTAAGAGGCATCTGGACAGGTACTTGAATGAGCAAGGCTTAGAGGGATATGGAATTAATGCAGGCAGGTGGAATTAGTATGGATGGGCATTATGGTCAGCATGGACGCGGTGGGCCGAAGGGCCTGTTTCTATTCTGTACAACTCTATGACTATGATGCTAATATAAAGTTAGGATCAGCACATGGTGAATCATTTGGGCATGAATGGGCTGCAGCCAGACCAGAAGTAAAGGATGGTTCATTTACCAGCTCCCCGGAGGGCAAGGTTGTAGATGAGTTCTGCTGCAGAGGACTCAGATGAGGTCTTCAACAGGGTGGCATGGAGGAGAGCGCTGAATGGGCATGTACACAGAGATGCTGGGAGCATTGGCTGGCCTGCCAGACATTCTCCTCTCACTGTCAAGGAGCATGAAGGAGTCCAGCTCCAACTTGGCCAAGGATATTGTGCTGAACTTGCCCTCCTAGCAGCCTCTGCTCCATCTTCCTGTCATCCTGTAGACCCAGAGGCACTGCCACTGCTGCCCCCATAACTGCTGCAGCCTTTGTCTGGACAGGTCACCTACTCCTCTGCAACCCCTCACCCACCACCACCACCACCACCACCCACCCCCCCATCCCCGCCGCCCCTGTGAGGATGCAGCAACACTCTGCAGAAAATCTAGGAGCTCAACACAAAAGTCTTCCAAAACACTTCAGAGTACATCTATACTCTTTTCAGTAGGAAAGGTTGTCCAAAATTACTTTACCTTCAATTTGGGTGCCTGGTCCTTTAAGGACCGCTAGTACAGGGCCCATCTTGCAGCCTCACGCTGGATCTTTGCTGTGTAATGAATAAATATGTATACAGGACCTACGTGGTCCAAATTTGGAATCCTAGCGACACAACAGCCAGTGGGACTGTGTGACTCCAGGATATCGCTGATTCAATGCCTTCTGGCACGTGCAGGGGATGCAGCTGCGTGCACCCTTTGACTGTTGCAAAGCCACACGGGTCAGACAGGAAGTGGCCAACAGTGCACATCGAAAAAGTGGCACTAAGAGATGGCACTACGCAAGGGAATTTCGAGCCCCAAATCTCCATATCCCACTCATGATTTTGTCACTGCTTGGTCAGCAGTTTCACACATGGAATAAGAGTTCTCCACAGTATACAGAATGGCAGAGTCTATGAACATATCTAACTCAGTCAACTATATACCTTAGTGACATAACACTCCACATTAGGGTCGATGATCTGAATGTGTGCTGGCACTGTAAGACGTGACTGCATATGTTGGGAGATTGCTGGCTTGCTCCATCCATTTGTGAGTGGACCTGCGATTGTCTAATTTAATTTTAACGGACGGAAAATTGTGGGGAGTGGCTGCACACTGGGATCATGCATTTAGGAAATTGGTCATCATGCGTAAACGCTGTGAAAACGTCACTCATTTTGAAATCTGGAGTTTTGAGGGAGCTGGTAAATCCTGACAGGAAAAGCAGCTTTTCAGACCTTGTGTAACAGATAACTTGCAAAGGGGGCACTCCTGTACTCAAAGCATTACTCTCATTTCTGGATGTATAATTCAATTATATATAACATATCCTGGAAATATGCCACATTCAATGAATGTAATTTATTCTTAAAATTAAATGGACCACACTATAAGAAACTGCATTTGAGAAATGATTGAAGCTCTCATGTTACGAAACTGGCACATGTGGTGCAAATGATATTAATTGTTGTAATGTTGGACCATGATGGATTTCTTCTGACAAACTTAATAGCCAAGATTTATTTTTAGCCGATCCTTTTGCTTCTATGGACTATTATGTACTTTATCGGCCTCTCACTTTCATTCAATGTCACTCGTACTGATGTACTGAAACTATTTTCAGGCTTGTTTAACTTTAGAAGAACTCATTTTAATGTGCTTTTCATAAATTGACACCTCCGACAATGCAACAAACACGATGTTCAATAGACTGCAGCTCAGCACCAGGGGCGAGCTGCATTGCTGGCGATTCTGTCTTTCAGATGAAATACTAAAATGAGCCTTCATCAATCTGTTTTGGTAGTTCAGATGGGTGTAAGAAATCCCATGGTACTTTTCAAAAAGAGCAGAGAATTGTCCTGTTGACCTGGGCACCAAGCATCTCTCAACCAACACTACCAACAACATATGAACTCTTCACTGATTTAATTTCCTATTAATGTAGTCTTGCTGTGTGTAAATTGGCTGTCGTGACCATATTCAAAAGTTTCAAAAAGCAAAATACTGCGGATGCTGGATATCTGAAATAAAAGCTGGAAATACTCTGTATGCCAGACAGTATCTGTGGAGAGTGAAATAGAGTTAATGTTTCCGTTCGATGGTCTTCTAATGATAGGACATTGAACTGTTATAATGAATGGCCGTCAACCTGAAATGTTAACTCTATGGGCCGAATTTTAAAGCCCCTCCGCTGTGGGGAATGTAGGCGGGGGAGGGGGGGTGTGGAGCAATAAAGATCGGTGCGGCAATGAAATCTGGTGCGGCGGAGGCCTGCCATCGATCCTGGTGGTGACAGGCCCCGTGCCAATCAAAGTTAATTTATATACCTGATTTAATGAGAGTTCTGTCACCTCCTTAATCGCTGCTCCGATCCTAATTCAGGCAGCCAACAATGCTGTGCCTTTGAATCCCCATTCGGGGAAACGTGGCACGACATCTGTGGGGCGGGAGGAGGAGGATGTCTTCTCTGTGTGGGGGTGGGGGGAATGGAGTGACAGTGTTGCGGATTGGTGGGGGAGGTGATGGGAAGGGGTAAAGGGCAAAGGTGTGAAACTTTGGGGGGTGGGGGGGGGGAAAGGTCAAATGCTTAATAAACAAATTCCCGGGAGGGAAAGGACAGGAATGTTTTGAAGTGCCATGGCGGGGAGTGGGTGGGGGGGGGGATGAATTTAATAGTAATTTAATTCAATTTTTTTTGTAATTGAACAGATCTGGCCCTTTAATTTTTAAATCTCCATTGAGCCCTTTAAAAATGGCGCCAGTGCTGGCACCTGCACATTGGCGCCAGATGCCGTTGCCAGCAAAGGCTCGCTTGCCCCCTTCACGTCATCATGGGGGGTGGGCTCCGTGACGTGGCACCTGTGCGCGCGGACTGCATTTTTTTACGTCCGCTGCCTACTTTGGTGGCGGTTTCTTAAAATGTAGCCCTATGTCTCTCAACACAGCTACTGCCTGACTGCTGAGAGTTTCCAGCTTTTTCTGGTCTTTAAAACTTTAAAAGTTTCCTATTGTTTGTGATGTGCTAAAAATATAATCAGATTACGTATTGTGCAGGACTGTGTCTGCACCCCCCCAAAACAGTGGCTCCATGAAAATGGCGCCTGCAAAGTCTGTCACAGACAATCCCAGCGGGCACATCTCAGTAGTTATGCCAGAACATGTCTGAATGTGGACTTTCAGAATGCAGTATATTTAACAAATATTTCGAATAGATCTAGTGGATGAACACTTGGAAAAGCCTAAATTATTCAGCGAGAGTCAGGAAAAGGAAGTCATGTTTCAGCAACCAGATGATATTTTCCTAAAAAAACTATTGACATGGTAACAAAGGAAATACAGTTGATATTTATTTGAAATTTTAGAAAATTTTTGATCAGATTCCATTTCAATTATGAAATAGGAGATAATGAATGGCACAGGATGAAAAATTAAACAGGAAACACAGGGAATTCATTTACAGCTTTTCAGGCTTTGAAGTTACTCCAAGGGTATTTTTTTTATTGTTGAAGCTGCATTTATTGCCCAGCCCTAGTTACCCTGAGAAGGTGGTGGTGGTACTTCTCCATGATCTGCTGTAGCCCTTGTAGTGATGGTGCTCCCACAATGTTGTAATGTAGGGAATCCCGAGGTATCAACCCAACAGCAGCGAAGGACTGGCAATATATGTCCAGGCTGATGTGTGACTTGGGGTGGAGCTTGAAAGTGACATTATACCCCCAATATTGCTACTGCTGTCCTTCATAGTGGTGAAGTTCTCGGGTGTAAAATGGTGTTAAAGTAACTTTGCTAAGCTGCTGCAGTACATCTTACAAGTCATACATACTTCCAACATGGTGCATTATGGTGGAGGGTGTGGACTTTCAGCACAATAGCAGTGGCAGCAATCAAATGTATTGTTCAGTGCTCGATGATGTCGAGCTTCGTGAGTTGTGTTGCTACTGCTGGCATCCAGACAAATGAACCTTAATACCACAGGTTCTGCAATGGCACCTTTTATAGAGTGCCTAATAATGCACTGCTTTCTAGCCTATCTCTAATCTGTGCTCCCACCTTGCTAGGCTCTAAATTTGGAGGGGAGACTCATAAGATTACCCCAATCTTCTACAAAGCTACGGTTTACTATTAACAAATTTTAAACTCTCAGTCGACCGATGGTTAATCTCTGTTTATTCAGGCTTGAAACTTAAATGAGCCTGCCAGTGAATCAATTACTAGAATTAAAACTAAACATCTTCCAAAAGATTTTAATTAATGTAAGATGCTACCAAATAGAAATTATTTCCTTGAGGGCAACTTTTCTCTTAGAAAAAACTCCTTTTGCAAATTTGACAAAAGCATACCTCATTTTATTCTTCATATTAATTTATTTAAAGAGCAGGAAAATTGATGTCCCATATAACTAGTACAGTACCAGCACTGCAGTTAAATGTTATATTCCTGGAAGATACACTATGAAATATTATGATTTAAATTCTTAAGACATAAAATGCCTCTGCCTACAATTTTAATAGAAAAAATTTGCTGGAGCCACATATAGGGCACAGTAGGTAAGGACAGCAGATTTTCTTCCCTAAAGGACATTAATCAACCAGTGGGATTTTTCTACAACAACCTGACAGCTTCAAGTCACTATTACTGACACTAGCTTTTTGGTAAATTTAGAATTTAAGCATCAAACAGCCGCAAGTGCGATTTGAAGTTCTGTTTTTAGGATTAACAAACTCAGACTCCTGAGTCACTTCAACCTGCTCTGCTTTGCCAACTTTTCATGTTTCCATTCTGCCTGCCTATTCCCCGTCCTCTTTAGTTATCCACACACTCTCCATGTCTTGTGTGACTTTTATTTCTTTGCTTTCTCTCATGCTTAATATTACTTCATATTAGTACCATTTTTGCCATCTAACCTTCAGCTACTTAAACACTTTCCAAGTTATTCTATTTCTATATATATGTGGATGCCTTGTGTTTTTCTTATCTCTTCCTCTTGTTCTGTTCCTTTGTAAATGCTGTTTGTCCATAAAATCTTCCAACTGTGCTGAAGGATTCATACATTTGGGCTGAATATTATTCTGGCAACGGGGGTCCTGGCAGCTGGTTGGAAGGCAGGGGGAGACGTCACCTCGGCCCTCTGTCAGACCCCATTGCAACTCCATGGAATGACGGCAGCTCTGCACTATCAATAGCGCTGCTAGAAGCGGTGGCCACTACCCTGGTACTGCAGAGAGGAGGACACTCCAAGAGAGGTAAGTGGTGTCAAGGTCACCAGGGCCATTCAGGTAGGCTCCAGCGATGAAGTTGGGGGCTGTGCGTTGGTGACGGTCGGCTTGGTCTTCCCAGGGGGGGGTGGCAATCACCACCAATGGGAGAGGCCTCCAGGGTCCCTGGATTGCCACCAAAGGAGGGACACACCCTGACCCCTTTATGAGGCTGCCAGGTTTTACCTGGTGGCATTCCCCGTGGCAATGGGCCCCTCCACCTGAGGTGCAGGTGGGGGTGGGAAGAGGCCCTTAAGTGGCTACTTAAGAGCCTCAATTGGCCTGGGGCAGGAAGGCCCTTGATCTTTCCTGCCCCGCACTAAATTGGAAGACATTAGGAAGGCGACAGCCACTCCACCCCCTGACAACTTTATGGGCTCCATGCTTCCGTTCCTGTCCCTCAGGGGCCCATAAAATTCAGCCCTTAAAGTATCTTGCCTGTCCTCTGCACAGATGCATAATTTTCTGTTTTCTGTGGCAAATTATAGGCAGTTCTGTTATTTTTGGAACTGGATATGCAGTTGCTTGAGCTTGTTTCAGCCCTGCAACCAGGATTAGGAAATGACAGGGCAGTCACAAGGAAAATCAGGAAATTGAAGCGGACAAGTACAAGGAATTTTTTTTTTCGGGGGATGTGGGCATTGCTGGCTAGGCCAGTATTTATTGCCCATTCCTAATTGCCCTTGAGAACATGATACTGAGCTGCTTTCTTGACCTGCTGCAGTCCTTGGGGTGTAGGTACATCCACAGTGCTGTTATAAAGGGAGTTCCAGGATTTTGACCCAGCGACAGTGAAGGAACGGCGATATAGTTCCGAATCAGGAAGGTGTTTGGCTTGGAGGAGAACTTGCAAGTGGCAGTGTTCCCACGCATATGCTGCCCTTGTCCTTCTCGGTGGTAGAGGTCACGGGTTTGGAAGGTACTGCCTCGGTGCATTACTACAGTGCATCTTGTGGATGGTACACGCTGCTGCCACTGTGCGTCTGTGGTGGAGGAAGTGAATGTTTGTGAATGGGGTGCCAATCAAGCGGGCTACTTTGTCCTGGATGGTGTCGAGCTTCTTGAGCGTTGTTTGAGCTGCACCCATCCAGACAAGTGGAGAGTATTCCATCGCACTCCTGACTTCTGCGTTCTAGATGGTGCACCGTCTTTGGGGAGTTAGGAGGTGAGTTACTTGCCGCAGAATTCCTAGCCTCTGACCTGCTCTTGTAGCCATGGAATTTATATAGAAACATAGAAAATAGGAGCAGGAGGAGGCCATTCAGCCCTTTGGGCCTGCTCCGCCATTCAAAAAAGATCATGGCTGGTCGTCTAATTCAGTACCCTGTTCCTGCTTCCTCCCTTTGTCCCTTGATCCCTTTGGCATTAATAAATATATCTACCTCCTTCTTGAATATATTTAATGACTTGGCCTCCACTCCCTTCTGCAGTAGAGAATTCCACAGGTTCACCACCCTCTGAGTACAGAAATTTCTCCTCATCTCGGTTCTAAATGGCATACCCCCTATCCTGAGACTGTGACCCCTGGTTTTGGACTCCCCAGCCATCAGGAACATCGTCCCTGCATCTAGCCTGTCTAGTCCTGTTAGAATTTTATAGGTTTCTATGACATCCCCTCTCATTCTCCTAAACTCTAGTGAATATAGGCCTAGTCGACCCAATCTCATCTTATACGTCAATCCTGCCTTCCCAGGAATCAACCTATTAAATATTCTTTGCACTCCCTCCATGATGAGAACATCCTTCCTCTGATAAGGAGACTAAAACTGCACACAATACTCCAGAAGTGGTCTCACCAAAGCCCTGTATAACTGCAGTAAGACATCCTTGTTCCTGTACTCAAATCCTCTTGCAATGAAGGCCAATATACCATTCATCTTCCTAACTGCTTGCTGCACCTGAATGCTGACTTTCAGTGACTGGTGTACAAGGATACCCAGGTCTCGTTGCACCTCCCCATTTCCCAATCTATCACCATTCAAATAATAATCTGTCTTCCTGTTTTTACAACCAAAGTGGATAACCTCACATTTATCCATGTTATACTGCATCTACCATGCATTTGCCCACTCACCCAACTTGTCCAAATCACATTGGAGCCTCTTTGCATCCTCCTCCCAGCTCAAATGTCCCTGGTCAATGGTAACCCCTAGGATGTTGATAGTGGGGATTCAGCGATCGTAATGCCATTAAATATCAAAAGGGATATGGTTAGATTCTCTCTTGTTGGAGATGGTCATTACCTGGCACTTGTGTGGCACGAATGTAACTTGTAACTTATCAGCCAAAGCCTGGATATTGTCCAGGTCTTGCTACATTTCTACACAGACTGCTTCAGTATCTGAGGAGTCACGAATATTGCTGAACATTGTGCAATCATCAGCGAACATCCCCACTTCTGACTTCATGATCGAAGGAAGGTCATTGATGAAGCAGGTGAAGATGGTTGGGCCTAGGACACTACCCTGAGGAACTCCTGCAGTAATGTCCTGGAGCCAAAATGATTGACCTCCAACAACTACAACCATCTTGCTTTGTGCTAGGTATGATTCCAACCAGCAGAGAGTTTTCCCCTGATTCCCATTGACTCCAGTTTTGCTAGGCTCATTGATGCCATACTCGGTCAACTGCTGCCTTGATGTCAAGGGCAGTCACTCTCATCTCACCTCTTGAGTTTAGCTTGTCTATCCATGTTTGAACCATGGCTATAATGAGGTCAGGAGCGGAGTGGCCCTGGCAAAATCCAAACTGGGCAGGTATTGCTAAACAAGTGCCGCTTGATAGCACTATCAATAACACCTTCCATCACTTTACTGATGATCGAGAGTAGACTGACGGGGTGGTAATTGGCTGCGTTGGATTTGTCCTGCTTTTTGTGTACAGGACATACCTGGGCAATTTTCCACATTGCCGGGTAGATGCCAGTGTTGTAGCTGTACTGGAACAGCTTGGCTAGGGGTACAGCAAGTTTTGAAGTACAGGTCTTCAGTACTATTGCTGGAATGCTGTCAGGACACCAAAAGCTGCAATGATTGACAACCATTAAGTTGTATTGCTGTTTTGATTCAATTTACTAGAAAGTGTCCAATATTGATACATTAATGTGGACCTTATCCCATTTAGCAGGCTAACATATCACTGATCAGGCAACCAGAGCAGGAATTGCAAAGGAACATAGAAACAGGAGTAGGCCATTCATCCTCCCCAGCCTTGTCCACCATTCAATTAGATCATGACTAATCTGTATCTTAACTCCAACTACCCACCTTGGTTACATAACCCTTAACACCTTTGCCTGACAAAAATCAATCAATCTCAGGTTTGAAATTTTCAAGAGCTTGAGCCTCAACAAATTTTGGGGAGAGAATTCCAGATTTCCAGTCCCATTTTTGTGAAGAAGTGCTTCTTGACATCACCCCTGACTGGGCGAGCTCTAATTTAAGAATAAGCCCTTAAAAACATCTATGCAGAGGACAAGACACATTTACAAAAGCAAAATACTGTGGATGCTGGAAATCTGAATTAGCAACACAAAATGCTGGAAATACTCAGCAGGGCAGGCAGCATCTCTGGAGAGAGAATAAAAGTTAATTTTCCAGATCAAAGACTTTTCATCAGAACTGGACAAAGTTAGAGATGCAATGGGTTTTAAGCAAGTACAGAGGAAGGGAAAGGGGAAGGGCAGAAAAGAACAAAAGGGAAGGTCTGTGATAGGGTAGAAGGTAGGAGAGATGAAATGACAAAAGGGATGATGGTGCAAGGCAAAAGGGAATGGAAATGAAACAAGTCAAGTAACAAAAGATGGCTTTACAGAAGGTGCAGGTGGGAATAGCAGAATCATCACCAACAGCTGCTGTCCAAAAGAAATGGGCAGTGGAACACACTGCCTGAGAGTGTGGTGGAGGCAGATAAAATCAGGGCTTTCAAAAGGGTATTGGGTAAGTACCCAAAGAGAAAAACTTTGCAGGACTAGGGGGAAAGGGTGTGGGACTAGCTGAGTTGCTCTTGCAGAGAGCTGGCACAGGCTGACAGGTTGAATGGCCTCCTTCTGCGCTGTAACCATTCTCTGATTCTATGGTTATGATCTGAAATTGTTGAGTCCAGAAGGCTGTAAAGTGCCGAATCAAAAAGTGAGGTATTGTTTCTCGAACTTCATTGGAACAGTTTAGGGGACCAAGGGCAGAAAGGTCAGAATAGGAGTGGGGCAGAGAATTAAAATGACAGGCAATTGGAGCATGGGGTCATGCTTGCGGACTGAATGGAAGTGTTCCACAAGCAGTCACCCGATCTGCATTTGGTGTCCTCAATGTAGAGGAGACCACATTATGAGCAGTGAATACCATATATTAAATTGAAGGAAGTACAAGTAAATCTCTGTTTCACCTTGAAGGAGTGGTTGGGCCTCCGGAAAGTGAGAAGGGAGGCGGGGGAAGGGCAGTTGTTGCAACTCCTTCCCTTGCATGGGAAGGTGCCGTGGGAAAGGGAGGAGCCATTGTGGGTGTTTAAGGAGTGGACCTGCGTGTGACATAAGGAATGCTGAAAGGGGAGGGGAGGGGAATATGTGTTTGATGGTGGCACCATGCTGGAAGTGATGCAGATGGCAGAGGATTGTTCACTGAATGTGGAAGTTGGTGGGGTGGACAGTGAGGACAAGGGGAACCCTATGATGGCCTGGGAGGGTGGGGAAGGGGTGACAGCAGAAGTGTGGGAAACGGGTCGGATAGGTCGAGGACTCTGTCAACCATGATGGAGGGGAAGACAAGAAAGGTGAGCCAGTAATCGATACTTTCCTTGCTTTATGATTATTTTTTAATTGCACTATTGGGGAAAGAAGTGGGGGAGTTGGGGGTGAACATCACATTACATTGTTATGATCCTGTAGTTTTTTTTCCGGGAAGAAAGCAACGTGTCTTTAAGGCTGGAAAAGGAGCAGTACTGCTTTAAGGCAACAAGCTTCAGAGACTGAGTCAAAGAATGCATTCTTGTTGCCCCGGGATACAGCCACTCAGAGACTGTGATTCAAAGAGTGCATTCTCATTGCCATAGGATGCAGCCACCAAGGGGCAAAGACACGGGATACATTGTTGCCGATTGACATTTGAAACTAATTGTAAAACTGGCTTTTGACCGAAACGCAGACAGACAGCTGGACCAACATATACTGAAGGAAATGAGAGCTCTTTCTCAGTTCATTTAAACCCTATTTATTATACTCTCAGAATTCTGATGCCAAGTCAGATTAATTTCTTAAAAGAAAATAACCAATTCCTTTAACGACTGAACTGCAATTGTTGAAATTCATCGCTAGAAAAGAAGAGCATCAATTCAACTGCTGAACTAGACTATAGACTGTTCTACTGTTGAAGAACCTTTATTTTCCCCCATCGGCAGGCTGTGAGGACTTGAAGCAACAAAGAACAGTACAGCACAGGAACAGGCCATTCAGCCCTCCAAGCCTGCGCCGATCTTGATGCCTGTCTAAACTAAAACCTTCTGCACTTCCAGAGACCGTATCCCTCTATTCCCATCTTATTCATGTATTTGTCAAGATGCCTCTTAAACGTCGCTATCGTACCTGCTTCCACCACCTCCCCCGGCAGCAAGTTCCAGGCACTCACCACCCTCTGTGTAAATAACTTGCCTCGCACATCCCCTCTAAACTTTGCCCCTTGCACCTTAAACCTATGTCCCCGAGTAACTGACTCTTCCACCCTGGGAAAAAGCTTCTGACTATCCACTCTGTCCATGCCACTCATAACTTTGTAAACCTCTATCATGTCACCCCTCCACCTCCATCGTTCCAGTGAAAACAATCCGAGTTTATCCAAACTCTCCTCATAGCTAATACACTCCAGACCAGGCAACATCCTGGTAAACCTCTTCTGTACCCTCTCCAATGCCTCCAAATCCTTCTGCTAGTGTGGCGACCAGAATTGTACACAATATTCTAATTGTGGCCGAACTAAGGTTCTGTATAGCTGCAGCATGACTTGCCAATTTTTATTTTCTGTGCCCCGACCGATGAAGGCAAGCATGCCGTATGCCTTCTTGACTACCTTATCCACCTGTGTTGCCACTTTCAGTGATCTGTGGACCTGTACGCCCAGATCTCTCTGCCTGTCAATACTCCTAAGGGTTCTGCCATTTACTGTATACTTCCCACCTGTATTAGACCTTCCAAAATGCATTACCTCACATTTGTCCAGATTAAACTCCATCTGTCATTTTTCTGCCCAAGTCTCCAACCGATCTATATCCTGCTGTATCCTCTGACAATCTCATCACTATCCGCAGCTCCACCAACCTTTGTGTCGTCCGCAAACTTACTAATCAAACCAGCTACATTTTCCTCCAAATCATTTATATATACTACAAAGAGCAATGGTCCCAGCACTGATCCGTGTGGAACACCACTAGTCACATCCCTCCATGCAGAAAAGCACCCTTCCACTGCTACCCTCTGTCTTCTATGACTGAGCCAGTTCTGTATCCATCTTGCCAGCTCACCTCAGATCCCGTGTGACTTCAACTTTTGTACCAGTCTGCCATGAGGGACCTTGTCAAAAGCTTCACTGAAGTCCATGTAGACAACATCCACTGCCCTTCCTTCATCAATCATCTTTGTCACTTCCTCAAAAAACTCGATCAAGTTAGTGAGACAAGTCCTCCCCTTCACAAAACCATGCTGTCTCTCGCTAA
The DNA here is from genome assembly GCF_036365525.1 of Heterodontus francisci. Lineage (NCBI taxonomy): Eukaryota > Metazoa > Chordata > Chondrichthyes > Heterodontiformes > Heterodontidae > Heterodontus > Heterodontus francisci. The sequence goes on along the minus strand of NC_090384.1, from coordinate 88,120,041 downwards.
TAAGTCCATTTGTTTCCAAATGGGGGTAAATCCTGTCCCGAAGAATCCTCTCCAATAATTTCCCTACCACTGACATAAGGTTCACCGGCCTGTCATTTCCTGGATTATCCTTGCTACCCTTCTTAAACAAAGGAACAACATTGGCTATTCTCCAGTCCTCTGGGACCTCACCTGTAGCCAATGAGGATGCAAAGATTTCTGTCAAGGCCCCAGCAATTTCCTCCCTTGCCTCCCTCAGTATTCTGGGGTAGATCCCATCAGGCCCTGGGGATTTATCGACCTTAATGTTTTTCAAGACGCCAAACACCTCCTCCTTTCTGCTATCGACCTGACCCAGACTATCTACACTCCCTTCCCCAGACTCATCATCCATCAAGTCCTTCTCTTGGGTGAATACTGATGCAAAGTACTCATTTAGTACCTCGCCCATTTCCTCTGGCTCCACACATAGATTCCCTCCTCTGCCCTTGAGTGGGCCATCCCTTTCCCTGATTACCCTCTTGCTCTTTATATACATATAAAAAGCCTTGGGATTATCCTTAATCCTGTTTGCCAATGACTTTTCATGACCCCGTTTCGCCCTCCTGACTCCTTGCTTAAGTTCCTTCCTACTTTCTTTATGTTCCTCAAGGGCTTTGTCTGTTCCCAGCCTTCTAGCCCTTACGAATGCTTCCTTTTTCTTTTTGACTAGGCTCACAATATCCCTCACTATCCAAGGTTCCCGAACCTTGACAAACTTATCCTTCATCCTCACAGGAACATGCTGGTCCTGGATTCTAATCAACTGACCTTTGAAAGACTCCCACATGTCAGATGTTGATTTACCCTCAAACAGCCGCCCCCAATCTAAATTCTTCAGTTCCTGCCGAATATTGTTATAATTCGCCTTCCCCCAATTTAGCACCTTCACTCGAGGACTACTCTTATCGTCATCCACAAGTACCTTAAAACTTACGGAATTATGGTCACTGTTCCTGAAATGCTCCCCTACTGAAACTTCGACCACCTGGCAGGGCTCATTCTCCAATACCAGGTCCAGTACGGCCCCTTCCCTAGTTGGACCATCTACATATTGTTTCAAGAAGCCCTCCTGGATGCTCCTTACAAATTCTGCCCCATCTAAGCCCCTAGCATTAAGTGAGTCCCAGTCAATATAGGGGAAGTTAAAATCACCCACCACAACAACCCTGTTACTTTTACATCTTTCCAAAATCTGTCTACATATCTGCTCCTCTATCTCCCGCTGGCTGTTGGGAGGCTTGTAGTAAACCCCCAACATTGTGACTGCATCCTTCCTATTCCTGAGCTCTACCCATATTGCCTCACTGCATGATCCCTCCGAGGTGTCCTCCCGTAGTACAGCTGTGTTATTCTCCTTAACCAGTAATGCAACTCCCCCACCCCTTTTACATCCCCCTCTTTCCGCCTGAAGCATTGAAATCCCGGAACATTTAGCTGCCAATCCTGTCCTTCCCTCAACCAAGTTTCTGTAATAGCAACATCATAGTTCCAAGTACTAATCCAAGCTTTAAGCTCATCTGCCTTACCTGTTATACTTCTCGCATTGAAACAAATGCACTTTCAGTCCCGCTGTGCTCAGCAACATCTCCCTGCCTGCTCTTCCTCTCAGTCTTACTGGCCTTATTTACTAGTTTTCCCTCAGTTATTTCACCTGCTGACCTACTGCTCTGGTTCCCACCCCCCCTGCCACACTAGTTTAAACCCTCCCGAGTGACGCTAGCAAACCTCGCAGCCAGGATAGTTGTGCCCCTCCAGTTTAGATGCAACCCGTCCTTCTTGTACAGGTCCCACCTGTCCCGGAAGAGATCCCAATGATCCAGATATCTGAAACCCTCCCTCCTACACCAGCTGTTTAGCCACGTGTTTAGCTACACTATCTTCCTATTTCTAGCCTCACTGGCACATGGCACAGGGAGTAATCCCGAGATTACAACCCTAGAGGTCCTGTCTTTTAACTTTCTACCTAACTCCCCCTGCAGGACCTCGTCACTCTTCCTGCCTATGTCATTGGTACCGATGTGTACCACAACCTCTGGCTGTTCACCCTCCCCCTTCACAATGCCCCCTGCCCGTTCAGAGACATCCTTGACCCTGGTACCAGGGAGGCAACATACCATCCTGGAGTCTCTTTCACGTCCACAGAAGCGCCTATCTGTGCCCCTGACTATAGCGTCCCCTATAACCATTGCTCTTCTGCGCTTTGTCCCTCCCTGCTGAACAACAGAGCCAGCCGTGGTGTCACTGCTCTGGTTGCTGCTGTTGTTTTCCCCTGATAGGTCATCCCCCCAACAGTATCCAAAACGGTATACTTGTTAGAGAGGGGGATAGCCACAGGAGATTCCTGCATTGACTGCCTGCCCCTTCTAGTGGTCACCCATCTTTTTGCCTGCACCTTGCGTGTAACCACGTCTCTAAAACTCCTGTCTATGATGCTTTCCGCCACCTGCATGCTCCTAAGTGCATCCAATTGCTGCTCCAACCGATCCATGTGGTCTGTGAGGAGCTGCAATTGGGTACACTTCCTGCAGATGTAGTCGTCCGGAACGCTGGAAGCGTCACGGACCTCCCACATCTCACAGGTGAAGCACTTTACCCTTCTAACTGACATTTCTAGCACTAATTAATAAATTCAATTAAAATAAATACTTATTAAATCCTTACTAAATTAAGTTACAATTAACTATATGGTCCCTAGCACTAGATTTCTACTATAAATTCCTCTACTTATTAATTAATTAGTTAATTAGGGTTAATTAGTTTATCAATGTTTTATTTTCAAATTCAGTGCAGATTCCTTACCAGCCAATCAGGTCACAGCTTTCCTGTGACGTCACTTTTTCATTTTTTTTTTTCTCTCTTTTTTTCCACCTGAGGTAACTTACTCTGTATACTTACTGCTCCAGAACTCCGCCCTCCGCATTTTCTCCTTGGAATTTTTGATTTTTGATTTGCCTCAGAACCTCCCGCTCGAATCTCCGAGGTTCCGGCGGGCTTTTTGAATGCTCTCTTCTCCCGCTGCTTCTGTCCCGATCTCCCGAGGTTCCGGCGGGCTTGGACTATTTCACAGAAGATTTCACTTCGGCAGGAGCGTAAATATACAAGGACACTAATTTTTTCTATTTTAAATGTTGTTTCTATCTTAGTAGCGTTTCAGAATTTAGTTTTTCTAATTAAACAGTTAATTGTTGATCTAAAGATAGCTGGTTTGGTTGGTCTTATTCAGGGGTTAATAGATGGTACAATTTGGCTTGACCTTTCTTTAATTTGGAAAGTTTAAAATGATATGTTAGGCGATCTGTGGAGGAATGGGGTTGAATCAACAGTGCGTTTCTCTCACCACTATCAGAATTGTATAATTTGATTGAGCGGTCGGTTGTAACAACATACCATAACCAATCACTTGCCTAACTCATGAACTTCACAGGTGAGAACTGTATCCCATCAGGGTTAGTTAAAATCAGATTCCAAATATCAAAAAATTTAATATAAAAGCAAAATACTGCCCTTGTCCTCACTTTCCATCCCACCAGCCTCCACATCCAAAGGATTATCCTCTGCCATTTCTGCCACCTCCAGTGTGATGCTACCACCAGACACTTCTTCCCTTCCCCTCCCCTGTCAGCATTCCGAAGGGATTGTTCCCTATGCGACACCCTGGTCCACTTCTCCATCACCCCTGACACCTCGTCCCCTTCCCATAGCACCTTTCCATGCAATTGCAGGAGGTGTAATACCTGCCCTTTTACCTCCTCTCTCCTCATCATCCAAGGCCCAAAGCACTCCTTCCAGGTAAAGCAATGATTTACTTGTACTTCCTTCAATTTAATATACTGTATTCGCTGCTCTCAATGCGGTCGCCTCTCTCTCTCCATATATATATATGTATATGCCGGCACAGACATGATGGGCTTAATGGTCTCCTTCTGAGCCATATGGTTCTATGGTTCTATATTGGGGAAAGCAAACGCAGATTGGGTTACCGCTTTGCGGAACACCTCCGCTCAGTCCGAAAGCATAACCCCGAACTTCCAGTTGCAGGCCATTTCAACACCAGCTCCCTGCTCACATGCCACATTTCTGTCTTTGGCCTGCTCCAGTGTTCCACTGAACATCAATGCCAGCTCAAGGAGCAGCATCTGATCTTTCGATTAGGCGCTCTACAGCCTTGTGGACTAACATTGAGATCAATAACTTCAGAGAATAACAGGCCTTTTTAAATATTTTTATAATTTATTTTATTTTATTTTTTAACCATGTGCCCGTTTTTCATGTAGACAGAGCTGCTCATTATTCTGCTATTAACATTCTCTCTGGACTAATGCTTTGTCTTTCACCAGAAGCATTAACACACTCTTTGCCTTTGTCCCAGATAGCTTTGTTATTGAATCTCTCCTGCCCTCTTCCCTATCAATCACCTCCCCTTTTGTTCTCCTTCCCACCAACCACCACCCCCCTTCACTTGCTTAAAACCTAACTCTTTTCTAACCTTTGCCAGTTCTGATGAAACGTCACAGACCTGAAACATTAACTCTGCTTCTCTCTCCACAGATGCTGCCTGACCTGTTATCTATTTCCAGCACTTTCTGTTTTTATATCAAAAAATGTAACATGGCAGTGACTGAATCACTTTCCTCTTCTTGTTCACAATGGAGTTCATCAGTAGAAAGCGTCATAAATGCTGCTACAGCCTTGCTCCTTCCCATCCAACCGATCATGTCCATCCATTCACCCTCTGCTTCTTTGACTCAGGGATGCTGCTCAATTCCCATTTTCTCTGCTCCACCATTCAGAGGCTGATCCTTCACCCACCACACCTCTGCCCTCTGAATTTCTCTGAAATATTTCAAAACCTTATTTAAAGAATGGTAAAGTTCAAAAAATACTTCATATCCATTGAATGGTCAGAGAGATTGATTGCTGCATTGGGGTCTGACAGGTTGCCAATTCAGCTGTTTAAACAGCTGCTACTGTTTAGGAGTAAACAAATGAAGAGCTATTGCACTTAATACCTACAGTTCTGGGCTTCATAACCAGAATGCATTGAAAAGTTATGAACCTTTCTTCCATCTGAGTGCAAGCAATCTAAAGGTTAATTAACCGTTTAACATGAGTTGTTGCTTTCTGCAATCTTCAGTTATGCAACACTCTGCTCCCTGACAATTTAAATAGCTCTGCAGTGTTCTGCTCAAAGTGCCAACTTTTAGGTCTGCAACCTATCCCACATGGCATCTTAAAGTTACCAGTTTCCAATCCCCAATTAGCAGCTTCTGATCAATATTACCGACACTAATCGATCAGTGAAACCAACAAAATAAAGTGAATCGGTTTCACAAAACAGGGTTTGATTGCTATGTCTGTATGATCACTACAAATGGATGCCACTTGGACTTAAAAAGAAATTGTATTCCAGTATAAAGTTAGCAAAATGCAACTACTTTATATCAAATTGAAAGCAATATTTTTAAAAAGTGAATAGTGATGTCACTGAGGATAGGGAGATGGTGGCGTACTGGTAATGTCACTGAGCTAGTAATCCAGAGGCCCAGGCTAATGCCCTGGGGGCACAAGTTCAAATTCCACCATGGCAGCTGGCGGAATTTGAATTCACTTAATTAATAAATTCAATTAACTAATGAAAATCTGGAATTGAAAGCTAGTCTCAGTAATGGTGACCATAAAACTATCATCAATTTTCATCTGGTTCACTAATGTCCTTTAGGGAAGGAAATCTGCCCTCGTTAGCTGGTCTCGCCTACATGTGACTCCAGACCCACAGCAATGTGATTGACTCTTAATTGCCCTCTGAAATGGCTTAGCAAGGCATTCAGTTGTCAAGGATAATTAGGGAAGGGCAACAAATTATCTTGCCAATGATGCCCACATCCCATGAAAGAATTAAAAAGAACTTCAGTGTCATCATGGCTTTCTGCCAGACACAAACGGGTGAAAAAGATGTGCAGTTCAGGTTTTTCTTAAAGGACCAAAGGATTAAAAATCACTGATAGGATAGAATTGTTTCATCCTTGGCAATACTTGGCAATCTGGCACTCCCAGTGGGAAGTGACACGCATGGAGAGAACATTCCAGGATACATAAAATCACTGGCTGTGTGCCTGCAATTTCCTGAACGCTGTTCCACTGTGAGCACTGGTCCCCACTCAGATTTCCAAATTGTGTAATCACCCTTTATATATATATGGAAACAGACTTTTTCTTTACGTTATTTTTTCTTCATTCTTGGGGTGTTGGCGATGCTGGCAAGGCTGGCATTTATTGCCCATTCTTAATTGCCCGGAAGTTGGTGCTGGACCTCCTTCACAGTGATTTGATGCAACTGTGTGGCTTGCTGGGCCACTTCAAGAAGCAGGCAAGAGTCAGCCACATTGTTGTGGGGACTGAAATCATATATAGGTCAGACTATGTAAGGATGGCAGACTTCCTTCCCTAAAAGGTATTTGTGATTTTTATGGCAATCCAACAGCTTCATGGTCACTATTATTCATTCAGGTTTTTTAATTCCAGATTTTTAAAAACTGAATTCGAATTCTTAAACTGCCATGGTGGAATTCGAATTTGCATTCACTGGATTATTATCCCAGGCCTCGGGATTATTAGTCCATTAATATAACTAATATGCTCTCTACATAATATTATATGCTATGTTTTAATTTGTCCATGAATTTGCACAAAACCACAGACAACTGCAAAAATTGACTATTGCTTTATATTCACACTGCCCTTATCTTATTAAAAATGAGGAGCTCACACTCAAAGAAAACACTTTTTTGATATTATTACAATAGAGCTAAATTTGGCCCTGTCAATTAATTCCAGGCATTAAGCATTACTACCAATGCAGATTGCCACCAATTAAGAAAGCAAGAAAAACTTGCATTTATATAGCAGGGTTCCACAAACAACTATGTGATAACGACCAGATGATCTGACTTGTTTTAATGATGTTGATTGAGGGATAAATATTAGTCAAGACACCAGGGAGAATTCCCCTGCTCATCTTTAATAGTGACATGGGATCTTTTACGTCCACCTGAGACAGCAGATGGTGCCTCATTTTATTGTCTCATCTGAAAGACGATTAAGCCAATTTTTAAGGGATGGAATAGATCAATTAAGTCCGTGAAGCGTTACACATAAATTCTTTTGAACGCTAATTATGCATAATGTAAAGTTTAATTCATCTTTTATGTCAGAGAATTGTTTTGTAATAAACCAGCCATATACCTCTGTGTATATGAAAATTCTGTTAATTTTTGAAGTGCTATTATTCATCAACATTAGCTGTGATCCTATCTCGGAGTACTTGTCGGTATTCTCCGGCGTGTGATGTTTGTGGACATGACTATTCAGAAGCAACGTTCTTAGGCTAGCGGCTCATGTCATGAATTTCTTCTACAAAATTGATATAAGTCTCTAATCTGAGCAGCGAAGGGCAGAAATCCCTGCCCCTTTCCCACCAGTTGGAATTTGAATTTGAGCTGGGAGCTCAATACACAAATGGATACAATATTAAGACTACATACAAAATACATTATACAATCTTTAGAATAGTTGGGTGCTGGATAGCTGGCACAGACACGGTGGGCCGAAGGTCCTGTTTCTGTGCTGTATAACTCCATGACTCTGTGACTTCTACTTTGCACTATGTTAGTGTTGGACACTTGCTCCAGCATAAGTGGGCTGGCTGGGCTGACCAAGGAATTTCAAATAAAATGAAATCTGTCCTGTTCTCAATTGGGTTTGGCTCATACAGTAAGCCTCACTGCTAGGCCTAAAATTAAAAACATAGAATTATTGAATAGTTACAGCACAGAAGGGGGCCATTTGGCCCATCGTGTCCCTGCCAGTTCTCTACAAGAGCAACTCACCTAGGCCCACTCTCCAGCACTTTCCCCATACCGACTTCCCCAGAGCCTCACAGCTCCAGTGACCCGGGTTCAATTCTGAGTACTGCCTGTGTGGAGTTTGCAAGTTCTCCCTGTGTTTGCGTGGGTTTGCTCCGGGTGCTCCAGTTTCCTCCCACATGCCAAAGACTTGCAGGTTGATAGGTAAATTGGCCATTAGCAATTGCCCCTAGTGTAGGTAGGTGGTAGGGAAATATAGGGACAGGTGGGGATGTGGTAGGAATATGGGATTAGTGTAGCATTAGTATAAGTGGGTGGTTGATGGTCGGCAGACTCGGTGGGCCGAAGGGCCTGTTTCAGTGCTGTATCTCTAAAAAAAAAACTCAATGTTAAGTCCAGAAGGTTATAAAGTGTCTAATTGGAAGATGAGATGCTGCTCCTTGAGCTTCATTGATGTTCACTGGTACACTGCAGCAGGTCAAGGCCAGAAATGGGAGCAGGGGCGTGAATTAAAATGCCAAGCAACCGGAAGCATGGGGTCGTGCTTGCAGACTGAGCCGAGGTGTTCTGCAAAGAGACATCCAATCTGCATTTGGTGTCCCCAATGTAGAGGTGACTGCATTGTGAGCAGCAAATACCGTATACTAAATTGAAAGAGGTACAAGTAAATTGTTGCCTTAGCTGGAAGGAATGTTTGGAGCCTTGGATGATGAGGAGAGAGGAGGTAAAAGGACAGGTATTACACCTCCTGCGAATACATGGGAAGGTATCGTGGGAAGGGGACGAGGTGTCAGGCGTAATGGAGGAGTGGACCAGGGTGTCGCGGAGGGAACAATCCCTTTGGAATGTTGACGGGGAGGGGAGGATGTGTTTGGTGGTGGCATCATGCTGGAGGTGGCGGAAATGGCAGAGGATAATCCTTTGGATGTCAAGGCTGGTGGGCTGGAAAGTGAGGAGAAGAGGAACCCTGTTGTGGTTCTGGGAGGGAGGGGAAGGGGTGAGGGCAGAAGGACATGATTGAGGGCCCTATCAACCACTGTGGTGGGGAATGCTCAGTTGAGGAAAAAGGAAGACATATCAGAGGCGCTGTAGTCAAAGGTAGCATTATCATTGAAACCTACAAAATACTTAAAGGGATAGACAGGGTAGATGCAGCTAAAATGTTTCCCCTGGATGGGGAGTCGAGAACCAGGGGACACAATTTTAAAATAAGGGGAAGCCACTTAGGACAGAGATGAGGAGAAATTTCTTTACTCAGAATCTTTGGAATTCTCTACCCCTGAGGGCTGTGGAAGCTCAGTCATTGAGAATGTTTGAAGCAGCAATTGACAGATTTCTAAATACCAATGGCATAAAGGGATATGGGGATAGTGCAGAAAAAAGACATTGAAGTGGATGATCAGCCATGATTGTATTGAATGGCAGGGCAGGCTCAATGGGCTGAATGGACAACTCCTGATCCTATGTTCCTATGTTCCTATCAGAACAGACGCGTCGGAGACGGAGAAACTGGGAGAATGGAATGGAGTTCTTAGAGGGGGGCAGGGTGTGAGGAAGTGTAGTTGAGGTAACTGTGGGAGTTGGTGGGCTTATAATGAATATTAGTGGACAGCTTATCCCCAGAGATGGAGACAGAGAAGTCGAGAAAGGGAAGGGAACTAAAAACAGGAGGTATTGGAAATACTCAGCAGGTCGGTCAGCATCTGTGGAGAGAGAAACAGAGTTAACATTTCCCCTCCCTCCCAGAACCACGACAGGGTTCGCCTTGTCATCACTTTCCACCCCACCAGCCTTCACATCTAAAGGATCATCCTCCACCTTTCATCAGAATGGCTCTCCTTTTGATTTGCAAATAGTGTGAGTCAGGACTTGGCAGGTGGATCGGAGTACATTTCAAAAAGCACAAGGGAACTGGGTAAGCGTTTTAATGGCGGAAAATGGGTGGAAACGGCTTCTAACCAATATTGTAGGCCCAAAAATGTCCCCCCACCTACTGTCCATCACAGTAAACAGTAAGGAAATTCACTCCCTATATATTGGCTCCCTATTGTTTAAATATTAAATCTTCGCCCTTATCTTTAAATTTCCAAAATGTCTCACCCCCAATCTATCTTTGCAATCTCCTCCAGCTCCATAATACCTTACTGAACACCGCACCTCTCTATTTCTGGCCTTTTGTGAATCCCTCTCTCCATTCATCACTCCATTAGCTTTCATCTGTCTGGGTCATACTCTCTGGAATTTCTTTGCTCAACCTTTCCATCTCTCCACCTCCCTCTCCTTTCAAGACCCTCTTAAAACCCATCTCTTCAATTAAGCATTTGTTCAACCATCCTAATAATTCACTTTCTGGTTCGGCATGTTTTCCTTATTCCTATCCTTGGAACACTTTACGCTAAAGGTGCTATGCAAATACAATTTTTGTTATGGTGTAGCTACCAAATCACATTCCCTATCTAAAGTTATATTTGGGAGGACACAGTCAACAAAATAAAGACAAGCAGACCACTGAAAAGACAATGAACCATCCTATAGAATATTCTGTGGTTCATAGTTTAGTGAGGAGGTTTTTTCCCCATTATTTGAGGAAATGGAACAGAAAAACTGCCCATGTACCCAAAAAAAGTTCATCTGGATTAATCTCACACAACCTGAAGGAGTTTGTGGTGATGTAACCAGAAGAGCTTTTATGTAATCTTCACATTATTTCAATGAAGATTCTGTGGTCTCATTTTTTACAAAAAATTCCATTAGAGCTACTGGCTAAGTTACCCAAAGCTGTGTGAAAGTTTAGCAGGTTGCTGGACAATATGACCTGTCTAATTATAATGGGGAAGCAGGATAATCCAAGTTATTTAGAGTTTTCATCCACAACTCTGAATATTCAACAGACATACTAGTAGCTAGACTAAACTATTCTCTTTTCCCTTAACAGAAAGGAGTTGAATGCAGAGATTTTCAACCTGAAGTAACTGGACGCCACAGGCTCCAGAAGGAGATTCTAGCGTGTTCATGCAATCTTTAGGTTTCTGTACATCTGTCATCAAATTTCTGTATTTCTTTTCATCTGTTTCTATTTCTATATATCAGTTTTTTTCTATTTCTGTGTAGCAGAAAGGTTTTTGCCATTGATAGCCTGTCTTTCCTTTGCGTAGGTGACACTGGGCTGAAATTTAGCAGCGCGCCGCAGTCCGCGGCGGCTCGCTGTGAAGTTGGCGGCCTTCCGACACTGAAGTGCCGCCTCATAGCCCCCGTGATATTACACACGGGGCCTCATTTAAATGAAGGGGGCAGAGTGGCCGCCCCCAATGACATAGAGAGGGTGGCCGCCGCGTCCCCAGCAACGGCGTCTGGCGCCATCGTGCAGGTGCACGCCATTTTTAAAGGGCTTCAAGCCCTTTATATTTAAAGGTGCGGGAGTGATGAAAAGATTCAATAAACATTTATTTCAACATTGCATCCCCTCTTCCACCCCCATCCCCACTAAATCTTCAACACATAAATTGACCTATCCCCCCCCCAAAAATACACTAATTGAAAATTCTGAACTTTCCCCTCCCGAACTTCAGTATCTTTGACCCTCAACCACTTCCCACCATTCCCATAACCAATATGAATGGTTTTCCCAGCTCTCTCCTTCCCCCACACCCTGATAATTTTATTCCTCCCCCCTCCCCACCAGTGACTCGCCTCTGAACTCCAACAGAGTTGCGGCCGGTTGGCTGTAAAATTGGTGTGGTACAGCCGGCGGCAGCGGCAGGTTAGGTCACGCATTTTAATTCAGCTAATTTCAATATTTTAATGAAGGCCCCGCCACTTGGCAGTGGGGGGGGCCGCACTGAGGCCTTGCCGCTGTCGCTAATATCCGGCGGGGCCTTTTTGGCGTTGTGGGTCGTGGCGTGCTGCTCCCACAAGCATTTTACAGGCCCTCCCACCACGACCCACGGTATCAAGGGGCTGGTAAAATTCAGCCCATTGCCTCTTGGAGGTTATTTCAAGTGATTCTTAGGTGTGTCTCACTGTTTACAGTGAGGATCTCTGGGATTGTGTTAATGTTTGCATAGAGTTTCGCACAGTGAGAACTTCGAAAATCACTGTCCTAACACTACCATAGATTCTGCTTATCAACATAGACAGAGACAGACAAAACTCAGTGTTGCTGAATCTGGCAAATTGGGGCAGAAACCAGCCACCTTGTAAGCAAATATTGTGAGAATACTCCAGACTGCCCACTTTTAAAATGGGATTTGATCAGCCAGCATTAATCAATTCATTATGTTTGGTTTTTAAAGCACCATTGTGTCAGAAAACACATGTCAAAAGAAGTGGAAGCATGCAGCTGAAAATCAGGCTAGCTTCCAGAATCTGTGTTGCTCATGAATTTTAATACATTCGAGTAAGTGACTTCTTTAAAAGGTTGTGAGAATAAAATTCAATTCATTTTTATAGAATTGTGATGACAGTGGATTATATCATGACCTCTTACAGTGTCCTTGCCTTTCAATAACGTACCTATGTAGGTCAAATGGGACATGGATACCTGGAAAAGTGTCTTCATGGATGACAAATTGTCTTCATTAATTCAACCATTCTGAATCTCACTTCTACTCTGCCACTAACTCTCTGCATGAGATGTGTACTTACAAACTGAACAAGCCAAAGAGACCAAAACATAGACTATCTTAAGGTTGGTAAAAATGACAAATAACACTTTGTTGTAAAATCGTACAATGCTACAATGTTAGAATTCCATGCTGTTAAACTTATTTTGCAAGTCATCCCTGTAGACATCTTCTGCATTAACTCAAAGTAGCCCAAGCTGTTAAAGACAAAATTAATCATCTACTAATGATATGACAGTTATGTACATACAGTAATCCATTAATAATTGATCACAGCAGCATTTATTATTTAGATGTTATGCAAATGTATAATCATTCCCTATTTACTGTAGGGTTCATTACTGCTTTTGCTTTATATCTGCAATTTTCTGCCTTTTTTTCTCTGATAATTAGGTCAAATTAAATTGGGCACTGGGTGGGTTATTGTGTCAGAATATTAACTATTGAAATGTGCTTTGGGGGTTAATATTTAGGCCAGCTGAATGTGACGAAGATTCCTACACTCTGAAGGATGATGATGCTCCTTTAAGCAATAATTTTGGTATTCTCAATCTTATATCTTGTGTCCGTGAGTCTAGAGCCCAAATTGCTTCTCAGTCCCTGAATAAATTAATTATATAGATAGATCATTCTTCATTCATAGCTTTCATTGCAGCAGCTTTTTCGGGAGCAGAGAGTGCGAGCGAGTGAGCAGCTGGGAAGCAGCTTTTTCGGGAGCAGAGAGTGCGAGCGAGTGAGCAGCTGGGAAGGTCAGTTTAAAGTAAACTTAGTTTCCTTTTGTTTTCGGCAGAGACCAGGGGGCTGCTGGGTAAGTAACACCCTATATATTTGGGCCGTTTCTGAACCCGAGACACTACACCTATAGTGTCTCCCACCCGCCCTCCTCCTCTAACCAAAAAAAAAGGACTCGGTGGTGTCTAGATAAGGTAAGGCTTTTTCTATTTCTCTTTTTTGTTTTATCGTGTGATTGGTTAAAAACTTTTCGTTCCTTTCTCATTTAACTAAGTTTAAGCTTAAGATTAAAAATGGCAGGAGATCTCAGACCCGTGACATGCTCCTCTTGCTCAATGTGGGAGCTCAGGGACATGGCTGATGTCCCTGACTCCTTCACGTGCAGGAAGTGTGTCCAGTTGCAGCTCTTGTTAGACCGCATGACGGCTCTGGAGCTGCGGATGGACTCACTTTGGAGCATCCGCGATGCTGAGGAGGTCGTGGATAGCACATTTAGCGAATTGGTCACACCGCAGATTAGGATTGCTGAGGGAGAAAGGGAATGGGTGACCAAAAGGCAGAGAAAGAGCAGGAAGGCAGCACAGGTGTCCCCTGCGGTCATCTCCCTCCAAAACAGGTATACCGTTTTGGATACTGTTGGGGGAGATGGCTCACCAGGGGAAGGCAGCAGTAGCCAGGTTCATGGCACCGTGGCTGGCTCTGCTGTTCAGAAGGGTGGGAAAAAAAGTGGAAGGGCTATAGTCATAGGGGATTCGATTGTAAGGGGAGTAGATAGGCGGTTCTGTGGTCGAAAACGAGACTCCCGAATGGTATGTTGCCTCCCAGGTGCACGGGTCAGGGATGTCTCAGATCGGCTGCAGAACATTCTGAAGGGGGAGGGTGAACAGCCAGTTGTCGTTGTGCACGTAGGCACCAATGATATAGGTAAAAAACGGGATGAGGTCCTACAAGCAGAATTTAGGGAGTTAGGAGCCAAGTTAAAAAGTAGGACCTCAGAGGTAGTAATCTCAGGATTGCTGCCAGTGCCACGTGATAGTCAGAGTAGAAATGAAAGAATAGTCAGGATGAATGCGTGGCTTGAGAGATGGTGCAGGAGGGAGGGGTTCAGATTTTTGGGACATTGGGACCGGTTCTGGGGGAGGTGGGACTATTACAAATTGGACGGTCTACACCTGGGCCGGACTGGAACCAATGTCCTTGGGGGTGCTTTTGCTAACGCTGTTGGGGAGGGTTTAAACTAATGTGGCAGGGGGATGGGAACAAAATGAGGTCAGTGGAGAGTAAGGATGTAATAACTAAAGCCTGTAAGGAACTAGATAATGAAGTCAGCGTGACTAAGGGAAAGAGTAGGCAGGGAGCAGATGATGAAAGCAAAGGGACTGGTGGTCTGAGGTGTATTTGTTTTAATGCAAGAAGTGTAATAGGTAAGGCAAATGAACTTAGGGCTTGGATTAGTACCTGGGAGTATGATGTTATTGCTATTACTGAGACTTGGTTAAGGGAAGGGCATGATTGGCAACTAAATATCCCAGGATATCGATGCTTCAGGCGGGATAGAGAGGGAGGTAAAAGGGGTGGAGGAGTTGCATTACTGGTCAAAGAGGATATCACAGCTGTGCTGAAGGAAGGCACTATGGAGGACTCGAGCTGTGAGGCAATATGGGCAGAACTCAGAAATAGGAAGGGTGCGGTAACAATGTTGGGGCTGTACTCCAGGCCTCCCAACAGCGAGCGTGAGATAGAGGTACAAATATGTAAACAGATTATGGAAAGATGTAGGAGCAACAGGGTGGTGGTGATCGGAGATTTTAATTTTCCCAACATTGACTGGGATTCACTTAGTGTTAGAGGTCTAGATGGAGCAGAATTTGTAGGGAGCATCCAGGAGGGTTTTCTAGAGCAGTATGTAAATAGTCCAACTCGGGAAGGGGCCATACTGGACCTGGTGTTGGGGAATGAGCCCGGCCAGTTGGTTGACGTTTCAGTAGGGGACTACTTTGGGAATAGTGATCACAATTCCGTAAGTTTTAGAATACTCATGGACAAAGACGAGAGTGGTCCTAAAGGAAGAGTGCTAAATTGGGGGAAGGCCAACTATACCAAAATTTGGCAGGAGCTGGGGAATGTAGATTGGGAGCAGCTGTTTGAAGGTAAATCCACCTTTGATATGTGGGAGGCTTTTAAAGAGAGGTTGATTAGCGTGCAGGAGAGACATGTTCCACGAAAAATGAAGGGTTGAAATGGCAAGATTAGGGAACCATGGATGACAGGTGAAATTGTGAGACTAGCTAAGAGGAAAAAGGAAGCATACATAAGGTCTAGGCGGCTGAAGAAAGACGAAGCTTTGAAAGAATATCGGGATTGTAGGCGCAATCTGAAACGAGGAATTAAGAGGGCTAAAAGGGGTCATGAAATATCTTTAGCAAACAGGGTTAAGGAAAATCCCAAAGCCTTTTATTCATATATAAGGAGCAAGAGGGTAACTAGAGAAAGGATTGGCCCACTCAAGGACAAAGGAGGAAATTTATGCGTGGAGTCAGAGAAAATGGGTGAGATTCTAAATGAGTACTTTGCATCGGTATTCACCGAGGAGAGGGACATGACGGATGTTGAGGTTAGGGACAGATGTTTGATTACTCTAGGTGAAGTCGGCATAAGGAGGGAGGAAGTGTTGGGTATTCTAAAAGGCATTAAGGTGGACAAGTCCCCAGGTCCGGATGGGATCTATCCCAGGTTACTGTGGGAAGCGAGAGAGGAAATAGTTGGGGCCTTAACAGATATCTTTGCAACATCCTTAAACACGGGTGAGGTCCCGGAGGACTGGAGAATTGCTAATGTTGTCCCCTTGTTTAAGAAGGGTAGCAGGGATAATCCAGGTAATTATAGACCGGTGAGCCTGACGTCAGTGGTAGGGAAGCTGCTGGAGAAGATACTGAGGGATAGGATCTATTCCCATCTTGAAGAAAATGGGCTTATCAGTGATAGGCAACATGGTTTTGTGCAGGGAAGGTCATGTCTTACCAACTTAATAGAATTCTTTGAGGAAGTGACAAAGTTGATTGATGAGGGAAGGGCTGTAGATGTCGTATACATGGACTTCAGTAAGGCGTTTGATAAGGTTCCCCATGGTAGGCTGATGGAGAAAGTGAAGGCGCATGGGGTCCAAGGTGTACTAGCTAGATGGATAAAGAACTGGCTGGGCAACAGGAGACAGAGGGTAGCAGTGGAAGGGAGTTTCTCAAAATGGAGACGTGTGACCAGTGGTGTTCCACAGGGATCCGTGCTGGGACCACTGTTGTTTGTGATATACATAAATGATTTGGAGGATAGTATAGGTGGTCTGATTAGCAAGTTTGCAGACGACACTAAGATTGGTGGAGTAGCAGATAGTGAAGGGGACTGTCAGAGTATACAGCAGAATATAGATAGACTGGAGAGTTGGGCAGAGAAATGGCAGATGGAGTTCAATCAGGGCAAATGCGAGGTGATGCATTTTGGAAGATCCAATTCAAGAGTGAACTATACAGTAAATGGAAAAGTCCTGGGGAAAATTGATGTACAGAGAGATTTGGGTGTTCAGGTCCATTGTTCCCTGAAGGTGGCAACGCAGGTCAATAGAGTGGTCAAGAAGGCATACGGCATGCTTTCCTTCATCGGACGGGGTATTGAGTACAAGGGTTGGCAGGTCATGTTACAGTTGTATAGGACTTTGGTTCGGCCACATTTGGAATACTGCGTGCAGTTCTGGTCGCCACATTACCAAAAGGATGTGGATGCTTTGGAGAGGGTGCAGAGGAGGTTCACCAGGATGTTGCCTGGTATGGAGGGCGCTAGCTATGATGAGAGGTTGAGTAGATTAGGATTATTTTCATTAGAAAGACGGAGGTTGAGGGGTTACCTGATTGAGGTGTACAAAATCATGAGAGGTATAGACAGGGTGGATAGCAAGAAGCTTTTTCCCAGAGTGGGGGATTCAATTGCAAGGGGACACGAGTTCAAAGTGAAAGGGGAAAAGTTTAGGGGGGATATGCGTGGAAAGTTCTTTACGCAGAGGGTGGTGGGTGCATGGAACGCATTGCCAGCGAAGGTGGTAGACGCGGGCACGATAGCGTCTTTTAAGATGTATCTAGACAGATACATGAATGGGCAGGAAGTAAAGAGATACAGACCCTTCGAAAATAGGCGACAGGTTTAGATAGAGGATTTGGAGCGGCGTAGGCTTGGAGGGCCGAAGGGCCTGTTCCTGTGCTGTAATTTTCTTTGTTCTTCTTTGTTCTTTGTTCAGTCCAAAGATAATTGACTTTTCATTCTGTGTCATTAAAATCATTGCAGTAGAGATAACACAATGATGGCTGATCTGGGAATATGGTCATTTCAGAATGCTCACTCCCATAATGTTCATTTTTCAACAATATACTCCAATTTTCTACATTATAACAGTGGCTACACTTGAAAACTACTTTAATGACTGTAAAGTGTTTCCTGAGATCATGAAAGATGCAAGTTCTTTCTTTTCTATCTGTATATCTGCCTATCTTTCTTTCATGTGCAAATGGCAGTAAAGGTGATGACTTTTGGATGTTTTGATTCTGTTTAAATTTGAAAACATGTACTCTTGTTCATAGTCTGGTTTAGATTATTTTCCTAATACAGATTTCATCAAGTGATTTCCTCAGAAAAGGAGCACTTTAAGTACAAGTGTTATTGATTATTTAGTAAATTTTAAGGCAGAACAGATTCAAGCATAACGTAACAATGTTTTCTGAAAGTCTTACTATTGTGAATTCATAAAAATTTATGAAATACTACTCTTGCCCATTCACCTAAAAGTTAAAGGCTTCATACAAGTTAATGGCTACAACTGAGCTCCAGGTAAAACAATGAGCAAGGTTTATAACAAGAGTATTTTCTAAAGGAGACTGACTGTATTTTGGAAGATAAGAATTATTTTTCTATTTAAAGTAGGTATGAACATTGTTGTTACATTTTCCCAATAAAAATAAAGATTATATAAAATCTACAGCACAGAAATAGGCCATTTGGCCCATCCGATCTATGTCCCTGTTTATGCCCTACACTCCTCCCACTTTACTTACCTCTCTCCAATCCAAAGCTGTTGCCGTTGTGCATCAGCTGTTTAACACAGGAGTCAGAAGGCAATGTGATACTCCACTGAATGGACACTGAGGTCTTGAGACTTAGACTTTGTCTGATGGGTAGCCACACAACACCTGGAATTGCACTTTATCTGCCATATAGACTATATTATTGGCCCAATAAAGAAAGAAAGACCTTGCATTTATATAGTGCCTTTCATGACCTCAGGATGTCTCAAAGTGTTTGAAGTACTTTTGAGTGTAGTCACTGTTGCAATTAAGTGCTTTAGTAACACAGTCACCGTTGTAATGAAGGAAACATGGCAGCCAATTTCCGTACACCAAGGTCCCACAAATAGCAATGAGATTGTGATTAGGAGAAATTGAATGCTGTTATCTGCTCCCTCATAACGTCAAAAATGTTTCCACCCAAACAACAGAACACTGCATGAGTGTGCTTTGAAGCTGAGTTTAGTGTAGTGTGCAGTAATCAGTAGCCAACAGGGTAACCCCTCAGGTTTGCTCGATCGATATTTCAATTTATAAATACCAATCTCAGACTAGTATGATGACATTCTATGATTCAAATGCTCTTAATCATTTAAATCCATGCATATTTCTATGACATTCAAGTCCTTTCACAGCCAGATATTTTAAAATATTGATTAGGAGTTAATCATTAAAGCATTAATTCATTTTACAGGAATCTTGTTTCGAAAAAACCAGTCAGTGGAAAGTAGAATCCTCTCCTATTTCTAGGCCTGCCTGAAGTTTGACAATTTTATGGTCATACTCTACTGTTCTGTGATCACACTTCACATTAAATTACCTGCTTGTATGCTCATTATCCATATTTTTCATTACTTTATGTTTCCCCCTTAATCATTTCACTCGTAAGAATACAATTTAAGTCTTTTAGCCTTTCTTCTTAAATTTAGGCTCTGGAACAATGATTAGTTAGAAGGTAGAAGCAGGGATAAAGGATTGGTGAGATAAGAAAATAGTGATCCCAGGGCTCTTTACTGGGGTGTCAACTCTTCATCATATATATTAATGACTTGGATGAAGGAATAGAAAGTTATGCAACCAAGTTTGAAGATGAACTAGGTTAG
Source organism: Heterodontus francisci (assembly GCF_036365525.1). NCBI lineage: Eukaryota > Metazoa > Chordata > Chondrichthyes > Heterodontiformes > Heterodontidae > Heterodontus > Heterodontus francisci. Next base: position 88,100,596 of record NC_090384.1, on the reverse strand, counting down.
GAGGCATAATGAGTTGTGTGGATGGGAGCACAAAGTTGAAAAAGGACATAGACATAAGTGAGGGGGCAAAACTATACAGATGCAGTTCAATTTAAGGAAGTGCTTCTTCTTCGTCTTCTTTGGCCTCCTTGTCTCAAGAGACAATGGGTAAGCGCCTAGAGGTGGTCAGTGGTTTGTGGAGCAGCGCCTGGAGTGGCTATAAAGGCCAATTCCAGAGTGACAGACTCTTCCACAGGTGCTGTAGATAAAATTGGTTGTCGGGGCTGTTACACAGTTGGCTCTTTCCTTGCGCTTCTGTCTTTTTTCCTGCCAACAGCTAAGTCTCTTCGACTCGCCACTCTTTAGCCCTGCCATTATGGCTGTCCGCCAGCTCTGGCGATCACTGGCAACTGACTCCCATGACTTGTGGTCATGTCACAGGACTTTATGTCGCATTTTCAGACGTCTTTAAAGCGGAGACATGGATGGCTGGTGGGTCTGACACCAGTGACAAGCTCGCTGTACAATGTGTCCTTGGGGATCCTGCCATCTTCCATGCGGCTCACATGGCCAAGCCATCTCAAGCGCCGCTGGCTCAGTAGGGTGTATATGCTGAGTGCCTCGAGGACTTCTGCGTTGGAGATACGTTCCTGCCACCTGGTGCCAAGGATTCTCCGGAGGTAGCGAAGATGGAATGAATTGAGACATCGCTCTTGGCTGACATACGTTGTCTAGGCCTCGCTGCCGTACAGCAAGGTACTAAGGACACAGGCTTGATACACTTGGACTTTTGTGTTCCTTGTCAGTGCGCCATTTTCCCACACTCTCTTGGCCAGTCTGGACATAGCAGCGGACGCCTTTCCCATGCGCTTGTTGATTTCTGCATTGAGAGACAAGTTACTGGTGATAGTTGAGCCCAGTTAGGTGAACTCTTGAACCACTTCCAGAGTGTGGTCGCCAATATTGATGGATGGAGCATTTCTGACGTCCTGTCCCATGATGTTTGTTTTCTTGAGGCTGGTGTTTAGGCCAAATTCGTTGCAGGCAGCAGCAATGCTGTCGATGAGTCTCTGCAGACATTCTTCTGTGTGGGATGTTAATGCAGCATCATCAGCAAAGAGGAGTTCCTTGATGAGAACCTTTCGTACTTAGGTCTTCGCTCTTAGGCGGGCAAGGTTGAACAACCTGCCATCTGGTCTTGTGTGGAGGAAAATTCCTTCTTCTGAAGATTTGAACGCATGTGAGAGCAGCAGAGAGAAGAAGATCCCAAACAGTGTAGGTGCGAGAACACAGCCCTGTTTTACGCCACTCAGGATAGGAAAGGGGTCTGATGAGGCACCGATATGCTGAATTGTGCCTTTCATATTGTCATGGAATGAGGTGATGATACTTAGTAGCTTTGGTGGACATCCGGTCTTTGCTAGTAGACTGAAGAGACCACGTCTGCTGACGAGGTCAAAGGCTTTGGTGAGATCTATGAAAGCAATGTAGAGGGGCATCTGTTGTTTGTGGCATTTCTCCTGTAGCTGGCGAAGGGAGAACAACATGTCAATGGTGGATCTCTCTGCTCGAAAGCCACACTGTGCCTCAGGGTAGACATGCTCAGCCAGCTTCTGTAGCCTGTTTAAAACGACTCGAGCGTAGGCTTTCCCCACTATGCTGAGCAGGGAGATTCCACAGTAATTGTTGCAGTCACCGCAGTCACCCTTGTTCTTATAGAGGGTGATGATATTGGCATCGCGCATGTCCTGAGGTACTGCTCCCTCGTCCCAGCACAGGCAAAGCAGTTCGTACAATGCTGAAAGTATAGCAGGCTTGGCACTCTTGATTATCTCAGGGGTAATGCCATCCTTCCCGGGGCTTTTCCACTGGCTAGAGAATCAATGGCATCACAGAGTTCCGATTTTGTTGGCTGTTTGTCCTGCTCATCCATGACTGGCAGAGACTGGGCTGCATTGAGGGTGGTCTCAGTGACAACATTTTCCCTGGAGTACAGTTCTAGGTAGTGCTCCACCCAGTGGTCCATTTGTTTGCGTTGGTCAGTGATCGTGTCCCCTGATTTATACTTGAGGGGGACGATCTTCTTGATGGTTGGCCCAAAAGCTCTCTTAGTGCCATCATACATTCCTCTGATGTTTCCGGTGTCAGACGCCAGCTGAATATGACTGCATAGATGTTGCCAGTAATCATTTGCAAAGCGCCTGGTTGTTCTTTGTGCAGCGCTACTGGCTACTTTAAGTGCTACGGATGTTAGCTCACTGGGGTCTTTCTTATAGTTCAACAGTGCAATGCATTTAGCGGCTATGACAGATTCCAGCTCTTCAAAGTGAGATTGGAACCAGTCTACATTCTGCTTCTCATGTTTGCCAAAGGTGGTCATTTCTGAGTCATAGATGGTGTCTCTGATGTGGGCTCACTTGGTCTCTGCATCCCCTGCAGGAGTGTTTTGAAGGGCTTTTTCAAGTGAATTTAGAAACTTATGTAACAGCTGTGGATAAGAAATTCTGTTAGTGTTGATGCGCAGGCGGCCCTTCTACTTGGAGTGATGTAGTTTCTTTGGTTTGAGTCTAACTTTGCTGCACACCAGGGAGTGGTCGGTGTCGCAGTCCGCATTGTGGAAGCTGTGTGTGATTTGGACACTGTTTAAAGAGGCTCGCCTTGAGACGATGAGGTCCAGCTGGTGCCAACGATGTGATCTTGGGTGCCTCCATGAAACCTGGTGACAGGGTTTAGTATGAAAGAACGAGTTGGTGATGCAGAGGTTGTGATAGGTACACAACTCCAGCAGTCTCTGTCCATTCTCATTCATCCTTCCAATGCCATAACGCCCAAAGCAGGAGGGCCATGAGTCATGGACGGCCCCAACCCTGGCGTTAAAGACCCCCAGCAGGAACAAATGTTCAGTATTGGGAATGCTACTAATGATATTATGGAGTTGTGTGGATGGGAGCACAAAGTTGAAAAAGGATATAGACATAGGTGAGTGGGCAAAACTATACAGATGCAGTTCAATTTAAGGAAGTGCAGGTTTATCCATAGACAAATCTGATTTCTTTTAAAGATGAGAGACTAGGAACTGTGACTGAGCAAAGGGATTTTATGTATCTATTTACTCAAATTACTAAAAGCTAGTGCACAGATGCAACAAGTAATGAAAAAGGCAAATGTAATGGTGGCCTTTATCTCAAATGGATTGTAATCCAAGGGTGGGGAAATGATCCTTCAGCTGTACAAGGCTTTGGAGTGACCCTGTCTGAAGTACATTCAGGTTTGAGCACCAAACCTCAGGAAAGGTATATTCTCCTTGGAAAGCATATAGAGCAGACTCACCAGAATTATGCCAGGGCTTGAAGGGTTAAATTGTGAGGTCTGGTTACATAAACTCTTGAGTTTAGAAGGTTGAGGGGTAATGTAAGTGAAGTCCTTAAAAAAAGAGGATTAGAAAGAATAGGTATAGAGGAACTATTTCCTCTGGTGTAGGAATCCAGATCAAGAAGGAGAAATCTCTGTCCTAAAGTCTGCGTATGTTGGGTCAGTTGAAATTTTCAAGACTGAGATTGATAAGATTTTTGTTTTTCAAGCTTATCAAGGGATATGGAATAAAGTCAGATCAGCCATGATCTAATTGAATGGTGCAACAGGCTCAAGGGGGTGAATCACATACTTCAGTTCCCACGTTCCCTTACTCTCTGGACATTCTTCAATGTCCATAAGAAAGCAGTATGCCCAAGTAGCAGTCAAATATAACCCTGGGAGAGGCGGTCGGAAGAGACCAATTCTAATCCTTACATTTGAAGCTAACTATTCATACATTTTCTCATATTCTGAGGCAATATCACTTGTCAGTTATTACCCAATTATTCAATGAGCTTAATGTACTTTTTACTGAAATTACATGTTTAATTTCTAAGGATTTTGATCATAGAAAAAATTTTGCCCGTAGGCATCACTCACAGGACACTAGTGACATCAGTTAGCAAATAATAATGAAAATTGTTTTATAATGGTGACTCAGACAGTTCTATTGACACCAGTATTTGACACTGAAGCACCTTACCCTTATTTCTCTTTGACAGTGAAATGTAGGAGTTTGACCAAAATTGAACATCAAAGTAATCTATCGTAGTTTTCTTGTCCAAATAATGCTCTAGCTACCACATCAAACACCTGAAGTATGTAAGATTCCTCGAAAACAAAATGACATCAGATTCTACCTTGCATTTGGCAGGTTTCTTTTCTCTGGGGAGATTACATCAACGTTTTGACCTGAAAATCAATTTAATTGTGAAGGATAGGACAAACAAGAGGATGATTGTAAAGAATAGCTGCAGTCAAACTTCCTTATTTCTACCAACTGTTGTCTCTAGATTTGAAAGTGCAGCATCCCTGAAAGCAGCCAAAGGCTATGTTTGAGTTCAGCAACTTGACAACATATATGAAATGTTCAAATCTGCTTCTGTAATGATTGCAAGAATATGAAAGCTGTGTTCCTTCATAACTATCTCCGTTGATACTTCTTAAGCTGTCAATTGGCTACTTTTTAGCTCTTGAATCCATTTTTGGCAAGCCAGTTGTGAAACAACTGGGATAAAAGCTTCATATAATAAAATGGCGTTAAAAAGGTAAACTAAAAAAAATCTTTGTGTCCACTTCATTTTCACTGTGGCTGATATCTATCAACAGGAAGAAATTCTACTCTTGCCTTGTCTGTATCACAGCTTTACAACATACCGTTGGTCATTTTATATTTTCTGTGTTATATTGTTTCAAACCATCAAAAAAGTAATAGTTGGGAATTTCCTCAGAACTAGCCCCATTCCAAGACCAATAAGTTTCATAATTGTTATTTCGAATTTGCTGGTGTCCAAATCATTTATGTGAGATCACAAGGCAATGTTATAGAATCATTAAAGTTCAGAAGGAGGCAATTTAGCCAATTCATCCTCAACTGGAGCCTTCTACTTTAATCCCAATTGGGTGTGATTTCCCTATATTCTTTTATATTTTTCTGTTTCAAGTAGTCATCCATTCCCTTTTAAATGTTGTCATAATTGCTGCCTCAGTAGTCATTTGCAGTGAACCATTCTATGGCTGGAATTTATGCCACCCCAATGAGCAGGGTGGTGGCAGGGGATTGGCGAAAAATTAAGTGGGAGAGGGAAGGGCCGTTCCCGACGCCTTCCAGCCTCCACTGCAATTTTACGCGGGATGGCAGCAGCGAGAAACAGCCCTCCTGCCCCAGGCCAATCAAGGATCTTAAGTGACCAATTAACTGCCACTTAAGGGCCTCCTCCCATCGCCACTGGTATTTTACCCGTAGTGGGTGGACGGCAAAGGCCCCAGGAACACTGCCAGGTAAAGCCTGGCGGCCTTCTTGCAGGCTGTGGGGGAGTCCTCCTGATCAGGCACCCTGTGCCCCAGGGAGGGCCATCCCTGAAGTCCCAACCGTCCAGAACGCACAACACTCCCCCACCCACCACCCCCCCCCTCCCCCCCACCACCCTAACCAGCCAATTGTCCCCGGTGAGGCCCCAAAATCTTACCTGCTTTCCAGGGCATCCTTCCTCTTCCTGCCGTTGGCTGGGTGTAGCCCCAACAGTGACCACCGTTCCTGGTAGCACTGCTGGGACTAAGAGCTGCCAATCCGCTGGTTGGCCGGCAGCGCTGTTAGGCGGGACGTCCTACCTCAAAGAGGTGGAAGTCCTGCCCAAGGCCAATTATGGGCCTGGGGAGTGACAAATCCTGGAGTGGCTCCCCAGGCCTGGTGGAGGCGGACTCACCACTGACTTTTCAGCTGGTGGGCGGGGCCTCCAGCCCAATGTTAAATTCAGGCCTATGAAGTATTAACCTTCTGTATGAAAATATTGTTTCTAACTTTTCCTTGTATTCTTCCAGGGATAATCTTGACTCTATGCCACAGTGTTACCAATTTATAAACTAGTAAAATTAATCTTTCGCTATTTGTCCTCTCAAAACCTTTCATGATCTCTCAACATGTTTCATAAGTGCCCATTGGATCTCCCCTTAACTTCACTGTTTCATTGAAAACAGCTCTATCTATGAGTTAGCTTTTAATGACTTGAATGTTTGGACCTTTAAATCCCTTTGTTTATCCATCCCACCTTTCCCCAAGTGCTTTCCAACTGATTGGATGTAAAAATGGAGATGGGAATCAAATCTGCAACACTTCATATATGCCTGGCTTTCAAAAGAAAAATGTGCAAATGTGGATATAGAGCAAATGTAGAATTGTTTTAAATACTGCAAAACAGGTAGGCAACACCTGCCTTGTATTGTATTGATATGCATAGAGATTTTTAATCATGTATATTTTAAGAAAGGCTGAGTTTACATACTCAAGATCACCTGTTTATTTGTAAAGGTATCTGGCAAATTTTAGGAACTAAAAAGCCTAAAGATTACTTCTCCCTTCCCCACTTATTGATTCATTGGAATTCCAATTCCTCACCCTTTTTTTTTGAACATTTTTTCCTTCAATGGCCTTATCCCAGTAACCTATTCCATCAGGTGGATTTTAACTTCAGGCCAATTTTTAAAATTCATTCTCAAGATGTGGGTGGCTGCTGGCAATTCTGGAATTTATTGATCAACCCAGCTTTCCCTAGTGAAGTAAGTTGTGAGCTAGTGGAATGGCTGCAGTCTGTGTTCTGAACATGCCCTCACAGTGCTGTTGGATAGACACTTCTAGGATTTTGACTCAGTAACGATGAAGGAATGGTATATGCTCAAGTGAGGATGGTGTATGTCATGGAGGGGAACTTGGAAGTGATGGTGTTCCCATGCAACTGCCGCCCTGCCCTTCTAGATGTTGGAAGGTTTTCAATGGGTGAGTAAAATGTTTAGCCTTTTGTAAATATCTTGGCGCTTGCCATTTGATAGACGGTATGTATTGTTCTCTTTTCTTACTGATTATGCTGGCTGGAAAGCCTATTAAAGTCCAGTAAATCCACATTCAGTGAATGTTAAAATCCATTCTCTAAACCAGTTTCCTGATCCATTTTCAAAAGCTTGTAAAGAACAGTATAGAAAGTGGACCAACTACTTCAACTTTCAGGTGAAGCAGTGATTTACTTGTACTTCTTTCAATGTAGTATACTGTATTCACTGCTCACAACGTGGTCTCCTCTACGTTGGGGAGACCAAATGCAAATGGGGTGACCGCTTCGCGGAACACCTCCGCTCAGTCTGAAAGCATGACTCCGAGCCTCCGGTTGCTTGCCATTTCAACACACCCCCCTGCTCTCATGCCCACATATCTATCCTGGGATTGCTGCAGTGTTCCAGTGAACATCAACGCAAGGTCGTGGAACAGCATCTTACTTACCGATTAGGCACACTACAGCCTGCCGGACTGAACATTGAGTTCAATAATTTCAGAGCATGACGGGCCCCCCTTTTTATTTTTAGTTATTTTATCTTTTTTTCTTTTTATCATTGATTCATTTTATTTGTTTATTTTGTTTTAGTTTGTTTCATCATTTTTTTTACATTGTGCCTACCCACTGTTTTTTGTGCTTTGGGCCAGGGCTGTTCATTTTTCTGTCTATTTACAACCTCTCTGCACTAACGCTTTGACTTTTAACACACTGTTAACATACTGTTTGTCTTAGCTCCATGACCTTCTGGTCAGTTATTCTCTGTGACTCTCTGTCCTATCAACACCTTGCCCTTTGTTATCTCTAGCCCCACCCCCACTTTATTTGCTTAAAACCGATTACATTTCTAACATTTGCCAGTTCTGATGACAGGTCACTGACCTGAAACATTAACTCTGCTTTACTCTCCACAGATGCTGCCAGACCTGCTGAGTATTTCCAGCTTTTCTTGTTTTTACTTCTGAAGTGTTATTGTTCTAGTTCTGTGGGCTAATTTTGTACAGAGCCATTAACATCATTAACAGAAAATCAGTTTCTGTTGGTGACTTGACATACTTGACTTGAATATGGGCATCAGTTAGGCACTAAGGGCAAGTAAATTCAACCCCCAATATGAGCATTATCCTTTGTCTGAAATATTTCCGTTCCCAATTCTTTACTTGCTGTTAGTGCCTAGCTGTTGCCTATGTTCCAGTCAAGTATGTCAAGTCGCCAACAGAAACTGATTTTCTGTAAATGATGTTAACAGTTCCATACAAAATTAGCACACAGAACTAGAATAACACTTCAGAAGTAGTTGCTCCACTTTCTATATTGTTCTTTACAAGTACCTTTTGAAAATGGATCAGGAAACTGGTAGAGAGAATGGATTTTAACATTCACTGAATATGGATTTACCGGACTTTAATAGACTTTCCAGCCAGCAAGGATCAGTAAGAAAAGAGAACAATACATACCATCTATCAAAGGCTAGTGTCAAGATATTCCAGAAGGCTAAACATTTTACACAGAACAGCTGTGCATGTAAACAGAAGAAGATGAGTCTGTGAGTATTGAACTTTGAAATACATCAAATGTTCAAAGCAATGTCTAACAATGACATTTAAATGGCCTGAGTGTTATCATGCAGCTTCAGAGAGTACAACAACCATTTGGTAAAGGTAGCTTGTTTTCACAGCAGGGACAAAACAGTGGGTTTCTTAATTGACTTTGAAATAGAGGCATTGTTAGTGTGTGAGAGAATAGAGCCAAAGAAACATTTTGCGACTTGCAGCCAACTCGGCAATTTCTAGTGAAGGACAATTCCATCTGCAATGCTGAAGACAGCATTATGTATGTAACATTGAAAGAGATTAAATAGGCTTTTGCTGTTAAATGTAAATGGTATCCCACTCTTGGAACTGGATTTTAAGAGCCCATCGCAATCTCCCATGCGGCGGCTCTTTAAATAGCCAGGGCGGCACACCCCCAATCATGTGGAGGGATCGGTCTGTCCATTCCTGGCAATGGCTTCAGCTGCCCATGCACTGGCACTGCCGCCACTTTTAAAGGACAGCCAGCCCTGCCGGCTTATTTAAATTTTTAAAGAAGTATGTCCCCCAAAAACATACAATTAATTTCTAATTGCCCTTTCCCACCCACAATAACATTTACATTCATTATTTGCCCCTTCCCCACCAAAACACTTACCTTTTAAATGTGACCTCATTTCCCACCCGCCCCGCCCCCAACAGCCTGCACAAAGTTTCGAGTTCACCCATTCCCACCAGCCCTTACACCCGTTACATTTATTTGACCCCGTCTCCACACCCCCCCCCCCCCCCCCCACACAGAAAATATTAATTCCTCCCCCCTCCCAACCAGTGTCACGCCGCCTTTCCCCGGACGGGGAATTGAAGGCACGGGAGTGCTGGTCACTGCACCGAAGGTCGCAGCGGGCCCTCAAGATTGAAGGTAAGTCCATTTAAATGTATTCATGTTATTAATTTAAATATTTAAATTCAGGGGTGCCGCCACGGAGCCTCGCTGCCGCCAGGAGGATCAGGCTGGGCCCTCCCGGCGTCGAAGTCCATGGTGGGCCTCATCGGACCCATCTTCAGGCTCCCCTCCACCCTTGCCTGGTTAAATCCAGCCCATGGTATCTCTCCCGGTGCTAAATTGGAATTGTCTGCAAGAACACATTTCTTTAACATATCCATAATTGCATTGGCACCTAATAGGCTTGTCCCCTGCCCTTTCCCCATAGCCATGCAAATTTGAATCATTCGCTCTGTCTTTGGTGTAGGAGGGAATCCAGTTTAATAAATTCAGCAACAATTCAGCTTATGGTTTACTGGAGCTGCTTCTCTGAACAATAGTATGACTGTGTACTAATTGAAGGTACCTATAAGGAAGCACCAAAAATAATGTATGACCCTCCAGGGATGCAGCTATGTTAACACTTATTTATTAAAACTGATACTTTGTTGCTCCCTTTCTCAAGATGCAAAATCTGTATTAACGCATCATCTCTACATTAAATTACCGACTACAACAAACATTCAGCACATCTTCCAAAAATAGCCACACCGAGGACCCTCTGTGCCTGAACATGTTTTTTTTTCATTGGAGCACTTTACTTGGCATTGTAGACCCTTCTTCCCTCCCCATTAATAGTCAACAAGTGAGAAATCTAGTTCTATGTACCAAAGCATTGATGTATTTCAACTACTGGGGCTAAAAATAGTTTTTTTCCGATTTTCCGGCAGAGGAGATTGTAATTTGCAATCAGCCTGTGCCCAGTCCCGTTGGGGCAGGGAACGCGCAAATCTCTCATTATGGCATTCGGGCTAGTGCAACCCATGCTGCTGATTGGCTAAACGCTCAACAGGGGGCCCAGCTGTGTCTGTGGATAGCACGCATCACCTAAGCCTGCTGGAGGAGACTGCACTCAGCATCATTGGGCCGGCTACGAGAAAGTCCATTTCATCAGGATGATAGGATGTTCCTTCCTTATGGCCCTTCTCGAATCCCAGCTCACCCTCATCCTGCTACCTGGCATCAAGTGCAAGTGGCAGATGGTGTGACCATGGGCCTCCTGCTTACCATCACACCCCTTTCTCTCAATGCAACTTTTCACTTCTGATTTTCTGCTTTCAGGCATCCAAGAACTGCCACCTGGCCAGCCAGTGGAAACCCATGAATAACAGCATAAGAAATAGCAGCAGGAGTAGGCCATTCAGCCCTTGAGCCTGATCCACCATTCAATAACAACATGGCTGATCTTATTGTGGCCTTAACTCCACTTTCCTGCGTGCTCCCCGCCTCCGCCCCCCCCCCCCCCACCATAACCCTTGACTCCTTTGTAGATTAAAAATCTGTCTAGCTCAGTCTTGAATATATTCAATGACCCAGCCTCCACTGCTCTCTAGGGAAGAGAATTCCAAAGATTAATGACCCTCTGAGAGACGAAATTCCTCTTCATCTCCATCTTATATGGGAGACCCCTTATTTTGAAACTGTGTCCCCTAGTTCTAGATTGTCCCACAAGGGGAAACATTCTCTCAGCACTTACCCTATCAAGCCCACTCAGAATTGTATGTTTGAATGAGATCACATCTCATTCTTCTAAACTTCAATGAGTATAGGCCCAACCTGCTCAACCTTTCTGCATAAGACAAGCCCTTCATCCCAAGAATCAGCTTAGTGAACCTTCTCTGAACTGCTTCCAATTCAAGTATAGCCCTCATTAAGCAAGGAGACTAAAACTGTACACAGTACTCTAGGTGCAGTCTGACAATGCCCTATACAGCTGTAGCAAGACTTCACTACTTTTATGCTCCATCCAGCCCCCTTGCAACAAATGTCGACATTCCATTTGCTTTCCTAATTACTTTCTGTACCTGTATGCTGACTTTTTGGATTCATGTACAAGGATTCCCAGATCTCTCTGTACTGCAGCATTTAGCAGTGTCTCTCCTTGTAAATAATATTCTGCTTTTCTATTCTTCCCACTAAAGTGGACAACCTCACATTTACCTAAATTATATTCCATCTGCCAATTTTTTTCCCACTCACTTAACCTATCTATATCTCTTTGCAGATACTTTGTGTCCTCTTCACAACTTGCTTTCCTGCCCAACTTTGTATCATCTGCAAATTTCGCTACCATACACTCAACATCTTTATCTAAGTCATTAATATAGATCGTAAATAGTTGAGGCCCCAGCACTGCTCCCTGTGGCACCACTAGTTACAGTTTGCCAACCTGAAAATGTCCCATTTATCCCGACTATCTGTTTCCTGTTAGCTAGCCAATCCTCTATCTATGCTGATATATTACCCCCAACACCATGAGCTCTAAACTTGTGTAGTAACCTTTTATATGGCACCTTATCGAATGCCTTTTGGAAATCCAAATAAACGACATCTACTGGTTCCCCTTTATCCATGCTGCTTGCTACATGCTCAAAGAACTCTAATAAATTTGTCAAACACAATTCCCCTTTCATAAAACCATGTTGACTCTGCCTGATTGCATTAATGATTTTCTAAATATCCTGCTACTACTTCCTGAATAATGAATTCTAGCGTTTTCCCAATGACAGCTGTTAGGCTAACCAGCCTATAATTTCCTGCTTTCTGTCTCCCCACTTTCTCGAATACGGTTGTTAGATTTGCAGTTTTCCAATCCGCTGGAACCTTTCCAAAATCTAGGGAATTTTGAAAGATTATAAACAATGCATCCACTATCTCTGCAGCCACTTCTTTTAAGACCCTAGGATGCAGACCATCAGGTCCAGGGGACTTGTCAAGCCTTTAGTCCGATTAGTTTTCCCAGTACTATTTCTCTAGCGATCGTGATTGTTTTAAGTTCATCCCTCCCTTTTGCCTCTCGATTTTCTATTTTTGTGATGCTTTTTGTATCTTCCTCTGTGAAGACAGATACAAAATACAAAGTCTCTGCCATTTCATTGTTTCCTATTATTAATTCCCCAGTTTCATCCTCCAAGGGACCATTGCTTACTTTAGCTACTCTTTTCCTTTTTATATATTTGTGGAAACTTTTACTGTCTGTTTTTATATTTCTTGCAAGTTTATAAGCACAAGAGCTGCTATAGACCTCTGAGGAAGAAGCACTGTCACTTGATCGGCCATGTGCAGTGCCAGCTCAGAAACACGCCCTGAACACATTTTAGAGAGTAGTATAGAGTCAAGATCTGCATGTGGTGGGTCTCCGAGTGGGCTGCAGCCAGGCCAGGGGGAAAGAACAGTTTACATACCAGCTCCCCAGAGGGCGAGTTCGCAGATGCGTTCTCCGACAGGGGACTCAGATGAGGGCTTCAATGGAGCAGGACAACGCTGATGGGCATGCACACCAAGATACTGGGTGCATTGGCAGGCTTGCCAGACAGACACTTGTCACTGTCCCGGGGCATGGAGGAGTCTAGCTCCAATGTGGCCCAGGGCTTCAAGCAGCGCTTGGAGTCCATTCTTTCCAACATGGAAGTGATGGCCAAATCCATGGCAGCACTTGCGGACCCAGCTGTGATACAACCTCTGCTGGCGGCTGTCTCCGCTTCCATTGTAACAACAGGCAGAAGCCGCCCAAAGTCTCAGTGCTGCAGTGGGAGCTCAGATGGAGGTCATGAGATCCATGCTTGTTCTCATGTAGGCTCAGAATGTTGTTATTATGGCTGTGGATCTCAGTACTCAATGCTCTCACAACAGTCCAGCAATCTGTCCTCCAACACGTTACTATGATTGCTGAGGTGTGCCCCATGGTAAGTGCCACTGTCTCCCTGGAGCACAAACCTACAGTCCTCTCTCAGGATGACAGCATTCATCCTCCCAGCACTGCCACTCTGCCAGTGCCCTTGCTGTTGCCTCTCAGCCAGCCAGTCCAGACTGCTGCCACCCAGGCCAAATTGTTGCAGTCCGAAGCCGGCTTTCAAGGCCCAAAGCTGCTTGAGGCCATATTGCAAGACCATCTGCAGTCTCCTCCATTGAAAGTCAGCGAACGTCCACCAGCCATGTTGCAGCCAGTGGGGTAGCACTGTATAGGAGCACTAGGAAGGCAAAGAAGGCACCCACTAGACAGGCACTGAGGGGATGCACAATGGTCAATAGGTCAGGTTTTGTTTTGTATTATTGGATCTGTTTTTGGATAAAGATGTTTTGGAAAGATGTTTGTCAGGATTTTGGCCAAGAGGAAACTGTGATAGGACATCACAGATGGATTTTATTTATTTGCTCATGGGATGTGCGCCCCGGCTAGGCCAGTATTTATTGCCCAACCCTAATTGCCCTTGAGAAGGTGGTGGTGAGCTGCCTTCTTACACCACTGTAATCTTTGGGGTGTAGGTACACCAACAGTGCTGTTAGGAAGGGAGTTCCAGGATTTTGACCCAGCGACAGTGAAGGAACAGCTGCTTCATCAATAACCTTCCTTCCTTCATAAGGTCAGAAGTGGGGATGTTCGCTGATGATTGCACAATGTTCAGTACCATTCGCGACTCCTCAGATACTGAAGCCGTCTGTGTAGACATGCAGCAAGACATGGACAGTATCTAGGCTTGGCCTGATAAGTGGCAAGTAACATTCATGCCACACAAGTGCCAGGCCATGACCATCTCAAACAAGAGAGAATCTAACCATCTCCCCTTAATGTTTAATGGCATTACCATCACTGAATCCCCCATTATCAACATCCTGTGGGTTACTATTAGAGTCATAGAGTCATAGAGTCGTACAGCATAGAAACAGGCCCTTCGGCCCACCGCGTCCATGCCGACCATAATGCCTATTGACCAGAAACTGAACTGGAATAGCCTTATAAATAACATGGCTACAAGAGCAGGCCAGAGGCTAGGAGTTCTGTGGCGAGTAACTCACCTCCTGTCTCCCTAAAGACTGCACCATCTACAAGGCACAAGTCAGGAGTGTGATGGAATACTCTCCATTTGTCTGGATGGGTGCGGCTTCAACAATACTTAAGAAGCTCAGCACCATCCAGGACAAAGCAACCCGCTTGTTTGGCACCCCATCCAACACCTTCAAAATTAATTCCCTCCGCCACCGCTGCACAGTGGCAGCAGTGTGTATCATATACAAGATGCACTGCAGCAACGCACCAAGGCTCTTTAGACAGCACCTTCCAAATCCATGACCTCTACCAACTAGAAGGACAAGGGCTGCAGATGCATGGGAACACCACCTCCTGCAAGTTCCCCTCCAAGCCACACACCATCCTGACTTGGAACTATATCGCCATTTCTTCACTGTCACTGGGTCAAAATCCTGGAACTCCCTTCCTAACAGCACTGTGGGTGTACCTGCCCCACACGGATTGCAGCGGTTTAAAAAGGCGGCTCACCACCACCTTCTCAAGGGCAATTAGGGATGGGCAATAAATCGTATCCTAGCCTGAGACTCCCACATCTCATGAATGAATAGAAAAAAAACTAGAAGAAGCAGGTCTCACGTTGAATGACAATTGCGTATTTCTGCAGACAACAGTGAAGTTCCTCGGTCACATAATTGTTGGGTCAGACATCAAGGCAGATTCACAGAAGACGAAGGCAATAAAAGATTTCCCAGAGCCAAAGAACATGACAGAACTGCAAAGATTCATGGGAATGGTGAATCAGGTTGGGAAATTCTTACCACGTTTAGCTACAATAAATGAGCCCTTGCGACAACAAAGAGCAGTAATATTTCATATTGGGGAGAAAGCCAGAAAAAATCCTTTGAGAGAATAAAAGAGATGTTAACTTCATTACAGGTGTTAGCGCACCAGAGCTAACGACTATAATAGCGGCTGATGCATCAGCACCGGGATTTGGTGCAATTTTGTTTCAAATCCAGAAGGATGGAAGACGCAGACCTGTGTATTTCACTTCTCATTCATTAACTGAAACCGAACAGAGATACGCAGTCATTGAGAAGGAAGCGTTGGCAGCAACGTGGCCAGCGAAAAATTTTCGGACTACATATTGGGCCTTGAGTTCAAGATTGAAACCAACCACAAGCCACTCATGACATTGCTGAATTCAAAAGAATTAGCATAGTTACCTCCAAGGGTACAAAGATTTCGGCTATGACTAATAAGGCTTAACTCGACAACCAAATATGTTTTAGGTAAACAACAAATAACAGCATAATAATATAAAAGCAAAATACTGCGGATGTTGGAAATCTGAAATAAAAACAAGAAATGCTGGAACCACTCAGCAGGTCTGGCAGCATCTGTGGAAAGAGAAGCAGAGTTAACGTTTCGGGTCAGTGACCCTTCATCGGAACATCATCTGAAGATGTTCTCCGAAGAAAAACAAAGATTTTCAACTGGCACTGTTAAGCTATCGATCTACACCACTCCAGAATGGGTTAGCCCCATGTAAATTATTAATGGGAAGAAGATTGAAGACACAACTTCCTCTTCTCCCAAGTATACTAAAACCACGTGCACAAGACTTGGAAAAAGTGAGGGATAAAGAGGATTAAGAGTGGTCAATCCAACCTGGAGAATCAGTTTGGGTTAGAGACCAGAATAGATATGGAGAAGTGATAGAGAAATCACCATGTCCAAGATCATACATTGTCCAGACTGACCAGGTGATGATAAGAAGGAAGCAGTTCCACAGAAGAAACAAATGGAAGAGATGCAAGAGAATCAGTCATCAGAGAGAGTTGATGAAACAGTGATACAACAATCAGCAGACAACCCAGAGGACAATGGACGTCGAGAATTGGAGTCATCGAATAGTTCCACTCAAATACAAGAAAGTGAGGTGGAAAAACTGAGATTCTAAACCCCAAACGTATTCAAGTGAAAGGAGAATGCATTGCAGCAGAGTTGTGAAAACACCACAGTGTTAATTAACCTGATGAATGGAATCAGAGACGAAAACAAGAAATGCTGGAATCACTCAGCAGGTCTGGCAGCATCTGTGGAAAGAGAAGCAGAGTTAACGTTTCGGGTCAGTGACCCTTCTTCGGAACTGACAAATATTAGAAAAGTCACAGATTATAAGCAAGTGAGGTGGGGGTGGGGCAAGAGATAACAAAGGAGAAGGTGCAGATTGGACCAGGCCACATAGCTGACCAAAAGGTCACGGAGCAAAGGCAAACAATATGTTAATGGTGTGTTGAAAGACAAAGCATTAGTACAGATTAGGTGTAAATACACTGAATATTGAACAGCAGCAAGTGCAAACCTGAAAAAAAACCTGAAAAAAACAGTGGGTAAGCAAACTGAACAAACTAAGATGAAATGAAATAAATGCAAAAAAAGATTGTAAAAAATGTAAAAAAGAATGTAAAAAAAAGGAAAAAATAACTAAAAATGAAAGTAAAATGGGGGGCTGTCATGCTCTGAAATTATTGAACTCAATGTTCAGTCCGGCAGGCTGTAGTGTGCCTAATCGGTAGATGAGATGCTGTTCCTCGAGCTTGCGTTGATGTTCACTGGAACACTGCAGCAATCCCAGGACAGAGATGTGAGCATGAGAGCAGGGGGAAGTGTTGAAATGGCAAGCAACCGGAAGCTCAGGGTCCTGCTTGCGGACTGAGCATCCGCAGTATTTTGCTTTTATTTGAATGGAATCAGAGTGTTGGCAGGAGATGTAGTATAATGTGATATAGGTTGTTGCTAGGTAGATTATGTAAATAGAATGTAAGCATAATTACAGGATGTGATGTCACAATTATACAGAGCCTCATGTGAGGAGTATTGTAGTGCCAGCCATGGATGATACACATGTGTAAATAAACTCCAGCTACCTTAACCCACAGACTACTATCTTTATTCGGTACAAGGGGTATAGTAACCTGGATATTACGTTTACTGGAGGGTGAATACGCTGTGGCCTGTCCTGTGGGCTTGGCATTGCACTCACTTTGTCAGAGCGAATAAGGTCATTGAACCTCTTCCTACACAGGACCCAGTTTCTGCACACCACACTCTGTCTAAACACAGTGTCGGCGACTTCCATCCAGGCCTACCTGGTTTGGGTGGGTGGCCT
Organism: Heterodontus francisci; assembly: GCF_036365525.1. Taxonomy (NCBI): domain Eukaryota; kingdom Metazoa; phylum Chordata; class Chondrichthyes; order Heterodontiformes; family Heterodontidae; genus Heterodontus; species Heterodontus francisci. The sequence goes on along the minus strand of NC_090384.1, from coordinate 88,083,219 downwards.
CCTCTTGCTACCCTCTTGGAAAAGGAGCTCCCTCCTCATCCTCACTGCCTCAAGGAGGACCTCCAGGTATGCATCCGTGAATCGAGGGGCTGCCCTGCCCCAGGTTCCAGAGGTCTGCCTCTCCTGAGACATCTTTCCAACAGCAGGTAATGCAATGAAATAGCAGCCACAGTAATGGCTGCTCTGGTCTGTTTAAATCGGACATGCACTTGCCCAGTCCCGCATCCATTTGCGCCCTCGCAGCTGCTAATTGGCTGCCCAACCCACCCTTCAGCCAATTAGCAATCCTCTCCATGAAAATGGGGGGGCTATTACTCCATCCCCCAGGGGGGGATCGGGACCCAGAAACAATCCCGACATTCGTTTCCCACCCTGCAAGGAAATTCCTGTCCAAAATCTCAAAGTGTGCAGCTATATAACCGTATTATTCACCCCTACCTCTACACTTATTTTTTACAATTTACTAATACGTGATATATATATCCGTCAATCTAAGATTCATTCAGCATTAATTATGTCACAAAGTAGGTAACATCCAAGTATAGTAGATTACGCTAAAGCATATTGGGCACTAGAGAAGTTAGGAAACATTTTCTTCACACAAAGGGTGGTAAAGGTGTGGAATTCAATTAATAATATTAAATACGAGATTGATAGCTTATTGCTAGCCAAGGTTATTAAGGGATATGGAGTTTAGGATTCTGAATGGAGTTATGATACAGATCAGCCATAATGTCTTGAATGGTGGAACAGGTCTGAGAGGCTGAATGGCAACTCCTGTTCCTATATTTCGATGTACATACTCCTCTGATACCATTGCTATTTCTTATCCTGTTTGTATCTTTTATCCTGTTCTGGAGAATTTGGTTTTGTAAAATATTACTTGAAGAGTTCAAAGTATGTCAAATCGCTTTCATTAAAAAAAATCAAGGCTTCAAAATGTTAGCACATTATTTCCATATGAGCTAGTAAAAAGTTAATTAAACAATACTTCACTGACATTAGAAAATGATGTGACCATTGGCCCTTACTAAGGAAACAGGCCATCAATTTCCAGTTTGAGTTTTACTAGAACTTCTGGGATATGCAAACTGTTACTACGTTTTGCTGATCATCCTGCAGTGGATTAAAGATACAGAATTTCACCACTCCTCCCACCCCATTTTCATCACCGAGATTATCCATTTAGGATTTATATTTCTCAAACAGGATTACTGCCCACATTTCTTTCTCAGATTCTGGCTTGATGGCTTTCCTTGGGGTTGTTAAGTGCTTCTAGATTTATTCAATAGTGACTCATGCCTATCGTTCCCAAAACTCCATGTTTGAATCCCTCGAACTGGATTTCTGCCCCGGACACATTACCAAAACAGCCCTAGCAAAAGTCACAAATGACATCATATGTGACTGTGGCAAAAGTAAATTATCCCTCCTCATCCTTCTTGACCTTTCTGCAGCCTTTGACAAGGTTGACCACACCATCCTCCTCCAACTCCTTTCCACTGTCGTCCAGCTGGCTGGGACTGCACTCACCTGGTTCCATTCTTATCTATCCAGTCATAGCCAGAGAATCACCTGCAATGGCTTCGCTTCCCATCCCCACACTGCTAACTCTGGTGTCCCTCAAGGATTCATTCTTATCTGCCTCCTATTTGTCATCTACATGCCGCCTCTTGGTGACATCATCCAAAAACACAGCGTAAGTTTCCAGATATACACTAACAGCGAGTTCAATCTCGGCACAGTGGCGCAGTGGTTAGCACCACAGCTCCAGGGACCTGGGTTTGATTCTGGGTACTGCCTGTGTGGAGTTTGCAAGTTTTCCCTGTGACTGCATGGGTTTCTGCTGGGTGCTCTGGTTTCCTCCCACAGCCAAAGACTTGCAGGTTGATAGGTAAATTGCCCCTAGTGTCGGTGAGGGTATGTGGGAGGAATATGGCATTAATGTAGGATTAGTTTAAATGGGTGGTTGATGGTCAGCACAGACTCAGTGGGCTGAAGGGCCTGTTTCAGTGCTGTATCTCTAAATTAAATAAATAAATCTCACCACCACCTCTCATCTATACTTTTGTTACCTCTAGACTTGACCATTCCAAAGCAGTCCTGGCTGGCCTCCCATATTCTACATTTTGTAAACTTGAGGTCATCCAAAACTGCTGCCCGTGTCCTAACTCGCACAAAGTCCAATTCACTCATCACCTCTGTGCTCACTGATCTATATTGGCTCCCGGTTAAACACACCTTGATTCCAAAATTGTCATCCTTGTTTTCAAATCCCTCCATGGCCTCTCCCCTCCCTATCTCCAGTGTGTTAGACAATGGCCTAAGCAAAACACAGCTGGAAATCTGACAAAGACAGGAACACAGGAAATAGGAGTAGAAGTAGACCATATGGCCCATCAAGCCTGCTGCACCAGTTAATATGATGATGGCTGATCTTCGGCTTCAATTCCACTGTCCTGCCTGCTCCCCATATCTCTTGATACCCTGCGAGACACAGGACAAATCTTCAAAGCCAAAAGGTGATAATGAAACCGATCTCACACCTATCATAGAAACATTCCAGAATTTAATGTCTTCTTCTAAAACAAAGGAGGTGTGGCGTAGCCATGTCCTGGGCCATTGTGCGATCACCATGGGGAGAAACCAGAATGTCTCTTAACAGTAGGTGAGCAATCACAGTTTTACCTTTCAAAAAGAACAACCAGAAAGAGAAAGAGAGAGAATGACCCAAAAGGTGAAGCTACTTGTAATTGCTGGCCTTCAGAAAGCCAGAACGTTAGAAAGCACACGCCCTGCTGGGAAAAAATCCAACATCTACATCATACAGCAGAGAGAGAGCTAGAAGTGACCCACTATCTTCAACAGAACCTTCAATCAAGAGAGAAATCTGCAATCATCTCAGGCCTGCAACCCTCTATAACTCGAGTCTTAAGAAAATTCAACAGGTTTATCGTAACCCTTCTCCCCCTACTAAAACCCACAAACTCTGGCCCTTCTCTATCAGTTTCATCTTGTATGTGTGTGTGCAAGCGAATGCGTGAGTGAATGCAGTTGTGACAATTTCAGAATAAAGCATATTGATAAATGAACAATTGACTTTCTGTTTTTAAAAACCTACAATTAAACCTGCCGCTGTCTGTTTAGTGAAAAATAAAACACAAAGGGTCTATACTCTTAATACAAATACACTTGATGTGGTCAGGTGGGGAGTTGAATATTGGGAACCACCTATGTCACATCACGTGGCAGTAACACCCATTTTAATCGCTCCACCTCTGGCACCTCCACCCATGCCTCCAGCTGCCAAGGCTCTAAACTCTGGAATTACCTCCCGAAATCTCTCTGCCTCTCTTCCTCTCTTTTTTCCTTTAAGAAACTCCTTAAAAGCCATCTCTTTGACCAAGCTTTTGGTTATCTGCCCTAATATTTCCTTATCTGACTTGATGTCATATTTTATTTGGTTATCTTCCTGTAAAGTGGGATGTTTTACTAGCATAAAGGCGCTATATAAGTACAAGTTGTTATTATCATTGAATCGTAGAATGGTTACGGCACAGAAGGAGGCCATTTGGCCTCCTGTCTGTGCCAGCTCTGTGCAAAAGCAACTCACCTAGTCCCACTGCCCTGCCTTTTCACTGTAGCTCTGCAAATTTTTTATTTTCAGATAATTATTCAATTCTCTTTTGAAGGCCTTGATTAAATCTGCCTCCACCACGCTCTCAGGCAGTGCATTCCAGATCCTAACCCCTCACTGTGTAAAAAAATGTTTTATTCATGTCGCTATTTCTTCTTTTGCCAATCACCTGAAATTGGTGTCCTCTGCTTCTTGATCCTTCCATCAATGGGAACAGTTTCTCCCTATCTACCATGTCTAGATCCCTCATGACTTTGAACATCTCGATCAAATCTCCTCTTAATCTTTTCTTCTCCAAGGAGAACAGACCCAGCTTCTGCAACCTATCCATGTAACTGAAGTTCCTCATTCCTGGAACCGTTCTCATGAATCCTTTCTTCACCCTCTCTAGTGCCGTCACATCCTTCCGAAAGTGTGATGCTCAGAACTGCACACCATACTCCTGTTGAGGCCGAACCAGTTGTTGTTTGTGGATTATCCACTCAAGTGAGCTGCTTCAAACTGATGATGGAGGCAGTACCGCCTCACGTGTAATTTATAAGTAATGAGCTGGGAACTTAAATTACTCTGGCATTCCAAGCCAGTTGCCGTCAAACAGCAAGTGATTTGTTCCATCCGTAGCTTTAAGGTATCCACAGTTGAGCTAGATTTTGAAAACAGTTTGGTGAGCTAAATAACTCCCAACAATATCAATGTTTCTTTTAATAACTGAATTCTTTAAGACTGATACCCTTCTAATGAAGGTCACTGTATGGCAGTGTGTTAGACAATGGCCTAAGCAAAACACTGCTGAAAATCTGAATTAAAATGCAGAAAATGCAGTAAACACTTAGCAGGTCAGGCAGGTCTGTGGAGCAAGGGAGGTACAGTTAACGTTTCAAGTCAATGAGTGTTTCCAGCAGTTTCTGTTTTCAGTCGATTAGGTTCGAATCCTAATATCAGCTGGCATTTGCAATTTGGCTGCCCTCCAGCTGCCGCTTTCCCTGCATTGGTCATGATGTCAAGTGGAGCACTAATCCGAGAACAGCAGCCTATCACGCAAGAGGGATTGGAAATCAGCCAAGACAATACACTTATGGCCAGCCTCGAACAACTGGCTATGGATAAGTAGCAGGGCTGACAAGAAGATGAGCTAAATTGGTCATCATTCTCTCAGCCAGCTCCCAGTTGACTGGGATAATTGGAAATAATTCGTATAAAACAAATGTTTTAAAATAAGAATTGTCGACTCATACAAATGATACTATAGAATTGTTTGCTTTATACCAGTATATTATTCAACAAGAGCATCGATTGCACCAGATAGAATTGAATCAAAGCATTGCGCCACCCCCATTAGAGCAACATCCACTTTTAATCCCCCTTATTTCAAACGATGTGTTCTTATGTTGATACCTGCACTGCTGTCGGTCCTTTTTTTTCGTACATTCCACATTTTTGACCATTAGGACTTGCTATTTTTACTTGCATAACATGCTGGAATGGAGTGTTCTCTTATTGATGTTTGTGGTTTGACTATAGCAATGCTGACTGGTAAATAATTAATAAACTATTAAATATTAATCTGGGTACTGCCTGTGTGGAGTTTGCAAGTTCTCCCTGTGTCTGCATGGGTTTCCTCCGGGTGCTCTGGTTTCCTCCCACAAGCCAAAGACTTGCAGGTTGATAGGTTAATTGGCCATTATAAATTGCCCCTAGTATAGGTAGGTGGTAGGGAAATATAGGGACAGGTGGGGATGTGGTAGGAATATGGGATTAGTGTAGGATTAGTATAAATGGGTGGTTGATGGTCGGCACAGACTCGGTGGGCCGAAGGGCCTGTTTCAGTGCTGTATCTCTAAACTAAACATAAACTAATCGATGGAGAACAATATTGTCTCAAAACATTGCTCCAGAAGAGCACCAATTCTAATTTAACTATGAATGACTATGATAATTTTCTTTGATTATGCAGTAACCTTTCAGATCTTCCCAAAGTAAAAGGTTGAGTTGCAGTAAAAATGCTTCTGTTGTTCTGGACATTGACATAAGTAGGTTTATACAAAGCCCCATTTTGTTTCTTTCCTAATTGAATTCATATTGAAAGTTCCTCTTGCAAAAGCAATTTTAGTTAAATACAATTTGCTAGATCAATTGCAGAGAAGGATTCCATTACAGAAAGACCCAACCTATTATCCTGTTCAAGAACATAGGATTCAAAGTAAGTCTCCAAGAAGACCAAGTATGAGCTCACTTGCTGACTCTTACATTCATGAGTAGCTTCTTTCATACAAGTGCTTTTGAGCGATTGCTACTACGATTTATTATAGGACAAATGAAAGTGATTGGGCTAAAAATCATGTCCATCTTTCTTCATGGGATTTAGGATGTGTTGCTACATATGTTATTGCTTACTGGCAGAATTAGAATCATGACAATCCTTAGTTTTCATTTTCAGTTCAGCTTGAGTCATAAATCCCCACATTGGTCAATAATTTATGATGAAAAGCAACATAAAATAAATGAGCTTTTATAAAATAGTCTGTTACTCCATACTCCTCTACTGAATACTAAATCAGTCGAGCAAAGCTAAAAATAAACAAAATATATTTACACTGTAATCCTTCGTTTCTGCTGAAATGCAGCATATCTCAATTGAATTACTACCTTGTAGATCCCTTTTAACCACATATAATCCTATATGCAATTCATGTGGGGGTTGCTTATTATTTTTTCAAAATCTAATTACTCTTTAAAATAACCCTCAAAACTTTAGTCATGGAGAGGATAGTATCCAGAGGGAGAGGAAATGAAGCACAAAGATAAAAATAAGCTGATTAAAAACTTAATGTATATCCCTGTCAGTGTCCTTAACTTTAAGAAACACATTTGTTTTCTTTGCTTGAAGTGCTTAGAAGGTCAGAGAGAATCAAAACTACAGCTTCCAGTGTAGGTGGCTGAGTGAGCAATCGTTGTCGTTGGCTGTCCCTCGATTCAAGGATGACATCTACTCAAAGTCGTGAAATTCTGCTATGGGTCTTCGGGTGACTGAGCAGGCCAATTCTCGACCCGCAGATTTTTGGGCACGTGGGGCAGGATGTCGCAAAAGGTAGTGGGATCCAGAGTGCAGGACTTGCTTCCTTTTCTTTCCTTCTCTGCCGCTGCTCTGTCTCATCATTAAGGCGTTTGGGCTCAAAACATGATGCAGCTTGATGGACAGGTTGTCACCATTTTGAAAGATTGATAGCAGGTTCCTTCCAGTCATCAATGTCAATGCTGCCGTGCCTCAAAGAGAGTTTCGGAGTGACTTTGAAGCGTTTTCTTTGTCCTCCTCTGGAACGCTGACCATTTGAGAGTTGAGAAAGCAGGACCTGGTGGGGGAGACGGTTTTCAGCCATTCGGACACTGTGTCCAGTCTATCAAAGTTGGTTTTGTAGGGGTTTTGCCTGAATGCTTGTGGAACTGGTTTCAAGAAGGACACTAGTGTTTGTTCGATGGTCCTCCCATAGAATATGGAGGATGCGACGGAGGCATTATTGATGGAATTTCTCTAGTGCTCTTATGTGACACTGATCCACAGTCCAGGTCTCACTGCAGTACAGGATTATGCTGACAAGTGCTCTGTACACTAGGATTTTTGTTGACTTGCAGAGGTCTTTGTTGTCAAACACTCGCTGCCGTAGTTTGTAGTGAGCATTACTCCTACCTCTGAATCAGATAGTTGTAGGTTCAAATCCCACTCCAGGACATCAGTACAAAATCTAAGCTGAAGGGTCAGTGGAGTGTCAGAGGTCCTGCCTTTCGGTTGAGATGTTAAACTGAGGCCGTGTCTGCTGTCTCAAGTAGATGATACTACTGATGCCTTGGTCAATATTTATCACATTACTGTTTATTAGGTGCTGTGTTTCCCAGACTACAATGGTAGTCTTCAAAAGTATTTCATTAGTATTTCAAAAGTACCCCATTGGCTGACATCATGGACAGTGCTACATAAATGTGTCTTCCTTTTATGGCTGCTACAAAGTTGCCTTGTCAAGAAAACACATGGGGGGAAATGTTAAGCATCAAATGCTTATGGGGGCGAGTGAGTAGTTCAAATAAGTTAATTTTAGATTGACTGCCACTCAGCTCCAACGGACCAATTTCAAGTTTAAAGGCGATGTGTTTGGATGTGTACAAGTAACATGCCCGGCAAAGTTGGGACATTAATTATTGCAGGTGGGCAGCTACTTACTAAAGCAATTACAGTCCTTAGCAGATGTAGGCTAGATTAAGCCACATTTCAGGTGGGTATTTAAACTTGTGATTGCCCCAGCTGAATAAAAGCTCACTTATTACAGCTGGTGTCTCAATTGCCTCGGGCAAACTTCTGGCTGAGAGTGCTTGTGTGGATACAGCTTTTTCTAAATTTTGGAGGCTTTCAAAGTTAGGATGTTGGGTATGTTTGAAAGCACCATGATCACCTGTACTGTTGTACTGTTCTGAAAAGGAGAAGACTTTATGTTCAGCTGCTGCAGTCTTTGTCTCTCTGTCTTTGCCTCATACCTTACACCAAACTTGACTGGACCTCACTCCAGTCCCAAGGACACTGCAATGGTGACATGATAAAGAGAAAATGGATGAAAAAAAGAAACATTGCATTCAGGTATGAAAATTTTGGAAGGTTTTTGTCTACTTTTACAGACAGCATTTTAACTTTGAGACTGTTAGAGTGACACACAGGACATTTGTACAGTGTATACTCACACACTAATTTCTCTAAAATGACCATCCAATCAAAAATTATATATAATCTCAGATCACTGCAGAGAAGTTTCCTCTGAAAGGAACACGATCCTGGATCCATTATCACTGTGTTGCTGATCAGTATGGCATTGTCTATGCCCGATCTATGACCTTTTGATCTGCATTCAGAGTCATCATCTGTATCCCCACATTAGCAAAAAGTCATCCCAAAGCTTGTTTGGAATCCCTCAAATGGTAAGATCTGAAATTGAACCCCTATTCAATGGTGATGAGGTCAGCAAATTCATGAAATAACTAGGGTTCACTCATAGGTAAATCATACCTCGTTGGACAAGAGCTCACGGTGAAGTTGAAAGATATATGCAAACCTTGAATAAAGTGATACATACAGCTACAGCTGAGAACAAGTCATGGAGCAAGAGCTATATCACTTTGTTCATAATTACAGAGCAAAACCTCACTCGACTATGGGAAAACCTTCACCTACACTCATATTTGCACATCCTATGCGCACACGTCTAGCTGAGCTACACTGCAGAGCTAATGATCAACATGTACGCAAACTCGATCGAGAACAGAAGGATCGAGTGAAAGTACATGCAGAGCGAAACATGAAATTTAGAGCTACACCGCTAAAGCCAGGAACGTGATGGTCATGTTGGAAAACAAACAACCCCTTATGACATCCAACCATTTGTTGTGACCAACACAAAAGGACCAATGATCACTGCTAAGCGCAGTTCACAAATTATCACAAGAAACACATCATTCTTCAAAGCAAACATTGAATCCGATTCCAACATCGACACCTCAGATGAAGAACATAAGTCAAATGAGACTGCATCTGATGTTAGACAATATCCTACTCGTGAGAGAAAATGCCCGCCATACTTAAGTGACTATGTTATGAAATGAACTATTTATGTTTAAGTTTATTGTTTACAGTTTTAGAAAGAAACCTTTGAAACATGCTATGTCTCTCATTTACAAAGAAGGGAAGGGATGTAGTGTTGTCGTGTTTTGAAATTGTAATTGCATTGTGCATTGTGTACTCTAGAGGCTGTTGTAGAAGACACAAGCGAGCAAAGAGAAAGTGAAATTAAGACAGAATAAAAGGAGAAGCCTTTACATTTAGTTGCTGCAGTCTTTGTCTCTCTGTCTTTGTCTCATATCCTATATCTCGCTCAAGTCCCGAAGACATCACAATCATCCACAACAGTGATGACGCACTGTGGTGGAAACAGCACACACACAGGAGGGAGGTGTAGACGAGAGTGGCTGAGGTCACAGGAGTCACTACACATGTCACAGGCTTTACAGATGGAGGCTAGGCTTCCTTGATCTTTTAGAATAGCAGTGCTCGTCCAAGTGAGGTTATCAGTCAGGTAGTAACAGACATCTGCAGCCTCCAGGAAGAAAACATACTACTTGCTGGAAATGGTGGCCTTGCATTATCACTGGCTGTGAGGGTCACCACTTTGTTTGCCTCCAACTGCTTCCACGACATTATCAGAGATATCTTCAGGGTCTTGTAGTCCACTACTCCTAAATTCTTAAGTCAGGTCACTGATGGATTGTTTGTCAGGACTGGGAGGTATGTAAATTTCCACAGTGATGACAATACCCAGTTTGAGTGGGCACTTGGATTCACCTCTCTGGCTGGATTCCCACAGGTATAGGGTGCCATTGACTGCACACATGTGGAAATCCAAGCACTGCCACAGCAACCAGGAGTTTTTATAAACCGCAAGGGATATTATTCCATCAATGTGCAGCTGGTGTGCAATCACATGAAGGGGTTCATGCAGGTCGGCACCAGATTCCATTGGAGGTGTCATGGCCATGACACTCCAGCATTTCGGATATCTTCATTCCAAGAAGCAGACTCTTAGGAGACAACAGATGGCCCCTTAAAACTTCGCTTATTACTGTGAGGAACCCCAACAATGAGGAGCACAACAACAAAAGCCACATGACCACCAGGTATGTTATAGAGCAAGCCATCAGAATGTTGAAGATGCACTTTAGGTTCAGAGATATGTCTGGAGACACCCTTCAATACTCACCAGTGAGTGTGTCCAGAATAATAATGCTGTCCTGTATCCTGCACAACATTGTGTTGCAGAGAGGATTGTAAGTGGAGGAGGACGAAGGGGCTCATCACTTGTATTCGAAGGAGGTGGATGAAGATGGGGCACTCATCACCAGACCAGTCATGTACATTGCTGCCTGGGATGCCAAGGATGCCCTAATAGTGTAAAGGTTCAGCTAGTGTTGACTCTCACTCCACAAAATAGCAGAGAGGTTGGAGGAGTCCATATCAATCACCAGTGGATTGGTGGCACAAGTAAATACGAGGAGGTAATAAATAAAATATCCCGTCTATTCCCACCACTAGCACCATCCATTGCCACCCACCATCCCCCCACCAAAACTGTCTTCAACAGACAGACCTTCAACCTCGCATCCATCCATTGCACATTAGCCCGACGGGTCCTGACATGTATTGACATTCAACATGAAAGAACGAATTGGCACTCAGACAATAATGGGCAAGACATGGAATTGGTGCGAATCAATAAATTTTATGTAGCATGATAACAAAAGGAAACTTAATGATTTAACATTTTGTTAAACATCCATGTGCATACCTTTCGTGAAATACAATAACTTTCTCTTAAGCTTCCAATGCTTCTACATGGTGAATCTGTGTAGCTTCAGCAGGGGTAGAGGCAAGCTACTCAGAACCCAGTTGAGATGCTTTTGGTCTATACCTTCTGATTCTTGGAATCTCCGAGGGCTCCGACAAATTCTGCTCCACCGACACCTGTACGGGGGCAGTCATCGGGAGATGAGGAAGCATGTTGGGTATTGAGTGAGGGCTGGGATTCAATGGATAAAAAGTGGGAGCGCTTTGAGCAGAATTCCCACTTCTGTGCCCCCTTTTGCTATCATTCCTCTCCTGGGCCAGTGCCATTTCACTCCTACCACCTTGCTGCAGCTTGGTGGAGATCAGTAACCTGTTGCAAGGTGATGGAAAGGTATCTGTCATTCTGTTTAAGATGAAGTCATCTGTTGCATGGCCATGGTCATGACTTGCATGGACCCATTTAAGAGCAGTTCTTGAAACTCCATGGAGGTGGTCACTTTCTCTATGGTAAACCTCCTCGCATTTACTTGTGCCACCAACCCACTGGTGAGAGATATGGACTCCTCCAGCCTCTCTGCTATTTTGGAGAGTGTGTGTGCTGCTTGCAGTTGGGAAACCCAGAAGTCATAATTTATTTCTCCAATTCAGTTGCAATCACAGATTCTAACCTGCTGACTTGACTTCTGGGTTTTGCTCATGAAATTTCATGCCTCTGCAACAACTCCACCCCTAAATCAGAAGCTGCCTTCAGATTTCTTTTGGGATTCATGCCTCCTAAGTGAAAAATAAATAAATTGAATGTAGTAAGGTCACTCCAGATTTCGTGACATGCATTACTTTCCACATCCTTTTACAAAGTAAATCCAATCTTTATGTTGAAATGATTTGTTAATGTGCTTTGTAGCAGGGTGATTGAGGGCCGGTTTGGCAGCCATAGGCTGATGAGCACTCCCTTCCCCATGTAAGGGGCTGGTCCCTTTATGAACCTCCCCTTTAAAGATAATTGTACTCGAGTAGGAGGAGACTTCCACCAGCCAAGTGAGTAGAAGAGGAGGTGCAGGAGAGGGAAGGACAGGATTGATTGATTAATTAAATAGGGAAGCAGAGCTTTGATTGAAGTCTGTTTGTAAAAGAAAGAAGGTTCCGCAATGATTGGACCTTATAACAGCTTATTGCACAGTCTGTAACACTGCTATGTTAGCATGAAAACTTTGTAGCAGTAAATTGTAAATCAAACTCGTGTCTCAGAAAACAGTGGCTCAGTTGGATGTTTCTAGTATATTACTGATTGGCAATGGGCCCAGCTTAATCCAAATTTGAAATCATCTCTTACGAACATACGAATTAGGAACAGGAGTAGGACACTTGACCCCTCAAGCCTGCTCTGCCATTCAATAAGTTCATGGCTGAACTGATTACTCCACATTTCCACCTACCACCAATAATCTTCCACCCGCTTCCTTATCAAGAATCTTATCTTTGAAATGCCTTCATCAGACCCATACCTAAACAAACATATTCCATTTTCCCATGTAGATAGGGCTTAAAGTGCAGAGTGATCAAATTTACTCAAAAGATTCCTTCACAATTTAATATTTTCTTTCTTTCCACCATTTATTATTATGAACTTCCATAGATTTTAAACAAGAAATAGTCTTGATCTTCAAATAAATCCTGATTCTCATTGTCTATGAGGAAATCACAAAACTGCAGGCAGTATCTGAAACAATCTTTGTTTCAAGATTGAAAAAAGCATTTCAAATAAAACTTACATTTGAACTATTCAATGAAAGTTAGGCTGCAACACAGTTATAGACTGAAATCTGGCTAATATATTTCCAAAATTGTCTCCCCTACCAAAAAGCAAAATCCTCAAGCCCATCAAGACAATCGAAAAATTATTCATTGGGGAATCTGAATGGTGAAGTTGAGTTTCTGTACTGACCTTCCATTGGACTACTCGAGATATTTTATTTTAGTTTGAAACTGCTACAATGATGCTCAAATAACCTGAAAGCCCAGTCACTGGTTGTCATATTGATTGTCTTTCTGTCTGAACCGGCTGAGTTTAGAGATAACTGAAATTCTCTAGTTTGAATCTGGAATAAATTCAGAGCTTAGCCTTAGTGAGAGACATTATAGAGTCATAGAATCGTAGAATCATAGAATGGCTACAGCACAGAAGGAGGCCATTCAGCCTGTCATGTCTGCCCCAACTCTCTGCAAGAGCAACTCATCTAGTCCCACACCCCTGCCTTTTCCCCATAGCCCTGCAAATATTTTCTCTTCAGGTACTTATCCAATTCCCTTTTGAAATCCACAATTGAATCTGCCCCCATCACACTTTCAGGCAGTGCATTCCAGATCCTAACCATTCACTGAGTAAAAAAAGTTTTTCTTCATGTCACCTTGGTGGAGCTGTTCAAAATCATGAGTGGTCTGGACAGAGTAGACAGGGAAAGACTTCTCCCACTGCTGGAGTGGTTGGGAACCAGATGCTTCAGATTTAAGGTGATTGGCAGGAGAAGCAACAGCAACCTGAGGAAAATGTTTTTTACGCAGCAAGTGGTTAGGAATGCACTGCCTGAGAGTGTGGTGCAGGTGAAGCCAACCGTGTTTTTCAAAGGTAACTGGATAATTATCCAAAGAGAAAATGTTGCAGGGGTGCAGGAAAAAGGCAGGAGAGTGGGACTAGTTGAGTAGTTCTTACAGAGAGCCAGCACAGCAACAATAGGCCGAATGACCTCTGTTACGTTTACGCCAGGTAGCTGGATATATTTTTTTTATTATTTCGGGGGATGTGGGCATCACTGGCTTTATCAGCAGTGAGTGCCCATCCCTAATTGCCCTTGAGAACGTGGTGGTGAGTTGCCTTCTTGAACCGCTGCAGTCCTTGGGGTGTAGGTACACCCACAGTACTGTTAGGAAGAGAGTTCCAAGATTCTGACCCAGCAACAGTGAAGGAACGGCAATATAGTTCCAAGTCAGGATAGTGTGTGGCTTGGAGGGGAACTTGCAGGTGGTGGTGTTCCCATGCATCTGTTGCCCTTGTCCTTCTAGGTGGTAGAGGTCGCGGGTTTGGAAGGTGCTGTCAAAGGAGCCTTGGTGAGTTGTTGCAGTGCATCTTGCAGATGGTACATACTGCTTCTACTGTGCATCAGTTGTGGAGAGAGTGAATGCTGAAAGTGGTGGATGGGATGCCAATCAAGGAGGCTGCTTTGTCCAGGTTGGTGTCGAGCTTCTTGAGTGTTGATGAGTGGAGAGTATTCCATCACAATCCTGACTTGTGTCCTGTAGATGGTGGGCAGGCATTGGGGAGTCAGGAAGTGAGTTACTCGCTGCAGAATTCTCAGCCTCTGGCCTACCTTTGTAGCCACAACATTTCTGTGGCTTGTCCAGTTCAGTTTCTGGCCAATGGTGACCCCCCAGGATGTTGATAGTTGGGGGTTCAGCAATGGTAATGCCATTGAATGTCAAGGGGAGACTGTTAGATTCTCTCTTGTTGGAGATGGTCATTGCCTGGCACTTGTGCGGCGCAAATGTTACTTGCCACTTATCAGCGCAAGTCAGGTCGTGCAGCATATGGACACGGGTTGCTTCAGTATCTGAGGAGTCGCGAATGGTGCTGAACATTATGAAATCATTAGCGAACATCCCCACTTCTTACCTTATGATTGAAGGAAGGTGATTGATGAGGCAGCTGAAGATGGTTGGGCCTAGGACACTACCCTGAGGAACTCTTGCAGTAATGTCCTGGAGCTGAGATGATTGACCTCCAATAACCACAACCATCTTCCTTTGTGCTAGGTATGACTTCAATCAGTGGAGAGTTTTCAACTTGATTCCCATTGACTCCAGTTTTGTTAGGGCTTCTTTATGCCATACTTGGTCAAAATCTGCTTTGATGTCAAGGGCAGTTACTCTCAGCTCACCTCTTGAGTTCAGCTCTTTTGTCCATGTTTGGACCAAGGTTTTAATGAGGTCAGGAGCTGAGTGGCCCTTGCGGAGCCTAAATTGAGCATCAGTGAGCAGGTTATTGCTGAGCAAGTGCCGTTTGATAGCACTGTGGACGACATCTTCCAGCACTTTGCTGATGAACGGGAGTAGACTGATGGGGTAATTGGCCGGGTCAGATTTGTCCTGCTATCTCTGCACATATATCAGAGAGATATATATATATTACTGATATATCTCTGGGTATTGCAGATATCACACTTGTATCAAATCACCAACTAGGTTATTTACAGCACTTTAAATTATCTCAGCACGACAAGATCTCAGTACATTGTCTTCTTCAGAACAGACTGTGTGCAGTGGAACATCCTAGCTCTGTCTTTTAGCTTCAGTTTCAACTCTTCATCTCCACCCATAGGCTTAAGCAATCAAAAGAGTGAACACTGATCAATGAGCACTTACCTTCCGGGAGAGCAATGGGCAGGAGCAGATCTGTGGGAAGAACACAGAGCAGGGAGCAGTTACATACAGCCTAAGAATCGCGGTCTGCAGCACTCTACAGCAGCGGAGATGAGTCCAGGTGCGCCTGAGTTTGAAAACAAAGTGAACAGTGACATCACAGGAAAGCTGCAAGGTTGATAAGTAACTGCTGTTAGGGAGTATCAGTAAATTGCTAGTACACTACTGTTCGGGTGCGTGTGTAAATAGCAGGGTTATAGCGTCTCAATAACTGACAGATTAAAAGCGAGTAAAAAATTAAGTATTAATAAAGAACAAGTAAGGTTTATTTTAACTAGTAAACTGTACTGTTTATTAGTAGGATTTATCAGTGCTAGTAAGGTTTTATTAATAATTCTAAGGTATTGTAGTATTGGTAAGGATGTTTTAGCGGTAGCAAAGCATCAACTAATAAATAAAGGAATGGCAGGGGAGCTTCAACCTCGAGAGTGCACCTCCTGTGCTATGTGGGAGCCCCGGGATGCTTCCCGTATCTTGGAGAACCATTAGTGCAGGAAGTGTTGCGAATTGCAGCAGCTTGAGCTCTGGGTTTTGGAACTTGAGCGGCAGCTGACAACACTGCGGTGCATTTGTAAGGATGAGTGCTATGTGGATAGCACGTTTATAGATGTGGTCACCCCACAGCTTAAGAGCATGCAGGGAAGGAGGGAATGGGTGACCACCAGGCAGTCAAAAAGAATCAGGCAGGTAAGTGCAGGAGACACCCGAGTGCATCTCACTCTCCAACAGGTATTCAGTTCTGAATATTGAGGAAAGTGATGCTTCACCTGGGGAGTGCAGTCGGAGCCAAGTCCATGGCACCACGGGTGGCTCAGCTGCACAGTGGGGTATTGAGAAGACTGGAAAAGCCATAGTGATAGGTGATTCAATAGTCAGGGGAACAGACATGCCTTTCTGTGGCAACAGATGTGAATCCAGGATGGTGTGTTGCCTCCCTGGTGCCAGGGTCAAGGATGTCACTGAGTAGCTGCAGAGCATCCTGAAGGGGGAGGGTGAACAGCCAGCATTCGTGATCCACATCGGAACCAATGACATAGGTAGAAAGAGGGATGTGGTCCCGCAGTCAGAATTTAAGGAGCTAGGTAAGAAATTAGGAAGCAGGACCTTAAAAGTAGTAATCTCTGGATTAATCCCAGTGCCACGCGCAAGTGAGTATAGAAATAGAAGGATAAGACAGGTGAATGCATGACTGGAAAGATGGTGCAGGAGGGAGGACTTTAGATTCCTGAAACATTGGGACTGGCTCTGGGGGAGATGGGACCTGTACAGGCTGGACGGGTTGCACCTAAACAGAGCTGGGACTGAGATCCTTGCGGGATATTTTGCTAGTGCTGTTGGGGAGGGTTTAAACTAGTTCAGCAGGGGGATGGGGACCTGAGGGTTGACTCAGTTGGGATAAAATCAGAAATGAAAATGGAAGGCAGAAAATTAATGGATGAGTCTGGAAGACAGAGGAAACAAAGGTTAGAAAATAAAAAGAACTTTGGCAGTGCTCAAGGGTATCTATTTCAATGCATGGAGTATAGCAAATAAAGCAGATGAGCTGAGGGCAATTTTCAGTCCGTTAACGCCCTTTCTGTACTAATGCTTTGTCTTTCAACACATCATTAACATATCTTTGCTCCATGACCTTCTGGTCAGCTATTCTGTGACCTTGTCCTATCTACACCTTCTCCTTTGTTATCTCTTGCCCCACCCCTACTTTACTTGCCTATAACCTTTTACATTTCTAATATTTGCCAGTTCTGAAGAAGGGTCACTGACCTGAAACGTTAACTCTGCTTCTCTCTCCACAGATGCTGCCAGACCTGCTGAGTATTTCCAGCATTTCTTGTTTTTATTTCAGATTTCCAGCATCCGCAGTATTTTGCTTTTAATTTAGGTTAATTAAGGATAGTCAGCATGGATTTGTAAGGGAAGATCTTATCTGACCAACTTAATCGAATTTTTTGAAGAAGTAACAAGGAAGATAGATGAGGGTGGTGCAGTTGATGTGGTCTACATGGATTTTAGCAAGGCTTTTGACAAGGTTCCACATGGCAGACTGGTTAAAAAAATTAAATCCCACGGGATCCAGGGAAATGCAGAAAGATGGATACAAAATTGGCTCAGTGGCAGGAAACAAAGGGTAATTGTTGACGGGTGTTTTAGCGACTGGAGGGCTGTTCCCAGTGGTGTTCTGCAGTGCTCAGTACTGGGTCCCCTGCTTTTTATGGTATATATTAACGATTTGGACGTAAATGTAGGGGGCATAATCAAGAAGTTTGCAGATGACACAAAGATTGGCTGTGTGGTAGATAGCGAGGAGAATAGCTGTAGGCTGCAGGAAGATATTGATGGTCTGGTCAGATGGGCAGAAAAGTGTCAAATGGAATTCAACCTGGAGAAGTGAGGTGATGAATTTGGAGAGGTCAAACAAGGCAAAGGAATACATGATAAATTTGAAAATACTGAGAAGTGTAGAGGAAGTGAGAGACCTTGGAGTGAATGTCCACAAATCCCTGAAGGTAGCAGGACAGGTCGATAAGGTGGTTCAGAAGGCATATGGAATCCTTTCCTTTATTAGATGAGGTATAGTATATAAGAGCAGGGAGGTTATGCTGGAACTGTATAACTCATTGGTTAGGCTACAACTTGAGTACTGTGTGCAGTTCTGGTCACCTCATTACAGAAAGGATGTAATTCCACGAGAGAGGGTACAGAGGAGATTTATGATTATGTTGCCAGGACAGGAAAAATGCAGCTATGGGGAAAGATTGGATAGGCTGGGGTTGTTCTCCTTGAAACAAAGAAGGCTGAGGGGAGATCTGATTGGAATGTACAAAATTTTGAGGGGCCTGGATAGAGTGGAGGTGAAGGGCCTATTCACCTTAGCAGACAGGTCAGCGATGAGGGGAGATAGATTTAACGTGATTGGTAGAAAAATTAGAGGGGAGATTAGGAAAACCTTTTCACCCAGAGGGTGGTGGTGGTTTGGAACTCACTGCCTGAAAGGGTATTTGAGGCAGAAACCCTCAACTCATTCAAAAGGAGTCTGAATATGCACCTCAAGTGTGTAATCTTCAGGGCTACAGTTCAAAGGCTGGAAGGTGGAGTTAGAGTAGGTGGATCATTTCTCGCCTGGCACAGACACAATGGGCCAAATAGCCTCTTTCTGTGCCTTACATTTTCTATGATTCTATGACAGACTAGTACAATCAAACCCTGATCAATCAAACACTACGTTTCTCTTTCCTTTTGACTAAAGACACTATTTTTGAATTATAGTATTCTAAACATCAAACATATATACATCAAGTTATTTCTTAGTGTTCAACTTATCTGTTTTCTCTAAGTACAGAAATAGTCTTTAAGATAGGAAGATCTCTTTGGTCTGCGATTATATTTATGAATTTGAGGTTGTGGATCTGTTTGATCAGCTTGATGAGGCGGATGACCAATATCACTTATAGGAAAAGGAAATGTATCCTTAATACCACTATCCTCAAAATATCCTGGTCTGCTCCCTAACAAACATCTCACATTCCACCTGGTGTTGTCATCCAATAGATAAGCATTGGTACTGAGCAAATGTTTAATCTACTTTGGACCTGATACTGATGAAGCAAGTTTATGGTCGCGAGTTAGCCGTTTGATTCAAACCCAATCGCCAACTTTAAATTGTGGTTGCCTTGCGCCTGTACATTTGTCAAAGTATGCTTTTGCTTTACCTTGTCACTTTGCTATTTGATCAGCTTTCACTCTGACATTCTCATTAACTGGTAGTGATGGTTTAAGAATGGTCAGTGGCATGTGAAAGTTATGACCTATCATATGTTTGGCTGGTGTCTTTCCAGTCAGAGACTGTGTAGGCTTTACTCCAGCTGCTGTCACTCTGTAACCTAGAAAGGGATTCTCAGTGCCACAAATGTGCATTTGTCCTTGTTTAGCATCAAATTGTGTTTTGCAATTTGAGTGAGCACTGCTGATAATTATTGATCATGTTCAGCTTTGTCCCTTCTGTGGACAATGCAGTCATCAAGTAGGTTGAGCATCCCTCAACATCCGACAAGGCTGAAGAAACTATCTTCTGGAATGTGCTAGGTGCTGCACTTAGTCCATATGGCATTCTACAGTCCTGAAACACACCTTCATGAGTAACAAAAGCTGTGAGATATCAGCTTTGTTCTGCTAGAGGTATCTGAAGATATCTCTGTCGCATATCAAGCTTTGTGAAGACTGTGAAGTCATGAAATGATGCTGACAGTTCTTGAATTGTAGGAAGTGGATATTTGTCTGGTATGATAGTTTTGTTGACTGCTTTTAGGTCAATTGTTACGACCAGGTGTGAAAGGTGTCTCGGGGTCTGTTACTATCTTCACCTGGTCTTAAACATACTGTGTTTTGAGCTCCCACATTGTGAATCTTTGTTCACAACTTTCCAATTATAAGGCAAAGAAATGAGCACAAACAGGCTTTCTGTGGTTTAATGAAGAAAGATGAAATTTATTCAACCTTAAACTTAAACTCTAATGCGGTTAACGCCTACAGATATATGACGCGCCCACATTAGCATGCACACGCGATGCACACATACAAATAGGGACAGAGAAGAGCAGAAGAAAAGATAAGTAGAACATTTTGAGGCAATATCTTGTTACTGATTCTCGAACTCACTGTAGTCCTTGATTGAAAATATGGTTTTGCGTTTCATTGGGGCCCAGTATTCATCTTTAACCTTGTTCATGTAGGAGACTTCTGTCTTTGAGTTTACGTGCTTTCACAAGATTCAATTCCGTGGGAAAGAGATGGAGGCAGGCATACAGGAGTGGAGATATTCTCAGTCCATGATCACATGGCATTCTCTATTCCAATTCCTTTGTTGGGAGTTCAAATTCAAAAAAACTCCCAGGTTGCCCAGCAGGTTAGTCATGTAACTAGCTCCTTATATAGAACAGTCTCTTCAAATCCTTTGTTGGAAGTTCAAATTCTCTGCAACAGCCATTTAGTCATGTGGCTAAAACTGGTCTGACCACTTCTGTGTATTGGGGAAGTAACTACTGGGTCCCCATTGTTTCAACATTGTCTGGTACTATGCAAATGTCCTTCCAGTCAGGGCTTGCAATTTTAAGTTTTTGTCCATGTAGCGAAATAATGTGTGCCTCATTCTTGGCAGATGGGGGTTTGCCTGACACAATGCATAGTCTAAGTTTACCATTTTTTTGTCATGCAATTACTAGATTTGACATCCACGGCAATGAGTCAATTCGCTCAATGATCCCATCTGCTTCTAGTCATTTCAGCTCCTGTGACACTTCAGCATGGATTGCAAACGGCAAACATCTCAAATTTTGTGAAGCTGGTCGAATTGATGTGTCAACACGAGGAGCATGACAGCACCCTTGATCTCCCCAAATCCAGTAAATATAGAAGGATACTGGCTTGCATAATCTGCATTATCAATTGCATTAATGTGTGCTCAGGGGAGGTCTTCAGGTTTGAGCCTATTGAAAAGGTTTACCCCCATAAGGCTTCAGCCTTTAGCTACATAGAAAGTGAACTTGTCTAGGGTGACATTTTGTAGCATACTGGAACTGGGATCATCCCTGAAACTGGAATGATAGTGTTATCATAAGCTTGAAGAGTGTCTTTTGCAGGAGTGAGAGAGAATTGTGAAAAATACCAATGGTCGAATTCGTCACTCAAAATAAATACTGTCACACCAACATCAATGAGAAGTGACACTGAAATGTCTGTGATCTCGGTTTATTCAATGGTTAAATCATCATCCTCCATGAGGAAATGTTCCCTAATTTGTGGAAGTGAAGTCTTATCAATTAACTGGTCACAAACTAGTGTGCCAAATTTACCTGTAGCTGCTAATTGCTGCAATGCTGTCATGTATTGTTTAATGGGCTCACCATGTCCCTGGGATCTCTGGCGGAATGTGCATCGCTCTATCATCACACTTATCTTTGGCTCGAATCTTTTGTGAGCTGCTCGAATATGCACTGGCCTTCTGCTCCAAGACAATGTACTAGTATCGCTTTCTTACGGTTCGCCACAATATCTGGGCTGTCCATCCCCGTAGCGAACAAGTCGCTCTTGAACCCCAAAATCCATCGTGCCCAGCACAAAGGAGGATTTCCCAGTGTTGAAAGAAATGGTTCTGAAGCGAATAACCTTACATTTTCTTGAATCATCCTCTTAGCCACATCTTTGTTATGTTTACGCCAGTTGCTGGATATATTATATATATATGATTTATCTCTAAGCAATGCAGATATCACACTTGTATCAAATCACCAACGAGTTTATTTACAGCACTTTAAAATATCTCAGCACTGAAAGATCTCAGTACAATGCTTTCTTCAGAACAGTCTGTGTTTAGTAGAACATCCTAGCTCTGTGTTTTTTAGTTTCAGTTTCAACTTTTCAACTCCACCCATATGCTTACGCAATCAAACACATTGAACACTGATCAATGGACAGACTAATACAAGCAAACCCAGATCAATCAAACACTACAGCTTCCTTCTATGATTCTTTTGACAATCACCTTATTTCGGCGTCCTCTGATTCTCGACCTTTCCACCAACGGGAACAATTTCCCGCTATCTACACTGTCTACACCCTCATGATTTTGAACACCTCTACCAAATCTCTTGTCAACTTTCTCTTCTCTCAACCTCAGCCTCTCCAAGCTATCCACGTAACTGAAGTCCCTCATCCTTGGAACCATTTGTGTAAATCTTTTCTGCATTCTCTCTAAAGTCTTCACATCCATCCTAAAGTGTGATGCCCAGAATTGGAAGTAATTTTCCAGTTACGACTGAACCAGCGTTTTATAAAGGTTCATCATAACTTCTTTGCTTTTGTACTCTATGCCTCTATTTATAAAGCCCAGGATCCCATTTGCCTTATTAACAAATTTCTTGACCTGCCCTGCCACAGTAAATGATTTGTGCCCATAAGCCCCCAGGTCATTCTATTCCTGCACCCCCTTTATAATTGCACCCTTTAGTTTATATTGCCTCTCCTCATTCTTTTTACCAAAATGTATCTCTGCATTAATTTTCATCTGCCACTTCCGCCTATTCTATAAGCCTGTCTATGTCCTCTTGAAGTCTATCACTATCCTCCTCACAGTTCACAATACTTCCAAGTTTTGTGTAATCTACAAATTTTGAAATTGTTCCTGTACACCCAAGTCTAGGTCATTAGTATATACCAGAAAAAAGCAGTGGTCCTGGTACCAACCTTCGGGGAATCCCTCTATCTACCTTCCTGCAGACGGAAAAACAACCGTTCACCACTACTTTCTGTTTCCTGTCACTCAGCCATCTTTGTATCCATACTGCCACTTTCCCTTTTATTCCATGGCTTTCAACTTTGCTGGCAAGCCTGTTATTTGACATTTTATCAAATGCCTTTTGGAAGTCCATGTACACCACATCAACCACATATTCTTCAGAAGTTTGGGAGATAATAAATAGAACAAGAGATTTGTTTGTGAATCAAAAAATGTAGAGACAAAAGTCACAGCATCAAAATGGCAGGAAGTTGATCCCATTCGTCAGGTACATTGAGGCAAAACTTAAGTTCATTGCAATAAAATGATTATAGGTAAGGGACAGCAACGTAGAGAAAATTGAATAGTGTTAGTGCTGAGATAATAAAAGTGAGATCAAAATGGAATTAGTTTTCTATTTGTGTGATTGGAAAGATGGGGTTGTTGAAAAAGTCGGATCCCTCACTTTTTCAATGTGTCTGTCCATTATCTGTAGTTTGATATCCTGACTTGATTGCTGAAATGTCTTTGGTGAGCTTCAGTAATGTTACTGAGAAAAACAACTAATACTAGACTGTGTTGCATTTAAATTAAAGCTCATATTGAATCCCAGGCTATTCTTCACAACATGAATTTAAATTAGCCCTGCCCACATCAACACAAGTCACTCATCTTCGTATCTGTGCAGCAGGAATCTCAAAAGCACCAAGATCTCTGGATATTGAAAAATTCTAAATGACCAAGATGTTCTGTGCTTTTAATTGCAAATCCGTTTCGCACAATTGGCTTTCATCTTCTGTATTCTCACCTTTCTTCAACTTTTATTATTTGCCAATATCAGTGCACCCATAGTGGATATTAATGAGAGCCAGTTTTGATAGAGATAAACAGAAAACAAATGTTGAAAATACACAGTGAATTCATCAACATCTGAAGAGGGAGCTTAATTGTTAATGTCAGATCGTATCGTGTTCTGACAGAAAAACTATAGTGTTACTGTGCCTGTTGGTTGTGATTTTAACTGTGATACAATTGAGGATAAAATCATTTTCATTTCCCGTTTTCAGACTAAGCCTATGCTCTAGCAATCCAGAATTAATCCTATTGTCCTGTTCTCTCCCCACATCCATGCCTCTCCCTCTGCTTCACATATTTATCCAATTTCTCTATAAAAGAAACAATGATGTCAGCCTCAAACTTTTCCTGTGGTAAAGCATTCCATAATCCAACTATCCTCCATGTTTATCAGCCTCATCTATCACTATCTTTTATCCACCATGGGTAAAAATGGCTAATTCTGTTAATTATATGCCTATTCTTTGCAGCTTTTAAATGATTGACACCCCTTTTGAAGAGTATGGCCATATACCCTATCATAAACCCCTTTAAAGAAACAGAAAGAAACAAAGGCTCGCATTGATACAAATGTCGTCACTGCCTCAGGGCATTCCAAAGTATTTTACAGCCAATTAAGTACTTTTGAAGTGTAGTCACTGCTGTAATGGAGGAAGGACAGAGTATGACCATCTGTATCCGTTATAGAGAGGGAATGCCACCAACAGAGTGCCTTATAAAGATGGAGGGGATAGTTTTAACCTCTCCAGCCTGGTGGGAAGCTGACCTGATGGGGTTGGCAATCATTCTACACCCCAACTGATTTTACTCCAATGGAGAGTAAAATTAAGCAGGGTATAAATCAACATGAACGATCCTCACCCACCAATATTCTACCTGGCAAGTTGAGTTAAAATTAGACCTGGAGTAATACCATCAGTCTTTTTAAAATGTGATTGTCACCATTATCATCAGTATTACTTTAAAGAAAAAATACAGTTGCCAGTGCCCCTTTAAACAGAGTATAGCTTACAAATTGTGCACCGCCATTCCACCACTGAAGAGGTAGAAGGGTGGATCCTCTACACACCGTCCTGCTCGTACCATTACTCTGTCCTAACTCCCAGGGGACACAGTCATTTAAATAATAGGGGTGAGTGCCACATCTGCAGTGTAGCAACAGAGGCATTTGTCACATGGTGGTAGCGGAAATTCGGAGTGGCACCGATGAGGGGGACTGAGAGGCTACTCAAGCCCAGATATAAAGATGCTTTTTTTTCCTCTTCATTTTCCTCTCAATTGTGGACCCTGATAGCGATGGCAATTGGTCATCCAGGATTGATTGCAATTTGCTTTTAAGACCCACCAGATCCATTCCTACTCTTAGCAGACTTATGTCCCACTAGGTCTATTAGCAGGAATAGCCCCGAAACTTGACCTTATCCAAAACTCTGTTGCCCATAATCCTAACTTTCACCCAAGTCCCATTCAACCATCACCACTGTATTTGCTGACCAACATTGGCTCTCAGTCGGGCAATGCCTCAATTTTAAAATTCTCATCCTTGTTTTCTAATCCCTCAATGTCCTCACCCCTCCATATCTTTGTAACCTCTTCCAGCTCAACAATTCTGCGAAATCGCTACACTCCTCCAATTCTGGCCTCTTGAGCATTCCCGATTTTAATTGCTCCATCATTGGTGATTGTGTCTTCAGCTACTTAGGCCCTAAGCTTTGGAATTCCCTCCCTAAACCTCTACATCTCTTTAGCTCTCTCTCCTCCTTTAAGATTCTCCTTGAAACCTACGTCTTGGACCAAGTTTATGGTCACCTGTCCTAATATCTCCTTATGTGGCTTGACATCAAACTATTTTAATAACACTCCTGTGAAGCACACTGACACTGTGATGGAAACCACACCTGCCAAAATGAGACATATTAATTTCGTCATATAGAACATTATTTTTGAACTGTTACTGGACATTGAACAAACTTGCCTTAAAAGACCACAAAACAGTGGCTGAAAACATGGCTGCACATTTGCATTCTAAAAAACAGTGACATGGAGAGACAATGGGAATGCTCCCTGATCCAATTAGCCAGATGGATTTTGTCAATAGTGATGATCAAGAGACATTGAGAGTCTTTGAGACAGATACACGAATCTCGCAGGTGAGGCTGCTCCAAACAAGGAGCTAGTCACATGACTAACCTGCTGCCAACCTGGGTTTTTTTTTTAACTGTGCCTGACACAGAACAGTTTTGGGAAGCGTCTGCAATTGAACTTCAAGGAGGAAGGTCTCCTTCTTGTTGTCTCTCTCTCTCTCTCTCATGCAAAGTTCCAGGGACCCACAGAAGTATCTTAAGTCTTAAGACAGAAAACCAGCGAAACAAGTTTGAAAGTGTGCACTGGGCCCCAACAAGAACTGCAAGACGTAACTTCAATCAAAGACTTTATATCCAAACCAAAACCAGTAACTCAACTATATCTATTACTTTAAACCTTCCCCCTTTAATTCTTCCTCCTCCTCTGTATCTATTTGTGCATGTGTTTATCGCGTATGCATGCTAGCATTGTTGCGTCACATATTCTTAGTCGTTTTAACTGAGTTAGAGTTTTAAGGTTAATAAACTTGCACCTTTCCTGTTTAAATCTGAGAACACCTGTCTGGTTGATTGCTTTGCAATTACAATTAGAGAGAAGTGAGCAAGGACTCACTGAGGGGAAGCTAAAAAACGGTGTTTTAAAAGTTAAACCCTGTTACGGCCAAACCAGGAAAAGGCTGAGAGGGGAGCCCTAGACCCCTTCCTTACCTGGTTGTAACAGACACATTTTACTGCATTTAAAGTGCTAAAGAAATGCAACTTGTTGTTCTTGTTGCTGAAGGGGTAATTTCTGAAATTGCCACAAAATACCTCCGGACACACCACCCAGAACATTTGCCATAATGTAGGTTGGGTAGGCAGAGAAAGGTTCTGTTCCTCTCCCATCACAATTTGTAGGGTATTTCTAAATGGGGCAAAAACCCAGAAGAAGCAAGTTCTGATTTTCTGCCCCCCCCCCACTCCCCCTCTGACCTGCCCCGTGCCACCACTAGAGTTACATTGAAATTGGATGATTTTGTTCTGAGAATCTGAGTGCTTTTCAAAAGAAAATCACTGACAACAGGCTTGTGAAATCTGACTTGATGAAACTGTTGAAGCAGACAGTGTAAGGTTATTAAATTAGCATATGCACAGGCAAAATGGCAATAGTCATGTAAATTCCTAGTGCTGTTAAGCATTGACATTCCCCTAAACCACTTTCCCGACTGATTCAATTTGTGCTCAGTTTTTAATAGCACTGATGATAAGCTGCTTTTGTTTAAAGAGGCGACTTCTGCGAGCATTCACTTTTTGAAAGGGATACTGACAGCAAGACACCCTGAGCTACATTTACAACTTGCCATCCGGGCCCTAAACTGGTGTTGCGGATCAGCCACCTGTTAGGCACTGCCCCATTTACAGTTCCATTGAATTTAATGGAAATACAAAGTGGGTGGTCTCAATAATGGACAGCAGATCTGAAAATACAGTTTAATGTCCAGGCAGCAAGTTTAAAATGTGCCCCCTTCCACTGCACTCCCCCACCACCCAACAATCCAATTAAAGCTTTTGGATGCATACAACATAGTTTTTATATACAAGGTTACACATTCTTGTGTTCTTGCCTGTCACTTGCTGGCCAAAAATGGATTTTCAGATGGTAGTGAATTTTTGCCTAAATGCACTGATAAAATGGCTCACACCCACCCTAGAACAAGGAATATCATTGTAGTTTTTCTCATGATATCTGTGGTTTCCATCACCTCATGCTCTCTGACCTACATTGGTTCCCAGTTAAGTTTAGTTTAGTTTAGAGATACAGCACTGAAACAGGCCCTTCGGCCTACCGAGTCTGTGCCGACCATCAACCACCCATTTATACTAATGCTACACTAATCCCATATTCCTACCATATCCCCACCTGTCCCTATATTTCCCTACCACCTACCTACACTAGGGGCAATTGCTAATGGCCAATTTACCTATCAACCTGCAAGTCTTTGGCATGTGGGAGGAAACCGGAGCACCCGGAGGAAACCCACGCAGACACAGGGAGAACTTGCAAACTCCACACAGGCAACACCTTGATTTTAAAACTCTCATTGTTGTTTTCAAATCCCTCCACGGCCTCAACTCTTTCTATCTCTGTCATCTCCTCCAGCCCCACAACCCTCCGAGACCTCTGTATTCCTCACACTCTGGCCTTTCGAGCATCCCCAATTTTAATCACTCCTCTATTGGTGGCTGTGCCTCCAGCTCCCTAGGCCCTAAGTTCTGGAATGCCCTCCCTAAACCTCTCTGCCTCTCTACCTCTCTCTCCTCCATTAAAATGCCCCTTAAACCTAGCTCTTTGACCAATCTTTTGGTCATCTGCCCTAATATCACCTTATGTGGCTGGGTGCTGTATTTTGTTTTATAATGCCCCTGTGAAACACCTTTTATTGCATTAAAGGTGCTATATAAATACAAACTGTTGTTGTTGAAACACTAAAAGTAACTTTGTTATTTATTTGAAAGGGAATAGTGTTCTCCTGAATTGGTAAATGATCCTAACATGTTATAAAGAGAGGTATATTTGTACCTTATCACTGTCTGAGTAGTTTCTTGTTACTGCTGTGGTTTTATGTCCTCGAACTTGTTTAGATGCTGCAAATTGACTTTTTTTGTAAACTTGTCCTGTTGTGACTTCATGAATTTGTGCTCCAGTAACATGGTGAAAATAATGCTACTCTTATTCTATTTTCCCCAGTCACTGGAACAAGGTTCTATGTCACAGCACTCCAATTCTGCAGAAACATCTGTTCCCATCCTGTCTGCAGTCAACAATGCTAAAAAAAAAATTAAAATGTGATTGAGATACAACAATAAATATTCAGAGAAACTCCCTTTGCAACATTTGATCTGTGACAGTTCAGTAGACGCTTTCCATTTAGGGAAGTGAGTAGATGACTAAAATGCCAGAAAGCTTTCTTTAGCAAATAGCATAGATGTCAGGGTAAACAATAATTAAAGGCATTCTTGTTGAAAATGAAATTTGATCTTGCACAAGGTGCAGAAGTCGACAGGGGAATGCATAAGGTATTTAGTAGACAGCTGCTATCAAAATTGTTGGCAGCACTTTTTTGCATATGAGCGATTGTGGAAAGACTTTATATTTTAGTGCTGAGAATGTGCTGGGTTACAGAGGTCCATTTGGTATATTTTATTTTCATAAAAATCATAGCAATTGCAGCTCAGATTGAGGCCTTTCAGTCCATCATGCCAATGCTAGCTGCTCAACTTGAGCTATCTATCCCAGTCTCACTTCCCTGTCTTGAAATGAAGGAGGCATACCTCCTTTCAGCAGAATTCATTGTGAAGGGTTAATTGCATAGCTGTTACCTTAAGAGTGTGAAGACTGTGCTCGCACCCAGAGTGGCCAAGGAAGAAAGGAGAGAGTGGTTGATCTATTCCCTTGCCTGTCCTGATCTAGCCATTGAAATTCTTGAACACTTGCTTTCAGAACTGAAGATACAAGTGTTTATATTCAGTGCCTGTGCCATCTCTCTCCTGGCAGCACAAGTGATATTTTAACAGGTTTCCTGCCAATGACACCCATCAATATGTGTTTCCTGATCCCAGTTTCAATGAGAAGGACTTGCAGGTCAGACATCATGGTCTGAATGTTAATGTTCTGATCCGTTCACAGCAGGGGAGATGACAGCGAGGGTGACAGCAGCGCATCAGGAACATGCAAGTTTCAGCAATGCATTTGCCAGTGACTTTTTAACTCAGCCACATCATTTGCATCTGACTTCCGGGTTTACATACCCATTACAGCGGGCAGTATGATGATGACCTGCTGAAGACAGTTTCAGCTGCACTATGTAATGGGACCCTGGATGGGTCAAAATGTCAAAACAAAGCCAGCAACACGACAGATAGGGGAACAACGTGCAAAGGCTGCACCACTGTTCTCAGATACATCCCTGGACCTCATGCTCCAGGCTGTAAGGGCCCGGAAGGAGATTCTTTTCCCTATGGATGAAAGGAAGAAGCCTACCTCAGGGAACAAGAAGACATGGTTGGAGGTTGCCAAGGAGGTCAGCAGCAGGAGAATGGTCCTGGATACAGTGCTGCAAAATGTTCAGTGAGCTGATCAGAGTAGGAAAGGTGAGTGGCATAGCTCATTCAACTACAATCCCCTGACTCTGCCTTCCCTAGCCTTCTCCTGCACATCACTCCTCAGAACAATAAACTTTGCAGTTGCACCAATCCATCTCTCTCGAGCTGCCTCCTCATTTTCTCATCTGATCAGCCATCACTGACACCCACATCTTTTTACAACGTTACACCCATCCCTCACAGTGACCCTTCACAAATACTGCCCTTCCATCCTATCAAAACATTACATGGCTCACATTCACTAGTCTCTTCTTTCTCTCCTTGCAAGAGAAGAAAGCACAGAATAGCAGGGAGAGGCAGAAAACCAGAGGTGCCCTGCAAGTCATTGCCACATTGACATCTGTGGGGGAGGAGGTGATGGACATAAGTAGGGTCTCAGAATGCCTGGCCATTAATGATAGAGAGATGAGGATCTCCTGACTACAAGAAGACAGAATTAAATATAACACATGGCAGGCAATACTCACTCATGTTGGCATGATGTCAGCAACCAAGCAAATATGACAAACTACAAAATGATGACTTAGAACCCTCTCATCTTTCCAGTTCTAATTCATGTTTCTCATCTTCAAGAGGTCCTGCAGGAGCTGGTACTGGAGGAGGAGAAAACCTCTCTCTCATGCACTCTGAGGATGCATCGTCACAAGATTCATGTGCACCCTCTGTCAGCTCAGATGCACACACCTCGGTCGTCGCAAAAAGTCAGGTAGTTGGATTGTCACAATGTGAACAGCATATGACAAGTGAACAGGAAAAGGTGGTGGAGACAGGATCAAAAGTGGAGAGATCCTGGTGGAGGACATGAGAGAGTCCAAGCTCTGTTCAGCTGGACGCAGATACTGAACCTTGGGGGTCGGTCATCAACAAAGAGGACTATTCAGGAGCAGCAGCAGGAAATGTATGCGCTCCTGTCACCTTTCCAGAGGCACTGTGCACAATTGGAGAGCAATTGGAGGAGTCAGGCTCCAGCATGAGTGCCATGATGTCTCAAGCCTTCACACTGATGTTTATATCAATGGAAAGAGTGGCCTCCTGCATGGAGTATCAGATTTGGCAGGCAACCAAGTACATGCTGGTCCTGACCAATGGCCTGCTTAAGCAGTCTGCCACCTTAAGCAGGATGGAGGCGAAACTTGCTTTAGTTGTTCAGCACCTTATTGAAGTGCAGCAAAATGGAGAAAGGGGACATGAAAGTTGGGACTCTGCTTAAAGTGCTTCCACTCCTGACTCCTTGCACCCTCCCCGCCCCTCCTCCAACAGAGACTCACATGCTGCCTCCTGTCCTGATGGCCGAGTCTGTCCTTGCACAGGCGCAGGTGGAACAGTACTTGGCGGGGCATTACCAGCCTCCCAAACCCAGACAACATTGGCCAAGAGTATATGAGCAGTCAGAGCAGGGAAATGAGCAGCCTGCGTCCAGCTCTGCTGAAGCTACAGGGATTGGACCACACAGGAGTAAGAGAAAAAGTAAGAGAAAGGGTTTGTATTTGCACAAGGGTATTCGCTTGGGTGTTTAACACTGTGTGGCATTGTTATTTTTCCATTCAATATTTATCAACCATAAACTTTATTCCCAACTTTCTATAGAATGACCCCTAATCTCTTACCCCTTGCATATTTCCGATACATAGCTGATACGTTTGCTATATTTCAAGATGCAGCTGCATGTAAGAATTTCCTTACACACCTTAATGTGCTTCATCCCATGCACAAATTCATGTTTGAAATGGAGCAGTCTCATGAGCTCCCTTTCCTCGACGTGCTGGTTGAGAAATCCGCTAATGGGTTCTCTACTACTGTCTACCGCAAGCCTACCTTCACTGGTCAATATACATGCTGGGTTTCCCACAGCTTCACGGGCAGTGAGATTGACCTTATCGGCAATCTCATAAATAAGGGCCGAGCCATTTGCTCACCATGCAAGTTTGACACCAAAATAGGGCACATCAAAGCTATCCTGCCGGATAGCTATCCCAATCAGATCATTGCTCGCTGTGTATTGCGCATACTCATGAATAGGCCTAAGGCCTCCAATTTTGAATCTCAAAAGGGCCCAGTCTACTTCAAATTACCCTGGAAGGGTAAGTGTCATGCAGATCCCCCCCCCCCCCCCACCTGCCAAGCATGAGGCATATTACTTTTGCTGCATGGGCACTAAATTTCAAACTGTTGTTGAAGTGAAGAAAGGACTTGCTTTAAAAAATTGCCAGATCTTGACTGGAAAGACATTTGCATATTAACAGACAGTATTTGGAAGGACAAAATAATCATTCCCTGACGCATTCAATGCACAATGGACTTTTGATTACCAGACGTTGAAGGTTGGGGAGCTCACATTCCAGTTTGACTGCTAAGATGGCCAAATGCACAAATGGACATGGTCAAACCAGTTAGTCATATGACAAACCTACTGGGCAACGTGAGTTTTTTGAATTTGTACAAACTGTTTGGGCAGAAAGCAGAATGTTCCTGGACTGAGAAGAACTCTCCTGGCTGGATCGCCACAGCCTCTCCTGCCTGTCTGCTCCCATCTCTTTCTCACAAACCTCTGAATCCACTGAAGACACATGAACCCCAAGACAGAAAAGTCTCCTACAGTGAACAAGGTTTAAGAAAAACACCGGACCCCAATGAAAAGCAAGATCTACCTACAATCAAGGACTCTACCGTGAGCTCGAACAACCGTAACAAAAACTCTTCAGATATTGCCTCAAACTTTTCCACTTTATTTTTCTTCTGCTCTTTTTTGTCTCTATTTGCACGTGTGTATCACGTATGCATGCTAGTGTGGGCATGCCGTGTACCCGGAGGCATTAACTGAATTAGAGTTTAAGTTTAAGTTTAATAAATTTCAACTTTTCTTCTTTTAACCTAAGAAAGCCTGTTTGTGCTGGTTTCTTTGCCTTATAAATGGAAAGCATTGAACCAGAATTCACCAAGGGGGAACTAAAACTACGATGTCTTTAAAATTAAACCCTGTTATGGTAAGACCAGGTGAAGTCTGAGAGGGAACCCTGGACCTCTTTCTCACCTGGTTGTAACAGTAAGGTATCTCAAAAATTTGAGCAACAGGTGAAGCTAGCCATTTCACACTGCTACTATGCAGTAGTAACAGAAGTGGTATTTTCCACTAACAGGAAACTACCATCAAGCCAACAAGACATTCTGCCTACCACAAAAATGAGTAATGTGGTATATGAATTCCAGTGCTGATGCGATGCCAGGCAGTAATCCGTACGTCTCAATGACTGGTGGATCATATCAAACAGCATGTCCATTCAGCTGTTCGCAGTAGGCAGAGTACTGACCATACTCAACCAGCCCATACTTGCCAAATTCTGAACACAATATCTAACATTAGATGTGAATCCACAATTGGACAGGACTTGCTGAACAATCCCGAGTGTGCTAAGAATTGCACTAACAACCGATTTAAGATTATCAGTCAGGCTTGCAATGTGGCTCACTTAAACTTGCTAGAAGCTACATATATTCATATGAGCATATGTATTAGGAGCAGGACTAGGCCATTTGGCCCCTCGAGCCTGCTCCACCATTTGATAAGATCATGGCTGATCTGATTGTGGCCTCAACTTTACTTTCCTGTGTACCCCCTATACCCTTTGGCCGGAATTTTATGTTGGGCAGGAGGCCCTGCCCACCGGTCGAAAAGTCGGGGCTGAGGCCATCTCCACCAGGCCTGAGGAGCCAGGCTGGGAATTTTCGCTCCCCAGGCCCTTAATTGATCTTGGGCTGCACTTCCACCTCCTCGAGGCAGGAAGTCCCACATAATCGAGCTGCCGGCCAATCAGTGGGATGACAGCTCTTAGTCCCAGCAGCGCCACCGGGAGCAGTGGCCACTGCTGGGACTACACCCAGCCATCGGTGGCAAGGGGAAGTATAGCCCTGGTACTCAGGTAGGATTTCAGGGCCTCGCAAGGGACAATCGGCCAGTCCCCGTCGAGGCAAGGGGGTCGATGGATGGGGGGGCGGGGAGGGGGTGATTGTTGTGCGTTGGGGTGGTTGGGATTTCAGGGGCAGCCCTCCATGGGGCACAAGGTGCCTGATCAGAAGGGCCGGCCTCCCCACCACCCCCCCTCCCCGCCCCCCAGCCCGCAGGTAGGCCACCTGGATTTACCATGCGGGGTTCTTTGGGGTCTTTGCCTTCTGGCCGCCGAGGGCAAAATACCTGTGGCGGCAGGAGTAGTCCCTTAATTGACAGTTAATTGGCCACTTAAGGGTCTTCTTTGGCCTGGGGTAGACGTGGCATTTCTCACTGCCGCCGCCCCGCATAAAATTGCAGTGGGGGCAGGAGGGGCTCAGTAATGTCTCCCCCCCCAGCCTCGCACTCAATTTTACACCCCTGCCCGCTCCCCCCCTCCCCCGCTACTGGCCTGCTTATTGGGTGGCCATAAAATTCTGGCCTCTGACTCCCTTGTCTATCAAGAATCTATCTAACTCAGCCTTAAAAATATTCAATGACCTTCCCTCCACTGCTCTCTGTCCTCCCTGTCCTCTACAGGCAAAAGGAACATGTCCAGGCTTTGCGCTTTTTTTGAAGTAAACAAAAGCGTGAGGGACAATAGTTCCCTGGTGCATTTGCCATGGCAATGCCTCGGCCAATCAGAGCCAACCTGCCAACCTATCAGCACCCTTTTCTCATACGGTATAAGTAGTTGCTCCCTTTGAAATTTGGCATTCTTGCATCTGTCCTGATGAATGCATGCCGAAAAGCTTTGACTGCATGTTTCTTTTTGCAGCAAAACTCAAGTTCTATAATACCAAGCAAAAAATAAGATGTAAAAGTGTACTTCATGAATGCTGCTGAAACTTTAAGGATGAAATTTGAAAGAGACCTTGGAATCTTAGTTAACTCAACACCAAACATGTCCAACCAACTGCAGAGCAGCAGTCAACACAGCTAAGCAGGGGAGATAATTCTAGCCATACAGTCCTGTGGTCAGACTGCACTTTGAATACTGTGTCCAAGAAACAAGAGAGGCAATCAGGGACTGTAGGCAGTGCTGATTTGATTGAGCCACAAGGCTAATCCCACAGAGAAACTTGGGCTTTTCAGCCTGGAACAAGTCTTCTGAGTGATGGCCTTATAGAGGTATACAAGATTGTTAAGAGGATAGAGTTAACCTGCAATTTTACACAGTGGGATTAGAACTAGGGGACACAAATACAGAGTAGTAAAAGTTAATTTTAGGACAGATACCAGGAAACTCTTGACACAAACAGTGATTAACATGTGAAATCAACTTCCAGATAGGGTGGCGGAGGCAAACAGCCTGGAATCATGTAAGAAATGATTGAATACCACAATGCAGGGATGGTAAGAGCCCTCTGTATAAATGAATTAAGTTTGGCTGATTAGGCTTCCTTATCTGTAATTATCTTGTGATAAGCCTTTCTTGCTAAAATAACAAGTAGAATTAATATTTTCCTGACTCCCACACACTGCCAATGGGAATATAAATTGAGGGAGATGTGAAACAGGTTGCCGAATCAATGTCCCCCATTTTATACTCTTGCACAAAGTTAGAATTAATTCCACATATATTTAATTATAAAATAACTGTATGAATTTGTACTTAGTTTCAGTTGAACTGCCAGGCAGCAGTACTGACACAAACTCACTGCTGACTTTGCAGAACTAGCTATTTCTAGCCCTCCAAAGAATCCAGCCATGAGTCACAGTATCTTACTGTCAGACCTTGTCAATCATTCCAATCCATTTACTAGCCTAGCAAGTATCATGCCAAAGCCTGTCATGATCAAACAGTCTACCTGTCATTAATTTTAGTTTTATGCCTCCTCTCCGTGCCTGCTTAACTGATTCACCAACAAATGACCACCAGATCAAAATCTGTCACCCTCCTAATGAAAACAGATCCAGTAAATATACACTTATGCCACACCAGTAATCGCACACAAAACAAAGCAATCATCAACGTGTAGGACTGCATCTCTTGTCATGGAGAACTTTCTGTTGCTGATTGCACATGCACTTGCAGCTTATAGTGAACACTCATCCTCCAAAGTGAATGTCTTACTGGTAAAGCTCTTGGGCAGTCTTTCAGATAATCTTTAAATGCATATATATTTATTATAGTGTCTTTGATAACCTGATATAGAACTTGAAGCACTTAAGCATCCACGCATTTGCCTTCAGCAGACATAAAATAATGTCACACTCTCTGGATTGTTTTTTAATTCATCTTTGGCATATGGGGGTTGCAAGGCCAGCATTTATTGCCCATCTCCTACTGAATGTTTTTAAACTTATAGGTGTGTGAAATTCAGCCCCATATCACTTGGTTATTTAGCGCTATGAGTGCCATTTGCCTCCAAAATGCATGTGTACACTTCTCGTGTTAGGCACGCCAGACGCCAACTTAGTGAAGGCTGAGTGCATGAAGGGAATGTCAGCCAGAAGTATGCAGAGTAGGCAGATCCACACAATCAGCATGTAACACTGGTTTTACATCAACACTACCATAAAGTAATTATGACACAGAAAGAGGCCATTTGGCCCATTGAGTCCATGGTGGTTCTCTGTAGAGGAATCTAGTCAGTCCCATTCCCCTGCTCTATCCCCATAGCCTTGAAAAATGTATTGCCCTCAAGTGCCTATCCAATTTCCTTTTGAAATCATTGATCATCTCCACTTTCACCACCGTTACTCGCTGCGTAAAAAATTTCTTCCTCACATTCCTCCAGTATCTCTTGCCCAAAACCTTAAATCTATGTCCTCTAGTCCTTGTACCATCATCTAATGGGAACAGATTTTCTTCGTCTGTATTATCTGTCATAATCTTGTATACCTCTCTCAATCTCCATTGTTCTGAGGAGAACAACCCCAGCTTTTCCAAGCTAATCTTGTCGCTAAATTCTCCATTCCTGGAACCATTCTGGTAAATCTCCTCTGCAACCTCTCAAGGACCCTCCCATCCTTTCTAAAATGTGGTGATGAGAACTAGACACAATACTCTAGTTGTGGCCTAACCAGAGCTTTAAAGAGGTTCAGTATAACTTCCCTGCTTTTGTACTCAATGCCTTTATTGATGAAGCCCAAGATCCCATATGCTTTGCTAACTACTGTCTCGATATGTCCTGCCACCTTCAAAGATCTATGCACAGGCACCCACTAGGTCCCTCTGCACTCTTTTGAACTGTGCCAATATATTTATTTTTTAATTTTTTTTATTTAGAGATACAGCACTGAAACAGGCCCTTCGGCCCACCGAGTCTGTGCCAACCAAGAACCACCCATTTATACTAACCCTACAGTAATCCCATGTTCCCTACCACCTACCTACACTAGGGGCAATTTACAATGGCCAATTTACCTATCAACCTGCAAGTCTTTGGCGGTGGGAGGAAACCAGAGCACCCGGCGAAAACAGGGAGAACTT
Source organism: Heterodontus francisci (assembly GCF_036365525.1). NCBI lineage: Eukaryota > Metazoa > Chordata > Chondrichthyes > Heterodontiformes > Heterodontidae > Heterodontus > Heterodontus francisci. The sequence goes on along the minus strand of NC_090384.1, from coordinate 88,045,961 downwards.
GCAAACTCTGCACAGGCAGTACCCAGAATTGAACCCGGGTCCCTGGAGCTGTGAGGCCGCGGTGCTAACCACTGCGCCACTGTGCCGCCCGTATATATATATTGCCTCTCCCTATCCCTTCTGCCAACATGCATTACACCACACTTCCCTGTATTAAATTCTATCTTCCATTTGTCTGCCCATTCTGCTATCCTATCTATGTAGTATCAATTGGTATCAGACTCGCTGTTTGCCACTCCTCCAAGTTTGGTATCATTGGCAAATTTTCAAATGTTACTCTGTATTCCAAAATCCAAGTCATTTATAGATATCAATAAAGCAGTGGTCCTAGCACTGACCCTTGTGGAACACCACTGTCTCCCATCCTCCAATCTGAAAAATAACCGTTTACCATGACTCATTGTTTTTTGTCCTTCAGCCAATTTTTTTTATCCAAGCTGACACTGACCCTCCTGTTCCATGAGCCTCAATTTTGTTAATCAGCCTTTTTTTGTGATACTTTGTCAAATAAGAACATAAGAACGTAAGAAATAGGAGCAGGAGTAGGCCATTCAGCCCCTCAAGCCTGCCCCGCCATTCAATAAGATCATGGCTGATCTGTCCCAGGCCTCAACTCCTCTTTTGGGCCTGCTCCACATAACCCTCAACTCCCCAAGATTTCAAAAATCTATCTAACTCCTCCTTAAATACGTCTAGTGACCTAGCCTCCACAACTCTCTGAGGCAGAGAATTGCAGAGATTCACCACCCTCTGAGAGAAGAAATTCCTTCGCATCTTAGTTTTAAATGTGTGACCCCTTATTCTGTAACGATGTCCGCTAGTTTGAGATTCCCCCACCAGTGGAAATATATTTTCAACATCTACCCTGTCAAGCCCCCTTAAAATCTTATATGTTTCAATAAGATCACCTCTCATTCTTCGAAACTCCAATGATAAAAGGCTTAACCTGTTTAACCATTCTTGATAAGACAACCCCTTCATCCCAGGAATCAGCCTAGCGAACCTTTTCTGAACTGCCTCTAATATTAGTATATCCTTCCTTAAATACGGGGACCAAAACTATACGCAATGCTCCAGGTATGACCTCTCCAACACCCTGTACAGTTGTAACAAGACTTGCCTATTTTTAAACTCCAACCTCCTAGCAATAAAGGCCAAAATTCCATTTGCCTTCCTAATTACTTGCTGAACCTGCATGCTAACTTTTTGTGTTTCATGTTCAAGAACATCCAGATCCCTCTGTACTGCCGTATTTCGTAGTTTTTCTCCATGTAAATAATAATCTGCCTTTTTATTCTTCCTACCAAAATGGATGACCTCAAACTTTTCCACATTGAACTCCCATCTGCCAAATTTTTGCCCACTCACTTAATTTATCTATATCTTTTCTTAAAAACATCCACCACATTCTCTTCATTAACCTTCTCTGTTACTTCATCAAAAATATCAATTGTATTGGACAAACATGATCTGCCTTTTACAAATCCTTTTACAAATGGCTCTTCTTAATTAACTCAAACCTCTCCAAGTGCCTGTTGATTTTTTTCCCTGATTATTGTTTCTAAAACTTTACTCACCACTGATGTTAAACTGACCGGCCTGTAGTTTCTAGAAATGTCCTTACACCTTTGAATAAGGGTGTCATATTTGCCACTTTCCAATCCTCTGGCATCTTCCTCGTATTTAGGGAAGATTGGAAGATTATGGCAAGATCTTCCACTATCTCCACTCCCAATTTCCTTAGCAATCTGGGATGCAAACCATCCAGACCGGGCGACTTATCCATTCTAAGCACAGCCAGCCTTTTCAGTACATCCTGCCGATCAATTTTCACCTCATCCATTACCTTTACCATCTTTGCTTCTACTGATATTTTGTAAGCATCCTCTTCCTTAGTAAACACCAATGCAAAGTAGTCACTAAGTATTCTATCCTTGCCCTGTGCCTATAAGCATATATCACATTCTTTATCCCTAATAGGCCTCACCCCACCTCTTACTGTCCACTTACTATTTACATGCTGGGAGAAGATTTTTGGACTACCTTTTATGTTAACTGCTGTTCCATTCTCATATTCTCTCTTTGCCAGTCCAATTTTCCTCTTCACTTTTCCCCTCAACTTATTGTATTTGGCCTGGTGCTGACTTGAAGAATTCACCTGATATATATCATATCCCCTCGTTTTTTGTTTCATCATATTCTATATCTTCCTTATCACCCAAGGAACCCTCACTTTTATTCCTCTGCCTTTTCCTTTTGTTGGAATGTACCTAGCCTGCACCTGAAACATCTATTCCTTAAAGATCACGAGTTGTTTGGTACAGTTTTGCCTGTTAAACTTTGGTACAATTTTACCCTGGCTAGATCCCCTCCCATCCCATTGAAGTTAGCCCTCTTCTAACTTAAAAGTTCTACTTTAGACTGTTCCTTGCTCTTCTCCATTACTAATCTGAACCTTATGATATGATGATCACTCTTACCCAAGTGTTCCCCAACAGACACTTGGTCCATTTGGCTCACCTCATTCCCCAGCACCAGATCCAGCATGGCTCCATCCTAGTTGGACTGAGAACATACTGGTCAAGGAACTTCTCCTGTAGACATTTCAGAAATTCCTCCCCCCACCGCCCCCCCCCCACCCCCCACCCTCCTTTCCCTTTACTCTAACATTATTCCAATTGATATTTGGTAATTAAAGTCCCTCAGTATCACCACTCTATAGTTCTTACACATCTCTGTGTTTTCCCTGCAGATTTGCTCCTCACTATTTGGAGGCATATAGAATACCTCTAGTAATGTGATCATACCCTTTTTGCTTCTCAACTATAACCAAATGGATTCTGTCCTTGCCCATTCAAAGACATCCTCGCTTTCCAATGCTACAGTGTCTTCCCTAATCATTACTGCCACTGCCACCTCCCTTTTTTCCTTCTTCTATCTTTTCTGAACATGTAACACTTGAATATACTCCTCACCATTTTTAAGCTGTTTCCATTATTGCCATTATATCATATTCCCACATGGTTATTTGTTGCTTGTCGCTCACCAACTTTATTCACCACACTTTGTGTGTTTACATACATGCATTCTAAACCTGTCTTTGTATTCCTCATGATGCTTATTTGTCTGCTTCCTTCTCTAGTACTATATTTTGGAACTCAACACTCCAGCTAATCACCGCTCTTAACTTCACATAGCTGAGCATGCATTCAACAGCAGGAAGGATGCCCCCATCAGTATTATTTAAAGGGATCATCAGTTTCAAGTTGGTTACCGAATGATTTTTATTGGCTGTGGCTGTGATTGTACAAGTGTTTAGTGGTGTCCAGAGTTATTTAAAGTTGCACAAGTCTACAGGGAATGGTGTGTCATGTGCTGTAGAACTTTATCCTTACTTCAAGCATTCTGCAGAAAACACTTGCTTGCAGCTGTGGGTGCCAGTAATATGCATTTCCCTTGGACTACAGCATGACAGGGGAATGAGCAGAGCAGATACACAGCAAGACAAGCTGCCGGAAGAGGAGGAGGGAAGGATGACTCTCAGTGAGAAATAAACGCCCAGGGTGTTCAGGGAGTAATTGTGCTACCTCAACTTCAATGAGGAACAGTGTATCAGATGGCACCACTTTACAGAGGACGTCCTCAGTGAAATCTGCCACACGCTGCAGCCATAACTGCAGCCTCAGAGCAGAGTGAGGACAGCATTGCCAGTGACTATGTAGGTGACTGTGGCAATGAACTTTTATGTGTCTGGCTCCTTCCACGCAGCTAATATTTGCTACATCTCTGTTTGCCATCACTTCAGCCTTAAGGGAAGTTACTGAGACTCTGTATTCCAAGTGAGTTGAACACATTTCATTCTCTCTTGCCAGAGACAAGCAGGTGAAACAAGCACACAACTTTGTGAGGATTGCAGGCTTCTCTATGGCATAGGATGCCATTGATTTCATGCCAATTGCTTTGAGGCCATCGCATGTCAACTCTAAGATGTACAACAACCAGAAGGGATTCCACTCCTTCAACATCCAGCTTCTGTGTGACCTCATGCAACGTATCATGCAGGTCAATGCCCGATATCCTAGCAACAGTTGTACAGCTTTAATTCTGCAGTAGACCACCAGGCCATCTGCATTTGAGCCACCACAATACACCAGAGGGTGAACACTGGGCATCAAGAGCTATCCACTCCGGTGCACACACATGGGCAGTATGCATATAATGATGGTCAAGTTGCCACACAAAATGTGATAGAGCATATCATTGGTGTCCTTAAACAATGCTGCCACTGCCTGGACCGCTCTGGAGGAGCCCTGCTCGGCAGAGTGGATGTCAAGATTTGTGATGGTCTGCTATGTGCTACACAGTCTCACTATCCTGACGGCACAACCCTTGCCACCAGCTATACAGCTACCAGCAGAGGAGGAGAAGAAGGAAGGGACGAGGCAAACAACACAGCCCCCTTTCTGTCCGGACTGTCCAGGACCAACTCAGACTCATCCAACTGTGATATCGGTGAATACAACCCCAATTCCCCATTCACCAACAGTTTCACATCTTACCTTCCCCTTATAACTGACCGTCACATTATTCACTTGAACATCATGCAAAATAAAAGCCAACACAAAATAAACATTCGAAAACAAATTTATAAATCAAACCATGCCAAATGCCAACTAATCACCCTTGTGCATTCCTTTCGTGTCTGTCTTGCATTTGCCTGTTCTAGTGTTGCTATGCAGTACTACCCTGGTGGTTGGAACATGGCTGGTGAAGGTGACTGATTTTCAGTGAGGGAGACTGCAGATGGCCTTGCAGACCTCAAGCAACTCTGGCCCTAAAAGACCCATCTTCTGACAGCCCCACCTCGGCATGGGCGGCAGCAGTCTGGGCTGGCTGACTGAGAGGCACTAGCAAGGGTACTGGCAGAATTGTATTGGTGGGACGATGAATGCTGTCATCCTGAGAGAGTACAGCAAGTTCATGGTCCACTGCCACTACCCCCCGATCACCCCCCCCCCCCCCCCCTCCCCTGTGTTGCCATGTCAGCAATCCTAGTGACAGATTGTTGGACTGCTATGAAACCTTGCAAGCCCCTTTGGACACTGGTATCCACAACTATGATAGCAGCAGTCTTAGCTTGTGTGGCAACAAGCTAAGTTTACAGGACAGCAGGCTGAGCTTCCACTGCAGCACCCAGACATTGGGTTACTTCTCCTATTGCTGCAATGAAATCTGAGACATCAGCCTTCGGATGCTGCATTATGATTGGGCCGGCATGTGTGATACTGGAGTTGGCCACCACTTCCATGTTAGGAAGGATGGACTCCAGGCTCTGCATAAATCGCTGTGCCAAGTTGGTCTGGGACTCCTCCATGCTCCCTGACAATGACCACAGGCTTTCTGGCAGGCTTGCTAATGTACCAAACATTTCATTGATGGGCAGTTGATAGGTATGTACAAAGTGCTGATCTGAGTCCTCTACAACAGGACCTTGCCCTCCAGTGAGCTGGCCCCATGCTATCCTTGTGCTCTGCACTGGCTTCAGGCCACTCATATCTCACCACATGCAGACCCTGCCTTTTTACTATCCTCTAAAGTATAGGCAGTTCCAGTATCTGAGCTGGTGGCCACGAGTGTGAGAGCATGTGATGGTGACTCTTCTTCATAAATGTCTTCCTGCTCTTCCACCTCTTGCACTTCCACCACCTCCTGGCCGGTTGCAGTTCTTGGGTATCTGAAAGGAGAAGGGTGAAAGGGTATGTTTGTAGTTAGGGTAGGGATAGAAACCACGTTTACACCAACTGCAACTTGTAAATCCCAAGAGAGTGTGTGATGGAGGAAGTGGGATGTAAGAAGTAGGAACATGTATGAGGATATCCACATCTTAAATGTTTCAGCCCTGCCGCTGGCTACCGCCTCAGTCCTGGTCGCTCCATGGATGATGACCGCTGTCTTCTCCATCGGTGTAAGGATATTCAGCCATGCCTGGCCCCTGCTGGTGAGCTGTTGCTGCCACCAGTTATGTACTGCCTCATCCTGCAAGTAACAGGGAAATCTGTCAGTGGGTGTAGTGCAAGGTCCTTGGGTGATGTGGTTGGCATGGTGAAATCACTGTCAGTGTGTTCAAGCTGCAAGATGTGGCTGTGAGGCTTGCAGCAATGCTATGTGTGTGAGGGTGAGATCAAGCTATGAATCTTAGATATGAGTAATTATTGATAGAGATTGTTGGTAACTGAGTGATGAGGGTGTGGTGCATTGAGCAGAGTGAGAGTCTAGAGGCACAGTTGGTGCAACATGGCATTTGAAGATACATTCACTGGTTTTGATCACTTATGTGAGGTCACTAAACTTCTTTTGGCACTAGATCAATGTCCTTGGGGCTTGGCTCCTGGCATTGACCTCCACAGCTATCTGCTCCTGCTGCCTTCACAAATCTAGAGGACCTCCAGGCCCCTAAGAATAGATGACATCTCTCCTCCTCTCCATCTCTTGCACCAAGGTCAATTTGGAGCCTGTTCTCTGCCATGTTGTGCCATTCTTTTGCTTTCCCAGGTTGGAATCAGTTGTAGAATGACTTCTATCACTTGCTCCAACCATAAAGCAGTGCAGGCTACCTTTAACTCTCACAATTCTGCGCTCTCTACTCAAGCATGCAACCACTCAAGAGTATGTTTAGTGTTGGCTGCACACTACAATCATTTAAATTAGTAAGAAGTACAATGTTTGAATGCTGTCTGCATTGGAAGCAATGGGCACAGGGTAATCCCACATAGTTGCATCCATTTTTGGACCCTTTCCAATATCATGGCCATTGCTAGATTTAACATCAATTCTCAATTATATGCTAGCAGTCTGAAACAAAGATGGTTATAATGGTGAGTTAAACTGTTAATTAGGAACATAGGAACAGGAGTAGGCCATTCAGCCCCTCAAGCCTGTCCCACCATTCAGTGAGATCGTGGCTGATCTGTGGCCTTTGGCCCATATCCCTTAATATCTTTGCATAACAAAAATCTATCTATCTCAGATTTAAAATTAACAAGTGTTCTAGCTTCAACTGCTGTTTGTGGGAGAGAGTTCCAAACCTCTACCACCCTTTGCGTGAAGAAGTACTTACTAACATCTCTCCTGAATGGTCTGGTCTTAACTTTTAGACTATGCCGCCTAGTTTTAGAATCTCAAACCAGTAGAAATAGTTTATCTTTATCTAGCCTGTCATTTCCTGTTAATATCTTGAAGACTTTGATCAGATCACCCCTTAACCTTCTAAATTCTAGTGAAAACAGGCCTAATTTGTGTAATCTCTCCTCTTAAATTAGCTATTCAAAGGAAAGAGCATTATGTTCAAGAAGCATTTTAAGGCAATTGCAAGAAGATGCTTCATTGTGAAATCTTAGAGTCCAGATGTTCTTCCATTGCATTCACACAGCAGGAGGTTTAGCTGAGCTAATGCAGAGGTTTCTTCTATTCACACATTAAGGGTGAATTGTTCCTTTCAGAGTAATAACTTTTTCACAGTCCATTGGCCCAAGCACCATGTCATCAATTTAAGGGGTGGGGGTAGAATTACAGAGAAGTGTCTCTGTCTCTTTTTTCTTTCTGATAATAGGTGGTCTGTGTTCTTGCAGCAGCAGTAAATAGCTGCCTATTTGGAAAAAGCCTGAACCAACTTAGTTTTGGGAGCTTAAGTTAGGATAAACTATGTTTTGAGCGTTAGGAAGAATATGTCTCAATTATTTTTCAAACCAAGGAATTTAGAGCAGTTGATTTTTCTCATGGTGAAATGTGGAAACTGATTATGTAAGTAAACCAGTTGATGGTCTGGAGTTATGCTTCATCTCAATAAACCATCATTTCAGTCCACCTTCCATAAAGAGAGAAGGATTCACATGGCGTTACGTCATATTTCTACTATCCAGTATAATGAGCAAGATGGTTGTAATGGTGAATTAAAATGTTATGAGCTATTCAAAGGAAAGAGCATTATGTTCAAGAAGCATTTTAGGCTATTGCAAGAAGATGCTTAATCCAGATGTTCTTCCATTCCATTCACACAGCAGGAGGTTTAGCTGAGCTAATGCAGAGGTTTCTTCTATTCACACATTAAGGGTGAGTTGTTCCTTTCAGAGTAATAACTTTTTTACAGTCCATTGGCTGTCTCTATAATGATCTCTGAACTCCATTATAATTTATCTACATATAAGATAGCAGAAGATCCACTTCAGATCATGGGGAAGCCAAGACCACATATAGAAGTTCCCTGAGCAGAATATCAAATGCAATAACACATAAATTGTACTGATTGTTTTGTCAACATTTCAGTTACAAGACACGGGAAGGTTTCTTATTCCAACGTCCTCATTTTGTAAATTACTTCTCCCCCTTGCTCTTTTCTGCTCCTCATTGAGCCAGAGTTGGTCAGCAGGCTTGATGGTAATGGTAGAGTGAGTGATATGCCAGGGCATGAGGTTACGGATCATGGTGGGATGTAATTCTGCTGCAACTGGGCCATATGGATGCCCTGTTCTTAATCTATCCCACTTTATACAGTGGTAGTACCAGACAACACAATGGACTAACTCAGTGTGTATATGAGGACTGTGCAGTGGTCACGCCTACCAATGCTGTCATGGACAGATGCATGTGCAACAGGCATATTGATGAGAATGATGTCAAGAAGGTTGATTCACAGCCAATCCGGCAGCTATGTCCTTCAAGACTCGGCAAGTTTGGTCAGTGGTGGTACTATTGAGCCATACTTGGTGATGGATATTGATGACCTCACAATTATATATTCTGTGTCCTTGCTACCTTTGGTGTTAATCCTAACTTAAGTAGTATTCAGCATGGAGTTGCACTGATTCATTAACTGAGGGAGGGTGGTAGAGGATAATCAGCAGGAGCTTTCCTTGCTGATATTTGGCCTGAAACCATGTGATTCATAGGGTCAGGAGTCAATGATGAGAACTCCCAAGACACTCTCCCTACAACTGTAGCACCTCCTCTGGTGGCTCTGTCCTGCCAGTGATACAAGACATAATCAGGCAGGGTAATGGAGAATTCTGTAATGTTGGGTGATAGATAGAATTCTGTGAGTACAACTAGGTCAGGTTGTTGCTTTACTAACTTGTGGGACAGTTCTGTAGAAAATAGCTGCCCACCATCTTCTCAAGGGCAGTTAGGGATGGGCAATAAATGCTGGCCTGGCCAGCGACGCTCATATCCCATGATCGAATAATTAAAAAATAAAATGGTAGTGAGGAGGATTTTGCAGAGTGCCTTTGTTGTGTCCTGGTTGATGCCTAGGTCGCAGCTGAGTGTTCCATCTGGCGTCTTTCTTGTTTTTATTTGTGGTCGTTTAGCATGCTTCCCTACTTCAGTGGACAGTTGAGAGTCAATTATGTTAATGTGAGACAGGAGTCACATATTGACCAGACCGGGGAAGAATTGCAGGTTTCCTTTTCTAGAGAATGTTAACTTTATGTAACTTTAAAAAATAGTTCATATTTTAACTGCATACAGAAGAATCGAGGTGAAATAATTACTGTGTAGTTTTATTTTAGTTGTGCTAATTTTTATCCCACATTTTCACCAGCTTTTTAACAAATGTTGCTCCTTTCCATTTCTAGTTCATATCTTTTTTTTTTATTCTGGATCTAAGCAATGATATTTAGGTTTGTTCAGTGAACTGCTGCATGTCACATCTCTCAGCTTAATGCCAATGTTTTCTGTATCTTTTCCAGGTATCATCACCCTTTTATTAATTATTTTGCTGACACCTTAATCTTTCGCCAATGTTGTTTCCACATCCATCAAAAGCATTTGTCCCCTGCATTTCCCCTTGCTCGACACTTTCATCAACAAAGTTCAAATCTTCGAATCATTGACTTCTGAGACCAATAACCTTCCTTGAGTTTTTTTTAATCTGTTGCCGTCTTCGTTACTTGTACGGTAAACTATGCTGTCAGCTTATTTTCCACTTTGATGCAGCATTGTGCTCAAATATACATTCCTTGATGACATTGATATATTTCTCCAAAATATCACAGACTGTCATTATTTTCCCACGTTGCTTCACTGTTCATACCATTGAATGGATTTTCAGAGTCAATGAAGCTGAACATAATGGGCTATTCTTGTCATTGGCTTTTCTCAGTGTTACAATATGATGTTGAACATTTTTCCTGGGATTGATGAGAATGTCAGCATTAAACTACATGGAACTAATCTCGCAACCCCAAAGTGCATTGCCAGAGTAGTTCTAGAATAACACTTCAGGTATGTACCGTGCAGCTTTGAGCAAGCAAATGGAAATTTGTGAGACATTTTGATGAAACATAAAGGTGAGAGAATGGGTCACAATCAGGGAAAGATAACTAAAAATCTAAAGAGGGAAGGAATGTAGATCCTTTGACATTGAGAACATATGCATGAATGAAAATGAAGATGGATGGCTCATATACTATAGTGCATAGATGTAGCAGAGCAATCACATCACTAATGATAAATTCTATTTTTAATGATTTCTAGTGATTTTCTACTCAGCATCTGCACCTTCCTCAGTTAATCTTGTACTCAGATTGGATTTTTGCTTGCAATATCAAAAACTATTGAAGCATCCCTTCCATGTTATTGGACATTATGGGCTGTCACCAAATATCATTTATAGTAATATTTCTAACATCTAAATCTTGAGCCAAAAGATAATCATTTTTTGTGTTTTGTTTTCTTACCTTGAATTAATCGAAAGTACAATTATTAATATAACAAAGAGTTGGTAATTTTGGAAAAAATAGAGCCCCTATTTTAAATCAGAGCGTGAATTGGTTGGGCAGGGTATGAGTGTGTGACAAGTCCTTATGATTTCAATGGCATGAGATCTGGGTAATTTTGATGCCTGGAACTCATTTATATTTGATTGATTGGCAGACTTCCTGATGGCATCAGGAATCGGGCATCCTGGCAATTTGATACCCACAATTTCCAAACTGTCTCCTCAGGCCTACTTAAGGTAGGATACACTGCTTTTTCTGGCAGAGCACTTCAAAATATATTTTCTGCTTTTCCAGCTTTTCTGGAATCTCAGACTTCTGCCACCCAGACTCTGGACTCAAAATTGTATTGCTGCGCCTTGGATAGAATAGTGGAGAAAAGAACTAAGAGAGTTCAAGATCACACCTCTTCTGCAGTCTGCTGTCCCACAGATCAGTGGAAGTGATGAGCTCCAGCCCCGCAGGGGTGGCAGTGGCACTTTGGGACCGGTACGTGATGCCCACACTTCCGACGTCGGCATGTCTGCTCCTTCACCATGGTACCAGAAGGGCAAGACTCAATGTGCCTAGTCGTAAGCTTATGTTGAACTTTATCGGAACAGTTTAGGAGGCTGAGGTCAGAGTGGGAGTGAAACAGCGAATTAAAATGATAGGCATCTTGAAGTTCAAGGTCATTCTTGCAGACAGAATGGAGGTGTTCCCCAAAGTGATCACTTAATCTGTGTTTGGACTCTTCAATGTAGAGGAGACTGTACCGAATACAGTATACTGAATTGAAAGAAGTACAAGTAAATTTAGTATACTGTATTCGCTACTCACGACGCAATCTCTTCTACATTCAGTCCACAAGCATGAACTTGAACTTCCAGTTGTCTTTCATTTTAAAACTCTACTCCACTCTACTCCCACTCTGATCTTTCTTTCCTCGGCTTCCTGCACTGTTCCAATGAAGCTAAACGTAAGCTCGATGAACAGCAACTCATCTTTTGATTAGGCACTTTAGAGCCTTCCAGAATCAAAATTGAATTCAACAATTTCAGATCATAACCTCTGTCCCTTTTTTGGGACGGACTTCTCATTTACATCTCCTCTATACACATCTTTTGTTTCTTTATTTGTCCCATTAATATATCTTTTTTTTCCTTTCACTATCATCCCTTTTGTCATTTAATCTCTCCTGCCTGCCACCCTAACATGAACCTTCCCATTTATTCCTTCTTTCCCTCCCCACCATCCACCCTCCCCCCCCCCCCCCCCCCCACCCCCAGCCACTGGCCCCTTTCCCTGCCTGGTTAAAATCTATCCCATCTCTAAGCACTCCCAGTTCTGACAAACCTGAAATGTTAACTCTGTTCATCTCTCCACAGATGCTATCATACCTGCTAAGTATTCCCAGCATTTTCTGTTTTTATTTTTATAGAGGGTAGCCCTTGTCCCCAAGGAGCCATCCACTGACTCTGCTTCAAGGTGTGAATATCACTGGGAGAATTCGCTTGCGCACATCATGGCAGCTCCCTGGGAAACTTGCACAGACATGCATGATGATCCTTTGGTGGCTGCAGACCAGCTGAACATTGTTGGAGTGGAATCTCTTTTGGTTAACGAACACTGCTGGGTTGCCACATTTGTGCAATCTATGACCTATGAGCTATGGGGATCCAGCCAGAGCATCTAATCCAAGCCTGCTAATTCTGACATGCCTCATCAGTAGTGAAATGCACATAAGTGCCAGCACTGTCAAACATGGAATCCGTCACTTGTATGCAGCAGATTGTAAGATTCTACAAGTATTTCAATCAGATCCCTGGAAAGAGCCAAAGGTGAAGAAATTAAGTGCTGTGGTGATCTTGACTGCCACTGGTCCACTTGCCAGGAGGTCTTCTTCCATGAGGCTACAAATGTCAGCAATGACCTGATGGGAAGTCTGGGCCTCCTGAGGCACCGGTGCTCAGTCATGTCCAGGAAGCCTATCTCTGGCTGTATACCCTGTGTTGGGATATCGTCTCCTGTGTACTGGAGCTCTGTGCTGATCCTCTCTGTCCTATGGACTGGCAGCAGGTTGAGGAGAAGGAAGCAGCTGCTGTTGCCCCTGCTACTGGTGGTGTTGCGGCTGCTTCTCCTCTTGTTCCTCATCTGAGGGCCAAGGCAGAGTTGCATAAGGGGCACCCATGCTGTTGTGAAGGTTGACAGCTGGGAAGTGCGAGGAAGCAGAAATCACCTCCAAAGCAAATCCATGGAGCAAAACCCTTTCTATTAGGTAAGGAAGCAGCTGTCATATATCAGTATTTAAAGGCTATCTTGCCTGTCAATTGCTCAGTCCCATCAATCTTTGCTGTCCCCTCACCTTGTTCCATCTGGCGAGTTCCAGAAAGACTAGGAAATACATGCACTCTGAGTTAAAGACAGAATTCAGGGTTAAAACTCCACGTATTTGTCTTTTGAACATTTGTAAATGTCAGGCCCACCTGTCCCATGGGGATTTCCAATGCACTGAAGTACGTGTTTGGGTCAAAGGCAGAAATAAAGGAGTTCTTGCCAGCTTCCCAACTTGACAGCAGTTTCAGGTCTTTTACCCTGCCGCCCACAGTGAAAGCCACCCACCTTGACAGGTGAAAATTCCCTCCACAGAGTCCAAAACAGGAAGTATAAAGTGGGAAATATAATTTAGATTTAAATGATTTACAGTGTGCAGTTTTAGTCTCCTTATTTAAGGAAGGATGTAAATGCGTTGGAGGCGGTTCAGAGGAGGTTTACTCGATTGATACCTGGAATGAGCGGGTTATCTTTTAAGGAAAGGTTGGACAGACTGGGCTTGTTTTCATTGGAGTTTAGAAGAGTGAGGTGAGACTTGATTGAAGTTTATAAGATCCTGCACAGTCTTGACAAGGTGGATGTGGAAAGGATGTTTCCTCTTGTTGGTGAGTCCAGAACTAGGGGGCACTGTTTAAAATTAGGGGATGCCCTTTTAGGACAGAGACGAGGAGACTTTTTTTCTCTCAGACGGTTGTGCGACTTTGGAACTCTCTGCCTCAGAAGGTGGTGGAGGTGTGGTCATTGAATATATAGGCAGTGGTAGATAGATTCTTGTTAGGCAAGGGAATCAAGGGGTATCGGGGGTAGATGGGAGTGTGGAATTCGAGACAGAAACAGATCAGCCATGATCTTATTGAATGCGGAGCAGGCTTGAGGGGCTGAATGGCCTACTTCTGCTCCTAATTCGTATGTTTGTAAAGAAGAGTAAAGATTGGGAAATACAAATGAAGTTATGGGAGAGAGATAAACAATTAAATTAAACAACTAACTGGAGGAGGTGGCTCCACAAATATCCCCATCCTCAATGATGGGGGAGCCCAGCACATCAGTGCAAAAGATAAGGCTGAAGAATTTGCAACAATCTTCAGCCAGAAGTGCTAAGTTGATGATCCATCTCAGCCTCCTCCTGAAATCCCCAGCATCACAGATGCCAGACTTCAGCCAATTCAATTCACTCCATGTGATATCCAGAAACAACTGAAGGCACTGGATACTGACAACATTCCGGCAATAGTACTGAAGACCAGTCCTCCAGAACTTGCTGCGCCCTGAGCCAAGCTGTTCCAGTACAGCTACAACACTGGCATCTATCCGGCAATGTGGAAAATTACCCTGGTATGCCCTGTACACAAAAAACAAGACAAGTACAACCCAGCCAATTACGGCCCATCAGTCTACTCTCAATCATCAGTAAAGTAATGGAAGATGTCATTTACTGTGCTATCAAGCAGCACTTGCATAGCAATAACCTGCTCAGGGATGCTCAGTTTGGGATCCGCCAGGGCCATTCAGCTCCTGACCTCATTGCAGCCTTGGTTCAAACATTGAAAAAAGAGCTGAATTCAAGAGATGAGGTGAGAGTGACTGCCCTTGACATCAAGGTAGCATTTGATTGAGTACGATATCAAGGAGCCCTAGCAAAACTGAAGTCAATGGGAATCAGGGGGAAAACTCTTCGCTGGTTGGAGTCATACCTAGCGCAAAGGAAGATGGTTGTGGTTGTTGGAGGTCAATCATCTGAGCTCCAGGACATCACTGCAGGTGTTCCTCAGGGTAGTGTCCTAGGCCCAACCATCTTCAGCTGCTTCATCAATGACTTTCCTTCAATCATAAGGTCAGAAGTGGGGATGTTCGCTGATGATTGCACAACGTTCAGCAATATTCGTGACTCCTCAGATACTGAAGCAGTCCGTGTAGAAATGCAGCAAGACTTGGACAATATCCAGGCTTGAGCTGATAAGTGGCTACACAAGTGCCAGGCAATGGCCATCTCCAACATGAGAAAATCTAACCATCTCCCCTTGACATTCAAAGGCATTACGATCACTGAATCCCCCACTATCAACATCCTAGGGGTTACCATTGACCAGAAACTGAACTGGAGTAGCCATATAAATACCGTGGCTACGAGAGCAGGTCAGAGGCTAGGAATCCTAAGGTGAGTAACTCACCTCCTGACTCCCCAAAGCCTGTCCACTATCTGCAAGGCACAAGTCAGGAGTGTAATGGAATATTCTCCACTTGCCTGGATGGGTGCAGCTCCAACAACACTCAAGAAGCTCGACATCATCCAGGACAAAGCAGCCCGTTTGTCTGGCACCCCATCCACAAACATTCACTCCCTCCACCACCGCGCACAGTGGCAGCAGTGTGTATCATCTCCAAGATGCACTGCAGCAATGCAACAAGGCTCCTTAGACAGCATCTTCCAAACCCACAACCTCTACCACCTAGAAGGACAAGAGCAGCAAATGCATGGGAACACCATCACCTGCAAGTTCCCCTCCAAGCCACAGACCATCCTGACTTGGAACTATATCGCCGTTCCTTCATTGTCGCTGGGTCAAAATCCTGGAACTCCCTTCCTAACAGCACTGTGGGTGTACCTACCCCACGTGGACTGCAGTGGTTCAAAAAGGCAGCTCACCACCACCTTCTCAAGGGCAATTAGGGCTGGGCAATAAATGCTGGCCTGGCCTGCAATGCCCACATCCCCATGAATGAATAAAAATAAATTTAAAAAATGAAAGAAAATCACACCAAAAACTTTTTTTTTTAAATTGCCTACACTCATTTTCTTTTGATGGATTTAGACTCCACACTTGTTAAATTAACTTTTCAGGGTCAGAGAGATTGTTCAGCGGTGATTATCACTTATCAAACCATTACAAATTCACTTACTCCTGACTGTATCAACCCTATCTTTTCCAGCGATTTCCAGTAGGAACTAATGGGCAAGTATAGCAGCTTCATGCCGTTGCAGTCATTACAATGCCTAGTGTATCAGCAAGGACTGCAAAAGCACATCCTGCAGAACAACAGAATATCTCTGACAGCAACTTCAGGATTTCAGCATTTAACTGCACATGTGTGGACTCTAGAAGTTGCTGTCAGATTTCCTCTATTCTAATGGTGAGTACTGATAGTGGCACCATTATTCTTATCACAAATTCCGGGGCATTGTACTCATAAGGCCCCCTCACCTGCCTATGGAATGGAGTCAACCCTTAATCCAAAATGTGCACCATTCAAATGACAGCAGGCAGGATTGCAATGGTGTACACACTGCTGCTATTTGAACCACCCTACCTGCTCCATTCATGATGGGCAATCAAGGTTCAAGTCGAAACTGGGGTCTTGATTATTTTATAACAGTGCACTGTTCTTCTTCTTCTTCTTTGGCCTCCTTATCTCGGGAGACATTGGGTAAGTGCCTGGAGGTGGTCAGTGGTTTGTGGAGCAGCGCCTGGAGTGGCTATAAAGGCCAATTCTAGAGTGACAGGCTCTTCCACAGGTGCTGCAGAAACATTTGATTGTCGGGGCTGTTACACAGTTGGGTCTCCCCTTGCGCTTTTGTCTTTTTTCCTGCCAACTGCTAAGTCTCTTCAACTCGCCACACTTTAGCCCCGCCTTAATGACTGCCCGCCAGCTCTGGCGAACGCTGGCAACTGACTCCCACGACTTGTGATCAATGTCACAGGACTTCATGTCGCGTTTGCAGACGTCTTTGAAGCGGAGACATGGACGGCCGGTGGGTTTGATACCAGTGGCGAGCTCGCTGTACAATGTATCTTTGGGGATCCTGCCATCTTCCATGCGGCTCACATGGCCAAGCCATCTCAAGTATCGCTGACTCAGTAGTGTGTATAAGCTGGGGATGTTGGCCACCTCGAGGACTTCTTGTGTTGGAGATACGGTCCTGCCACCTGATGCCAAGTATTCTCCGGAGGCAGCGAAGATGGAATGAATTGAGACGTCGCTTGGCTGACATACGTTGTCCAGGCCTCGCTGCCATAGAGCAAGGTACTGAGGACACAGGCTTGATACACTCGGACCTTTATGTTCTGTGTCAGTGCGCCAATTTCCCACACTCTCTTGGCCAGTCTGGACATAGCAGTGGAAGCCTTTCCCATGCGCTTGTTGATTTCTGTATCTAGAGACAGGTTACTGGTGATAGTTGAGCCTAGGTAGGTGAACACTTGAACCACTTCCAGAGCGTGGTTGCCAATATTGATGGATGGAGCATTTCTGACGTCCTGCCCCATGATGTTTGTTTTCTTGAGGCTGATGGTTAGGCCAAATTCATTGCAGGCAGCCGCAAACCTGTCGATGAGACTCTGCAGGCACTCTTCAGTGTGAGATGTTAAAGCAGCATCGTCAGCAAAGAAGAGTTCCCTGATGAGGACTTTCCGTACTTTGGACTTCGCTCTTAGACGAGCAAGGTTGAACAACCTGCCCCCTGATCTTGTGTGGAGGAAAACTCCTTCTTCAGAAGACTTGAACGCATGTGAAAGCAGCAGGGAGAAGAAAATCCCAAAAAGTGTGGGTGCGAGAACACAGCCCTGTTTCACACCACTCAGGATAGGAAAGGGGTCTGAGGAGGAGCCACCATGTTGAATTGTGCCTTTCATATTATCATGGAATGAGGTGATGATACTTAGTAGCTTTGGTGGACATCCAATCTTTTCTAGTAGACTGAAGAGACCACGTCTGCTGACGAGGTCAAAGGCTTTGGTGAGGTCAATGAAAGCAATGTAGAGGGGCATCTGTTGTTTGCGGCATTTCTCCTGTATCTGACGAAGGGAGAACAGTATGTCAACGGTCGATCTCTCTGCACAGAAGCCACACTGTGCCTCAGGGTAGACGCGCTCGGCCAGCTTCTGGAGCCTGTTTAGAGCGACTCGAGCAAAGACTTTCCCCACTATGCTGAGCAGGGAGATTCCACAGTAGTTGTTGCAGACACCGCGGTCACCTTTGTTTTTATAGAGGGTGATGATATTGGCATCGCGCATGTCCTGAGGTACTGCTCCCTCGTCCCAGCACAGGCATAGCAGTTCATGTAGTGCTGAGAGTATAGCAGGCTTGGCACTCTTGATTATTTCAGGAGTAATGCTGTCCTTCCCAGGGGCTTTTCCGCTGGCTAGAGAATCAATGGCATCACTGAGTTCCGATTTTGTTGGCTGTTCATCCAGCTCATCCATGACTGGTAGAGGCTGGGCTGCAATGAGAGCAGTCTCAGTGACAACATTCTCCCTGGAGTACAGTTCTAGGTAGTGCTCAACCCAGCGGTCCATTTGTTTGCGTTGGTCAGTGATTATGTCCCCTGATTTAGATTTGAGGGGGGCGATCTTCTTGATGGTTGGCCCAAAAGCTCTCTTAATGCCATCATACATTCCTCTATTGTTTCCGGTGTCTGAGGCCAGCTGAATATGACTGCATAGGTGTTGCCAGTAGTCATTTGCACAGCGCCTGGCTGTTCTTTGTGCAGTGCTTCTGGCTGCTTTAAGTGCTACAGATGTTAACTCACTGGGGGCTTTCTTGTAGTTCAACAGTGCAGTGCGCTTAGCGGCTATGACAGGTTCTAGCTCTTCAAAGTGAGATTGAAACTAATCTGCATTTCTCTTCGCACGTTTGCAGTAGGTGGTCAAAGCTGACTCATAGATGACGTCTCTGATGTGGGCCCACTTGGTCTTAGCATCCCCTGTGGGAGTGTTTTGAAGGGCTGTTACAAGTGAATTTAGAAATTTTTGTAACAGCACTGTACGCACTTAAAATTATGCTACAAAATAGAACTGGCAGACACGGAATAAACAAATTGAAATGAAAAATTGGAGAAAGGAAAACACAAAAAAATGCAATTGTTTATTCCAGATGGCTAAAAAAAAAAGTACCTTTGGTAAGAAATTGATAAATTGTTATCTACTGCCTACAAATTGTCATTCTCGTAGATTGGGCATGAATGTTAAGTCACTGCTTACACTTCCTGTGTTGGAGATTAAAGAGCGCCATCTTGTGGCAATATACCTATTACTAATGATATACTTTATCTCACACAGAAGAGTGTCTGCAGAGACTCATTGACAGGATTGCGGCTGCCTGCAACGAATTTGGCCTAACCATCAGCCTCAAGAAAACGAACATCATGGAGCAGGACGTCAGAAATGCTCCATCCATCAATATCGGCGACCATGCTCTGAAAGTGGTTCAAGAGTTCGCCTACCTAGGCTCAACTATCACCAGTAACCTGTCTCTCAATGCAGAACTCAACAAGCAAATGGGAAAGGCTTCCACTGCTATGTCCAGACTGGCCAAGAGAGTGTGGGAAAATGGCGCACTGACACGGAACACAAAAGTCCGAGTGTATCAAGCCTGTGTCCTCAGTACCTTGCTCTACG
Organism: Heterodontus francisci; assembly: GCF_036365525.1. NCBI lineage: Eukaryota > Metazoa > Chordata > Chondrichthyes > Heterodontiformes > Heterodontidae > Heterodontus > Heterodontus francisci. Next base: position 88,026,481 of record NC_090384.1, on the reverse strand, counting down.
GCAGCAAGGCCTGGACAACGTATGTCAGCCAAGAGCGATGTCTCAATTCATTCCATCTTCACTGCCTCCGTAGAATCCTTGGCATCAGGTGGTAGGACCGTATCTCCAATGCAGAAGTCCTCAAGGCTGCTAACATCCCCAGCATATACACGCTGCTGAGCCAACGGCGCTTGAGATGGCTTGGCCATGTGAACCGCATGAAGGATGGCAGGATCCCCAAGGACACATTGTACAGCGAGATCGTCACTGGTATCAGTCCCACCGGCCGTCCATGTCTCCGCTTTAAAGACGTCTGCAAACGTGACATGAAGTCCTGTGACATTGATCACGAGTCATGAGAGTCAGTTGCCAATGATCGCCAGAGCAAGCGGGCAGCCATAAAGGCAGGGCTAAAGTGTGGCGAGTCGAAGAGACTTAGCAGTTGGCAGGAAAAAAGACAGAAGCGCAAGGGGAGAGCCAACTGTGTAACAGCCCCGACAACCAATTCTATCTGCAGCGTCTGTGGAAGAGTCTGTCATTCTAGAATTGGCCTTTATAGCCACTCCAGGCACTGCTTCACAAACCACTGACCACCTCCAGGCGCTTACCCATTGTCTCTCAAGACAAGGAGGCCAAAGAAGAAGAAGAAGAATGATATACTTTATTGTGGGTCTCTGCAGCTTCTTGTAGTTTTGAGAAAGTGATTTTTTTTTAATTCATCAATAATTTTACTGTGCAAAATACCTCACAAAAAACACAAGGTGTGTGAGCCATATTAATGGTTTCTTGTTTACAGTACTGGAAGGGCCTCTTCTACTTTCTGATTGCCATTCTTCCACTAGTGGCAGCCCAGTATTTAGTGCATAGGCCCTAAGCTCTGTGGTTCTCTCCCTAAACCTCTCTGCCCTGTCTCTTCTTTACGACATTCCTTAATGAGAGATCATCAGGCCTCAATTCACCACTAGGTTTTCTACCAAGCAGCAGCTGTAATGGATGCGAATCCAAACATCGAATATCAAAAATTTAGGGGGCAACAGCAATTGCTATTATGGATAAAAGTTAGATTTCTTATTGGCTCCAATTTGAGTTTATAATCTAGCAAGAGTTTTTTTTTGCTTTAAGCACTTGATTCCAGTGTGCCATTACTTTGAATTGGAGTAAGTGAGAGTGCAATGAATACTGCATAGTTTACCATGGGGCAGCATTGCTCGTGCTTGCATTTAGTTTTCAGGGGCAAAATGCAGAGGCTAGAAAGTGGAATGCTATCTGGATAATCCCTTACAGCCCTCGCATCAACACTTTGAGGGACCCATCTATCACTTCAGTGTCGTCTTGGGTTATCCAGGAGGATAGTTGCAATTATTGCTTCCTCATCTTGCCCCAACTAAAAGACTGTGGATGTAGTTTTATCCTTTGCTCTGCTAAGTGATCACACCCCTGAAATGTTTATGATTCAGAGCCTTTACACACTGTCACATGGAATTTGGCAGGAACAAGCCATTTTTCTATATACTGATGCATCCAAAATGTCACTAAGCTTGTAGCTGCTGTTTGTCTTTGTTCCAGTCTCTGGACTTTCGCCACTTGGCTGAGGAATGGTCAAGAACTCTACGTGTATTACTCTAATATCCTCAAGCAGCATTGGTTCTTTCTTTCTGACATGACATTTTGCATTGTATTTACAATCTGTTTCAGGAGCTTTCAAAAATTTCTTATGGGTTTCATTAGCCTCCTCGACACAAAATTGTTGCATCTTGCTAAGAACAACCTTTATATCAGTCTTGTTATCAACTGTCTCAAACTGGTCGACTATTTTCAGTACTTGGCTGCCTTTACAGGTAATCAATGCAACTGTTAAACAATTCTGACATCTTTTGACTACTTAATGAGACACAATTCAATTTCATAATTTACTAAAAAAAAATGTCAAGGTTTTACAATTGCTGGCTAGATTACCTGCCATCAGTAGCTTTGTTGGGTTGGTATATACTGAAAAAAAGGTGCAGAATTGAACAATATTCCCAGTGCTTAACATTCTAATTTGATGTTTTAAAATTACACTTTTTTAGTATAGTGACACAGAATAGGATACTATTGTAAAAATATAGATGTTTTTGCATTATTATAATACAGAACAAACACAGAACAGTTAATGTAAGTAGAGATGGTTTCAACTGTGTGCTCGTAAACTCTATCTTCTAATCACAATGATGCTGATAATATTGGAGAGGATGAGTTTCAGGGTAAAAGACACTGTACTGCAAGGAGAAGCAGAAATAGATTATTAAATAAATAAACTAGTTGGCATTAATGATATAGCATGGAGCTGAAAGGTTGGTAGGTTAAGAACAGGCTTTTGATCACATCAGGGGTAGTATAAAAAAAGAAAATTAATGCATTAGAAATAAGACAATAGGTTCCTTTTATCTTAAAGAGTGCAAGGGGTCATGACATCAATGGCTTGCACAACAAAGGCTATGGTTAGGAAAGAGCAAAGATTGGAAGCAACAGTACAATATGAAAGGAAAGAAGGCACGCTAGAATTGTCCAGCAATCTATTCAATGATCTAAGGGTCATAAAAAACCCAGTAGAGTTGAATCCAGAAGGAACCAGATAATGAAAGTGTCATGCAGGCTCGCACCTGCCAAAAATGAGGCACATTAATTTTGCCACATGGACATTAAATTTCAAATTGTTGCTGGGAAGAAGAGAAGGCCTGTCGCATGGAATTGCCAGGCCCCCGGCAGGAAAGACATTTTTGCATATTAGCAGATGAGGTTGGAACAAACGAGTATCCCCTGCTCCCATACAATACACAGAAGAGACATGTGACCACCTGCTGGCCAACTTGGGGAGTTTTAAATTGTAGAGACAGTGTTTGAACTGACAGAAAGCTCTTGGCTCCTGGATTGAAAAGAGCCTCTCCTGTCTGCTCCCATCTCTTTCTCACCAGCTTCAGAATCCATTGAAGACACATGAACCCCAAGAGAGAAAAGTCTTCAACAGTGAACAAGGTTTAAGAAGAATACTGGGCCCCAATCAAAAGCAAGAATTACCTACAATCAAGGACTCTACAGTGAGCTCGAAGAACCGTAACAACTCTTCAGATATTGCCTCAAACCTTTCCATTTTGTTTTTCCTTCTGCTCTTTTCTGTCCCTATTTGCATCTGCGTATCACGTATGCATGCTAGCCTGGGGTGTGGTGTGTATCCGTAGGCGTTAACTGAATTAGAGTTTTAAGTTTAAGAAATTTCACTTTTCTTCTTTAAACCTAAGAAAGCCTGTTTGTGCTAATTTTGTTGCCGTATAATTGGAAAGCGGTGAACAAGGATTCACCGAGGGGAGCTCAAAATATGTTGTGTTTATAATTAAACCCTGTTACTGTAAGACCAGGTGAAGGCTGAGAGGGACCCCTAGACACATTTCTCACCTGGTCATAACAAAAGAAAATAGTACAAAAAGAGGTACAGCATTTTGCTCAGTAGGAATTTTGAACCACCTTATCAATACAATAGCCCAGCATTTACACAGGAACATACAAACTAGGAGCAGGGTTATTCAGCCCCTTGAGCCTGCTCTGCCATTCTATAAGATCATGACTGATATGTTTGTGGACTCAACTCCACTTTCCTGCCTTCCCCTGATACGCTTTGACTCCCTTGTTTGTCAAGAATTTGTCAACCTCTGCCTTAAAAGCATTCAATGACCCTGCCTCCACCGCTCTCCGGGGAAGAGAGTTACACAGACTCATGACCTTCTGAGAGAAAAAAATTCTCCTCATCTCTGCCTTAAATAGGAGACCCCTTATTTTTAAACTGTTCCCCCTAGTTTTAGTCTCTCCCACAAGGGGAAACATCATTTCAACATCCACCCTGTCAAGTCCCCTCAGGATCTTATATGTTACAATAAGATCACCTCTCATCCTTCTAAACTCCAATGAGTGCAGACCCAACCTGCCCAACCTTTTTTCATAAGATAAGCCTCTCATCGCAGGAATCAGTCGAGCGAACTGTCTCTAAACTGCTTCCAATGCAATTATATCCTTTCTTAAGTAAGGAGACCAAAATGTACACAATATCCTCGATGTGGTCTCACCAATGCCCTGTACAACTGCAGCAAAACATCTCTACTTTTATATTCCATTCCCCTTGCAACAAATGGCAACATTGCATTTGCCTTCTTAATCACTTGCTGTACTGCATACTAACTTTCTGTGTTTCGTATACTAAGACACTGAGATCCCTCTGCATATCAGAGTTCTGCAATCTCTCACCATTTAAATAATATGTTGCTTTTCAATTTTTCTTGCCAAAGTGGACAAGTTCAGACTTTCCCACATTATACTCCATCTGCCAATCTTTGCCCACTCACTTAACCTATCTGTATCCCTTTGCAGACTCCTTATGTCCTCTTCACAACATTGCGTTGAGTCTATCACTGTTACATAATCCATTAAAAATATTATAGGATATGGTTTTCATCTGTTAGAATACTGAGTTGAAAAGCTCATAGAGTTGTAAGAATCTGGTTTTCCTGGTTTCAAGTTATTCTTCTCCTCCTGTGCCACCTTTCAAAATTTTTTGGTAGATTCAGAGTGAGTCATTTCTACTCAAATACTACTTTTAATTGTAAACTGAGTCTGTGTACCTGTCACAATTTGTATCCAGCTTCTACCTTTGCTTCACATGAAGACTAGATCTGATCTCTACTGTGCAACACCACTAGAGATTGACTAGTCTATAAATAAAAACCTTGCATAGAGCATGCACTTCCTGTTAACAAACCTTGTGACTTGGGTTGATTGTTAACGGTTAGGAGGTTAAAAAATAGAATAGGGATGAGAATGTACTGTGATTGGCAGGATGTAACGCATGTGGTGTTCTTCAAGGTATGCCTCAGATTTTCATCATATATTAATAATTTAGATGAAGGACCAGTGAGTTGTGCATCCAAATTTGTGTGGATGGGAGCAGAAAGTTAAAAGGAACTTGGACAGTCTAAGTAAGTAAATGGTAACAGATGGAGATTTTTTTTATTCGTTCTTAGGATGTGAGCCTCGCTGGCAAGGCCAGCATTTATTGTCCATCCCTAATTGCTCTTGAGAAGGTGATGATGAGCCACCTACTTAAATCACTGTAGTGCATGTAGCTACACCCACAGTACTGATAGGAAGGGAGTTCCAGGGTTTTGCCCGAGCGACAGTGAAGGAATGGCGATGTAGTTCCAAGTCAGGATGGTGTGTGGCTTGGAGGGGAACTTGGTGGTGTTCCCATGCATCTGCTTCACGTGGCCTTCTTGGTGGTAGAGGTCGTGGGTTTGGAAGGTGCTGTCGAAAGAGTGGTGGCAAGTTACTGCAGTGCATCTTTTAGATGGTGCAAACTGCTGCCATTGTGTGCTGATGATGGCAGGAGTGAATGCTTAACGTGGTGGACGGGGTGCCAATCCAGCAGGCTGCTATGTCTTGAGCTTCTTGAGTGTTGTTGAAACTGTGCTCATCCAGACAAGTAGAGAGTATTCCATCACACTCCTGACTTGTGCCTTGTAGATGGTGGACAAGCTTTGGGGAGTCAGGAAGTGAGTTACTCGCTGCAGAGTTCCCAGCCTCTGACCTGCTCTTGCAGCCATGGCATTTATATGGCTGGTCCAATTAGATATCTGTTCAATGATAACATGGTTTTGTGAAAGGGAAATCATGTTTAACCAATTTATTGGAGTTCTTTGAGGAAGTTACATGTGCTGTGGATGAAGGTGAATCAGTGGATGTATTGTACTTAGATTTCCAGAAAGCATTTGATAAGCTGCCACATCAAAGGTTATTGCAAAAAAATGGCATGGATAGAAGATTGGCTATCCAACAGAAAACAGAGAGTAGGCATAAATGGGTCATTTTCTGGTTGGCAAGATGTAATGAGTGTTGTGCCACAGGGATCTGTGCTGGTGCCTCAACTTTTTACAATTTATATAAATGACTTAGATGAAGGGACTGAAGGTATGGTTGCTAAATTTGCTGATGACACAAAGATAGGTAGGAAAGTAAGTTGTGAAGAGCACATAAGGAGGCTACAAAGGGATATAGATAGGTTAAGTGAGTGGGCAAAGATCTAGCAAATGGAGTATAATGTGGAAAAATGTGAAATTGTCCACTTTGACAGGAAGAATAAAAAAGAAGCATATTATCTAAATGGTGAGAGATTGCAGAGCTCTGTGATGCAGAGGGATCTGGGTGTCCTAGTGCATGAATCACAAATGGTTAGTATGCAGGTACAGCACATAATTAGGAAAGCTAATAGAATGTTATCATTTATTACAAGGGGAATTGAATACAAAAGCAGAGAGCTTATGCTTCAGCTATACAGGGCATTGGTGAGACCACATCAGGAGTACTATGTACAGTATTGGTCACTTTATTTAAGGAAGGATGTAAATGCATTGGAAGCAGTTCAAAGAAGGTTTACTAGACTAATATCTGGAATGGATGGGCCGTCTTATAAGGAAAGATTGGACAGGCTAGGCTTGTATCGGCAAGAATTTAGAAGAGTAAGAGGCATCTTGATTGAAACATATTAGATCCTGAGGGTCTTGAAAGGATGGATGTGAAATGGATGTTTCCCCTTGTGGGAGAATCTGGAACTAGGGGTCACTGTTTAAAAATAAGAGGTCACCCATTTAAGACAGAAAGGAGGAGAAATATTTTCGCTCAGAGGGTTGTGAGCCTTTGGAATTCTCTTCCTCAAAAGGCAGTGGAAGCAGAGTCTTTGAATATTTTTGAGGCAGTGGTAGATAGGCAAGGGGGTGAAAGGTTATTGGGGGTAGGCGGGAATATGGAGTAATCAGTTCAGCCATGAACTTATTGAATGGCAGAGCAGGCTCGAGAGGGCCGAGTGGCCTACTTCTGCTCCTAATTTGTATGTTCATATAACCCCCAGGATGTTGATGGTGGGGGATTCAGCTGTAGTAATGTCATTGAACATCAAGGGTAGATGGTTAGATTCACCTTGAGTGGCAATGTCTTTGCTTGGTGCTGGTGTGGTGCAAATGTTACTTGCCACTTATCAGTCCAAGCCTGATCATCTAGGTCGTGTTGCATGCAGGCACGGACTCTTTCAGTATATAAGGAGTTGCAAATAGTACTGAACACTGTGCAATGATCAACAAACATCCCCAATTCTGACCTGATATAAAAGCAAAATACTGCAGATGCTGGAAATTTGAAATAAAAACAAAACGTTCTGGAAATTCTCAGCAGGTCTGGCAGCATCTGTGGAGAGAACAGCAGAGTTAACGTTTCAGGTCAGGTTCTGATGAAAGGTCACTGACCTGAAATGTTAACTCTGCTGCTCCCTCCACAGATGCTGCCGGACCTGCTGAGTATTTCCAGCACTTTTTGTTTTTATCCCAATTCTGACTTCATATTTGAGCAAATGTCAATTTTGCCAGGGCTTCTTAATGCCACACTCAGTCAAATGCTGCTTTGATGTCAAGTGCAATCACTCTCATGTCACCTTTAGAATTCAGCTCTATTGTCCACGTTTGAGGTCAGGAGCTGTGTGTTCCTGGCAGAACCCAAACTGAGCATCAGTGAGCAGGTTGTTGCTGAGTAAGTGCCACTTGATAGCACTGTCAATGACACCCTTCATCACTTTACTGATGATTGAGTGTAACCTGATGGGTGGGAATTGGCTGTGTTGGATTTGTCCTCCTTTATGTGGACAGGACATACCTGGGCAATTTTCCATGTTGTTGGGTAGATGCCAATGTTGTAGCTGTACTGGAGCAGCTTGGCTTGGGGCATGGGTAGTTCTGGAGTACAAGTCTTTAGTAATATAGCCAGGGTATTGTCAGGGCCCTTAGCCTTTGCTGCAACCAGAGCCTTCAGCTGGTTTCTTGATATCACATGGAGTGAATTGAATTGTCTGAAGACTGGTACTTATGATGGTGGGGACTTCAGGAGGAGATTGATCATCCATTCAGCACTTCTGACTGAAGATGGTTGCAAATGCTTCAGCCTTGTCTCTTGCACTGATGTTCTGAGCGCTACCATCACTGAGGGTAAGGATATTTTTGGAACCTCCTCCTCCGATTAGTTGTTTAATTGATCACCACTATTCGCAACTGGATGTAACAGGATGGCAGAGCTTTGATCTGATCCATTGGTTTTGCTTAGCTTAGCTCTGTCTATCTCATGCTGCTTCCACTGTTTAGCATGCCTGTAGTGCTGTGTTGTCGCTTCACCAGGTTGGCATCACATTTTTAGGTATTCCTGGTGCTGCTCCTGGCATGTTCTCCTACAGTGCTCATTGAACCAGGGTTGGTCCCTTGCTTGATAATAATGGTAGAGAGGGGGATATGCCGGGCCATGGGGTTACAGATTGTGGTTGAATACAATTCTGCGGCTGCTGATTGCCCAAATCACCTCATGTGTTAAGCTACTAGATCTGTTCTAAATCTATCCCATTAGCATGGTGGTATGTCACCCAACACAAGGGAGCATTTCCTCAGTATGAACATGGGTCTTTATGACCACAAGGACTGTTTGATGGTCACTCCTACCAATACAGTCATAATAATTGGGCATAGGCACATAGAAACATAAGAACATAGGAACAGGAGTAGGCCATTCAGCCCATCGAGCCTGCCCTGTCATTCAATATGATCATGGCTGATCTTCCACTTCAATGGCTTTTTTCCATACTATCCTCATATCCCCTTATGTCATTTATATTTAGAAATCTGTCAATCTCTGCTTTAAACATACTCAATGACTGAGCTTCCACAACCCTCTGGGGTAGAGAATTCCAAAGATTCACAACCCTCTGAGTAAAGAAATTTCTCCTCATCTCTGTCTTAAGTGGCTTCCCCTTATTTTGAAATTGTGTCCCCTGGTTCTCGACTCCCCAACAAGGGGAAACATCTTAGCTGCATCTACCCTGTCTATCCCTTTAAATATTTTGTAGATTTCAATAAGATCACCTCTCATTCATAGAAAACATAGAAAAATAGGAGCAGGAGTAGGCCATTCTGCCCTTCGAGCCTGCACTGCCATTCAATACGATCATGGCTGATCATCCAAACTCAGTATCCTGTTCCTGCTTTCTCCCCGTATCACTTGATCCCTTTATCCCTAAGAACTATATCTAACTCTTTCTTGAATATATACATAATGATTTGGCCTCAATTGCTTTCTGTGGTAGAGAATTCCACAGATTCACCACTCTCTTCAAAACTCTGGAGAATACAGGCCCAGTTTCCCCAATCTCTCTTCATAGGACAGTCCCACCATCCCAGGAACAAGTCTGGTGAACCTTCGTTGTACTCCCTCTATGACAATAATATCCTTCCTAAGGTAAGGGGACCAAAACTGCACACAGTATGCCAAGTACGCTCTCACCAAGGTTCTATACAATTGAAGCAAGACTTCACTACTCCTGTACTCAAATCCTATTGCGATAAAGGCTAACATACTATCAGCCTTCTTAATTGCTTGTTGCACCTGCAAGTTAGCTTTCAGTGACTTATTGACAAGGACACCCATGTCCCTTTGTACATCTACACTTTCTCATCTCTTACCAATTAAGAAATACTCTGCACATCTACTCCTCCTACCAATTTGGATAACCTCACATTTTTCCACATTATATTCCATCTGCCACGTTCTTGCCCACTAAGTCTGTCCACATCCCCCTGAAGCCGCTTTGCATCTTCCTCACAACATACATTCCCACCTAGTTTCATGTCATCCGTGAACTTGGAAGTACTACATTTGGTCCCCACATCCAAATCATTGATATATATTTTGAACAGTGGGGGCCCAAGCATTGATCCCTGTGGTACCCCACTAGTCACAGCCTGCCAATGCAAGAATGACCCGTTTATTCCTACTCTCTGCTTTCTGCCTGTTAACCAATCCTTAATCCATGCCAGTATATTACCTCCTCTCCGATGTGCTTTAATTTTGCTAACCAACCTCTTGTGGGGACTTTATCAGAAACCTTCTGAAAATCCAAGTATACTACATCCAGTATACCAATTCTGCTAGTAACATCCTCAAAAGACTCCAACAGGTTCATCAAACATGATTTCCCATTCATAAATCCATGTTGGCTATGTCCAGTCAGATCATTATTATCCAAATGTTCATTTATCATATCCTTTAGAATAGCTTCTAGCATTTTCCCAATGACTGATGTAAGGCTAACAGGTCTGTAATTCCCTATTTTCTCTCTCCCTCCCTTCTTAAATAGTTGGGTGACATTTGCTACCTTCCAATCTGCAGAAACCACTCCAGAATCTATAGAATTTTGCAAGATGATCACCAATGCATCCATGATCTCCATAGCTACCTCTTTCAACACTCTGGGATGTAGAATATCAGGTCCTGGGGACTTATCAACCTCAGCCCCATTAGTTTCTCCAATACAACCTTCTTACTAATTCTAGTTTCCTTCAATTCCTCATTCCCCCTAATCCCTTGGATCTCTAATCTTAAAATTAGAGCTAGGCCATTTAGAACTGAAATTGGAAAGAACTTTTTCACATAAAGGCTAGTGGAAATCTTTCAAAAGGCTGTGGATGCTGGATCAATTGAATTTTTCAAGACTGAGATGTATAAATTTTTGTTTCATAAGGGCAGCAATGGATATTGTGCAAAGGTAGGTAAGTATAATTGAGGTACATATCAACTATGATCGAATAGAATTATTTGGCTTGAGGGGTTGAATATCCCATTCCTGGTCCAATTTTCTTGTTTCCTCTTGTCACACTTTTTGGGCATGTTTTTCTGTCAACATTTAACATTGTAAATATAAAGCCATTATTTTTTGCTGCATTTTACAGTCATGATGTAGGTTCAGGGTCTGGGCAATAATTTTTTTAAATTATTATTTCATGGGATGTGGGCATTGCTGTCAAGGCCAGCATTTGTTGCCCATTTCTAATTGCCCTTGAGAAGGTGGTTCCATAGAAAAGGTTTCAGAAGACTCTCTTCCAACGTCATTGCCGTCTAATATATAAAGAAAATATACAGTCATCAAGTGACAGTGAACACTGCCATAAGCAATTTAGTAGTACTATATTTAAAAAGTGACTTACTTTCCACAATATGGGAGAGTATAACATTTGACAAGGAATTAAAAATGGGTCATCAAATAAACATGCTAAGAGTTTAATTCCCTTCTGATCTCCGAGCTTTCATTGTAATGATAACTGAATGATTGGGAAAAATGGATATGCTGTAATTTAAATCTTGCAAAAATAATAGCAGGCGGATGAAGTCTGGAACTGCTTGAATATATCATCTTGCTACATTAAATCAGTGATTGGATCATGTACAATATCATCAGCTACATAACAGATACAGCCTGAAGAATGATAAAATGACTTCTTGCTCCAATAAAAACAAAAATATGAGTTGCTTAATGCTATATTGTCTCTGTGTTATTGTTGAGAGAGTTAGGAAGGTATTTTGAAGTTATTTACTATATATTGTAATATATCAAGTATGACCTGGCATTGTTCAGTGTGAGTCTGCAGTTATACTGCTGCAAGGAAGATTGCTAGATTGATATAGCAGGTGAGGGGTGCACATAGACACAGATAGGACTTGGGAAGAAGCTTGTTGGAGGTGTGCTCAGTGATAATGAAGTAAATGTGTTTTGAAATTTTCATCTTGTTTGCGATTCCCTTTAGGAACTCACCCCACCTCATCTCTGAAACCTCCTTCACCCCTACAACTGTCCTCAAAGCACTGTATTCCTCCAACATTATCCTTTACACACGCTAATTTGGTGACTGTGGCTTCAACTCCTAGTCCCATGTTCTGGAAATCCTTTCCTAAACTCCTTCTTTTCTCCATCTTCCTTCCTAGGCCTTCCTTAAAACTCTACCTCTTTGACCCAGCTTTTGGTTACTCTTTCTAATCTTTGCCTCAGCGTGAGTTTTTGCCTGATTACGCCTCTGTGAAGCATCTTGGAATGCTTTTCTCCATTAAAGATGCTATAGAAATACAATTTTTGTTGCTGTTATGACAACATTTTGGCTTTTCATCAGGCATTATTTCTCAGACCTTTTGTTTCTGTTTGCGTAACATTAGCAAATCTATAATAATAGTTGGAATCTTACAGATATTCCAAGCTTTAGTTACGGATACACAGAAATAGACAAGGTCATTGTAATAATAAAGGCTTAAAGACAAAGCGTCATTTAAGAGGCAGAGAGACTGGAATGAAAGCAGGGACAGTAAGGAAGTTAAAGATGAGCAGCAGGGCCACAGCATGAAGAAACAAATTGTTTTGAGATAAAAGGCAGTAAAAGAGAAGTAGAGCTGAGTAGTATATGCAGCATAAGGAGACTTTGGAAACAAAGGGGATGAATTTCTGTTGGGGTTCTCCCAACCAACCAATGTAACTTTAGCAGAACAGCCACAGAAACTAGCAAAATGGCCTAAATGGTGTTTACAGCATTCTACCAGGATTTTTGCAGCCTTTCTGCCAAAGTAGGTGGACAACGGAGAGACTTTCACTAGACATTGACCTCCATAATGATTATCATTTGGAACACTGGGGGGTGGAGTCAACATGGAGGAAATGCTGAAGGAAGGGCATTTGGCAAAAAGCTCCTTACAGCTGGCCAAAGTGGCCATGAGCCAAAGTGTGCCAGTAGGATGCCTGTGTGAGTTCAGGTGAACTGAGTGAATAAGGGACCACTTCACGAAGGGAAAAATAATATTAAAGATATATTTTTGCACGCCTTCCCTTACTGCACTTGATATTCTTTTCTTCTTTCCTGTTGCCAGCACACACCTTTCTTCATGGGTGCACAGTATGGACAGCGAGTTCCTCTAGCTACTATCAGTACCACTTCAAGGTGAGCAAATATCGAAAATGATTCAAGGAAGTCAAGCTGTGAGGATTGCTCCCCCTCCAACCCTACCCACTTAGCTTTTCCATGACATATTTTACACCGAAGATCGATAGGTCATGGGAATTCAGAAGCATTGGAGCAAAGAGAAAAACAGAATAGCTTAATGGACAACTAATTGAATAGGAAAATTTCAAGGAGTGTGGGGAAATGTCAGAGAATGGAACTAAATGGATCACTCTTTAACAGCCAGCACAGAGTCCATGGCAGTATTGACTCGTGCTGTGCAATAATATGCCATGGTTCTATTATTTTATTTGCTGGTTGACAATGTGAAAATGTTGTACCATTGTGTTGAAGAGCAAATAACTTGGCATGTTGTGTTTCAAGTCAACATAATGTGGTGCAGATTCAAATTTTAACAAGAATGTAAGATACCATGATGGAAACCACACCTGCCAAATGGAAACATATTATTTTCATCAGTACTACTGGAAACCTTTTGCTGATCATTGCACAGAACTTGTTTAAAAAAGATCATAGAGTTGGACAGCTGAAACATGGCTGCACAACTGCATTCTGAGAGACAGCTGAATAGAGAGTTAATGGGAATGCTCACTGATTCAATTCACAAGATTGGTCAGGGCAATCATAATAATCAATCTTCTTTGCCTGTGTAAGAGCCAGAGCTCCACACCCCATCGAGTGTGACTGGAGAACTTTGGGAATCAGCAACCCTCGCAGACGATGCTGTTTCAAAAAAAGAGCTGGTCACATGACTTACATGCTGGCCAGACTGTAACAGTTTGATTTGTGCCTCACAGAAAGTTTTGAGCAGACTGCAGTTTGAAGACAAAAGAGAAGGAAAATCTCTCCCTGTTTCTCTCTCAAGCAAAGTCCCAGGGACCCATGGAAGCAGCTGAAGCCTCAAGACAGAGGATCTCTTCAGCCTTCCAGTACCAGAAAAGCAAGTTTGAAAGTGTGCATTGGGCTCCAGCAGGAACTACAAGACTGCAATTCCAACCAAGGACTTTACAGCAAAACTAAAGTCAGTAACTGAATTCCATTTACTACTCCAAACCTCCTCCTTTAATTCTTTCTCCTCCTCTGTATATATTTATGTGTGTTTATCTCGTAAGCATGCTAGCGTGGTTGTGTCGCATAGTTTAGTCATTTTAATCGAGTTAGAGTGACAAGGTTAATAAACACAGGTTAATAAACACAGGTTAATAAACACAGTGGCGCAGTGGTTAGCACCGCAGCCTCACAGCTCCAGCAACCTGGGTTTAATTCTGGGTACTGCCTGTGTGGAGTTTGCAAGTTCTCCCTGTGTCTGCGTGGGTTTCCTCCGGGTGCTCCGGTTTCCTCCCACAGCCAAAAAAAAAAGACTTGCAGGTTGATAGGTTAATTGGCCATTACAAATTGCCCCTAGTATAGGTAGCTGGTAGGGAAATATAGGGACAGGTGGGGATGTGGTAGGAATATGGAATTAGTGTAGGATTAGTATAAATGGGTGGTTGATGGTCGGCACAGACTCGGTGGGCCGAAGGGCCTGTTTCAGTGCTGTATCTCTAAACTAAACTAAACTTACATCTTTCTTGTTTAGACCTGAGAAAACCCGTCTAGTTTGTTCATTTACAATTACAATTAGAAAGCTGTGAGTAAGAACTCACTGAGGAGTTAAGCTAAAAACACTGTGGTTAAAAGAAAAACCCTGTTATGGCCAAGCCAGGAAAGGGCCAAGAGGGAAGCCTGAGACCCCTTCCTCACCCGGTCATAACAATACATTAAGTATACATATATGAAGGATTTGACTTAATCTCATACAATTAAAGTTTTTGATTTCTTTTTACTGAGTGAAATGGTTATAGTTGTTCATTTGCTAGATGCTTTATGGTTTGATGTGTCAGGGACCAGTTTAGCTGACACTGTTTTAATTGTCTGCTGATACACAAGATGTAAGATTCGTAACTTGATTCATGTTCATGTTAGTCAAGACAGTTTTGAGATAAGGGATGAAACAATGATCAGCAGGATAAAAGCAAGTGGCATCTGTTTTTTTTTACAGGCAATACATCCTTTCGAGGAGTATTGGTTACAATGCCATCATCAATTATCAATGACAGTGTTTTGTGATAAGCACACTATTGAACAACAATTTGTAGAGAAGATAAGAACTGGAAAGGAACAACAACTACAAGTCTCTGCCTGGGGAAAGATAACATATGTATCATTGTTTTATTTCTCTGTATGTCTACTGTTTAATGATATTGGGCTGAATTTAGTCGGGGTGGCGGGGACCCCAACAATGGGCCCGAAAGTCAGGGCAAACCCAACTTTAGCCGTTTCTGGGACCTCGATCACATTTTTGGCCCATCCAGCAACTATTTAGTTGCCATCAGGGCTCCCATCCCTTTAAAGGACAAGAGCCTGCCTGCAAGAGCTGCCGGCCAATCAGAGAGCCAGTATCTCCTCCATCTCAGCAGCTCCACCGGGGGAAGTGGCGACTGCTGGGTTTGCAACCAGTTGAGAAGACTCAGTGATGCGTGCCGCCCTCGCAACAGGATGAGTGGGGTCTTGGATTTCCGGTGTCAGTCAGGCAGGCCCCGGCAGGTGCGGGGGGTGGGGGGTACCTGGTGAGGGTGGAGGCAAGTTTCAATTAGGCAGGAAACTGTCGTCCATGGTGTGGGTTTATTCCTCCAGGAGTTCGGGTAACCATGGCAGCTATCGGGAAAGCTCTTCAAAAGAATCTTATTTATGTAGCTGTCAGTGAGGAGTTGGTCACCATAATGGTCAAAAGAGACGAGCCATATGCATTGGTGATGATCCACATAGAGGATTTGGTGAGTGAGAAAAAGATGAATTCAAAAGCAACAAGGCATTTATTAACATTGGCAGCTCATTTTTCACAGAGAAGTGAAATTAGAGAAATTGATATGTTAAAAGGGAAAGCACAGAGTGAGATGACACATAAGCAATGATTGGAGGATGTATCAGTTATGCTGGTTCAGTTACAACTGGCAACTACCACCACTACAGTTCAAGGGTTAGGGAGAAGCAGGCAATACAGGAGTGAGATATTTTACAAACAGAGAACAGCAGATTGAAACAGGAGTCAGAAGATGATAAAGCATCCTTGCATGAATCAAAAATTTATGAATTACACGGTAAGCTAAATAAATAGGGAGCTCTGGTCTCTGCTGTCACTTAGGCAAGGGTCACGACATAAAAAATGGGTACAATGACAATGATGTAAATTGGGATAAATTGAACCAAGAGGCTACAATAACCCCGAGTGTGATGAGGTGGGACCTGTTATGACCAACCGCTCCAGTCAAAGCCCTCAGGCAGCCGGAGCCCTCCAGGCCTCAGACACCCAGAGGACAACCAAAATCATCACAGGCCAAGGGGCAGCCTGATCAGTAACCTGCCTTTAGCCCAGCTGTTAGTGCAGGGTTACACCTCGTAGAAGCACTCAAAACCGTATAAGGAAAACCACCTAGAGATACTTGGAGTTTCACAGGTGTTTGACATTTAATATTTTGTTTTCTCATATAATGTTCTTTTGTTTTTGAAATTAACTTTCGTTGTGGAAAATGCTTATTCTATCATGCATTAATTGTGAGCTGCTGACTTCACCTTTCCCCCTTAGTGGCTGCCAATGTAGGCACATTGATGATCATTTGATTAGCGTCTTCCTTGGGCCACAGGAGGTGACAGACTGAATGCAATGTGCTGAGCCTTTATTGATTTTACTCTGAGAGGCCATTATGATGGCTGGAAGCGGATATGTATGAGATTGTCTTTTGCCTCCTTGGCACACCACTCAATCTGCCTCACCTCCAGCGCAAGAGGTTCAACATCCAGTGCTGCCTACTCATCACCCTCTTCCATGTCCTCCTCGTCGGTTGAGGAGTGGCGATCAATTATGTTTTTGTCATGCAAGGCCTCATCCCCTGCTGTACTAGATTGTGCAGTGCACAGCAGACCACCACGATACATGAGACCTTCACTTGGACATACAGCAAGGGCTCCACAGGATCGATCTAGGCACCGGAATCTCATCTTCAGAAGCCCAATGGCCTGCTTGATGGTCGCTCAGGTGGAGCCGTGGCAAGTGTTGTACCTCTCCTGTCCTGTAGTGTGAGGGTTACTCACAGGTGTCAGTAGCCATGTATTCAATGGGTAGCCCTTGTCCCTGAGAGTCCATCCCTGAAGGCAAGTGGGGGGGGACCGGAAAATCTGTGGCACACGAGACTGTCAAAGGATGTGCCTGCTTCCCGGGAAGTGGGAACACACCTGCAGAAAACGCTTTCAGTGGTCGCAGACCAATCAAACATTGATGAAATGGAAGCCTTTCCTGTTGATGAAGGCGACTGGCTGGTCCATCAAAGCCTTGATGGACACATGCATGCAATCTATCACACCTTACATCTGGGGAAATCCAGCAATGGCCCCGAACCCAATGGCCCTCTCTGTCTGACTGTCAGGGCTGGTCCAGTAGTGCACATAGTCACTGTCCCCCTTGAACAAGGCATTGGTCACCTCCCTGATGCAATGATGGGCTGCTGCCTGTCCACGGTGGATCCTTGGAATGGTCCAAATGCGTAAAAGTTAATTGCCATGGCGATATTCAATGCCACGGGCATAGGGTGACCAACAAATCCCATAGCATAGGTCATAAATCATCCTGCAGCATGGTGTATAAGTTGGTGATGGCCTCCCTGGAGAGCTGTAGTCTTTTCTAACAGTGCCACTCAGACATTTGAAGGAAGCTGATGTGAGTCTGATACATTCTATGGCGCAGGTGGGTCCTTCTTGGCATGGGTGGCTTCTCTTGTTCTTGCTCTTGTCATGGAGCTTCACGGACAGGCGCAGCTGCCTCCTGGCCCTCCTTCCATCGGAGGTGCTGCGTCACGCTACAGGGATGCAAAAAGACAGGGTATTTGAGACCCATGCCAGGTGATTAGAGGGTCTCCAGAGCACTGTCCTTGCAGATACGAACCTGTCTTGGCAGCTTTCCCTTTGCTACTTCTCCCAGTATACTGCCTAATGGCCCTCAGTGCCCACCGTTGCAGACAACCGACCCTCTCACCCAGCAGTATTGACATCCAAACCTCTCACCCAATGGTTTGGGCACCTAATACAGCTATCTGACACCTAGCAGACCCTTGCACAACACCAGACACCCAGCACACTCATACTGCCACCTGAGACCCTGCTCACCCGGTACTGCCACCCGAGACCCTGCTCCCCCTTGCACAACACTGAAATCAAGCCCTGCTGGTACTGCAACCCAAGACCAAGCCCATCCATGCAAAGCGCATAGCACTGCTGGCCGACAATGGCTTCCGCTCCCTCCTCTTCATTAAAACTAACTGTTCTACAATTTACACTCCTGTCACATCAAGGCTGCAAGGCTGCCCTGGTGCTTTCCAGCTGGTGACTAAATACGAAATCGATGTCATGCCATCGGATTTCCGGGCCAGCTCATCCAACACTATCCTCCAGCACCCCCATGCCTCCACTCCCACTCCAAACATCCGCACTAACTTCAGCCCTGTGTTATACACGGACACAGTATTTGCGATTAAGAAACCCATGTTATATCCCTTAGTTTCACACCCAGGCCCAGGGATGAGGGATGGGCAATAAATGCTGGCCTAGCCAGTGACACCCGCATCCCGTGAACGATTAAAAAAAAATACAGGCACTATTAACTCAGTACTGAATAGTGTTTGCTATGCACAAGCACAACAGTTGGCAGCTGAAGGAAGAGGAAAAAATTAACTGGCTGGGACATATTAATGTTAAACAGTACTGTATTCTAGCTGAGAGCTATCATGCAGAATACGGTTGAGGTATTGTTACAGCAGGGTGCTACATGGGAAGGCTCTTCCACAACTAATTCATTCATTTGTCCTGTTAAGAAACTGGGTGGGAGTTTGCATCACACAATCAATTATTGAAATCTAAATCTGGTGACTCTGGCCTCCTTGCCAATGGTGAGAGACCCCCACCCACCACCATCACCCATGTCAGTGGTTTGCTTCTTGCCACCGAGATCCATTGTGAACATATACAACTGCTTCTGGAACTTCTGCAGCTGCTGACAAATGCTGGCCTTATCATTAATGCTCGAAAGAAAAATCTGCAACCTGAAATAACTTTTCTCGATGTTAACATCGCGAATGAAGAACGCAGTCCTGATCAACATACGAAAGGGAAATCAAGCTTGACAAATCAACTGGAATTTTTTGAGGATGTAACTCGTAGAATAGATAAGGGAGAACCAGTGGATGTGGTGTTCTGATGAAGAGTCACTGACCTGAAACATTAACTCTGCTTCTCTCTCCACAGATGCTGTCAGACCTGCTGAGTATTTCCAGCATTTCTTGTTTTTCTTTCAGTAGATGTGGTGTATTTGGACTTTCAGGAGGCTGTAGATAAGAGATTAGTATGCAAAATTAAAGCACATGGAATTGGGGGTAAGGTATTGACAGGGATAGATAACTGGGTGGCAGACAGGAAACAAAGACTATGAATAAATGGATCTTTTTCTGAATGGCAGGCAGTGCTAGGACCCCAGCTATTCACAATATATATTAATGATATAGATGAGGGAATTAAATGTAATATATCCAAGTTTGCAGATGACACAAAGCTGTGTAGGGGTCTAAGCTGTGAGGAGGATGCAGAGAAGCTCCTATGTGATTTGGACAGGTTGAGTGAACGGGCAAATACATGGCAGATGCAGTATAATGTGGATAAATGTGAGGTTATCCACTTTGGTGGCAAAAACAGAAAGGCAGATTATTATCTGAACGGCGATAGATTGGGGAAGGGGGAGGTGCAGCGAGACCTGGGTGTCCTGTGCACCAGTCGCTGAAAGTCAGCATGCAGGTGCAGCAGGCAGTTAAGAAGGAAAATGGTATGTTGGCCTTCATAGCGAAAGGATTCGAGTACAAGAGCAAGGATGGCTTGCTGCAATTATATAAGGCCTTGGTGAGACCACATCTGGAGTATTATGCACAGTTTTGGTCTCCTTATCTGAGGAAGGATGTTCTTGCTATGGAAGGAATGTAGCGAAGAGAGTGGTGAACCTGTGGAATTCTCTACCACAGAAAGCAGTTGAGGCCAAATCATTAAATATATTCAAGAAAGAGTTATATATAGTTCTTAGGGCTAAGGGGATCAAGGGATATGGGGAGAAAGCAGGAGCAGGGTACTGAGTTTGGATGATTAGCCATGATCGTATTGAATGACGGTGCAGGCTCAAAGGGTCGAATGGCCTACTCCTGCTCCTATTTTTTCTATGTTTCTATGTTTCTAACATAAAGTAGATGAAATCGAAAGACTGCCCCTGACTGCTTCTATGACAGCTTTGCAATCTTTTCTAAGGATGGTGGACTATCAGAGATCATTTCATCCACAATTTGCTGAGCTCAGTAGACCACTGTATGACCTACTGAATCTCCAGGATAAAGAACTTAAAGATAACTGGACAGATGTACACATCAAAACAATCACTGCAGTAATGAAAGTTACTTGCCTTATCTCATCAAATCCAGATAAGGCTTTCACCTCAAACTCACTGATACTGATCAAAGTTCGGCTGCAGTTTTATGCAAAAGATTCAGTACAAACCACTTCCTATTGCATTTGCCTCACGGATTCTGAAGTGAAGAAGACTTACAATATTTGTGAGAGACATACATCAGTTATGTTTTGGGTAGTCCAACATTTTATCTTTGTCACTGGTCTGCAGTAGCTGATTTTTCACTCCCCTCATGCACCCTTTAATCTCCTAATGTGATGCTGAATTGTTGGGCTTTGTTACTAATGGAGTGTGATTTCTATATCACCCCCCAAAAAACTACCCTGCTACCACAAATTTTCTTTATCCAGGGGAACCTCTTCAGTATCCACTGCCCTTTTTGGAGTTCAAAACACATTCTGTGTTGAAGGAACCACTGCCAGATAGAGAAGATGTGGATATCAATGGGTCTTCCTTTCATCAAGATGGAACACCTATGACTGAATTCGCTGTTTGTACTCCACACAATGTCAGTCAGTGTTAAGTGTACCCCACCTTCAGGTCAGTATGCTGAACTAGCCACTCTGCTGACATCTGTGAAGGACACCTTCCAATGGCCCGCCAATATCTGGTCAGATAGGTGGGCTAAGAATACCAAGGTAATAGGGACAGATCAGGCCATATTCGTCAATAAACTGCATGATTGTCCAATGTTTACTGTGTATGTAACCCTGCAGCTTGCTGACGATTTTTTTCATATGTTTCATTCTCATCTGACAGGGGGCAATTATTCAGGTAACTTATTAAAAAGTGACCAAGGCTGCCTGATGGCCTGATGTGAAGCAGGACATTGAAATACATTGTCAATGTTGTTTAGACTGTCTGCAACATAACCCTTCTTTGTACTTTGGACCATATAGTCAACTCCAAATTGATTTTACTGAACCATTCAAGTGTGGTCAAGTGTGGGTTACCAGTATTGCTTAGTGATTATTGACAAATTCACGAAATGGATTGAGGTTTTCCCATGTAGAAATAACATGGCGCTTGCTGCAGCATACTTGCTAGTGAAATAGGTGATCCACAGGTGGGAAATTACCATTACAATTGGAGAGTGATCATGGTTCAGATTTCACAAGGGAAGCTTTTAAAGCATTACAGGAAGCAATGAGAAATTATAGAAAAATTGTATATGTCTCACCATCCTCAGTCATCAGGGATGGTTGAAAGAGGAAATAGAACTGTAAAAATGATGCATAAAATGTTTTGTGCAGATCATCCAACTAACTGGGCGACCAGGCTGCCAATATGTATAATGGCTATCCGTTCTACCCCAAACTCTACTATTGGAGTGTCACCCTACCAAGCAATAACTGGATGACTGACATTTATCCCAGAACATCTTTTGCTACCAGGGAGCAATTTGGAACAAATGGTTGGCCGATATGATTCACCATCTCTACGTCATTAATCAGCATATGGCCCAAAAGATTAGGAAATAGAAAAATCAAATTAAGAAGGACTCTAATAAAAAGGTTCGACATTTTGAATATGAAGTCAGTGACGCTGTCATGGTGTCAGACAACAGGAGAAAATATCATGTTCTTGCAGCTAAATGGCAGGGACCTTTTCCAATTCTGGATAAGGCAAGCCCAGCTGAGCACCTATTACAACACATGGGGAGAAAGAAATATAAAATTACTCGGTGGCATCACATTAATCAGTTAAAGACCGTGGAGAGTGGCTAGAAATTGTCTCATAAGTAATCTATTTGATTTACCAGTACTAGGACAGTATGATGATGATGACACTATGATTACTGATTGCAAGTGTAACATTTAGACTTTTATGTGGATAGTATGATGATGAATGAATTTGAGCAAGGTAGTGATAGTTTCACAAAACAAACTGTGATTGAACAAGATTGATCCTAGAATGCAGAATACAACTGCCAGTCAACATTGCGTTGGTGGAGTACGGTTACAGATAATGGGCACTTTCCATTAGAAGCTTTGAGAAATATCATCGGTAGGGGAATAAGAAAGATGGACATATCATGTCCAGAGCATCCTCCCCAGGATTACTTTATGTTATTGTCAAACCACGTACTGTTGAACCACTGTGGCAATTACATTTTCCTTATGTTCACAAAAGACATGAGGGCAAGTACAAGTGAGTTGGAGCATCAAAGGACTGGAATTAGATTACATAATCTCGTGATGTTTGTCACCCAGGATGGGCATGTGAGTTAATAATTACTTGGGATCTACAGGATTCTCAAGCACAAGATACTCAAGCCCAGGAAACAGCGTGTGATGGAGCTCGTGGCTGAGGTTACATATCAAGTGGTACTCAAATGTGCAATTGTGAAATTGTACCGGTTGTAATTGATATAACAATTATAACATTACCTCAGGAATTGTGTGAATATCATTATGAAGATTGGGATCAAGTAGTACTTAACAAGAATGGGATTGGTTTCATAAATGTATTGTGGGAAAATATTGGGAGGCAGAGAGTTTCATGTTTCAACACATTCTTGCCAAAGAAGATTCCTTATGGATTGAATGGCAAGTGGAGTTGCTGCTCAGACTGCTTGGAACAGATTAGATATCGAAAATCAATATTATGCTCAAGGCAAATTAACTGATCAGTTGAAAGGGCTCCCCTCTAGTATGAATGAAAACAATAAGGGCTTAATTAAGGAAGGAATGAAAGGGCTAATCTCATTTAGGGAAATTGTAAATGGGACAGGTGTGACTAAGGTAAGATTCATAAATGAATCAACAACTAAAACATGATCTCCTCAAATGCCTCACGTGCAGCTGTGTGTGCGTTACATTTGTCACATTGGGAGAATATGATGAATCAGAAACTAGAGGACCTAATAAATGAGAAATTACCCAACTGGATAAACAATTACGAAATGGGTGCGGGGAAGAGAGTCTTTGTTTAGTTCAACAAATCACCAAGGCCTATAACCTCATAACTGTCCATCTACTAGTGGAACATTTAGGATGCATATTAAAATACCACTGAATACCAAACTGGACAACAGTTGCTCAGGATTCAGCCTATAGGATAAATAAAGAGTAAAAATCTGATGGATTAATTCTGCACGATATTTAACAAAAGGGGATAAATGGATGGAGGTGAGTTTGGATTTATGAAGACAAGGAGATAGCTGGACATATGAAGCTAATCATACTAGGATATCACAATCATGTGGGTATACTTTTACAGACAAATCACCATTGTGTGACATGCAGATAGTCTCCTTATGGGAGGATATGAATATTGCATATAAAAGAAAAGGGAAGTGTTGTTATACCCCCTTCAGAAACCAAGTTTTATCATGGTGAAAGAGAGTATCTGCTACCAACACTGATTGGGTGTGTTATACCCTCTTGTACGTTTATGATGGGGAACTATCAAGTTTCTCCAGTCTACATTGTAAAACACAACATTAGCAAAATACAAGTGAGAGGTAACCTTCGTGCAGAAGCCTTAAAAGCAATTGCAACATTTGGACACCTTAAACCTCCTCTGTCTTTTAGTCTACTGTGTATAATAGGTCGAGGGGATACTTCTAAAAGACATCTAGTAACAAAGCAGCAAAACAATGAAGAGACTGAAAGGGGAATATGAGTTTTAGGAGCTTGTTCATGGTGGTAAAATGTCCAGAATGCAAGAGGAACACCTTGGGTGTGGTTGTTGTCTCATATTATCCCCATTGTCCAGATGATTCATGTTTGGTCTGTATGAAAATTAGTGAGAAATTTAAAACTCCGATATGAACAACTAAAACTAATGGGATTGTTGAATCTTGAGTGAGGAATCAAAAAGGAATTCTTCATCCTCAAGGACACGACTTTAAGATAGCCTAATTATGTATATACATAGGATAGGGATTCGGTTTAATCTCATAGGATCATAGGAAATAGGAGCAGGTGTTGGCCATTCGGCCCATCGAGCCTGCTCTGCCATTCAAACAGATCATGGCTGATCATCTACCTCTACACCATTTTTCCCCACTATCCCCATATCCCTTGATGTCATTAGTATCCAGAATTCTATCGATTTCTATATTGAACATGCTCAATGATTGAGTTTCCACAGCCCTCTGGGGTAGAAAATTCCACAGATCATATGTTTAAAGTTTTTGGTTTCTTTTTACTGAATGAAATGGTTAAATTTATTCAATCCAAAGATACTTTGGGATTTGATGTGTCAGGGAACAGTTTAGCTGACACTGTTTTCATTGTCTGCTGATACACAGGATGTAAGATTCTTAACTTGCCTCCGTGGTCAACTTAGTCAAGGCAATTTTGAGATAAGGGCTGAAACAATGGTCAGCAGGATAAGAACAAACAGCATCTGTTATTTTTGCAGGAAATATGGCCTTTCTAGGTACATTTGTCCCAATGCCATAATCAATTATCAATGAGTGTTTCATCAGAAGCAGACTATAAGACTTTGAACTTTTCTTTAATACTTTGTAGAGAAGATCAGAACTGGAAAGAAACAACAACTACAAGTTTGTACCTGAAGAAAGAAGACATGCAGGAGTACCGTTTTATTTCTCTGTATGTCTACTGTTTAAAGATATTGAGCAGAATTTTCTCAGCCTTGTGGTGGCAGGCTTGGAGGTGGAGTGGCTGGGAAAATAGGAGGTACCCACTTTGGGACGGCTGCCTGATGCATTCCTGTTGCCGGGGAAGTTTCCCAGGGCCGGGCAGGAATGTGGATTGGCTGCCAGTACCACAGAGGCACACAGCCAATTTACATACTTAAGGCCCCAGATAGGGGTAATTTAAAGTGCTCACCAGCATTTTGCCAGTGGCAGAGTGGTCCCCCACTGTGTGGAGTGACCACCAGCTCCACAGAGGTGGACTCCCTGTAGCTGGCTGGGGGGAGCCATCCGAGCCAGAGGCTCCATTCCCCATTGACATGGCCTCAGGAAAGAAAGGCTGCCCCTGCAGCTCCAATAATCCCCCCGGAGTGTTTTCCCCTCCATTCCATGGGGCTTCTGTGCTCTGTATTAATAATTTAGGCCCGCTCAAGGTTTCCTACCTGCCTCAGCAGCACCCACCTCTTCCGGTGGGGCTGCCAGCCCTGTGATTGGGCTGGTAGTATCGGAAGCCCACTTGCCATCCTTAATGGGATGGCAATATGTGGGCAGCCAACCAGGAAGCCGCCTACAGGAAGATTGTGGAGCAGGTTTGGCTCTCACAAAGTGCAGACTCGGGATCACCATTTGGCCCTGATGTCAGGGTCCCAAAGCCCGCAGGAAAATTCTGCCCCAATATGTTTTTTTGTCCTTGGTCTCATACAATAAACAGAGAACGTTGTAAACCATAATCTGGGGCTTGATTTTCAATTCAGGGTTGGGAAACTGATGCTCGGATAAATTTTCGGGTCCTGAGCCTGTGCTGCATCTGCATCAATCACACAACGCCATCTTTCAATGTAAATACCATAATTGGGCCAGGGCCGAGCTCAACACCCAATTAGTTACACCAGGAGGTGGGAGATGCCTACAGAGCACAAGCGGCAAAGGCAGACAGCCACCGTGAAGGGGCCTGCCGCAGCCTTTCAGAAGAGAGCAAGCAACACCTCAGAGGACCAGCAGCCTAACAGAGCAGGAAAGTGGCCATACAGCCAAATGAGGCATACTGCACAGGATCTAGTGTAAGATCCCCCACATCTCCAGAATTTTAACCGCGTAAGAAAAAACTTCTCGCATTGAACCCGACAGTTGTTCACTAATGTGCACTAGACTGTTCGCTAATTTCCCAATTGAAAATTGCAGTTTCACCCTCCTCGGCCCATCAACAAGCTCCTCAAAGAGCTTAACAGGTCGTTAATTGGAAGCAAGTGGGCTTCCTCCCTCTCGCCATCAATTTGAAAATTGGAGCATGTCCTGGAGGCATCGAGATCTCGAGATGTCTTCCAGGAACACAATCTTCAATCTGCGCCTGCAGCCATGCACATCCCCAAATTGCTTTGAAAATATGGGCCCCGGTGTCAGAGATCAAACTTGTTACTAACAGTTATCTTTTCAGGAGCTAGGATACAGAGTTGTCACTTTTAGAACAAACAGGTGACAAACTGTATTATCAATTCTGCCAATGTGACTACCTGTTCTGTCAAATAGAAAAATTGCCAATTCCCATATAAGTTGTTCGGAAATGAATTCAATGCAGTTTTGGCCACAGAGCTGTCATTACCTAAACAAAGATGTGCAATAAACATGAAATATTTTGTAATTATCTTCCTTCATTAATGTGTCGTGCATATTTAGTTTCACAGCACAATAAGATTAGTTCAGACTTACTTTAAAAGTCATGGATTAGGCTAATAAAAAACCAGAATGGAAGTTTAACGTTATATAGAATTATACAGCACAGAAGGGAACCAGTCGTGCCTGTGCCAGCTCTCTGGAAAAGCTCCCAATTAGTCCTATTCCCCTGATCTTTTCCCATAGCCTTGCAATTTCTTTTTTCCTTTTTAAGTAGAGATCCAATTCCCTTTTGAAAGTAACCATTGAATCTGCTTCCCCCATTCCACCCGGCAATGCATTCTAGAAATATTTTGAGAGCTTTGCCCTTTGATGGAGAGCTCACGAGTTTCCCTGTATCAATTCTGTATTACCCATCATTCAATATAATCATCTCTTGAGCTGTTATTTAGAAATTATTTTTGCCTGTGCATGTAAAAATAATGGCTGGTTTTGTGAGGCCTGCTTTGCTGTGGAACAGCCTTTGTGGCGGTCGGTTTGAGGAGAGGAAATACAGCCGTCTTACCAGCATGTGCAGCCACATTAAGTAAGAATTTTTTTTAAGAATGAATTTTATCTCTTCAGGCAAGGCTATACTCACAACAGGTTTCTGACCCATAAGAAATGAGGAGTCCTGGGAGCTAGCCTATTCAAATAGGCTTCAGAGAGAGATTGTGTTGCAGGAATTTTTATTATTTTGTTTCACATTTTCAGTGCTATTTTGCTCCAGGTATTGTTTGGTTATTTTAGTAGTCAACCTTATGAACAATTCTGCCCTTCTCAAGGGCAATTAGGGATGGGCAATTAATGCTGTCCTAGCTAGCGATGGCCACATCCCACGAATGAATAAAAAAAATTCTTGCTAATATTTTTCTTCATAAAACACACTATACAAATTGGTAAGCAATGGCGCTACACTGAGGATTCTGAACATGACTCATATTTGAGTGAGGAAGAGCAGTTTGAAGGTCCATAAAAGCACTTGATGCATCTTGTCCACACCTATCACTATCCTGTTACTTGCATTTATAGATATCTTCATATGTATAATGGGTGTCTTCAACACAAGTTGTTGCAGAATTGTAGCATCTGTTGCAGAATGAGCCGAAGATAACATTAACTCAAGGTTTTTTTGTGATGACAGTCCACAAATCACAAACCTCCCCTCCCCCAAACCCTGACTGCCGGTGGC
Organism: Heterodontus francisci; assembly: GCF_036365525.1. Taxonomy (NCBI): domain Eukaryota; kingdom Metazoa; phylum Chordata; class Chondrichthyes; order Heterodontiformes; family Heterodontidae; genus Heterodontus; species Heterodontus francisci. Next base: position 87,998,636 of record NC_090384.1, on the reverse strand, counting down.
ACTGGTTGTATGCCACTTTTTCATTGGAAGGAGAAATGACATCATTACAGATTTATGAGTGTTACGGAAACTTATCCCATTTGAGGTCACTATGCTGCAAACCTGCCAATGAAAGGAGAATCCAAGTCATGTTGTCTAACTTTAGCGCAATGCAAAAGTATGAGAAGAAAACGCAATGGTTGTGTGCATCGTGTTAAGTGATGTCTCCAGGAAGGCACAGGATACCAATCGACTACAGCAGGACATAGATAGGCTAGCAGAATGGGCAAACAAGTGGCAGATGGAATTTAATACAGACAAGTGTAGGTAATGCATTTTGGCAAAAGGGATGGGGTGAGGCAAAATAGACGTAATGGCACAGTTTTAAAGAATGTGCAGGAACAGAGGGACCTGAGGGTTTAAGTGCATAGATCTTTGAAGGTGGCAAGACATATTGAGGGAGTGGTTAGCAAAGCATATGAGATCTTGGGCTTTATTAGTAGAGGTATTGAGTACAAAAGCAAGGAAGTTATGCTGAACCTTTATAAAGCTCTGGTTATGCCACAACTAGAGTATTGCATCCAGTTCTGGTCACCGCACTTTAGGGAAGATGTGAAGGTGCTTGAGAGGGTGCAGAGGCGATTCACCAGATTTTCCAGGGATGGGGGAAGTTAGCTACAAGGTTAGATTGGAGAGGTTGGGGTTGTCTCCTTGGAGCAAAGCAGGTTAAGAGAAGATCTGATAGAGGTATACAAGATCATGACAGATTTAGATAGGGTAGGCAAAGAAAGGAGTTCCCAAAAGCTGATGGTACAAAGAAGAGGGGACACAGATTTAATGTTTTGGGCAAGAGATACAGGAGGGATGTGAGGAAGAACTTTTTACGCAGCGAGTGGTAATGACCTGGAACTCGCTGCCTATGAAGGTGGTGGAAGCAAAGACAATGAATAATTTCAAAAGGAAATTGGATAGGCACTTGAGAGAAATAACTTTGTAGGCCGTTGGGGATAGAGCGAAGGAATGGGACCTATTGGATTTCTCTACAGAGAACCGGCATGGACTCGATAGGACAAATGGCCTCCTTCTGTGCTGTAATGATGCTATGAGTTCCAAATTTAGGTTTGCACCATGCTTGATGGCGCCAACTAGAAATGTGTGCAACAGTGAGGAAAACCCTGATCTTTGCCTTTGCTGTGTCTGTTTGTTCGGCGATTGATTGTTTTGTGCTGTGTAACACTGCTCACCATGTTGTTAGTCAACACTGAGAGTGGCATGATTCCAAAATTGAAACTAAGAGAAGTCCAAACAGATTCCAAGCAGCCAGCTTGAATAAAGCCTTTGCGCACACAGGAATTGAGAGTCTAATTTCTTCATGTTTTGAGCACAAAATATAACAGCCTCCTTCTCGATCAAGCAAGCACCTTTCCTGCTGTCAGTCAAGTATTAGGCACTTCCATATGTTGAGTGGCCACCCCCACCATGCAGCTTGTATCAATGCTTTTACTGGATGATGTTCGTCAGCCCCAGCCACGGTCATCCTTACTTTAGCCCCTCCTGCAGCACAGCCTCTGACTCTACCATCCAAGACAGCAGTGTTATCCTTACGACTCATTTGTGCCATAATAAACAACAAGACCACTTTTCTACCTTTTCCTGGGCCATTAGCCTGTTCAAATTAGGTGGAGGGACTCCTCCCACAGATGTATTGATGCCTAGCGTCAGCAAACTCCATTTTTTCCATTCTCACAAAACTATGCTATTATATCTGTTTCTTGCGGTCAGCTCAACTCAGCAATACTCGTGCTGATGAGTCAGAAGTTGTGGGTTTGAACCCCACTACAGGATGTCAACCTTGGTTCAGTAGTAGTACTCTCACCTTTGAACCAGAAGGTTGTGGGTTCTAGGTCCACTTTGGAGACTTGAGCACTGGCACTTCAGTTTAGTACTGAGAGAATGCAAAGGCACTGTTTTTCAGATGAGATATGAAACCAAGGCCCTATTTACTTTCTCATGCGGGCATAAAAGATTCCCATGACACTAATTGAATAAGAGCAGGAGAGTTCTCCTGATATCCTGACCAATATTTATCTCTCAACAAGCATCACTAAAATTACTAAGATTATCTGATCATTTATCTCATTCCTGTTTGTGGGATCTTACTCTGTATAAATTAGCTGTTATGTTTCCCTCGAATACAACAATGATTGCACTTCAAAAGTACTTCATTCATGTCATGAGGTCATGGAAAGTATTATATAACTTCTCTGTTGAAGAATTTGACCACATAATCAAGGCAGACACTTCAGTGAGGGAGTGCTGCATTATCAAACGTGTGATCTTTTGGATGAGATATCCTGCCATAGAACCATGGAAGTTAACAGCACAAAAGAAAGCTATTCAACCTTTTTCAGAGCAATATCTATCCCACTATTCCCATCAATTATCCAAAAATTGATCAATGTGCTGCTTTCTGACATCTTTAAAAAGCCTCAGATATGGAACTGTACCAAATGCTTTCTGAAAATCCAAATAAGTCATAACAAGTGGATTAGCTTTGTCAACTAACTGAGCTGCAGCCTCAAATTCAGACTGTAAACTTGACACTGTATCCATGAAAGACGTCAATGAGTCCAGCTGATAATGATGGCGAGAGGAGGAAATTGATAAGCAGAAAACAACCTAGCAGCATGTTGCTGCTGCAGGAACATTAACCATTTTGTTAATTTTATTTTCCGAAAATATCACATGAGAAAATTTTGCCGACAGATGCAATGGCATTTCTTGAATTTTAAATTGGTGATCCTGGACCAGAGGAAATAATCTTTGCCCATCCACCCTATCAAACTCCAACATAATTTTAAAAGCTATTAAATCTCCTCTCTGACAATATGCAGTACCTTACTATGAGCAAATTAGCAGCAATGTTTGGTTGTAACTATTTACTTATTTAGAGATGCAGCACTGAAACAGGCCCTTCGGCCCACCGAGTCTGTGCTGACCATCAACTACCCATTTATACTAATCCTACACTAATCCCATATTCCTACCACATCCCCACCTCCTACTTACACTAGGAGCAATTTTATAATGGCCAATTTACATATCAACCTGCAAGTCTTTGGCTGTGGGACGAAACTGGAGCACCTGGCGAAAACCCACACAGTCACAGGGAGAACTTGCAAACTCTGCACAGACAGTACCCAGAATTGAACCTGGGTCGCTGGAGCTGTGAGGCTGCGGTGCTAGCCACTGCGCCACTGTGCTGCCCATAAATACTTAAGCACGTTCTTTTACTCTTTACACCCAAATGGTTCAGGGAATCTTCATTGTCTTGACTTGGATTGTGCTTTGGGTCTGATTTGTGGAGAAAGGATTAACCATCAATGGTCATTGCATGAAGGATTTGTGGCTGGATTTCTGAAACACCAGCTGGGCTGCTGCACATTTCCAGATGTAGTTTGCTAAATCCGTCTCCTGTTCTTTCTCCGTAGATGGCAGGATAGATGAAAGAAGCAGAATTGAATGTGCATTTAATGTCTTAGCAAATTAAAATCAGGCTGAATGATTTAAGAATGATACTGAAGGTCAAAGCTATCAATCTTTTAGGCCATTCACATTATGGAAAGGCCATGTTCAAGCAAGTTCCCTCCCCAACTCAGCACTATTTAGACTTTACCCTCATTAGATTTATATGAGGTATATTTTAGACACAGAATGCAGTTCCAAGCATCCTCCTGACATTACAACATTAGCAAGGTTTATTATTATGTGAAACTTACAGAATCTAGGCTGATACTCCAATAATGAGGGAGTGTTGCACTGTCGGAGATGCCTTCTTTTGGATGAGACACTAACTGGAGGTCCAACCTACCATTTCAGGTAGGCATAAATGATCCACTATTTGAAGAAGAGCAGAAGAGCTCTCCTCGGAGTCCTGATCATTATTTATCCCTCAACCAAATCGGTAAGCAACGGATTATCAGGTCATTATCATATTACTGTTTGTGGGAGCTTTCTGTGTGCAAGTTAACTGCTACAACAATAATTACACCTCAAAATAATGTCACTGGTATTAAATGGTTTGGGATGTCCTTACATCATGAAAGATGCTATAAAAAAACACATCTTTTCCTACACTGAAAAAGAAAGGAGGAAATCACCTTGATCTTTAGTGGTCACAAACAAATGTGGGAAGGTGGATTTTTTCCTCTTTCTTTCACTTTTTGATTTTGTTTTCATTTTGATTCTTTTGCTGCTTTTTGAGCTCGCCTAGAGTTGCTATGTTTGACTTTACTCCTTTCCTTTGTGTTGTTTTTAACAGGTTGTCATTTTTCCATTAACCTCCTAGTCTACCAGAATTATACTTATAACTCAATAAATAATCAATTAGGTGGATATTATTTTGAGCTAAATATCATTGATAGAAACAGATGGTATAGGATACTATTGCTCACTGGTTGCTTTCAGTGCTTCAACAAATGTAGAACATACTAATGCTTGACGGACCTGCTCTTAAATTAGTGATGAAGTCATCATCTCAAAGCACTCAGTGTTCAATAACTTCAGTCATGAGGGAAGACTGAGAGTTTCTCTTGATCGGGGATCATGGCAAAATTAGACAGAGTTTCTCTTCTTGAAACTGCTATCTATGGTTAGACCCCTCCCTTGGGACAATAAATAGGCTGGGAGTGCAAGTTGCACATCGCTTGAATAGCATTTATTCGTCTATATTTTATGTTCTAAGAAGCATTTGTTTGGCATATAATTTGTTGCAGTAGTTTCAGTGGGGCTGAACTGAGCACTGTAAACCCACTAGCCCCTCCATGTGGCCACAAAGACAAAAATGACTCATATATTATTTTAGGAAAATAGAAGAATTATCAACATGTTCCTGTAGCAGCAATATGTTGTTAGGAGGTTTTCTGCTAATCCATTTCCTCCTCTAACCATCCTTCTCTTTTGAACTCATTGATGTCTTTTTGGGTAGAGTTCCAAGGTTGCAATCAGAAAGAAAGAATTACATGACCTCAGGCCATCCCAAAGTGCTCCAAAGAATTACTTTTGAAGTACAGTTCCAATACTTCGCCCAATTGATCATTATCCATATGGACATACCAACAGGATATTGCACCGTAAGAAACCTCTTTCATTCCCTTTCCTGACCCAATGCTGCTCAGGTCAGCTGAAGTCACTCAGGGCAGTGATCAACTAACTCACCAAAGTCTGGGGCATTGAATGCATCCGATTATATAATGGCCCAGTTTCCTCACTGGTTAAACTCACCCAGTGATGGAACTTGATTATAAGAGCAAAGTAGTGCTGCTGCTGGAAATAGGAAATAAAAACAGAAAAAGCTGGAAATACACGGCAGGTCAGGCAGCACATGTGGAGAGAGAAACAAAGTAAATGTGATGACTTTTCAGCAGAATTGGAAAAAAGTTAGAGATGTAGCAGGTTTTAAGCAAGCACAGAAGCAGTGAAAGGTGGGAGAGGAGGAAAAGAACAAAAGGGAAGGTTTGTGATGGGGTGGAAGGCAGGAGAGTTTTTTGTATTCCTCTATGGGATGTGAGCATTGCTGGCTAGACCAGCATTTATTGCCCATCCCTAATTGCCCTGGAGAAGGTGATGGTGAGCCACCATCTTGAACTGTTGCAGTCCATCTGGTGCAGGTACACCCACAGTGCTGTTAAGGAGGGAGTTCCAGGATTTGACCCAGCAACAGTGAAGGAACGGCAATATAATTCCAAGTCAGGATAGTGCGTGACTTGGAGGGGAACTTGCAGGTGGTGGTGTTCCCATACATCTGCTGCCCTTGTCCTTATAGGTGGTAGAGGTCGCAGATTTGGAACGTGCTGTCGAAGGAGCCTTGGTGAGTTTCTGCAGTGCACCTTGTAAATGGTACACACTGCTGTCACTTTGCGCCAGTCGTGGAGGGAGTGAATGTTGGAGGTGGTAGATGGGGTGCCAATTAAGCGGGCTTCTTTGTCCTGGATGGTGTCGAGCTTCTTGAGTTTTGTTTGAGCTGCACTCATCCAGGCAAGTGAAAAGTAACCATCACACTCCTGACTTGTGCCTTGTAGATGGTGGACAGGTTTTGGGGAGGCAGGAGGTGAGTTACTCGCTGCAGAACTCCCAGCTTCTGACCTGCTGTTGTAGCCACTGTATTTATATGGCTGGTCCAGTTAAGTTTTTGGTCAATGGTAACCCCCAGGATGTTGGTGGTGGGGAATTCAGTAATGGTAATGTTGATGAATGTCAAGGGGAGATGGTTAGATAATCTCTTGTTAGAGATGGTCATTTCCTGGCACTTGTGTGGTGCGAATGTTAACTTGTCACTTATCAGCCCAACCTGAATGTAGTCCAGAGCTGCATGTGAGCATGGACTGATTCAGTTTCTGAGGAGTTGCGAGTGGTGCCGGACACTGCATCCATCAGTAAACATCCCCACTTTTGCCCTTATGATAGAGGGAAGGTCATTGATGAATCAACTAGGACACTACCCTGCAGTGATGTCCTGGGGCTGAGATGTTTGGCCTCCAACAACCACAATCACCTTCCTTTGTGCTAGGTATGACTCCAACCGGTGGAGATTTTTCCCCCTGATTCCCATTGACTTTAATTTTGCTAGAGCTCGTTAAGCCACAATCGGTCAAATGCTGCCTTGATATCAAGGACAGTCATTCTCATCTCAGCTCTGGAATTCAGCTCTTTTTTGTCCATGTTTGGACCAAGGCTGTAATGAGGTCTGGAGCTGAGTGGCCCTGGCGGAATTCAAACTGAGCATCTGTGAGTAGGTTGTTGCTGTGTAAGTGCCACTTGATAGCACTGTTGACAACAACTTCCATCACTTCACTAATGATCAAGAGTTAACTGATGGGGCAGTATTTGGCCAGGTTGGATTTGTGCTACGTTTTGTGGATAGGACATACCTGGGCAATTTTCCACATTGTCGGGTAGATGTCAATGTTGTAGCTGTACTGGAACAACTTGGCATGGCTAATTCTGGAGCACAAGTCTTCAGTACTACAGCTAGGATGTTGTCAGGGCCTATAACCTTTGCAGCATCCAATGCCTTTGACCATTTCTTGATATCATGTGGAGTGAATCGAATTGGCAGAAGACTAGCATCTGCGATCCTGGTGACCTCAGGAGGAGGCCAAGATGAATCATCCACTTGGCCTTTCTAGCTGAAGATGGTTGCAAATGCCTTGTCTTTTGCACTGACATGCTGGGCTCCCCCATCATTGAGGATGGGGATGTTGTGGGGCCTTCTCCTCCAGTTAGTTGCTTAATTATCCACCATCATTCACAACTGGACGTAGCAGTACTGCAGATCTTTGATCTGATCCATTGGTTGTGGGATCGCTTAGCTCTATCGCATGTTACTTCCACTGTTTAATATGCGTGTAGTCCTGTGGTGTAGCTTCACCAGGTTGACACCTCATTTTTAGGTATGCCTGGTGCTGCACCTGGTATGCCCTCCTGTACTCCTCATTGAACTACGGTTGATCACCTGGCTTGATGGTAGAATGAGACATATGCCGGGCCATGAGATTACAGATTGTGGTTGAATACAATTCTGCTGCTGCTGATAGTCCACATGGATGCCTAGTTTAGAGCTGCGAGATCTGTTCTGAATCTATCACATTTAGGACAATGGACAGTATCCTCAGTGTGAAGTTGGGTCTTCATCTGCACAAGGATTGTGCAATGGCCACTCCTGCCATGGACAGATGCATCTGCAACAGGTAGATTGGTGAGGGTGAGGTCAAGCAAATTTTTCCCTTTTGTTGGTTCCCTCATCAGCAGCCGTAGGCTCAGACTGGCAATTATGTCCTTCAGGACTCGGCCAGCTTGGTCAGTAGTGTTGCTATTGAGCCACTCTTGGTGATGGGCATTCTGTGCCCTTGCTACCCTCAGAGCTTCTTCCATGTGGTTTTCAGCATGGAAGAGTACTGATTTATCAGCTGAGGGAGGGCAGTAGGTTGTAATCAGCAGGAGGTTTCCTTGCCCATGTTTTGCCTGATGCCATGAGACTTCATGGGGTCTGGAGTCAATGTTGAGCACTCCCAAGGCAACTCCCTCCTGACTGGTCACCTCTGTGCTGCCACCTCTGGTGGGTCTGTGCTGCCAGTGGGACAGGGATGGTGATGGAGGTGTCTGGGACATTGGCTGTAAGATATGATATGGTGAGTATGACTATGTCAGGCTGTTGCTTAATTAGTCTGTGCGACAGCTCTCCCAATTTTGGCACAAGTCCCCAGATGTTCATGAGGAGGTCTTTGCAGGGTTGACAGGGCAGGGTGTGCCATTGTCGTTTCCAGTGTCTAGGTTGATGGCAGGTGATCCGTCCGGTTTTATTTTTAATTGACTTTCCTACTGCAGTTTGGTACAACTGAGTGACAGAATGGTTGATGGTGCAAAGCAAAAGGAAGTGGTAATTGGACAAGTTAAGAAACAAATGGCGTGTTTCAAGGAGTTGCTCTGAAGGAGAAAATATTTAATCACTGTCCTTTATTTGGGGAGGATATATAGTGCAAAAGAGACTTTCAACTGATAATGTCAAATATGAGAGTCACGTGGAGCATTTTTGATAAGAATTGCCTCTTTGTGTCACGTACTTGCAAACAAACACAAAAAAGGATGGTCAAATTCTCTTTTGTAAAGATGGGTGGACCTTTAATATATGAACTTACATTATTTTTGTTCCATACGCTAGTCCCATGCTTTCTCAAAAGAACGTCAAGAGTTGGCTGCGGGAGGCAGGTTATAAAACCCATGAACATAATGTAAATTACAGCCACACCAAATATGTCTCCTTTATTCATGTATAGCAATTCAGGCTTAATCGAGCAAAGGAAGACAATTGTCATTGCAAGCTGGTGAAAAAAGTTATCGGGTGAAACAATTTAGATGTCTGCGATATCGCACACGCTGGTATTCTTTTTCGGAAGCAAATTGTCGTAAATAAATGGGATTGCTGACCTGACAAATTATGTAACAATGAACAACACAATGAAAAGGTGTTGTAGTGTTTGACCTGTGCCTGAACTTCGCTCTGTGTTCTCGCTGCTGTTGAAAGCTGACAATCAATTGTCATTCTCTAATATATGTAAGGTTTCTGATTTGCGTGTGTTTTTAATTTCTGCATATGCTGTGCCCAGTGAGAGATCCATTACACCACTTGAAGATGTCTTGTTTCTTTTGAAATCATTTAATCTTTCAATGCAGCTGGATAATTAGTTCAAGCAGGAATGTGCACAGGTGAAGTAGAGATCAGCATGTCTTACTCAGCAGGCAGCTGGAGCCTTCACTGGGTTTCTATTTCATTTAGTATAATGGAAGTTATTGTAGATTTGTGCCACAAAATGAAATTCTCTGTCATACTGTCTTTGGAAGGTCAAAGATGAGTCATATGCTCTACAGGATTTGTCTATTGGGGGGAGCTCCAAACAAAGTGGGTTATCAGGATTTCTGACTTTTGCAGGGTAAGTTACGTATATCTAACAGAAATGAATTCTGGACAAATTACATTGGGTAAACTGCATTTTGCATCATTGCAGACAAAGGCTGCTCTAGTTTTATTTGCCCCCCTCCATCCCTATCCTGGAGCCAGTCAGTGATACTGGAGTGCAGTTCTAAAGATTCGGACAGTTCTCTGCTACCTTGCTAAAGTGGTCTGGATTGTAAGTGACTCTTGATGAAGAAACATCCTTCTGGTTGGAAGTCTAGTGTTTAATCCATAAAGCCAAAAGGGCTAACACTTCCTATGTCTCTAAAAGCATCAGTGATTATGAAACAAAACACTACCATTCAGCTACCCAAAATTCCATTGCGGAAAACTGCATACATACTTACATTCTGTGTCCGGGAAGCCTTCTGTGACAGTAGAATATTCATGGATATGGTTAGTATTGACTGAATAACATTCAGACACAACCAATTAACAATGGCGACTTGCATTTAGATAGCACCTTTAAATTCGCAAAAATGTTCCTCGATGCTTCACAGGTGCATTATCAGGCACAATTTGACACTGAACCACATAAAAACTATGAGGACAGGAGACGAAAGAGGTGGGTTTATAAGGAGTAACCTAAAGAAGGAGAGAGAGGTAGTGAGATGGAGAGGCTAAAGAAGGAATTCTAGAGCATAGGGCCTAGGCAGCTGAAGGCATGCCTGCCAACGGCAGGAATGAAACATTTGAGGAAGGCAGGAAGCCAGAATTAGATGAACACAGAGATCACGAGGGTGGGGGGGGGGAGGGGGGGGGCGGCGGGGGGGGAAGGGGCGGTGGTCGTAAGGCTGGAGGGGGTTATAGAGATAGGGATAATGTCCTCATAAAACATTGCCATGTGGAGTCATTTTATGTGCATCTTAACCTGATTTGTTTTTAATGAGTTAACACCCACATAACAACATTGCACTCAGTAGTGTAGTACAATGGTACTAAACAGTCAAGAGTAAACTGTGCCAAATGGAACTTCTGACCTCATATGCAAAGCTTTGGCGATGAGAGTAGTTGCCAACTCAAACAAATACCAGCTTGCTAACCTGCAATTGGAAGATTTTTTTTAACTGGAAGACAAACCATGACCACCGAGAAGATTCTCCAGTAAAGCTAAAAATAAAACAGCGTGTTTCCAAGTCATAACAATTTTTACTACACCAAATAAGGGAACAGTCACAAGCTTGAGGACTGCAGGGCCCAAGACAGCAAACAAAAATACAATGATCTCCCTCACTTCACCCTGACTATGAAATTTCTGTGGGGTCTTTAGGGTCTCACAACATCAGTATAATTTCTGGGGACAAAAATCCCACAACAATAATCTTGACAACAATAAATCCCTTAAATAGCCTCAGGGAGTCACTGCAGCTTTACAAATTGCCCTCATGTCTCTTAATATTTTAGATTTACTGGCTCAAATGTTCCAGTTTCAGCACAAACTCTTAAGGGCAAAATTAATGGCCTGTATTAATTAAAGACATCAGCTTTATTTTAATTTTAAAATCCCTGCATCTAAGCATTTGTACAGTTCTGTAAAAGGGTAATAACTCAAAGGATAAACTACTTTTTCTCTTTACAGATACAATGTTCCCTCTTTATTTCAGATTTCAACAATTTGTAGCATTTTTCTTTTTATTTGTATGCATATGGTGCCCTCAATGGAGTGGTTCTCAAAGGAAGAGAAGAACCAATGCCAAGCCTTTGTGGGGTAGTTAAGCAAATTAATTGACAGCTTGGTTAATGAGATGGGTTTAAAGAAAACTTTAACTGGCTGGGAAAGAAGGAGAGAAGTAGAAGATTTTGAGGAGAGAGTTCCAGAGAGTAGAACCAAGATAGCGTAAGGCTCTGGCACCAATGATGCAGTAGGCAGAGAGGAAGATGTACTGAAGTCTAAAGTCAGGGGATACAAGGTGCGTAAGACTGGAAAAGGTTGCAGAAGTAAAGTGAGCGAGGCCGCAGAGGGAACTATAGTTAATGACAAGAATTTTAAATTCAAAGCATTGGGAGATAGGGAGCCAGTGAAGGTCAACAAGGATGGGGACGGTGCAAGACTTAATCTGGGGAATTTAACTCCAAAGGAAGGGTGGGTTGGGGACAGGTGGGAAGGTTAAAATTGGTGTTTCAATCATTATCACATGATAGTAAGGCAATTTTCAAAAAAATTTCAACAGTGATTTGAATTTAACACCTCTGGCACAGGTTTCTGGGACTCAAGAAACTCACTGGTGAAATGGAGGTGAGATTGAGTGGCACTGCATAGAGTTATTTAAAGTTCAGATTGACCAATATAAATAAAGGCTCACAGCTGCTTTATCAGTTCCCTCTAGTGTTTGCAGAGTGTTCTTGTGATCATTTTCAGAAGTGTGGTGGCTTTCAAATGGACAACATCAGATGGAGAAGAAGGGTCACTGACCTGAAACGTTAACTCTGCTTCTCTTTCCACAGATGCTGCCAGATGCTGAGTATTTCCAGCATTTCTTGTTTTTATATCAGATGGAGATGCATTTTCAAGAGGACATCGGATGAGGAAGAAATCCACCATACACAGCAGCAATGTTGTGTTGTGGTGGGATCTGCAGGTGCACATGAGTGAGGTGCACAATACAGATCCAGAGAACAAAGTGAGAACAAAACAGATTGTAGAAAAGCGGAGAGAAGAACAGATTGGAGAACAGAGAGCAGAACAGAGTGTAGAACTGCAGAGAGAAAAGCAGAGTCGAGAACAGTAGAGATGAGAGAAACAAAGGGGCTGAGATCACAGGAGGAAGTACCTATGTGAGGGTCTGCTGTCATGGATCAACCAGGATTTTTTCCGAACTGAATGACTGACCTACATGTAAAGCAATGCTTTTGCAGGCTGATATTGACATAGCAGGTGGGCACAGACATCTGCAACCTCCTTCAAGAAGAGCTGCTCCATGCTGGAACTGGTAATCATGCTTGGCTTCTCACTTTGGAAGTCACCACTTCGCTCAACTTCTTTGCCTCCGGCTGCTTCCAGTGCACCATCTGAGACATCTCAAGGGTCTCTCAGTCGGCTACACATAAATGTATCAGGCAGATCACAGATGGGTTGTTTTCCAGAGCATCAACTTATGGCAACTTCCCTTGCAATGAAAATAGCCACAATGAGCAGGCAGGTGGATACGCATCGCTGGCTGGTTTTACATAGGGTGCCATCGATTACACACACATGGCAAACCAATCACTGCCAGATCAACCAGGAGGTTTCATCACTGCAAGGGATTTTATTCCATCAATGTGCAGTTGGTATGCAACCACAAGAAGAGGTTCATGCAGCTCTGCACCAGATTCCTTGGCAGCTGTCATGATGATCTATACAGTAACAGTCCAACATTTCAAACCTTTTCATACCAGGAAACAGAATTAAGGGCTGGTTCTCAGGAGACAAGGGATACCCTCTTCAAACTTGACTCATGGTATCTGTGAGGAATCCACAAGGGAGGTACAAGAGTGTGGCAACAAGAGCCACATGACCATCAGATGTGTCATTGAGCAAGCCTTGAGCATGTTGAAGATAGGCTTCAGGTGCCAACATAGGTCTGGAGTTGCTCTTCAGTACTCGCCAGCAGAATGCCCAGCAAAATAGAGTTGTGCTGCGTCCCGCACAACATTGCTCAGCAGAGATAATTAGAAGCGGAGGATGACCGAGACACATATCAATCATCTTCTGATAATGAGAACACTGAAGAAGAGGAAAGAAGGATGATGAAGCTGGGGCACGATTGCAGATCAGCCCCATTCGTCACTGCCTGAAATGCAAGGGATGACCTAATAACTCAACAGTTCAGCTAGCAACTGACAGAGGAAAAAATAAGAAATGAAGTCCTCCGCTCTGCTCCTCCACTCCATCCCACCCCTCAACCATACATACCCCCGCTGCACATCCCCTCATTGGGTCCCTATGTATTGGCTTTGCATAGAGTGCCATCGATTACACACACATGGCAAACCGAGCACTGCCAGATCAACCAGGAGGTTTCATCACTGCAAGGGATTTTATTCCATCAATGTGCAGTTGGTATGAAGCAACTGAAAGGGTAAGTTGGCACTTGGGAAGCAATAATGGGCAAGACGTGGAAGTTGTGTTAATCATTAAATTTCATGTGTCGTTATTAAAAAAAGGAAACTTAGCAGCATCATCACTTCGTCAAAGATTCATGTACATAACCTTGGGGAATTACAATAGCTCTCTCTGATGTGTCCTATTGCTTTTAAATGGTGTGTCCTGTGCGTCTTCAGCAGAGGTAGAGGTAGACTGCTCAGATCCCTGTCCTGGTTGCTGAGATGCATTTGATGTATGCCTTCTGTGTTTCAAAACTCCTGAGGGCTCACTGAAGACTGCTCCAGGTGCACCTGTGCAGGGCCATCAGGAGCTGAGGCAACGTATTGGGAACTGACTCGGGGAGGGGGAACGAATGAGCAATGGGAGCACTTTGAGTGGAATTCCCACTTCCATGTCCACTTTTGCCACCTTCCGTCTCCTGGGACAGTACCACATAACTCTTATCATTCCGCTGCAGGCCAGCTTAGTAGAGATCAGTGATGCATTGTAAGGCCACGAATGCAGAATTTGTTGTTCTTTTTAAGGTGACTACACTTTCTGCGTAGACTCATTTGGGAGCAGTGGCTGAAGCTGTTATAAGTTGGTCTCCTCCATCCCATTCCCATCTGTCGTTGGGAAATTATTAGAATCCATTATTAAGGAAGTAATAACTGGGCATTTAGAAAGTCAAACGCAATCCATCAGAGTCAGCATGGTTTTATGAAGGGTAAATCATATTTGACTAATTTGCTGGAATTCTTCAGAGATGTAACAAGTAAAGTGGATAATGGGGATCCTGTAGATGTAGTATATTTGGACTTCCAGAAGGCATTTGATCAGGTGCCGCACAAAAGGTTAATACACAAGGTAAGATCACATGGGGTTTGGGGCAATTTATTAGCTCGGATAGAGGATTGGCTAGCCAACAGAAAACTGAGAGTTGGGATAAATGGGTCCTTTTCTGGTTGGCAAGATGTAACTAGTGGGGTGCCACAGAGTTCGGTCCTCGGGCCCCAACTATTTACAATCTATATTAATGACTTGGATGCAGGGATAGAAGGTACTATAGCCAAATTTGCAGATGACACTAAAATAGGTGGGATAGTAAGTTGCAATAAAGAAATAAGAAATTTGCAAATGGATATGGATAGGTTAGGTGAATGGGCCAAAATTTGGCAGATGGAGTTTAATGTGGATAAGTGTGAGGTTATCCATTTTGGTCAGAAGAATAGAAAGGCAAATTATCATCTAAATGAAGAGAAACTTCAGAGTGCTTCGGTGCAGAGGGATCTGGGTGTCCTCGTGCATGAATCGCAGAAAACTAGTATGCAGGTACAGCAGGTAATAAGGAAGGCAAATGGAATTTTGGCATTTATTGCTAAAGGAATAGAGTATAAAAGTAGGGAAGTGTTGCTGCAACTGTTCAAGGCATTAGTGAGACCGCACCTGGAGTATTGTGTACAGTTTTGGTCCCCTTACTTGAGGAGGGATGTAGTTACATTGGAGGCAGTTCAGAGGAGGTTCACTAGATTGATTCCTGAGATGAGGGTTTTTTCTTATGAAGAGAAATTGAGCAGTTTAGGCCTTTACTCTCGAGATTTTAGATGAATGAGAGGAGATCTAATTGAGGTATATAAGATGATTAAGGGGATTGACAAAGTAGACATAGAGAGGATGTTTCCTCTGGTGGAGCAATCTAGAACAAGAGGTCATAGTTTTAGGGTAAGGGGTAGCAGAGATGAAACAGAGATGAGGAGAAATTACTTCTGTCAAAGGGTCGTGAGTCTGTGGAATTCGGCGGATGCCGGGACAGTGAGTAAATTTAAGGAGGAGATGGACAGATTTTTAATTAGTAATGGGTTTAAGTGTTATGGAGAATGAGCAGGAAAGTCGAGTTGAGGCCGAGATGAGATTAGCCATGATCGTATTGAATGGCGGAGCAGACTCGAGGGGCTGAATTGCCTACTCCTGCTCCTAGTTCTTATGTTATCCCCATCAAGATTGAAGACAATAATTGTGATATGTCTGTTAGTACTTCATAAAATTACTGCTGTACTTCTATCATTCTCCTTTTCAGTGATGGATCCCAGCAGTTCAACATCTCTGTCCAGCTGAGCAGAGCTTATAGAAGATTACAGCCACCGACACACTCTCCACAGCAGTTCTTGCCATCAGTTCCTGCTCCTGCTTACTTGGAAATTGTGAACCACCAGGTGAAAACCCAACTAACTGCCTAACTGGACCCAACAAAGTGCCAGTATTTGCACTGGTATATGGCTGTAAGTCCTGTGATGCTGCACCCTCAGAATGAATGAGGTCCTCTGAGGAATCATCATCAGGCATGGCCACAAACTCTTGCTCCATGTGTCAAGGCCCTGGAAGAGAAAAGAAACATATGATTTAGTCCTGGCAAAGTCACAAACTTGGCAATTGCCACACTCCAGCTTCTCATTGTTCAGTCAATAATGAAATGAAGACAGCATACATGTGTCAGAGATATTTTTAATCCTGCTGCCAGCCATCTGTGAGCTCTCAGTCTCTCCATCTCTAACTGACAGGAATACAGATGTGCAACATATCTCCAGGGTTTTCTCTGCAGATGTGGACTGCACCATTTGTGGCAGTCCACCTCCAATTTTGTCCCTGTTCCTTGTGTTTTTTGTTCTCTTCTCCTAAAAGGGGCAAAAGAACAAACCTATGAGTCACCAGAGATCACTTACTCACTCAATGAATGCAGTGCATTTGGTGAGGGTGACTGAGACAGATGCATCACGTTGCCTAAGGATTGGGGTGAATGGCAGTGGTAGAGGGATTCATGGGGTGGTGAGGAAGTGAGTAGAAAGTGAAGGATAGGTACTGTTGAAACTGAAGTGGTTGTGAGGAACAATATGATGGAATATGTTTGGCAACGTGAGTGAGGGAAGGGCTTGTTGTACACCGCAGGATGTAATGAGTCAGCAACTATACTCACCTTTCCTCATCTGGTTAGGTCGTTAAACTGCTTCCTGCACTGCATCCAAGACTGGGGCACAATGTACCTGCTGCTGATCTCATCAGCCACCTCCAACCACATCCATTGCTGGGGAAAATTATTTCCCTCCTGCTCCCGACTGACCAACAATAATTCAGGGGAAGCCTCATTGAATCTGAGTGCTGGCCTTGCTTTTCATGAATTCATGTCAAATATCTTTCTCTGTGTCCTTCCAAAACCTTCTGGCTCATACAAAAGGGGTTCAATTTTTGCATTAGCCTTTTAAACAGTCAATTTGAAATTGTATCATGTCGGCAAGCAAAGCGCCTGCTTTACAGATTGGAGACACAAAACTCAGTAGGAAAAAAATTACTGAGGCAATTGACTTCAAATCAGAGAATCTGATCCAATAACCTTTCTTCAGGGTTTTGCGTGCACTGCATTGGGAGTGGAGCAAAACAAGTGTAGTCTCTCAGTGCTGGATCACAGAGGAAAGGTGGTGGAGGAGGATGGCTTAGTTGACAGTGGCAAATGCCATGGAAAAGTGCTCAGGACAAGGAGGTAACATGCCAGGTTTATGGTGAGAGAAGATATTGTTGGTAGCAATATTTCCATGCACTGACCAGGGTGGAAGTTGGACTGAAATGTTAAGAATGGGGAGTAATGGGAGAATTGCACACAGAGCTATGAGATGATATGTTCAAGAACATTAAAGAGAAGAGATCTCAGAGACTGAGTAGTAGTTAAAGAGGATGGACTAGTCAAGGGTGAAATTTGAGGAGAGGGGCAAAGATGATGCTTCTAAATAGGGAGAGCGTTAGTGCCTGAACAGACAGAGACATTGGCAATATTGGCAACATAGGGGCCAAGGAGGGAGCTGAGACATTGTACGTTTATGTGAGGAGATGGTTGGGAAAGTCAGATGGAAGAGATAACTTGATGGGAACATGACAAAGCATTGAGAGAGTGACAGGGGCAGGAGAGGGGTTGGTTGTCATGGTCAAATCTAGGTTGAGTGAAAGAAGGGCAGGTGAGGGCTAAGGGAGATCCACATATGATACTGGAGACCAAGAAACACACAATTTTATTATAGAATGATGAAGATTGGGGGGGGGGGGTGCAGATTGCTACAGAGAAAAGGAGTCATAAATTGTTTTTAAAGCTCCAACACAATCTGGAACAAGAAGAGGAATCAGGTATAGAAAGGGAATCCTGGTAAACCTTGACATGGGTAAGCTAGATCTTGCATTTAATAGGCGGATGGAGCCCATTATTATTGTTGGAACATCTGTCACTGTACATATTAGAAATGGGTAGAGGTGGTGTGGAGATTTAGAAAAGAGGAAAAAGCAGAACTGAATTATGTTCAGCAATGACTTTGAGGAGCATTTCTAAAATCTGTAAAATAGTCTGTTCTGGAGCATTCAGCAGGGGGTGCAATTTTATTTCCATTTTCAATGAGAGGCTGTTCAAATTTTATTGGCTGCATTCACTATTTGATGGTCCTTTTGAATGAGTCTAACCACGCAGTGAGCATTGATGGGTTTATCTAGAGTGCATGAAATTGCCATAAAATGTCTCACTGATTGTTGAATAAGATGTGATGACACTGAGCTTGTATACCAGTGACTGAGATAATAACAGCAGCCAGGGGAGGATAAGGTGATGAATTAGTATTTTGGAAATGCTGGCTTGTAATGAAAAAACTCACAGGCAGCTAATTACAAGTGCAAATTTGATTATTTTCCTGTTTAAAACATTATTCAAAAAAACTAAGGAGGTTGAAAGTTTCCATGTCTTTGTACAGCCCTTAATAATTCCCAACAATACTCAATTTATTAAAAATATTTTATTTTTTTATTTAGAGATACAGCACTGAAGCAGGCCCACTGAGTCTGTGCCGACCAACAACCACCCATTTATACTAACCCTACAGTAATCCCATATTCCCTACCCTAGGGCCAATTTACAATGGCTAATTTACCTATCACCTGCAAGTCTTTGGCAGTAGGAGGAAACCGGAGCACCTGGTGAAAACCCACACGGTCACAGGGAGAACTTGCAAACTCTGCACAGGCAGTACCCAGAATTGAACCCAGTCCCTGGAGTTGTGAGGCTGCGGTGCTAACCACTGCGCCACTGTGCCACCCAGTGATAAATTGCCCCTAGTATAGGTAGGTGATAGGGCAATTGAGGGAAGTTGGGGATGTGGTAGGAATATGGGATTAATGTACAATTAGTATAAATAGGTGGTTGATGGACGGCACAGACTCAGTGGGCCAAAGGGCCTGTTTCAGTGCTGTATCTCTAAATAAATAAATATAGGGCAGAATTTTTCCATGGGCTTCAGGCCCCACATGTCAGGAGCTAATGGAGGTCCCGAACCCACTGCCAGCAGCAAGACTGATAGATCAATTGTCCCGGAGACAATCTCCTAATTGGCCACCTCCGAGCTCGCCGTCCTATTAAGGACAGCAGGCAGGCTCCCGATGCTGCTAGCCCAATCAGATGGCTGGCAGCTTTGAAGCCTCAGCAGCCCCTTCAGGAACGGTGGGCACTGCTGAGGCAGGTTGGGGACCATGAGGGTGTGTCAACATGGAAGTGCCTTTTCAGGCCTGCAAAACAATGATCAAAAAACTGGCATCTAGACCGGTAGGTGAAACCCCTCCAGTGGACCATTCTCGGCTGCAATTGCAGACTTTCATTAATGCAACCCCCTCTTTGCAGCATGGAGCTTCTGGTTCTGATGGGCCCTCTGCATGCCACTGGGGGTGGGGGGTTCACCTCCATTGTGCTTGCGGCCTCTGTCAGAGGACCATTCTGCCACTGCAAGGTTGCAGAATCGCCCATAATTGGAGTCTCAACAATCTTAATTTGCTGCCCGCCTCTATGGATCAGGCAGCCAACCTGATTCCCAAGCTACCTCTGGGAAAGCTCCCAGGAGGCAGGAATGCATCGGGGAGCCATCGTGACGTGGCTCCCCACTATTTTCCTGGACCTCCCCCCTCCCCGCCTCCAAGCCCACCACCATGGAGCCAAGAAAACTCAGCTCATGTTTTGTTTTGAAGTGCCATCAGGTAAAATTTGATAATACTTCATTTAAACCTCAAGGTTTTTTATACTTCATCATTTACACCTAAATACAGCAAGAACATACACAAAAGACATCTTTCTGTTCTGGGAATTGGGGACAAATGGTTCTACATAGAAAGCATCAAACACATCTCCCTTTGCTAACTAAGTGGGGAACACTTTCCTCTCCTATGAAATGATCAGTTCCTGAGCACAAAGGAGAAGAAAAGAAGCAATATCTATATCACTAGACCTCTGCCCTCTTCATGTTGCCGAGGCCCTTTCTGGGGATGCCCCACAAGGGAGTCGCAAGATGCTTCACAGAGGAGCAAGATAAAATTGGACATCAAGCCAAAGAAGGGGATATTGGGAGCGGTGACCAAAATTTAGCCAAAGAGTTGGATTTTAAGGAGGCTCTTATGGAAGGAGTCATAGGCGCAAAAGTGGAGGGGTTTAGGAAAGTTATTCCAGAGTTTACAGCCTAGGCAGCTCATGGCAGGCAAAAAGGAGAATTCAGAAAAGGCCAGAGTCCTAGATTTGGAGGATGTTACAGAGATAGGAGGGGCATAATGCACCACCTCACACTTATTTATTGTGAAATTGATATTCCAATTGCATACCCATTCTACAAGTTTATTAAAGTCTTCCTGTATTTTGTCACAGTCTTCCTCACTATTAATTAAAACCCCCAATTTGATGTCATTCCCAAATATCGAAATTATACTGCTGATTTCTGAGTTCAAATTTTTCATATTAATAGTGAACAGCAGTGTCATAGATTCATAGAGTTATACAGCACAGAAACAGGCCCTTCGGCCCATCGTGTCCATGCCGGCCATCAAGCACCTATTTATTCTAATCCCATTTTCCAGCACTTGGCCTGTAGCCTTGTATGCTATGGCATTTCAAGTGCTCATCTAAATGCTTCTTAAATGTTGTGAGGGTTCCTGCCTCTACCACCTCTTCAGGCAGTGTGTTCCAGATTCCAACCACCCTCTGGGTGAAAAAGATTTTCCTCAAATCCCCTCTAAACCTCCTGCCTTAAATCAATGCCTCCTGGTTATTGACACCTCCATTAATGGAAAAAGTTTCTTCCTATCTCCCCTATCTATGCCACTCATAATTTAGTATACCTCAATCAGGTCCCCCCTCAGCCTTCTCTGCTCTAAGGAAAACAACCCTAGCCTATCCAGTGGCTCTTCATAGCTGAAATGCTCCGGCCCAGGCAACATCCTGGTGAATGTCATCTGCACCCTCTCCAGTGCAATCACAACCTTCCTGTAGTGTGGCGACCAGAACTGTACACAGTACTCCAGCTGAGGCCTAACTGGCATTTTATACAGCTCCAACATAACCTCCCTGCTCTTATATTCTATACCTCGGCTAATAAAGGCAAGTATTCCACATGCCTTCCTAACCACCTTTTCTACCTGTGCTGCTGCCTTCAGTGATCTATGGACAAGTACACCAAGGTCCCTTTGACCTCTGTACTTCCTAGGGTCCTACTATCCATTGTATATTGGTCCTTATGGAACACCACTTCCCACTTTTGCCATTCTGTTTAACTACCTTTAATCCTGTATCTCTGTTTTTTGTTTTGCAGCTAGCTTGCAATCCAATCATGAACAGTCTGGTTCTTACTATTACTCACACTCTTGTTGCTAAATATACTCCCAATATTGTTCATATCTCTCTCTCCATCTCTCTCTTTTACATTCTTTTTCCCATACATTTAATCACTTCCACTGTACTCTCTATTTTTTCTCTGAACCCTTTTACATAATCTCCACATTCTTATATTTACCTTTTCTCTTTCTCTCTTCTCACCTTTCCTGCCCCCTCCCCCACAGACATACACATTCATTGCACGCACTCTCTTTTTTCTGGACACATGGGCCTAGGAGTTGGATTGTGCCGAAATCACATCTAATGAGGCCTGCAGTGGGACCATGGCAAATTGGTCCAGCGAACTCCATAGAATGGTGATGACAATCTACAGGTGCAAGCGCAACCCGAGATAGCTCACCAATTGCGGGAAGAGTGAATTCAGCTGGCTGGGTGAGTTCAGATGAGGAGTGGGTTGGGGAGGGCCGTGGGTGGGAAGGAACCTGGTGAGTGGGGAGGTGGTGGTGTAGTGGTAATATCACTGGACGAGTAATCCAGAAGCCTAGGCTAATGATCTGGCTATATAGATTCGAAGCCCACGATGGCAGATGGTGAAATTTGAATTCAATTAGTAAATCTAGAATTTAAAAAAAGATAGTCTAATGATGATTATAAAACCATTGGTAATTGTTGTAAAAAAAAACCCAGTTGGTTCATTAATGCCTTTTGGGGAAGGAAATCTGCTGTCCTTACCTCGTCTGGCCTACATGTGACTCCAGGCCCACAGTAATTTCGTTGACTCTCAACTGGCCTAGCATGCCACTCAGTTGTCAAGGACAATTCGGGATGGGCAACAAATGCTGGTCTTGTCAGTGATGCCCACATCCCTTGAAAGAATTTTTTAAAAAGCAGTGTAAAAATATATATATATGTATTAAGAGTCTTGGAAACTGATGTTTCCGACAACAGCTCACATAAATGAGGCGCAAGGCCCAATATTGTGTCTACAAATTCCAGTGTACAAGGTAACTTCAAGAGACCTCCAACAGTGCACGGAAGTGTCAGCCGGGGTGATGTGCTCAAGTCCTTAAGTGAGACTCCAACGCACAGTCTGTGAGAATGAAAGTCTGGTGTAACATTTTACACAAAGGGCTAGTGGAATAAATTACCAGAGAAGTATTTTGAAATTGTTAATATTTAAAGGCTCGTGTGGAGCATAAATATCAGCTGTTGAGCCGAATGGCCTGTTTCTCTGCTGTAAATAGAGACAATTTGGGATTTGAAATTTGATGACTCTACTTCTGGCACTCTATGCCTTTTTACTTCCAAACAACAGGAATTGCTTCCGTAGGAGATAATTCTGGAGAGAGAAGGGATTGGCGTGAAATGGCGAGTAGGTGCGCTTAGGTGCTCCTTAAAATTATGACACCAACTAAAATGGTACTGTGGGCATTTCCGAGTTGGAGTTGGCAAGTAGTAGTAACGTTTGAATGAAGTAATGCTTGCTTGAGCTGTTTCAAAGACCTATTATTCCCTAACGTTGGTGAAGGATCTGTCGATTTTCCTCCTGGATGTACAACAGCAGTAATGAGATTTACAGCTAAATTATTGCTCGAGTGTAATATGAAAAAAAGAAATAAAACTAATTGGTTTTTGTTCTCAGTGTTGCAGGATTGCAGCAACTTATTAATTACTGGGCAAGTAATAAGATTTCTCCTGTGGGAGCTGACAAACATCACAACCTGGAAAGATTTGTTTTATGAAGCATTTTTAAGCTCTTTTGAAAGACTGCAAAAACAATTTTCTCCTCCACCATTATGGATATGTAAATATAGATAATTAAAAACAGCCCCTGATAAAATATTAGGAAAGATTCCTTCTCCCTGGAGGATGTGCCAGTGATGCAGAATGTTTGTGACAGAAAAGGCAGGCAAACTTTAATTTGTTTTCACCTTGTAGGGGAAACTAGAAAAGGATCTGTCTCCTCCTAGTGTCCAAGCTAAATGGAGGAATGATCTGCAGTCAGCTATATTATTTAGGAAACACTACATTCTGGTCAAAGATTGATGCATTATCAAACATTTTGTTAATAGTTATTAATGCATCAACATTAATGTAACACATCAGTAATATTTTAGTAGACTAAATGTTCCGTATGCTGATGATGCACATTTTCCATGGGTATTCTTCTTTGTTTAATTCAGGAATGTTTGAAAACTAAGCTAACTCTGAATTCTGTTAAAAGGGCACATCCTTGATGATCAAACCCATATAGAAAATGGCCCCACAACACCAATTCTTTTGAATAGACAGCTCTCTACAAAATGCGCCTCTCTCCCACCCCCTACCCTTTACATATACAAGCAATACCAGCATTAGATTTCCTTATTATCTTTCTTCGCATTCTCCTGAGTTTCTGAATCCTGTTGCTAAATAGTACATTGATTTGACGAGTCAATTAATATAAAATACTTCAGCATGCCCCCAAAAACAACAACAGCTACCAAATATCTTTTACCTTACTTATTATGTAAGTGTGAGAAATTATTGTAACTTTATGAGATTTTAAAAAATGGAGATGTGGTTTTAAATCTGACTTCTCATTGTGATTTCCCTATTATATTTATTCAAGATATTAAATTCATTTATTCCTTTGTGTTGTAATGAAGTGGTGGCCAAGGACTTAATGTTGCATGTCACAGTATCCAGGTTATTTATAACTGTACCATCAATAAGAAACAAAGCAATTGTAAGCATAAGTAGGATGAGCAAATGGTTCAAACTGGATAAAACACTTCGAGGCTCTTGGCTGCCATAAGGTATTTTTTTTAAATGTTTGTGTATGTGACATTAAAATGGGACTGCCCAGTTGTTTGGATATAACGTGCTGAACATGCTGAGTACATGGGACACGAACCAGCATGAAGACCCCCTTGCCAGCACTAGTTAAAGCGATCACATAGTACCCTGGACTGAGTTCTGAAGAAGGGTCACTGACCCGAAACGTTAACTCTCCTTCTCTCTCCACAGATGCTGCCAGACCTGCTGAGTATTTCCAGCATTTCTTGTTTGTGTTGCACACAGTACCCTTACGGGTTACTGGCTGGTTCACTACTGCTGGCTACTGTTTGACTTCTAGGCATTTTTGTTTTATCGGGCATTATTATCTCAAAAAGGATCCAAAGACTGAATAACAATTAACTTGTCAATAAAATTTCAATTTGGTCTGTGTACAGCATGCTTCTGGGGTATCTGTCAGGCAATAGAATTTGTAACATGGAATATATAGGTCCAGATTTTGCAGTAGTAGTGACAGTGAAACTGTAAACATTCGCTGTCATTACTTCGCTGAAACTGACAGCAACTTATGGAGCCCGCACATGCGCAGAATAATGTACAATAATGTGCCTCTATGCTTCTCCAGAGGGTGCTGTCTTGAAGTCCCCACAAACTGCAATCAATGGAAAATCTATGAACTGGCAATAACTTCCACTCTTACACCGTTAATTGCACTGTTAAAACCCTTGAAAAAGTTATACCTTGTTGAGTGAGGTGTAACGGGGTTTTTAACACTGTACTAACCTCATAATTACTGATAAACACACTCTCTAGCCCTGACTGCATCAGAAATTTAAACATTTAAACATTATAATTATATCCTTTTTAAAAACAATTTAATCCCCCCTTCACTCACCTAACAGTGTCCCGCCTGCCCTGGAAGGGTTAAAATTACCCTCTACATTTAGGGTTGGTGGTCTTTCATCAGAACACCTGTACATAAATCTACTGGTTTTCATTAGTTCAGTGGATATAATAAGTAGAAAAAAAAACCCTTTTCCACAATAATACGAGGTGATAGAAAATAATGCATCTTACAGTTGCAGGAAGTTTTGTTTTTATTATTTTATGCTGGATTTCAGCTTTATTTTTAAGTTTACGTGTGACTTCAACATGAAAGGTTTACAGACCTGTTTCTTGCTTTTCTGGAGGTATGAGATGAGGATGAAGCTTCCTAATCCCCTAAAATCTTTATCCTGACACTACCCTGTCACAGGGGAGGCGGCGGTGTAGTGGTAATATCACTGGACTAGTAATCCGGAGTCCAGGCTAATTCTCTGGGGATGAAAACAGAAAGTGCTGGAAATACTCAGCAGGTCTAGCAGCATCTATGGCGAGATAAGCAGAGTTCATGTTTCAGATCTGTGACCTTTCAACAGAATATACAGTGTTTTTATTTTAATGCTCTGGGGACATGGGTTCGAATCCGACCGCAGCAGATGGTGAATTTGAATTTAATTAATAAATCTGGAATTTTTAAAAAAAGCTTGTCTAATGATGACCATGATACCATTGTCGATTGTTGCAAAACCCCATCTGGTTCACTAATGTCCTTTAGGGAAGGAAATCTACCATCCTTACCTAGGCTTGGCCTACATGTGACTCCAGACCTACAACAATGTGATTGACTCTTAAAATGCCCTCTGAAATGGCCCAGCAAGCCATTCAGTTCAAGGGCAATTATGGCTGGGCAATAAATGCTGGCCTAGTCAGAGATGCCCACATCCCACAAACGAATAAAAAAACACAGGAGGCACTCTAAGAGGTAACACAATGAAGATTTCCCATCTCTTCCCATTTGTCTCTTCCTCTCGTTTGATGGCTACAGTTCAGAACTGAATGGCACCGGCAGTGATCTTCCAACCTCACCCCTTGCTGTCAGCTCACACTACAAAGAAGTGTACACATTGGTATATTGTTCATACGCACCTACCTGTATCCTGGTCTCCCCCCTGCCCCACCACCCCATAGAAAGGGAGGAAAAATTAAAAGTGCAGTCACTTATCTAGTAGTTTCTTCAGTGAATGTGACTGATGTATAGTGCAGCAGGACTCAAGAACAGAAATTGAAACAATTAAAAGAT
This sequence comes from Heterodontus francisci, assembly GCF_036365525.1. Taxonomy (NCBI): domain Eukaryota; kingdom Metazoa; phylum Chordata; class Chondrichthyes; order Heterodontiformes; family Heterodontidae; genus Heterodontus; species Heterodontus francisci. The sequence continues at coordinate 87,972,511 of NC_090384.1, read as the reverse complement.
AATTGGTGGAATTTTATGGGCTATGCAAGAGCAGATTTGGTAGCATGAGGGTGATATAATTAGGCGGGAGGTGTTTTTTTGGATTCATGATGGCGGTTTACTTTAGAGGAATTAAGTCGGTGGCGGGTTTGCCGCATTACGGGGTTCCCCTAGCACGGTGGCAGATTGCAGCTTTGCATTCATTTAAATAACATCGATACTCATTACCCTACGCATAGTTACAATTCAGTTCTACCTGCCAGATTAAGTGAATGGCGAGCGCTATTCCCGTGCCACCTGTTTCACGATTGTTTTAACATGGCATGCAGGAGTTGGATTTATGCAGTTGATTCTCAGCTCTGTGCTGTTCTCTCTTTAACTCATCCGCAAAACTAATGCCAGCATTGGAATGGATGTTTCCTGCCAGGTTCACACTGGAATGGATTTTTCCCTCCAGGCTTGGCACCAGCAAGGGTGAGTCTTCTCAGGGGTTGGCAGCAAAGGCATGGGGGGTGGCTACATGGGATATCAGGGCAGAGTTGAATGGTTGCTGTTGATGCTGAAGATGCATATTGTCAGCTGCGGGGCGGGGCGATGTGGTGGGTGGATTATAGCATTATAGTGTGAAGATATCTGGCAAGGGCCTAAAGGGAGAGATGAGTGCTGTCAATGTCAGGGAACTGTGGGGCAAGTTGAGGGTACTGGCTAGCAGAGGGAACTGTCATGGTCAATGGGGACAAATGGATTCTTTAGGGGAAAAGGTCAAGACTAATGGGTGGGTATCTGACAACTTCACATGGAGGGGAATGAAACTCAGCAACATTTATCAGGTTGATGTGATGAGGTTCAAGGGTGAGAGTCAGCATTTCAATAGTAACAGGAGTAGGAATGGAGGGGTGGGATGGCATGAATACATTAATGATTACCTTGTGCACGGTAATGAGAGGAGACTCAATGGTTGCGGAGGGAAGGGTTATGGTAACATTGAGTGGGTCAAAGGTGACGGGTTCAATCTGGAAAGTTGCAGGAGGAGGTTAGAAGGTGGGGAGACTTGCCCCGAATTCCACGTGCACCATTTTCTCCAACGATAATGGAAAACATGTGGCCAGTCATGGATAGCAAGGAGAGTGGGAGGAGGCAAATGATAGTGGGTTCCACCTGGCTGCAATTTGAAGGCAGATAAAAGGAAGCTGATCGTTGCCTGGATGTTTCAGTTCACTGGCAACAGAGGGCTGAATTGCCACACTGTGCTTATTTATTGTTCAATAAAACTACAGCGACATGGGTCTAGTACCATGGGAAGAAGTGCAAAGGGAGAGACTAAGGAGGGCTCTTTTCCCTCAACTCATGCTGCCTGAGTGTCAGCAACAGGCAGAACAGGAAGGTGAGAATGCTACGACTGATAACATCCAAGAACGGCCTTATTGAAGATGGGCACTGGCATTTCATTGCAACCTCAGCACAAGGAAAAATTACTTATAAATGTCAGAGAGGCAATGCCAAAGACACATGAAATGGTCACAGAAACTTGTAGGATGTGGCAAGACCTGCTGCCTCTCAGCTTCGGTGGGAATCCCATGCCAGTTGCCCTCAAGGTGACCGCTGAACTCAATTTCTTTGCTAGTGGGTCCTTCCAGGGATCCATAGGAGACATATGTGGCATCTCGCAGTCTGCAACTCACAAGTGCATCAAAGAGGTGACCAATGCTCATTTGCGACGTGCCAGTGATTTCACCTACTGATCTGTAGCTGAGGACAGCTAGGCAGCAGGGTCAATGGCCTTCAGTGCCATCGCTAGGTTACCTAGCATGGAAGGGGTGAGTGACTGTACTCATGTGGCCATTAGAGCTCCCTGGGACCAGACTGCTCTCAGTGAATTGCAAAAGCTTCCACTCTTTAATGATATCAGTGGTTTGGTTGAGTGGGCGGAAAAGTGGCAAATGGAATTCGATCCAGATAAGTGTGAGGTAATACAAGTGGGGAGAGCAAATAAAGCAAGGGAATACACAATAAATGGGAGAATATTGAGAGGGGTAGAAGAAATGAGAGACTTTGGAGTGTTTGTTCACAGGTCCCTGAAGGTGGGAGGACAGCTAGATAGAGTGGTGAAGAAGGCATATGGAATGCTTTCCTTTATTGCCCGACGTATAGAATTCAAAAGCAGGGATGTAATGCTAGAATTTAAAAAAAGAAATGCTGGAAATACTCAGCAGGTCTGGCAGCATCTGTGGAGAGAGAAGCAGAGTTAATGTTTCAGGTCAGTGACCCTTCATCAGAACTGCAATCAAACCGTAATGCTGGAACTGTATAAAACGCTGGTTAGGTCACAGTTGGAGTACTGCGTACAGTTCTGGTCAGCACATTACAGAAAGGACAGAATTGCTCTGGAGAGAGTACAGAGGAGATTTACAAGAATGTTGCCTGGGCTTGAAAGTTGCAGCTATGAGGAAAGACTGGATAGGATAGGGTTGTTTATCTTAAAACAGAGGAGGCTAAGAGATAACTTAATAGAGATGTACAAAATTATGAGGGTCCTAGATAGAGTAGACAGGAAGGACCTGTTTCCCCTAGTGGAGAGGTCAATTACCAGGGGGCACAGATTTAAGGTGATTGGTAGAAGGATTAGAGGGGACATGATGAAAAACATTTTCACCCAGAGGGTGGTGGGAGTCTGGAATTCACTGCCAGGAATGGTGGTTGAGGCAGAAACCCTCAATTCTTGTAAAAGCTACCTAGACATGTCCCTGAAGTGCTGTAACCAGCAAGGCTATGAATCAGGTGCTGGAAGGTGGGATTAGATTGGTGACTCGTTTTTTCAGCTGGCACGGACATGACGGACTGAATGGCCTCCTTCTGTGCCATAATTTTTCTATTGTTTCTATGGTTTTAAACGTTCAACTGGTTTGCGACCACAGGAGAAGAATCATGCACGTTTGTGCACGTTTCCCAGGGAGCTGTCATGACTCCTAAATTTTGAGGAGCTCCCAGCTGCCAGAAGTTTTCAAGGAACCAGCCGAAGTGGACGACTGGATCTTAAATGACAAGGGTCACATGGTTGATGACACCAGTACGTCATCCCCAAAGCATTGCTGAAGAGAGGTACAATGTAACTCACACATCCACCAGAGACATCACTGAACACACCATTGGCATGCTGAAAATGCGATTCCACTGCCTTGACTGGCCTGAAGGGGCTTTCAGTACGCGCCACAGAGGGTGCCATGAATAATCGTCTGCTGTACCTTGCGCAACCTTGCAATTAGACACGGTAACATTCTACAGATGGAGGAACAGGAGGAACACCAGTCCTGCTCAGATGATGATAACTATGAAGAGGGTGAGGAGGTGGACAACAATAACAATGATAACATCATCGATATGAAGGCCATGGAGAGACATGCAAGGAACATCAGGGAGAACTTAATTTATGCACGTTTCAGCCAACAATAAGCCACATCATCAAGGAACGTTGGGAGGAGAAACATAACAATTCCCCACAGAAATTCACTTCTACCTGAGGTCTTATTCATCACTGCAAACTTAACAAAGCATTGCTGCACTTTCATGTGATTGGCATTTGAAATCGTCTACAGGCTACGATGAATGCAACGCTGCAAGCAGTCTTACGTTATGACCACAGAAATGTAAAAGTAAGGCAATATAGTGGTGGAAAATGTTAATAATTATCAATAGGAAAGCAGCCATCATTGAAGACCGAAGGCTCAAATTTCAATGAGAAATTGGCTCTGGTCATTTTTCTGATATGCTTTGCAAACAACATTGCATTCTGCCATAGGCCTCGAAAAAAACATCTTTATTTCCATCTGAAACAAAGCAAAAAATTAAATAGAGTGGATCAAATTTTAAATGAAATAAATATATACTGAAAAATCTTTACTATTGTCACAATACGTACATCACCCATGCCGCCTTCATGCTGAAAATTGTTTCAATTTTCTTTTTCTCCCACTACATCTAGGTGCTATCCCAGTAGCAGCTGAAGTGGAGGCAGTCTGCTCAGTGCGCTGCCCCATTGCTATGGATGACCATGGCGGGCGTCCTCTGGAGGAAGGGGCCTTGATGGCTCCATCCTTCTGGGGTCTGCAGAAATGGTGCCTGAGAGTTCCCCATGTGCTCGCCTGCTAGAGGTAAGGGGGTCAATGTCAGGAGGGAGGATGAGACGCCGCTTACCCTAGGGGTGTCCTGAGAGGAAGGTCAGGGCAGCTGGCATGCGCTCCTCCTCTATCTGGGTGCATGATGGCTCCTGCCTGTCTCCATGAGGAGAAGGAGAACCCAGAGGGAGGTCCAGGTTCCTCACCCCCTCCCGCTTGGACTCTGCTGCATGGAACCCATGGCAACAGCGATGGAGTGCAGGTCAGACTGTGTATGGCTTAAGTGCTCAACCAGACTCACCTTGGAGCTCGCCAAACTCTTGACTGAGGAAGCCATATGCTCATATGTCTGAGACATAGAAGACATCGTGGCTTGCATGGAGTCTTCCATGGTATGTCCAAAGCCACGCATGACCTCAGGCATCTCAGACATATTTTCCACAGGGCTTTGGTGCACATCCAGCAGACTTCTTGTAGCTACAAACAGAAAATCATCATGAGTGTGGGACTGGGCAGGGGCCTGGTCCCCAACAGTTCTCCAATTGTCTAGGGACCCTGTTGGTACATGCTCCCTCTGGGACGTGTCTGTGTTGTAACCACCAACTTGTGACCCAGATTCTAATCTTAAACCCTGCCGTGAACCGTGTGGATGTATCTGCGCTGGCGGAGATGCAAGAAGAGGCAGGTGACGGTGCACCCTTTGGGGCATTGACTTCTTCCTCCCCAGAGGAGGAGTCTTGGGCCATGTGGTGTTCCAAGACTCGAATGCGGGCATCTACAGTGCAACCACAAACAGAGGCACTTTAAGCATCTGTGCACGTGAGTTCACACAATTTCCTTTAGTGTTCACATATGGCTGCAAAAGTGGAGATGACGCTTCATCCTTACACCTTGTGGCTCCTGTCTCGCCATCTCCGCTCGCCCTGCCTACTTCCTCTCTTGCGATCTCCAACACTTCCTCCTCAGCCGTGGTCACAACCCTGATGTCAGGGACCCTGCCTCCCGTTTTATCATGCTCGCGCTGGTTGTGGCTGCGTTTATCCTGCAGGAGACAGTGCAGATTTTACGACATGGCAAAAAATGCATCACAATTGTTGCACAGATGCATCAACATCATTCATTCTGCAGTGGCTTTCGTATGACACCTGAACAATGCCAATCTTCATCTTGATTCACAATCATTTAGTGAATGGCACCAAGGCTGCTCACGCATTCCACCACATTTCTTGTGCATCCTCTACCTTAAAGACATGGAGCCACAGTGGAAAAAAATGGAGCTGCTTCTCCAAGACCACTTATCCTTGCCAATCTGAGCAAGTCATTGATCTGTTTGCGGCACTGCACCCAGATTCTGCACATCACCCCCGCTTCAAGACCTCCTCTGCTACCTCCACCCAGGTCACCTTGGGGAGGCGGGAGAGTGTTCTGACTCCATCTGCAGGGGACCGGACCTTCCGCCGTTCCCTGCCAGCCTGGAGGAGAACCTGCAGGGAGGCATCATTGAACCGTGGGTCTGGTCTCTACCTACTGGCTGACATCAGACTCACTTTTGCTGCTTGGAAAATAAATGTTGTGAAGTTGGTGGAGACTTTCACAAGATAAGGGAGGCAAAAACATTTTGAATTAAGTAAAAATTTCGACTTAGGTTAATCTGAAGATACTTACATGAAGGAAGGCTGATGGTCCTTGAGGCTGAAAGCACAGAATGTTTTATATCTATGGCGACCATGGTGCTTGGGCCAGTGACAGCGGGTTCCACCAATGAAAGGTCCCCGCTGCATGATCTCACGTGTCTTCTATGCCTGTCACCGCACGGTTCATTTACATATAAAATTGCGTGTAAAACGAGAAATGCGGCGGATGCAGAAGTTACGCCAACTTCCGGTCCCGCCGTCGCGAACACCGCAGGACTAATAAAATCCTAGTCAATGAATCAAGTTGCCTTGTACAAATCATCAAATACAGACCATTAAATGAACCTGCCCCATTTGGGCATTTGCTAATTTTATTTTATATAAAACAGATAGCTTAGGCAAGTGACCATAGCTCCTAGTTGTAAAACCGACGCATCTTTGTAAAAAGAATCTGAAAATGAACATTTGCCTCATCGTCTGCAGGATGTTAAATGGTAAAGTAAAACATTCACCAACTTTTCTATTGATTGTGTTCACTTCTTTTGCCATGGGGTGGTGTGAGAGAGTTCAGATTCTGAAATCTGTTTCAGTCTCCTTATTTAAATATACAGAGAGAAAATGTAACCATGCTTTGAATAAAGAATATCTATCAACTTCAAAAAAATCCAGGAGATTTGGGAGAATCATGGACAAAAGGAGGCTTCTATGATGTGATCTTAATGTTGCTACCAATTCGACAGTTTGTGAACCTCCACAAATGCACTGATGCTTAGCAGCAGATATATTTGATCAAACATTTTAGGCTGTACAAGCAATCAACCCTTCTATTTAGTTACTTTATTTATATTTTCCCCACTTTCATTGTCAGAATCATAGAATGATACTGAACAGAAGGAGGCCATTCAACCCATTGTGCCTGCACCAGCTTTTTGAAAGAGCTGACAATTTTGTCCCACTTTCCTATTCTTTCCCCATTGCCCTGTAAATTTGTTCCCTTCAAGAATTTATCCAATTTCCTTGTGAAAGTTACCACTGAATCTGCCTCCACCTCTGCTCTCAGGCAGTGCATTCCAGATCTTAACATCTCTGTTTACAAATTCATTTCCTCATCTCCCCTCTGTTTCTTTGATCTTAAATCTGTATGTGGCCCCTATTGCCATTGGAAACTGTTTTTCCTTATTTATTCTATCAAACCCTTCATGATTTTGAAAACCTCTATCAATTGACCAGAACGCACTAATGAGGGCCTAACCAGGGATTTATAAATGTTTGACATAACTTCCTTGCTTTTTACTCCATGCCTCTACTTATACAGGCAAGGATCTCTTATGCTTTTCTAGCAGCCTTCTCCTGCCACCTTAAGGCTTTTTCGTTCCTGCACTTCCTTTAAAATTGCACCGTTTAATTGTTAATGCCTCTCCTCATTCTTCCTATCAAAATGAATCACTTCACACTTCTCTGTGTTAAGTTTCATCTGCTATGTGTCTGCCCTTTTCACCAGTCTGTCTATGTCCACCTCACCTGTATTAGTATTCTTCTCACTGTTTACTACACTTCTAAGTTTTGAGTTAAAAGCAAACTTTGAAATTATGCCCTGTATGACCAAGTCATTTCCAAAAGAGCAATGGTATCAAGACCAAATCCTTGGGGACATCACTGCACACTTCCCTCAAGTCTGAAAAATAACCACTCATCTCTCCTGTCTGCTTTCTGGTCCTTAGCCAGTTTCTTATCCATGCAGCCACTGCCCTTTAATCCCCCGGCTTCAATTTTGCTAACAAATCTATTATGTGGTACTTTATCAAATGCCTTTTGAAGTCTATGTACACAACATTAACTGCACTACCCTTATCAACCCTCTGTTACTTTAGCAAAGAATTTAATCAAGTTAATCAAGACACAATTATATTTAACAAATCTGTGCCGGCTTTCATTTATTAACCAATATTTTACCAAATGCCAGTTAATTTTGCTCCAGACTAATGTCCCTAGAAGTTTTCCCACCAACAACATTAGGCTGACTGGTCTGTAGTTGTTGGATTTATCCATTACCCCTTTTTTAAAAAGGGTTGTAACATTTGCAATCCCAGTGTTCCGGCACCATTCCCATATCTAAGGAGGGTTGGAAGATTTTGACCAGAGTCTCTGCAATTTCCACCCTGACTTCCCTCAGCATCGTAGGATGCATCCCATCTAGACTGGGTGTTTTTTTTTACTATGAGTGCTGACAACCTTTTAAATATATATTTTTACCCTATCCAATTTCTCTACTGCCTTCTACTTTACTGCAACATTGGTAGCATCCTCCTTAGTGATGACGAATGCAAAGTACTCATTTAGTACATCCCCTCTGCCTCCACAAAAATATGTCTTGTTTGGTCCCTGATCAAACATACCCTTTTATGACTATCCTATTACTATTTCTATGTTTATAAAATACAGTTGGGTTCCATATTATGTTACTGACTAATCTGTTTCCATAGACTCTCTTTGCCCCTCTTATTTCCTTTTTCAGTTCTCCTCTGAGTTCAGTTTGGTTCTCTACTAAATTATGGGTGTTATATTTATCATAAGCTTACAATTTTCTGTTTCATTTTAATCTCTATATCTTTAGTCATCCAGAAATCTCTAACTGTGGATGTCCTTCCTTTCCCCTTTTTTGGGAATGTGTCTAGTCTGTACCCAAACTATTTCCTGCTTGAACACCTCCCATTGCTCATTTACTGTTTTGCCTGCCAATCTTTGATTCCAATACAGCTGGCCCAGATCCTTTTCCAACTTATGGAAATTAGCCCTACTCCAGTTAAGTATTTTTGTGTTTGAATGAGCCATGTCATTTTCCATAACTACTGTTCAACTTAATGATATTGTGATCACTATTTCCTTAATGCTCCCCCTACTGAAACATGCTCTACTTGCCCGACTTCATTTCCCAGAACTAGATCCAATACTGCTTCCTCCCTCAGTGGAAGCATGTTGATCAAGAAAGCTTTTTTGAACACATTTCAGGAATCTGGCCACTCTTTGTTCTTTATTCTGTTATTTTCCCAGTCTATATTAGAATAATTGAAGTCTCCCATCATCACTGTATTAAAGTTCTTGCATCTTTCTGCAACTTGCTCATCCCACTATTTGGCAGCTTATAGTATACAGCCAGCAATGTAATAGCTGTTCTATTTTTCCTTAATTTTATCCAAATATATTCTGTCTTTGAACCCTCATGTACATCATCCTTTCCATTACTGCAACAGAATCTTTGATCAATACTGCCATACCTCTCCTATTTTTTCTTTCCTAACTTACCTGAATACATTATAACCAGGAATATTAAGTGCACGTTCCTTCCTTTTTTTTAAAGCCATATTTCTGTTATTCCCACAATATCATAATCCCATTCATTAGACTGCAAGATGCAGCATTATCCATTTAGACACTTGCTGACCTTGCAACACTCCAGGATAAGTGTCATCTATTTCTGCAGATTTATTTACTTTGAGCTCGTTTAGACTGCCCAGAGCATCCATCTTATATATGTTATAGTTGCTGTTTATACTTGGGCTATGTTTGTCATGACACCTTCCCCCAAGACCAAAGAAGCCTGGATGGAGATTGCAGTGGAAGTCAGCAGCCGCAAGAGGCTGAACGAACTCATGAGATCTGCCAAGGTAGGTGCACCACACTGTCTGCACCTTAGGGGCTTACATATGGCGAAGCATGAGGGTGAGCTAGTTAGAGAAGGGATGCCAACCCAGTTCCTAGCAATTGGGACAGACAGCAGCATTGGTTGTGGCAGACATGGCAGCATATCAGTTAATGGCCCCGGCCCATCTCAGGCGAGTCCTGCACAGCTGCTTATGAGTGGCCATGTGCAAAAGGCATACATGTGGAACCATCATGGACAGTCAGGCAGCCAGTATCATAGGCAACGTGCATGTCTTTGTCAGGCGATTCACAATGGTCTTCTGTGTGCTTTCTGGAAAAGACAGCCCACAACTCCCGGGAAAGGGCAAAGACCAGCAATGCTGTCCTGTACCTCTTAATCCTGACCCACAGTGTGGACAGCATGGGGACCATTCTATGATGATGAGATGGAAGGGGAGAGATGAGAGAGTGAGTGGCCTAATGGAGAGCCTCTGGTGAACATGAAGCATTGTGCTAATATACGCACCACTTATCAGATGGAGCTCCATACTAGGAGTGCACTGAAGGATGTGATGGAATGCTCATCATCCTCTAATCACTCTTGTCTCTCATGCATGTCAAAGACAAGAGCTGCCAGCTGCAGAGACTGAGGTCAGCTGTCCACCTCCGAGGAGGAGGGAGCCTTAGAGGACGCACTGTCACATCATTCTCCCGCGCCTTTCACCAGTGCAGATACTCTCACGTTAGTGGATATGTGTTCACGAGTAGATCTAGGATCACAATCTGGTGAGTTCACCACAGACATGCCCAAGCAGCTGATGGAGGCTGTGACAGCCAAGGTCACTGAAACTAGGAGGACTGTGGGAGGCCAGGGTGATGCTAAGCCTCAGGCTGATGACATTCCCCTAGAATCATCAGCAAGTTGGAAAATGCTGGAGCTACAGGGTGAGGTGAGGAAACATTTGACAGAGATCCCAGGGGCTATGCGCACTCATGTGTGGACAATGGAGGAGTCCATCCAGGCCATGAGTGCTGTCATCTCGCTGGCAGACACACGCATGGCTTCTGCCATGGAGAGATTGGCAACCTTCATGGAGAGCCTGATCCAGCAGACCACTCATTGGATGCCAGCGACGTGCACGGACCTGAACGCCATTGCCAACTCCAGGAGCCTCGTGCAACAATGGCTTGGCGAGAGGGAGTCGAGGCAACTAGCATCAGGACCAGGGAGCAGCATTCCTCAGGTGAGCAAGGAGGTACAAGTGTGCCTTGAAAGGGAGTAGAAGCATCTGCCTGAAGCATCTGGGGCCTCCCCTCAGGGGGCTCCTGGTGTGAACAGTGGCTCGCAGCCCCTCTGTCAGTTACACCAGTGCCTTATTCAGCTGCAACAACAGAGGAGACTCCTGCACTTCTGCAGGAGGCCCTCAATGTTCTGGGGTCGACTAGGCCTCAGGCAGTCACAAATTAAAGGGCAAGGTTATCCCAGGGCACAGGGCAGCAAGGTCAGTAGCCTGCCTGCACCTCAGCAGACAGGGCTAGGGTAGCACTATGTAGGAGCACCTGGAAGTGATTTAAGAAGAGGACCTAGCTGCACTCAGCATTCATGTGTTATATTTTTTTGATTCCTGAAACCTTGAAAATATTTGTAATGCCATTAAACATCTGATGTGGCAATTATCCTTGCATCTCTCGGGAGCACCCTGGCTCCGTCAAAGGGTTTACAGCATGGGAGCACACCACATGCAGTCAAGGCACTCGTCATGCCACAGCTTCCAGTCTGGGACCAGGTAAATGGTAAGGTTAAATGAACAATGTGGCACCAGAGCTGCAGAGTGCTAAAGCTTTAATAGATTGCATGATTCTGTCAGTAAGGATCATGTGTTCTGTTCCTGTATGAGCACATTCTGAGCATCCCTTGCATGTATCCCATGGCGTCTTGCCTGTGGTCCCTGGGGCTCTTCAGCATCCTGCACCTGGTCATCATTTTCCTCCATCTCCTCATCCTCAGAGGAGGCATTGTGCTCAACGATATCCTCAGTGTTCAATTGTTGTCCCCTCTGGAGCACCAGGTTGTGTAGAGCACAGTACACCACAATCATACGGGAGACCCTTGCTGGGTCATACTGAAAGGCACCACCAGAACTGTCCATGCATCTTCAGAAGCCCTATGGCCTGCTCGATGGTCACTCGAGTTGCTCTGTGGCAGGCATTGTATCTCTCCTCTGCCTCAATGCTATGGCCGTTCAATGGGTAGCGCTTGTCATCCAGTATCCATCCTTGAAGGCGTACGGGGGATCAGAAAAGGTCTGGCACCTGGGACTGCCTTTGTGCGTAGGTGCATGTCTGCTTCTGAGGAACCGTGCACTCACCTGCAGGAACCATTTGCAGCAGTCACAGACCCGTTGCACTGTGTGGAAGCCCTTCCTGTTGATGAAGGCTGCAGGTTGGACAGTGGAAGCCTTGATGGCCACATGCCTGCAGTCGATGACACCCTGCACCTTGGGGAATCCAGTGATGGCCCCGAATCTGACAGTCCTCTCAGCCTGTTTATCCAGATCGCTGTGAAAGCGTACGTATTGGCTGGCCTTCTTGAACATTGCATTGGTAATCATCTTGATTCAGCGATGAACCACAGACTGGGAGATTCCAGACATATCTCCAGTGGATCCATGGAATGATCTAGAGGCGTAGAGGTTCACTGCCATATGACCTTCAACACCACTGGCACTGGGTGACTATCATTTCCCATGGGGCTCAGCTCGTCCTCCATCATGACACACAGCTCTCTAATGGCCTCCCTGGGAGGCACAGTCTTCGGCAACACTGCTACTCTGACATCTGAAGGTAGCTGAGACACGATCTGTTGACCCTCTCTGCCGGGTAACCTCTTCTCCACGCAGGAAGCTGGTTGTGTGCCCCTCTGCGTCGTTCCCCTCTGTCCCCTCGCACCCCACCTCCCCCCCACCCCGCAGGCTGACGCTCCTGCTGTCCCTCCTTATTGGAGCAGCTGAAACCTGAGTGAATAAGGCCTATTGATTCACTCAGTGCCCAGGGCCTCCTTCCACCCACTCAAGTGCCAGCATCAATATGGCACGTTGGCAGTGAGTTCCTGCTGCTCTGGCACCTTTTCCCCTTCTCCCAACTGTATATGCCGATGCCTGCACTGTTCCACCTTCCCTGCAAAGGCTCACCAGTGCTCTTGACGGTTGCCGTTTGCAGCCAGAACTAACCTCCCACTTGCTCATCACCTCATTATACATGGTGAGGATCTAAAGCCCTGTGGTTTATGTGCAGGTCTGGAAAAATCCAAAAACCCTTGTAAAATACAAGTTAATCGCCTTTTCACCAAGCTTAATTACCCGTCTGCCTTGTGGAAGCATGATACTCACCCACCACGCTGGCCGCTCTTATCAATATCGGGATCCTGCGTGAAGGCATCAGGCTTTCGTCCCGATATCTTCCCACCTGATATTTCAACACCTCCCAGCCTGCCTCCAAAGAGCTGGGAAAATTCAGCTCTCTGATCCTCTGATTAACCTTTTAATATGTACCTGCGTTTTCTTATTTTCCTCTCAGAGAATCCCTTCCCTGTTCTCCCTGCAGGATGCGTACAGGCCGTTTCTTCTTTATCTCACTTCTAATTTGCTTGTTCTTCTATTTAGAGTCACGCTTGTTTAGCCAGAACTTGTTGGTTTTGTGTATGTGTTCAATTTGTTGTAAGAAGGGCAAGAGGCAGGGATGAAAAATGAATGCTGAGTTTCCTTCTTTTTCGCTGCCTATATTCAGTACAAGGAAATTGGCTTCATTGCATTATTCAGCACACATGCAACCACTCTTAGGAAAAGAAAGGAGGAAATTAAAGCAGGGGAGGGAATAAATAAAAACGAGTTCAGCAAGAGAATTGAATAGGGCAGAAAACTTCTATACATCGACCAGTAGCAATCAAATCTATTTTACCAAACTGGCCTTGTTCATCCTGCTTGGATTTCTGTTAAATTCTCTTGACTCAGTAAAAGCTCTGCTGGTGGCCATTAAATTTTAAACATTTCAAACAGCTCTGCAATTTTAGGCCAGGATACCTTGAGCAACTATGAAAACAGCTTTCACACCACATTGAAGTTGCACTCCATGTGATGTCAATTCCGATGATGGTCTTTTCCAGGGAATTCACACCACTTCCATTACTTTATTCAAACTATTGTGGCAAAGAGCACATCACCAAATGAACCAATGGTCTCACAATATAATTTGCTTCAAATGGAATGGGAAAAGTGCGACTTACTTCCTAATTCCAGTGTGAATCAAGAAGGAAAGAAATGAGAGGGGAAGGTCGAATGTTGAAAAAGTACTCTGTGCCTCAAAGCAGGGAGGCTGGACCAGAAAGGTGTTAGATACCAACTTCAAGAGTCATTGTCCCAGAAGGATACTGCGGTTCAGCTGAGGTCCATGGAACCAAATAGGTCTACAGTACAGAAGGAGACTATTTGTCCCGTGGGGCTGAATTTTACCAACCCCTCAACTTCGTGGGTTGTGGCGGGGAGGCCCGTAAAATGCTAACGGGAACGGCCCGCCATGACCCACGACTCCGAGAAGGTCCCACTGAATATTAGTGGCGTCGGGGCGGCCCCCCCTACCGCCAGGCAGCGGGGCCTTCACTAAAATATTGAAATCAGCCACATTAACATGCAAATGAACTTACCTGCCATCGGTGGCTGTCCCACGCCAAATTTACAGCGCTGGTGGGGAGGGGGAAGGAATAAAATTATCAGGGAGGGGAGGGGGCAGAGGTGGGAAAACTATTCCTATTGGTTGTGGGGATGGTGGGAAGGGGTTGAGGGTCAAAGATACTAAACATCGGGATGGAAAGTTCAGAATTTCAAAAAGTGTAGTTTTGGGGGGATAGGTCCATTTATGTGTTTAGGACACACTGGGAGGTGGGATAGGGGATTCAATGTTACATTAAATGTTTATTAATGTTTTTAAGCTCACCGGCACTGGTAAATATTTAAACATATCCTGAAAGGCTTGAAGCCCTTTAAAAATGGCGCTGGTGCCTGCACAGTGGTGCCGGATGCCGTTGCTGGGGACATAGCGGCCGCCCCTCTACGTCATCGGGGGCAGACGCTCCGTGCCCTCCATTTAAATCTGCCCCCGTGTGTAATATCACGGGAGCTTTGCGGCAGCACTTCCGTGTCGGAAGACCACCGCCTTCACAGCACACTGCCATGGAGCATGATGCACTGATAAAATTCAGCACATTATCTACGTGTTGACTCTATCCCTGTTCTGTTCCTATAACCCTGTATCTTCCTCTGCTTCAAATGTTTATCCACATTTTCCTTAAAACATACAATGATCTCTGCCTTAATGTGTGGCAAAGCATTCCATGCTCTAATTGATAACTTCTCCCCCATCCAGAGGAAACAGAAATTTCCTTATCCACCCTCCCAAAGTGCAACATCATTTTGAAAACCTCTGTTAAATCTCCTCTTAGCCTTCTTTGTTCCAGCCCATTAACCCAACAATTACATTTCTATAAGTGCAAAAATTTTAACTTTAACCAAAAAAGATAAAATTTGTCAGAAACTTAGCAACTAAATATCATTAAATTCCTGTAAGAATCAAACTCCACTTACTTCCTCTGTAGCTGCCTCATTTCATTCTTGCCTTGTCTCTCTTGCTCACATTCAACCTTTGCATGATTTCAATGTTCAGTAAATTGGTAGCTCATGAAACAGAGTACCAGATGGTATCAGCCAAAGGTCATTTCTTTTGAGGTCACATGACCTGGGGCCTTGGATAAGACAGAGTCTTAATGTCTGAAGGCATTGCGTAATAATTCTTCTGGATTCTCGTTATCAGTATTGCATGCTTTTTGTTGAAGTTCTGCCTTTTATGACTTTTTAGATGTCCGTTTACTTGAATTAAACCTTTACAAAGGGATTTACGCAACCATACTGCCCACTGATTAGTTCAGTCATCCCAAGTGGGACTCTCTTTAAAGTGGTTTAAGGTATTTAAAATCAGACTCCTTTCGCTAAAGTTTTTCAGAATGGTCAGAAGGTATTGAAAGTTGACTGTTTTACAAAGCTTTTCAGGAAGTGCACAAAGGTTTCATTTGTTTTAGATGCTTTCAAAGGAATTTAAAAGTTCTAATAAAAAAAGCATAACTTTAAACTCACCCTCTTGACAGCAAAGTGTAAAGATCAGATCCGCTGCCATTTTGTCCATTGCAGGGTTTCCAATTTTGATTTATGGGCAACTGACTGGCGGAACGCTCTGTTCGGCCCCTACCCTTCCTCGTTCCAGCGGCAAAATGGCACCTGCAATTGTGAGATCAGAACTCTGATGAAAGGTCACTGACCTGAAACATGAACTCTGCTTCTCTCTCCACAGATGCTGCCTGACCTGCTGTGTATTTCCAGCACTTTCTGTTTTTATTTCAGTTTCCCAACATCTGGAGTATTTCGCTTTTATTTTAGCCTGCAATTGTGAGACCTGGGCCTCATTTAAATTTGGCAAACAAGCTGTGGGGTACCAAACAGGCAGAGTGTGCATAACAGTCTCTGATCAGTTCCAACTTAAAATGGCAATCGGGGTCCTATTTATATCATAGGACCTCAATTTCCATATTAAAAGAGGCCTATCACCTGAAACAGCACACCTGCTGGTCAGTCTCTTGTAAAATGCAGTTGGCCGCATCACTAGTATTAGCAGGATGATAAGACTACCAATCCCACTTTGAGGCCATTACCACCCCACTAATGCAAGGTGAAGGCAGCAAAAGTCACCCCCTTGCAGGGGTGTAAAACGACCGGCTGATTTGATCCCATCATTCTTCCGTCAGGCGGATTAGGTTAAAATTACTGTCAAGGTGTTGCTTTTGTCTAAGTAGAAAATATAAAGGGTTTTCCAATTATTTATTCAACAACTTATATTTCCAAGATGTGACTCTGCTGCCAAGTGAGATAAAGTACGATGTAACAGAGAGACAGAGAAAAGTTATAGTATGTGTACAGCTAGCTAAATTAAGATGACAGTAGCTCACCACACCCACATTCCAGAGCTGATACTAGAGCATCAAGAAACACTGTACTCTTCAATGCCACCGCCAGCCACTACTCAGGGAAAAGATTCTAGGATTTTATGCCACTTCTCTATATGAGAGCAAGAACATTCGGTCTACCAATGATGCACTTAATATAGACTATGAACTTAAATCTGAAAAGACCTTGCCATAAGCACATGATGTTACCTGTGGCTTAGTTGGTAGCACACTTGCCTCTCCGTCAGACAATTGTGGGTTCAAAACACAGCACCACACTCAAGCATCAAACTAAATAATGATAACAGCAATTTGTATTTATATAGTGTCTCTAACATAACAAAGTGTCCCAAAGCATATCACAGGAATGTTATAGAACAAAATTTGGCACAGAGTCCAAAAGAGAGTTGAGCACAACATCTAGGCTGATATTCCAGTGCAGTATTGAGGGAGTGCTGCAGTGTTGGAGGTGCTGTCTTTCAGATGAGACACTAAACTAAGGCTCTATCTGCCCATTTGGGTGGTCATAAAAGATCCCATGCTGCTATTTGAAGAGAAGCAGGGGAGTTCTCTCTGGTGTCCTAGCAATTTTTTTTTCCTTGAACCACCATCACTAAAACAGATGATTACATTGTTGATTGTGGGAGCTTGCTGTGCACAAATTGGCCTCATATTTGGAGTCATAGAGTTATACAGCACAGAAGCAGGCCCTTCGGCCCATCGTGTCCATGCTGGTCATCAAGCACCTATCTGTTCTAATCCCATTTTCCAGCACTTGGCCCGTAGCCTGGTATGCTATGGCATTTCAAGTGTTCATCTAAATGCTTCTTAAATGTTGTGAGGGTTTCTGCCTCTACCACCTCTTCAGGCATTTCCTACATTACAACAGTGATGTAGACTTCACTGGTTGCAAAATGCTTTGGGATAGCCTGAGGTTGTGAAAGGTGTTATATAAATGCAAGACTTTCTTCTTTATTTTATAATCAAACATATGCATCATAACTATATTATTTGTTAGTAATCAAACCCACTCAATGTTGCAATATTTTGAAGCTCACAGTTAAATTATTGATGTGGTTATGATGATTTTGATTCTGGTGATTGATATGAACTATTGGTTTACTTTTAACACCTATCCTTAACGTTGTGGTGTATTAATTCTATCATTGCAGATTTAGTACATGGTGTTAGCAAAGAAAGCACTTGTATTTATTGATCACTGTTCACACCCTCAGGGCATCCTAAAGATTTTCACTGCCAATGAATTACATTTTTAAGTCAATGCTATTTTTTTTGGAAACATGACAGCCAGTTTGCTTGAGACAAACAGCAAAACAGAAATGGTCAATTAATCAGTTTTGATGGTGATGTTTTGAGAGATGAATGTTGGGAGAACCCAATGTTCTTCCTCAAATAATGTCATGAGAACTTTTACATCCACCTGAATAGGCAAATGGGGCCTCAGTTTAACATTTCATCCAAAATACAAATATCTCTGGCAATGCAGCACCACACTCATGTGTCAAACTAAATAATGACGACAACAACAACATCTTGTATTTATATAGTGTCTCTAATCTAGTAAAATGTCCCAAAGCGCATCATAGGAGTATTATAAGAACATTTGTCACGGACTCGTATAAGTTGATATTCAGGCAGCCGAACTCATCAAACCTGGCCAAAGAGCTAGGATTTTAAGAGCATCTTAAAGGGGGAAAGAGAGGGAGAGGGGCAGAGAGGTTTAGGGGGGGAATTCCAGAGCTTAGGGCCTTAGTAGCTGAAGGCACAGCTGCCAATAGTGGATTAAAATCAAGGATGCTCAAAAGACCAGAACTATTGGAGCACAGAACTCTTGGAGGGTTGTGGGGCTGAAGGCAATTACAGAGATAGGGAAGGCTGAGGCCATTGAAAACAGGGATGAGAATTTTAAATTTGAGCTATTGCTTAAATAGGACTCAAGTAGGTCAGTGAGCACGGGGTGATGGGTGAACAGGATTTGGTTCAAGTTAGAACACAGGGAACAGAGTTTTGAATGACCTCAGGTTTACAGAGTGTAGAACATGAAAGGCTGATCATCACTTAAAGCCCATCAGTAATCAGCCATGTGGTAGGTTTTCTAAACTTATTGCATGAGCAGTTTCTATGTTTCTCACAGCAACTGAACTCTTTTGAGGAATGAATGTAATTTTGCCTCCGGCTTGTAAATTGTACTCGTGTCATGTACTGTCGGCAAATGAGACTCAGTAGATTTTCAATTGTACTCGAGGAATATGTTAAACTGCTCCGTGTTAATTAACATGGAATTGGATTGTTGTTTCACTTGCAATTTAATTACAGAAATCATGTCCCTGTTCCACCATTTGAAGGGGCTGCTCCTCACTTTCTGACTGCACTTCAGTCCCAAGCTCCTTGATCTGTGGCTGCCAGGTACAGAAGGAGGGGGTGGTGCAGACAAATTGGAGGACCACCTTGAGGTCTGCCAAGGTGGCCATCTGCAGGTTCAGGTAGGACACAGCGTGTAGGGGTGATCGCTCTGGCTGCCTGCCTCACTTCCATGGCATTGTCTGCACCCAATGGCCCTGGAAATGGAGCGCAGATTGTCTGCTGGTACGCTTGAGGCCTTGACTAACCAAAGGGCACTGGAGGGACAGGATGGTATAAATGACTGTGGAAATAATAGTATTATTTAATTTAATAAGTTTCCTTTTTCTTTTGTATGATTTGGGTGTTTATTAATTCTGTCCCTCTAAAAATGGGGCAATTTCATTGGATGCCTTTTACTTGGGTTAATGACACTGGAGTAGCCAATGTCTGCTGATGGGTAATTTAGTAAAGGAATACAGAAACTATGCTGTGGTCTAACCTTTAACGAAGCAGCTTCAGTAGAAAACAACTCTTCAAGTCAGGTTTACAGTGAGAGAAAGTGGTTAGTCACTTTACGGATGTCTCAGGGGCGCACAGATGTCTGAAGGATAACTTGCTCATGCTAATAGTTGCCGCATCTCTCGGCCTAAAACTCAACAAAACCTGGCAAAACCAAATGGCATGAGCAAAAAAGGTGCTGTAAATTTATTCATGTTACCAGATGAATATTACTCAAGTCCTACTACTGGATACAGAACTGTTTCAGAAAATACTAACATATCAAAGCCACTTTGAGGTGAAGAATGGAGTTTGAGTTATATATTTTTAGTATATCATCCACGCAAAAAATGATTTCATTAACACAAATTGTGACTGCCACTGGAAGTAAGTGAGATATGGCAGTTTTGGTAACATCTCTCTCTCTTTCTCTTTGGCCTCCTTGACTCAAACGACAATGGGTAAGTGCCTGGAGGTGGTCAGTGGTTTGTGAAGCAGCACCTAGAGTGGCTATAAAGGCCAATTCTAGAGTGACAGGATCTTCCACAGGCGCTGCAGATAAAATTGGTTGTTGGGGTTGTTACACAGTTGGCTCTCTCCTTGCGCTTCTGTCTTTTTTCCTGCCAACAGCTAAGTCTCTTCGACTTGCCACTCTTTAGCCCTGCCTTTATGGCTGTCCGCCAGCTCTGGTAATCACTAGCAACTGACTCCCACGACTTGTGGTCAATGTCACAGGACTTCCTGTCACGTTTGCAGATGTCTTTAAAGTGGAGACATGGACGGCTGGTGGATCTGACACTAGACTAGTTCGCTGTACAATGTGTCCTTGGGGATCCTGCCATCTTCCATGCGGCTCACATGGCTAACAGGATGCATAACTAACCCTTCCCCTAGCTCCGCACTGCCACCGGTACACTGGAGGGAGCTTTGTGTGGGTCAACAGGAGCCCTAGCAAAACTGAGGTCAATGGGAATCAGGGGAAAACCCTCCTCTGGCTGGAGTCATACCTAGCTCAAAGGAAGATGGTTGTGGTTATTGGAGGTCAATCATCTGAGTCCCAGGACATCACTGCAGGAGTTCCTCAGGGTAGTGTCCTAGGCCCAACCATCTTCAACTGCTTCATCAATGACCTTCCTTCAATCATAAGGTCAGAAGTGGGGATGTTCGCTGATGATTGCACAATGTTCAGCACCATTCACGACTCCTCAGATACTGAAGCAGTCCATGTAGAAATGCAGCAAGACTTGGACAGTATCCAAGCTTGGGCTGATAAGTGGCAAGTAACATTCGTGCCACACAAGTGCCAGGCAATGACCATCTCCAACAAGAGAGAATCTAGCCATCTCCCCTTGACATTCAATGGCATTACTATAACTGAATTCCCCCACTATCAACATCCTAGGGGCTACCATTGACCAGAAACTGAACTGGCGTAGCCATATAAATACCGTGGCTGCAAGAGCAGGTCAGAGGCTGGGAATCCTGCGGCGAGTAACTCATCTCCTGATTCCCCAAAGCCTGTCCACCATCTACAAGGCACAGGTCAGGAGTGTGATGGAATACTCTCCACTTGCCTGGACGGGTGCAGCTTCAACAACACTCAAGAAGCTTGACATCATCCAGGACAAAGCAGCCCACTTGATTGGCATCCCATTCACAGACATTCACTCCCTCCACCACCGACGCACTGTGGCAGTAGTATGTATCATCTACAAGATGCACTGTAGGAACGCACCAAGGCTCCTTAGATAGCACCTTCCCAACCCGCGACCTCTACCAACTAGAAGGACAAGGGCAGCAAATGCATGGGAACACCACCACCTGCAAGTTCCCGTCCAAGTCACAAACCATCCTAACTTGGAACTATATCACCATTCCCTCGTTGTCGCTGGGTCAAAATTCTGAAACTCCCTTCCTAACAGCACTGTGGATGTACCTACCCCACATGGACTGCAGCGGTTCAAGAAGGCAGCTCACCACCACCTTCTCAAGGGCAATCAGAGATGGGCAATAAATGCTGGCCTGGCCAGCGATGCCCACATCCCATGCATGAATAAAAAAAAATATTTTCACATCTGTGCAGCCTGAGAAAGCAGCCTTTTGACAAGCACCTGCTTCCAGTGACTTATTCCAGTTACAGAAGGGACTGTGCTTTTGTGTTAGTCCAGTTACTGCTGGACTCCTGTAAATTTTTTTGGGTCATTTTGAATTATATTTTCTGGCGAAATCATGTACAAGGAAAACTGAAAGCGCTGTTCTCCCGGGCTGCTGGAGGCAGTGCTCGGGAGAGGCATCGGCAATTTCGGGAGACTCGCGGTAGGTTGGGAATCCTACCACTCAGACAGTGAATACCGAGATGTACCCCGCAAGACTTTAAGCCAGAAGCACTTTATTCGTACCAGCCTTTTACTGTCAAGGCTGCCAGCAGAGGGAGCACCCTGATACGATCTTCCAGTTTGTTGTGAAGTCTGGGGTGAAGTTTATCTTTCGGTGGTAGTATTAAACAGGTGATGATAAATCAGAAGCTAGTTCTGGATCCTACTCCGATATTCTTTTAAGAAAATCACGCAGGCTGTAAAACAGGCTGTCCTATCGCCCATTTTACGCTACCGTCAAGGAACAATTTCACCCCTAAGGTTTCTAAAAGGTTCAAAGTCTTTGTGAAAACTTAGACATCGTTGTTTTATGGGGAAGATCGGGCGAAAATGGTCATTTTCATGAAAAGCGTCATTACGGAAAATTAAAGCATTTATACTTTTCAGTGCGACTTACGTCAACATATTGTTTGTACGCAAACGAAATGAAGTTTGATAAATGTTTGCTATAAAGATAATACTTTAAATGAATTCCCATCCACAACGTAGTGCATTGAGTTAGAAATCTGTGGGGTGCTTTTCAAAAATAAAAGATTGAAGCACTGCCTGAAGAGGTGAAGCTCAATAAGCCTCTGCTTGCCATGTTACCAGAACGTGTCTGAAATTTGTGCTTCCAACAATACAGTTGTGCTCAAAACAGAGGTACCACACATGACCTTACTTTGACCTGACTCTAATCAGGCATCAGAGATAGCCAATCTAATTACTAAAATCTAACAAGTGTTGTTTTTAGATTTTCCCTTCACGTCAGTGGACAGAATAAAACTCTAAACTAAGGCACAGCCCTGCTTTTATTTATGTAACAACATCCTGTGTTACCCAATGACAGGGTACAGATGCAATTCTGGCATTTCCTAGATGACAAGTTCCTGATCAGTCAACTGCAGCAATCAGGGTGGGAGAGTATAAGGCTTTACTTGGGACAAGCGCATCAAAGGTGAAGATGAAGGGGTGATGGAGCTGATCATCAGTTGCAGAAGTATTGTGGTGAAGAGAGGGCCAAAGGCTAGAGAGTTGGGAGTTATAAATTGAAGTTGTAAGTGATTTTTGGAAAGAGATTTTTTCCAGGGATGGATGCAAAAGAATGTGGATCTGAAAGGGGGAAGTGACTAATACAAGGAAATGATCAGAGATGGCCATGTCTGCTATTCAGACAGTGGAAATAGAGAGGCCACATGAATGGCAAGGTCAAGAGAGTCGTCGTGAATAGGGCAGGAGAGGTCAAAGGACAGGAATGCTGTAAACTTAGAGGAGAGAGGGCAAGGTGAGTTGAAACCACTGAGGATAAGGGGTCACTCAGTGGATAGACTGAGGGAGGAAAGAAGTGAGGATCTTTCGATGAAAAACTCAATGTGGAACATGGGTGTTGAAAATTAGGTTTTAAAGGCGAGGGAAGAGAGGTGGAACACGGTGAGGTTCTAAAAAGAGGACAAAAATCCTGGAGTAGACAAAGACCAAGGTGAAGTTTGATGATAAGAGCCACACTGTCACCATGGAGGTTTGGGTGAGTCAGGGGGTGAAAGATATAGACAGGTGGGGAGGTTTCAGTAAGAGCCATAATGTCAATGCAATCATCTAGGAAGAGAAGGTGCCAGATGAGTGAGGGGAGAGAACAAGGTGAGATTTAATGATGAAAGAAAAAACTTCCCCTAAAGTTCTGCTTATCCTGGTTTGCAACTTTGACTAGTTTGTCTCCTATTTCCTCTCTGAGCTTGTCTTATCCATGAGTCTTACCTTCTGCTTTCTCAGCCTTCTTTCCACTGACGTGCTGATGGCCCAACTTTCCTTCCTGGCTTCCATGCTGACATCATAAGTAGCTCCCCCTCCCAAACCCATCCTTAACCCCTCTGTCCTTGTAAATTACTGCCACCACTCCAACTTCCCTTTCCTCTCTAAAGTACTTGAATGTGCTGTCGCCTTCCAAATCTGTGCCCATCTTTCCCACTGCTCCAACTTTTCCAATCAAGTTATCCCCCCACCACAGTACTGAAATGACCCTAATCAAAGTCACAAATGACATCTTTTGCGACTGTGACCCTGTTACACTGTCCATCCTCATCCTCTTTGCAGCCATTGTCACGGTAACGTGTTAGTCCACAAATTACCAGATTTATTGAACTCAAGTTCATAGTTTACCATGGTGGCATTTGAACCCATGACCTGTAGGTTGTAAGTTCAGCACCATAACCACTCACTGCCATACATAAGAGAGGTGTTTGTTAGTTTTGATACTGTAGCTTGTATTTTCATCATTTGAAAGAAGAAAAGTTGAATTGGTAGCTGTGGCTCAACATTGCAAGGATCTTTTATATCAATTTGACAAACACAAAATAGAAAGAGCTAAGGAGGCTTGCCTTTTGAATTGATAGATGATATGGAAAGGCAACTTTTTTGAGCTAATTGAGTGTTTTCTTAAAACTATTATGAATAGTGGGGGAATAACAATAATTTCTTCACATCAAAAAACACAATCAGTCAGAGGTAAAGTGTCTCTGTGAATTTGGGAAGAGGTTGGAGAGACAAATTGGCTCTTGTGAACTGGAGGGTGCAGGACAGAGAGACATAGTGTCCTTGTACATTAAGTGGGTATTGGAGGAGGAGACTGCACCTGGGAACTGGGGAAGAGAGTGTTGCGGCAAAGAGGGAATGGTATTTCAGGAGGGAGAATGACTGTTGAGGTAGTTTTTGGGGACACGATTGCATTTATTTTACCTACAGTAACTTTTTAGATTAATAAAATCTATAAACCATGAAGCAATAAAACCAGTTCACCATTTTTAAAGTAAAGTATCTCTCAAAATGCCTACAAAAGTGAATTGGTAAGAGGTAATATTTGGAAGTATGCACAGTTTAAAATGTCCCACAAGATACTTCACGAGAAACATGGCATTATTATTTGGAGATCTGGGCTATAGAATCCAAAGACCTTTCACAAATTCCCCTGTGTTTTTAATGTGCATGAAGACTTTGGGATCAATCTTCCTGTAATAATTCTGCAAATCCAGCTGCCGCGGAACGACTGTAGATCATTTGCAATCTGCAGTATTGATACGGGATTACATTTTGCCGATTGAAAATAGAGCGGACCTTCCCTTTAAGGCACACGTCAAGAAAGCTGAATGTAAAGCAACGCAGAGGCGGAGTTAAGGGCAGTCGGCAGCGTTAGTGTGCATGGAAGAAATGAACCAGTTCAATCATAAAAAACAAGAGACTCTCATTGAAATGTCTCCAACCGGGGAAGAAACTGGAGGTAAGTGAATTTGGTTTTTCTTTATATATAATAGATTTTAGTAAATCTACAGATTAGAATTCAAAGTAAAGCATCGCCGGAGCGGAGCTGGCTGGTTCTCCCTGTACAGGGTTGCGCTGTTTTCGTTGCTGCACAAGGTAATGGAGCCAGGGGGAGGGAGAAACCTGAGATTGAGATCAGTCCAACTAACGGTCTAGCTTGGGAAGTGAAGACTTCAGAAGGGCGTCTGCTTGCCATTTAGTTTCACCAGATCAGTGGGTGCGTTTCAGTCACGCTGACTTGATAGCTTCGGGCTCCACGAATTGACACGAGTGAATATCAGTCGTGAGTTCCACCTGATGAATCATGTCAGGCTTGGCTCTCAGTTAATTTCCTTGAGGTGGTTTCTCCACCCCGGCTCCAATCTTTCCATCAATTATTTTCAAAGGGTTTCTCTAGAGCTGGAAGAATCCAGCGGGAGATAGTGTCACTCTGACCCTAAGTGAATAATATGTGGCTGGAGGGAGTTATGCTGAGGAGAGGGTTCAGACAGACTGCGGTGAAATCCCAAGTTTGGTCTCATTCATGCATCCGGGCATTGCTTCTCCAAACGGCGGAAGAGAAACACCCATTCTTTCCATCTAGCTGTTTCATCCCTCTTGATTCCCCATTAAAATGTATAAACAGCCACAATATCCAGGTACATAAAACAAGGGGCTGTGCTGTGAGGTTGCCTGCCTATATTGAGCAATTCAGAGTCTCTAGTTTTGGATGTGCACTCACTGGTACCATCCCTAACATAGACTGATGGGGAGAGAGGAGGGGCTGATAGCTCTTTCTATTGTAAGATTCAATATTACCAGTGTTTCACTTAAAGAAGATCCTTTGTTAAGGAATGGAATATTTAAGGTTGGTGCTCCGTTTTGGATCAGATCATGATTCACATTGTTGTGCTGTTCTGGACAGAATTGTCAGTACTGTTTTTCTATTGGAAAAGGTAAAATGATCTGTTGTGGGGGAGTCTACCAGTTCATAGCTCGTGGGCTGGAGTGGCAGTAAACCTCATTTAACCATCATTATTGCTTGCTCGTTGAGAATGGGCCCAGTTCTTTGGGAAATGATCAGCCTTCTGTTTGAATTGCATCTGTGTGCTGGGAGCAATTGGTTTGATTTTCCAAATGGGCCAGATTGGACAGTCAGAACTTGACATCATCCCATCAGGTGATGATAACTAATAAAATTAGGTCCTCAGACCACAGAGGCAGTTTTATTCAGCTTGTTAACAACCTGCAAATCAGCATTTGGGTACACAACCATGATTTTTCAACTAAATGGCAGTGTTGACTCGTAAAATGATCATCTTCCCATCTGCCAGGGGGTGGATAAGATTTCAAATCTGAAGAGTCAGAAAAATAAATTGCGCCTAACAGAGGTCACTGCCATTGACTCTAGAGAGGGTGGGTCAGGAGTGCCATCATCGATGCAGTGATGTCAACCCTACTGCCTCATAAATCAGGAGATGAGCTCTTCAAAAACCAAGAGATTTGGTTCAAAAATCATGAGTTGGTCCTTTTTTTTTCAAAAATAAATCACTATAAATTGACAGTTTCTAAATCATGCTAGTGACTTTATTTAATCTCTAACAGGTGAGAGCTCTTTACAAAATCTATGTACTTCCCTTTTGGGCATAACCAGGCTTAAATTCAGGGAACAATGCCTGAAGAACATCTGGCCCAAGACTGAGTCAGGTAATATTTCAAGTGTGCAAAGTGGCTGCCGAAGATGGGCATTTGGTCCTTTGCATAGACTAGTAAGAGGCCTAATGCCTGATTCTGGGGAAACTGGGATGCTCAGATATCAGGCCTGCTCCCACCCATGGGAATCTCTTTTGGAAGGCTCAGTACACTTCTTCCCCAATTTCAGTGAGGATCTATGGGTGGGAATCTACGAGTAGCGGGGGTCTCCCTCTCCCCCTCGCTCACCAATCCTGGGCTTCTGGGAGCAGCACCTTTCAGTACCAGGGTTTCATGGCATTTTGTTTGAAGGAGACAAAGACTCCGAGACTCCTCCTTGTGTCCTCTTATCTGCTCCGTGCGGTGGGACTGAGTGTCCAGAATTTTCTGATAGATCCTTTCTCTCTGGCTCCACCACAAACTAAGGATGACAAGCTACATTACCCTGTAACTCAGGCTTGGTGAAGCAAGGTAATTTGGTAGGCCCCACTTCCAGTTTCCCCTCCAGTTGGCATTCCGGAGTGTAGGCACTTGCGTAGACGCGACCGATCAGTCCCATGCGCAGTCCTATACCTGGTGCACAAGGGGTAAAGGACAATTAAAAATCCTGAATTTCAGAGTCCTTGCGCGAGAGCATGAGGGAGGGTGAATTTGACCTGAGAAATCACGTGTCTCCAAATCTATTCGTGAGAGTTGGCATGCATGCTGATGGTGTGAGAGGGTTTGCAGTTGGCAGCACTTCATCATGGTTTGGAAGCCCCAAATGTACAGGTACAAAAAGAAATCAAAAAGGTTAAAGGAATATGGCCTTTATCTCAAAGGGGTTGGAATACAAAAGGGAGGAAGTTACATTTCAGGAACCGCATTGGTGTTTCCTAAGTAATTTGCACCAAATCGACCAAATCTGTGCAAATTCTTGCAGAATTTCAGTGCAAATTGCACCCAACACAGACTGAGTTTTCGTGATCCTTTGCGTTGGTTAAAATATTTTGTGCTTGAAGCTGGCTTCACCCACAAAACTGGTCACACCACCAGATCGAATTAAACACCATTGAGAGTTTTCACTAATTGTGCTCGTTTGCAGACCTTCAAGAAGAATCTTTTAAATTAAACTGGACGCTACAAGGCATGATTTAGAAGCTCTGGAATTATTTGAATTTACTAAGAAAGTGACTGCTGTACACCAAAATCAAACTGCACCAAGTTATCACTCTTAAATATATCTTGGAGCAAAACACAAAAAACAAATTACATTCTAAAATGTTGCCTGATTGCACTGGGTTGCTGACATCCAAATCAGTTTGAGTAGAAACTCGAGGGAGAAGAAAACCTTTCTTAAAAGCGGTGCAGCTTGCACCCAGACTGCTGATTGTGTCCATCCAGTTGTCGAGAGCCCTGGTCACACTCCATTTCGAGTCCTGCGTTCAACTTTGGGTCCCACATATCAGGAAGGATATATTGCCCTCTGAGGGGTTGCAGTGCGGGTTCATCAGAATGATATTGGGACTTAGGGATTTAAATTATGAAGATAGATTGAATAAACTTGGCTTGTGTTTCCCTAAGTGTAATAGATTGAGGGTGATCTGTTTGAGGTGTTTAAAATATCAAAGATTTGATCAGGTGGAAACTATTTCTTATGTTAGAATCAAAGTTAAAGGGAGATAATCTTAGGTTATTCAGGAAAATTAGAGCTAGGCTATTCAGGAGTGAAATCAGGAAACACTTTTTCCCTTAAAGGCTCTGGATACTAGGTCAATTGGAGCTTTCAAGACTGAGAGATTTTTGTTCAGCAAAAGACATGGAGGAAAGGTAGGTAAATGGAGTTGTGATGCAGATCAACCATGATCAAATTGAATGGTGGAGCAGGCTCATGAAGCTGAATGGCCTACTCCGAATGCCTCTTTGAGTATGAAGGCATCTTCAAACAGAAGGTTGACAGGAGATTTGATAGAGGTGCTTAACATCATGAGGGGTCCAGACAGAGTACATAGAGAGAAGGGTCGAGAACTAGAGAACACCAATTTGAGGTGACTGGCAAAAGAAGCAATAGTGACATGAGGAAATACCTTGTTATGCAGTGAGTGGTTAGGATCAGGAATGCACTGCCTGAGATTTAGTCATAGCTTTCAAAAGGGAATTGGGTAAGCACCTGAAGAGAAAAGAAATTGCAGGGCCATGGGGAAAGGGTGGGGAAATGGGTCTAGCTGAGTTGCTCTTGCAGGGAGCCAGCATGGATTCGATGGGACGAATGACCTCCTTCTGTTCTGTAACCATTCTATAAATTCTATTCTATTAAGTGTCCCAGTCTGTAGCATGGTTTCCTGGGGTTTAGTCACCCCAAAGCTGTTTTGAAGTTGAATCCCCATCTATTTACAGTGGGCCTGCTCTTGAATGATATGTAATTCAGGTCACCAGAGTTCCCCAGCAGGGATGGAGATGGAACCCAAAGATTTCCATGTAGTTAGGATAATTGAGAGTAAATTATTGCACTATTACTGCCTGATTATTATCCAGCATTCTGTGAGCGGGCATGGGGGGATATTATGGCAGACTGCTACTTGATTTTTCACTATAGTGTCCATCGGACGGCAGAAGCATCTGCTGTAAAAAGATAACAAGTGAATATATATTTTTAATCATTCATGTGATGAGTGTTGCTGGCAAGGTCAGCATTTATTGCCCATCTCTGATTGTCCTTGACAGGTGGTAGCGAGTTGCCTTCTTGAACTGCTGCAGTCCGTGTGGTGAAGGTACTCTTACGGTGCAGTGCAGAAGGGAGTTTCAGGATTTTGGTCCAGTGGTGATGAAGGAATAACATGTCCAAGTCAGGATGGTGTGTGACTTGGAGGGGTGGTTTTTCCATACGTCTGTTGCCCTTGTCCTTCTGTGTGGTAGAGGTAGTGGGTTTGGGATGTGCTGTTGAAGAAGCTTGGTAAGTTGTTGCAGTGACCCTTGCATATGGTACACACTGCTGCCACTGTGCGCCAGTGGTGGAAGGAGTGAATGTTTAAGGTGATGGACGGGATGGCAATCAAGTCAGCTACTTTGTCTTGGATGGTGTCGAGCTTCTTGAGTGTTGTTGGAGCTACACTCATGCAGGCAAGTGGAAAGTATCAGAGTGGAGACAGTAAAGTAGTGGTAATGTCACTGGACTCATAATCTGGAGACCCAGGCTAATGTCCTGGAGCCACTGGTTCAAATCCCACTGTGGAATTTAAATGCAATTAATTAATAAAAATATGGATTTGAAAGTTAGTCTCAATATTGATGCTATGAAGCTATCATTGTTGTAAAAACCCATCTGGTTCACTAATGTCCTTTAGTGAAGGAAATCTGCCATCCTTACCTGGTCTGGCCTACATGTGACTCCAGACCCACAGCAATGTAATTGACTCTTAACTGCCCTCTGAAATGGCCTAGCAAGCCAGTCAGTTCAAGGGAAATTAGGGATGAGTAACGAATGCTGGCCTTGTCAGTGACATCCACATCCCATGAAAGAATAAAAAGAAACACACTCCTGACTTGTGCCTTTTAGACAGTGGAGTCAGGGGGTGAATTATTTGATGGCACAGCCTCTGATCTGCTCTTGCAACCACAGTATTTATGTGGCTGGTCCAGTTCAGTTGCTGGCCAATGGTAACCGCACCCCCCACCACCTCCTCCCCAGGATGTCGATGATGGGAAATTCAGTGATGGTAATGCTGTTGAATGTCAAGGGGGGATAGTTAGATTCTCTTTTGTTGGAGATGCAGCAATGTCCAGGGGCTGTGATGATTGGTCTCCAACAACCATCTTCCTTTGTGCTAGGTATGATTCCAACCAGTGGAGAGTTTTTCCCCTGATTCCCATTGACCTCAATTTTGCCAGGGTTCCTTGATGCCAAGTTTGGTCAAATACTGCCTTAATGGCAAAGGCAGTCACTCTCACCTCACCTCTCAGATTGAACTCTTTTGTCCATGTTTGAATAAAGACTGTAATGAGGTCTGGAGCTGAGTGGTCCTGGTGGAACCCAAACTGAGCATCAGTGAGTAAGTGCCACATGATAGCACTGTCGACGACGCCTACCATCACTTTGTGGTTGATCGAGAGTAGACTGATGGGGCAGTAATTGGCCGCATTGCATTTATCCTGAATTTTTTCGATAGAATATGCCTGGGTAATTTTCTACTTTGTTGGGTAAATGCCAGTGATTAGATGTACTGGAACAGCTTGCCTAGATCTGGATCACACGACATCAGCAGTAGAGCTAGGATTTTGTTGGGGCCATATCCTTTGCTGTATCCAGTAGGCTTAGTTGTCTTTTGGTATCATGTGAAGTGAATTGAATTGGTTAAATACTGGTATCTGTGATGGTGAGGAGCTCAGGAGGAGGCTGAGGTGGAACATTCACTCAGCACTTCTGATGAAGATAGCTGCAAGCACGTCAGCCTTGTCTTTTGCACTCACATGCTGGACTCGGTCATCATTGAGGATGTGAATATTCATGGAGCCTCTTTACAACAACCCCTGCCCCTGTTGACTGTTTAATTGTCCACCACTATTTATGAATAGTGTGGCAGGACTGTAGAGCTTTGCTCTGATTTTTAAAGGAATCCTTTGATTTTTAAAGAAAGCAGGTGAGAACATTGCAAATGCCCTAACTATAATCTTCCAAAGTTCTCTCGATTTGGGAGCGGTTTATTTACATTGGAAAATTGCACGTCACTGCTGTTGAAGAAAGACAAGAGAGGGAAACCAAGGAATCATCGGCCAGCTAACCTAACATCTGTTTTTGGGAAATTGCTGGAGTCCACAACTAAGGAAAGAGTGACTGAACGTGTTGAAAATTTTCAGCTGATCAGGAAGTATGTATTTGTCAAGGGTAGGTCATGCCTGATGAACCTAATTGAATTTTCTTTAAAAGGTGGCTAAAGTAGGAGGCAGGGGGATGTCTATGAATGGTATTTATATGTACTTCCATAAAGCATTTTATAAAGTCCCTCAGGAGTGGTGTACAGGCCCGCTAACAGTAACCACATGGTAGGCCGGGATATAAAGGAAGAAATAATGGGAGCATGTTAGAAAGGTATGGCAATAATCATAGGGGAATTTTAATCTACATATAGACTGGAAAAATCAGATGGGCAAAGGTAGCCTAGATGAATTCATAGAATGTTTCTGGATAGTTTCTTACAACAGTACGTTATGGAGCCAACCAGAGAGCAGGCTATACTAGACATAGTATTGTGCAATGCAATAGGATTAATTAATGACCTCATAGTGAAGGCGCCCCCTAGGCAGTAGCGATCATAATATGATTGAATTTTACATTCAGTTTAAGGGAGAGAAAAGTGGGTCCAAGACTAGTATTTTAAACTTAAATAAGCACAATGATGAGGGCATGAAAGCAGAGCTAGCTAAAGTGAACTGGCAAAGTAGGTTAAGGGATAGGTCAATAGAGATGTAGTGGCAGACATTTAAGGGGATCTTTCAGAATAAACAGAATAGATACATTCCAAGGAGAAATAAAAATTCCAAGGGGAGGACCCACTAAAGTTAAAAATAGTATCAAACCTAAAGAAAAAGCGTATAATTGCAAAGATAGGTGGCAGGTCAGAAAGAATATAAAAAACAGCAAAGAATGACTAAAAGATTAATGAGGAGGGCAAAATAGAGTACAAGAGAAAGCTAGCTAGAAATATAAAAACAGATAGTAAGAGTTTCTATAGATATTTTAAAAAAGAAAAGAGTTAACAAAGTGAGTCTGGGGAATTAATAATGGAAACCAAGGAGATGACAGATGAATTGAGCAGGTATTTTGCATCAGTCTTCACTATAGAAGGTATAAGATTTTACGACTGAGCAGGGAAGAGTGCACTGTTTATTCTAGTTCCACTTCTCCACAGGTCACAAGATATATTTAAATTTTCCCGCTTACTGATCGTCAATCATATACTCTATTTTCCCAGAATAAAACACACCAACCAGGTTTCTTTAAGAAAAAACAAACTTATCAGTTTATAATAAAAGTATTAACCAGTAATAAAGCAAAGCATAAACACCACAGACTGAAGAATAACAGTTCCCTTTTTACCTTAGCCCCTCACACACACACACATACATACATACATTGGTTAACTGGAAAAATAAAAGGGATTTTGGTTTTAGCGCTCTGTTACAGAATAAAATATTTAGGCTGAATACTTGCTCATTCTTGAAGGAAAAAAAATATGAAAAGATGTCCTTTGTTTTGGGTTGGCATCCCAAATGCATATAGACGCTTGTCACTGGCATCTTCCTACAGCAGTTCTTTCCAGGAGATGTTCAAGATCAGTTTGGGTAGGCTTTCCAAGAAATGCAGCTACAGAGGCTTTGGATAGGCCTCACAGCATAAATGTGGCAACAGGGGTTTCAGTTCCCACACATTTGATACGCAGGCTTTCGTCAAATACAGGAGGAAAGAGGAGACCGACAGACCTTCCTTCCAAGAGAGAAAAAGAGATGAGCTGGGTTTTCCAGGCAAAAACCAACTGTCTTCCAAGCAGTTCACACTCAAACCGTCTTTTTAAAACCACTTTCCATATAGTAACTC
Source organism: Heterodontus francisci (assembly GCF_036365525.1). Lineage (NCBI taxonomy): Eukaryota > Metazoa > Chordata > Chondrichthyes > Heterodontiformes > Heterodontidae > Heterodontus > Heterodontus francisci. Next base: position 87,939,329 of record NC_090384.1, on the reverse strand, counting down.
ATTGTTTATGGTTTTGGATTGGACATTGTCACAAGAGACAAGCCTCCTGACCTCTATAAATCTTGACCTGTCATTTCTCCAAACATCTTTCCCCAAGTCAAAAAGAACCCTTGCTGGATAATTATCTGCAGACAGGTACCTTCCAGTAATTGTTCATTTTCAAGCTCAATCCAAAAACCCTCTGGTGACCTCTTTTAAAAATAAAAAGCATACTAAGTTCCAACATCTCTTCAAGCTTCCAGATGAATCAATGTACATAATTCAACTATAAGTCCTTAAAACATATTTTAGAAAAAATAGAAGCACTCTCATAACAAGTAATATCCCAGAAATAGTTGTAAACCAGGAAATAGAAGGGAGGGAGGAACTCAAGAAAATTACAATTACCAAGGAAGTGTTGATGAGCAAATTGTTGGAGCTGTGGGCTGACAAGTCCCTGGGCCCTGATGGACTTCATCCGTTAGGGTTTTAAAAGAAGTGGCTAGTGAGATAGGTGATGCATTTGTAAGATTGGATAAGATAGGGGTGGTTTATGCTCTCTTCTAAGGTGGGAACAGACTTGGCAGCATAAAGTTTGTAATGAATTGACTTTATTGTGATAAAGGTAAGGACAAGTTTATCAAGTTTTCAGATAAACTATAAATCACAAACTCAGGCAGTGACTAACAGTCAAACACAGATATTACCCATATTAGAGACTGGACGGCAGAGCACACAACTCTTTCTCTTGCAGCTTTTGGTCTTCAAGTTTTCCTTTTCTGTCTCTCTTGTCTCTCGTTGTTTGAGAATTCTCTGCTGTACAGTGTCAAAGTCAAGACTTCTTTTATCCTGGCAGCTTTCCAATTAACCCTCTCCTCTCTCAATCAGTAATTAGTCTTGTATTAAAGGATCTTAACCAACCAAGGATCATTTTGTGATGGTTGCTAACCTTTCAAATTTATGCAAGTAGTACCCCTTTGTGTTGACTACTTTATCTCAATGCTTTTACATTTCAAGGTTCCTTATCTCACTACGAGACAAATCCACACAGAATCTGTTTTCACTGACTGCTGAGGAGGTCTCGCCCTTTTGCTGCAAGTAAGCATTGACGTAATCTCCTAGAGTCCCTTTACGTTGACATTTTGTCTATACTGTGCCCTATTTCCTAAGTTTTCTCACTTTACTGTACGATAAAGAAGAGTTCTAATAAAACTAAATATTAGATCAATTGTTACTTTATAGCTAGATTTTAACAATTAGTACTCTGGTTTTTAGCTTTTAGTAACCTAATGATCTTACAGTTGGTTTTTATTTTCAAAAATTCCCTAGATTTGGGGAAGGTTCAATTAGATTGGAAAATAGCAAATCCTTTATTCAAAAAGGGAGGGAGACAGAAAGCAGGAAACTACAGGCCAGTTCGGTTAACATCTGCCATAGGGAAAATGTTGGAAGCTATTATTAAAGATGTTATAGCAGGGCACTTAGAAAAATTCAAGGTAATCAGGTAGAGTCAACATGGTTTTGTGAAAGAGCAATCATGCTTAACCAATTTATTGGAGTTCTTTGAAGAGGTGATGTGAATAAAGAGGAACGAGTGGATGTACTGTACTTAGATTTCCAGAAGGCATTTGATAAGGTGTCACATCAAAGGTTATTGCAGAAAATAAAAGCTGTTTCAGTAAGGGGTAACATTGGCATGGATAGAAGATTGTCTAGCTAACAGAACACAGAGAGTAGGCATAAATGGGTCATTTTCTGGTTGGCAAGATGTAAAGAATGGTGTGCCACAGGGATTAGTGCTGGGGCCTCAGCTTTTTACAATTTATGTAAATGACTTGGATGAAGGGATCGAAGGTATGGTTGCTAAATTTGCTGATGACACAAAGGTAGGTTGGAAAGTAGGTTGTGAAGACGACATAAGGGGGCTACAAAGGGATATAGATAGGCTCAGTGAGTGGATAAAGATCTGGCAAATGGAGTATAATGTGGGAAAATGTGAAATTGTCCATTTTGTCAGGAAGAATAAAAAAGAAGCGTATTATCTAAATGGTGAGAGATTGCAGAGCTCTGAGATGCAGAAGGATCTGGGTGTCCTAGTGCATGAATCTCAAAAGGTTAGTATGCAAGTACATCACTTAATTAGGAAAGCTGAAAGAATGTTATTGTTTATTGTGAGGGGAATTGAATACAAAAGTAGGGAGGTTATGCTTCAGTTATACAGGGCATTGGTGAGACCACATCTGTGTACAGTATTGGTGTCCTCATTTAAGGAAGGATGTAAATGCGTTGGAAACAGTTCAGTGAAGGTTTACTAGACTAATACCTGGAATGGGCGGGTTGTCTTATGAGGAAAGTTGGACAGGCTAGGCTTGTATCTGCTGGAATTTAGAAGAGCAAGAGGCAACTTGATTGAAACATATAAGATCCTGAGGGGTCTTGAAAGGGTGTTTCCTCTTGTGGGAGAATGTAGAACTAGGGGTCATTGTTTGAAAATAAGGGATCGCCCATTTAAGACAGAGATGAGGAGAAATGTTTTCTGAGTGTTGTGAGTCTTTGGAACACTCTTCCTCAGTAGGCAGTGAAAGCAGAGTCTTTGAATATTTTTAAGGCAGAGGTAGATAGATTCTTGATAAGCAAGGGGGTGAAAGGTTATTGGGGTAGGCAGGAATGTGGAGTTGAGGTTACAATCAGATCAGCCATGATCTTGTTGAATGGTGAAACAGGCTCAAGGGGCTGCGTGGCCTCCTCCTGCTCCTAATTTGTGTGCCCTAATGTATGTTTGTATAAGAGACTGTTAACAAATGTTAAAGCTCATGGAATTGAAGACAAAATAGTGACCTGATTAGTAAATTGGCTGACCAGCAGGATAATGGACAGATACTCTAATTGGTAGGATGTAACTAGTGGTGTCCCACAAGAATCTGTGTTGGAGCCTCAATTATTCACCATATTTATTAACAGCTTAGATGATAGGATAGAAAATCACATATCCAAGTTAGTCTATGACACAAGATAGGTGGGATTGCAAGCCATGTCGATGGGGGCATAAAATTACAAAGATGTTGATAGATTAAGTGAATGAGGAAAATTATGGCTAATGTATTTCACTGTAGTGTTATGACCAGGTGAGAAAGGTGTCTAGCGGTTCCCTTTTGGCCTTCACCTGGTCTTACTGTAACAGGATTTTATTTTTAAACACACCATGTTTTGAGCTCCGCCTTGGTGAATCTTTGTTCACCGTTTTCCAATTATAAGGCAAAGAAATGAGCACAAACTGGTTTTCTTAGGTTTAAAGAAGAAAAGTGAAATTTATTAAAACTTAAACTTAAACTCTAATTCGGTTAACGCCTACGGATACACGCCGTGCCCCATTTTAGCATGCATACGTGATACGCACATGCAAATAGAGACAGAAAAGAGCAGAAGAATAATGAAGTAGAAAGTTTTGAGGCAATCTCTGAAGAGGGGTTTTTGTTACTCTGCTTCGAGCACACTGTAGTCCTTACTTGTAGGTAGATCTTGCTTTTTAATGGGGCCAAGTATTTTTTTTAAACCTTGTTCACTGTAGGAGACCTTTCTCTCTTAGGGTTCATATGTCTTCAATGATTTCTGAGGCTGGTGAGAGTAGACAGGAGAGAGGTCTTTTCCAGTCCAGGAGCAAAGAACTTTCTCTCTTCAAACACTGTTTCTCTAATTTAAAACTCCCCTAGTTGGCCAGCAGGTGGTCATGTGACTGGTTTGACCAGGTCTCTTCTGTGTATTGGGAGCATCTTACAGTCAACCTGGAGTGCTAGCTTCTCCACCTTCAATGTCTGGTAATCAAAAGTCTATTGTGGATTAAATTGGAGCAGGGAGTGGCCCCTTTGTTCTTTCCCAGTACTGTCTGTTACTATTGAAATGTCTTTCTAGTCAAGGGTCTGGTGTTTTTTTTTAAAAAGCAAGTTCTTTCTTTACTCCAGTAAAAGTTTAAAAATCAATGTTCGTGTGGCGAAATTAATGTGCCTTGTTCTTGGCAGGTTGGGGCCTGCATGACAGTAGGCAAATGTAAGGTCATCCACTTTAGGCAAATAAAGGATAGATTGGAATAATTTCTAAAGTGAAAAGCTAGGAACAGTGAAGGTCCAGGTACATAGACCATTAAAATGTCATTAGCAGATACAGGAAATAATCAGAAAGCCTAATTGTATGCTGGCCTTTAGATCTAGCATTCGAGAATACAAGGGGATAGAATTTATGCTTCAGCTATACAAAGCCATGGTTAGACCACACCTGGAGTACTCTCAGCAGTTCTATGCAGCACACCTTAGGCAGGATATATTGGCTTTGGAGGGAGTGCAGCGTAGATTTACCAGAATGGTTCCTGGACTCCAGGGTTAAAATACATGTGGAAATCACCCAAACCAGCATTGTATTCTCTGGAACTTAGAAGGTTAAGAGGTGATTTGATAGAAGTTTTCTGCATATTAAGGGGAACTGATAGAATAGATAGAGAGAAACTATTTCTACTGGTTGGGGAGTTTAGGACTAGGGGGCAAAAATAGAGACAGAACTTTCAGGAGTGAAATTAGCAAAAACTTCTACACACAAAGGGAGGGAGAAGTTTGGAACTCTGCAGCAAATGGCTGTTGATGCTAGGTCAATTGTTATTTCAAATCTGAGATTGATAGAATTTTGTTAACCAAAGTTACTAAGGGCTATGGGGAAAAGGCGGGCATGTGGAGTTAGTTCACAGGTCAGCCTACACCTGTTCGTATGACAAGTTGCTTGTGGATTGCTTAGTTCTGTCTCTAGCATGCTGCGTCTACTGTTTAGCATGCATGCAGTCCTGTGTTGTAGCTTCACCAGGTTGGCACCCTCATTTTTTGATATACCTGGTGCCTTCCTGGCATGCTCTCCTGCACTCCTCCTTGAACCAGGGTTGATTTCCTGGCTTGTTAGTAATAGTAAAGTGCAGGATATGTCAGGCCATGAAGTTACAGATTGTGGTGGAAAATCAATTCTGTTGCGAATGTCCCATAGCATCTCGTGGACGCCCAGTTTTGAGCTGCTAAATCTGTTCTGAAACAATCCCTTTAGCATGGTGATAGTGTCATACAACATGATGGAGGTTGTTCTGAGTGTGAAGACGAGGCATTGTCTCTATAAGGACTGTGTGCTGATCGCTCCTGCTGATATTGTCATGGGCAGATGCATCTCTGGCAGGTAGATTGGTGAGAACAAGGTCAATCAAGGTTTCCCTTGTGTTAGCCTGTGGCAGATTGAGAAAGAACTATGTCCCACAGAACTTGGTCAGTTCTGTCCATAGTGCTGCTATTGAACCACTCTTGGTGATGGACATTGAGATTCCCCCACCGGGAGTACATTCTCGGTGGTTCTCCACCATGGAGGAGCACTGATTCATCACCTCAAGGAGGGCAGTAGGTAATAAAGGATGCAGTATTGGTGTACTGGCATCAGACATCCTATGTTCTGTAATTACTGACTCCGTTATACTCTGCGGTGATTGTACGGCTACACATCAAAAATTCAGTCTTGCTCGGTGCTGGGGAAATTATGGCAGTAAGTTTCAAGAACTAGGCACAGAAATAGTAAAGCCCCCACAGATTTTAGAATTTATTTTGCCTGTGCTGACTACGTTACAATCTGACTTTTTGTCGTATGCTATGAGGCTGCCTCCCCGTCTCCCCAGACTGGGCCACAAATTGGGTTTCCCATTCTGTGTTTTCTGCTACCTTTGGTTCCTGGAGGAAGAGTAGGAAGAACAGAAGGATGCCAGTCTGGTGAAGCTGTACTGGATGTGCATGGCACTTAGCTGCCAGGAGCCTCATGTTTGAGGAGACAGGAAGAGCTGTTTCAATCTAGATTTGCCTGAGGAGTGGCAGTCTTAAGAGGACAGCCGCTTTCTAACTGCAAGGCATTCTCATGCTACACTGATATAGGTGATCTCTTGACTGCCACATCTGGGTTCTGCACAAAACGTCCTGTGTACACCTTTCCTTTCCCACTATTAACGTGTTTTCATCTAACATCATGGGAAATCTGACATGATGGGAGGACGATCATCAGCACAAGCGCTGCAGCATGTCATGAAGAAGGCCCATTACCACCTTCTCAAGGTGGCTAGAATGAGCTGTAAATGTGGCCTTGCTGGCATCACACTGAGAACAGTTTTTTTTGAAGAAGTCAACAGAACTTTCTCTGCATATCAGCTTGCATGGTTGCCATTCATGTTGCTATATAAATGCAAGTCTTTGTCTTTTCAACAATTTGAGATTGTCTGACGTATGGAGATTTAATTTTTTTCAGCTGTATTAATGTGTTTTTAAAATTATTCTTTCCAATTCTCTGTAATTTACATCTTTAAAACAGAAATAGACTTTCAAAGTTAATTATGGGTTGTTGAAACTTAATAACAGTACTGTATCTGAACATGCTGGGCGAGAAAAGAAACAGAACAGGAGCCCTGCTTTTCCACCAATAATTAACAACACCTTTCTTTTATTCATTCATGGGGTGTGGGCATCGCTGGCTCGGCCATCATTTATTGCCCATCCCTAATTGCCCTTCAGAAGGTGGTGATGAGCTGCCTTCTTGAACTGCTGCAGTCCTTGGGGTGTAGGTGCACCCACAGTGCTGTTGGGAAGGAAGCTCCAGGAGTTTGCCCCAGCGACACCGAAGGAATGGTGATATAGTTCCAAGTCAGGATGGTGTGTGATTTGGAGGGGAACCTGCAGGTGGTGGTGTTCCCAGGCAACTGCCCTTGTCCTTCTAGGTGGCAGAGATCACGGGTTTGGAAGATACTGACAAAGGAGCCTTGGTGCATTGCTGCAGTACATCTTGTAGATGGTGCACACTGTTGCTACTGTGTGTTGGTGGTGAAGGGAGCGAATGTTGAAGGTGGTGGATGGGGTGCCAATCCAGCAGGCTGCTTAGTCCTGGATGGTGTCGAGCTTCTTGATTGTTGGAGCTGTACCCATCCAGGAAAATGGAGAGTATTCCATCACACGCCTTTTAGATGGTGGACAAGCATTGGGGAGTCAGGAGATGAGTTACTCATTGTAGAATTCCCAGCCTTTGACCTGCTCTTGTAGCCGCTGCATTTATGTGGCTGATCCAATTCAGTTTCTGGTCAATGATAACCCCCAGGATGTTGACCGTGGGGGATTCAACAATGGTAATGCCATTGAATGTCAAGGGGAGATGGTTTGATTCTCTCTTCTTTTGAGATGGTCATTGCCTGGCACTTGATAGGCACGAATGTTACTTGTCACTTATCAGCCTAAGCCTGGATATTGTCCAGGTCTTGCTGCTTCTGGATAAGGGCTGCTTCAGTATCAAATGGTGGTGAACATTGTGCAATCATCAGCGAACATCCCCACTTCTGAACTTCTGATGAAGGGAAGGTCATGGATGAAGCAGCTGAAGATGGTTGGACCTAGGACACTACCCTGAGAAACCCCTGTAGTGATGTCCTGGGACTGAAATAATTGCCCTCCAACAACCACAACCATCTTCCTTTGCGCTAGGTATGACTCCAAACAGCGGAGAGCTTTCCCCCTGATTCCCATTGTTTTGCTAGGGCTGCTTGATGTCATACTCGGTTAAATGCTGCCTTGATGTCAAGGGCAGACATATTCACCTCACCTCACTTGCATTTATTTAGTGCTTTTAATGTAGCAAAACATTCCAAGGTGCTTCACAGGATCATTATCAAACAAAATTTGACATCAAGCTACATTTGGAGGTGTTAGGACTGGTGATCATAAGCTTGGTCAGAGAGCTAGGTTTTAAGGAGTGTCCTATAGGAGGATACACGGGTAGAGAGGGTTAGGGACCTAGGCAGCTGAAGGCATGGCCACAATTGGCAAAGTAACAATAATTGGAGGAGCACAGAGATCTGAGGGTTATATAGTATTTACTGTACAAAAACTGACCATTCTGCACAGCTGGTCTATGCTGGCATTTATGCTCCACACAACTCCTCTCCTTCTCCATCTAACTCCTTCAACATATCCTTGTATTCTTTTCTCCCTCATGTTTATCTAGCTGCCCCTTAGATGCATCTATGATAGTTGCCTCAGCTACTACTTCTGGTAGAGATTTCCACATTCTAACCTGGTGATCTGGGTAAAAACTTTTCTTCTGAATCCCCTGTTGGATTTATTAATGACTATCTTATAATTATGACTTCTAGTTCTGGTCTCCCTCACAAGTGGCAACATCTCCCCTGTGTCCACCTTTTCAAACCCTTTCATAATCTTAATGACTTCTATCAGGTCACCCTTCTGTCTTCTCTTTTCTAGAGAAGAGGGTCTCTGCCTGTAGGACTGGCAGAGGTTACAGAGATAGGGTAGGCAGAGGCCATTGGGGATTTGAAAGCCAGGGTAAGAATTTTAAACTCGAGGCTTTGCCAGACTGGGAGCCTAATTAAGAGTTTAAATAAAATCATTTTATATTTTCTTGGTGCTTGCATTAGAAAAACAGGTAAACGGGTGGAAATTTTCAAGCTAGAAGCAAAACTGTTGTGTGCATAGGCTTTGAAGTCAGGCTTTGAAATGAGCTAGAATAAAAGAAGCAATGCTATAATATTTCAATTGTAAGCATGGCCCAGGCGAGGATAATATCTGAAAACAAAATTGAAACGCTCAGGATCATTCTAAAAGATTGTTAAATAGTTTAGTTGACTATACCAATTGTTTGTGTTTCGAAAAGTAATTATCCATTTTTAAAAAAAAGTATAATTGACACGTTGTTTTGTGGTTCAGGGTTAAATATTACTGAAGTTCACCACAAAATTGTATGCTGGGCACACTACATGCTGTGCAAAAGCAGATAATCATTGCTGTCAGAAAGGGACAGATTTGTTTCCTATCGTTCATGCATTTATGTTAATCCCTTTATATTAATACCATTGAAAGTGTTCTACTGATTAAAACCTTGTTCTTTTAATGTTCAATTGAAACCTTTTAATTCTCCTGCATTATGGATTAGAGTGTTGCTAAGGTAAGGAGTGGGTTTAGATTTTCTATCTAAACATAATTAGGGCTGGTTTTACATTTTCCGCCCCATGCAATGACCCCCACCCGTTGCCTCGATTTTGTCCTACTTTCTTGTGTTTGGGTGCTTTTTAAATCTGCATGGTAGGCATCTGTGAAACCCAGGGAAATTGAGGCATTATGGGTGCTGACCTGCTGTTGCAACACCTGAAGTGTTGTGTAAATTATTGTTTTTTGTTTTGCTGGAAAAGCAAAGCTTGTTCTGTTTTTCTTGCCCAGCATGTTCAGTCACAGCATTGTACAGTATTCTTAACAACCCGCAATTAACTTTGAGAGCCTGTTTGTGTTTGAGATGTAAATTATAGAGGAATAGGAAGAGGTCACAGGGTCCCAAAGAAATCACTAACTCATCATGGTTTTATTTGAAATATTGTTCTTGAATAACCTTTCCTGTGCTGTTCAATGTACTAATATCTTCTATATGGTCACCTCTCAATTGCCTCATCTCAAAGTTGAAAAACTGAAGTTCCTCCGCTGTTTCCTCATAATTCGGTCATTTAAGAACATAAGAAATAGGAGCAGGAGTAGGCCATACGGTCCCTCAAGCCTGCTCTGCCATTCAATAAGATCATGGTTAATCTGATCTTGGCCTCAACTCCACTTTCCTGCCTATTTCCCATAACTCTTGACTCTCCTATTGTTCAAAAGTCTGTCTACTTCAGCCTTGAATATATTCAATGACACTGGCTCCACAGCTCTCTGGGGTAGAACATTCCAAAGATTCACAACCCTCTGAAAGAAGAAATTCCTTCTCATCTCTCTCTTAAATGGGTAACCCCTTATTCTGAAACCAGACTCCCTGGTTCTAGATTCCCCCATGAGGGGAAACATCCTCTCAGCATCTACCTTGTTAAGCCCCTTCAGAATCTTATGTGTTTCAATAAGATCACCTTTCATTCTTCTGAACTCCAACGAGGATAGGCCCAACCTGTTCAACCGTTCCTCAAGACAACCTCTTCATCCCAGGAATCGACCTCGTGAACCTTCTCTGAATGCAAATATATCTCTCCTGAAATTAGGAGACCAAAACTGTATGCAGTACTCTAGGTGTGATCTCACCAATGCCCTGTACAGTTGTAGCAAGACTCCCCTATTTTTATACATTGTCCCTGTTGCAATAGAGGCCAAATACCTGCATACTAACTTTTTATGTTTCATGTATGAAGATACCCAGATCCCTTTGTACCACAGCATTCTGCAGTTTGTCTCCATTTAAATAATATTTTGCTTTTTGATTCTTCCTGCTAAAGTGGACAACCTCACATTTTCCCACATTGTACTCCATCTGCCAAATTTTTGTCCACTTATTTAACCTATCTATATCCCTTTGCAGACTCTGTCCTCTTCACACCTACCTTTGTATCGTCAGAAAATTTGGCTGCAATACACTCTGTCCCTTTTGTCCAAGTCATTAATATAGATTGTAAATAGTTGAGGCCCCAGCACTGATCCCTGTGGCACTCCACCAGTTCGAGTTTGCCAACCTGAAAATTACCCATTTTTCCTGACTCTCTGTTGCCTGTTAGTTAGCCAATCCTCTCTCCATGCTAATATATAACCCCCAACACCATGAATTCTTATCTTGTGCAGTAAGCTTTTATGTGGCACCTTTGTAAAATGCCTTTTGGAATGTTTTTTTATAATTTAGGGATCAGTCTTGTGGCCCATCTCTGTCTGACCTTCAGCGTTTTAATGCTTCGCTTATGTCTTGGTGTCCAGAACCAGACACACACTCTAACAGTAGTTTGACCAGAGTATTGAACAGTTTACACAAGACTTCCTCTGACTTGCATTTTATTATTTTGCCAAAATAGTCAGATATTCTGTTTTCTTTTATTTATGATTGCTCCATAGTGATTGAACATAACGTGGCTAATTTTTCCTTCCTCTACTGGACAGGTACAAGTTGATAATTGTCAGAAAATTGCAGTATTGAACTTGCCCCTGTTCACACTCCCAATGTATCTGCCATCATTTCCAGTCACTCTGTAAAAATATAGGGAACTAAAGCTATAGAAAAAGGCCAGTATTTTATGTGGTCCCCTGAGGCAGGGTCAGAGGCTGGGGGCATGGAGTATCACGATGGGTTGCAGGGGGGTGGGGGTCAGAGTGCCATCACCTCCCAGTCGCCAAGCGATCTTCCCATGCATGGGAGAGGCCAATGATCTTCCCACCAGAGGCCAATTGAGGCCCATGAGTGGCCTATTAACAACCAATTAAGAGCCTGTTCCTGCCACCACTGGGATCTTGCCAGCAGTGGGGGGTGCCTCTGCCATGCAGGGAGTGCGCCTTGTAAAATGAGGCGCCCTCCCTACGGGATTGGTGGGGTGGGGGGCGCTGGTCCCTCCTTTGTGGGCAATCTGTGGCCTACAGAGGATGCCTTGCCAGGGACCATTTTACCCCCTGCCTCCCTCCCCCTGGACTGTACGACCATCCCCACCCCCCTCGCCGGGGCCTTCCAGACTGTTCCCAATGACTCTGCCTCACTCACCATGGGTCTGGGGTTCCAACGCTGGGCCTGGGTCCGAGGCCTTTTCAGTACCAGCAGTGGTCACTGCTCCCGGTGGCACTGCCAACACTGCTGAGCTGCCAGCCCTCTGATTGGCCAGCAACTCTTGGAGGTGACATCCCTGTCTTTAAACGGACAGAGATCCCGGCTCCTAAAACATTGATTTTAAAAAGACTGGAGGATCGCTCCGGGAGGGCACAAAAAGGCAGATATCTTTTCGGGCTGGCTCCAGGAGCCCCGCCTCCAACACAAAATCCAGCCCAATGTCTCCATTTAGGGTCTGATCAGACTAATTTATTTATATTAGTTACTAAGTTAATCAGTGTACACTGAAGCAGAACCATAACCTCAGTTGACTGGCTTCACACTGCTCATAACAGTGGGAGAGTTCCTTTTGTGTACCAAGTAGCCTGTTTTCAGTATTGATACACTCCTGCTTTCAATGTGTTGTCTCAACTTGAGGGTAAATTTTATAACTTTGCCGCCTGAGGATCGCAAACTTGCAAAATTTACCTTGCGCGTCCTGAAGAATTTTGCAGCCTTCCATCTCTGACCTTCCTCGCCTCCAGCAAGATTTAGTTAGCCCTATTTCTGTTTGACTCATCTGTAAAGCTGTGAGCAAATCCATTCACTGACAGAGGCTTTTGGACAGGTGTTTCAGTTGATTTTGCACTGTAGGTTGTTTTGAAGCTTTCATTGTTGGCTAATTGCTTGGTGGTATTACTGTTGATGGATGTTGTTAAAATAGTAACGGTGCATCTGTCCTCTTTCCAAAATAGATTCTGAAATAATTTTTTTTAGAACGCTGAGTATCTTGATGTACAGTTGGACATCCATATGCAACTATCTAAAATTGCTTTGACATACCTAAATTCTTGATGCTTCAGATTTCACCAAAGGTTAACATCCAACTGAACAATCTGGTATACTACATTGTGGCTTGTATCTCTTGTCTATCTGAATATACATTTAAAACATCCTTTATTAAGAATTTATAGCACAGAAACAGACTATTCAGCCTAACTAGTCCATGCTGGTGTTTATGTTCCACATAAGTCTCCTCCCACCCCTTTTCTTCTCATCCTGTCAGCATGATCTGTTTTTTCTTATTTATTTATTTATGTAGCTTCCCCTTAAATGGACGTATGCAGTTCACCTCAATGACTCCATGTGGTAGTAAGTTCCCCATTCTAACCACTCTGTGGGTAAAGAAGTTCCTCCTGAATTCCCTATTTGATTTATTAGTGACTATTTTTTCACTAGTTTTGGAGTACCCAATTGAAGCCTATTCATAACCTTAAAGACCCCAATTAAGTCACCCCTCAGCTTGCTCTTTTGTAGAGAAAAGAGGCCTAGTCTGTTCAGTCTTTCCTGATGGTCATAATCTCTTAATTCTCATAGAATGATAGAGTTATAGAATGATTACATCACAGAAGGAGGCCATTCACCCCGTCATGTCTGGCCGGCTCTTTGAAAGAGCAACTCGCCTAGTCCCACTCCCCTGCCTTTTCCCCCTGAAATTTTTTTTTCTCTTCAGATAATTATCCAATTTTCTTTTGAAAGCCATGATTGAATCTGCCTCCACCACACACTCAGGCAGTGCTTACCAGATCCTAACCAGTCGCTGCATAAAAATAAGTTTTTTTCCTCCTGTCACCATTGCTTCTTTTGCAAATCACCTTAAATCGGTGTCCTCTGGCTCTCAACCCTTCTGCCAACGGGAACAGTTTCTCCCTATCCAGACCCCTCATGATTTTGAATACCTCTATCAGATCTCCTCTAAATCTTCTGTTCTGATGAAGGGTCACTGACCTGAAATGTTAACTCTGCTTCTCTCTCCATAGATGCTGCCAGGCCTGCTAAGTATTTCCAGCATTTCTTGTTTTATTTCAGATTTCCAGCATCTGCAGTATTTTGCTTTTTATATTACACCTCTAAATCTTCTCTTTTCTGAAGAAAATAGCCCAGCTTCTCCAGCTTATCCTCATAACTGAAGTCCCTCATCCCTGGAACCATCCTTGTAAACCTTTTATGTACCATCTCTAATGCCTTCACATCCTTCCTAAAGTGTGGTGCCCAGAATTGGACATAATACTCCAGTTGTGGCTGTTTCATAATGGTTCCCCATAACTTCCTTGCTCTATGCCCCTATTTATGAAGCCCAGGATTAAGTATGCTTTATTAGTCACTTTCTCAACCTGCCTTGCCACCTTCAATGTTTTGTGCACATATACCCCATACCCCCAGATCCCTCTGCTTCTGCACCCCCTTTAGAATTGTATTCTTTGTTTTATATTGCCTCTCCTTGTTCTTCATACCAAAATGCATCACTTCATACTTCTCTGCATTAAATTTCAGCTGCCAAGTGTCTGCCCATTCCACCAGCCTGTCTATATTTTCTTTAAATCCATCACTATCCTCCTTGCAGTTCACAGTGCTTCTGAGTTTTGTGTCGTCTGCACATTTCAAAATTGTGTCCTGCACACCCAGGTCTAGGACATTTAATATAGATCAAGAAAAGCAAGGGTCCTAACACTCACCCCTGGGAAACCCTACTATATACCTTCATCCAATCTGAGAAACAACTGTTCACCATTTTTTTGTTTCCTGTCACTCAACCAACTTTGTATCCATGCAGCCACTGTCCCTTTTATTCCAGGGGCTTTAACTTTGCTGGCAAGCCTGTTATGTGGCACTTTATCAAATGACTTTTGGAAATCCATGTACATGACCTCAACCAAATTATCCTCGTCCACCCTCTCTGTTGTCTTATGCTCTTTTAGTTTTGCTTTCCTAGACTGAGCCATGAGAATCATTACAAATTCACTGCTTTCTCCTGAGAGAATTTTCACTTATCTACATCCCAAGTCTAGTTGCTAGAAAACACATTGATCTGTAGAAATACTTTGTTGAACTGTACAGTAAAATTAGAGTGATCTGCTGTCTCTTACAGTTGTACTGCTGATTGGCCATGGAACCAACAAGCCATGGATGGAAAGATTTGAAGAGGTAATCGAGTGTTTGGTTAGAAAGACGGGGTTTAAGGAGGATTTAAATATGAAGTGAACAGAGATAAGGGAATGGATTACAGAGAGTAAGGTTGAGATGATTGAAGGCTCTGTCAGCATTGTTGGGGTGGTGGGAAGGACAGATGCACAGAGGACACAAGATTGTGGGAGTGAATGTGAGTGAGAGAGTGAGAGTGAGATATTTAATGAATAAGGGACCCAAGAGCCAATGAGGATCCACAATGATTGGTGTAAAGGACAAGTGGAACAGGATGCAATCATCTGTGTTTTGGATCAGTTGGGAGTTTCCGGGTAAGAGGAATCCTGCGAGGAGCACATTAAAGAGATCAAGTCTAGAAGTGACAAAAGCACGGAAATAAGCCGTCCCAGGAATGGATCAGATGTTCGATTTGAAGCTCGGCTCAGGATCAAACAAATCAAATTCAGTCTGAATGGCTGTGGAGCAAGGTTTTTGGTTAGGAATGAGAACAATGGCATCATTCCTCCCAATGTTCAGTTGGATAAAGTTGCAACACATCCATGACTTGATGTTGCATAGGTGGTCTTACTGCACAGAGATGTTAACATCAGGGCATTGTAGAGGGAAATATGTTCAGTGCAGATACATAAACACTTTTTTTGCCTGGATATACCTTAAATTTCAGAAATGGGCTTCTCCACACACACAAATGAGATCCAACACATTCAGGTTTGTCAAGGCCCTAAACTGCCCATAAATAACGTAATCTACAGAGATATAGTCAGCAAGCTTTTCCACTGACCAAAAAAGGACTGAGGTGCATTTTTGCTTTTTGCATGCCTTTCAAGACCTGTCATCGTTTCCTAACCAAGTACCAGCTGAGGAGTTTATGCCACTTAATGAAGCACAAAGCTAAGTTTCAGATCTTTACACTTTTCCAGAAGATGCTGTCACTGAAGTTCAAGAGAAGCTCAACAATGTGTATGGTACTGTACTATATATTTCTTTCATTCATGGGACCTGCCCATCACCAGCAAGGCTAGCATTTATTGCCCATCCCAAATTGCCTTTGAGAAGGTGCAGTGGGACACATTCTTGAACCAAAAGATTAGGGTACACTCACAGTGCTGTTAGGCAGGGGGTTCCAGGATTTTGACCCAGTGACAGTCAAGGAATAGCGATTATAGTTCCAAGTCAGGGTGGTGTGTGACTTGGAGGGGAACTCTGAGTTGGTGGTGTTCCCATGCACCAGCTTCCCTTGTCCTTCTGGTGATAGAGGTCGGAGCTTTAGGTGGTGCTGTCGAAGAAGCCTTGGCAAGTTGCTCCAGTGCATCATGTACATGCTACATACTGCTGCCAGAATACACCAGTGGTGGAGGGAGTGAATGTTTAAAATGATAGATGGGGTACCAATTAATTGGGCTGCTTTGTCTTGGATGGCATCAAACACCTTGAGTGTTGTTGGAGCTGCACTCATCCAGGTAAGTGGAGACTTGCACCTTATAGTTGATGGGCAGGCTTTGGGGAGTCAGAGGTGAGTTACTCGCTGCAGAATACCCAGCCTCTGGCCTGCTCTTGTGTCCGTGGAATTTATATGGCTGTCCAGTTAAGATTCTGGTCAATGGTGAATGCCAAGAAATTGATTGCGGAGGATTCAATGACTGTAATTCCATTGCATGCCATGGGGAGGTGGTTAGACTCGAGGTGCCAAGATGTTTAGTCATATATGTGATTTATCCAACAATTGGAATGTATAAACTAAGTCCTGAGAAACGGATAGCTGTTGACCTGATCTGAAGTCGTAATATCTGTTTAAATAGCAACTGGTCAAAGCGTTCTGAACTGCTGTAATGCAGAATAGAGGTGTTTTATCTTGAGGCTAATTTTAAGATGTTCGTACAGTAGGTTGTATCAATGTGAATGTGCCCATATTCCTTGATCAGTTTATCTGCAGCAAATTTGCTTGCAGATTGAGTGCGTAATTTGCTTCAGGATCACTTGAGTTGAATGTGAACTGGGATTTGGACACTTACCAACAGGTACTTGCTAGGAGCATTATCATGTTTGAGGAGTTGGATGGGGTACAGTGTCTTGTGAAATGGGGCGGAGTTGGATGATGTAGTGTGTGTGTGTGTGTGTCAAAGGGTGGGGGTGATCATTGTGGTGCTATGGAGTGCAGACACTTTGGAAATAAAAGAAGGATGAAATTTGGACATGGTGAAAAGTGATGGAATTACTGAATAAGAGCCTTGAGCCTAAAAGACACAGAGACCCCTTTAGTCTGCCTTCCTGCTGTTGTATCTGTTTTGTTTCACTTCAACATACTTGTCCAATTTTGCCTTGGATATCTAAACTACTTGGTGTAACAACCTCCCTCAGCGAGGAATACAAATATATGAAATAGATAGGCAGGAAATGATTAGCTGATCCACCAAGCCTGCTGCACCTTCATGATGGCTGAAGCATCATGACTAAACACTTCCTCCCTCTTTCCTTTCCCAGCAGCTGTATAATCTCCTGGCAGAACTAAAAATTCTGAAAAAAAACAGGGCCAATGTTAGTGGATTTCCCATGGTTAACATCACAAGAAAGGGTTGTTAGTCCTGCAACAATAATCCCCTCGTGATTCAGGCCTGAGGGGTTTTGAACAACAAGCTTTAATATGCATTTAACACTAATAGCAACAATATTGGTTTTATGCAACTGTTCTTTAATATTACATTAAATGGCGAGCAATTAATACAGTCTGCTTCCTGCATGAAGTCCCATTCAAGCTGATCAGAGTTATCTGTCATGGGTCAATGTTACCACGAATAGACTTCCGATTGTCCCAAGAGCACTCTACAATTTGGAGAGTATACGCCTGTTGTTGTACTATTTGGCTAACTTGGGCTGCACAAACTGTCATGTTAGGCCCCCACCTGCCAAGAATGAGGCACATTAATTTTGTCATGAACATTGATTTTAAGCTGTTATTGGAGTGAGGGGAGGACTTGTTGAACAGGTCGGCTGTGGCTGGAAGGGACGTTTGCATATTGGCAGACAGTGTTTGGAAGGACAAAGCAGCCATTCCCTGACATTCAACCCACAATGGACTTTTGATCACCAGACGTTGAAGGTGGGGGAGCTCGCATTCCAGGTTGACTGCTAAGATGGCCGAATACACAAATGGACATGGTCAAACCATCTAGTCACATGACTAACCTGCTGGGCCACCTGAGTTTTTTGAATTTGTACAAACCGTTTGGGCAGAAAGCTGTTTGCTGCTGGACTGGGAAGATCTCTCTCCTATCTGTTCCCATCTCTTTCTCACAAGCCTTTGGCTCTGCTGAAGACACATGAACCCCAAGAGAGAAAAGTTCTAAAGCGAACAAGGTTTAAGAAGAATACTGGAACCCAACAAAAAGCAAGATCTACCTACAGTCAAGGACTTTACAGTGAGCTCAAAGAACCGTAACAACAACTCTTCAGATATTGCCTCAAACATTTCCACTTTATTTTTCTTCTGCTCTTTTCTGTCTCTATTTGCATGCTGGCACAGCGTGTATCCGTAGACATTAACTGAATTAGAGTTTAGGTTTAATAAAGTGCAACTTTTCTTCTTTAAACCTAAGCCTGTTTGTGCTGGTTTCTTTGTCTGATAATTGGAAAGCGGTGAACAAGGATTCACCAAGAGGGAGTTAAAAACACAGTGTGTTTAAAATTAAACCCTGTTATGGTAAGACCAGGAGAAGGCTTGGAGGGATCCCTAGACACCTTTCTCACCTGGTCGTAACAATAGGTTAAACAGACAGTTGAAGGAAAGGAGGATAAAGGGACTTGGAAACAGAGATGCCAGTTTGGACTACTGCTCATGTGGAGGATATAAACTAACAGACTGGTTGGACTGTGCTGTAATTTCCATGTAAAATACACATCCAATTTGAATTGCTAAGAAGAGGGGCATTGGAAAAAGGCCTAGAAACCATGCTGTAGGGCATGAGCATGTGAATGTTGGACTTCTCTTGAAGTTAATATATTCTACATTTCAACAGATTAACATAGCAGACTAATTTCAAAGATTTATTTCTATGTGATAAATTTTTATTTACAAAAGTCTGAAGTTACATTAAATGTCAGCGCCTAGAGCAGCACTTCATAATGCACAATTGCATCATAACAGGCCTGTTGTTAATTATTTTAAGATCATTGGGGTCAATTTTCTCCCCACCTGTGTAAGTGAGACGGTATGCTTTTGGAGAGATCAGCCCATCTTGAATTCCCTTAATTCTGCCTGTAGTTTCAGGTTCAGATATTTTGCACAGTCTCGTGGGCCTATAGTGGACTCTTAACCCAGGTGGGAATGCTGCCTGTGAATGTATGGGTGAAGAAGACCAGGGGAGAGATATTGTAAGCTGCCATGGCCTGCCTGGTATAAATTATTGCCAGCTTTTTGGTTCTTCAGGCTGGTGTCTGAGGTTGGGGTAAAAAGAGGGAGCTTCATTCTGTATCTCACCATGCTATACCTTACCCGGGAGTTCTTGCCAAAATGGGTGCCTGAAAAGGGAATGTGTTCCACTCCCCAACACCAGCATCCCACAAATGAAAATCCACATGGGTGGATGTTCGGTTGAGGATCACGCTGAACTCAGCTGTGATGCACTTCATGTTCAAATACTCTGTTGACCCTTGTTGTCTGGACTCTCAATGAAGAATGATCATGTGAGGGAAGTAGTATGAAACTATAACCCAGTATTAATCAATGCCTTCTGGAGAGGGAAAGCAAGGCATGCAGCATGTCATTTCTCTTTGGCGCATTGCAATTTGTGCTTGTGCTGATGACTAAATTGCTGTTATCAGTGGGTTGTGTAGTCTCTGTTATGTATTTGACATCACAAAAGCAGACAGGCTGTTGTTTTGTGTTCACATCTTTAAAATGTATTTTGGAATTGTAACTAGCACTGAAATTATTATTGTGCCAAAACACAACCTCTAATTAACCAATGTTACAATTTGAAATCCGACATTAAAAATGACACTTTTTGCACTGTTACTTGTTCATTTTATATCTGAACAATAGTAAGACTCACAGGAATACAAGTAATATCCAAAGACTTTTTTTTTTTAAATTATACATAACTGGAACATGTACATACAAACAGATATTGCACAAGCAACATCTAAACACATCTCACTCTGTCAGGCTATGCCCACAACTCTGTGGCCATGTGTGACGTGACATCACTTCGTCTGGTGATCTTCACTTCTAGCTATTAAGTTGGTCCCTTAAGGTTGTCCCAAAACACTTTTCACTAGACCCACTCTTTAAATTGCTTCTGACAGACTGTGTAAAGTATCGTAAATTATTTACTTTTGGTTGTAATGTATGCAGTTACATTTTGTAACAGTGGAACTTGTCAGATGCAGCTGGAATTAAGGGAACACAGCTCTCTGTATTTTTTTAACTTTCCATTTCAGCTTTATTCCAGTGAAATGATTCCTAGATTTGTTTTATAACCTATCCTTTCATGTTTCAATGAACATAAATAAAATGTATGAACTCGGGGTAGCAAGTTCTCTTTATTCTGTTCAGGGTAAATGAATAGGTTTAATCCCTCAAATTATCAATGATATGAGACACTGATCTGAGTCAATGCACTCACACAGTTGGGGATATTCATGCTTTTATATTTCTTGTAAAATAAGCTTCAAAGTGTTTGTTTTTAAAACCACAAGCTTGTTTCCATGGACCTTTTGTTGTTGCCTAAAAGCTTTTTTTCCTGTTCGTGTTACGGCAAAATTAATGGACTGAATATGTATTTTGGTTACCTAGCATTTTCTGACCTCTGGCTGTCTCTCTGACATTAAATCATAGACATATCAAATTTGACTTAATTATTAAGACCAAAGTCACCAATTTGCACTCCCACCATAAACCCTGTTTCCTTGACACTGACTCCAGCCATCACCAGCCAGCTGCTCAGGCTGAATGAAGTGTAGAGCTTTGGCGTCCTATTTGATCCTGAAGAGCCAAGCTTCAAACTTCACTCCATCTCCATTATTGAGACAGCTTACCAGTGATTTTTTTCCACAGGAGTAGGCCATTTAGCCTCAGGAGTATGTCCTAGCATTCAGTGAGATCACGGCTGGCCTGTGACCTAACTCCATGAGCTTGATTTTCAGCCCAGGCTGGGGCTGGGAATGGAGGAGTGTGGCCCCTAAAAATAGTACTGCCAGCTGGTTCCAGGGCTCCATACTGCCCCGGGCCATTTTCCCAGCGGCAGGAAGGGTGGGTGCCAGGGTTACCTCCCCGCATGCGGCAGGTAACCAATTAAACTTATTAAGGCCTGAGGCAGACTGGGATTTTCCAGTTGGCCTCCAGTTTTCTGGAGGTGACTGGGGTCAGTTTAGCTGCCTGGAGGTAGCCTTCTGGTGCGGAGTGCTCCAGGTAGGCTTAAGAGCCCTCCCTGCCTGCCTGGGTGCAAAAGCGATATTTTTTTTTTTAATTTCAAAGTTTAAATAAAATTGGAGAAAGGGCACCTCCAGTTTAATGCACCCTTTCCCTTACTTACCTGCCATGACATCCTGCTGCTGTTTTCAAGCTGGAAACCTCTAGCCCTCCAGCTTCGAGAGCCCACCCACCATCCTTAACTGGATGGTGAGCCCGCTCTCTGTGCTCTCTGCGGCACAGTGGCGCAGTGGTTAGCACCGCAGCCTCACAGCTCCAGCGACCCGGGTTCAATTCTGGGTAATGCCTGCGTGGAGTTTGCAAGCTCTCCCTGTGTCTGCGTGGGTTTCCTCCGGGTACTCCGGTTTCCTCCCACCACCAAAAGACTTGCAGGTTGGTCGGTAAATTGGCCATTATAAATTGTCCCTAGTA
The DNA here is from genome assembly GCF_036365525.1 of Heterodontus francisci. NCBI lineage: Eukaryota > Metazoa > Chordata > Chondrichthyes > Heterodontiformes > Heterodontidae > Heterodontus > Heterodontus francisci. The sequence continues at coordinate 87,917,938 of NC_090384.1, read as the reverse complement.
TAGGTAGGTGGTAGGGACATATAGGGACAGGTGGGGATGTGGTAGGAATATGGGATTAGTGTAGGATTAGTATAAATGGGTGGTTGATGGTCGGCACAGACTCGGTGGGCCAAAGGGCCTGTTTCAGTGCTGTATCTCTAAATAAAAATAAAAATAAATTGGCTACTCTGGGGAAAATCACGAGTGACTGTTTCCCACACATTGCGGCTTCTGACCCACATTTGAGCCTAACAGGATGCAAAAGCCCGCAGGGTAAATCCTGCCTCAGATATCTGCCTTCAACTTATATCCCTGAATACATTTGGTTAACAAAAATCTATAAATTTCAGATTTAAAATTAACAATTGATCTAGTATCAATTGCTAATTGTGGAAGAGAGTTACAAACTTCTACCTCCCTTTGTGTGTAGAAGTGTTTCTTAACTTCACTCCTGAAAAGCCGGGCTCTAATTTTTTGATTATGCCCCCTGGTCCTGGACTCCCCAACCAGTAGAAATAGTTTTTCTATCGACCTAATGAGTTCCCCATTATATTTGAAAACTTCAATCACATCATCTTGTAACCTTTGTTTTTATAACTTCTTATCGTAATTTAGCCCTTGGAGTCCAGGTTTCACGTTCCTACCTTGGATCCACTGTGTTTAAAACTCTTATCCATACTTCTGTCACCTCAGAAACTTGATTCCTCCACAGTGTGTCTTCATAATCTTCACATTCCATCAACTCCTAATTTGTTTGAAATTCAGCTGTCCACATCTTGTCCTGTACATGATCTCTTGTAGCAGTCAGTCCCATCTTTGCTTGCCTGCACTGGCGACTCCTCTACCAATAAATTACATTTTAAGTCCCCTTCTTCTTTTCAAATCACTCCATTGCCTTGTCACACCCTATCTGTGCAACGCCCCTTCAGCCAGACAGTCTCTCCTGCATCCTTCACATCTCTAACTCTGGCCTTTTATACTGCCTGTCCTACCATACCTCACTTCACTGTTGGTAGCAGAGACTTCAATTGTCTTGGCCTACTCTGTCAAAATTGTGTGAATCCCTCCAATTCTTCATTACTCTCTCTGCCTTTTAAAAATTCTTAACGCTCAACTTTTCTACAGGTTTTTAGTCCTCTCTCCTGACTCTCACCATGCTGTTATTCCTTCTATCAGAATACTTTTTTCTCCTCTGTAAATCACCTTGGACATTTTCAACATGAAACGTGCTATATAAATGCAAGGTGTGGTTGCCATTGTTGTTTTATTATGGACACAGTTTAAGAGTGCCAATTTGGTGGTGTTTTTTCTTAGTGGGGTTTGGAATGGAAATAACTCGCACAGAGACGCTACTTAATCGGAATGTTGTCTCTCTCCTTTATTCAAGATAACCTCCGAACAGAGAGGGCAGTATTACAATATGATCAGCTCTTGCCATATACTGCACTTTATTTTCCCATTCTCTCCTTTTTCTGTTTTCCTCAGTACTGCTGTGGTTAAGGATTTTATGGGCTGGTTGATTTGAAGTGTTTATTTCTGGCAAACCCAACAACTCATAGTTTGTGTCTAGAGTCACATGGCATATTTTCGGATGCCACTGTTCTTGATTGAATGCAGATACACTCACCACAGTAACAAATACCTTGTAATGTTTTGATTTGGGACAATTGTTACATTTGTTGTTACTTTTGTCATTCCCAATAGCCAATTATGACATTGCGGACTAGAATAAAGAAGTTTGTAGAGTTGTTCCAACAGTTTCACAAGCTGGACAAGATTTTCTCATTCTTTCCAACTCATGGTGGGTTTCTCCCTAATCCCAGTTTGGTATTCCATGATCAACTTTCCTCTTGTATTTTAAGGGTAGTGGAAACAGCACACCCTTATCGATTATGTTTCAACAGATAATTCTCTGCAATACACCATCCTGTTGTGAACATGAAGCAATAGTATTTTGCTGGAATTCCAACTCTGTGCTTTGTACCCCCTTTCAAAGAAAGACAAATATCCCAGGTTGCCTTTCTGATTTTGAGTTTTATTTTGACATTTGCTATAGTTTATTTTAGGTGTGGTTAGTTCTCCACTAGCCTAGAAAAATACTGCAGTTTTTTTCAAGTTAGCTCTATCTTAACTTTTGGCAAAGATAAAGATTTGTTGTCTGGTGGTTAGTGAATTTAGGTTTGATAATTCTATTGTGAAGTAAGAGATCAGCTAATAGCCTGGTAGGAGAAAACTATTCTTCCAGGCACTGCTAAGACAGGTACTTCAAAAGGGAGACCAAGGGCTGAATTTTCAGGTCCCGCTGAGGTTGAGAATGGAGGACAGACCCCAAAAATACTGGCGCGGTCATCATGCCGGTTTCCTGACCCCGTTCCTGGTGCCGGCCATTTTTGCCAAGGCATGTTCAAGACCCTCAGGGCTACTGGGATTTTCCAGTTGGTCTCCGGTTTCCCAATGCAGTGGGGGCCTATTTAACTGCCTGGAGGCTAGCACCCAGTAAAGGCCTGCACGGGTCTGCAAATGAAACCTGACCAGAGTCTGATAGAACCATATTCGACCCAAGCCCAACCTGGCCCGAGTCCTTTCATTTTTTCCCGCACCCGACCCGACCCGACCACCGGAATGTTCAGTTAACTTGGCTTCTGTTTTTCACTTTTTTTAAAGTTTGTGCAGATAAGCAACAAAAACTGTAACTGGACTTGAAAGGTTGTTTAAAAAGTACATTAAGATTGGAGCCACGTACCGGAGGTGCTGATAGAGTGTGTCCGACCTGGTCGACCCGACCTGAGCCTGAATGCCAGACCTGGAAGAATGGCCAGACCCGGAAGCGCGACCCGACCCGACCCGAACCCGACACGTGTTGGGTTCGGGTCGGGTAGCCACGCTTTAGCATCCAGTGGCAGGCACCTCTCTGCCTGCCTGGGTGAGGGTGCAGCCAAAGGCCACCCCCTAGAGGGATTCCCTGCTTATAGCCCCTGCCTCCCGCCCCCACCCCACCATGGTGGCCTGGCTTCTTTTTCTGTATCATTTCAAGTTTTTAAAAAGTTGGTGAGAGGGCGCCTCCATGTTGAAGTGCCCTCTAGCTTACTTACCCTTTACTGTAGCTTGCTGCTGCTCTCAAGCTGGAAGGCCTCTGGCTCTCCAGCTTCAAGAGCCTGCCTGTTGCCCATAATTAAACAGGGAACCTGCCTCCATGCCAATTAAGGGGGCATCTCCATGCAAGTCCCAAAGGGTGACTGTTTTCCAGCCCCACCTCCGCGCACCCCCCCCCCCCCCCCCCCGAGGGGTGGGTTCAGGACCCGCAAGCAGTCCCGACTCCATTTTCACACCCCCAGAGGGAAAGTTTAGCCCCAAGTCTTGTCCTTCACTTGATTCGATCTGCAGCCTGGTATATGGCCCTGTTCTTGGTGTGTCCAAAATAAAATGCAAAGGATATCAGAGCCTTACTTGGTCCAATACTTTACCTGCATTACTTTGTGATCTTGTTTCAGGCAGCAGTTGTCATTTTGGACCCTGAAGGGTGAAGATGCCACTTTCTGTTGTCCTCCATAAAAGTCCAGTCTATGAGATGTCTCTCTAGATATGCCACTGCATCTGCCCTTTGATGTAGATTTCCAGATGCTTCTACAAAGAGTTGTTTGTTGTTTGAGTTGTTATGGTTTTTCAGAGGTGGGTGATCTTGTTGCTTGGTCAGGAAGGTAGATGACACTGAGTCTAGGCTTTGCCTTTAGATCATTTTCAATGCTTAAATCCTTGTTATGTAAACAAAGAGTTTCTACACCTTGATTCACACACTTGTGACCTTCTGTTAACTTACACAGCTGATATTTTCCTCAGTCACTATGGCAGCACATTCTCCCTGTATTGATGATTTCCAGTGAAGAATGTGCTTTATTTCCTTCTGATGGTACACTGCCCACCTTGAGGTCGGGTGGAGGGGCGGGAATGCAGAAAATGGAGATTCATTGGGCTGAGGTAAGACAACAAACCAAATGATGTTTCTTTTTCTTTTGGGCCTCCTTATCTCGAGAGACAATGTATACGCGCCTGGAGGTGGTCAGTGGTTTGTGAAGCAGCGCCTGGAGTGGCTATAAAGGCCAATTCTGGAGTAACAGGCTCTTCCACAGGTGCTGCAGAGAAATTTGTTTGTTGGGGCTGTTGCACAGTTGGCTCTCCCCTTGCGCCTCTGTCTTTTTTCCTGCCAACTACTAAGTCTCTTCGACTCGCCACAATTTAGCCCTGTCTTTATGGCTGCCCGCCAGCTCTGGCGAATGCTGGCAACTGACTCCCACGACTTGTGATCAATGTCACACGATTTCATGTCGCGTTTGCAGACGTCTTTATAACGGAGACATGGACGGCCGGTGGGTCTGATACCAGTGGCGAGCTCGCTGTACAATGTGTCTTTGGGGATCCTGCCATCTTCCATGCGGCTCACATGGCCAAGCCATCTCAAGCGCCGCTGACTCAGTAGTGTGTATAAGCTGGGGATGTTGGCCGCTTCAAGGACTTCTGTGTTGGAGATATAGTCCTGCCACCTGATGCCAAGTATTCTCCGAAGGCAGCGAAGATGGAATGAATTGAGACGTCGCTCTTGGCTGGCATACGTTGTCCAGGCCTCGCTGCCGTAGAGCAAGGTACTGAGGACACAGGCCTGATACACTCGGACTTTTGTGTTCCGTGTCAGTGCGCCATTTTCCCACACTCTCTTGGCCAGTCTGAACATAGCAGTGGAAGCCTTACCCATGCGCTTGTTGATTTCTGCATCTAGAGACAGGTTACTGGTGATAGTTGAGCCTAGGTAGGTGAACTCTTGAACCACTTCCAGAGCGTGGTCGCCAATATTGATGGATGGAGCATTTCTGACATCCTGCCCCATGATGTTCGTTTTCTTGAGGCTGATGGTTAGGCCAAATTCATTGCAGGCAGACGCAAACCTGTCGATGAGACTCTGCAGGCATTCTTCAGTGTGAGATGTTAAAGCAGCATCGTCAGCAAAGAGGAGTTCTCTGATGAGGACTTTCCGTACTTTGGACTTCGCTCTTAGACGGGCAAGGTTGAACAACCTGCCCCCTGATCTTGTGTGGAGGAAAATTCCTTCTTCAGAGGATTTGAACGCATGTGAAAGCAGCAGGGAGAAGAAAATCCCAAAAAGTGTGGGATTGTAAGTTCTTTAATAGTGACATGCATTTATATAGCTTCTGGGAAACTGTTCCAAGGTACTTCAAAAGGCATGATGAAAACAGATACAAACCCAGAGGAGGACAGGTGAAGGTACCTGAATGAAAGTGCAATCAAAGATGAGGGCTTTGAGGAGAGTGTTGGAAGAGAGAGGTGGAGAGGGGAAAATGTTAGAAGGAGGGAATTTCAAGCGCGCGCCCTTGGTAGCAGAAGGTACAGCTACAGGTGGTAGGGCAAAGTGGAGGGGTGTTGCTCAAGATGTCAGAGTTGGAAGAGGAGAGCTTTGTGGGTGTGTGGGGACATGTTGGGCTGCTTAGGGAGGGTTGGGAAACAAAGCCATGCAGGAATAGGATTTTTAAAAAAAATTTTGAAGCAGTGGGGGACCAAAACAGGTCAACAGGGAGAGAAGTGATGGGAAAACAGGACATGGAAACCAGTTCTTTGGATAAAGCTGAATTTTTGGAATCAAATTAACCATTTATGGCATTCTGGACATTTAATACCAGAGCCAGATGGGCCTGCAACACTCCAGGATACTGTTGATTAACTAACCAGCATAGTTCATTCAAGTAATCTGGAAAGGTAGACCAGCACTGGGGATTCTTCCCACTCAGCTCTAGATAACTATGCAAGAAAATGATCTGTCAGGTAGCGTGGTCCTGGCTAGAAAAGCAAGAGGAAGCTTACCAGTTGTCTATAATGGTAAGTTGCACATTTTTAGACGTTTAAACTCCAGCAATAGCTCTATGGATACTTGGATAGCCCCTAAAGCTTGCCTCTGCTGACATTAGCTTTTTGGACTTGGGTCAGAGGTGTGTGTCCTTCTGGGAGAAATAATGTGCACTTCATATTGAGTAATGAGAAACTGTAGCTGTGTGGATTTAAAATATTTTGGAGAAAGCTGAAATAATAAGTTGATTGTAAGTGCCCAGGCTTCACTTTTTACAGAGCTCAAGAACGGTAAGCGTGAGTCCGTTACGAACGGTGCACCGAGAGCATTCGGGGCCATGGAGACCCTGCCGATCTTAACACCATTGCCTCATTTTAAATAAATGTTCCTGGAGTTCTGCTGACACCCGGCTTATACTGTGACTTTTGTAGGTTACGTAGGCCCACGTCTGCCTTTAGTGTGAGCCTCGCCACTGGTCTGATTTGCCATTGTTAATATTGGTGATTGGGAACATGGTTGGTTAGAGGTGGGATCATGATTTTCAAGATTTTTAACTCTTTGCTCGTCCCTTTCTTGCGTGTGTGTGTGTGTATTGTTGGAAGGGGTTAAAACTGAGACCTGTAATTGTATGTATTTCTGTTCATTATTAACAAATAATAAAGTCTATTGTGGAAAAGCTGGAAAGAAGTGTACTTCTCTAAATTTTCTTGCTAAGAGCAGGGTGTGGTCTGGCAGTGAAACCACTAAATATAGAAAAGTTAATATAATCACACTCTCAAAACAGCCATTTTGGGTCAGAGATTTAATCACATGGTCTTAAAGTTTAATTTGCACCTTTTTATATTAACATTTCTACAGTCTGGATGGAGCATTTCACAAAATGACTGAGTGTTTTTGAAATCAGTTTTGGCACAGTTGCCTGAATTCCTATTTTACTGCATAATACATTGTTTTCTAAAAAACAAAATCTACCTTTGCTCATTACCCTCTGAGCAGAAGGCTACTTTCCTTGTTCTGTCCTTTGATTTATGTTCAGGTTTTCTATGTTATGGTGAAGCTTTGGCAGCAGAAATCACTTCTTTAGAGATCATGATTTTTAAGCTGCATTAAAAATCCTTAAGTTGGAGAGAAAATATTTAAAGATGATCTGTCAAATGTCAGTCTTCCAGGCCTTTTGATTATCTGACAGAGAGATGCAGTTGTGATGTTTATTAATAAACTTGGTGTTTTGTAACACCACTGGGGGACAAAAAATCCAGTTGTTGGATCAGATTGAAAATGGAGAAGGAATCAGCGATTGTGGAGTGGGCCCCAGACCACTGCTACACTGGAATAGATACCAGTTGTAGAATTCATTAATTCCCTTTCCAATAGAATGCAGATTCAAGCCTCAACCCTTCTCTCAGTCTCAGTGACTTTATATTGTAAATATCATTTTACATTTACTTTTGATTTAGCCATATGTCTTATTTTCTTTCCCTGGATGTATGATGATTCTTCCTCTGCACACGCACTTGAGTGGCACTGAACTGCACTCAAGCGGGAGGTTTTGCACCCATAGGATTCCTAGCTCTTGTTTTTGTTTAGTGCTGCCTACTTCTGGGTCATATTATGTATGTCCAAAATAAACCTTGTGGGTTAGGATTGAAATGAATGACTGAACTCAAGGTCACGGCCAAGACCAGGTTTAATAATCTTCTGTTTTTAGAAATGTAAAAGCACTTATAAAACTAAAAAAAAAATTACATCATTACTGGATGACATGATGTTACCACAGCCCTCGCTGTTCCTCGAACCTGTCATTTGTCACTCAGTGGAGTGACACCACTCGTTTTGTGTTGAAAGTGTAACTGATTTTGATCTGTTTCTTTTGTAGCTTGTGTCATTCTTAGAAATTATGAATTTCACTCTGAACAGTGCCCTAATATTGATGGTCCTGTCTTTATGCAGTATGCCTTTTACACAGAAAATGCACACTAGTGTTGTCCTCTTTCCAAGGTTTGTTTGAAGGTCAGCTTTGTAAATTGAAATGCTGATTGGTTTGGCTCTGTACATTCAGGGCCACCAGTAAGTAGATTACTGTGATTATAGTAGTTATATTTATTGAGCTCTGAAAAATGCCCTAGTCATAAGGGTTCACTGCTGCCTGGCTAAAGCAGCTGAATTTTTCTCAGTAGAGAATTGCATGATTTTTATGCCATACTGAACCAGATCAAAAAGGCACCATGGCCCAAATATTCAGTTGCACAGCACCTGTTTTTTGGGGCACGAGATGGGCTCCTAAGCCTCCAAGATGGCAGACAGGAAGCACGCACTCATTACGACCTGGAAACGAACTACTCACCATATTGCTTAAAGGCTAAAAGAATTGGTGTGCTGTACCCAAGCCTAAAACAGATGCTGAGCCATCTGCATATGCAAATAAGGGGCCTAAAACTTGTTTGAGGCCCTCCCTGCTCGTTTGGTTTGCCCAAAAAATGGGCATGCCCAAATTTCTTAGGTCCAGGCAGCTCCTAGCACCTTCAGCTCAGTTTAATATGCACAGTTTATTTGTCTACTTTCAATATATTCAGAATCCAAATTCTGAATTTTTAGTTTTGACAAATTTGTACCATAAGATTTCAGGAGTTTATCATCTTCCTCTCCTCCCCTCACTTTTTGGCAGTGATGTATTGTTTATTTATTATTTGGCACTGTTCCCAGATTATGATCAGACTTGTAAATTATGTGGATTTTTCACACTGTGTTTCCTGGGTGGTGACCTCTATTTTTTCCCTGTATACTCATAAGTGAGAGACTAGCCAATATAATTAGTTATGGTAGTGAGCTACTAATCCAGAGTTTGTGTCTTCAAATCCCATCATTGCAAGTTGTGCAATGGGATTTGAAGGTGGTAGGCTAGCCCCAGATTGACCATGTAAATTGTCAGATTGTCATTAAAAATTTCATCTGGTTGACTGATAATCATTAAGGAGCGGAGCATGCAGTTTGATCTACTATGTGGCTGATTCATTAGCATCCGCAGGGGGGGAGTTCGCAAAAAAAGGCCCAGCATCACCACAAGACAAATGGGAATAGGCATAGAAATGTTGCCTTACTGGTGTTCCCCATATCCTGAGAACATATCTTGGTGAACATGTGGCTGTATTACTTGTCATTAAAATGATGTACATTTCATTCGGCTTTCTGCTTCTTCAGTGACCTTTTTCACCCCACAAAGTCAATGCCCCTTTAAAATGTGAATGTGAAAAATGGTTTACTATGGTTGGAGAGTTCTGACGTATTGCTGTTGCAACAGCATGGATACAGTTTTGCTGGATAATAATTTGGGATGGATTGCAGGGAATTTCTCTTCAGTTATACAGAAAATAATAGCCACTGTCAGTGAATGCAAGATAGTAATCTAGCTGAGGGGTTCAGAGCACAGTCAGAGATGGCTTATTGTTCTATCATATTCAAATGACCCACTTATTAGATTGCAGCCTTTAATTCACTCAAAACCTGTTTTAATTTATATTCTATATTAAATGGTGCATTCTCATTAACATGACGTGTGTGTTGATCATTTGTCAATCCAACATGATTTGTAAAAGCAGATTCTCAGATGCACAGAAAGCTTTTGGCACCATTTTTGCCAGGATATGGAATAAAAAATATTGCAGATAAACGGAGAACTCCATGCTGGTGTCATTACGCTAATTGGAAAGTTTGCTATTTTGCTGGTATAACTCTGGATCAGTTCTAAACTACAGGAAGAGAACTGACTGAAAATTTAACTGAATCCATTGTAGAGCTTAGACCTGAATCATGAATGGATTTAGTCACAAAAGAAAATGGTAATTTAATGCTCTGAATAGTGCTTTGTTTCTTCTATCAATATTTCTATTTTATAGAGAAGGCCAGCTCCCTCCATTCCACAGCAGAGCACTCGATTAGAATTTAAGAAACACCCCTTGGCAAGAAAAGGCTGTTGGCTCCTGAGATGACAGTTCTGATTTTTAACTGCCTCTGCCTGGCAGAAACCAGGCCGAGAGGCAGTTCAGTTTGGATCAATCACTTACCTTTCTTAACCCTCTGCCTTCCCACCATCTCCTGATCTTATCCTGTTCTTTTGAGGTCTCTTAAACATACATATTGGGTCTGATGTAGTCTGCACCCAATCTGCAATTTTACTTGGAGGCCTAATCAGTGGGGTGGTGGGGGGCAGGGGGTGGGGGCGAAGAATCAGGACAGCAGCGATGACTCCTCTGTCGGGCCAGACCTGCTGGGAGCTGGATCATGGACCAGTGGAGGGCCAGGCAGGTAAGTGTGGAAAAAAAACTACATTTCCTTGACAGCCAAGAGGTGCAGTATTGCTCTTTCAGGGTTTACAGGGAAGCTTCTGGCCTCACCCTGTGTTCACCCCTCAATTGCAGCCAGAGTCCTCTTTATCTTGCCCCCCTCCACCCTCCCCTCCCACAAATCACCTCCAGAGCCCCCCTCTAAACTGACTCCTGAGGCCAATGCTACAAAATTCTGGCCTCTGTGTATCAGATCAAGCCAATAAGATCAACCAGAACTCCATAACCCTGGATATGCCTTCACTCTCACAAACTGTAGCCACGGAGGGAGCTGGTCTTCTCTAGAGTTTAGAAGAATGAGAGGTGATCTCATTGAAGCATAGAAAACTCTTACAGGGCTTGACAAAGTTGACACAGGAAGGATGTTTACCCTGGCTGGGAGGTCTAGAACCAGGGAACACAGTCTCAGAATAAGAGCTGGGCCATTTTTGACAGAGATGAAGAAGAATTTCTTCACTCAGAGGATTAGAGATTAGATTAGAGATACAGCACTGAAACAGGCCCTTCGGCCCACCGAGTCTGTGCCGAACATCAACCACCCATTTAGACTAATCCTACACTAATCCCATATTCCCACCAAACATCCCCACCTGTCCCTATATTTCCCTACCACCTACCTATACTAGTGACAATTTATAATAGCCAATTTACCTATCAACCTGCAAGTCTTTTGGCTTGTGGGAGGAAACCGGAGCACCCGGAGAAAACCCACGCAGACACAGGGAGAACTTGCAAACTCCACACAGGCAGTACCCGGAATCGAACCCGGGTCCCTGGAGCTGTGAGGCTGCGGTGCTAACCACTGCGCCACTGTGCCGCCTAACTCTTTGGCACTCTTTGGTAACTCTTTGGAATTCTCTACCCCACAGGGCTGTGGAGGCTCAGTCATTGAGTATATTCTCACAGAGATCGATCAATTTGTAGATATTAAAGGTATCAAGGGATATGGGAATAGTGTGGGAAAATGGCGTTGAGGTAGAAGATCAGCCACGATCTAGTTGAATGGTAGAGTAGGCTTGAGGGGCCGAATGGCCTGCACCTGCTCCTGTTTCTTATCTTCCCTTTAAAGTCAGAGCCTCCATTTATTTTAGAATAGGTACTGCCTGTTGATCCCTGCTTCTGAATTCCCTATTGGATTTCTTGGTGACTAACTTGTATTGATGGCTTTTAGTTGTGCTCTGCCCCACAAGTGGAAACATTGGCCTGGATTTTGTGTGGCCCCCTGAGGTGGGGTTGGGGGTGGAGCGGGGGTCATGGAGTATCGCGACAGGGGGCAGGGGGCTGCGAAGGGCCTGTCACCTCCCTATCGCCAAGCGATTTTTTTTTTTTCTCCTTTGCCCCCCCCGCAGCCCCCGCTCCTTGGCAGTGGGATAGGCCAAGGACAGCCTTCCTGCCCAGAGGCCAATTCAGGCCCTTAAGTGGCCTATTAATGGGCAATTAAGGGCCTCTTCCTGCCACAGCTGGGACCTTACCAGCAGCAGGGGGTCCCTCCGCCCCACAGGCAGGACGCCTTGTAAAACAAGGCATTCCCCCAGCGGGCTGGGCGGTGGGTGGGTCCCCTCCTCCATGGGTAATCTGTGGCCCATGGTGGACCCCCACCAGGAACCAATTTACCCCCCAGGACCCCCTTCCCCTAGACTGCATGACCACCCGCCCCGCCCTCCCCCGCCCCCGCCCCACCCCACCCCACCCCACCCCACCAGGAGCCTTCCGGACTGGCCCCGACGACCGTGTTTAGTTTAGTTTAGAGATGCAGCACTGAAACAGGCCCTTCGGCCCACCGAGTCTGTGCCGACCATCAACCACCCATTTATACTAATCCCACACTAATCCCATATTCCTACCGCATACCCACCTGTCCCTATATTTCCCTACCACCTACCTATACTAGGGGCAATTTACAATGGCCAATTTACCTACCAACCTGCAAGTCTTTTGGCTTGTGGGAGGAAACCGGAGCACTCGGAGAAAACCCACGCAGACACGGGGAGAACTTGCAAACTCCACACAGGCAGTACCCAGAATTGAACCCGGGTCGCTGGAGCTGTGAGGCTGCGGTGCTAACCACTGCGCCACTGTGTCTCACTAACCTTGGGTCCGGGGTTCCAAAGCTGGGCCTGGGTCCGAAGCCTCTGTACTACCGGACAGACCAGAGACAGAGTGGAGAGAGAGGAGCACAGCAGGAGCAGAGAGAGAGAGAGAGGAGCATGGGGGGAGCAGAGAGAGAGAGGAACACAGCGGGAACGGAGCAGGGAAAAATCAAAAAGTGACATCAGAGTGACGTCCCAATCAACAGTGAGAGCAGGGAAATAGAGAGCCGCCGGGGTGAGTATACAAGTAAGCTTTTAATTTAATTTAAATCGAACATAGCCTCAAACATCACAGGCAAGCAGATAAGTGATTGGTTTGGGAAGAAGCTGCCTGCTTGGTGAGTATCTGGTAAATGATTAAGGTCCATTCTAATTCTAACGTTTAAAATAGTAAAGGAACTTGCAGCAAGCTTAATAATATATAAATATATATTATATGAAAAAGAAAATAAATAATTGAATAAAATAATTATTTAGTTAATTAAAACACATTAAGGATGGCAGGACGGGTGATGTGTCATGGCTGCAGCATGTGGGAGCTCCTGGATGCCAGTGTGATCCAGGGCAAACATGTCTGCAGTAAGTGTTTGCAGCTCAAAGAGCTTCAGCTCAGAGTCATTGAACTGGAGTCTGAGCTGCAGACACTGCGACACAACAGGGAGGAGGAAAGTTACCTGGACATTTTGCACCAGGAGGTGGTCATACCCCTTAGGATAGGGTCTTCTGATTTGGTCAGTGGTCAGGGACAGGAGAGTGTGGCTGCAGCTGAGACAGGTAAGGGGACCCAGAGGGCTGGAGTGCAGGAGTCTCAGCCTTTGCGATTTTTCAATAGGTTTGAAGTTCTTTCAGTTTGGGTGAGAGTGGGGGCTGCAGGGCGGATGAGCAACCTGACCATGGCACCATGATACAGGAAGCCATTCAAGTGGAGGGAGGAAAAAGGAATGTAGCAGTAGTTGGGGACAGTATAATTAGGGGGATTGACACTGTTCTCTGCAGCAAAGAGTGAGAGTCTAGACGGTTATGTTGCCTGCCCAATGCCAGGATTCAGGACATGTGCTCAGGGCTGGAGAGGAACTTACAGTGGGAGGGGGAGGATCCAGTCGTTGTGGTCTGTGTAGGTACCAATGACATAGGCAGGACGAGGAAAAAGGTTCTGCATAGTCAATATGAGGAACTAGGCGCCAAATTAAAAAGCAGAACCTCAAAGGTAATAAGCTCTGGATTATTACCTGAGCCACATGCAAATTGGTTGGCATAGGGCAAATAAGATTAGAGAAATGAATGTGTGGCTCAAAGACTGGTGCGGTATAAGTGGGTTCAGGTTCGTGGGCACTGGCACCAGCACTGGGGAAAGTGTTGGCTTTGCCGATGGGATGGTCTACACCTGAACCATGCTGGGGCAGGTATTCCAGCGAGCTGCTAGAAGAGGGTTTTAAATTGAATAGTGGGGGTAAGGGATCAAATTTGGGCAGATATGTTGAATCAAGGAGTAGAGACAAGGCAAGAGAGAAAGGTATTAATATGGGAAATAATAGACTGTGACAGGAAGGGATAGAGCGTACAAATCTAAGAGTAAATCAACAGTTAAGACTGGAGGTTACAAAAATAATAAAAGGACACAACTAAAGGCTCTGTATCTGAATGCACGTAGCATTCGAAACAAAACATGAACTGAGAGCGCAAGTAGAAATAAATAATTATGATCTGATACCCAGTACAGAGACATGGCTGCAGGACAACATAGATTGGGACCTGAATATTGAAGGGTACATGGCATTTAAGAAGGACAGGAAGCTAGGAAAAGGTGGAGGGGTAGCTCTGTTAATTAATGATGGTGTTAGAGCAATAGAGAGGGAAGACCTAAGTTCAGGAAACCAGGATGTAAGAAGCAGTTTGGGTAGAGATGAGAAATCATAAAGACCAGAAGTCACTTGTGGGAGTGGTATACAGGCCACCTAATATTAACTGCATTGTGGGACAGGGTATAAAGGAAGAAATAATGGCAGCTTGACAGAAAGGTACAGCGATAATTATGGGGGATTTTAACCTACATACAGACTGGAAAAATCAGATGGGCAGAGGTAGCCTAGATGAGTACATTGAATGTTTTCAGGATAATTTCTTGGAACAATACATTCTGGAGCCAACCAGAGAGCAGGCTATACTAGACCTGGCACTGTGCAACGAGATAGGATTAATTAATGGCCTCGTAGTTAAGGCGCCCCTAGGTAGCAGCGATCATAATATGATTGAATTTTACATTCAGTTTGAGGGAGACAAGAGTGGGCCCAAGACTAGTATTTTAAACTTAAAAAGGGCAATTATGAGGGCATGAAAGCAGAGCTAGCTAAAGTGAGCTGGCAAATCAAGTCAAGGGATAGGTCAATAGAGATGTAGTGGCAAACATTTAAGGGACTAATTCAGAATACACAGAATAGGTACATTTCAACGCGAAAGAAAAATTCCAAGGGTGGGACCCGCCATCCGTGGTTAACTAAAACGGTTAAAAATAGTATCAAACTTAAAGAAAAAGCCTATAATTGCACAAAGATGGGAGGCAGGTCAGAAGATTAGACAGAATATAAAAAAACAGCAAAGAGTGACTAAAAGATTGATAAGGAAGGTAAAATTAGAGTACGAGAGAAAGCTAGCTAGAAATCGAAAGACATAGTAAGAGTTTCTATGCGTATTTAAAGAAGTTCCTATAGAAATTGAGTCTGGGGAATTGATAATGAATAATCAGGAGATGGCAGATGAATTGAACAGGTATTTTGCATCTGTGTTCACTATTGAGGATATAAGTAACATTCCAGTATTTGCTGTAAGTCAGGAAATGGAAGGGAGGAACTCGAGAAAATTACTATCACCAGGGAAGTGGTACTGAACAAATTGTTGGAGCTGCAGGCTGACAAATCCCCAGCTCCTGAT
This sequence comes from Heterodontus francisci, assembly GCF_036365525.1. Lineage (NCBI taxonomy): Eukaryota > Metazoa > Chordata > Chondrichthyes > Heterodontiformes > Heterodontidae > Heterodontus > Heterodontus francisci. Next base: position 87,902,750 of record NC_090384.1, on the reverse strand, counting down.
GGGCTTCATCCTAGGGTGTTGATAGAAGTGGCTAGTGAGATAGTTGATGCATTAGTTTTAATTTTCCAAAATTCCCTAGATTTGGGGAAGGTTCCGTTAAATTGGAAAATAGTGAATGTAACTCATTTATTCAAAAAAGGAGGGAGACAGAAAGCAGGAAACTGCAGGCCAGTTAGCTTAATATCTGTCTTAGGGAAAATATTTGAAGCTATTATTAAAGATGTTATAGCAGGACTTTTTAGAAAAATTCAAGGCAATCAGGCAGAGTCAACATGGTTTTGTGAAAAGGTAATCATGTTTAAACAATTTATTGGAGCTCTTTGAGGGAGTTACATGTGCTGTGGATGAAGGGGAACCGGTGGATGTATTGTACTTAGATTTCCAGAAGGCATTTGATAACATGCCACATCAAAGGTTATTGCAAAAAATAAAAGCTCAAGGTGTAGGGGGTTGCATATTGGCATGGATAGAATATTGGCTAGCTAACAGGAAACAGAGTAGGCATAAATGGGTCATTTTCTGGTTGGCAAGATGTAAAGAGTGGTGTGCCACAAGGATCTGTGCTGGGGCCTCAACTTTTTACAATTTATATACATGACTTAAATGAAGGGAAATAAAAGTATGGTTGCTAAATTTGCTGATGACACAAAGATAGGTAGGAACGTAACTTGTGAAGAGGACATAAGGGGGCTGCAAAGGGATATAGATAGGTTAAGTGAGTGGGCAAAGACCTGGCGAATGGAGTATAATGTGGGAAATTGTCCACTTTGGCAGGAAGAATAAAGAAGCATATTATCTAAATGGTGAGAGATTGCAGAGCTCTGAGATGTAGAGGGATCTGGGTGTCCTAGTGCATGAATCGTAAAAGGTTGTATGCAGGTCCAGCACATAATTAGGAAAGCTAATATAATGTTATTGTTTATCATGAGGGGAATTGAATACAAAAGTAAGGAGCTTATGCTCCAGCTACACAGGGCATTGGTGAGACCAAATCTGGAGTACTGTGCAGAGTATTGGTCTCCTTTTTTAAGGAAGGATGTAAATGCATTGGAGGCAGTACAGAGAAGATTTACTGGACTAATACCTGGAATGCGCGGGCTGTCTTACGAGGAAAGATTGGACAGGCTAGGCTTATATCTGCTGGAATTTAGAAGAGTAAGAGGCGACTTGATTGAAACATATAAGATCCTGAGGGGTCTTGACAGGGTGGATGTGGAAAGGATGTTTCCCCTTGTGAGAGAATCTGGAACTAGGGATCACTGTTTAAAAATAAGGGGTCGCCCATTTAAAACCGAGATGAGGAGAAATTCTTTCTCTAAGAGTTGTGAGTCTTTGGAGTTCTCTTCCTCAAAACTCAGTGGAAGCAGAGTCTTTGAATATTTTTAAGGCAGAGGTAGATAGATTCTTGATATATAAGGGGGTGGAAGGTTATCGGGGGTAGGTGGAAATGTGGAGTAATCAGTTCAGCCATGAACTTATTGAATGGCGGAGCAGGTTCGAAGGGCTGAGTGGCCTACTCCTCCTAGTTCGTATGTACTGGCAGTGGCCACTGCTTCCGGTGGCACTGTGATACTGTTGAGCTGCTGGCCCTCAGATTGGCTGGCAGCTCTTGGAGGCAGGGCCCCCGTCTTTATAGGGACGGGATTCCCAGTGCTTGAAACTTTGATTTAAAAAGATCGGAAGATCACTCCGGGGGTGGGGGGGGGGGGGGGGGCGGGCGGGTGATGGGCCCGAAAAGGCCAAGGCGGACTTTCCACTGCCTTTTCGGCCCGGCACTGGGTGCCCTGACTCCAGCCCCAAATCCAGCCCATTATCTCTGTATCCACTCTGTCAAACCTTCTCATCATTTTAATGACCTCTATTAGGTCATCCCTGAACCTTTTTTCAAGAGAATAGAGATCCAGCCTGTCCAATCTTTCCTGATGTGTATACCCATGCATTTCTGGTATCATCCTTGTAAATCTTCTCTATCCCCTCTCCAGTACCTTTTATATCTTTTTTTTAATATGGTGACCAGAACTACACCCAGTGCTCTTCCCAAACCAAAGTTGGATGCAGGTTTAGCATAACATCCTGACTTTTTCAATTCTGCCCCTCTCGAAATAAAGCCTAGTCCTCGGTTTGCTTTTTTTTTATGGTCTTGCTCGCTTGTGCCGCAACCTTTAGTAAGTGGTATATTGTACCTGAGATCCCTTTGCTCCTCTACTGGATTACCTTCCTCCACTAGCTTCATTTTCCACTTGTTTTCTAAATGATGACCTATTACTTCTAAACTGTGCTGTCTGCTCCCTATGATAAATATTCATATAACACAAGAGTCTATTCAGGCCGTTGCACCTGTGGCAGCTCTTTGAAAGGGCTATCCAATTAGTCCCACTCTCCTGTTCTTTCCACGATGTGCTGCAAATTGTTTCTTTTTTCAAGTATGTATCTACTTCCCTTTTGAGAGTTAAGATTGAATGTGCTTCTGCCACCTTTTCATGCAGTGCATTCCGGGGTGGGGAGGTGTGTGTGTGTTTGTTCACCCTCCAATGGAGTTGTTGCCAATTATCTTACATCTGTGTCCTTTGCTACCAATCTGCCTGTTAGTGGAATCACTGTCTTCCTGTCTCCCCTATCAAATCTCCTGATAATTATTGAACAGCTCTCATAATAGTTGAGAGTTTTCTCTTAAGCTTCTTTTCTCTAAGAACTATCTCATCTTCTCTAATTCTTTCCAAATAACTGAGTTTCCTCATCCCTGCTACAATTCTCATAATGTCCTCTGTACCCTCTCCAAGGCCTTGACATCCTTCCTAAAGTGTTCGGCCTGTAATTGGGCACAATACTAGCTGAGGTCTAACCAGTGTTTTATAAAGATTTAGCATTACCTCCTTGCTTTTGTACTCTATACCTCTATTTATTTATAAATTCAAGGATCCTATGTGCCTTTTTATTAAACCGCTTTATAACTTGTCCTGCCACCTTCAATGATCTGTAGCTGTGAATCCCCACGTCTCTTTGTTCCTGAAACCCCTTTAAAATGCTACCATTTAGTTTATACCACCTCTCTTCATTTTCCTTCCAAAATACATCACTTCATACATCTCTGCATTGCATTTCATCTGCTATGTGTCTGCCCATTTCATTAGTCTATATCCTTCTGAAGTCTGCTACTATCCTTCTCACTGCTAACTACATTTACAAGGTTTCTGCCATGACTTTACCTTTTACACCTGCTTTTCTGTGAACATTTAATAACAGTACACCAGTTTTTGCAGACATTGCTCAATAGACATCACATTTTTGTAACAGATGAAAAAAACCTTTAATATTAAAATTATCTATGACTAAAATTGACTTCCAGTTCATCCTAGAAATTTACAACTGCACTCGCAATATCCTATCTTCCCACAGGGAGTTCTTGAACAGCAGTCTTAAAAGGTACAAGCCAGGTTTGAAGCTAAACATTACGACTGTGTCATATGCCAGAAAATGAACACGTAATATCAATCTTGTGTCTTGATATCTAAATCCACAACTCCAGAACTTTTACTTCTGATGCTCTTTGGGTTTGCCTAAAAATATTTACACCTATACTTTAGTCCTTTTCTGATTTGATCTTCCTGGTTTTGAATTTCCTTTTCGTTTTGATCTATCTTACATCCACCCCTTTTACTGGTTTAAGTCTTCCTTGGATATGACTCAAGATCTCAAGTGAAGGGTTAATAATATCTAAATCCTATTCCACTTCTGTCGACGGACATTGGTTCATTTCAAATGTGGATTGCTTAGAGGGACTCTGCACTGTTTTACTATTATAAAATGGAAATGATCTGCTTGTTAACAGTACTGTACCTTGTGGTGCTGGCTTCAGAAAAATCCTCTCTGAATTTGCATTATGCTTCTGTTTCCTGCTAAGCATTCTGGAAAAACCAGTCTAATTTTAACACCTTATAGCCCATCATTATAGCCCATCTTGGCTTGATGGGAAATGGATGAGGTGAAAGGTTTGAAATAAAAGAACAAACTTGGATTTATACAGCGCCTTAAATGACATCCCAAAGTGCTTTATGGCCAATGAAATATTTTTAAAGTCACTGTTGTAATGTTGGAAATGTGGCAGCTAATTTGTGCACAGCAAGGTCCCACGAGCAGCAATATGATAATAACTGGGTGCTGTTGGTTGAGATATAAATATTGGCCTCAGTTAAACACCAGAGCAAGTCATTCTCCTTCACTGTATTTATTTCTAATTGGATTACAGTGTAGTGGTTTTTTTCATGTGGATGGAGGTAGGGTTAAGATTTTTCTATCTTATGCCCTTTCATTCAGTTTCAGAGAATGAAGGAATCGGATCATTCCAAGCGCTTACCACCATTTCCTTTTTTTTAAATGCAACATCCTCATTAACTCTTGTTTGCAATTTGATCTTGGTGTTTTTACATTAGTGCAGTTTATCTTGTTCAGTGACCTATGCTTCCAACCTGACTAAATCAATCTGCTTGAGATTTCACTGTGATTGTGATTGAATAAGCAGATGCTTGACTTCATAAGAAATCAGTATTTTTCCAATGATTTTCAACTGCCCTGAAACATTTCCTGCCTTCCAACCAAACTAAAACTCAGTGAGAAAGGCCATGAACTCCCTCAGCCTAAGGGCCGGTTCAGTTATAGAATCATAGAATCATAAAAAGTTTTACGGCACAGAAAGAGGTGAAAAATGAGCCAGCCTGCCTAATCCCACCTTCCAGCCCTGCAGGTTATGGCACTTGAGGTGCACATCCAGACACCTTTTTAAATGAGATGAGGGTTTCTGCCTCTACTATCCTTTCAGGCAGTGAGTTCCAGACCCCCCACCACCCTTCGGGTGAAAAAAATTTCCTCATCTCCCCTCTAATCTTTCTAATCTATCTTATAATAAATGATACATTTCCGTTATAATATTGCCTGTAATGTTTGTTCCCTGGTGACTGCAATTAATTCCCAATTTAGGGAAACATTTCCTATTGACAAAGTACACAACTAAAGGTTGGGTATGATTACAGGGCTATAATTCACAATAATTAAGGGAAATCCATGGATACATTAAAGCAGGTATTACAGACAGGTGGTAAGCGATGTGCGTAACTGCCACTTCTCACCTCCCAACAGACGGCAGTAGTGCTTTGTTAAAAATGATGTATTCGTCCCTGAGTGTTTTATGGTCAAATAAACAGACAAATGACAGGTTTTTTAGGTTTTAAAAAAAGTTACATTTTTATTTAAACAGCAAAAACCGAATTGTTCACAACCTTCACCTACTCATGCATTTGCATATTTAATTCAATTAATTAATAGAAATTTGAAATTGAAAGCTAGTCTCAGTTTCAAAGCACCATTACTATCATTGATTGTCGTAAAAACCCTTCTGGTTCACTAATGTCCTTTAAGGAAGGAAACCGGCTGTTCTTACCTGGTCTGGCCTACCCTACATGTGACTCCAGACCCACAGCAATGTGACTGACTCTTAACTGCCCTCTGAAATGGTCTAGCAAGCCTGTTAAGGGCAATTAGGGATGGGCAACAAGTGCCGACCTTGCCAGCGACACCCATGTCCCATGAAAGCATAAAAAAAACACACAAGCATACATAAGAATAGATAGATATAGAAAAAATGGTAGGCTGCACTTAAAGTCCATAGTAATGTAAGAGTTTGTGGTTCATAGAAACTTGTTGAATCTTCTTGCAAGGAAAATCTTCTCAAAGGTACAGGTCTGGATGTTTGTAGTTGTGAATTTGCTGAGATGTTGTAGATTTCTGGTGGTCACCGTTTTAGATTTTCTGCTGTAGCAAGTTGAAGTATAGTATCAGCAGCAGGGCTTCTTCCTTGTGTTGGACTGATCTCACGGCCTTTGCCATAGTTGGCTTTCGGTGGCATTTCTGGATCTCCCCTCTCTCTCTCAAGAGGGCTACCTTTTTAAGGTAAAAATCCATCACATTTGAGTTTGTCAGGTGACATAGGGCCCTCTCCCCTGGTGTGACCACACAATGGTCCAGGTTATGGAAACCATTGCTATCTTGGTGTCTGGATGGGGACCATTCTGTTACAATGGTGCTACTTGTTATAAAAGGTTTTATTTTTGTACTAACATCTTAGACTTCTGAGTGTTTTAAAAACTGGAAAAAGGATTGTCAGTGGACTTGGACACCTGAAAATAGCTGGAAATTTTGGATGTTGATGTTGTATGCAAGAATAGGAGAAGCAAGCAGTTTCCGGGAAGCCAGCCAGGGGTTTGACATCCTAAGAGTAACACTTTGAAAAACAGTGGAGAGACTCTGCCTGATCATGTGATCAGCTCATGAAGGCTTTTGCTTTCACTTTGGACTTTTAAAAACCAGTGAGTTGGACAAAGAGCAGGCATTTTGAAACTCAGACTTGACCTGCCTGGAGATTCCGAAAAGGATCTTTCTCTGTAAAGGAGACTTGCATCTCTTGAAAAGAAATCCTACGTTTGAAAGGTGGCAGATTCCTATTGCCTTCAGTCCCTGAGGAATTTCTGCATCCAGTGAGATTCCGGTTGCCTCCTGTGTTTTGGAAAATCTTGGAACCTGAACAAAGCTTCTACTGCTGTGTTGCTGCTGTGAGTCCTGAGCAAACCGGTTGCTGCACCCCTGCTGAAAGACCTGTGTGACACCTGCTGTAGTCAAATTGTCTTGAACGCCTACTGATCAAAGACTGTTCATCAACCTCGCCTGTAGAGACTGTGTGGCATCTGACTATTCGACTCTGGGACACTTCACCCAACCGAAGACATCCTACCAGAACATGACAGACTGACTGACTGATTTATTTTTATTATTCTTTCTTTCCGATGAAACAGTTGTAAAGCAAAATCCTTTTTTCCCTGGTTAACATAGGAACATAGGAGCAGGAGTAGGCCATTCAGCCCATCAAGCCTGCCTCGCCATTCAATACAATCATGGCTGATCATCCACTTCAATGCCTTTTTCCCATACTATCCTCATATCCCCTTTTGTTATTTGTATTTAGAAATCTGTCAATCTCTGCTTTAAACATACTCAATGACTGAGCTTCCACAGCCTCTGGGGTAGAGAATGCCAAGAGTGTGTGGTGTGTGTGTGTGTGTGCATGAGGGTTAAAGAACTAAGGAGCTTTTCATATATATAGATTTATCGTGTTAGTATTTAAGACTTATTATTTCTTCTCTAATAAATAGTTAATGTTGTTGTAGTTTAAAGAAACCTGGTTTGGTGTGCTTTATCCTGGGGGACAAATAGGGTGTCCAATTTGGCTATTCTTTGGTAGTTAGGTGTTACAACCAGATAAGAAAGGGGTCTAGGGTTCCCCCTCAGCTTTCACCTGGTCTTACCATAATAGGGTTTAATGTTAAACACACTGTTTTTAGCTCCCCCTTGGTGAATCCTTGTTCACTGCTTTCCAATTATAAGGCAAAGAAACCAGCCAAACACGTTTCCTTAGATTTAAAGAAGAAAGATTGAACTTTATTAAACTTAAACTCTAATTCAGTTAACACCTACGTATATGCAACACGCCCACGCTAGCATGCATATGCAATACACCCATGCAGATAGAGACAGAAAAGAGCAGAAGAAATAAGGTGGAAAAGTTTGAGTCAATATCTGAAGAGATTTGGTTACTCTTCTTAGAGCTCGCTGTAGAGTCCTAGATTGTAGGTAGGTCTTGCTTTTCGTTAGGGCCCAATATTCTTCTTAAACCTTGTTCGATGTAGGAGACTTTTCTCTCTTGAGGTTCATGTGTCTTCAGTGGGTTTGGAGTTCCGCGAAGAAGAGATGGGAGCAGACAGACGAGGTCGTCTCAGTCCAGGACCAAACAGTCTTTGAGTTCAAACTCTGTGGCTAGTTTAAAAAACCCTGGACCAGCCAGTTAGTCATGTGACCAGCTGGTTTAACCAGTCCTGGCTTTTGTGGATTGTATCACCTTAGCAGTCTCTGGAATGCTCTTCCTTACACCTTCAATGTCTGGTGATCAAAATCCATTGTGGGTTAAGTGGACCAGGGAATAGCCCTTTATCTCCACAAGCACTGTCTGTTGGTATGCAAATGCCCTTCCAGCCAGGTGTCTGGTGATTTTTTAACAAGTCCTTTCTTCAGTCCAGCAGCAGTTTAAAAATCAATGTTCATGTGCCAAAATTAATATGCCTCAATCTTGGCAGGTGGGGGCCTACATGACCATGGGAAAATTCATTGATATGCTGTAACCTGTGGAGAAGTGGGACTGAATTAACAGTGCATTTCTCTCACCTTGGTTGTAACGTACTTCACACCCATTTATCTGGGTTTGGACTGTGGAGTCAGTCTGTTTTTACAGAGCCTTTGTTAGTCCCATTCCTGTAGGTCGGAGTCATGATCATGTAATGGGCACTTTTCAATTTCAGTGGGTTTTCCAGCTAATTCAGACTTTGCAGACAGGTTTATTGATTGCCTGTACAGGAGGGTCACCTGACCTTTATTCCATTTTGTCTTTGGTACAGACGTGCCTATTTTATTATGGTTCAGTTTAATAGTTGACTTTTTATTGTCATAATTCCTCCAGTTCATTGTTTATGTCATCACAGCTCCTTCCGAGCATGACACAGGAATGGGGACCATAAGGGATTTATGAATGCTGTGTGAGCCTTTCATTCAGTTATATCCCTGAACACACTCCCTCCCTTCCCTTTTTTCCCCAATGTTTACCAATGTATCTTTTATATCATTATATTATATGTTTTCTTTTACTTTAGTGCCTGAGTTATCAAGTCATAGAGTTAAACAGCACAGAAACAGGCCCTTCGGCCCATCATTTCTGTGCCGGCCATCAAGCACATTTTCCAGCATTTGGCCCGTAGCCCTGGATGCTATGGTATTTCGAGTGCTCATTTAAATGCTGCTTAAATGTTGTGAGGGTTCCTGACTCTAACATCCCTTCAGGCAGTGTATTCTAGATCCCAACCACCCTCTGGGTGAAATTTTTTTTCCTCAAATCCCCTCAAAACTCCTGCCCCTTACCTTAAATCTATGCCCCCTGGTTATTGACCCCTTCGCTAAGGGAAAAAGTCTCTTCCTAGCTAGCCTACCAATGCCTGTCATGATTTTGTATACTTCAATCATGTCCCCCCCTCATCCTGTTCTGTTCTAAGGAAAACGACCCTCGCCTTTTCAGTCTCTCTTCAGATCTGTGTTGTTGGCTCATTTCATATCACTGGAATTAGCCGGGCACAACTCTTGAGTAACACCAAGATACTGTAATGGGGTGGAGGAATGGAAATTGCAGCTGGAGTCTTTTAAAGAGATTAAAGTGATTGAAAATTGCAATATCTGTAACATTACTTGTCCTTTTGGTATGTAAACTACTGTAAGATTCACAGTACTACAAGTAATAGTTCTGATGTCTTTCTGCAATACTGCTAACAGGAAGGTCCTAACCTCCTTGGTGACGTTATTAATGCAGTACTGCCAGAGCATAATGAATGTTAGATTACTGTGTAATTCCAAATATAGTAATGACCTGAATTCTAACAATCAAGTGCTTACTCTTGTTAACCTTCATTTTCTCTGTTCTTTTAAAAGAAAGATATGATTTTTAAAAATCATATATTAGAAATTATCAGCCCCCATGCCATTGAACAAAATATGAGGAAAATACAGTGGCATTTATATTTTTGCATGAATCCTAGTGTTAAATCTTTATCTTGAACACTAATTAGCATAATTGGTACTTGTGAAATTGTTTGATTCCTGCCCCATGCCACTCTTCTATCACAGTACCCAAAGCATTTCCCTCTGAATCGTAATTCAAGAGTTTGATTGAAGCTGCCCTTACTGTCGTAAGATAAGGAATATACCCTCACCGAAAAGAGGGAACTGCTTCTTTTGCAATTTGAACCCATTCTCCAGCAGCATGGTATCAGTGGCGCTGCAGATGAAGAAGCTGTTTCAATGACAGCAGGACCAGGACAGGCCAATGTGCTTCGCTTTCTGAACGAACCTCCAAATATGCAATAACTTGGCTGTGGTTATTAATTATGAGAACTGGAAGTATGCTATTCTTCAGTGAATATAACCTGCTGGTTGATGCATTGTTGCAATAAACCTTTATTTTATCTTAATGGCTTCAAGTTATGCTCGCTTTCCCCTGCCCCTGTCTAAACCTAATGTTTTCTTCTTTAAAGATATTGCAGTTATTACTGGTATCGCAGAGGAATCGCCAGGTATAATAAATCTTTGTGCCAATACTTTGTTAATTTTGTGTTCTGTTGTGTTTAATTTCCAAATGCCAAACCAATGTACAAGTGATTAGAAGCCATGTCTATTGTCTAATGTTGTGTAAATGTCATTGCATTTTGTGGAACTCCTCTAGTTAAGCTGAAATGCTATATATATCAGTATAGCACAAGAGTTTACTGGGGAAGTGAATTCATCTGAAATGCCACATGCTATTTTACTATAATGAACCAATACCTATATAGACTTAAAAGCAAAATACTGTGGATGCTGGAAATCTGAAATACAAACAAGAAATGCTGGAACCACTCAGCAGGTCTGGCAGCATCTGTGAAAAGAGAAGCAGAGTTAACGTTTCGGGTCACTGACCCGCAACGTTAACTCTGCTTCTCTTTTCACAGATGCTGCCAGACCTGCTGAGTGGTTCCAGCATTTCTTGTTTTTATATCCTATATAGACTTAGTTTTATGTTGGCCTCCCTTTGTTTCTGTCATCACCAAACACAGGATTCGACACACTGCTTGCTTCTAGGCTGCTATTTTTAAAATTTAGGCCATGTAGCTATGCAGATGGATGCACTTCCCCTTTAGTTTGAATGATGGGTCGAACTTCTTGTTGTCTCTTGGTTCCCATTATTTCCATTCTTTTGAAATAAGTATTTCTGTGTTCAAGCCCTTTCCTTTGTGGATTGTTTTCTCTCTAAATGTGGAGTTATTAGTTTTTGCAAGATGCATTTCATTTGATGCAGCTCAATATTATTTTCACTACATTGTTTAAAAAGGATGTTATGTGGAGGAGGGTGGGTTAATCTTCTTTCTAAACATTTATAGGACCAAAAAAACAACTTTTTTTTTTCCATAGCATGATGTGGGAGAAAGAACAGGTTAACAGATATTCCTGTGGAAAAGGTTAAAAGTATTTTGAGATTTCTTTTTAAATTGCTGGAAGCAGGAGTGGGTGGGTGGTGACAGTACTGTTCACAAGGCAGTGCTTTGGAATTGAAACCTCTGCCTAACTGCTAACAAATATTTGGGTGCTGACTAGAATATGTAGATTGAGATTGATTTCTGACTACATTTAATGGTGTTTGTTACAACCGACAGTAAACTGAATATTTTGGTCAAGATATATGTCTAGAAATATACTGCAGTCCAGGCATATTTTAATTTTTAGTGATTGTCCCACCTATCTTAGCCTCCCACAGATGACCTCTACTCCAACCAAATAAGAGGCCAGGAATAGGTCATTCTCCAGATAGCTCTACTCATGTCAATCTCCAGTCTACCCACTTGTAACTTGAATAATCAGAAACCCATAAATAGTCTTTGGCTGGTTCCTTCAGTTTGGGAAGGCACAACTAGCATGTCTTCCACTCTTTCCATACCTGGCCCAATCGTCAAGACTAGAGAGACAAAGGTTAATGAACATAAGTGAAGACTTGCTTAAACCTAGACCTCCCAGTCAAGAATCATGCTCATGTACTTCTTATCTGCATCATTGTTCTTTCCCCACAATATTTGAAAGCGCCGTATATGATTTTTCATCAGAAAACATTGTTGCAAATGCCTGATCATGTAGCGCTCTTGCTGCACAAAGATACTGAAGGAAAAGCTGCTGGAAGATGCTTTAGAAAGATAATTTATTTCATAAAATGTTCTTTAAGTTTCAGAGCAATTTGGTGTTGGCAGAAAACCCATGTTGTTCATTATGTTCCCTCCATATTTTAGGTGAAGACAATGGGCCTTATTATGACCCTTCCAATGGTACCAGAGAAGGAGAAATTCCTGGCAATCCAGAGGTAAATCTTGTTTTTGACCTACTGTGTCTCCATACGGTACAGTTCTATAGAATAACGGTTTTAGAAGAGCGTTTATGGCTGAAAATTCACCAAGGATGTGTCAAAACCAGACAAACCTAATCTGATGAAGAGTGGGCAGGAAGTGTGCACATCTGAAATGTCATGAATTGTCGCTTTCTAGTTATAGATGCTGGTTGATCTGCGATGTATTCCTAGCATTTTCAGCATTTGCAGTTTTTCTTTTTGATTTTAACCTTTTAATGTTTTAGCCTTGTGTCCTTTTTATTGTGTTGTTTTGTAAGACCTTTTGGCGGTATGATTAGTATGAAATCTGATAAGTTTTTAATTGTGAAATGATCTACATAGATTACTCAAGAGCATTGAAAAGAATTGATGCATACATTTTGTACTGGTATTAATAATGTAAAAGGAAGGTTCCTGTAAAGGAGCATGGTTTCCCTTTTTGAAACTTCTGCAGGCATTTAATGATATTTGACTCTGCATTCACTTAGTCTCAAGTAACAGAAAAAAAAATTCATTGTTTCCCTCAATGTTCATTCCTGAATAACCAGTGATGTTCCGACAATTCACAGCTCCAATTGACAGACCTTTTTAAAAATTTATTTAGAGATACAGCACTGAAACAGGCCCTTTGGCACACCGAGTCTGTGCCGACCATCAACCACCCATTTATACTAATCCTACACTAATCCCATATTCCTACCACATCCCCTATATTCCCCTACCACCTACCTACACCAGGGGCAATTTATAATGGCCAATTTACCTATCAACCTGCAAGTCTTTGGCTGTGGGAGGAAACCGGAGCACGCGGCGAAAACCCACACGGTCACAGGGAGAACTTGCAAATTCCGCACAGGCAGTACCCAGAATTGAACCCAGGTCGCTGGAGCTGTGAGATTGCGGTGCTAACCACTGTGCCGCCCATTCTCCTCAGTTCATGCCTCCTTACTCTTTATATGTCTCTGGGACAATGCTTGAGCTCTGAAATTGGGTACTAACATGAAATGATCAGCAGAAGCTCACTGAAATATACAAGTAAAATACGAAAAGTAATCAAAAAATGATCACTACTGTCCAGATGCTTCCCAAATTGTGATTGGATATTGTCTCAAGAATCTGCTAAGGATTAAAGCTGTGATTTGAACTTCACCCACAATGCCAGCAGCCCCCACACCCCCCACCACCTTCACCACACCAGACAAGAATGGTGGTGCAATGTGTGTCTGGTTACAGACTTGGCCTGGAGCAGCAGATAATGAAGAAATTATAAGAAATTTTTAAAGGTCCATTGCTGGTTTTTTTTTTTTACTATTCTAGCTTGTAGTACAATCACATAACCTCCCAGATCTAATATTCCTATACCCATAAATGAAAGTATTCAAAGGAAATGGGGGGGGGAAACGCACTACATTTTATTTTTTTGTTGTCCCTATGGTTTTACTCCCAAGTTGCTCGCAGCTGTGTCCAGGAGATTAATCTTTAATTCCTGGAGACTCCACGATTCTCCTGAAGGATTAGTAACCCTGGCAACAGTCCGAATGGTCAAACATTGGCTACAAGGGGTTACTTACTCCAGTGCTGCAGGGGACACAAAGATGAGGGAATAAACCATGGTTTGTTGTTCCTTTTTAAATGAGCGCTGGTCTGTAGTACTTTTCAGTTTCAGTGGGAATATCAAGGTCGTGAAACTGTCAAACATTCTGAATTCCATTCCACTGTTGCATCTATGCAGATACAGCAGCAGTCAGACTATTTAAGGAAGAAAAATGATATAGTTGTTTTTAGTGTAATCCACAGCAAGTGAATTGTTAGAGAACAGCTTCAGCTGCTTGTCTTCAATATTTAAAAGTTATTCAGCTGAATTGAGCTCCTTTTTATTGAAATAGGTGGGGGGGATGGGATTTTATTTGATTCAGCCAAGCTGTTACATTGGAAGGATGTTGGGAGTTGCACCATGAACGATAACTTGTCCCTCAATCATTTAAAAGCAATCCTCCAGAATGTTCTCCCTCCATAGATAGCACTAGAATTTGCTTTGAATCCATCCTTGTGCCTTTCCCACTCAGGCTATAAAAATATCCCCCAGCAGTTCTGCTTCTGTGGTTGCCACCTCATAATCTTCTGCCCACTCACTTTAATGAAGGGAAAATTGTGAGCTAATAAGTGCAGAGTAGAATTTCTAACCCACAATATTTAATCTCTGGACAGTATTTAGAGTAGATTCTGGAGCTGGCAGCCAAATCAAAACATGGCTGCAGCCTAGTTCTGCCTATGTGTGCTGGTCCCTCCAGCAATATCTCCTCAACTTGTCCTGACTCCTGCACTGGGTATCAGCGAAATTTAAAAAAAATTCATTTCAAAAATATACAAGTGTGTCAGCACTGTGTGAGTGTTGGGGTTGCCAACTTTGGCTGGATGTACTCTTGGAAGTTTCACCACATTCCATTACCATCTTCCCCCAATTTGGTCACCCAACAAGTCCATTTTCACAGCACATTGCCCTCCTGCAGCAATTGGAAAGCAGACTGGCACTTCATTACCTGATTGGATGATTCTTTTCCCATCACCAAAATGTTTTAGAACATTAAAAAATATATATATTTTTTATCATTGGCCCTATGGTTTTTCACCTGTTGCTTCTAGCAATGTCCTGGAGATTAATCTTCAATTCTTGGAGCTCCAGACCAAGTCTAGGTCACCCTGGTGAGAGTGTGCATACACGTTGGAATGTTGCCATACAACTGATAGGAGCAAAATCAAACAAACAGACCAGGGTAACTGAGTAATTCCCATGTCTCAAAAGAGAATTTGAAGAGAGGGTGAGTGCAGCAGAAAACAAGAAATCCTTTAGTCAGACAAGACTTGATCTCGTACAGTGTTGGATGCTAGAAGCTAAAGCTCATAAATCATGCTGCAAGTTAATTATCCAGGTTTAAAAAGGCAGCATCTGTGGTGAGAAATGCAGAGCTAATGTTTCAGATCGATGGGTTCTGATGAAAGGTCAGTGACCTGAAATGTAAACTCTCTCTTTCTGTCCACAGATGCTACCTGACCGGCTGAATATTTCCAATACTGTCTGTTTTTGTTTCAGATTTCCAGCATCCACAGTATGTGGCAGAGTAGCTAAGATAGTTGAGCATGGTAGCTGAGAGGGCTACAACATTTGTATCCCCAGTATTCTGACCCATACTTGCTATTAGCGAGGTAGATTAGACAAAGGGGGAGGGGGCAACAATTCTTGTACAGTGTAGTGGTTGTTATATTACAGACCCTCCTTTTATGTAGTCTGTTATTGCTATTGAGATAAGATTATTTTCTCACCACTTCCCTGGTTTTTCTGGGCTACCACCTAATTGGAGCAAGGGATCAATCTGCACCCTTTTTTAATTCCACTCTGAGCTGGCTGCTTAATGTGTGTTTATAGAATCGCAGAATGGTTACAACACAGAAGAAGACCATTCGACCCATCGTGTCTGTGCTGACCCTCCAAAGAAGCAATTCACATACTGCCACTCCCCACATCCCTGAACATTCCCGCCTCTTCAGATATTTAGAAAATGTAGAAATATATATGGCACAAATGCCCCTATTTATAAAGCCCAGGATCCCATATGCTTTCTCAGCTTGCCCTGCAATCTTCAATGAGATCCAGGGTACCTCTGCTCCTGCGCCTCCTTTAGAATTGTACCTTTTAATTTATAATGATTGCTTCTGGCAGATGGTGTCATGTCTGCAGTGAGTTTGTCCATGACGCTCCAGTATTTTCTTTTCATTTTCCATAGTGACTCGGCTGATGGGAGATTACAGGCCCAAACCACATTCCATTGCACAGCCTGTGCAAAATGCTGATATAAACATGCACCACAAAACACAGAAAATCCCTTTGCCACTGTGTAGCACCATTCAAAGTTATGTTCTGGGCGTATTCATTGCTGTGGTGCTGCTATGTTAAACCTTCAAGTCCTGGAGTGTCCAGGGAATTCCAGGCTCTGCTGGCTGACAACACAGTCCTCAGCTGTAATACAGCAATGCTGAAGTGATTGATTATTTTTAATTATTACTATGGAGTTTATCATTTGAAGTGTTTTTTCTTGTCCAGCTCAGGATATTGAGTAAAATGAGCCTATATTCTCTGGAGTTTAGAAGATTGAATGGCGATATAACTGAAACATGGAAAGTTCTGAAAGAACTTGACAGGGCAGATGCAGAGAGGCTGTTTTCCCCTGTCTGGAGAATCTAGAACTAGAGGACATAGTCTCAGGATAAGGAGTCGGCCATTTAGGACTGAGATGAGGAAAAATTTCTTCACTCAGAAGGTTGTGAATATTTGGAATTCTCTTCCCCAGGATGGTGTGGAGGCTCAGTTGTTGAATATATTCAAGGCTGGGATCAATACATTTCTGACATAAAGGGAATCCAGGGATATGTGGATAGGTCAGGAAGGTGGAGTTGAGGTCGAACATTAGCCGTGAACTTATTGAATGGCAGAACAGGCCTGAGGATATGTGTGATCTACTTCTGCTCCTTCTTCTTCTTCTTTGGCCTCCTTGTCTCAGGAGACAATGGGTAAGCGCCTGGAGGTGGTCAGTGGTTTGTGCAGCAGTGCCTGGAGTGGCTATAAAGCCAATACTAGAGTGACAGACTCTTCCACAGGCGCTGCAGATAAAATTGGTTGTCAGGGCTGTTTCGCAGTTGGCTCTCCCCTTGCGCTTCTGTCTTTTTTCCTGCCAACTGCTAAGTCTCTTCGAAACGCCACACTTTAGCCCCGCCTTTATGGCAGCCCGCCAGCTCTGGCGATCGCTGGCAGCTGACTCCCACGACTTGTGATCAATGTCACAGGACTTCATGTCACGTTTGCAGACGTCTTTAAAACGGAGACATGGACAGCCGGTGGGTCTGATACCAGTGACTAGCTCGCTGTGCGAGATCCTTGGGGATCTTGCCATCTTCCATGCGGCTCACATGGCCAAGCCATCTCGAGCGCCGCTGACTCAGTAGTGTGTATAAGCTGGGGATGTTGGCCGCCTCGAGGACTTCTGTGTTGGAGATACGGTCCTGCCACCTGATGCCAAGGATTCTCCGGAGGCAGTGAAGATGGAATGAATTGAGACGTTGCTCTTGGCTGACATACGTTATCCAGGCCTCGCTGCCGTAGAGAAAGGTACTGAGGACACAGGCCTGATACACTCGGACTTTTGTGTTCCGTGTCAGTGCGCCATTTTCCCACGCTCTCTTGGCCAGTCTGGACATAGCAGTGGAAGCCTTTCCCATGTGCTTGTTGATTTCTGCATCGAGAGACAGGTTACTGGTGATAGTTGAGCCTAGGTAGGTGAACTCTTGAACCACTTCCAGAGCGTGGTCGCTGATATTGATGGATGGAGCATTTCTGACGTCCTGTCCCATGATGTTTGTTTTCTTGAGGCTGATGGTTAGGCCAAATTCATTGCAGGCAGCCGCAAACCTGTCGATGAGATTCTGCAGACACTCTTCAGTGTGAGATGTTAATGCAGCATCGTCAGCAAAGAGAAGTTCCCTGATGAGGACTTTCCGTACTTTGATCTTCGCTCTTAGACGGGCAAGGTTGAACAACCTGCCACCTGATCTTGCGTGGAGGAAAATTCCTTCTTCTGAAGACTTGAACGCATGTGAGAGCAGCAGGGAGGAGAAAATCCCAAACAGTGTAGGTGCGAGAACACAGCCCTGTTTCACGCCACTCAGGATAGGAAAGGGGTCTGATGAGGCACCGCTATGCTGAATTGTGCCTTTCATATTGTCATGGAATGAGGTGATGATACTTAGTAGCTTTGGTGGACATCCGATCTTTTCTAGTAGGCTGAAGAGACCACATCTGCTGACGAGGTCAAAGGCTTTGGTGAGATTAATGAAAGCAACGTAGAGGGGCATCTGTTGTTCGCGGCATTTCTCCTGTAGCTGACGAAGGGAGAACAGCAGGTCAATGGTCGATCTCTCTGCTCGAAAGCCACACTGTGCCTCAGGAGAGACGCGCTCGGCCAGCTTCTGGAGCCTGTTTAAAGCGACTCGAGCGAAGACTTTCCCCACTATGCTGAGCAGGGAGATTCCACGGTAGTTGTTGCAGTCACCGCGGTCACCTTTGTTTTTATAGAGGGTGATGATATTGGCATCGCGCATGTCCTGTGGTACTGCTCCCTCATCCCAGCACAAGCAAAGCAGTTCGTAGAGTGCTGAGAGTATAGCAGGCTTAGCATTCTTAATTATTTCAGGGGTAATGCCGTCCTTCCCAGAGGCTTTTCCGCTGGCTAGAGAATCAATGGCATTACTGAGTTCCGATTTTGTTGGCTGTACGTCCAGTTCATCCATGACTAGCAGAGGCTGGGCTGCATTGAGGGCAGTCTCAGTGACAACATTCTCCCTGGAGTACAGTTCTAGGTAGTGCTCAACCCAGCGGTACATTTGTTTGCGTTGGTCAGTGATCATTTCCCCTGATTTAGACTTGAGGGGGGGGGGCGATCTTCTTGATGGTTGGCCCAAAAGCTCTCAATGCCATCATACATTCCTCTGATGTTTCCGGTGTCTGAGGCCAGCTGAATATGACTGCATAGGTGTTGCCAGTAGTCATTTGCGCAGCGCCTGGCTGTTCTTTGTGCAGCGCTTCTGGCTGTTTTAAGTGCTACGGATGTTAACTCGCTGGGGGCTTTCTTGTGGTTCAGCAGTGCAATGCGCTTAGCGGCTATCCTGCTCCTATTTTTTATGCAAGGACTAATTAATATGCATGTGTTCTTCCAGCAGATGGACCTCACCTGCCATTGGGGAATATAATAGATGGGTAATAAGATAAATGCCTCCTGAGGAGCAGGGCACTCCACTGGAAATGCAATTTTTTTTTTGTTTTATTTAAGTTAGCCCTGTATTTTAAAGTTGAAATAGGGATGAAGAACATCATACAGCAATAAAAACAAGAAATGCTGGAACCACTCAGCAGGTCTGGCAGCATCTGTGAAAAGAGAAGCAGAGTTCATGTTTCGGGTCAGTGACCTTTCATCGGAACTGACAAATATTAGAAAAGTCACAGGTTATAAGCAAGTGAGGTGGGGGTGGGGCAAGAGATAACAAAGGAGGTGTAGATTGGACAAGGCCACATAGCTGACCAAAAGGTCACGGAGCAAAGGCAGACAATATGTTAATGGTGTGTTGAAAGACAAAGCATTAGCACAGATTAGGTGTTAATACACTGAATGTTGAACAGCAGCAAGTTCAAACCTGAAAAAAAAGTGAGTAAGCAAACTGAACAAACTAAGATGAAATGAAATAAATGCAAAAAAAAGATTGTAAAAAATGTAAAAAAGAATGTTAAAAAAAAAACCAGAATAACTAAAAATGAAAGTAAAATGGGGGGCTGTCATGCTCTGAAATTATTGAACTCAATGTTCAGTCCGGCAGGCTGTAGTGTGCCTAATCGGTAGATGCGATGCTGTTCCTCGAGCTTGCGTTGATGCTCACTGGAACACTGCAGCAATCCCAGGACAGGCATGTGAGCACAAGAGCAGGGGGGAGTGTTGAAATGGCAAGCAACTGGAAGCTCAGGATCCTGCTTGCGGACTGAGCGGAGATGTTCCGCAAAGCGGTCACCCAGTTTGCGCTTGGTCTCCCCAATGTAGAGGAGACCACACTGTGAGCAGCGAATACAGTATACTACATTGAAAGAAGTACAAGTAAATCGCTGCTTCACCTGAAAGGAGTGTTTGAGACTTGGGATAGTGAGGAGAGAAGAGGTAAATGGGCAGGTATTACACCTCCTGCGATTGCAGGGGAAGGTGCCATGGGACGGGGACGAGGTGGTGGGGGTAATGGAGGAGTGGACCAGGGTGTCGCGGAGGGAACGATCCCTTCGGAATGCTGACGGGAAGGGAGGGGAAGATGCGACTGGTAGTGGCATCACGCTGGAGGTGGCGAAAATGGCGGAGGATGATCCTTTGGATATGGAGGCTGGTGGGGTGAAAAGTTAGGACAAGGGGAACCCTGTCACGGTTCTGGGAGGGAGGGGAAGGGGTGAGGGTAGCGGTGCGGGGAATGGGCCGGACACGGTTGAGGGCCCTGTTAACCACAGTGGGGGGAAATCCTCGGTTGAGGAAAAAGGAGGTCATATCAGAAGCACCGTCATGGAAGGTAGCATCATCAGAGCAGATGCGTCGGAGATGGAGAAACTGGGAAAATGGAATGGAGTCCTTACAGGAGGTAGGGTGTGAAGAAGGACCCATGCGAGTACCCATAATGACACCTTTTACTTGAAGGAAGTGCGTGGAGTTGAAGGAGAAGTTGTTCAATGTGAGAACAAGTTCAGCCAGGCGGAGGAGGGTGGTGGTGGATGGGGACTGGTTGGGCCTCTGTTCCAGGAAGAAACGGAAAGCCCTCAAACCATCCTGGTGGGGGTTGGAGGTGTAGAGCGATTGGACTGATGCTACCTTCCATGACGGTGCTTCTGATATGACCTTTTTCCTCAACCGAGGATTTCCCCCCCACTGTGGTTGACAGGGCCCTCAACCGTGTCCGGCCCATTCCCCGCACCTCTACCCTCACCCCTTCCCCTCCCTCCCAGAACCGTGATAGGGTTCCCCTTGTCCTCACTTTTCACCCCACCAGCCTCCATATCCAAGGGATCATCCTCCGCCATTTCTGCCACCTCCAGCGTGATGCCACTACCAGTTGCATCTTCCCCTCCCTTCCCCTGTCAGCATTCCGAAGGGATCGTTCCCTCCGCGACACCCTGGTCCACTCCTCCATTACCCCCACCACCTCGTCCCTGTCCCATGGCACCTTCCCCTGCAATCGCAGGAGGTGTAATACCTGCCCATTTACCTCCTCTCTCCTCACTATCCCAGGCCCCAAACACTCCTTTCAGGTGAAGCAGCGATTTACTTGTATTTCTTTCAATGTAGTATACTGTATTCGCTGCTCACAGTGTGGTCTCCTCTACATTGGGGAGACCAAGCGCAGACTGGTTGACCGCTTTGCGGAACATCTCCGCTCAGTCCGCAAGCAGGACCCTGAGCTTCCGGTTGCTTGCCATTTCAACACTCCCCCCTGCTCTTGTGCTCACATGTCTGTCCTGGGATTGCTGCAGTGTTCCAGTGAGCATCAACGCAAGCTCGAGGAACAGCATCGCATCTACCGATTAGGCACACTACAGCCTGCCGGACTGAACATTGAGTTCAATAATTTCAGAGCATGACAGCCCCCCACTTTACTTTCCTTTTTAGTTATTCTGTTCTTTTTTTTTAACATTCTTTTTACATTTTTTACAATTTTTTTTGCATTTATTTCATTTCATCTTAGTTTGTTCAGTTTGCTTACCCACTGTTTTTTTTTCAGGTTTGCACTTGCTGCTGTTCAATATTCAGTGTATTAACACCTAATCTGTATTAATGCTTTGTCTTTCAACACACCATTAACATATTGTTTGCCTTTGCTCCGTGACCTTTTGGTCAGCTATGTGGCCTTGTCCAATCTCGACCTCCTTTTTTATCTCTTGCCCCACCCCCACCTCACTTGCTTATAACCTGTGACTTTTCTAATATTTGTCAGTTCCGATGAAGGGTCACTGATCCGAAACGTTAACTCTGCTTCTCTTTTCACAGATGCTGCCTGACCTGCTGAGTGGTTCCAGCATTTCTTGTTTTTATTTCAGATTTCCAGCATCTGCAGTATTTTGCTTTTATTAACATCATACAGCAACCTATTAAAACCCATGCGTTTTATTTTTAAAAAATAGAATGGAATTGAACATGTTATTGCACTGCTGGTGTTTCTTTAAATTACACTGATTTCTTCTGAGGAGGCCCTGGCTTGGAGTGAAGATGCCTTTTGAGTAAACTTGGCAGTAGAAGCTGAACAAACAGAAGTGCCTCACAGCGCCTGTTTTCACTGGAGGATGGGATCAGATGACTGAAATATGCAGACGTCTGCTGTGTGGCTGCCAGCAGCTATATTTTCATGCACGACGCAGATGTATTGAAGCTGTTCTAGGTTAGAATGTAGGGTTAAAGGCAATGAGGAAGTGCAGTGTAAATGCAGTGCTCAACTTTTAACCAGAATGTCTGACTAATTGTGCATTCCTGAGACAAGGAACACTGATCAAATGCTCATCAGCAAATTCCAAGGGATAATGTACTTCTTTCATGAGGAAGTGATAAAGTTGAGGCCAAGTTGTGCCTTGCCTGCAAACTACTTTGTTTAAAATAGAGAAATGTAGGTGGACCGCCCTTTAGATATCAATTACACTCCAACACCGAAGCAATGTGCCTCACACATTAATTTCAAGCCTAGATTTTGTAGTCAGCATTATTTTAAAGCCGACTTTAAACCATTATTAAATGGCTCGCAACAGTGTTTAAAAATAATGCTGATCAGAAAGTCTAACCATAAAAGTATAGATAGTTTGAAAATTAGCAGCACAGCTCTATTACAATTGTGCCTTTAAATGTTGTAGCCTGAGGCAGTGATCATAACTAGGAAGACAGTCCAAAGAAAGTGAACTTCGTCATTGCCAGGAGTACAGAAGGACTTGTGGAAAGTTGGACTGGGGTACCAGCAATAACAGGCTTTTCTGATTGTAAAACATCTCGATTTTAAAATTCTGCCCCTTGTTTTTAACTCCCTCCGTAGCCTTGCCTCTCTTTATTTCTCTAACCTCCTCCATCCCAACAACCACCATCACCTCCGAGATCTCAGTGCTGCTCCAATTCTGGCATTTTGTGTTCTCTGATTTTCATCACTCCACAATTGGTGACCGTGCCTTCAGCTGCTTAGACAATAAGCTCTGCAATTTTTTTTCCGCTAAACCTCTCCACCTGCCCTCTGTTAAGTAGCTCCTTTAAAACCTACCTCTTTGACCAAATATTTTGTCACCTGTCCTAATATTTCTTTATGTGGATCAGTGTTAACTTTTGACAGGCATTTTACTATGTTAAAGGCACTTATATAAGTGGGAGTTGTTGTTTACAAATGCCTTGTTTTGCAGAATTTTGAACATTCACTCATTCCTGAGGTCTCTGCTAATGAATAGAATCCAACCTTAGTCTAGTGAGATAGAAGCCTTGATTTTTTTTTCAGTCAGATGATTTTAATGGCAGTGGTTACTCATTGACCACTGGCATTAAAATAACAGTAGGAAAATCCAGGTTTTTTTAGCTTTTAGTTTTAGAGATACAGCACTGAAACAGGCCCTTCGGCCCACCAAGTCTGTGCCGACCATCAACCACCCATTTATACTAATCCTACACTAATTCCATATTCCTACCACATCCCCACCTATCCCTATATTTCCCTACCACCTACCTATACTAGGGGCAATTGCTACTGGCCAATTTACCTATCAACCTGCAAGTCTTTGGCATGTGGGAGGAAACCGGAGCACCCGGAGGAAACCGACGCAGACACAGGGAGAACTTGCAAACTCCACACAGGCAGTACCCAGAATTGAACCCGGGTTTTTAATCTGTGTTCTCAAGGAATATCCATGGGGTCTATTTTTGTAATTGATGGATTGGCCATCCAGCAAATATTGGTTAAGAGTGGATGAAGCACACAACTGCTGGATAGGCTTTGATGCCAGTTCAAAGAAGCTACAGCAGATGGCACAGACTCGATGGGCCGAATGGCCTCCTTCTGTGCTGTAAATGACCCTCAGATAAGATAAGGGGCACCATTAGGGCCAGCACATCTGTACCAGTGCTGGAACATCAACTGGAGCTATCTACTCCATTTTTATTTCCCAGCCTTTTTCTTCAGTTGTTTATCCAACTCCGTTATGTTATAACCTCAATAGCCACTTGTGGTAAAGCTTTCCATATTCCAAAACCCCTTGTGTTAAACATTTATACTAACTTCTCCCTTTGTTTTTATATTTGATCAGGATGGTTATCAACTTGCTAGCAAACTGGTAATGAGTAGAAGATCAAAATAATTTGGGAGTAATTTTAACCTAACCCTCCCAACAAGAGACCCATCAGATCATCAAACCATTTAGAACCCCGCCCAATTTGACTTTTCTGGTAACCTGCCAAGTGGATTGGGTTAAAATCAATGCCAATGTATCTGTTTGAATGATTCTGATGTAGGAACACAGTGTGGTTCCACAAAATAGTATTTCTGTTTGCAGTGAACCAAAGGCAAATGAATTTAGCTGCTAGATTTGCAGATCAAACCCATCTGGTCATGACATACAATTGATTGGTTTCCAATTGAGGCAACAAAAAAACTGACTCGCTGATGATCACCACCTGCGTGAGGTACTTATCTGCCCTAATTGGCTCTGGGCTTTTCTATACCAAATTAGGAATTGGGTTTCAAACTGACATTTCGATCCCAAAGAAACTGATTTATAGTAGCTTTTGACTAATTTTATTATGACTTTTATTGTTTTCTGGTAGTCTTGAAGATCTTGTCTGACTAACGTGTTCGAATTTTTTGAAGAAGTAACGAGGAAGATTGATGAGGGTAGTGCAGTTGATGTGGTTTACGTGGATTTTAGCAAGGCTTTTGACCAGGTCCCACGTGGCAGACTGGTTTTAAAAAAAAATAAAAGCCCATGGGATTCAGGGAAATTTAGTAAGGTGGATACAAAATTGGCCCAGGGCAGGAAACAAAGGATAATTGTTGACTCGTGTTTTTGCGAGTGGAGGGCTGTTTCCAGTGGTATTCTGCAGGGCTCAGTACTGGATCCCTGCATTTTATGGTATAAATGATTTGGATGTAAATGGAGGGGCATGATTGATGTGGTTGATAGCGAGGAGGATAAGTTGCAGGCTGCAGGAAGATATTGGTGGACTGGTCAGGTGGACAGAAAAGTGACAAATGGTATTCAGTCTGGAGAAGTATGAGGTGATGCATTGGGGAGGTCAAACAAGGCAAAGAAATACATGATTAATGGGAGAATACTAAGAGGTGTAGAAGAAGTGAGGAACCTTGGAGTGAATGTCCACAGATACCTGAAGGTAGCAGGACAGGTTAAGAAGGCATATGGATTCCTTTTCCTTTTATTAGCCGAGGTATAGAATACAAGAGTAGGGAGGTTATTTTGGAACTGTATTGGTTAGGCCATAACTTGAGTACTGTGTGCAGTTCTGGTCATCTCATTACAGAAAGGATGTAATTGCACCAGAGAGTGTACTGAGGAGATTTACGAGGATGTGGCCAGGACTGGGAAAAATGCAGCTATGAGGAAAGATTGGATTGGCTGGAGTTGTTCTCGTTGGAATAGAGGAGGCTGAGGGGACATTTGATTGAAATGTACAAAATTGTGAGGGGCCTGGGTAGAGTGGATATGAAGAGCCTATTTACCTTAGTAGAGAGGTCAGTGACTAGGGGGGATAGATTTAGAGTGGTTGGTAGGAAGATTAGTGGAAAGATGAGGGAACATATTTTTCACCCAGAGGGTGGTATGGGTTTGGAACTCACTGCCTGAAAGGGTAGTTGAGGCAGAAACCCTCAACTCATAAGAATAAGAAAGGGGTGATCACTTTGATGGGATTATACTATAGGCCACCCAATAGTCAGAGGGAATTGGAGGAGCATATAAATAGGGAAATCACAGATAGATGTAGGAATTATAGGGTTGTAATACGAGGTGATTTTAACTTCCCTAATATTGACTGGGACTGCCATAGTGCGAAGGGATCAGATGGGGAAGAATTTAAGTGTGTCAAGGATAGTTTTTTGAAGCAGTATGTGGAGGGCCCTACTATAGAAGGGGCTACACTCGACCTCCTCTTAGGAAATGAGGCTGGGCAGGTGGTTGATGTGTCAGTGGGGGAGCACTTTGGGACCAGTGGCCATAACTCTGTTAGCTTCAAGATAGTTATGGAAAAGGATAGGACTGGACCTCAGGTTGAAGTCCTAAATTGAGGGCAGGCTAATTTCGATGGCATCAGACAGGAACTCTCAAATGTTGAATGGGAGAGGCTGTTTACAGGTAAAGGGACGTCTGGCAAGTGGGAGGCTTTTAAAAGTGAGATAGGAAGAGTTCAGGGCTGGCATGTTCCTGTTAGATGGAAGAGCAAGGCTGGCAAGCTTAGGGAACCTTGGTTGACTAGGAATATTGAGGGTCTGGTCAGGACAAAGAAAGAGGCATATGTCAGGTATAGGCAGCTGGGATCAAGCAAGTCCCTCGGAGTATAGGGGATGTAGGAGTACACTTAAGAAGGAAATTAGGAGGGTGAAAAGGGGCCATGAGATTTCCCTGGCAGATAGGGCGTGGAATGCCCTGCCTGCAGCAGTAGTAGATTCGCCAACTTTAAGGGCATTTAAGTGGACATTGGATAGACACATGGATGAAAATGGAATAGTGTAGGTCAGATGGTTTCACAGCTCGGCGCAAGATCGAGGGCCGAAGGGCCTGTACTGCGCTGTAATATTCTAATTCTAATTCTAATAAGATAAAGGAGAATCCTAAAAGATTCTAAAAGTATATTAAGAGTAAAAGGGTAGCGAAGGAGAGAGTAGGTCCCCTTAAGGATCAGTGTGGTACTCTATGTGTGGAGCTATGGGAAATGGGCGTGGTCTTAAATGAATACTTCCTGTCTGTATTTACCGTGGAGAAGGTCATGAAAGCTAGTGAGTTCAAGGGAGGGCACAGCGATATCCTGGAGCATATCAACATTACAAAGCACATTAAGGTGGATAAATCCCCAGGGCCTGATCAGGTGTATCCAAGGATGCTATGGGAAGCAAGGGAGGAGATTGCTGGGGTCCTGGCAGAGATTTTTGTATCATCGTTAGCCACGGGTGAGGTACCGGAAGACTGGAGGATAGCTAATGTTGTGCCTTTATTTAAGAAGGGCAGCAGGCATAAGCCAGGGAACTACAGGCTGGTGAACCTTACATCAGTGGTGGGAAAGTTATTGGAAGGGATTCTGAGAGACAGGATTTTTTTGCATTTGGAAAGCCATGGTCTGATTAGGGATAGTCAGCATGGCTTTGTGCGTGGGAAATCATGTCTCACAAATTTGATTGAGTTTTTCGAGGAGGTGACCAAGAGGATTGAGGAGGGCAGGGCGATGGACATTGTCTACGTGGACTTTAGCAAGACCTTTGACAAGGTCCCGCATGGTAGGCTGGTCCAGAAGGTTTGAACACATTGAATCTAGGGTGAGCTAGCCAATTGGATACAAAATTGGCTTGGTGATAGGAGGCAGAGGGTGGTAGTGGAGGGTTGTTTTCAGATTGGAGGTTGGTGACCAGTGGTGTGCCACAGGGATCGCTGCTGGGCCCTCTGTTCGTCATATATATTAATGACTTGGATGAAATTGCAGGGGGCATGATTAATAAGTTTGCAGATGACACCAAAATTGATGGTATAGTGGACAGTGAAGAAGGTTGTCTCAGGTTACAACAGGATATAGATAAATTGGGAAAGTGGGCAAGGAATTGGCAAATGGAATTTAACGCAGACAAGTGCGAAGTGATGCATTTTGGGAAGTTAAACCAGGGCAGGACATATACAGTGAATGGCAGGGCCCTGGGGAGTGTTCTTGAGCAGAGAGACCTTGGGGTGCAAGTACATAGTTCCCTGAAAGTGGCAACACAGGTAGACAGGGTGATGAAGAAGGCATATGGCATGTTTGCCTTCATCGGCCGAGGCATTGAATACAAGAGTTGGGACGTCATGTTACAGTTGTACATAACGTTGGTTAGGCTGCATTTGGAGTACTGTGTGCAGTTCTGGTCACCGCACTACAGGAAAGATCTGATTAAGCTAGAGAGGGTGCAGAAAAGATTCACAAAGATGTTGACTGGTATGGAGGGCTTGAGTTATAAAGAGAGATTGGATAGGCTGGGTCTGTTTTCCCTGGAGCGAAGGAGGCTGAGAGGGGACATGATAGAGGTATATAAAATTATGAAAGGCATAGATAGGGTAGATAGCCAGAGTCTGTTTCCCATTGTAGGGGTGACTAAAACTAGAGGGCATAGATTTAAGATGAGAGGGAGGAGGTTTAAAGGGGATCAAAGGGATACATTTTTCACACAAAGAATAGTGGGTATCTGGAATGAGCTGCTCGAGGAGGTCGTGGAGGCAGGAACAGTAACAACATTTTAAGAGGCATCTGGACAGGTACTTAAATGAGCAAGGCATAGAGGGATATGGAATTAATGCAGGCAGGTGGGATTAGTATAGATAGGCATTATGGTTGGCATGGATGCAGTGGGCCGAAGGGTCTGTTTCTATGCTGTACGACTCTATGACTCATTTAAAAGGTGTCTGGATATGCACCTCCAGTGCCGTAACCTGCAGGGCTATGGACCAAATGCGGGAAGGTAGGATTAGACTGGGTGGTTAATTTTTGGCCGGTGTAGACACGATGGGCCAAATGGCCTCTTTCTGTGCCATAAACTTTTTATGATTCTCTGTAATTAATTGACAATTCAGAAAACAAAGACCTAAGTGTAACCACCCAGTGAATGTACATTTCTCTCCATAATTGCATGTGCTCTGTTACCACTGTAGTTAAGTTGCATGTTCCTTTCTTTCTCTGCTACTCTCCCTCACCTATGCCCAGTTTGAATTTTATTCAATGGCTTAGTGTACTGTTGTATAACCCTAAAGAATGGCTTGATTGGTCTGTAACCTAACATGAGAATCTCTCCTTGATGCACTCATCAGGTACTAAGTACTACAACAGAGACTGCTTCTCTCATCTCTGGTCTGCCAAAGGTGGTAAGCAGCCATTACTACACTTGTCGGTCTGAATGTAGGTGTTTGCATGTTGTGCATGCTGTAGCTTTGTAAACCAATTTGTAAAAGTAGTGCATGTTTTTACCTTAGACCAGTGTTTGTCTGTGTTTTTCTTTAATGTCTTGAAACTTCGCTATTAAAAGGAACTCATTGCTGACTTGCCTTGAGCTTGAGGGGAGGCAGTGGTGTCGTAATAATGTCGCTGAACCACCGATGCAGAGGCCTATGCTAATGGGTTCACATTCCAGCATGGCAGCTGTTGGAATTTAAATTCAATGAATTAATACATTCAATTAATTAATAAAAATCTGGAATTGAAAGCTAGTCTCAGTAATGGTGCCATGAAATTATCATCTGGTTCACTAATGCCCTTTAGGGAAGGAAATCTTCTGTCCTTACCTGGTCTGGCCTACATGTGACTTCAGACCCACAGCAATGTGATTGACTTTAACTGCCCTCTGAAATGGCCTGGCAAACCACTCAGTTGTCAAGGACAATTAGGGATGTGCAGCAAAAGCTGGCCTTGCCAGTAATGCCCACATCCCATGAAAGAATATCAAAAAACAGGCCCAGGATAAGTGTGATGGGGATAAGAACATGGGGGCTTCAGCCTCCTCCTGAGAGCTGAGCGTCACCAGTGTTAGTCATTAGCCAATTTAACTTGCACCAAGTGATATGAAGAAACGGCTGAGTGCACTGGATATAGCAAAGACTATTGACCCTGACAACTCTGTAGTTCTGCAGAACTAGCCCTGCCTCTAGCCAAGCTGTTCCGCTACAGCTACTACTGGCAGCACCCCGACTATCCAAAAAATTGCCCAATTATGTTCTGTCCATAATAAGCAAGACAAGTCCAACCCAGCCAATTTCCGCCCTATCAGTCTACTTTCAATAATCAGCAAAGTGATGGAAGGAATCCTCAAATGTGCTAACAAAAGGCACTTACTCACCAATAAACTGCTCACTGATTCTTAGTTTGTTTCTGCCATGACCCACTGAGCTTCAGACCTCATTACAGCCTTGGTCTAAACATAGACAAAAGAACTGAATTCCAGAGGTGAGGTGAGAGTGACTGCTCTTGACATCAAGAGAGCATTCAATCAAATTTGGCACCAATGAGCCTAGTCAAACTGGTCAATGGAGAATAAGGGCAAAACTCTCCAACGGCTGGAGTCAAACCTGCCATAAAAGATGATGATTGTGGCCATTGGAGGCCAATCATCTTGGTCCCAGAACATCACTGCAGGAGTTACTTAGGTCAGTGTCCGAAGCTGAGTTAACCTCTACTCCGTCATAAATGACTGTGGCTACAAGAACCGGTCAGAAGCTAGTTATACCTCAATGAGTGGCTCATCGCTTGACTTCCCATTGCCTCTTGACAACCTACAAGTCACAAGTCAGGAATGCGATGGAATACTTCCCACTTGCCAAGGTGGATACAGCTGCTGCAACAATATTCCAGAGGCACAACACTATCCAGGACAAAGCAGCCACTTCATTGGCAGCCATCCACCAGCTTAAACATCCACTTTCTCCATCACCAGCCCAACATGGCTGCAGTGTATACTAACTACAGGATACACTGCAGAAAATTGCCTGGGCTTCCTTAGCAGTGCCTTCCCAACCTGCGACCTCTGAACAAGGACAGCAGGCATGTGTAAACACCAACACCTGCATGTTCCCCTCCAAGTCTCACACCATCCTGACATGGAAATATATCACTGTTCCTTCATGGCCATTGGGTCAAAATCCTGGGACACTGACTTAACAGTACCGTGGGAGTACCTTCACCAGATAGGCTGCAGCAACTCAATTGGTCCACCACCAATGTCTTGAGGGCAGCAGGGATGGGTAATATATGTCGGCTTTGCCAGTGATGGTCGTAACCCAAGAATGAATTTTTTAAAAAACACAGGCAGTGTACAATAATACTCTATTGTCTCTATTTAAATAGTTTAAGCCATTTTTAGTTTTGTTCTGTAATTTGTTGTGTTTGTAGGTGGTGGAGGAGGTGTTGTGTGGCTGTGATTTTATTGAATAAATTAGATTTCTAAGCTGTTGGTGGTGGAAAAACAAAAATTATATTTGTTAATAATTGAGTGTTCTCGAAGTCACAGCCTCAGGAGATGGTAAGTAATGTGCGATGATCACTATAATGTGACCGATGAGCCTACACCAGGTTAGATCAAACACTTTGCGCACACACGCTTTAAATAACTGGCATTATTTGTATATGAGAGAAGCTGGAACAGCATAGGTACAGGATGGGACATGGCACTGACTGATGACTTTGTCAATGGGCACTTGTATCTGAGAAGATTTGTAGTACTTACTGAAATGTATCCTTTGTTGCTCTTCCCGCCCCCCCCCCCATAAAAAGGTAAGTGAATACAATTTTGTTGATTTTATATTTTAATTGTTTAATACTTTTACAGCAGGAGCGATCTTCTTAGCAAAATAAAAACAAAATGAGGAACCAATGAATCCCCTAGTTCAAGCTTCTTAATAATGTTCCATGAATGATATTAATGAGATGTTTTCACATGGAAGTGTCACAATCATCTTCAGCTGCTTCATCAATGACCTTCCTTCAATCATAAGGTCAGAAGTGAGGATGTTCGCTGATGATTGCACAATGTTCAGCACCATTCATGACTCCTCAGATACTGAAACAGTCCGTGTAGAAATGCAGCAAGACCTGGACAGTATCCAGGCTTGGGCTGATAAGTGGCAAGTAACATTCGCGCCACACAAATGCCAGGCAATAACCATCTCCAACAAAAGAGAATATAACCATCTCCCTTGACATTCAACAGCATTACCATCGCTGAATCCCCCACTATCAACATCCTAGGGGCTACCATTGACCAGAAGCTGAACTGGGGTAGCCATATAAATACCGTGGCTACAAGAGCAGGTCAGAGGCTAGGAATCCTGAGGCGAGTAACTCACCTCCTGACTCCCCAAAGCCTGTTCACCATCTACTAGGCACAAGTCAGGAGTGTGATGGAATACTTTCCACTTGCCTGGATGGGTGCAGCTCCAACAACACTAAAGAAGCTCGACACCATCCAGGAGAAAGCAGCCCGCTTGATTGGCACCCCATCTACAAACATTCACTCCCTCCACCACCGACGCACAGTAGCAGCAGTGTGTACCATCTACAAGATGCACTGCATCAATGCACCAAGGCTCCTCAGACAGCACCTTCCAAACCCGCGACCTCTACCAACTAGAAGGACAAGGGCAGCAAATACATGGGAACACCACCACCTGCAAGTTCCCCTCCAAGTCACACACCATCCTGACTTGGAACTATATTGCCAATGGGCGGCGCAGTGGTTAGCACCGCAGCCTCACAGCTCCAGGGACCCAGGTTCGATTCTGGGTACTGCCTGTGCGGAGTTTGCAAGTTCTCCCTGTGTCTGCGTGGGTTTTCGCCAGGTGCTCCGGTTTCCTCCCACATCCAAAGACTTGCAGGTAATAGGTAAATTGGCCATTGTAAATTGCCCCTAGTGTAGGGAGGTGATGGGGAATGTGGGATTACTGTAGGGTTAGTATAAATGGGTGGTTGTTGGTTGGCACAGACTCGGTGGGCCGAAGGGCCTGTTTCAGTGCTGTATCTCTAAATAAAATAAATAAAAATTAAAAAAATATCGCCGTTCCTTCACTGTCACTGCTTCAAATTCCTGGAACTCCCTTCCTAACTGCACTGTGGGTATACCTACCCCAAATGGACTACAGCGGTTCAAGAAGGCAGCTCACCGCCACCTTCTCAAGGGCAATTAGGGATGGGCAATAAATGCTGGCCTGGCCAGCGTCGCCCACATCCCATGACTGAATAAAAAAAAAATACCCTTTCACCTTAACTGGTACCCCAAAAGAGTATTACAGAGCATCATTCAATCTGTTTCATTTTCTGGAACTTAAAACCAATTTTATTAAAGCACAGTGGCGCAGTGGTTAGCACTGCAGCCTCACAGCTCCAGGGACCTGGGTTCGATTCTGGGTACTGCCTGTGCGGAGTTTGCAAGTTCTCCCTGTGACCGCGTGGGTTTTCGCCGGGTGCTCCGGTTTCCTCCCGCCGCCAAAGACTTGCAGGTGATAGGTAAATTGGCTGTTGTAAATTGCCCCTAGTGTAGGTAGGTGGTAGGGAATATGGGATTACTGTAGGGTTAGTATAAAAGGGTGGTTGTTGGTCGGCACAGACTCAGTGGGCCGAAGGGCCTGTTTCAGTACTGTATCTCTAAATAAATTAAAAAAAACAAGCATCAATGAACAATAATAGATTAACTGTGGAGTAGATCTTGACAGGTAGCAGCTGCAGCTCAGTGGTAGCACTTTCACCTCTGAGTCAGAAGGTTATGGGTTCAAGTCCCAAACCAGGACTTGAGTACAAAAATCAAATTGGACGCTCTAGTGCAGTAATGAGGGAGTGCTGCACTGTTGAAGGTCGTCTTTCAGATGAGACATTAAACAGAGGGTCCCATCTGCTGTCTCAAGTGGACATAAAAGATTCCATGGCGCTATTTTGAAGAAGAGCAGGGGAGTTATCCCAATGTCTTCGCCCATATTCATCGCTCAATCAACATCACAAAAACAGATTATCTGGTCATTATCACATTGCTGTGTGCAATTTGGCTGCCATGTTTCCTACATTAAATAGTGACTACACTTCAAAAGTACTTCATTAGCTGGAAAGTACTTCGGTATGCCATGTGGTTGTGAAAGATTCTATATAAAATCAAATCTTTTTAAATTTAAAATGCATAATAGCAAGTCGGAATCCCATTGATTTTAATGGAAATAAAAATTGGAAGAGATGTAAAATGGGCTGCTAGCTTGCTGTTGCCTGTTTTGTTGTATATTGTTAGCATTTCAGGTGCTAGGTTGAGCCTGATTTACAGAAAATTCTGAGTCGTAGTAAATCTAACAGTAACTCATTTATTATATTTACATAAACAATATAGACTTTCCATAAGGCTGTCAAGCTACTTCTACTCATAATGCTTCTTGCTTCTCCAAAGCCTATTACAGCATCACAGTGGGAGGTGGTACTCACTGTACCAGACGTTAACCTTCTCAGACCCTTATACTAAATTGCACCCCCCCTCACAAATCTTTACAATATATATTGATACACATTAATTTTTATTTTACATACTACCCAGTCTCCCCCCAGGTTTCTGATATCATGCATTCTATCTGTTGGAAACTTCACGATTCTCCCTGATCATGTTCCTGTCAGACTCTGAAGGTCAGTAATTTTTTCCTGATCTCTTGGTCATTGACTTGGATGGTTTTCATTGAGGTTTGTTGTATCCGGTTTTCTGTGAAACAGAATCAACATCTGGTTCATCCAAATATCTGACAGACTGACGTCATTGAGGACTAGGAATAAGCTTTCTCCTATTTCATCTTATAGTACCCTCTGGAGTGTGTACTAATTAAGATTTCTGATCATTTTCATCCCTCTGGATAATTACTCCTTCTCTGCCTTGGTTTCGTATCCATATCTTTTGTCCTCCCATCAACTTGGGTAGGTTTCTGGTACGATATCTCATTGTAATACTGAGCTTGTTGTTTCCTATAAGACTTTTCTCTCTGTCTTGAACTGTCTGATAATCCTGGACTTCTAGCCCTGGAAGTAGTTTTTTGATAAGAAGTTGGGTTTTGAGCTTCCTCCTCATCAACAGCTTGGATCGTGCTAATCTGCACAGCAATGGAGTAGATCTGCAATTTCAGGGTGCAGTTTGAAAATCTTTGTTTTTCTTCAACAGTGTTTTAATAGTTCTGACTCCTCGTTCAGCTTCACCATTAGATTGAGGATATCTCAGGGAACTTGTGAGATGCACGAATCTACATGTTCCCGCATATTGCGTGAAGTATTCATTTGCAAATTGTGGTCAATTATCTGACACAACCTCATCAGGAATGCCAAGCATTGCAAAGATCTCTTGTAAAGCTAGAAAAACAGATTCTATAGTTGTTGTATACAACCTTTGAACTTCAATCCATCTTGGAAAAATAGTCAATCACTATCATGTAGGATTTCCTATGAAAGAAAAATTGATCTATCCCTATGCGTTCTCACGGTCTGGTTGGAAATGTTGTTGATATGAAGGGATACCCTCTGGTCTGGTATGTGCACTGTGCATATCTGGCAATTGGAGATCATTTGTTCTGTATCTCTGGATATCCCTGGCCGCCAAACAGATGACTGAGCCTGTGTTCTGCATTTCGTGATGCCCATGTGACCCAGATGTATTCTTTCCAAGATATCTGTCCGGAGAGCGAACGGAATTACCAGCTTCTCATTAGACACCAACAAATCATCCACAATAGTGAAGTGTTTTCTGTCTTCAAAGAAAATTTTCATCACTGTACCACTGGGACATTGATGCAGTCAACCTTGTGTGCAGTATTGGTGCATTCAGATGCATTCCTCATCTCGCTTCTGAGTATGACAACTTTCTTGGAGCTTTTGTGGACTTGCCGGCCATTACGATGCAGTGTACTATGAGTACAACTCAATCTCATCAACGAAGTTAACATCTTGGTGTGTAGGATAGTCAACAATAGCTCTGGGTAAAGCATCTGTGGAAGTTTGCATCTTGTCTTGTACATACACTGTCTTGTACCTGAACCTCATTAGCCTCAGTCGGAATCTCTGAATTCTCGGAGGCATTCTAGCGAGTTTCTTTACATCCAGTAAGGAAACTGAACATTTGTGGTTTGTCTCTTTTAAGCGAATAATATAATGAGAACTTTTTGCAAGTCCACGTGACTACGAGAGTTTCTTTCTCTATTGCAGAGTACCTTGCCTCAGTCTCAGACAATGCTCAAGATGCATAATAGATCGGTCTTTTACATCCATCTAGCTGATCTTGAAAAAGGAATGTCTTTAGCCCTGTAGATGAGGCGTTTGCTGCAATTGTGGTTGGTAGTGAAGGGTTGCAATGCACTAAGATGTCTGGCGAAATCAGCATTTCCTTGATCCTTGATACACCTCCTCTTGATGTGCACTCCCACACCATTCTGGATATTTCTTTGAGTTGTCTTAAGGGATCAGTAACCTGTGCTAGATTGGGCAAAGATTTTGCCAACTGACCATTCCAAAGAATTGTTGAAGGATCTTGGACAGAAGTAGCAATTGGGAATTCACTAATGCCTCTCGTCTTTTGCGGGTTTGCTATTATGCCCTTGCTACTAACAATCTGTCCTAAGAAACAAATAGCTGTTTTTGAGAATTTACACTTTCATTAAGTGGCAGGCCCCTTCTTGTAGATGATTCAAAACTGCTCTAAACCTCAGGTCATGTTCTTCAATGGATTCACCATGGACTAAAATTTCATCCATATGGCATATTACTCCTTTAAGGCCCTGTAAAATGTTTGACATAGTCCTTTGAAATATTTCAGGTGTAGATGCTATCCCGAATGGTAATAAATTAAAGCAAAATCTTCCAAATGGAGTGATGGAGGTTGTCCGTAATCTTGACTTCTTATCCAACGGAACTTGCCAAAAGTCGTTATTCGCGTGGAGTTTTATGAACATGATATTCTGGATAACTTTACCAAGTTTTCATCCACTGAGGACATTGGTTGAATTTAACTTGTGACCGCCTTATTAAGTTCAGTTAGGTCTACACAGATGTGAAGAGTACCATTTGGTTTAGGAACTGGAACCATTCCAGAACACCACTCCGTTGGTTTCGTGCCAGGAGTAATGACTCCCATCCTGGTCATCACTTCCAGCTGAGTTTGGACTTTCTGCATCAATGGGTGTGCTATCTTCCTTGGCATAAAGATGCATACCAGTTTAAAATCTTCTCTCAACATAATGTGGCATTCAGTCTTGAATCTTCCAAGACCTGAGAATAGTTTTGGAAAATCGGTTTGAAAGTTGCTCTTGAAGTTTTGTTGCTTGATTTCATCCACTTTTTTGATAAGATAGATCTAAATGTGCTCTTCTGCTCAAAAGAGAAAATTCTTGATGCCTTGAAACATCCAATGTTTCCAATCTCTGCTTTCCCTTGTACTGGAGTGTTGCCTGTAGCTTTCCCTTGACTTTCAATTCTAAACCTTCTGGACCAAGTAACTGTGTGTCTGTTGGTTGCAAGCAGTGTGTTGACAACCATGGTTCATTCTCTGACAAGACTGTGACACTTGCTCCAGTGTCTAATTTGAAATTTGTACGATGTCGATTGACATAAATGTCTGTTGTCCAAAATGCATGATTAGGGTCATTGATCTCCCTAGAAAATTTGGTGATTTATCTTTCAATAGAGCATGTTCCACTGTATTGATAGCTCTATTCATGAAGACTTTTTTTGTTTGGAATCTTTAGGAGGAGAGGACTTTCTTTGGTACATTTTACCAAAGTGGCCCATCTTCTTGCAATGAAAGCATTCTAACTTATTTACAGAACACTGTTTGCGTCCGTGAGCCTTTTTGGTGCCACAGCACTGGCAGGATTCATGGTGTCTTGTGACATCCTGCCTGAGTGTACCTTTTTATCTGGAGATTGTTTTTCAGTCCAGGGCTTCAGGAACTGCATGGTCATTGGAATTTTCCTTACCAAGATTTTTCATTCCCTGTTAGGATTGTTTTGTTCTGTTTTCTGAGCTCTGCCTGTCTTACCGTTTGAATCATCATCTCAAGGGTGAAGTCTTCTTTTGACTGTAGAAGATCTGATAAAGACTCATTGGCAATACCCACAACGATGTGGTCCTTATTAGCTCTCTGTCTGTCTTCAGGTCTTCATACTCCGCCTTCAGCCAGTCTGTACAAGTCGTGAATGAAAGCATCTGCTGATTCACCCTGATTCTGGACCCTTCTATTAAATTTGGCCCTTTCTGAGATCTTATTGGTTCTTAAATTAAAATATTTATCGAAGGCTTGTAAAACATCATCAAACTTATCGAAAGCCTCATTGATGTCCTGCCTTGTGATCACATCATCAGCTATTGCACCTCTTCAGTACAGCAAAGTATTTACTTGTTCAGCTTCAGACTGCTTTGCAGTTTCTATAGATATTTTAAAAAGAAAAGAATTAACAAAGTGAGCATTGGTCCTATAGAAAGTGAGTCTGGGGAATTAATAAGGGAAAATAAGGAGATGGCAGATGAATTAAACAGGTATTTTGCATCAGTCTTCACCATAGAGGATACAAGTGACAGCCGAGAAATAGCTGTAAATCAGGAAATAGAAGGGAGGGAGGAACTCAAGAAAATTACAGTCACCAGGGAAGTGATGCTGAGAACAAATTGTTGGAGTTGCGGGCTGACAAGTCCCCGTGTCCTGATGGACTTCATCCTAGGATTTTAAAAGAAGTACCTCGTGAGAAAGTTGATGCGTTGTTTATAATTTTCTAAAATTTCCTAGATTTGGGGAAGGTTCCATTAGATTGGAAAATAGCGAATGTAACTCCTTTATTCAAAAAGGGAGGGAGACAGAAAGCAGGAAACTACAGGCCAGTTAGCTTAATAAATATCATGGGGAAAATGTTGGAAGCATTATTAAAGACGTTATAGCAGGGCACATTAGAAAAATTCAAGTTAATAAGGCAGCTTCAACATGGTTTTTTGAAAGGGAAATCATATTTATCCAATTTATTGGAGTTCTTTTGAAGAAGTAACATGTGCTGTGGATAAAGGGGAAATCAGCGGAGGTACTGTACTTAGATTTCCAGAAGACATTTGATAAGGTGCCACATCAAAGGTTATTTCAGAAAATAAAAGCTCATGGTGTAGGGGGTAACATATTGGCATGGATAGAAGATTGGCTAGCTAACAGGAAACAGAGTAGGCATAAATGGGTAATTTTCTAGTTGCGTGATGTAACAAGTGGTGTGCAACAGGGATTAGTGCTGGGGCCTCAACTTTTTACAATTTATAACTTGGATGAAGGGACTGGAGGTATGGTTGCTAAATTTGCTGATGTCAGAAAGATAGTTTGGAAAGTACGTTGTGAAGAGGATATAAGGAGGCTACAAAGGGATATAAATAGGTTGAGTAGGCGAAGGTCTGACAAATGGAGTATAATGTGGGAAAATGTGAAATTGTCCATTTTGGCAGGAAGAATAACAAAGAAGTATATTATCTAAATGGTGACCGATTGCAGAGCAGAAGGTTAGTATGCAGGTACAGCAAGTAATTAGGAAACCTAATAGAATGTTATTGTTTATTGCGAGGGGAATTGAATACAAAAGTAGGAAGGTTATGCTTCAGTTATACAGGGCATTGGTGAGACCACATCTGGAGTACTGTATACAGTATTGGTCTCCTTATTTAAGAAAGAATGTGGATGCATTGGAAGCAGTTCAAAGATGGTTTACTAGACTAATACCTGGAATGGGCAGGTTCTCTTATGAGGAACGGTTAGACAGGCTAGACTTATATCCACTGGAGTTTAGAAGAGCAAGAGGCATCTTGATTGAAACGTATAAGATCCTGAAGGGTCTTGATAGGGTGGATGTGGAAAGGATGTTTCCTCTTGTGGGGAATCTAGAATAAGGGGTCGCCCATTTAAGAGAGAGTTGAGGAGAATTTTTTTTTTCTGAGGGTCATGAGTCTTTGGAACTCTCTTCCTCAAAAGGCGGTGGAAGCAGAGCCTCTGAATATTTTTAAGGCAGAGATAGATAGATTCTTGATAAGCAAGGGGGTGAAAGGTTTTTGGGGTAGGCAGGAATGAGGAGTTGAGGTTACAATCCGATTAGCCATGATCTTATTGAATGGTGGAGCAGGCTCGAGGGGCCGAATGGCCTACTCCTGCTCGTAATTCATATGTTCATATATCGATCATTGGAGAATATGAAGGGATACCTGTCACATTGATTTGCACCTTTCACAAGACACACAACAATCTACCATTCAACATGTACAGGCTAAATCTATTTGGTCAGTTTTCTTTACATCTTGAGTAATATATGAAAAACAGCAAATCAAGCATTGAAACAGGTTAATATGTAGAAAAGAAACCTTTTCAGAAAGTGTTTCTTACAGACTTTGATGAACAACAGAGCTTCTGTCTCCAAGCAGACCTCCAACATATGATGATGTACAAAGATATGTAAATTTCCTTTCATTTGAAATTCAGAAATAAAAGCTGAAAGCTACTTTTATATAGCTGCAATGCCCTGTTAATATTTTTAGCTGCCAGTGTATTAGTTTTGTGCAGCCAGGAATGACCCCAGAGAAAAATTGTTAATCTCACTGAGGTTACTTGTCAGGAAAATCCATTTCTTTAAAAAAAAAATGTTGTTCTTGGTGTCCAGCCTTGGCTGATCTGCTGGCAGCACGAGACCTGTGTAACACTAACATGGTTGATACTGCAATGTAAAACCTAGCAACAGAACTAGGATTCATGCCATGAGGGGTGTCTTTCATGTTACAGCTACTTCCTTTATGCAAACGAACAGACTGGAAATTAACAAATCTCACACCTTATGATGTGAGATGCTTAAAGTCTGGAAATTGCTGCTTCATCCAGACAATACTGCAAATGGTTAACTATTTGGAGAGATGCAGATTCACTATTTCACTGGCTATCCACATATTTTAAGCATTCAAAATAACTATTCCAGCCAGTGATCAATTTTTGATTTAATTGGCTTCTGAACATTGAACCCACAAAAGAAATCTCTTTATGGCAGATATTACAGTATGATCGCACATAGCCAATTGCATGTATAGGTCAGCACTGTCACTAAACAATAGGATTTTCCCAGTGTCAAAGCTTGATGAAAGCATTTTGAAATTGAATTTACCCTTGCTCTCTTACATTGCACAAAATAGAGAATTCTCCTTATTTGTTAAAACTATTAAATCCATTTGTAGCTGTAACAAATATGCTGGAAATACATGACTGAGAGGTACGGCAAATGAGAAGAGGTAAACAACTGAGTGGAGATCCTTCATACTCCACGTCATTAGTGTAATGGAGGGAGAAATTGGGAATGGACTTGAACAAGAATTGGAACAAGGGCGTCAAAAGAATGTCTATTTTGACAAGATAAAGTCAATGTAGTGTCAGGAAAACGCCACCTGCCCAGATTGAGCCACACATTATTTCGCCACACGAACATTAAAACGTAAAATATTGCACTCTCGGACTGGAAGGACATTTGCATAATACAAGACAATGTGGAAACAAAGGGAGCCAGTCCCTGTTTCTACAATACACAGAAGTGGTCAAACCAGTTCTGGTCACATGTCTAGCTGGCTGGAGCTTTTGGATTTGAACTTCCAACAAAGGATGATGAAGAGACTGTTCCATATAAGCTGTTCTATAAGGAGCTAGTCACATGACTAACCTGAGCACCCTGGGAGCTTTTTGAATTTTAAATTCTCAACAAAGGGATCAAGAGACAAAGCTGTGTGCTCATGGAGTAAACACCTCTCCTGTCTGCCTGCCTTCATCTCTTCCCATGGAACTGAATCTTGTAAAAACCCATGAAACTCAAAGAGAGAAGGGTTTGCCACGTGAACAAAGTTTTAAGATGGTTATTGGGCCCCAACGAATGGCGAGACCATATCTTCAATCAAGGACTACAGCGAGCTTGAGAAACAGTAGCAAGATATTGCCTCAAACTGTTTTACTTATCTTTTCTTCTATTCCTAGCTGCATGTTTATATTGTGTGTGCATGCTAGGGTGATCGCGTCATATATCCGTAGGCATGAACCGTATTAGAGTTTAAGTTGAAGGTTTCAATAAATTTCTTCTTTTCTGCTTCAAACCAAAGAAAGCCTGTTTATGCTCAGTTCTTTGCCTTATAATTGGAAAGTGGTAAACAAGGATTCACAAAAAGGGGAGCTCAAAACACAGTGTGTTTAAAATTAAACCCTGTTACAATAAGACCAGGTAAAGACAGCAAGAGACCCCTAGACATTGATCACTCTGTCGTAACAGAAATTGGGTGCCAGCATCCAGATTGTTACCCACAAACGAGTAGAAATTGGAAGTGGGAAGCCAAATTGTTCCCTACCAAAAAGAGCAAATCAATACAGGTTTTCTTGTGGTTGTGTGTGATGGTATACTAACATGTCTGCAACTGAAGCGAGTAGTTCTCCAAACCAGAGTGAAGTAACTTGGGATAAGTTAAAAGCACTGTCTATGGAGGAGTTGAGAAAAATGGCTGAGCAGTGTGGGATCACTGTACGTGGCAAGGCTAGGAAGTCTGAACTCCTAAGGCTAGTGGCCAACTATTTTTCCCTTGAATCTGACGAAGCAGAAGCACGTTTAGAACCAGACCCAGACAGGGTACTGCTAGCAAAGATACAACTGGAACAAAAGAAACTTGAATTAGAAGACAAGGAAAGAGAGAGAGAGAGAGAGACAAGAAAGAGAGAGAGAGGCAGGAGAGGGAGAAAGAAAGAGTCTTCCAAATGGAACGTGAGGAAAAGGAAGGACAGGAGAAGGAACGAGAGAGAGAGAAAGAAAATTCCAGAAAGAATGCGAAGAGAGTTATGGTGGCTTGAGTTGGCTAGGGGGCGACAGAGTAACCCTAGTGAATGCATGGCCAATATAGAGGATCAGAATTCAGGCTTGGGTACAAGATTGCTAAAACTCGCCCAATTGATTCCAAAATTCAATGAGGAAGATGTGGAAGCATTTTTCGTATCTTTCAAGAAACTGGCAAGGCAGCTAAAATGGCCAGCTGAGGCCTGGTCTCTTTTACTGCAAAGCAAACTAACTGGGAAAGCCCATGAGGTCTATTCCTCGCTACCAGATGAGAGTTCATCAAACTATGAACTGACCAAAAATGCTATCCTCGGGGCATATGAATTGGCATTCGAAGCTGACCGCCAGAAGTTTAGAACCCTCAAAAAGCAAGCCAATCAAACTTATCTGGAGTTTGAAAGAAGCTTTTGACTTTTGGCTTTTGACCAGTGGCTGAGGGCTTTAAAAATACAGCTCAGCTACGAGACTGTCAGAGAAGTAATCCTGTTAGAGGAATTTAAAAACTCTCTGCCATTCGCAATAAAAACTCATGTTGGGGAGCAACGGGTCCAGGGAGCCCTGCAAGCAGCCGTTCTGGCTGATGAATTTTCTTTAATCTGTAAGTCAGTTTCCCAGGGGAGAACCTTTCCTGATCGCCCCCATAAATCTGAAAAGGACAAAGGGTGGGAAGGTGATAGAAGCCCAGGCAGTCCTGGAAAAGAAAGGAAAGCAGGAGACACAGGGGGTCCTCCTCGAGCCAAAAAGGAAGGTGCTGTAAGCAAGAGTGAGACCCGGAGACCAGTGTGCTTCCACTGTAGCAAAGCAGGGCATTTAAAGCTGACTGCTGGAAATTAACGGGGAAACAGGTAGGGTTAATCAGGGCACACCTGCTCAGTGAAGACAAGGGCCTGATGGAAAAAACGGAATAGGCTGTGACTTTGACTGTAGTAAGGGTGCAACCCAGACAGCTTACTACGGCCAGTGCAGGAAAAGTTAATAGGATTCCTGAAGGTTACCAGGGTTTTGTATCTGAAGGGAAAGTAACCCCATATCCTCGAGTGGGGCCAGTAAGCCCACAGTGGTTCTCAGGGACACAGGGGCCACCAGATCCCTTTTACTGGGAAAAGGCCTGACCTTTCCGCCAGAGAGTGCAGTGAACACCAAAATGGTGGTGAACGGTATTGGAGGGCAGTCTATATCTGTACCTGTACACCGGGTGCACCTGGAGTATGACCCATTTTCGGGACCAGTGACTGTAGGGATTGTCCCTAGTTTGCCTGTGGACGGGGTTGACCTGCTCCTAGGTAATGATCTGGCAGGGGTGAAGGTGGTAGCCCCCCCAATACTGCAAGAAAGACCGCAGGAGGTCAGAGAGACAGGGCAGTGGCAGGTGATGATCTCCTTCAGAGTCCCTGAATGTGTAGTGGGTCAGGCCATGATCAAACCAGCTCCCCCAGAGGAGACTGCATTGATACTGCAGGCAGATGATCATGAGGTCTGCCTGTCCGAGACTTTCTTTGGAAAGTTAGGAGACCCAGGGAATGAATTAAATAGATTTTCCCTCGGTGAGGCTCAGCGAGCCGACCTAGTATTGCGAGGGTTAGCCCAGGCTGCCCAATCAGAAAGTGAAGCAGAGGGAGGCCCTGACTGCTACTTTTTAAAGAATGAGGTACTGATGAGGAAATGGAGTTCTCCTCACAGACCTGAGGGCCAGGAGTGGACAGTACTTCACCAGTTAGTGGTGCCACAGAGATACTAGGGAGAAATATTAAGGGCCCATGAGACTACAGTAGCTGTACATGTTGGTATACGAAAGACCAAAGCCCGCATAAGACAGTGGTTTGACTGGCCAAAACTCCACAAAGATGTGGTGGAGTTCTGCAGGAGTTGCCACATGTGCCAGGTTGAGGTGAAACCTGCACCGTTATGTCCTGTACCGGTGTTAGGAGGACCCTCCAGCAGAGGGCTGGTGAACTGTAAGGTACCCCTGCCGAGAACAAAAGGGGACAGGCAGGCACATGGCTGGCAAAAGTTTAGAAACAGAAGGGGAAAAAGTAACCCAGAGGGCAGGTTAAAGGAAGTCCGGGAAGAATGCCAGATGAAAACCTCTACCGCCTGGTCAACTGACCCAGAAAAATGTGAAATGTTAGACCCCACATCCTCCTATGTAAATGCAGATTCTAGAAGCACCCCACCAGAGTTGCTAACAGCATTTACAGGAACTTGCAGAAACAAAGAGAGACCTCTAGAGGGCAGAGAAACCATGAGGGTGATGCCTCACCTGGTCGAAGGTTCACTGGAAAATGCAGTTAAGTCTGCACAAATACCTGCAGGTAGGAGTGTCCCAGAGAACAAAGAGGAGAGTAACAGAGACTCCTCCTGCACAGTCAGAGGTAAAGGAGACCCATCCCCTGAAGCCAAAAGTCTTCGCATTAATCAGGGAGTTCAGGATAGACCCGCCCCCATATTAACCCTACTGGAGAAAAGAAAAAGGGGGAAATTAAAGCAGCCCTGCCCCCTGCACCCCCCCCCCCCCCCCCAGAACAGACCATCTTAATGAGCTTCAAGACTGGTGATTGAATGGAAATGGGTGAGAGAAATGCATGGTTTCTTTCTGGATCTTATATTTCTCTCAAACT
Organism: Heterodontus francisci; assembly: GCF_036365525.1. Classification (NCBI taxonomy): domain Eukaryota; kingdom Metazoa; phylum Chordata; class Chondrichthyes; order Heterodontiformes; family Heterodontidae; genus Heterodontus; species Heterodontus francisci. The sequence goes on along the minus strand of NC_090384.1, from coordinate 87,857,911 downwards.
CTGTAATGAAATGTGCTGTTTTCTTCAGATTGCATTTCATGTCCCTGGGTGTGGAGGTGTCAGGCAAACCCCGCCTGCCAAGAGGCGCACATTATTTCGCCAAATGAACAGTAAAATGTAAAAAATTGCAATCTCGGACTGGAAGGACATTTGCATAATACAAGACAATGTGGAAACAAAAGGAGCCTGTCTCTGTTTCTACAATACACAGAAGTGGTCAAACCAGTTCTAGTCACATGTCTAGCTACATGTCTAGCTGGCTGGAGCTTTTGGATTTGAACTTCCAACAAAGGATGAGGAAGAGACTGTTCCATATAAGGAGCTAGTCACATGACTAACCTGCTGAGCACCCTGGGAGCTTTTTGAATTTTAAACTCCCAACAAAGGGATCAAGAGACAAACCATGTGCTCATGAAGTAAACCTCTCCTGGAACTGAAGTAAGAATTACAGCCTCTCCTGTCTGCCTGCTTTCATCTCTTCCCACGGAACTGAATCTTGTGAAAACACATGAAACGCAAAGAGAGAAGGGTTTGCCACGTGAACAAAGTTTTAAGATGATTACTGGGCCCCAACAAATTACAAGACCATATCTTCAATCAAGGACTATAGCGAGCTCGAGAAACAGTCGCAAGATATTGCCTCAAACTGTTCTACTTATCTTTTCTATTCCTAGCTGCATGTTTATATCGCGTGTGCATGCGAGCATGAGTGAGACATATATCCGTAGGTGTGAACCATATTCGAGTTTAAAGTTGTTTTAATAAATTTCCTTTTTTGGCTTTAAACCAAAGAAAGCCTGTGTGTGCTCAGTTCTTTGCCTTATAAGTGGAAACTGTGAACAAGTATTCACAAAAAGGGGAGCTCAAAACATGGTGTGTTTAAAATTAAACCCTGTTACAATAAGACCAGGTAGACAGCAAAAGACCCCTAGATATTGCTCACCTGGCTGTAACAGTAGGGTGTAGAAAGAGGAGTAGGCCTTTGAGCTTGTCTATTATTCGGTTGTACTATTCATAGTTGATTTTATGTGTCTCAATTCCATTTACCCACCTTTGTTCCATATCATTCTATCGTCTTAGCTCACAAAGTAAGAATATTCTAGGTTTCTGCTACCCTTTGTCAGAAAATAATGCTTCCTGATTTCACTCCTAAAAGGCCTAGCACTAATTTTAATAATATGCCCCATTGTTCTGCATTCCACCACTTGAGAAAATATTTTTTTCTGTATCTACCTCTATCAAATCTCTTTATCATTTTAAATACCTCCATTAGATCACCCCTTAACTTTATAAACTCAAGGGAATGCAAGCCATGTCCTGCTCCCATCTATATGCCTTAATGTGCACCCATACTTAGTGTCAACTACAACCTCTCTATTCCACATCCAAGTCATTAATATAGTGCAAATCTGAGGCCCCAGTAAAGTGGAGGACATCACTTGTCACATCATGCCAATCAGCGAATGCTTCCGTTATCCCTACTCTCTCTTCCTCCCAACTAATTACCAGCCCATGTCACCAGGGTAAATATAAATCGAGCCCAAGTGATCTGAAGAAAGTAGGTGGAGTTGAAGTTGAGAGTTATATCAGCCAATAGTGAAGACAGTGACCAGATAGAGATTGGTTGAGACATTTCTCAAAAAAGCAGAGTCTGAACACCAAGGTGGTTGGAAATGTAGAGAAACTGAACATCCATGGTGAAGAGGAAATGTGGGGCCACAGAACCTGGAATTATCAAAGTGCAGACAAAATCAGAGCAGGTATGGATGGAGGTTTGAGACAGAACAAAGGAGAGAATGGAGTCAGGCTAAAAGAAGACACATTCAGTAGGACATTGAGTTTGGATTAAACATTGCCATCGAATGCATTAACATGCTGGAATCATAAAATGGTTACAGCGCAGAAAGAAGCCATTCAGCCCGTTGTGTCGGAAGAGCAATTCAGCCAGTCCGACTCCCCTGCCTTCTCGCTGTCGCCCTGCAAATACTTTCTCTTCAAGTAATTATCCAGTTCCCTTTTGAAAGCCACAATTGAATCTACCTCCACCACACTCTCAGGCAGTGCATTCATTTGCTGCATTAAAAAAAATCCTCTAGTCACCTCTGGTTCTTTTGCCAGTCACCTTATGTTGGTGTCCTCTGGTTCTCAATCCTTTGCTAATGGGAACAGTTTCTCCCTATCTATTCTGTCCAGACCCCTGATTATTTTGAACACCTTCATCAAATCTCCTCTCAATCCTCTCGACTAAAGGAGAAGCTGGGAGTGTTCTCAATCAGTTGATCTAACTAAAGTGTCTCATCCTTGGAACCATTCTCATAAATCTTTCCTGCACCCTCTCCAGTGCCTTCACATTTTCCTAAAGTGTGGTGTCCAGAAATGGACGCAATACTCCAGTTGAGACTGAACCAGTGTTTTATAAAGGTTTACCACAACTTCCTTGCTTTTGTTCTCAATGTCTCTATTTAAAGCCCAGGATCCCGTATGCCTCATTAAGCACTTTCTCAACCTGCCTTGAAAGCTTCAATGATTTGTGCACATATACCCCCAGATGTCTGCTCCTCCACCCTTTTGTAGAATTGTATCCTTTATTTTATATTGCCTTTCCTCATTCCTCCTACTGTGGCGCAGTGGTTAGCACCGCAGCCTCACAGCTCCAGTGACCCGGGTTCAGTTCTGGGTACTGCCTGTGCGGAGTTTGCAAGTTCTCCCTGTGACCACGTGGGTTTCCGCCGGGTGCTCCGGTTTCCTCCCACAGCCAAAGACTTGCAGGTTGATAGGTAAATTGGCCATTGTAAATTGCCCCTAGTGTAGGTAGGACAATGGTGGGGATGTGGTAGGGAATATAGGATTAATGTAGGATTAGTATAAATGGGTGGTTGTTGGTCGGCACAGACTCGGTGGGCCGAAGGGCTTGTTTCAGTGCCGTATCTCTAAATAAAAATAAAAAATAAATAAAATGTATCACTTCACACTTCTGTGCATTAATTTAATTGGCCACCTGTCCTCCCATTGCACCAGCTTGTCTATGTCCTCTTGAACACTATCACTATCCTACTCACAGTTCACAATACTTTCAAGTTTTGTAACATCTGCAAATTTTGAAATTGTGCCCTGTGCATCCAAGTCCAGGTTATTAATATAGATCAAGAAAAGCAGTGGTCCTAATGCCAACCCCACTATATACCTTTCTCCAGTCCAAGAAACAACCATTCACCACTACTCTGTTTCCTGTCACTCAGCCAGCTTCATATCCATACTGCTGTCCCTTTTATTCCACGGGCTTCAACTTTTCTGACAAGCCTGTTATGTGGCAATTCATCAAACACCTTTTGAAATTCCATGTACACCAAATCAACTGCATTCCCCTCATCAACCCTCTCTGTTACTTCATCGTAAAACTCAATCAAATTAGTTAAACACAATTTGCTCTTAAAAAATCCATGCTGGCTTTACTTAATAAATCCATGTATTGTTTTGTTTTTTCAGATACTGAACTCATAGTTTATATTTCAAATGTTTTCTGTTTTTAATTCTGATTTCTAGTGTTCGTAGTTCTTATGGTTTTTTTTAATGACTTGTAAAATGTACAATAGTCATAAAGGACAGCATATTTATCAACGGTCAGCTTGGACAGGGATGCAAATAAGTTTAGACAAAACAAAAAGGTATACATAAGAACATAAGAAACAGAAGCCCGATTAGGCCACATGGCCCCTCGAACCTGTTCTGTGATACAAATAAGATTTTTGATCTTAACTTCGCTTCTCTGCCCAATCCCCAGATCCCTCAATACACTTAAAAATTATCGATATTAGCCTTGAAAGTGCTCAATAACTGAGCATGCACAACCTTCTTGGTCAGAGAATTCCAAAGGTCACAACATTCTGAGTGAAGAAATTTCTCCCCATTTCTGCCCTAAAGGGCTGACTCCTTATCCTGAGACTATGTCTCTAATTCTAGATGGTCCGGTCAAGGAAAACAGACTTTTGACATCTACCCTGTCAAGCCCTCTCAAAATCCTACTTTTTTTTTGAATGAGCTCCCTTATTATTCTTAACTCCACAGAGTTAAGGCCCATACTACTCAACCCCTAATAATAGGGAAACCCTGTCATCTATGGAATCAATCTTGTGAACCCTTGTTGCATCATTTCTAAGGAAAGTATATCCTTCCTTAGGTAAGGAGACCAAAACTGGTGTGGTCTTACCAAGACCCAATACAATTACAGCAAATTTTCTTACTCTTGTACTCCAACCCTTTTGCAATAAAGGCCAACATACCATTTGCCTTCCTGATTGCTTCCTGTGAATACATGTTAACATTCTATGTTACTTGATTATTCCCCATTCTACTGTCTGTAAACTTGAGGTCATCCAAAGCTCCCTGCTGCCCATATCTTAACTCACACCAAGTCCTTTTCACCTATCATTCCTGTGCTTGCTGACTTGCATTGGCTCCCAGTCAAGCAACACCTGATTTTAAAATTCTCATTCTTGTTTTCAAATCTTCATGTCTTTTCCCCTCCCTGTCTCCTGTAATCTTCTCCAGCCACACAAGCCTCCCAAGATATCTGCAATTGTCTAATTCTGTTCTCTTGGATTTTGGTGATTCCTTCATTGGTAGACGTACCTTCAGCTGCCTAGGCCCTATGCTTTGGAATTCCATCCTAATACCCTTCCACCTCTACCTCGCGTTCCTCCTTTTCGGTCACTCCTTAAAGCCTATGTCTTTGACAAAGCTTTTGGTCATCTGACCTAACATTTCCTTATGTGACTCAGTGTCCTATTTTATTTCATAATGCTTCTGTTTAGCGCCTTGAGATGTTTTATTATGTTAAAGGCACTATGCAAATTTAAGTTGTTACAAGTACAAGAATACTCAAATCCCTCTGAACACTTTTTATATTTCCAAAATATACTTTATTCATAAAAATCTGTAAAAAAAAAAAAAATACATTACAAAACAGTTCCAAAAAGCACCAAGTCAAACAATACAAAGAGTGCAAAGGAGATCAATTACCTTCAATACAGGAGTGAGTTGCCTCACAACCCTTCCATTTCATTTTACATGCCATGTACATTTTACAGCAAACAAGTATTTTCTGGATACAGTTTGAAGGGGTTTCCCATGGATCCAGCTCCTCAGTTCATCTTGGTGCGGGGGACCTTACACTGCGGTCTTTTCCCATTGAGCCTTTGCCGTGGCTGCCCCAAGCTTTAGTGCATCCCTCAGGGGGACGGCCTATCGGGGGCAGGCTGCAGTGAACGGGCCTCTGGCACGGGGTCCTGCACTGTGGCTCAGAAGGGAAGGAGGGAGAACGGGAGAGCACTAGTCATCGGGGACTCGATGGTGAGGAGTACCGACAGGCGGTTCTGTGGGCGCAAGCGAGACGCACGGATGGTTTGTTGCCTCCCTGGTGCCAGGGTCCGTGATGTTTGTGATCGCGTCTTCAGGATCCTTAAAGGGGAGGGGGAGCAGCCAGAGGTCGTGGTGCACATTGGCACCAACGACGTAGGAAGGAAGGGTGGCACAGATGTTAGAAGTGAGTTTAGGGAGTTAGGCTGGAAGCTGAAAGCTCGGACGGACAGAGTTGTTATCTCTGGTTTGTTGCCGGCGCCACGTGATAGTGAGGCTAGGAATAGGGAGAGAGCACAGCTGAACACGTGGCTGCAGGAATGGTGTAGGAGGGAGGGCTTCCAGTTCTTGGATAATTGGACTGCATTCTGGGGAAGATGGGACCTGTTCAAACAGGACGGGCTGCATCTGAACCAGAGGGGCACCAATATCCTGGGAGGGAGGTTTGCTAGTACTGTTCGGGAGGGTTTAAACTAGTTTGGGAGGGGGATGGGAACCGGACTTGTAGTCCAGGGACCAGTGGGTCCACTCAGAAAGACAAAGAGTGTAGTGAGGTATTGGGGAAGGTAGCACTGTCGCAGAGGACAGATGGGCACGGAGAAGGGTTAAAGTGCGTATACTTCAACGCAAGAAGCATCAGGAATAAGGTGAGTGAATTGAAGGCGTGGATGGGCACTTGGGACTACGATGTTGTGGCCATCACTGAAACGTGGATAGGTGAGGGGGAGGAATGGTTCTTGGAGGTACCTGGTTATAGATGTTTTCATAAGATTAGGAATGGTGGTAAAAGAGGTGGGGGGGTGGCATTGTTAGTTAGAAATAGTGTAACAACTGCTGAAAGAATTTTCGAGGAGGATCTGCCGACTGAGGCACTGTGGGTTGAGGTCAGGAACAGGAAAGGAGCAGTCACCTTGATGGGAGTTTTCTATCGGCCCCCCAATAGCAGCAGGGAGGTGGAAGAGCAGATTGGGAAACAGATTTTGGAAAGGAGCAGAAGTCACAGGGTAGTAATTATGGGGGATTTCAACTTCCCAAATATTGATTGGCAACTCTTTAGATCGAATAGTTTGGATGGGGTAGTGTTTGTGCAGTATGTCCAGGAAGCTTTTCTGACTCAGTATGTAGACTGCCCGACCAGAGGGGAGGCAATATTGGATTTGGTACTAGGTAATGAACCAGGGCAAGTGATAGAGCTGTTGGTGGGCGAGCACTTTGGAGATAGTGATCACAATTCTGTAGCATTCACTGTGGTAATGGAGAGGGATAGGTATGTGCAACAGGGCAAGGTTTACAATTGGGGGAAGGGTAGATATGATGCTGTCAGGCAGGAACTGAGGAGCATAAGTTGGGAGCATATGCTGGCAGGGAAGGGCACGGTCGAAATGTGGAACTTTTTCAAGGAGCAGATAGTAGGGGCCATTGATAAGCATGTCCCTGTCAGACAGGGAAGGGATGGTCATGTGAGGGAACCGTGGTTGACAAGAGAGGTTGAGAGTCTTGTTAGGAAGAAGAAGGATGCGTATATAAGGTTGAGGAAAAAGGGCACAGGCATAGCTCTGGAGGGATACAAGATGGCCAGGAAGGATCTGAAGAAAGGGATTAGGAGAGCTAAGAGAGGGCATGAAAAATGCTTGGCGGGTAGGATAAAAGAAAACCCCAAGGCCTTTTACGCGTATGTCAGAAATATGAGGATGACTAGGGGGACCGTAGGTCCGGTCAAGGACAATAGCGGGAGACTGTGTGTTGAGCCGGAAGAGATAAGTGAGGTTTTGAATGAGTACTTCTCTTCGGTATTTACGAATGAGAAGGGGTGTATTACTGAAGAGGACGGTGTGAAACAGACTGGTAAGCTCGAGGAAGTGCTCGTTAGGAGGGAAGATGTGTTGGGGTTTTTGAATAACTTGAAGATAGACAAGTCTCCCGGGCCTGACGGGGTATATCCAAGGATGTTATGGGAAGCAAGGGATGAAATTGCAGAGCCGCTGGCAATGATCTTTTCATCTTCTCTGTTGACGGGGGTGGTACCAGGTGATTGGAGGGTGGCAAATGTTGTGCCCCTGTTCAAGAAAGGGAATAGGAACAACCCTGGGAATTACAGGCCAGTTAGTCTTACTTCGGTGGTAGGCAAGTTGATGGAAAAGGTGCTGAGGGATAGGATTTCTGAGCATCTGGAAAGACACTGCTTGATTCGGGACAGTCAGCACGGTTTTGTGAGGGGTAGGTCTTGCCTCACAAGCCTGATTGAATTCTTTGAGCAGGTGACCAAGCAAGTGGATGAGGGTAAACCAGTGGATGTGGTGTACATGGATTTTAGTAAGGCATTTGATAAGGTCCCCCATGGTAGACTTATGGAGAAAGTCAGGAGGCATGGGATAGTGGGGAATGTGGCCAGTTGGATTAAGAATTGGCTAACTGATAGAAGGCAGAGAGTGGTCTTAGATGGTAAATACTCAGCCTGGAGCCCAGTTACCAGTGGCGTGCCACAGGGATCAGTTCTGGGTCCTCTCCTGTTTGTGATTTTTATTAACGACTTGGATGAGGAAGTCGAAGGGTGGGTCAGTAAATTTGCAGATGATACAAAGGTTGGTGGAGTTGTGGATACCGAGGAGGGCTATTGTCGTCTGCAAAGGGACTTGGATAGGTTGCAGTGCTGGGCTGAAAAGTGGCAGATGGAGTTTAACCCTGAAAAGTGTGAGGTCGTCCATTTTGGAAGGACAAACACGAATGCAAAATACTGGGTTAACGGTAGGGTTCTTGGGCATGTGGAGGAGCAGAGAGACCTTGGGGTCTATGTGCATAGATCGTTGAAAGTTGCAACTCAAGTGGATAGGGCTGTGAAGAAGGCATATGGGGTGTTAGCGTTCATTAGCAGAGGGATTGAATTTAAGAGCCGTGAGGTGATGATGCAGCTGTACAGGACCTTGGTAAGGCCTCATTTGGAGTACTGTGTGCAGTTCTGGTCGCCTCATTTTAGGAAGGATGTGGAAGCCTTGGAGAGGGTGCAGAGGAGATTTACCAGGATGTTGCCTGGAATGGAGAATAAGTCTTACGAGGAAAGGCTGAACATTCTAGGCCTCTTCTCATTAGAACGGAGAAGGATGAGGGGTGACATGATAGAGGTTTATAAGATGATCAGGGGAATAGATAGGGTAGACAGTCAGAAACTTTTTCCCCGGGTGGAGCAAAGCGTTACAAGGGGTCATAAATTTAAGGTGAAGGGTGGGAGATATAAGGGGGATGTCAGGGGAAGGTTCTTTACCCAGAGAGTGGTCGGGGCATGGAATGCCTTGCCTGGGGAAGTTGTTGAGTCAGAAACTTTAGGGACTTTCAAACGGCTTTTAGATAGGTATATGGATAAAGGAGAATGATGGGGTATAGATTAAATTGTCCTTGACAGAGGACAAAGGATCGGCACAACATCGTGGGCCGAAGGGCCTGTTCTGTGCTGTATTTTCTATGTTCTATGTTCTATGTTCAGCACGTAGTCCTGGACCTTGGAATGTGCCAGTCTGCAACATTCGGTCGTGGACAACTCTTTGCACTGGAAGACCAGCAAGTTTCGGGCGGAACAAAGGGTGTCTTTCACCGAATTGATAGTCCTCCAGCAGCAGTTGATGGTTATCTCTGTGTGCGTTCCTGGGAACAGCCCGTAGAGCACAGACTCCTGTGTTACAGAGCTGTTTGGGATGAACCTCGACAAAAACCACTGCATCTCTTTCCACACCTGCTTTGCAAAGACACATTCCAGAAGGAGGTGGGCAACCGCCTCTTCCCCACCACAGCCACCTCGAGGGCATTGTGCGGAGGGGGTGAGACTTTGGGCATGCAGGAAGGATCTGACTGGGAGGGCTCTTCTCACCACCAGCCAAGCTACATCTTGGTGCTTGTTTGAAAGTTCTGGTGATGCGGCATTGTGCCAAATGATTTTGGCAGTCTGCTCGGGGGACCATCCGACAGGCCCTCTGAACACCAACATTTAATAGTTTCTCACCATTTGAAAGATATTCTGATTTTCTATTCTACCTACCAAATAGGCTCGCCTTTCTCACATCTTACTCCATCTAACCCCTTCGACCCAATCACTTAACCTGTTTGTATCCTTTTGCGGATTCTGCCCTTCTCACCGCTTGCTTTCCCACCTTGCTTTGTATCACTAATAAACCTGGATACATTAGACTCTATCCCTTCGTCTAAGTCATTAGTGTAGATTGCTGGGTCCCCAGCACTGATCCTTGCTACACCCCACTAGTAGCAGCCTGCCAACCTGAAAATGGCCTGTTTATTTCTACCCTGTTTTGTCCTTTAACCAATTTTCTAACCATGTTAATGTAGTACCCCCAACCCATGAGCTCTTATCTAATGCAACAACCTTTTGTGTCGAAACCTATCAAATGCCTTTTGAAAATCCAAATATACTACATCCATTAGTTCTCTACCTGCTAGATAAATCCTCAAAAACTGATAATTTTGTTAGACAATTTACATTTAATAAAACCTTGTTGATTCTGCCTAATTATATTATGATTTTCTAAGTGTCCTGTTACCACTTCCTTAATAATAGATTCCAACATTTTCCCAATGACTGTATGCCATGCTAACTGGCCTAGTGTTCCCTGTTTTCTCTCTTCCTCCTTTCTTGAATAGTAAGTTTAAAAAGGTGCAAAAATGGAAGAGACAGCTACATGTGTAAGTGGGGAAAATGAGCAAGTAAATAAGGGAGTTAATTAAGATATGTTGCAGTCAATGTGCAGATGAGAGGAGTGTGCCCAGGAGAGAAAATGAAAGTTGTTCAACTCTTTATTGGTGCAATTTTGGTGTCCAAAGATGGAAAATCAGATTGAGAATGGGAAGTGACATGGAATTTGTCTGCCATGATAGGGTCACAATGATGCTTGAGGGCTGATTGGCAATGTTCACCCAAGCAGTCATCCAAGCTGAGTTTGGTGTCTCCAATGTAAAAGAAGCTTCACGTTGAATATGGCATATTAGACTGGAGTAAATAATCATAAATCAGTCCTTTTATCGAGTATTGGGGAGCTCAGATAACATGAGAGTAAATTACTGGATAGATGTTGCAGTTGTATGGTAAATTGCCTAGGGAAGAGCAGCTGCTTGTGCAGGGTGGTAAGAGAATAAGCCAGGATGATAGAAGGCCTTCCAAAAGGTGATAAAGGGAGGAAAATGCAGTTGGGGCTGGTACCATGTTCCAGATAGTGGAAGATAAAAAATGAGGAGAAAGAGGAAAAGGGTGAGGGGTTATTTATATGTCTTTCCAAAATGACTCTTGGTTCCATTTAATATTATCTTTTCTTCCAGAAGCATTAATCATGGTAAATGCCTGTGATTCCCCCACCCATCCCCTCCACAACCTCAATGAGCTCCCATTCTCAACTAACCTACTAGACCAGTCACTACCTCACAGGGGAGAGAAGATATTGTCAAGGCCATCGGCTTGGATGTACTCCTAACACTGGTTGTAGAGTCACTGGGAGAGATTAGGGAGCAGGTCTCCCATCTGACATTTTAGCCTCGAGTGGATGGGGGGTGGGAAACGAGGAGTGAGAACCAACAAGACTTGTGTTGAGAGTAAGAATTTGACATTTTCATGGTGTATCAATAGCTAAGTCCTGGCTTCAGGTACTTGTTTTTGTGTGCATTCTTGTATTTATTTAGTAAACTGCTGTTTGTACTTGAAATGCCAACATATAAACTATTTCTTTGGGATTGGAAGCTAAATCTGAGCAACTAGGAAAATTATCTACTGCCATGGTTGCAACTCTTTGTCTTGCTGCTAATTAGTGTATAGCATATGTGTAATTAAATGTGTAAAACAGTCAAGTACATTGTCCAACTTTATGTACATCAAACAAATTCAACTGTGGTGTCCCTGTTCTTGTACAGTTGAGTAATTGTATGGCATGAAGTATTGCTGTTGACTGCAACAATGTATTTTGATATAGTATTTTTTTTAAGCAGACAGGGAGATACCAACATCTGTCACTCACAATCCTTAAGCAGTCTGCAGGAATTGGGCTCCCACTAAATGGGGTTCTTCAACATTTTTTTTATTCCATGCCTTTCCCTTCATATAGTTCTCCATCGGTCAGTCTGGCAGAGTACTGTCGAAACCTGTTTGATGAAGGCAAGTGAGCTTTAAATATCAGTCAAGAGTCCAGCACGTAACCTGAATCATATACTGTGCTGTCACTATCTGGATACATTATGTATAATGGAATAGTCCTGGAACGACTAATGACTTCATGCAGAGGTGTGATGCCTTTTACTGCCAGTGTTGCGCTATTTTTACTCTTTGGTGATTACTCCGCAGATGCAGAGAAAACATGTGCTCTTCGTGAAAAAGCGTTTCAGGGTACTGTATGGTAAAGCACTTGTAACGTTAAAAAATAACAGTAGCTTGGAACCTGCAATTACTCACTTACGCAGCAGCAGTGTACCCTTTAATGCTCAAGAGATTGCTCTTGTTTTTAAACAAGGGAAATGTTTCTCATTCCAAATTGATCCATTAAGTGAATAATTTCCTAACTGGATTTGCTGGTTACACCATAATACTTTATGAATTTCAAATGGTTTGGCCAGGGTATTGCAGAACACCATTAATTCAGTCCCATTTCCTGGATTAATTCCTGACTAAGTTAATCTTTTTTAGACATGAACTGGCTTGAAAACCTGATTTGATTAGTTTAGAATTGATGTGCCTCATAGCGGGGGAAATTGAGATTTTGAGAATACAATTAAGAATTACAAATGATAAATTTGTGTAAAATTAGTCAGATGCTTTGACAGATTGATATACTAATTTAGTACACTCAAATTAGTGGTATGTGGGTAAACCTATGTTTTCTATTCATTCATTTACGTTTCTTTTGAAATTCTTCCATTCGGCACTAATTAAAGGTTATATTGCTGTAAAGTGCTGTGGAGCTTGTGTTGGCTTGGTGCTTCACTTACAGTTACCATGTCATTTAACCCAAGCAGCAGAAGACAACAGCAAAGTTTTGTCAGCATAATGTAATATTCTGCATACCAAATAATACCTTGAAACTGGTGAAAGTTGCTTTTATTGCATCTGCTTGTTTGGAGAATGATCATTTTACTAGGCAACTGAATGAGAAAGATTATAAAATTGCCTGATATCTTTTCAATATTATGCATGCACATTGTGCTGGGAAATGGGGTGCTGTATAAGAATGCATTCAATGCAAACATTTTTAGGAAGCTTTTATTGCTTTTCAATAATGCAAACTATTTTTCACTAGCAAATTGGCTAGAAAACCAGCATGCTTATGTGCAAACATTACTAGAGGTGGAAAGAGTGCATTTACGAGTGTGTATTGTATATGCTTAATAGTGCGTGGCGCAAACTGCAGTGTCCAACTGAGTATGCTCAGTGATCACAGTATGCAAATACAAATGCATTTTCTCATTCAGAAATTGAGCAGAGTAGAATCGATGGAATTGCTGGGCATTGTGAAAATAGGTTGCTGCAGAGGAAATATCTTGGATCAAAAAGGGTGATTTTTCTCCCCCCAGTTGGGTGCTCAGACTGCTGTTCAGGAAATCATCAGCCAGCAGACCTTAATCTTCCAGCCATTTACATTAATAAATGGCAAGTGAGGATGTACAATTTCCCAACAAGTATCCCATGCAAATGCTGTTTCTCACTGAGTGCTCAATAAATAAATTAGCCTATAATAACATTCTATTGTGCATATATTTCCGAGAATGCAGAGGAGACAGATACTGATTTCTGGTTGTGTGTGTGAGGAACTTAAAGGTAGGGCCAGGGTGTTTGGTATAGCACATCACCAGGGATGAAAAGACAGCAGAAGAAACAATGAGGTAAATCAGTAAATAGGGATTAGGTAACCCCACATTTTCAATTTTAAAAGCTTCAAGATTGTAGAAATATAAGTAGTAGTAGGAGCTCTGCGGTTTGAAGTCCTGGAATTAATAAGTTCGAAAAGGATACAGTGAAATGCACCTTTTTTTTTAATGCATTGCAAATATTGGGAGGAAAAAATGTGAGTAGGATGAAATAATTGGAATTTAAAAGGAACAAAAAAGGAAGCTTCAGAGGAGCATGGACCACATTCATGTGGATTAAATGGAAAGAAATTGGAACATTTTCAATGGAAAGTGAGATTTTGAAAGGTTAAAGGTGAGACAGGGATAATGTTTTCTGCCCAGGAGTACCTGGCAGATACTGGAGTAGAGTTCCCACCACCACTAACCCCCAAAACATGGGAACGATAATATAGTGTAGTGGTGACTTCACCTTTAAGAGACTATGCAACTGATGACATCATCAGACATGTATAAGGAGGAGACACCATTTTGAGAGACACATTCAGTGCATGGCTTGCATGAGCACTCACACACCAGCGAGGAAAAGTTCTGTACCTGAGAACATGCAATGTAGATAAGTAAGACCATAAATAATGTTTGTGTTAAATCCAAATATAAAGTTATCATTCAATGAAGACTTAAGAGCACAGCACAACACTACACGAACAAGACATTCAAGACTTGATGACTATGATGGGAGCAGGAAGTAGTCTAAGGTACACCACAACTGTTTTGCTTCACACTAACTTTGCAATTGTGTAAATTCATCCTACAGCCAAAGTTAGGGTCCAGCCCTGACTCTGGAGTAGAGTCGAGCAGACTCTTTGGAGAAGGGTCTGACTTCCTGTGGTACATAATTTTGAATTAGTTTAGTAACTCACTTCGTATAATTGTTTTGGGCAGACGTCCATCTATGCACGGCTTGGTGGATTTCTAACAACTCATTTGACAGCAACCAGACCAGTTCCTCTTGAAACCCTTTAAGTTTTTTCTTGTTCCACCACCCCTGCAATAATACATTCCACATACCTACCTCTCTTTTTGTAAAAAGATTTCTCCTGTATTTCCAAATTTATTTTGTTATCCTTAATTTGCAAGTATGGCCCTTGTGTTTAAATTTTGTCCAACTTTCATGATATTTTTAAGCTATGAGGAGGTTGGATAGGCTTGGGTTGTTTTCACTGGAGCAGAGAAGACTGAGGGGTGACCTGATCGAGGTGTACAAGATTATGAGGGGCGTGGATAGGGAGCAGCTGTTCCCCTTAGTTGAAGGGTCAGTTACGAGGGGACACCAGTTTAAGGTGAGGGGCAGTAGGTTTAAGGGGGATTTGAGGAAGAATTTTTTTACCCAGAGGTTAGTGATGGTCTGGAATGCACTGCCTGGGAGGTTGGTCCAGGCGGGTTGTCTTGCATCCTTTAAAAAGTACCTGGATGAGCATTTGGCACATCATAACATTCAAGGCTATGGGCCAAGTGCTGGCAAATGGGATTAGGTAGACAGGTCAGGTGTCTTTAATGCATCAGAGCAGACCCGATGGGCTGAAGGGCCTCTTCACTGTATTATTCTGTGATATGTGCAGCTGAAACTAGTCTGAGCTGTACTCGCGTCCTGAGTTACATACGGACATAGGAACGTATGAATTAGGAGTAGGAGGAGTAGGCCATTTGGCCCCTCGAGCCTGCTCCACTATTAAACAAGATTATGACTGATCTGATTGTAACCTCAACTCCACGTTCCTCTTACCCCTGATAACCTTTCACCCCCTTGCTTATCAAGAATCTATCACTTCTGCTTTAAAATTAATCAAAGACTCTGCTTCCACCGCCTTTTGAGGAAGAGTTCCAAAGACTCACGACCCTCAGAGAAAAAAATTCTCCTCATCTGTCTTAAATGGACAACCCCTTATTTTTAAAGAGTGACCCCTAATTCTAGATTCTCCCACAAGGAGAAGTGCCCTTTCCGCATCCACCCTGTCAAGATCCCTCAGAATCTTCTATGTTTCAATCAAGTCACCTCTTACTCTTAACTGCAGCTGATACAAGCCTAGCCTGTCTAACTTACCTAACCTATCTATATCCCTTTGTAGCCTCCTTATTTCCCACCTATCTTTGTTTTATCAGCAAATATATCCCTTCATCCAAGTCATTGATATAAATTGTAAAAAGTTGAGGCCCCAGCGCTGATCCCTGTGGCACACCAATCATTACGTCTTGCAACCAGAAAATGACCCAATTATGCCTACTCGCTAATAAAAGCCAAAAATGCTGGAAATACTTAGCAGGTCTGGCAGCATCTGTAGAGGGAGAAGCAGAGTTTCAGGTCTGTGACCTTTCATCAGAACTGGCAAAGGTTAGAAATGGTTTTATGCAAGTAAAGCGAAGGTGGGAGAAAGAGAACAAAAGGGAAGGTGTGTGATAGGACAGAAGGCCGGGGAGATTATTTGATAAGGAGGTCATGGGGCAAAGGCAAAGAGCATGTGCTAATGGTGTGGTGAAAGATCAAGCATTAGTACAGAGAGAGTGTTAATGACAGAATAATGAATAGCCCTAGCCAAAAGCACAGACATGAAAAACCCAGTTTAAGGCAGCAACATGGTTTAAAAAAAAATGAAAAAACAAAATAAAATAATAAAGAACAGTACAGCACAGGAACAGGCCATTCGGCCCTCCAAGCCTGCGCCGATCTTGATGCCTGCCGAAACTAACACCTTCTGCACTTCCGGGGCCCATAAACCGCTATTCCCTTCCTATTCATCTATTTGTCAAGATGTATCTTAAACGTCACTATCGTATCTGCTTCCACCACCTCCCCTGGCAGCAAGTTCCAGGCACTCACCACCCTCTGTGTAAAAAAAACTTGCCTCGCACATCCCCTCTAAACTTTGCCCCTCGCACCTTAAACCGATGTCCCCTAGTAACTGAATCTTCCACCCTGGGAAAAAGATTCTGACTATCCACTCTGTCCATGCCGCTCATAACTTTGTAAACCTCTATCATGTCACCCCTCCACCTCCATCGTTCCAGTGAAAACAATCTGAGTTTTTCCAACCTATCCTCATAGCTAATGCCCTCCAGACCAGGCAACATCCTGGTAAACCTCCTCTGTACTCTCTCCAAAGCCTCCACGTCCTTCTGGTAGTGTGGCGACCAGAATTGCACGCAATATTCTAAGTGTGGCCTAACTAAGGTTCTGTACAGCTGTAACATGACTTGCCAATTTTTATACTCTATGCCCCGACCGATGAAGGCAATCATGCCGACTGCCCCCTTGACTACCTTATCCACCTGCGTTGCCAATTTCAGTGACCTGTGGACCTGTACGCCCAGATCTCTCTGCCTGTCAATACTCCTAAGGGTTCTGCCATTTACTGTATACTTCCCACCTGCATTAGACCTTCCAAAATGCATTACCTCACATTTGTCCGGATTAAACTCCATCTGCCATTTCTCCGCCCAAGTCTCCAACCGATCTATATCCTGCTGTATCCTCCGACAATCCTCATCATTATCCGCAACTCCACCAACCTTTGTGTCGTTCGCAAGCTTACTAATCAGACCAGCTACATTTTCCTCCAAATCATTTATATATACTACAAACAGCAAAGGTCCCAGCACTGATCCCTGCGGAACACCACTAGTCCCATCCCTCCATTCAGAAAAAACACCCATCCACTGTTACCCTCTGTCTTCTGTGACCGAGCCAGTTCTGTATCCATCTTGCCAGCTCACCTCTGATCCCGTGTGACTTCACCTTTTGCACCAGTCTGCCATGCGGGACCTTGTCAAAGGCTTTACTAAAGTCCATATAGACAACATCCACCGCCCTTCCTTCATCAATCATCTTCGTCACTTCCTCAAAAAACTCAATCAAATTAGTAAGACAGGACCTCTCCTTCACAAAACCATGCTATCTCTCGCTAATAAGTTGGTTTGTTTCCAAATGGGAGTAAATCCTGTCCCAAAGAATCCTCTCTAATAGTTTCCCTACCACTGACATAAGGCTCACCGGCCTATAATTTCCTGGATTATCCTTGCCACCCTTCTTAAACAAGGGAACAACATTGGCTATTCTCCAGTCCTCTGGGACCTCACCTGTAGCCAATGAGGATGCAAAGATTTCTGTCAAGGCCCCAGCAATTTCTTCCCTTGCCTCCCTCAGTATTCTGGGGTAGATCCCATCAGGCCCTGGGGACTTATCTACCTTAATGCTTTGCAAGACACCCAACACCTCCTCCTTTTTGGTAATGAGATGACTGAGACTATCTGCACTCCCTTCCCTAGGCTCATCATCCACCAAGTCCTTCTCCTTGGTGAATACTGATGCAAAGTACTCATTTAGCACCTCGCCCATTTCCTCTGGCTCCACGCATAGATTCCCTTCTCTGTCCTTGAGTGGGCCAACCCTTTCCCTGGTTACTCTCTCGCTCTTTATATATGTATAAAAAACCTTGGGATTTTCCTTAATCCTGTTTGCCAATGACTTTTCATGACCCCTTTTAGCCCTCCTAGCTCCTTGCTTAAGTTCCTTCCTACTGTCTTTATATTCCTCAAGTGCTTCATCTGTTCCTAGCCTTCCAGCCCTTACAAATGCTTCCTTTTTCTTTTTGACGAGGCTCACAATATCCCGTGTTATCCAAGCATATCCCGTGTTATTATGCCTATTCTCTGTTTCTTGTTATCTGGCCAATCTTCTATAAATGCCAATATGTTACCCCCTACATCATGAGCTTTTATTTTCTGCAATAATCTTTGATGTGGCACCTTATCAAATGCCTTCTGGAAATCTAAGTACAGTACGTCCACTGGTTCCCCTTTTATCCACAGCACATGTTACTACTTCAAAGAACTCCAATAAGTTGGTTAAACATGATTGCCCTTTCACAAAATCATGTTGACTCTGCCTGATTACCTTGAATGTTTCTAAGTGTCCTGCTATAATGTCTCTAATGATGGCTTCTACCATATTTCCTATGACCGATGTTGAGGTAACTTGCCTGTAGTTTCCTGCTTTCTGTCTCCCTCCCTTTTTGAATGAAGGATTTACAATTCACTATTTTCCTTTCTAATGCAACCTTCCCCGAATCTAGGGAATTTTGGAAATTAAAACCAATGCATCAACTATCTCACTGGCCAATTCTTTCAGACCCGAGCATGAAGTCCATCAGGACCCAGGGACATGTCAGCCCACGGCTCCAGCTATTTGCTCAGTACCACTTCCCTGGTGATTGTTATTTCCTTCAGTTCCTCCCTCCCTTCTATTTCCTGATTTACAGTTGTGGACAGCTTTCTTTGTGTAAAGGGTCTGACTAGTTTGATTTGTTATCACAGAGAGGGGGACGGACAGAGAGGGGAGGACAGGGGGAACAGACAGAGTGGATGGGACAGGGGAGGGAACAATACGGCAGCGGGGACACAAAGGGAGGGAGAGAGAGTGAAAGACAGACACAGAGAGGGAGTGATCGATCACTCTGACAGATGAACATCTATCTGGAATAACCTACATTGCTTCAAGAAGTGTTCGGACAGATGCTGCCTACTTGTGCAAGCAAACAAAAATGCTGGCATCTCACTAAATCAGTCTGCAATATAGTGAAGAGAACATGAGTCAATAAATTAGTGATCTCATTTAAAGCTTCACAATAAATGCACATTTCTTGTTATCTTGATTAATCATAAACTACATTTTTGATGCCTTTACCTTTCTGAAATTGTCTGTGACCTCTGTGCAAGACAGAAATTGTAATGAGGAACCCCACATGAAAAGTTTGGAGATCTCTCTCTCTCTCTCTCTCTCTTATCCACTCTCTCTCTCTCTCTCTCTCTCTCTTTTCACCCCCCCTCTCTCTTTTCCCCCTTCTAGCTCTCTGTTTCCCCCCCTCTCTCTTTTCCCCTCTCTCTCTCTCTTTTCTCTCAACCCTCTCTCTTTCCCCCCCTCTCTCTCTCTCTTTTCCCCCCTCTCTCTCTTTTTTCCCCCTCTCTCTCTCTCTTTTCCCCCCTCTCTCTCTCTTTCCCCCCCTCTCTCTCTCTCCTTTCCCCCCCTCTCTCTCTCTCCTTTCCCCCCCTCTCTCTCTCTCCTTTCCCCCCTCTCTCTCTCTCCTTTCCCCCCTCTCTCTCTCTCCTTTCCCCCCTCTCTCTCTCTCCTTTCCCCCCTCTCTCTCTCTCCTTTCCCCCCTCTCTCTCTCTCCTTTCCCCCCTCTCTCTCTCTCCTTTCCCCCCTCTCTCTCTCTCCTTTCCCCCCACTCTCTCTCTCCTTTCCCCCCACTCTCTCTCTCCTTTCCCCCCACTCTCTCTTCTTTCCCCCCACTCTCTCTCTCTTTTCCCCCACTCTCTCTCTCTCTCTCTCTTTTCCCCCACTCTCTCTCTCTCTCTCTTTCCCCCCCCCCCCTCTCTCTCTCTCTCTCTCTCTCTCTCTCTCTCTCTCTCTCTCTCTCTCTCTCTTTTCCCCCTCTCTCTCTCTCTTTTCCCCCTCTCTCTCTCTCTCTTTTCCCCCCTCTCTCTCTCTCTTTTCCCCCCTCTCTCTCTCTCTCTCTCTCTCTCTTTTCCCGCCTCTCTCTCTCTCTCTTTCCCCCCTCTCTCTCTCTCTTTTCCCCCCTCTCTCTCTCTGTCTTCCCCCCTCTCTCTCTCTCTTTTCCCCCCACTCTCTCTCTCTTTTCCCCCCACTCTCTCTCTCTTTTCCCCCCACTCTCTCTCTCTTTTCCCCCCACTCTCTCTCTCTTTTCCCCCCACTCTCTCTCTCTTTTCCCCCCACTCTCTCTCTCTTTTCCCCCCACTCTCTCTCTCTTTTCCCCCACTCTCTCTCTCTTTTCCCCCCACTCTCTCTCTCTTTTCCCCCCACTCTCTCTCTCTTTTCCCCCCACTCTCTCTCTCTTTTCCCCCCACTCTCTCTCTCTTTTCCCCCCACTCTCTCTCTTTTCCCCCACTCTCTCTCTCTCTCTCTCTTTTCCCCCACTCTCTCTCTCTCTCTCTTTTCCCCCCTCTCTCTCTCTCTCTCTCTCTCTCTCTCTCTCTTCCCCCCCTCTCTATCTCTCTCTTTCCCCCCTCTTTCTTTCTCTCGTTCCCCCCTCTTTCTCTCGCCCCCCCTCTCTCTCTCTCTCTTCCCCCCTCTCCCTGTCTCTTTTCCCCCCTCACTTTCTCTCTCTCTCTTTTCCCCCCACTCACTCTCTCTTTTCCCCCCTCTCTCTCTCTCTTTTCCCCCCACTCTCTCTCTCTTTTCCCCCCACTCTCTCTCTCTTTTCCCCCCACTCTCTCTCTCTTTTCCCCCACTCTCTCTCTCTCTCTCTTTTCCCCCACTCTCTCTCTCTCTCTCTTTTCCCCCCCCTCTCTCTCTCTCTCTCTCTCTA